>NC_092372.1:195004799-196323428 GCF_030028105.1 Mobula birostris | reverse complement strand
CCCCCCTCTCCACCCCCCCTCTCTCCACCCCCCTCTCTCTCCACCCCCCCTCTCTCCACCCCCCCTCTCTCCTCCACCCCCCCTCTCTCTCCACCCCCCCTCTCTCTCCCACCCCCCTCTCTCTCCACCCCCCTCTCTCCACCCCCCTCTCTCCACCCCCCTCTCTCTCCACCCCCCCTCTCTCCACCCCCTCTCCTCCCCCTCTCCCTCCCCCCTCTCCCTCCCCCCTCTCCCTCCCCCCTCTCCCTCCCCCTCTCCTCCCCCTCTCCTCCCTCCTCCCTCCCTCTCCCCCCTCCTCCCTCCCCCCTCTCCCTCCCCCCTCTCTCCTCTCCTCCTCCTCCCTCCCCCCTCTCCTCCCCCCTCTCCCTCCCCCTCTCCCCCTCTCTCTCCCCCTCTCTCCGTCCCCCCTCTCTCTCTCTCTCTCCCCGTCCCCTCTCTCTCTCTCTCTCTCCCCGTCCCCCCTCTCTCTCTCTCTCTCCCCGTCCCCCCTCTCTCTCTCTCTCTCTCCCCGTCCCCCCTCTCTCTCTCTCTCTCTCTCCCCGTCCCCCCTCTCTCTCTCTCTCTCTCTCCCCGTCCCCCCCCCTCTCTCTCTCTCTCCCTGTCCCCCCTCTCTCTCCCGTCACCCCCTCCGTCCCTCTCTCTCTCTCCGTCACCCCCTCTCTCTCCCCGTCCCCCCTCTCTCTCTCTCTCCGTCCCCCCCTCTCTCTCTCCCCGTCCCCCCCTCTCTCTCTCCCCGCTCCCCCCTCTCTCTCTCCCCGTCCCCCCCTCTCTCTCTCTCCCCGTCCCCCCCTCTCTCTCTCCATCCCCCTCTCTCTCCATCCCCCTCTCTCTCCATCCCCCTCTCTCTCCATCCCCCTCTCTCTCCATCCCCCCTCTCTCTCCATCCCCCCTCTCTCTCCATCCCCCCTCTCTCTCCATCCCCCTCTCTCTCCATCCCCCTCTCTCTCCATCCCCCTCTCTCTCCATCCCCCCTCTCTCTCCATCCCCCCTCTCTCTCCATCCCCCCTCTCTCTCCATCCCCCCTCTCTCTCTCCATCCCCCCTCTCTCTCCATCCCCCCTCTCTCTCCATCCCCCCTCTCTCTCCATCCCCCCTCTCTCTCCATCCCCCCCTCTCTCTCCATCCCCCCTCTCTCTCCATCCCCCCTCTCTCTCCATCCCCCCTCTCTCTCCATCCCCCTCTCTCTCCATCCCCCACCTCTCTCCATCCCCCACCTCTCTCCATCCCCCACCTCTCTCTCCATCCCCCACCTCTCTCTCCATCCCCCACCTCTCTCTCCATCCCTCACCCTCTCTCTCCATCCCCCCTCCCTCTCTCTCCATCCCCCCTCCCTCTCTCTCCATCCCCCCTCCCCCTCTCTCCATCCCCCCTTCCCTCTCTCTCCATCCCCCCTTCCCTCTCTCCATCCCCCCTTCCCTCTCTCCATCCCCCCTTCCCTCTCTCCATCCCCCCTTCCCTCTCTCCATCCCCCCTTCCCTCTCTCCATCCCCCCCCCTCTCCATCCCCCCTTCCCTCTCTCCATCCCCCCTTCCCTCTCTCCATCCCCCCTTCCCTCTCTCCATCCCCCCTTCCCTCTCTCCATCCCCCCTTCCCTCTCTCCATCCCCCCTTCCCTCTCTCCATCCCCCCTTCCCTCTCTCCATCCCCCTTCCTCTCTCCATCCCCCCTTCTCTCTCCATCCCCCCTCTCTCCCCATCCCCCCTCTCCCTCTCCCCATCCCCCTCTCCCTCTCCCCATCCCCCTCTCCCTCTCTCCATCACCCCTCTCCATCACCCCTCTCCATCACCCCTCTCTATCCATCCATCTCCTCCTGTCTCTCTCCATCCCCTTTCCCCCTCTCTCCATCCCCCCCTCTCTCCATCCCCCCCTCTCTCCATCCCCCCCTCTCTCCATCCCCCCCTCTCTCCATCCCCCCCCTCTCTCCATCCCCCCCCTCTCTCCATCCCCCCCCTCTCTCCATCCCCCCCCTCTCCATCCCCCCCCTCTCTCCATCCCCCCCTCTCTCTCCATCCCCCCCTCTCTCTCCATCCCCCCCTCTCTCTCCATCCCCCCCTCTCTCTCCATCCCCCCCTCTCTCTCCATCCCCCCTCTCTCTCCATCCTCCCCTCTGTTTCTCTCCATCCCCCCCTCTCTCTCCATCCCTCTTTCTCTCTTTTTTATTTCCCTTCTGAGCTTTATGGAATCTTTGTTAAAATGCAACACTTAACATTTCTCAGCATGATGTTCAATCAGCCACCTATCCAGCCAATCCACCAGGCTGTCGACATTTCCTTGAGGTCTGTTATTAACTGTTTGCAGCCTGAAAGTATGGCATTTTCTAAAAAGCTTATATTTTCAGTTCTTTATGATGTTGAAGAATGTATGTTTTTAACTATTCCTATCCTCCTCCCTCATGTCAATATCCCTCAATTATAACAGATAATTATTACCTTAAAACCCCACCTACAGTTTTGACCTGATAATATCCTAAGTAAAGTGAGGAAAACTCAGCTGGATGACTCTATTGCTTTTATTTTCATATTCTCTGGAAAGTTGCTTTCATCAGTTTCAAAAGTTGATCACAACTTTTTATTGCTTATAAGAATGTAATTTGGTTGGCCAATGAACACAATGACACACCATCCACCAGGATATCCTGGTGGGCGATGTACCCTTTTCAATGCAACTTTTCAGTGTGTAAGTGGCCAGCTCTCCTTATTCCACATGTGAAGGGAGAAAAACTAAGGAGAAAAAAAATGTTGGGAAGAGGTACAGTTGAACTTTTTTTTTGGAGATGCAGTTGTTACATAGTTCTCCCAATTAAGCACTGCCTTTCCAGTTTGCTACCTTCTATGAGGAATAGACCTTCTTAATATATCAGTACAGCTGGAAATATCCAGACTGAGGAAGCCACAGAGCCCTTGTTAGAGCATTTACTGTTGAATATACCACAGTATATTTACTAATGGTTGGTGGCTGAGGCAATCTCTCACAAGAACTCATTGAAGGAATTGTACCTCCTGTTTACCCCTTGAGGATTCTGGTATCAGGATTAGGCCATCAGTCCTTCTAGCTGTCCACCTTGAACATTGGATGGTGGCGAAACATTGCTTGGTAAATATCTGCAAAAGGAACTAGAAACAATAAAGGGTCTACTGATAACATGTTAATTACAGAAAACAGGGAACAATTTATGCTACCAAACTAAACCTGTGACTTATTATGAGAAAATAATTATTCTCAAAAATTGAAGTGTTGCTTAATTTGAGCTTTGAATATTTTACTTCCTGTTTTTGACTGTGACTGAATTTATTCTTTATTGCTTCAATGATTATCTTTAATATCAGAAATGATTGATGACTTTGTCACTAATTTGCCATATTGTTGTCCGTGGGATGCATAGACACAAGCCTTTTTAATCCGCAGTGATAGACTTTACAGGCGAAACAGAGGGCAAATTAAAATTGGTCATGTTCTGTTTTCCTGTGGAGAATTACTGTTTCCCACTAGAACTCTTTGGTTATGTGATTATCTTGTTCAGCAATATTGAATTATACATATGCAAATATATCTGAGTGCTTCATTCTCCTTCACAGATAGGTGATTTCCCTGGTATGAGCCTGTGATTGTGATAGTTGGAGAAAAATTGGAAAAAAAGGAAATCCTAATGACTACCTTCTGCCAGCTGGTTCCCTTTTCACTTTGAAAGATTCACAATTAAAAGTGGAGCCTGAGTTTTGTCAACCTTGTGGTGAATTGTACTATATTTGCCTAATTTTGTGTTGCGTCACTTATTTCAGCGATCTTTACCTTTTCCTTGTCTATTTCAGTAGCAGACTGGCTCCTAGTAATCATGATCGGATACAGAAGCTAAGAAATGAATTTCAGCAAGCGAAGCAAGAGGAGCTCGAGGACAGGAGACGAACATACAGTTTTGAACAGCCTTGGGTGAGTGTTTAGACTGTGGCCATCTGGGGACGGAGGGCAATGAACTTTGATTAACAGCAGCATCTGCAAAGATTGACCCCACTCCTGGGCCTCTATGTGGTAAAGAAAGTGAGAACTCGAGTTTACTTGCCCAGTTCACTTCTAACCTCTTATCAACTGTGGTGCATCATTGATAATCTCATCTGTCGATATCAACCCATCATTGCTTGAGTGGCATCAGTTTGTGTGGAGAAACCTGGTTCTATTCTGATTAACTGGACTAATCCATTCTTCTTCTGGGACAAGCTATGCTTGAATGAAGTAATGAAGCTCACTGCACTCCAGACTGGATGTGTTAAGTTTGAACATTGTATTTGAATCAAAAGGGTGAGGGGAGCAGAGGAGAGAGGGAGTTCCTCAGATGATTTGTCATTTTCATAATGAACTTCACTCATGGCAAGCATGTATAAAACGAATTGCAAATGAATTTTCTAACCGTGAAGTAGGCTTCTGTTACATATAATGAGTAGAGTTATATTTTGTTGTGTTACAATATGGCTGCCTTATGCAATTGACAAATGTGATCGCTTATACAACATAATTATGTATGAAATGTAAAGCATGTGTCTTTATAATTTTGGGTGTTTTGATTTAGGAATGCTTTCATCCAATCATGACTGTTAGTTATTTCAATGCTGGCATGATTAAAAAAATAATCACTGCATGCTCACTGCTTGCTTGTACTGCTGGTTCCTGACAAATTCCTTCACTTATTATGGGATCTTTAGTTTTAGCTATTGAATTGACGATGTCTGAAGTCAGAGGCAAATGAAAGAAACAAACTTGTGATACAAGATGGCAGCATGCATCAAGTGGATGATTCCTGTATAAGTGCATGTGGACCGATTGATTAAGATTCAAAGTGCCTTAATGTAGAATGTGAGCTGCTCATTTTCTTGTTAGATGGTAAATCAGCCCCTTATAAACATTCCAAGTCAAGCCATGTCCAATTCCAATGAATGAGCAGCTGTAGGAATTTTACAGTGTTGTATCCCTATATAATTCTTTAAAATGGACCTTTGGAAGCCGTGATAATTATCAATTCTTAATGGTACAAGGGACCGATACTTGTCTTTAGAAGTTGGATTCCAGAACTAGCACTGTGTTGTGCATGTCCATATATGTAAAATTTGTTTTTGAATGATTTTTTATGACATCACAACAACATTCTGAGTTTTTAAATTGTTGATTGTAATGTAAGTGCCAGTATTCTGCTTTTTTTTGATCAAATTAAAGATAAAATCTGTGTTTCACTTGTTAGAGTCTGGGCTTTTGTTTCTATTGCAAAGTGACATTGTTTTCCTCAGTGGATATCTGTGCCATTTTCCTTTGTGCACAAATATTTTGCTAGCAGTTTCCGGTTTACAAACTGTCGCTTATCGTATTGGTGTGGGGGGGTGGGTGTTGGGCAATTGTTGGGGTGGGGGAGGTGTGAGAGAAGGAGAAGCGTGTGGTCTGGGAACTAGAACTGTGAGAAAAGGTTGGACTCTGAAAGACTTGGAACATAACCATTATGGGTCAAAGGGCAAACTGTTGTGTATTTTAATTTTATAACAGTTTTAAACAGTTTCCTGTAATGAACTGCCAGGATCCTAAAGGACAAGGGGCACAATTACCTTAAGAGATAGAATGATTTCCTAAATTGTGGGTTCAGTAGTTTAAATCAGTTGGCAAATAGCAGCTCGTAACCAAATAAGAACATATTGTAACAACAAATAAATATTAAGAAATGAACTGTTCCCAGCCCCCATTTAAAAAAAATAGTTTCCAAGACCAGACTTGACATTTGCAAAACCTATGCAATCTAACTGTGGTTACAAGGCTCATGAAAATCTGGGTATTTGCATTGATTAATAGTTGTATGGGAAGCATGTGACCTATTTTGATTATTTTAGTTAAGTAGTTTAAATGACCACCTTAATTCATATTCCATACTTCCATATTGTTGAAATGTTCGTGTTACTTTGGATCTTTTGATGTTTAATTTTTTCAGCCTGTGATAAATGGTTAACCATAAATTGTACACTGAGGGAATGAGTTGGCACAGTGTTTTCTTGTCCTTGGATTTGAGGCTTTGAATTCCAAAAGAAAGAAAGATTTCTCTTTATTTGACATGTAAGGGACTTCGGCGAGTGTTTGCTTGGATCCTGGCAATCTTAATTCAGAATTTTGCATAATTAACACCAGCGGGCACTGAACTTGAAGCTACTATAAGCTCATGGTCAATACTTCTGTGGAGTATCTCCATTGTCATTATGTCAGCCTGGGACTGAACTTGGCAGGTTTCATTCTTATTTTCTAGTTAGTGCTGATGTTCCTTAGCAACAGTTCTCTTCCTGTGCCAGCATCATTACCTTTGTTCTTTTCCAAGGGCCTGAACTTGGCCTTGTCCTATTTCACCTCCATATTCTGCTCCCTAATATTGCCTGGAAACCCATTCCAGTTTTCATATGTATCTCTACCCTCTCCACATTTATCTAAATTTTCAGACTGTTTTGTCCAGCATGCAATAGCAGAAGAACAAAAGCCTTCTTCAATAATGTGCTAGGATCTGCCATCTTAATCCTAGGGTCTGAATTGTCCCACCAACAGGACAGACGCCTTGAGGTCTCAGCACAGAGGTATATAGATAAAAGTGTCATCGTCCTTGGGTGCCTCAACGTTGGCTTTGGAACCAATGAAGTCTTCCAAACTAGCGGGCTCTTATCACCAACAAAGTCAAAAAGAAAAGACGTGGAGACATAATCACCTGCAGGACCTCCACCACTTTACTGATTTCGAAGTAATTTGCCCGTTCTCTTTGACTGGTGGATATAAATCCCAGAATTCTCAACCAAAGAACATTAATGGGGTACTTTCACATGAGGGTTCAAGGATGCAGTCATCATCATCTTCGAACAATTAATTTTATCATGCATTAAGTGCACTGACCCAAAAATGAACAAAATACCTAGATCATTTCCTAGCACCCATTCTCAATGAGCAACAGTCTGAAACTGAGCCAGCCTCCTTGCAATTTTGGTTCAAATTTTGGCCCGAAGTTGATTTATATTTCCATACTGTCACTGAGATTGTATATTTCTACCTCTGTAGGATATATGACCATACCCTGCCTCAGCTAGTCTCACATCTCTATGTAAAGCTGTCCAATTCCTATACATATCCTCTGCTTCCAGCCTCTTGGTCATCCCTGGGTTTGCTTGCTTCTGCATTGTGCTTTTGATAAAGCCTGAAATCCTGGATTCCATCCCTAAACAATTTTCCACCTCTACCTCTTTCTAAGGATACTTCATAAATCCTGCCTCTTTGCCCAGCAAATATTTTGTTCATATTCACAGATTCTTCAAGTGCTGACAATCTTGAGAAACACATATAAAATACTGGAGGAACTCCGCAAGTCAAGTGTCATCTATGGAGGGGAATAAACAGTCCATGTTTCATGCAGAGACCCGATGTCACGATGAAGAGCATTGACTCAAAATATGGACTGTTTATTCTCCTCATTAGATGCTGCCTGACTTGCTGAGCTCCTCTAACATTTTGTTTGTGTTGCTTAACTTTGACAATATTCCAATGAAATATCTTGAGACAATTTAGCTACTTTAGAGCTCTTGTAAAATGGAAGCAGTTTTTAGTGCTGTCAGTTAATACTCCCAAGAATACAACCAAACAGATGGTGGGAGCAAAGCAAAGATTTAATAGAATGGCACCATCATGGGTATGAAGAAGAGTTCTCATATTTGTTATATTGTTTTTGTTGGGGCAGAAGGGTTAATGATGGATTTAATAGAACTCTTGGAATTATGACAGGTTTTAATATGTTCCAAAAATGAAAGATCATTTCTTCTGGCTGGGGATTCAGTAATGAAAGAGAACAGAATCAGGATTAACATTACAACAGGAACAAAAAGGATGTCAGGAGCATACTCTTTCTACACAGGTTATTAGACCATGGTAATGCTTTCACGCAAGCAGGTTTTTGAAGCAGGACTTTGGCATAATTTTAAAATGAATTGAATAATTTCTTGAAAAGGAAGAATATGTGTAAAATTGTGGGAATGGCAGGGAATTGAAGTTTGAGTAGAGAACTCAATTAAAGAGTTAACAAAAGCATACATTCAAAAAGCTGAATGAACTTCTGTGCTATAATTTCTGATTCAAGTTTAGAATAACTAGATTCAAGTAATTGTATAATTAAAGTACTTTTAGGTTTGCATCAAACTGGATAATAATCATATCCTGGCCAAAACAAATGAATGTTTGTGCTACATCTCTTCCTGTCCCAGGGTTTACATTTTGAATGTTCTCCAAGTTTTTCTAAATTTTACTTTTCAAGATCAATGTTCATTCTCATGCAAGTATATTCATCTTTGAATTTAGACTTGAGGACTGTTATAGAGAGATGCATTCAATTGGCACTTTATTAAGTACAAGAGTGGAACCTGGTGTTGTTTTCTGCTGCTGTAGCCCACCCACTTCAAGGTTTGACATGTTGTGCTCACTGTTGTAATGCATTATTATTTTAGTTACTGTTGCCTTCTTGTCAGCTTGAACCAGTCTGGCAATTCTCCTCTGTCTTCTGTCATTGCCAAGTTGTTGCCCACAGAACTGTCCCACACTGGATGTCTTCTCTTTGTTTTTAGTAAACCCTGGAGACTGTTCTATGTGAAAATCCCAAGAGATCAGCAGCTTCTAAGATACTCAAACCACCCTGTCTGGCACCAACAATCGTTTCACAATCAAAGTTACTTAGATCACATTTCTTCCCCATTCTGATATTTGGTCTGAACAACAACTGAACCTCTTGACCATGCCTGCATGCTTTCATACATTGAGTTGCTGCCTCATAATTGGCTAATTAGATATTTGCATTAACGAGCAGGTGTACCTAATAATGTGGCTACTGAGTGTAGATTTATCACCTCCCTCCATTCCTGGCTCTTGATACAACACTACCTCTATCAAGCTTCTGTCTTTGACCTAATTGTTCCTAAAGCCCTGAATGACTCACAGACCCATGCCCATCTTGCTAAAATTATTTGTGCTTTACAACGCTTTGCAGTTTCTAAGTCTTCTTTCAAGACTGAAGAAGACTGAATCTAGAAATGAATTTCATAATAGTCCATCATTTTTAAAACACAATGCTTGTGCAGATATTAATGCTCTTAAGGAATGTGTCACCCAGGAAGGGAGGAAAATCCAATTTCTGTCAGTTATTGAAGCTAATAGTATCAGATTGTGTTTCCACAGTATATCATTAGTACAGTATGTTCACATGAGAACAGCCACCTCGATACGTCCACAATTTCATTCTGCTGATTGTTTCAACAATAGTGTCCCATTCTCTGACTACTGTGGGTTTACTTTTAAACACTACCGGTTTAGAACTACTCATCCAATCAGTAAACAAAAAAGTATGTAATTATATATGAGGAAAGGAAGTAATTCCAGAAATTGATGGTCAGGATATTATTGCATATAATCTTTATTTTTTTCCCCAGAAAGGATTGTAAAACATATGCATACAGAATATCAGGTCTTCTACCAGATTCAACAGTATGACCTGAAGTAATGTTAAGGAAATTGAAATTCTCTTTCTATTTTGATAATAAGCTTGGACCAGAAATTAGAAAAGCAGATCTGACAATTAAAAGCAAATAGCAATATCAAGAAGCACTGTGACCTTTTGACTCTCTGCTCATGCTTGTACTCTCGAAGCCTCAATTGTAAAGGTGAGTCTCACCTTTATACAGGATCAGCTAGCCAGTCAATCTAGCATTGTGAAAGACCACACTTCTAATTAATGTTATTTTTTGCGATCCTTCTTTAGCCCAGCTCTGGCCCTTATGCTCAAAGTGGTCGGCACTCTGTGTCTGTAGAAGTCCAGCTTCAGCGCCAGAGACAGGAAGAGAGGGAGAGTTTCCAGCAGGCTCAGCGGCAGTACAGCTCATTGCCAAGGTAAGATCGCCAAAGCAAGGCATTTTTGCAAAGCCAGAGACTGTTTGTTTAATGTTATACCCGAAGCTATGAAAGGTAATTGGCAGGCAAGCCTACATACAAGGTATGTGTATTAACACTTCTGAATAATGAATTTAACTTGCGGAACTAAAGCTCATTTCCTCAATGCCCTGAATGGTCTGTAAGTTTGCATTTGTTGGAAGTAATAAAATTCCAATTGTCATAAAGAGGAGGTTAAAGTTAACTAGCTAAAGGTAATTTCTTTGGTTTAATTTTGACAAAAATACAACTGAATTTAGTGGGATTGGTTTCTGTTTTTCTACAAGTGTCACAGTTATATTACTGTAGTTTATGAACAGTAAAATTGAGGAAAAAAAACACAGCAGGGCAAGACAATGCAAGTGAATATGGAGACAGCTGTTTCCTAGTGTATCTACATTCACCCAACAATGCACACAAGGATTGGAAAGTGTTGGAAAAAAAGACAGCTATTTAGGGACTTGCAGCCATATGTCTGTCGTCAAGCTGCTTCCTTGGCAGTAGTCATGCAATGTTGATAATTCATCTACTTCAGTTTAAACAACTTCCAGTTGTTTCAATAGGTCAGACAGGTTATTGGGAAGCTATTTAGAACATTATGAAGAAAGAAAGATTTAAAATAATAATAAACTGAACAAGAGTGGGTTTATATGAAAGGTTGTTAAACAAGGAAGTAGTACGGTGGAGTTCACTTATTATGAACTCAAATATTTTGACATTTTAATTAAGTGAAAATCCCCAGTATTTATTACAAACATCTATTACCTGGAAAAGCTTTCATTTGTTTCATCACACTTATTTCATTTTTAGACATGTATTCCTTCTGTAATGTAACTTTGTCTATGAATTGGCCTGAAGCAATCCAAAATCGATACCTTTGAACCTCATAGTTGTGGAGAGCTCACGTTCTATCAGTCTGGATTTAATTTAAACCAAGACCCAGTGCAAATGTAAATCGTGCGCCCTTATTTTAAATTTATATTGTTTTTAGTCACTCTTAATTTCCTCAGAAGACCTTTCACCCATCTGCTAATTGAGAGGGCAACATTTTACCTATCTTTAATTTCTGCTGATGGAAGAAGTGCTAAGAATGCCTGGTACAGTGCAGTTTCCGAGAGATGGGAATTTTGCTGAACATTTCTTCCTGGCTAAAGACAGAAAGCAGAGCAATTGAGAGGGCATCATATCCCAATTGCACACCCTATTTTTCTCAACTTGAAATGTTGACCATCCATTTTTCTCCACAGATGCTGCCTAATCTTCTGAGTTCCTCCAACAGTTTTTGTACAACTTATTACACTATATTTGCATCTGTTCTGTTAACACATGGCAGATTGTCGATTGCCTAATTCTGACATTACTGCAGCACCTACCATCCAAAGCACATGCATATAATTACTTTTATCAATAATGTATGCAAAGTTATGAATGGTCTTGGCTGTTGTTTCGCAGTCTCCTGTTTGGCATTTAGCAGTTTTTTCCAACAAGTGACAAATAGCTTTCAATTCTCTTGTCCTTGCAGGCAAAGCAAAAAGAATTCCAGTTCCATGACTCCGGAAGCATGGGATAAAAGTTACACCCCAGGTGAAGGGTTTCAGAGTGCAAAGGACAATCCCAGGTATTCCAGTTATCAGGGTTCTCGGAATGGCTACCTAGGACATGGAGTCAATGCACGGGTTTTGATGGAGACACAGGAACTGCTGCGCCAAGAGGAACAGCGACAAAAGGATCAGTTGATTGCAAACAAGCCCGTAGAAGGGCGTAATAATTACGACTCTTACAAACCCGATCCAGCCTACAGCCTTCCAAAAGGTCCTTACAGGCAAGATGTTCCTCCGTCCCCTTCTCAGGTAGCCAGACTGTCCCGGTTACAAATGCAGGACAAAGGTCGGCCGTTCTATCCGTAACCCCAGAATAAGAAAGTTGATGTACAAGGCAATAAGTCACTTTTTAAGTCACTTTCCTCTGAATATCAAAGGAGAAGAACTTCCAATCTCCTGCAGTCTTTTGCATCATTTTTCTATTCCAGTGCCTTCAGTAATTTGAGAAAAGACTCACTGGCCTTAACCTGCCATCTTCTGTCTGTCACAGCCAGCAGCTGATAATACAGAAAGACTTTCTCACAGTTTGACAATCAGATGGAAGCTGAAAAAGTCTGTTGTCATGAGAATCTAATCATGTGATTCTTCTCCAGACATCATGTCTGATTTTTAGCTACTTAAGGCTGGATTTATTCTGCTACCTTCACAGTGCTCCTGTGCGAAACTGTATTGTGAGGGATCATGGATATCCATTTTCCCCAAATGTATACAGCTTGGCGTAAATTGATGTATTCAGGAATATCATTACATTAGTCCCATGGGGACACTTTTAAATGTGAAATTCACTTCAACACCGACTAGAAAATTTCTGCATCCTTTCTCCACAATTTGAATATTTCTTGATCGGAAGATTGTTGTTTGTGTTTTTGGATAAAATATACCACACTTCAAAAAAAACAATAAATTGCTGTGTACTTTTAGCCTATGTAATAATTCAAATCTGACTGAAAAAGCCCTGTGGAAATTGTGGAGCTTGATAAATTGTGGACCATACCGTACCACTGTTCATTGTAATTCATCTAGTTCATTGATGGAGGAAAGAATAACTGCCAATTTCATGATTCTTTCATATTTTTTTTGGTTTGGTTTACAGCCAGTAACATACACAGAGGGAGTGTTAGTCCAATTTGAAAGTCTTGCCTTGTTCTATGAATGTCCTGGCCACTGCAAGCCCTTAGGCCAACAAGCAGAGCAATGTGTCACATATCAGGCCATTGGGAATTGTGGGGCAAAATAAAGAAGGGAAACTTGACTAGTTTTCATGCAAGTCTGTAACACTGCAAATCTGTTAGGTCAAGTAAGAGACTGTTAATGCTTCCAGTTTTCATTATATCTTTGTATTGTACCAGATGTGAGTGACTATATAGTAAACAATAATGTCTGTGCAAGTTCAAGGACAAAAGGAAGAAACAATTTTGTTTTATATATTAAAAGACACACAAATAAGTGACTAATGTTTTAATATTACTTTTAATGTGATACCCTAGTGTACATTTGGGAATTTGGAAAGCTTTCCTTTAAACAATTTTGTAAGTGCTTATTTTGGTATACGGAGGATGGAACAATTAAGTGCCTGCAGTTCCTGATGTGAGAGAGAATCATTTTAGGTCATTTCTCACACACTAGCTGTATTGGGCACTGTGTGAACCAGGAAGTCCATGCCTACTTCTTTTAAGGACTTTTTTATTTCTGTTGAGCTGCTTTCAAAATATGGGAAAGCTCTCTGCAATTATTGATGTCTAATTTGCTTGTTTGTTGCCTTCCTTCCAATTTTACTATGATGTTTTAAACAAAATGCAAGCACAGTGCAATCAGTTTTTAATGGCTCTTTTACACAGTGTATAAAACAATGTAAGACAGCTTTCTTGTACATATCACTTTAGAATAAAAAGGCTGTTTCATCCTGTTTGCAATATAGTCTGTGATGTTCCTGGTTCATTTCCTATGTAAAAAGAGTTTCACAGTGAGGAGGTCGCATTACTGGAGAAAGCGATTGAATTGCATTTAGAATGAAATGGTTAACGTGACAATATTTATTTATTTATTTTGGATAACAGCCTCATCCGGCCAACAAACCCACACCACCCAATTACACCATGTGACCAATTAACACCTTGATTCACTTGTCCATTCATCACTCCTCGCTAATCTCCCTCCTGACACTTACCCTTGCAAGCGAAGAAGTGCTACACCTGCCCATTCACCTCTTCCCTCATCTTCATTCAGGGCCCAAAACAGTCCTTCCAGTTGAGTCAACACTTCACATGCAAATCAGTTGGTGTAGTCTACTGTATTTGGTGTTCCCAACATGGCCTCCCCTACATTGGTAAGATCTGAGTTAGATTGTGGAACCACTTTGTTGAGCACCTTGACTCCATCCACAGAAAGCAACTATTTCAATCCCAGTCTTCATTTCCTTAAAGACATGTTGGTCCATGACTGCCTCTTCTGCCACGATGAGACCACTTGAAGGTGGAGGAGCAACAGCTTATATTCCAGGTAGCTTCCGACCTGATGGTATGAACATCAATTTCTCCAACTTCTCGCCCTCCCCTTTCCCTCTTCTACAACTCTCCACCCCACCTGCCTATTGATTTAAGTGATTGACTGATTGTGGTACAGCACAAAATAGGCCCTTCTGGCCCCTTGAGAAATGCTGTCCAGGATCTCCCGACTTAACCCTAGCCTAATCACGGGGCAATGTATAGTGACCAATTAACCTATTAAACAGTACATTTCTGGACTGTGGGAGGACACCAGAACAACCAGAAAAAACCCATGCATTCTGCAGGGAGGACGTACTGACTACATCAGAATTGAATTCTGAACTCTGACACACTGAGCTGTAATAACGTCGTGCTAAGCACTGCACTACCGTGGCATCTATCACCACCCCCTGGTGCCCCTCCTCCTTCCCTTTCTGCCATGGTCCACTCTCCAATCAAATTCCTTATTCCCTAGCCCTTTACATTTTCCACCTATCACCTCTGAGCTTCTTACTTCACTGACCCTTCCCTACTCACCTGACTTGACCAATCACTTCTTACCTCTTCCCCTCCGCCCACCACCTTATTCTGGCATCTTCTCCCTTCCTTTCCAGTCCTGATGAAGGGTCTTGGCCCAAAACATCAACTGTTCATCCGTTTTCATAATGTGCTGCCTGGCTGACCTGCTAGGTTCCTCCAGCATTTTGTGTGTGTTGCTCTAGATATCCAGCCTCTGTAGAATCTCTTGTGTTTATAACTTACTAACCTGTTTATCTTTGTAATGTGGGAGGAAACCAGAACACCCGGTGAAACCCACACGGCCACAGAGGGAATGTACAAACTCCTTACAGACAGCAGTGGGAATTGAACCCTGGCTGCTGGTACTGTGATAGCTTTACACTAACCACTACACTACTGTGCTGCCTGTCAATGTAATCGAAAAGTTTTAAAAAGTGCCGATACTGGAGACCTGAAATATAAATAGAAAAAGCTAGGAATACTCAGCAGGATCAGTTGTGAAGAGCAAAATAGAATTTTAGTGAAGGACACACACCAAATACAAGGCAAGCTTAGACATGGAATCAGAATTAGGTTTAATATCACCAGCATGTGTCATGAAATTTGTAAACTTTGCAGCAGTAGTACATTACATATAAATATAGAAAAAAAACTTAATTACAGTAAGTATATGTATATTGAATAGATAAATTTAGTTTTAAAAATAGTTAAATGTGCTGTGCAAGTTTTTGCTCAGTGACATGTGCACACTGAATTTTATATAGAGAGGTACTCATTTTAACAGCTAGCAAAACACTGTCAATAAGAACTTTGATCTCCTCTGAGCTTGATTGTTTTCGCTCTCGTTCATCTGCAGTCTCACAAAACATGTAGCAGGCCTGTGGTGGGCAATGAAGGATTTTCTCACTGGAGTTCTTGCACAATGTCCATATGTGATTTGTTTGCTAAATGAAACTTAAAAAGGTCAAGTTTCCAAATATCACCCCACTTCCTCCCACTTGCAAATTCTCCGGCAACTTTTTACATCATGACAGTACAAACACCAGTTTCTGTGTTGTATGTAAATATTTATCATTGCTGCACGTTCCTGGCCTCATGAGCTTTTGGTGTGGCAGTTTCTACTATTTCATTAAGCCATTCTGCCTTAAAGAAACTAGCAGTTCTTTCGCACTTCATGCCCCTTACTTCTTTAGAATTCAACATAATGAATCAATAATTTCTTCAATAAAAATGCTATCAATAAAACAGTTCTAAACCTGCAGACAAATTGTCACAAACTTCACATTGTTAAGACCGTCCACATCAGAAACTGGAAAAGGAAATGTGATTGTGTATGATCGTGAGGTATACTTAGCATGTCGAGGTAGAGGGTGACAACCTTTTGTGTGCAGTTTAAATTCCTTTGTGCACTAGTAGCAAAAGATGTGTGCCCACACATACATGTACATCTTAGAGGGAACATTGTTTCCAACCTACCACAGAAATTCCCTTTGCTTTCTCCATTCTTCCTCCTTTCCTGTGACTTAACAGACTTTCCTCCTTGTGATGAAACATTGTTGGCCTGATATGTTTACTTCTTTCTACTCAGATGCTGCCTGACCTGCTGAGTGTTTCAATCTTAATTCAAAAAATCATTGGTGTTCAGTTAGGGGATGTAATTTGCCAGAATCTGCTCCTGTTCAAAAATAAATTGTTGCAACAGTCAGGAACACTGATGATTGCTAGTGAATTTTGCAATCCATTTGAACAACAACACTACTGTTATCATGTGGAATTAATTTAATTTCACTTGTGGTTCTTTTAGCCAAAGAATAACACAGACTTGATCCTCTGCGTGTAAAAACAATAGACTCAATAAAAGAAAGACTGGCACTGTCATGCATTCACAAGGCAAGAGATGTATTGCCACAGTCAAGTGCTCAGGGAGATTCACAAGAGCCAAATGATGTTTCATTTTGTGAATTTGATGAACATATGTCTACCTACCAGATTCCTATTACTATTATGCTGCTAACTGAGGTAATTAGAAACAGAGATCATTGTTTGCAAATTAAGGTTATGTTTGCTTTTGAGTCTTGTAATTTTGTTCTATGTTTTACTCATTCCTTTAGAGAGCAGATTTGAGCAAAATGGCAGTTTATTACCATCGAATGCAAATTGTTATTCTGTATTTAATGTATCATTGATGAGGGAAGACTGACCATTTAATGGAGCTTGACCAGTTTCCTTGTGTCGAAACAACATTGTCACTCAGGTTTTTACCCCACCATGAAAACTGTGCAACATTCTTTAAGCTTGTGGGAGAGATGTTTTCTCCAATAGTATCTTCTCCATTTTATTGTGGAGTTCAAATTTCATTACATTCTCCACTTTACAAAGGACTTATCCAGGTTATTAGTGTCAACTAGGACATTTAGAACAAAATTTATCTCTTTGGTTGTAATTCAAAGTCTAAAAAAGAACTATCACAGCTTCTATTTGAACAGAGACTAACATAGAAAAATATTCCAGTGTTTGACAGAAACATAAAGAAAAGATGCAAGAAAAGCAGTAAGCAAAGTATTAGTCAAAGATGTTAGCTTTATGAAGTATCTCAAAGGAGGACAAAGGAGGTGTGAGGAATTAGGGAAGAATTTCAAGGCCTAGGCAACTGAAGGAATAGCTGCCTGTGATGAAAGACAAAAGTATTTAACCTAATTGAAAACTACACCCTTAAGAATATCTGGAAAATTGATTTTTGTTTTCTGTACATAAAACTCCCTGCTGGCAATACATGTCCTGCATGCTGCACTTCAGTATTCATTCACTTTTCTCATAAAGGTTATGTACGTCTTTCCAAGTGTCTTATATGGGCCACAGATTAAGCCCGTGTGATGGTGGTGAGAAAGGCTGGAAGAGGAGGGAACTTGAGAAAGGAAATGTTCATGACTGCATAAAAATAAATTGACAATTTTGTTGAAGAAGAAATTAAGGTAAAACCTGATCTGGTCTCGGATTTATTATTGATTTTGATTTATAAAGATTAAAGATTAGTTTTATTTGTCACATGTATATCAAAACATCAAAACATATGATGAAATGTGTCATTTGCATCAACAACCAACATAGTCTGAGTGTATGCTGGGGGCAACCTGCAAATGTTGCCACACTTCTAGCACTAACACAGCATGCCCCAAACTTTCTAACCTTTATTAACCTTTATTAATCCACATGTCTTTGGAATGTGGGAGAAAACTACAGCACCTGGAAGAAACCCATGTGGTCATGGGGAGAATGTACAAACTCCTTACAGGGAGCGGTAGGAATTATTGGCACCATAAAAAATTACGTTGACTGCTACACTATTGTGCTGCCCTTTGTAAAGGCTAAAGGTAGATACATCTGAAGAATCCAAAAATTTCCCAAACTTCAACAAATAATATAAAAACAAAACTTGCATTCTACAAAAAGTAATCAAAAAGTTCAACCTTTAATAATAATGCATAAGAAATTGAAAGCTGGAACAACAACTGGGGAAAACACTATGGGGCTAAGTGAGATAATCCAGATAAAGACAGTAAGGCTGGAGTGATTTAATCATTAGAATAAATATTTTAAATTTACCACTTTTGAGTTTTGGGGTACAGTGGGAATAGTGATAGATGGTATTCAAGTAGTAGTTTACAGAAGATGGATAATAAGGGCTAGTGAGATGGAGTATAGTAAATCGATAACTTTAACAGGGCTAACATTCCAGATGCAGCTGCCAAAATCTCAAAAAAAAATTCATTCCCTATTGACTTTGGAAGGCAACTTTACAGATGGGATGAGCAGAGTTGAAAGAGATTCATGTATTAATACTTTGCTAGTAACTTATGTAATGGCTTCTTTGTAATGTTTCACTGCTAAGGCTAATGTAATGGCTTCTCTGTAATGTTCACTGCTGAGGTAACAGTTTCTCTGTAGCAGCAATGTCTGGGTTATGGCTGGAGATAACAGGACTGTAGTGTGCATGTTAGCCAATCGGCGATTGTTGCCCTGTCTTGTGTACCTGGAAGGATGTTGTTTTCGTGGGCTTTTGTTGAGGTGAGAGGAAGAGGGAAGATGCATGTGGAGAGAGCTGGTAGACCATCGGATGGAGTGGAGGGTCCAAAGGTTGGCGAAGCTTGGAGGGGACCAATGGTGGAAGAATGACTACTGAGTGAGCTCCAACGTGACTTTGACTTGACTTGGGCCCCTTTTTTGTTTATTTTCATTACTAGCCCTATTTTCAGATTAAGATTCATAAAGTTCAATTATTGAATTGCATATGGTGTACTGTCTGATATTTTGCATTGCATTGGGGGTACGTTACACAGCATCCACACCAACGTGATTTCCCAGTTTGGTGGGGCCGAAGGCTGTTTCCCCTAGATGAACATGAGCTGGGCGAGGCTGAGGGTTGCACTTATACCTGGATGGGGAGTTATTTTCACCAAAAATGTCATACTCTTATCAATAAAGGAGAACACCCACTCCATCCTTGGAATCATCCCTAGAAAATTAAATTTAGTTACACCATTTAATAGAAGATTTACAAATTATAAAATGGAGGGAATATAAAATATGAGGCTGCACAAATAGTCAAGATTTGTGCTGAACAAATTCATGACTTGACGATACTTATGACTGGGATTTAATGTTATCAACTTATTCATCACATAACTAACTTTATCTAATTGGATAATTTTGAAGCTCTTCTATATGTTCTTCTTGAGAATCATTGAGATTTGGAAAAGGGACTTAGTTATGAAACAATGGAGGAATGTTCTAATTCTGAGTGGGATTCCACGAAAGAGGCAGAAACTGCACTTTGTAACTTCCATTGTGAAGAGCGCGAGATCATAAAGTACACTTGCTAAATTGGGTGAGCTACCTTTTGGTTGAAGTGAAATAAGAATCTAAACAGAGAGTTTAGATTCTTATTTCACTTGAATATTTTTCCTAACATTTCTCATTGTTTTCAAACAAAGAGTGCAGAGTTTTGAGGGGGAAGAAAATGAAGATCCTTGCAGTGACATTAGCTTCAACTGCGAGGCATAGAACCTGGGGACTGAATATTATTGGCCTGTATGCTTTAAAATGATAGGCTTCATTGCCCACTTCTCCCAGATTGTGATTCAAACTCCAGGAAAGTGGCAGGGATGATTAGGGAAGGGGGAAGACACTGAAGTAGGAAGCTATCTGCTGATGCAGGATCTTCACCTGAAATACCCAACTATCCCTTTGCCTCCACAGATGCTGCCTGACTCCGAGTTCCTCCAGCAGATTTTTTTCCGCTCCAGATTCCAGCACCTGTAGTGTCCTGTGTCCCCACATTATCTGCTCTGCTTTTGGATACTATGCAATAGCAATTATTCTCTTGAGATGGAAAGGTGGAGGAAGTGTGTCATGCCTGCACACCACATCTGCACCCCTTTTACTGATTAATGTATCAAATTAATGTGCATAAAGTACTCGTTGCCTTTCCAGTTATGTGATGGCCAGTAGGATCTCATGTAGAAAGCATTGTAGGCCAGTCAATAATTTCTCCTTCAATATCAGTTCATTTTTGCTATACTCATGAGATAAACCATTAACACAAAATTTAATTCTGCTGGTGCTAGAAATCCAGAGTATTTACCAAAAGGTAGCTCACCCAAAATTTAATTCTGCTGGTGCTAGAATGCTGGAGGAACTCAACAAGTCAAGCAGCATCTATGGAACGGAATAATGTGTCGAGACCCTTCATTAGAAGTCTTCCCCACAGGCCCAAATCATCAACTGATTATTCCTTTCCACTGATGCTGCCTGACCTGCTGAGTTACTGATGCATTTTGTGTGTGATATATGATTAACACTGAGGTAAAAATAATTCTATTGAATGACAGGCCAAACACAAGGGACCAAATGGTCTACAACTTCTCGGTTAAAACCCATATTCCCACTTCAATATTTATTGGAGCTAATTGCTGTTTATTGCTTTGGTTTGCCTCGCTGTGGAACATGTTCACCTCCAGCTGAGAGCAGACAGAATTTCATTGAGTGAATATGTAAAGATCTCTCAATCAGACACCAAACGCCATTTCATCAGTTTTCCAACAAATGTGATAACTGCCGCAGCTCATTCTAGCCAATAGTTAAAAGTTAAGCCCTATTCTCTGTGCGATGCCAAAGTACAGAGGAAAGTTAATTTCTTTCTGTAGATTTGTGCACCTTCTGGTCCAGGTGGTTTTATTTTTCCCTTGGAATCATTTGGCTTTATAATGCTATCAAGTCAAATAAGGCAGAGATCCCCAACCACCGGGCCGCGGACTGGTGCAAAGCCGCAAAGCATATGCTACCGGGCCGTGAGGAAATGATATGATTTGGCGATATGAAACGGTATGAGTCAGCTGCACCTTTCCTCACTCCCTGTCACGCACTGTTGAACTTGAATGCATGTGAGGTCATCAGTGACCCAAGACGTGCAAAGGAATAGGTTCGTGACCCATTTGTGAATGTCCCTGGTGAAACATCCATGTCAGCATGGGAAAAAAGATCAACTACTCAAGCTTGCAAATGACGGTGGGCTGAAAAGTATGTTTGACATAACATCTCTGCCAGCATTCTGGATCAAAGTCAAGGCTGAATATTCCGAGATAGCCACAAAAGCACTGAAAACGTTGCTTCCATTTCTAACATCATATCGCTGTGAAGCGGAGTTTTCTGCAATGAATGCAATGAACTAAATTGTGGGACAGACTGGACATAAGGAACCCCCTTCGAGTATCGCTGTCTCCCATTACCCCTCAGTGGGACCGTTTCGTTGCAGGAAAACAAGCCCAGGGCTCCCACTGATTCAGCGATATTGGTGTGTTGCAATGATTTTCTATGTTCATACGAGGAAAATATGCGCTGTGTGTTTAATATCCAAACATTACTTAAAATGATATGATGCTATTGACTTATAATTGACTTACCAATATTCATACGAGGAAAATATGTGCTGTGTGTTTAATATTAAATTCGTTAGATAAACCCTTTTAGAAATGAAATTGAGTGTAATAGCCACTTACAAGTGACTTATAGTTGACTTATCACCTATATTCCAGTCGTGATTGACACCACTCTCCCCCTCCAGTCGGCTGGTCCGCAAGAATATTGTCAATATTAAACCGTTCTGCGGTGCAAAAAAGGTTGGGGACGCCTGAAATAAGGTGTTACAGGGGGCAAAGCCGTCAATCTGAAATCTTAATTTTGCCTCTCCTTCATCACAGATAATATTACTGATGTGAGAAGTATTTCTATTTTTTTCCCCCTGTTTTTACATTAAAGTTAGAGTCATGGAGAAATGTGGCATGAAAACACTATGTTTGTGTTGACCGTCTTCGATAATCCCGCATTGAAACCTTTTAATTCTATTTATACTCTTATTAACTCCACCCCACCCCAGGTTCAGCCACTTAGCTACACTTACAATTACAATTCACCCACCAACTGACCCAGGCGAATGTGTAAACCTCACACAGACAGTACCCGAGATCAGGATTGACCCTGGGTCTCTGCCATTGTGAGGCAACGGTTCTACACTGTGTTGCCCTGGCTATTTTCATTGCGTCCATCCCTCCTACCTCCTCCCCCTCCAGCTAGATATTTGCCCCATGTAAACCTAACAAACTGTTGCATGAAGCACGTGAGTTTCTCATGGGACCAAGTTTTACTCTATTAAGTTACTTTATTGAAAATGCTGCTTTGTTTTATTCCCCCGATCTCTTTCTTCCCTCTGTGATAATGCATTCATTCCATTTCCTTAAATATGATGTGCACTTGGTTTGTGCTCTGGGATCCTATCATGCAAGCTTTGATATCAGGTTTGCAAGTATTTGACTAAAATATATTTGTGTAATGCCATGGTTAAGATTTCTACAGCTATGCTGTAAGATTTTTAATTTATTTTAACAGTTTTCTGTTTAAAGTACCATTGTACTTTATGCTTAGTGGGATCCAAGGGAAGATTTGAGAGGGCTGGGTGGGATCAGATTTCTGAAGGACAGTAGACTGGTTTGGGGTCTTTTGGGCAGGAGCAGGGCACAAGGGAAGATGCCTGCAGAATATCGCTCGAAGGAGAGACCCTGTTGTAAGAAGTGCTTTGTGCAGGCAAATGGTTTTGAGGAGGAAGTGCCAATACTCCTGAGTTAGCCAGCTCAAACTGTAGTTGGTGTCTTTCACACAGAATGAAGGCTCAGCATGTGAATATAGCGATACACCTGATACTACTGCAGAAATGAGCTCCAACGTTTATGTGCACATTGGACTGGTTTATCTGTAATGGACCCTTTTCTTTTTCTTTCTCTGTTGGCTGTTTGATAAAGTTGAAAAATTAGTAAATATACTTTCTGTATATTTATGCTCGTGTATAATCTGTCATTTCCTGGTGACTGATAATCGTGTATGGGACAGTATTTACACATTTGCTACAATCAATGTTCCATAACCAGAACATCCTAACCTTCCTGTCTGCTTGAACCCCAAATCATTCCAACCGTATATTGCATTTGAAATGTGGCCTTCTCACTGCTGAGTCATGAGGTTGTTAACACAGTTAGCTAGTGAGCCAAGTTTGTACACAAGCCTGATGAGAGGGTTATATTTGATTTAAAAATATTTACTTTAATCCCAATTTAGAATACATATCCTTGATTTGCAGATCCATTTTTCAAATAATATCTGGTGTGGTATTCTCAACCAGGGGAATACACTGTACTGAAATACATATAATGCATTTTACTCAGACTTTTTGCACAAGATTTTGCTGCACTGAACATTTTCCAAGAACAGAGTAACAGTAACAGGGACAGAGTAACAGTAACAAGAACAGAGTCCCAGTAACAGGGGCATCGAGGAACAGATAGGGAGACAGGTTCTGGATAGAAGAGCTGGATAGACACATGTGGAAATTATTTCCAAGGTTATGGACTGCTACACCAAGGTAGAGTGCAATTCTAGTCTGTCATGATTTGAGTTTAAGCCATGTCTTAATGGTTTTTGCCAATGAGCAATGATTACTTCCCAACTTGCACTGTTTTAGCTCAAAACTTTTGTACTCTGAATATCTTTCACATATGGGAAAAATACCGTACTGCCAAAATTTGTTTTAAGCTGTAACTGTTAGTAATTGGACACTTTCAAGTCAGTATCTCAGTTATTAGACTGCTGTATAAACTATTTTTCAAAAATGCTGGTCTGAAGCATGTAAACCCTGAGCCGACATTTCTGTTTCCAAGTCCTGTTCCCGATTGACACTTTGCTAAAGTGATGAGGCCATGCTGCATGTTAGAGGTGCTTTCTTTCAAATGAGACATTAAACTGGCAATCCAGTAGGTTAACATTTGATAGTACTTTGTGGAAAAGATAGTGCAGTTATTCATAGTGACCTAGCATATCCCAAAGTCAAAAGAGATAAACTTCTTGGTAAACTTGGGAACTTGGCTTCTCTGTAAAATCATGAGTAACAAATCTGGATGTTATCTTTGATTCAGATTTGAATTTTAAATCCCACATAAACAAAGTGACCAGAGCAGCGTTTCTACACTTAAGGAATATAGCAAAGTTATGTCACATAATGATGCTGACAACCTAATGCCTTTCTATCCAAGATACTAGATTACAGCAATGCATTTCGTACTGGCCTTCCAAAGTAATCTATTGACAAACTTCAATTTATTCAGCACGTTGCTGCTAGACTTTTAACTAAAACCAGGATGAGGGAGCATATTACTCCTGTCCTAACTACTCTGCATTGGCTTCCTGTATCTTTCAGAATTGATTTTAATGTTCTCTTGCTTGAAAGATAATCTAGTGCTTTCCTGGCGTATATAGAAAATAAACTCTTTGCGGGCTTCGAGCTGGGTACAGGTATCGATTAAACCAACATTTCGATGACAAGCTGCCATCTTCTTCAGGGCTGAATTCTACCGTCAGTTATAATCAACACCTGTACCTGGCTTGAAGCCCGAGAAGAGTTTATTTATTCTCTTACTTGTTTTTAAAGCTTTCAATGTTCTGGGAGTGGAGTACATCACAGAATCACTTTTATAATCTTCTTTTATAATCCTGCTCGAGCTCTCAGGTCTCCTTCCATGGGTCTCTTAAATTTAAACAATCTCCTTCAAAAGATAAATGGAAGGTCAGCTTTTTCAACTACACTCTGAAACTGACGAAATCAATGCCTAAAACTATAAGAGATGCAAGCTCAGTTAATACTTCGAACTGCCAGATCAAAACCCATTTATTTAACCTTTTAACTAACATCATTTTCTCTTTTATTTTCATGTTTGCATTTGATCCCATTGTAAAGCATTTTAAATTATGTTGTTTGTATGAAAAGTGCTCTATAAATAATTTTTTATTATTATTATTAAAAGCAGATCATCATTGTGGAATTTTGGTGTTCATAAACTGGCAGTGGTTTTTTCATTAAGACAGTGATTACACTTCTGAGGTGCCTGTCTTTATCTACCTTTCAAAACAGAATTAGGTAGTTCTTTACAAATTCTAATTTCTCATTATATAAAATAAATATCCATTTGGTGGCTCTAATTCTTCTTGTAAAACAACACTGAAGTTGTTATGGATGTGCCTGACAATATTTATTCTCAAACAACATCGCTAAAATAAATACTTATTATTTGGTTATTCTAAAAACAAACGTTGGGTGGTATCTGTCTCTGGATTGAGCATTGCAACTCCTCCTTTTTAAGGGCAGCAGGATTTCTAGGCACACGTCATTGGCTGCAAAGAACATTGGTTCCTTCCAGGTCATGGAAGTCACCACATAATTACAAGCAACACACACAAAATGCTGGTGGAACGCAGCAGGCCAGGCAGCATCCATAGGAAGAAGCACAGTTGATGTTTCGGGCCGAGACCCTTCATCCTGACAAAGGGCCTCGGCCCGAAACATCGACTGTGCTTCTTCCTATGGATGCTGTCTTTCAACATCATACAATCAGCCCCGGCTGGGTCACCTGGAGGAGGCTGTATGATGTTGAAAGACCTGAAACACGTGATGATTCCAGGAACATCACTGAAGATGTGTCCAGAAGCATCAATAGATGTATGTACACAGCTGTGTGTGTTGCTTGAATTTCCACCATCTGCAGATTTCCTCGTGTTTAGATAATTACTAGTCTCTTTTTATTCCTGTCTTTCTTTGTAAATCCAATCCATCATCCCTGTTACTATTCTAGCAAGTTCCTGACGGTAAGTGCAAGTGATACAGAACAACATTTATTCACAAAACAGAAGTGAAGAACAAGGAAATGATGGTGGCCTACAGACATAGAATTTGTATTGCTGAAGAATACATTCATTCCATTCTGTCCAGGCTGGGCAGAAACCCCATTTAGGCTATTCTCACGTGTCTAGTCTCAGACCCGCTCTTTCCAGTTGGAACAAAGACGAGGATCCCTTTGCCCTCAAGTCTCATCCTTAAAATTCACTGTTCATTTGCCTGGAATTTCCACCATCATCAATAGGATTTCATCGGCAGGCTCCCTTCTCCTCTCCTTTCCATTCTGTATTCCAAAGTGACTACTATACCTGCAACTCTAAGCTTCCATCTTCCATCCCTACCAAGCACCCTCTCCTTGTGGTACCTTCCTATGCAACTGTGGGTTACCCTCCCATTCCCACCTTCTAGACAGTTCTTCCAGCTGAAACAGTTATTCGCTTACCTGCCTTCCAATTCAGTGTGTTGCTGTCGTGCTCATGATGTGGTCTCCTCTAATTTGGAGAAAACAAACCCTAGACTGCCTGTTTTTCCAGAAAAACTTTGTTTATTTCCAGTAATCTGTCACTTTTATTCTCCATCCCTCCACTTCCCTTTTGATTAATCTTTGATCTCCTATTCTGTTTCAGTGGAGCCCATCATGAGCTTGAGGAAGAGCAGAAGGAACTTTGTTGAATTCTTTACCAATGTCCATGTAGATAAAATGTTCTTATCTAATCTCATCCTTTATCTTTGTCATCTCCTCAAAAACATTCAATCAAGCTGTAAGGCACAATCTCCCCACAAAAAGTCATGCATGCTATCTCTAATAAATCAGATGTAGGTAAATTCTATCCCTAAGAAACATCTCCAATAGTTGGCCTATCACTGATATAAGGCCCATCAGCATAAAGTTTCTTAGTTTGTCCCTTTTGCTCTCCTTAAGCAACGGGACATTACTGGCTATTCTCCAGTACTCTGGGACCTTGCGTATGGCTGAAGAAGATACAAAGATCTCTGTCAAGACCCTAGCAAACTCTGCCCTTGCCTTTCTCAATAACTGGGATACTCCTATGAGGCTCTAAGAGCTCATTCATCATAATGTTCTGCAAAAGATTTAACATTTCTTCCTTCTTGGCATTGACATGCCCTAGAACATCAGCATACCCCCTCCTGATCTCACCATCCTCCACATCCTTCACATCTTTCTTGGTGATTATCAATGCGAAATAACAAAGCAAAATAACTTGTTTATTTCCTTGTCCACTTCTTCTGGTTCCAGGCATAAGTGCACTCATTTTTCCTTGAGTGGTCCTACCCTCTCCCTAGTTGCCATCATGTTCCTTTCTGCTTCCATTATGTTCCTTAATGGCCCTGTCCAATTTCAGCTTCCTTTCTCTTATAGACTAAATTTACTATATTTTCTCATCTAATATTTCTGAACACCGCCATCTTCCATTTTCTTCCTCGCAGGAACATGTTGGTCCCAAGTTCTGAGCAGCTGGCTTTGAAGTGACTCCTACTTATCAGATGTGGATTTACCCAGTAACAGCTGCTCCTAATCTATTCTCCCCAGCTCCTCCGATACACTTTTGGAAGGAGCCTGGCCCTAATTTAGCACTTTTCCCCAAGGTCCAGTCTTCTCTTTATCCAGTCATGATCACTGTTCCTGAGATCTTACACACTGAAACTCTCATCACCTGGCCAGGCTCATTTCCCACTCCAAGATTAATATGGCCCCTTCCCTGGTTGGGTTATTAAAATCCTGGATGCTCCTAACGAATTCTGCCCACCTTGGCCTCTGGCACTATAGAGGATATTACAGTACCACTACAACAACTTTGTTGCATCTTTCAATAATCTGCCTATGTAAGTGTTTTTCTGTCTCTAATGAAATATTGAGGTGCCTATAGTGTAACTCCACCCTTGTGATTTGATTTTGCCATTTTCTGCATTCTAATGAAGGGTCATCAGCTGACACTTAGATTCCATTTCTCTCTTCTCAGATGCTGCCCGATCTGTCATGCAATGTCTTTTATTTTTAGATTTCCTGCATTTGCTTTATGATTAGGGACATGAGACTTTGGTTACAAGGTTCGAAATTACTTACAAGGAAGCCTCAGTAGTTCAAGTTGTCTACTCCAGATGGCAAACTGTGAGGATGAGCCAAACTTAAAATGTGGAAGGGCATGTTGAGCAACAATCAAGTAACTAATCTGAATCATATTCACCGAAGACTAACTTTTGGCCAAGTCTTTAGCAGAACTTATATACCCCTTAAATGATACTGAGGGATCAATAATATCCTCTTAAGTGAGTGGATGAAACCCCAGCTTATCACCTCAACTTGAAATCACTATTTTGAGTTATTCCTTTACTGCTGTTCACATGCTCAAGTCCTGGAGTTCACGACTTGAGTTCAGGAACAGTTAGTATCCCTCAACCATGAGGCTCTTGAACCTGAGTGGATAACTTCACATGCCCCATCACTGAACAGTTCCCACAACCTATGGACTCACTTTCAAGGATTCTTCATCTCATATTATTGATTATTATTGTTATTTATTAGTATTTCTCTTTTTGTATTCGCACAGTTTGTTGTCTTCTGCACATTGATTGTCCATCTTGTAGGGAGTAGTGTTTCACTGATTCTATTGTTTTTCTTATATTTTCTGTGAATGCCTGCAAGAAAATGAATCTCAAGGTTGTATATGGTGACATAAATGTACTTAGGTAATAAATTTACTTGGAACTTTGAAGGCTTAAACCAACAACCCTAAGGCAACTCACGCATCTCTGGGATGTAACAGGAACAATAAATGGGACTTATTGGGTTAAGAGCTGTTTTTAAAAAAAAAGTAACAGACTTCTGGAGCCTAACAAACTTTCCAAACTCGAAAACACTGGATCGGTGACAGAACACTTGCCCCTGTATCCAAAGCTCATTAAACTGAACCCCCGAGACTTGAGTGCAAGAGTCCTGGCACTCCAGTGACAGAGTCGTCCTCTTCCCTCTCTCTTGGCAGGCCTTTGTGGTATCAGATGTCTTACATTCCTTCCAGCCGTGTGGGGTCAGTCAACTAAAGAGGCCAATGTGGGTTTTGACAGACTCTCCTGCAAATGGGGAAGGAAATGATTAAACTAGTGGGAGGGTCCAGTTAGTAATGGTGCATTGCTCATAGAATATTCTCTGAGCTTCTGCTTACTCCCAGCTGATAGGCTGTATGCTCTCATGTATCCCAGATACTGCTTCCCCGTTTTGATCAGCGACAAATCGGGAATACACATGAATCAGTGAAGATGAATGTGTCAACACTGACTTGGATCTCTGCATATATACAACTGTTGCCTGCTGACTACAACTCAATGTAGCTTGGAGTGACACTGGTTAGTGAGAGGAAGTGAGGTACAGTATCGTGACAAGAAAGATAGAGAGGAATATGGGAGTGATGTGATGACATAGTCTTACTTCACTACTCTCTGCACTGCAATTGGATCTTGGATGATCTATTGGTTAGGATAAAACTTGTATGGTATCGGTAGAAGGGTTAAGCAATTCTGCCAAGCTTGGCAATGATTCTCTTAAATCCTTTTCAGTTGATGGAATTAAATCAAGTTGGGGCATCCGTTAGTCTTGCGAGACCATGGATCTGTGCCTGGAAAGTCCTTACTCTCCAGGGCACAGGCCTGGGCAAGGTTGTATGGAAGACCAGCAGTTGCCCATGCTGCAAATCTCCCCTCTCCACGACACCAATGTTGTCCAAGGGAAGGGCATTAGGACACATACAGCTTGGCACCAGTGTCGTCGCAGAGCAATGTGTGATTACGTGCCTTGCTCAAGGACACAACACGCTCCCTCGGCTGGGGCTCGAACTCAGGACCTTCAGGTAGCTAGTCCAATGCCTTAACCACTTGGCCACGTGCCCACATGGAATTAAATCAATAAAGATGTGAAAAGGTTGATCCTGCCCCCTTTGTTTATCTTGGAGGAAAGATCACATGTCCACTTTTCTTCTTGATACTGTGCAATTCTGAGAACAGCTCTTTAGCCACTGGGAAGTGCAGTTAGGGAGGAACATTGCTTTGCCATTTGAGATCCAACAACTAGCTGAAAAGCTTAAGAGTCAAGTCTGCTGAGAGATAAAAAGAGAGGAGAGCTTATCAAGGAACAACAGGGAGTCAGTGTCTGCTGATAGGACAACTTCAATGAACTCCTTAACTGAGGCCATGTCTTTATCAAGACTTTGACACTATCCAGTCCAATGTCGCTGCTACACCAGAACAATAGGATGTTGAAAAGACCCTACAGCAGGATTAGGGAGCAGATGGGATGTATCCATGTGGAAATTCTAAGATTTGATGGAAGGGAAATTTTGGCATCTCATTCATCCGGGAAGACAAGGCAGCACAGTGAAACAGCTGCTGAAGCTGCATCAATCCCACCCTCTGATGATGTCTATATGGTGCTTGCACATCCTCCTCATGACCACAAGGGTTTCCTTTAGGTTGTCCAGATTCTTCCTATAATCCCAAAGATTTACAGGGTAGCAGGTTAGCTAACCACTATAGATTGCCCCTAATGTCTAAGTGAGCTGTGTAAACTGGGTGGAATTGGTGGAACAGAATTAGGCCATTCAGCCCATGAATTGAATTCTAATATGAATTGACTTTTTGACTTACATCCTTCATATACATGAGGAGTAAAAATTTTTATGTTACGTCTCTGTCTCAATGTGCAATTTATAGTAACTTGTAATAAAATAGTATGTACAACAGGACAGTCAATATAACATAGAAATACAATTGTATCAGCATGAATCAATCAGTCTGATGGCCTGGTGGAAGAGGCTGTCCCAGAGTCTGTTGGTCCTGACTTTTATGCTGCGAGACCGTTTCCAGGATGGTAGCAGCTGGAACAGTTCGCGGTTGGGGTGACTCGGGTCCCCACTGATCCCTCAGACCCTTTTTACATACCTGTCTTTGTAAGTGTCCTGAATAGTGGGAAGTTCACAACTACAGATGCGCTGGGCTGTCCGCACCACTCTATGCAGAGACCTGCGATTGAGGGAAGCGCAGCTCTCATACCAGACAGTAATGCAGCCAGTCAGGATGCTCTCAATTGTGCCCCTGTAGAAAGTTCTTAGAATTTTGAGGCCGTTCTTCAACCGTCTGAGATGAAAGAGGCTGTTCATCGCGTCTATTCCACCATTTAACACAAAATACTCTGCACATGCTGGGGTCAAAGCAACACTCAACACGCTGGAGGAACTCAGAAGGTCGGGCAGCATCCGTGGAAATGATCAGTCAAAGTTTCGGGCCGGAACCCTTCGTCAGGACTGAAGAGGGAAGGGGCAGAGCCCCTACAAAGAAGGTGGGGTCCCATGGGAGTGATGAAAGAAAAGACATTAACTCCACCCCCACCGGCATGAAAAAGAAAAGAAACAAAACTCACTGACCCCAAAAATACCCCCCACAGCAAAAAGAGCCACAATAACAATCACTGGCCCCTTACGCATAAAAATCCCTAATCCTCGACACCTTCATGCTCAGAAAAGAACAGTGGAATTAGCACCAATTCCCAACACCCGCTTTACACACAAAAATTAATCTTGCCAGTCTGCCACAAGAAAGAGAACACCATATAACTGAAGGAAACCAATATAAAGTACAGTCCATTAATCACATAAATCTCAGAATAAGGGAAATGTTTTTTCATCAGCATACGAAGAGAGCAACAGCACGAACTCAGTCCTTCCATAAAGAGTGACCACCGACCCAGATCCTAACACCACCAACCTGGATTGAAACTCCACCGATCCACTCAAATGTGCTGAGCTGGCTGCCGTCCATCTCTGTTGGGAGCCGTCGCTCAGCCCTCCGTATTTACCTCGAAGCTTCAGTCTTTCTCCCTGCCTTTTCCATGAGTCAGCTTGTGTTCTCGGACCATTTCGGCCCCCGTTTCTGATCTCCACAAGGCATCTCCCCAGACAAAGCATAGCGCAGGATCCTCCGATCGAGTTCCAAACTGTACACCACAGGCTCCAACAGTTTCTGTAACACAAACAAAACAAAAAGAACAAGCAAAAGGTGTAGAAGAGTGAAATAATTGGATACATTTGCTATCTGGAAGATGTTGCCCAAGGAATCATTTGCTGGCGCCATCTTGACCAGATTCTTTCTAAATCCTTCTGTAGCCTCCCTGTTTGAATTAATATTGGATTGGTGTAAATGGGTGGCTGATGGTTGGCATGCACTCAGTGGGCTGAAGGGCCTGTATCCATGCTTTATCTTACTATAAATCGAAGAGTGCATGCTGTCATCATGATAAAGAATGAAGGCAAATTTGATTGCAATAACTGCACCTTTGGGCTGTGGAAGGCTGCTAGAGCACCTGGAGGAAACCCATGCTTGATAGGGAGAATGGACAAATTTCTTACAGACGCTGCTGGAATTGAACTCTGATGACTCAAGCTGTACTGCACAATTGGATGAAGTGCTAGATCCAGGTACCAAATACCCTCTCAGATGTTGTAAAAGATCACATGTTATTGTTTCAAAGTAGAACAGTGGAATTAACTCATTTTCCAGGGCAAAATTTAACCTCAAACAGCTTCACTATATTAAAACTATTTGGTAATTACAACATTGGTGTTTGAGAGTTTGCTATGTCTATATTATCTGCTCATCTTTCCACACTGAAGCACTCTGTAGGTTTTTCACAATATGTGACATTGTTTGAGGATGTGCTGAAGTTTTGGAAATACTATTTAACATTTTTTGCTTTATAGTGGAAGATGAAGATGTCTTCACTACAGTAAATGTGGTAATATGTGGATGTAATATTTAAACATATCACCAAGTATTTTTAATTTTAAACTGCAGTTTGTGCACTGTTTTTCAACGAGTACTGATTTTTACTGAGGTTGCTTTTTCAGACGTAGTTAGGGTAATTTGGTTGGAACACAGACCAGATGAAAGTGTTTAAAAAGAATGGATAGGGGTTTGGAAAAACATACTTAAACAGGAATGTGATAATGCAAAACTTGAGAGAAAAAAAAACTAAAAGGCTGTGACATGTAAAATTGGATTTGCAAAGATACAGAATTGATGTACTATGTTAGTTTGTAGTTTTGCATATTGGAGGTATTTCAAATTATGGTCTGCCACAAATATTATAAGGGTCTTGAAAGGACCGTGGGAATGGCTGAGACAGGAAATTGGCAGGACAAAAACTGGTTCCTCTGCTTAGCTTCTAAAATTTGACATGTTCAGTACTTAACCACAAGAGATTTTTGCATCCCTACTAGTGTCCTGATCGTTACTATGCTTAGTCACTAAAGTGGGAAAAGAATACATTAAAAATAGTGAATAAGTTTCCATTAAATACTTGTGTGGATCTTATCGTTTTCCACTTAGGTTATGTAATTTCCATTTTTACATGTGATACAGAGAAAGTGTCTCTGATAATGAGGTCCCTATAAAAAAATTGTGGCCTACGAGCTAATTTTGGTAATTCATATCTCAACTTTGACAATAAAAAATGAGCTTTATTGAATAAAATAACCAAAAGAATTTCAACTGACAAATAAATTGCAAATTTTCTATGACTTGCTGACAACCATTGAGTAAATAATTTATTTCTGCCTTTGGTTGTTTGGAGGAAGGTGTAATTGTCACAATGACAGTATGAAATGTATAGTACAAACACAGGACATTTGGCCCAACTGATCATTGCTGGTATTCACTTTTCACATGTGCCTCTTCCCACTCTCTTCATCAAACCGTTCCATTACTTCGTCAGTCATATCTATGCTGCTCTGTGCTGTTCTTAGCAATGGAGTTATTCTGCACAGAAAACAGGCTCTTCGGTCCAAGTCATCTATTGCGACCAAGTTCCATAACTGAGAAAGTCTTATTTGCTTCCATTTGGCCTTTAGCCCCCTAAACCTTTTCTCTCCATGTCTCTGTTAATATTTTAACTATAGCTACCCTTACCACTTCCTCTGACAGCTCGTTTCATACACCCACCACCCGCTGTGTGAAGAGTGGGTGGCACGGTTGCGTAGTGGTTCGTACAATGCTCTACGGTGCCAGAGACCTGGGTTCAATTCCTGACACTGCCTGTAAGGAGTTTGTGTATTTTTCCTATGGCCACGTGGGTTTCCTCCAGGTGTTCAGGTTTCCTCCCACTGTCCAAAGATGTACCGGTTTGTAGTTTAATTGGTCATTGTAAAATTGTCCTGTGATTTGGCTCAGTTTAAATGAGGGGTTGCTGGGCCGTATAGCTTGAAGGGCTGGAAAGGCCACTCTATGCTGTATTTTGATAAATAATGGAGTTGCCCCTTGGCTTCCCTTTAGCTCTTTCTCCTATCACCACTAGGTTTACATGCCTCTTGCCCTGGGAAAGGCAATGTGACTGCAATTTGTCATTAGTGAGTTCCACACTCTCAGCACTCATGAGATGGATGAGGTTTGCAAGGGGTGAGGGGGCAGAGGAAAATGTTGATGGAAGTCACATGTTTGAAGTAGTTTGCGCAACTGTGGCTGTTTTTTTTTATCCCCAGGCTCCATATGGAAGACTACCCAATGTACAAAAAGCCTGCGAGATCCAAGAGGAAGTGGCAAGTTGGATCATCCAAAACTGGCTCGGTATCAGAAAGCAAAAGCTGGTAGTTAGCAGATGTTTGCAGTGGGTCTGTGGGAGTTGATGATAAGTCAGATGGTTTTTGTGGTATATATTCAGCCTCCCAAACATTTGTTCCACTCGCATCCATCACACCACGAGTGCAAATGAAAACTGAGGTCTGAGTTTGCTAGAAATCTGAAGGGAGTCATAGAGCAATACAGCACAGAAACAGGCCCTTCAACCCATCTAGTCCGTGCCAATTGAAAACAGAAAATGCTGGAAGTGCTCAATAGATTGGGCAGCATCGTTGGAAAAAGAAACAGAAAAGATTGAATACTCTTCTCACCTTTTGATCTTAAAGGTTAACCATCGTTCTCCTTGCATAGACAGTGGCAGAATGTCTCCTACATTCTCTGTTTTTACAGCATGGCAGCAATCTCTGCCAGCACTCAACGTATTCAGCCACCCGCCTGGACTACTCTGACAATCCCTTCCATGTCAGCAATTGCTCAGAATGAGAGAGCAGCAAGGGCTGGAGGCTGCACACAATGGTGTGTAATCCTTCGTGATTAAACAAAATCTTTGGCTGCAGCGCTAAGAAGCTAGCAAGAACTCCTGCTGTCCGAATGTGCTGTCACAGCAGTGAAACAGTGATTTATTCTGCAGTCTGTTACGGTTTTACTTGTGCTGCCCCAATACACTGTTGTCATGAATTGATCTGTATGGACAAGTATGCAAGACAATTTTCTCACGGTACCTCGATAAACCTAACAGTAATAAACCAGTTTACTGATTTCATTGTTGCTTGGATTGGTACTGAGTGATCCAATGACGCAGAGGCTGCCTGCAAGGGATAGTGTCGTGGAGAGCAACGCTGAGCTGCGAGAATCTGGTCAGCTTGGGAAGTATGGGCCACCGCTGGGCACTGGCAGATCTTGCTCTGTGCTTTGGCAGACCCACCTGAGTCTCCAGTGTCTCTCTTCAGCTCCTAATGGATGCAGTGGAAGCTGCTACCTCCCACTTCTCCTGCTGTTCACAGCCAAGAAATGGTAACAAGCCAAACGGTGGGCAGTGGCAGTTGAACTTGTTACCATTGAGAAATATTACTCCCAATTGCATGTGATTTATACTTTTAATGTAGCACGTTATCAGAACATCCTGGAAGTCCAGCTGTATCACATACACTGGTTCAGTTTTATCTATTCAACTACAAACAACCTGAACTGATTTATTCTTCACCGAACAGCAGTAAAACAATTTATCCATTTATTGTTTGTAAGATATTGTGGCACATAAATTTTGACATAAGCTTTTCCCAATTTTGCAGTATTGTCTGCATTTTAATAACATCTAGCTGTCTGAGATGCACATTAGGATGCTTAGAGATTGTGAGGCATACGAAAATCACATCTCACTTTATTCTACGAGAGATATGTACACAACTTGCTGAAATTATTCTGAAGTTCAGCACTTGCCAAGTGTTATTGTGCACCTAGTCCTTTGCTTCCTCAGACTGGCTTGTAGCATCTGGGATGGATGATAATGATCAGTTTGAAGAATTAAAGGAGTAGCAAGTATTTATACCAGTTCAGAAGATGCAAGTAGTCGAGACCTTCCTTGGGATAATGACTATATGTCATCTTCCAATTGCACGTGATAGTTTCTCTCCTATCCTTAGGGAAGACTTAGTGATGGTTGTAGAAATTTCGGAACATTCTCTACCCATTCTCATTTTTCTCTCACTGCTTTGCTTGGAAGCAGGCTGATGGTGTTCTGCTTGGATTTATATACATCAGCAGCTTACCATGAGACCCACTGGCCTTGTGCAAACTCCAAACATGCACCTGCAGCAGAATTGAATTCTGCCTCCTTTTTCCAGTCTTTATCTCAGGCTGCTGAGGACAAGGAAGTATCTTGGCTGAGGCCTATTACCTTAGCAAAAAAGTGCAATCAAACCTAATTCCTTCTTGGCCCCCCTTTTGACTCAGACCCACAACTGGCGGTGTGTTTATTGAGCTCTTGTGGAAATTGTGGCTAAAGCACAGCAAATTAATAATTGTCTCCTGAAAGGCAGAGAATGGATTTTGTACAGAGATTCCAACTGCATGTAATCAGAATGAAATTGAATTATGTTTCAGGTTATTCATCCTGTTTCCTGGTGATAGAAGTTGGTGATTACTGAGATGTTTAAGAAGATCAAAATAAAAGACAAAAAAGGCCTTCCAGTGTATTCCACGAAGAGACCGTGAATTCTGCTTAAGTCCTTCTCCTGAGAGATGCTGCCAATGAAGGGTAAAATACAGCTGTGTGCAATTTGCCACGGTCTACAACAGGACAGAGGTTTTCTAGAAACAAGTGATTGCCAGAAAAAACAAATACCCAGTTGGAATAACAAGAAAAATACCTGTTTGTCCAGAAAACTGAAATTAAAAACAGAAGATATCGGAAATATGTGGTAAGTCTATCGGCGCTTGGAATCCTAGATTAATACTTTGGCTAGTTTCAGCATCAGGATGTTTCAGTCACACTGAAATCAGTATCAGGATCAGATTTATTATCACCGGCATGTGTCGTGAAATCCTGAAGGACTGAGGATTTTCAGAAATCCTGTTCACTGCTGAATTTGAAATGTCAGATATTTTACTTTTTATATAAATCCTGTTTATAATATGAGAATATCTTGCTCAAGACCCTTGCCATCTATGTGAGGGGAAAGCGATGAAGGTCTGAACTCAGGCAGGTTTCGGCTTTTCTTCAAAGAGCATGAAAGATTATTGAATTCCTCATTCTGTGTTACAAGTACACAGTCATTCCACAGGTTGCAAAATTCTGCCCTAAAGATAATGTTCACCACCACCATTTCTGAGGAACATTTCTTTCTATTCATCGTTCCCTGCGTTCTAATTCAAACTTGGGCTACTAGAGCAACAATATGACTCATTACAGGAAGTTACTTTGACAGCTCCAATGCTCTCTGAAATCTTTGCGGTTATTGAATGAATTTATCAAAAAGACGGTCACCAAAATATGTTTTTGCCCTTTCTTTTGTTATATTGATCATAATGGACAGTGATGATGGTTCTTCCTTATTGCTTATCAAGCTACAATGTGAAAGTCAAAGCTGAGTTTATCGTTATAGGCGCACGTACACTTACTCACTGGTGCATTGAAAAGCTTACTTGCAGCATCACACACACACACATGATATATAGCATTCACAAAAATAACATAAATGTAAAGAATATGCTGTTTTTATCACAAACCACAGAATAATAAAATCAAAAGGCCATCTTAGAGCAATGTGTTCAAGATGTCCATGGTGTTGCTAAGTTGTAGTGATGAAGGTTGTGCCATTTGAAAGTAGCTGTTCTTGAACCTGGTGATGTTGGAACTCTGCTTCCGTTCCTCCTACCTGACGGTAGCTTAGAAAAGATGGTAAGGCTTGGATGATGTTGGTCTTGGATGATAGTTGTTGCCTTCCTGAGGAAGTGCCTCCTGTCAATACTACCAATGGTGGGAAGAGACGTGCCCATGATGTTTTAGGTAGATTCCATTTCTCCCTGACGCTTCTTACATTCCCGTACATTCTAATTACTGTACCGGACCATGATGCAACCAGTCAGCATACTTTCAGCAGTAGATCTATAGAAGTTTGTTGGTGTGTTTGATAATAAACCAAACCTCCTTAACAATATAAGAAGGTAAAAACGCTCCTTATGAAACCGGATAGCTTGTGTGTTGCCCTGTGAGGTCATTCACAGAAAAAGATGAGGCCTACCTTTGCCCTTTGCATTCAGTTTGCTTTCTGTTATGTCTGCCCCCTACAGGAATGGTGTGCAAGTTTGAAGAGTGTGCAGAAGAGGGTTACAAGGGTGCTTCCCGAATTAGAGGGTATGTGCTGTGAGAAGAGGTTTGAGAAAATAATGCTTTCTCGGGAACGGTCGAGGCCGAGGGGACGTCTGATGGAAGTTCAAAGTACAGATACATCACCATATACAACCCTGAAATTTGTTTTCTTGTGGACATACTCTGTAAATCCAAGAAACATAACAGAATCAATGAAAGGCTGCACCCAACAGGATGGACAGGCAATCACTGTGCAAAACTGTGCAAATGTATAAAAATATTAATAATAAATAAATAAATAAGCAATAAATGTCAAGAACATGAAATAGTCATTGAGACTGAGTCAATAGGTTGTAGGAACAGATCAGTGATGGGGCAAGTGAAACTGAGTAAAGTTATCCCCTTCAGTTCAAGATCCTGATGGTTGTGGGGTGATAACTGTTCGCGAACCTAGCAGTATGAGTTCTGAGGCTCCAGTACCTTTTTCCTGATGGCAGCAACAAGAAGAGAACTTGTTCTGGGTGGTGGAGTCCCTGATGATGGATGCTGCTTTCCTGCAGCAATGCTTGGTGTAGATGTATTCAATGGTCATCGTCATCATCATTATGTGTATGTGCTATGTCATATGACGTGGGCAATCATGGTTTTATCCATGACCATGAGTGTTCTTGGCAAACTTTTGTACAGAAATGGTTTGCCATTCCCTTCTTCTAGGCAGTATCTCAAAAGTAAGGAGGGCTTTACCCATGATGGACAGGGCCATATGCACTGCTTTTTGTAGGAGCTTCCATTTAAGGGCATTGGTGTTTCCATATCAGGCTGTGATGCACTCAGTCAATATATTCTCCACCACACGTCTTTGTCAAAAGTTTTAGATGTCATGCCGAATATTTGCAGACTCCTATGGAAGTAGAGGTGCTGCTGTGTTTTCTTTGTAATTGCATTTACATACTGGGCCCTCTACAGATCCTCTGAAATGGCAACATTGAGGAATTTAAAGTTGCTGACCCTCTCTCTTCAGATCCCCCAATGAGGACTGATTCATGGGACTCCAGTTTCCTCCTCCTGAAGTCAATAATCAGTTCCTTGGACTTGTTGTCATTGAGTGAAAGGTTGTTGTTGTGGCACCACCCAACCAGACTTTTCAATCTTACTCCGATATACTGATCTGTCACCATCTTTGAATTGGCCAACAACAGTGATGTTGTCAGCAAACTTAATTGTGGCATTGGAGCTGTGCTTAGCCTCACAGTCATCAGCAAGGGACTAAGCACACAACTGGTGACCCTGTGACCTCTGTCTCAGAGGCTGATGTTAGGCTGTCTTTAAAGAGGGTGAACCCTCACAAGGCGGAAGGTCCCAGTGGATTACCTGGGAGGGCTCTGAAAACATATGCCAACCAACTGGTGGGAGTATTCAAGGACATTTTCAACCTCTCATTGCTATGGGTGGAAGTTCCCACTTGCTTCAAAAAGGCAATTATACCAGTGCTTAAGAAGAATAAGGTGAGCTGCCTTAATGATTATCACCGAGTAGCACTCACTTCTACAGTGATGAAATGCTTTGAGAGGTTGGTCATGACTAGACTGAACTTCTGCCTCAGTAAGGACCTGGACCCATTGCAATTTGCCTATTGCCACAATAGGTCAACAGCAGATGCAATCTCAATGGCTCTGCACACGGCCTCAGACCACTTGGACAACACAAACACCTACGTCAAGATGCTGTTCATCGACTATAGCTCAGCATTTAACACCATCATTCCCACAATCCTAATTGAGAAGTTACAGAACCTGGGCCTCTGTATCTCCCTCTGCAATTGGATCCTCGACTTCCTAACTGGAAGACCACAATCTGTGTGGATTAGTGATAATATCTCCTCCTCACTGACAATCAACACTGGCACACCTCAGGGGTGTGTGCTTAGCCCACTGCTCTGCTCTCTCTATACCCATGACTGTGCGGCTAGGCATAGCTCAAATACCATCTATAAATTTGCTGATGATACAACCATTGTTGGTAGAATCTCAGATGGCGACGAGAGGGCGTACGAGAGCGAGATATGCCAACTAGTGGAGTGGTGCCGCGGCAACTACCTGGCACTCAACGTCAGTTAGACTAAAGAGCTGATTGTGGACTTCAGGAAAGGTAAGAAAAAAGAACACATACCAATCCTCATAGAGGGATCAGAAGTGGGGAGAGTGAGCAGTTTCAAGTTCCTGGGTGTCAAGATCTCTAAGGACCTAACCTGGTCCCAACATATCGATGCATTTATAAAGAAGGCAAGACAATGTCTATACTTCATTAGGAATTTGAAGAGATTTGGTATGTCATCAAATACACCCAAAAACTTCTATAGATGTACCGTGGAGAGTTTTCTGCCAGGCTGCATCACTGTCTGGTATGGGGTGGGGGGGCTAATGCACAGGACTGAAAGAAGCTGCAGAGGGTTGTAAATTTAGTCGGCTCCATCTTGGGTACTAGCCTACAAAGTACCCAGGCCATCTTCAAGGAGTGGTGTCTCAAAAAGGCAGTGTCTATTATTAAGGACCTCCAGCACCCAGGGCATGCCCTTTTCTCACTGGTACCATCCACTGTAGGAGGTACAGAAGCCTTAAGGCACACACTCAGCGACTCAGGAACAGCTTCTTTCCCTCTGCCATCCGATTCCTAAATGGACATTGAACCCGTGAACACTACCTCACTTTTTAAATATATATTATTTCTGATTTTGCACAATTTTTAATCTAACTGCTGCTGCTAAGTTAACAAATTTCAAGACACGTGCCGGTGATAATCAACCTGGTTCTGATTCTGATTATGGTGCACCTGTGCTGATGGAGATTTTAGAGATGTTGTTGCTAATCTGAACTGACAGGGGTCTGAACCTGAGCAAATCAAGGATCCAATTGCACAAGGAGGTATTGATGCCAAAGTCTTGGAGCTTATGATTTGTTTTGAGGGGATGTTCGACATTCAATACAAAATTATGGGAGGCATAGATAATGTTGACCACTGGTATCTTTTCCCAGGATTGAAATATCTCATACCAGAAGGCATGCATTTAAGGTGGGGGGGGGCGAGTTCAAAGGAGCTATGTAGGGCCAGTTTGTTTACACAGAGAGTGGTAGGTGCCTTGAATGCACAGCCTGGGACGATGGTGGAGGCAGACACCACTGAGGCATTTAATGGCACAGTGATCTGCAGAGAACTGAGGGATATGGACCATGTGCAGACAGAAGAGATTGATTTAATTGGGCATCATCAGCTTAATTAGTTTGGCACAACTTATGGGCCAAAGAGCCTGTTGCTATTCTGTACTGGTTTATGTTTTATAAAGACAGACTTCCTTTTTCACCTGATTCAAGGTTATGCCAGCTTAGCAGAGGATTGCTCTTAATAGATGCCTTGATCTGTGACAAAATCGTTTATCCACTCCTTGACAACACCACTGGAAGTATACATTCATCACATCCACTATAGTCAGTGGCTAGACTATTCACGAGTGCTTGGTGGGTGACAGTCAGAAATTTGTGATATTCATGTTACATCCCCATTGAAAGTGCTGTTTTTGCCAAATGTCAGAAGTCCCACTACTGCCCTGCTGAAGATGATTAAAAAGCACTGTTTATATCATTGGCTTTAACCCCAGCACGTCAGCAGCTCTGGAGCACAATATGATAAACTGCAGGAGAAAACTGATGCTGGGCTGCTTGTGGAGGTGGGATTGTGAGGGAAGGTAGATATATTTTTTTTTGCCAAAATTGTATAAGTAGGAACCTGCAAGGTGTAGTCCTAACTCATGCTGCACCTTCCAAACTTTTTTATCTCAAACATAATTTTAACATGGGGAAAATATTTTGTTACCTGCAGCAGTCATTAGGCCAGGTTATTAGGCCAAAATTATTTAATAATTTAGGCATCAAAAGAAAAGTCTCAGCCATAGTTTTAATTTTTACACAGCCCTCTTATTTATGAGTTCATATTCCTATATATTGGCATTAGTTTATTATAGTCACATGTATAAAGATACAGTGAAAATTTTGTCTTGAATATTGTTCATAAATCAAATCATTACCCGTGCATAGAGCCAGAACAAGGTAAAACAATAACAAGAGTAAGTACAGTGCAGGTAAATGATAAAGTACAAGGTAGATTGTGAGGTCAGAGGGCCATCTGATTGGATGAGGTCTGTTCAAGGGTGACATAACAACTATTTGAAGCTATTTTTGAGCCTGATGGTACGTGCTTTCAGACTTTTGTAGTTTCTGCTGATAGGAACAGGGAGAAGAGAGAATGTCCAGGCTGGGTGAGGTTTTTGATTACGCTGGCTGCTTCACAGTAACAGCGAGAATTATAGATAAAGTCCACTGAAGGGAGGGTGGCTTCCATGATGTGCTGAGCTGTGTCCACAACTCTGCAGTTTCTTCTGGTCCCGTGCAGAGCAGTTGCCGTACCAAATGGTAATGCGTCCAGATAGAGTGCTTTCTATGATGCATTGATACAAATTGGTAAGGCTTGATAGGGAGACGCCAAATTGCATTAGCCTCCCGAGGAAGCAGAGTTGTTAGTGAGCTTGCCTGGCCGTGTCATGGTTGGACCAGGACTGAGCTATTGGTGACGTTTACACCTAAAACCTGAAGCTCTCAACTTCACACCATTGATTTAAAGAGGAACATGTGCACTAACCCCCACCCACCTGCCAGTGAGCAGCTCTTTTGTTGACATTGAGGGGAAGTTGTTATATATGCTGTATAAAAATAGCGGGATATGCTGAATGATAGAAAAGAGACATGCAGCATAGATTTAGGAATAGGCTTCATTTTCTTTATTAAACCAGAGTTTAATAGTGATAAACACTCATTTATTTTATATGCATAAAATCCAGTTGAATTAACACAGAAGCAATTTAAGTATTAGGACTTGAAATGTTTACCTTTTCAATCCAGCCTGAAGTAATTAAGATCTTAGATTTTATACATGCACAATATAACGTTGCCATTATTAGAACGTAATATATTTGTCAATGGGACTGTTATACAGCACATACTCAATGGCTTCTCTCATTTTCTAACATCCAGCTGTCAACTGGATGTTCTACACCTCTGGCTTCACATTACCAGACACATCAATCTTTAATTGTGATTAATTATTAGTCAGTTGAGCCACTGATGTGACTGCACTGGGCATCACCTCTGCTGATTGTGGGGTTCAGCGGCTTTCTGTTGACATTACTAATTTTTTAATGAGGCTGAATTCTTGAAGCGTAAGGACCAAATTACAAACATGAACAGAACCCTTTGTGTGGTGAGAATCGTGCACAGCACTTCCCTGAGGAAAATATGTGTTGAAGGTTGATTATAGCCTCCTCCATAACAATGGTGTATACTGGAAAAACTTCATGTGGTTTTATGATTGTCAATATACCTTGCAGGGTTTAAGCAGCACACATTAATTGTATTTTAAAGCAAATCTATTGATGGCATTCTCTTTATTTCATTTTCCACAGGAACAAAGTATCTGAGAGCAATGTACTATAGGGTGGGATTTAATTCTTTACAGTTATTTCAGTGGGAGGAAAATACAAGTTCTGTAAGAACTGAATGACCGACCAATGAAAGGCCTCATAGAATGGATGCCGAGAGAATAGTTCCGTTAAAAGGAGAGTTTAGAATCCAAGTACATAGCCTCAGATATAATGGCTTCTTCCCGCTTCCTTTCCATTACAGATGAACAGTTTCAGCCTAAAACATCAACACTTTATTCCTCTCCATGGATTCTGCACACCTTGTTGAATTCCACTAACATTGTGTGCGTGTGTGTGTGTGTGTGTGCGTGTGTGTTATGCAGAATAACAAGACACTTCTTTAGAACTGAGATGAGGAAGAATTTCTTCAGTCAGAGAGTGGTAGATCTATGGAATTTGATACTGCAAAAGGCTGTGGAGGCCAAGTCATTGGGTGCAATAAACGCAGGGACTGATAGACTCTTGACTGGTAAGGAGGTTACAAGTTACAGGGAAAAGGCAGGTGTATCAGCCATGATTGAATGGCAGAGCAGACTCATTGGGCTGAATGGCCTAATTCTGCTTCTTTGCCTTATGATCCCATGCTACCAAATTCTGCCTGGGCAATGAAGGCAATATTTACAATTCTGCACTTACTTATCCTGACTTGAGTTTCACTATATGTTTGACAAAAAAACAAGGAAGGAACCTCAAACACAATCACTAAATGTTCAATTATTAACCATCATTTCAGCACTGGTCAACAGGATTGCATTTATTGTTAAGATGGAGTAGACCAGAAAAAGTGGGATCTCCCACTGGCCAACCATTTTAATTCTACTTCCAATTCCCATTCTGATATGTCAGTCCTTGCCCTCCCCTACTGCATGACGAAGCCATAGTCAGATTGGAGGAGCAACACCTGATATTCCATCTGGGTAGGCTCCAACCTGATGGCATGAACGTTGATTTCTCAAACTTCTGGCAATTGTGCCTCCTTTCACAATTCCGCATTCCCATTTCCCTCTCTCACTGAATCTCCTTACCTGCCCATCAACTAGCTCTGGTGCATCTTCCCTTCCCTTTCTTCCGTGGTCTTTGGTCCTCTCCTATCAGATTCCCCTTTCTTCAGCCCTTTATCTCTTTCACTGATCAACTTCCCAGCACTTTACTTCACCCTTCTCCCTCCTGTTTTCACCTATCACCTACTACCTTGTACCTCTTCCTGCCCTCCCCCCCCCGCCTTCTTATTCTGACTTCTCATCTTTTTCCTCCAGTCCCGATGAAGAGCCAATGTCAACTATTTACTCTTTTCCATAGAAATTGTCTGGCCTGCTGAGTTCCTCCAGCATTTTGTGTGTGTTATTTGGATTTCTTGCATCTGTGGATTTTCTCTTGTTTGTGCTCAGGTTTGATGGGCCTGTTTTGTGCAGTCTGTGAAGAATTTCTACCAGAGATTTCTAGTGGGTATTTATGTTCCTCAGTGATGTCACGGTGGTTGTGGAAGAGGGAAGTAGACAATAGGCAGGTTGCAAATGATATGAGTCCAAAAGAGAAATATTGCTTTGTCCCAAATGGCTTTTCTTATCCTTAATGGACTTTATGCCATATGTATGATTAATATAGTCTACCTCAGCTCTGTGATAATGTATTCTAGACGGAGAAAACTAATCATCATTATATCCTTCTCAATCCTTCTGTTCTGGCATGTAAGCATTTGTTTGAGCTTCTCCTAGAACTAGCTTACCACTCCAGGGGAAAGTCAATGCAAATTTAAGCCAAAGATGCTCCTGGGAAGTCATTACTAAAGATTATATTGCATGCACAAAAAAAAGACTGATTAAACACCTGTTTCAAATAGTTAAGTTTGCAGCACAGCTTGTAACTGCCCCACATGGTGTATAGAACATGATCATAGAGACCAGGAAAGTTGAAGATAAGATCTCAGACTTAACTGATCTTGGGCAGGACACCAAAAGTAATATCACAGCTGGGAGTTCTATGGCTAAAGGAGGTGGAAAATTGGTCTGAGCTCCTATTGTTCATTGCTATGTGGTTCCTTCTATTGGAAACGCTAAGTGCTACGGTATAAAGTTGATAGAAGTTTGTCTTCATCTGTGATGCTCACCATGGTTGAATAAGAGGGTGACATGAAGGATGGTTAATGTTCACATAGGAGACAAGTGCCTGTGTTGCTATATTACAGTGCCTTCTGGGCAAGGCAAACTGTATTTATCATCAAAAATGGAACTCTGGTAATTTGGTCAGTAATGAATAAGATATGATAAGGCTGATTGAGAGGCTTTCTTCTGTTGACTTAAGTCTGCTACTTTAATTCATTTCTAATGCAGCACTTGTGTTAGTTGATGATGTAGACAAAGTCACACTGCTTAGAACTACCCACATAAAATATGAATCTTTCATCATCCCAGCTTAAGAGCATAATTGGAATTATCTAGGTGATCTCATGGTTCCTTGAAAAGGTCACACAAGGGAGAATTCATAAGGAAGATGAAAAGAAAACAAACCCATTTCTTCTATTACTTTATCTGTTTCCTAATACAGTATAAAACATCACAGGGCCGATTACTAATCATTTGTTACAAGTGACACTTATATTGACTACATTTATCAAGGTCTACTTTATTATTTTCTTTCCCACCTTCTCTACTCTGAAAGGTTACTATTCCCTGATGTTTAATAGCCTATGGTATTTTACCCTCATGCTCTATTACTCATAGATGTGGTCGTAAGATGAGTGTGAGAAACTTGTTAGACTGAGTCGGCCTCGCATCCATGTCTGATCACATCTACCAAAGGTGCCCTGCATTAAGATCTGACATATAGATCTTTGGGACTATTTGACTGCAGCATTCAAAGTCTCCTAAACTCTACCTTTTGCAGAGACAAATAGCAGAATACCAAAGTCATATTTAAATGTCCATCTCAGTCAAAGACCTCCATGCAATATTTTAATCACAGTTTATTCTTATTAGGTCGAGGGCTTGGAATTCTTTGTCTGAAAGAGCTGCAAGAACTTGCGGTTCTTCCCCGCATTCGTGTTATCATTAGACTATCACAGAAACAAAGTAACCTTTAGCAATCTGAGAATCTGATCTGATCATTATTGAATTTGCTATAAAGGTGAATTTTTGGCTATGTATCTACTCTTTTATCAAAACCTTCATTGTGTCATCACCTGATTCCACTCTACCTCATCTCATCTGCTGCTGAAGACTTCTTCCATGTCCTTTTCACTTCTGTACATGATTATTTAAAAGATATCCTGACTTGTTTTCTATCTCCCACTGCACATAAACTTGACTTTGGCCAAAGTTTAGACTTTCCCTCTTCATCTCTTTATTTAAGTTTTAGTTTTTTAGTTATTAGGGGTTTTCTCTGTTTTAGTTAGTAGGGGTTCTTTTTTTTCTTTCTTTCTTTTTTTCCATAAAAAAAGCTTTAATACTTTGTTTTTTGATTATTATTGGTATACTGTTCAGCCTGGTTGATAGTTTTACTCTTACTCTACATATGGATATGTTATCTTGATTATTTTGATGTATTCTTTTCTGTTGTTGATTTTCAATAATAATTAATAAAAAGGTTTAAAGAAAAGTTTGTGGCAGGGTGGTAGATATTTAATGAGTTGGCCAAGTGGTTGACAAGGGCAGGATGTTAGATGATGCCTGCATGGACTTCAAGCAAGGTAATTAACAAGTTCTCTTGTGGTGGGTTGAACCAGAAAGTTAGAACTCATGGAATCCCGGGTGAACTAGCCAAATGGATACAAAATTGACTTGGTGGTGGAAGGCAGATGTTGCTTGGGTAGGGTTGTTTTTTTCAGATCAGAAGCCTATGAAAAGTGGTGTGCATTGGGAACTGGTACAGTGCCTCCTGTTATTTATCATATATTTTACTGATCTGGTTGAGAATTGAGGTGGCATGGTTAATAAATCTGCAGGTGGCACTAACATTGGTGGTATAATGAGCAGTGAAGAGGTCTGTCTAATATTGCAAATGGACATTGATCAACTTGGAAAGTGTACAAAAAATGGCAGGTGGAATTTAACTCAGGCATGAGTAAGGTGATGCATATTGAAATTGAATTATTATTACCACATGTACTGAAGTACAGCGAAAGGCTTCTCTTGCATTCCGTTCATTCAGAACAATTCATCATACAGGTGATTGAGGTAGTACAAGGTAAAACAACAAAAGAATGTAGGACGAAGTGTAAAAGCTACAGAGAAAGTGTAGATCAAGTAGACAATATGGTGTAAGATCATGATAAAAATCGATAAAGAATCTATCTTACTGTCCTAGGAACTGTTCATTAGTCTTTAACTGTGGACCAGAAGCTATCCTTGAGCTGAGTGGGTGAACGTTTTCAAACTTCCCTGTTTTCTACCCAGTGAATGGTGGGAGAAGAGAGAATGTCTGGGGTGGGTGGGACCTTTGATTACGCTGGTTGCTTGACTGAGGTAGCGAGGTGTAAAGAGTCCATAGATGGTGGGCTGGATTCCTTGATTTTTGATCTGAGTCCAAAGACTTCCTTCAGTTTCTTGTGGTCACGGGAAGAGTGGGTGCTGTACCAAACTGTGATGCATCCACATAGGATACCTTCTGTGGTGCATCAATAAAGATTAAGCAGGTTTGACAAAAAAAAAAGGATCAGTCATGATTGAATGATGGAGCAGACTCGATGGGCCAAATGTTTTAATTCTACTCCTGTGTCTTATGGCCTTATGAACAGGGCCATGCAACAATTCTTCAGCTCTTGAAGAAGTAGAGGTATTGGTGAGGCATGGGGTCAAAATAGGTGGACCAGTACCAGGCTATTGGTAATATTGACACCAAGGAACTAGAAACCTCAAACCACTTAACCCAGCACCATTGATGTAGACTGGATCGTGTGCACCCTTCCACTTCCTGAAGTCAATGACCAGCTCTTTTGTTTTGCTGACACTGAAGGAAATGTTGTTGTCATGACACCATGTTACTAAGATCTCTGTCCCTTTCCTTTACCAGGTCAAGACATATAATATGAATAGAGGATCCTTGGGAAGTGTTGTTAAATGGAAAAAAACAACTGGTACTAGTGCATAGTTCTAGATCCCAACCAGAGGAATAATGCTACTAAGCTGGAAAGGGAGCAGGAAAGATTCATGAGGATATTGGCAGCACTGGAGACAGATGCTGGCTGGGCTGGGAATTTTATCCTAGCTGAAGGAGGCTGAAGTATGACCTTATAAAAGTTTATGAAATTATGAGGGGGTGTAGAGGGTCGATTGTCTTTTTCCCAGGATAAAGGAATTTAAAACATGAAATTTAACACGTGAGAGAAAAGCTTGAAAGGAAATCTGAGGGGTAAGTTTTTCACACAGGTTAATGGGTATATGGAATAAACAAGAGCAACGATCTATTGGAGGAACTCAGAATTGCAAGCAGCAGCTGTGTGAGGAAAAGAACTGTCGACGTTCTGAAGCGGGCGCATGCGAAGTTTCGACCCGAAATGTTGAGAATTCCTTTCCCCCCACAGATGCTGCTCGTATCTGCTGAGTTCTTCCTGCAGATTGTTTGTTGCTCCAGGTTGAGCGTCTGTAGTCTCTTGTTATGTTTTGTAACTCCAGAACTTATACTAATAAAAAGTAATACTTTTGGTATAATGTGACCACATCAGGTGCCAACTGTCATGGTATTGGGTTTGCTGACCACAAAGTTCTAAACTCAGACGAAGATGTTAAACCCTATAGGATATAAATAAGTAGCCTCAAGTACTTTCACTAAGGGGAGATTATACTGTAACTAACTGTTAACTACAACATTTTTGTAGTTAAACTACTTTTGTGGGAAGATATCTTTCCTGAGAAGGGGGATCACTCTGCTTGGCAGGTGAGACTTGTGGCCATAAAACAATCTCAGGTTCTGGGGTGATGCAAAGGCTAAGGGGCATTCACTTCCATCACTTATAACATGTAACACTGCTGCATCTGCACCATAAGACCATGTGTCGCAGACAAGCTTCACTGGATGATGTGCATCATAATGTGTGAGTAATTATCTGCCATCTCCATTTCCTTTGCCTTTTGGAAAGCAACCTGACACTGCTTTGTCCATTGCCATTTCTTCCCGATCTGTAGTAATGAGTTCAAGTGGTGGAGCACAGTAGTCAGGTTTGGCAGGAAAATGTCATAGTAATTAATAAATCCTATCAAGGACCACAACTGTGGCATGCCCTGTGGCCTTGGGGCATCCACCACTGCTTGAATTTTCTCAGCACACTTTTGTAATTTTTGTGCGTCAGTGGTTTTACCATTGATACCTGGTTTAAAGAATTCACACTTGTTGCGTCATGCTCTGAGCCCATAATACTCTAATCTTTTTAACACTCTCTCGAAATTTTGGAGATATTCCTTATCATTTTCACTGGTATCAATGATGTCATCCAGGAAACACTGCATGCTTGGGCAGCCTTGCAGCATGTGGTCCATAGCTTTCTGCCAGAGTGCAAGTGCAGATGCTTCTCAAAAGGATAAGCCTATTATAGCAATAAATCCCTCTGTGAGTTTTTATGGTGAGAAACTCTTTGCACTCTTCTTCCATGTCCACCTACAAGTAGGCCTGAGCTAAGTCCACTTTGCTGAAGTGCTTCCCTCCAGAAAGGAATCACTTCAACAAAGTGGACTCAACTGAAGTCTACCTCCACAAAGGTCTGCAAATATATCCTCTAACTTGGGCAAAGACTTTTGACCTTCTTTCAAGAATGGCTTGATGGTGACCTTAAAATCAACACAGCTCCTGACAGACATACTCATCTTGGCTACTGGGGCAACTGGTGTTGTCCATGGGCTTCACTCAACTTTGGAAAGAATTCCTGCAGCTTCCATGCAATCTAGCTCACTGAGTGCTTTATCACGGATGATATAAGGAACTGGATGGACTTTGCAAAACTTGGGTGTAGCATTTTCATTGAACCCTATTTTACCTTTGGTATGTTTAAGTTTTCCAATGCCATCCTTGAACAGCTGTGGCATCATCCAGTACCCTTCCTAATTTACTTTGAGTTAACTCTTTTGCAGAGGATGTGGCAAGCAAATGGTGGATGGATCTCCAATCAAGTTGTAGTTGTCTCAGCCAATCACGTTCCCAGAATGCTGGCCCTCCTGTTTTACCACATGCAAGCTCAATGGGGCTTGTTGCTTGTTGTATTTCACCGTTACACATGTCATTCCCACAGGAATTATCTTTTCTCCAGTATAAATTCTTAGCTGGATATCTGCAGGCTTCAGTAAAGTATCTTTAAAATGCCATTCAAACTCATTTTGTGGAATGACTGAAACAGCTGAGCCAGTGTCCAATTCCATTTTTAGTTAATTTGCTATTCACTACTGGTGTAAGCCATGGTTAGTTTTCCCATTATAAATCTTAATTCCATGTCACCCTTGTCATTAGTGAATTTTTCATCAACAGCATACAGATTAGTGCACTTTTTGAAACTGCAAATTCACTTTTTATCTTTTTCTCTTCCCTGTGAAGTCCCTTTATTTTTGTCTGCCCAGCATGCTCTTTGTTGCATTTTCTGCAAGTTTCGCTTTTAACCTGTATTGGTCTTGTGTAAGTGAGCCCCTGCCACAATGGTAACACAATTTATTTAGCCAGATGTTGCAATTTTGTTTGCACTCACTTTCATTCCTGACTGCAACTCATGTGCATCTCTGGCTGTAGTTTCCACTGATTCAGCAATTTCAACTGTCCTTTTAAACGTGAGTTGTGCTTAATTTAGGAGCTGTTTTTGAATACTTTCTTGTAAGATTCCATAATTAAGCGATCACTTGATGTATCCTTAAGTTCATCACTGAATTGACAGTGATCAGCCAACCTCTTCAATTCAGCCAAGTACTGTGAAATGGATTCACCTTCATTTCGATTCCACTTATGAAGCCTAAACATTTTGTAATCAATAACGGTTTCAGTTCTAAATGTTCCTGTATTATATCCATGATATCAGCAAAGTTTGGTTGGGGCAGTCAAAACTTTAAGCAAACTACGGTGTCTATATTTTCAATTAATTTAGATCACTTTGTAGAGATTTGTTTTCACTTTGACACGAAAGAGTCTTTTTCTGTTGATCAGTGTCAAAAAGGTCAAATCAAATCCACTGCCACTCAATGCTGTAAAACAATAAAACATGAAAACTTCTCAAGCAGAGGTAAGTACTTTTTATAGGCGCTGTATATGCTTTTCCACCCAATGCACTCAATGCACTCAAAGCACCCAATGCAAAACTGGTACTTGCTTTTCATTGGCTATTTCATTTGCTTCAAAATACTGCTCAATTTGCTTAGAATATAATATCCAGTATTGCGCAATCAAATACATCTATATTTCTGATGTAGCCAGTCCATTTCTGCTCTTTTTTAAAATTTATGATTATTATCACCAGTACTCACTGTTTAGGAACCCATGAATTTTGTCTGATTTTGCCTTCTTTTTTTTAACTTGCTTGTCTCGCCCCCCCCTTTGGGAGAAGAGAAAAAGGTGCTGCACTCTAGTGTCTTGCTATGAGTTTTTAAAGTTCGAATGCCTCATTGTCCTTCAACAGGAAGGTAGTCATCTCAGGTTCATTAAAACTTCTTTGTCTTCACTGTTATGTTTTGTAACTGCAAAGCATAAAACTAATTGAAAGAGAAACGCGGAGCCGGGAGATACATGCCTGCTTTGTTTATTACTTTAGTGAGGCTTGCCCATAGGACGTGGTGGTGTAACGATGACGGTCATTCCTGTACTTTTACATATAACCCATAATGTATTATTTAATGTTTAATCAAATAATATATTTACAATATTACTCAAATATTACTGAAATGTTAAATACACAACACCTCTTGTGTCTTTGTATGGAATAAGGTGCCTGAGGAATACAATTATAACAATTAAAAACAATTGGACAGGTACATGGAATGCTACTGCTTGATTTCAGATCCACAGAACTCGATGAGCAAACTCCTACTACTCAGTCTAAATACATCACTGTGCAATTGATTGTTGGGATTCCTAACAAACCGACCTTATATAATCAGGATGGACAACTGTTCCTCCCTCCCCATTATCCTCAATACAGGCTCCACCCCCCACCACCCCGGGGTGCGTGCTGAGTCCATTGCTTTACGCTCTACTCACACAATACTACATGGCCAAACACCCAAGCAATCACATTGACAAGTTCCCTGATGACACGGCAGTGGCTGGGCTCATCAGCAACGATCTGACAGCCTAAAGAGAGGAGAAGGAAGTGCTTGAGTCCTGGTGCCAGGGACATAGCCACCTCCTTTATGTCAACAAGACAAAGGAGATGGTTATCAACTTCAGGAGAATTTGCGCCCCTCTTTTACATCAGTGCCACAGTAGTGAAAACTGAAGGCAGTTTCAAGCTCCTGGGAGTGGACATCTCGCCCAACCTATCATGGACCCAGAACACACCCACACAGTGAAGAAAGGTCACCAATGCCTCGACTTTCTGAGGGGGTTGAAGAGAGCTGGACTTTGCACATCTATACTTATGTCATTTTACAGATGCACCGTAGAGAGCATCCTAACATGCTGCATCACTTCTACACCAGGTAGTCAAACCTGCCCGCACCTCACTGGCACCAGCTTGCCCATCTTAAGGACATATTTACAGAAGGGTGCCAGAAAAGGGGCAGTAACATCATGAAAGGTCCCACCCACCCTACTCACGGACTGTTTGTCCCACTTCCATCAGGAAGGAGATTATGTAGCATGCATGGCAGGTCCAGCAGACTGAAAAATAGTTACTTTCCCCAAGCAGAAAGACTGATCAACGCCTCCACCTACTAACTTCACCACTGTATTATTATTTCCCATTAGTCACTTTATGTACAACCCAGTGTCACCTTATGGACATGAAATCAGTCTATCTTGTGTATTTATATTTATTGCGTGTTTTTTTAGTATTATTGTGTTCTTTATCTTTTGTATGATTTTTGTCTGCAGAATTGGATCTGGAATAGCAATTATTTCATTCCTCTTACACGTGTGTACAGGAAATGTCATGCCAGGATTCCCAACCTTATTGTTTTGCTATAGAGCCTTACCATTAACCGAGGGGTCCGTGGGTCCCAGGTTAGGAAATCCTGCATTAAATTATGTTGAATCTTGCATCTAGATGGGAAAGATTTAGAGGGATATGAGCAGGCAAATCAACTGAGCTTAGATGGGCAGTATGGACAAGTTGTACCAACCTGTTTCTCTACCGAATAGTTCCGTAAATTTATAAATGCTTTTGTGAAGTATCTTGTAGCTTTTACTGGTTAAATATGCTCTTTAATTTATTCTTGGGGAAGCTATGGGAGTCTTGTCAGTTTCAGTCACATTCCAAGTGCAATAGTTTAGAATACAAGTAATCAAATATCCAAAAGAAATGCACAGATAATGGCGGTAAGTGAAATGACTGGATGTTATTGAGAAGAGCAAAGGGACACCCTTTAGGATACAGAGATTCTTCAAGAGTAGTAATTCCACTCATAAGTGCTCTGGGCCAATTTGAATCTGGATATGAGTCCAGAAGCCTCGACTTTGAATTCATTTCATTCCATGAAATCACGCCAAAAATTTACTTGCCTCGGTAAAGACAGGAATGGATTCCCATTAAAATTAGCTATTTAAATTCTTCATCTTTTTTTGACTTAACAGTTTCTCTTTTCATTCAACAAAGTAGGGGTAGCAGAAAAAAAATGTTCTGGAGGGATTTCATTCAGCTGGAATCTGTCTGAGTTGAGCATGATACCATACGACTATAACATTTGTTTATAAGTATAGTTGGAAAGAGAACATCTTGTTTAACTCTAGCTCTCGTTTTTTTTTCCCTGGCATTTGATTACTCTTTGGTAGGATTTAACTCAACTCCTGAGCCTGCTGTTACTGCAACTCCTGCCTCATCAGAGTAATAATTCAGCTGAAGGCACCCACAGGCTCATTCACGAATTCCATTGTAACTTGGGCCCCTTGCAGTGCTGCAAATATCATATAATTACCACCACCGGGAGAGTTTAAATCACCACCATTTTACCCTTTAGGAAAATTTAGGCCTTTTGCCAGCTTTCAATCAGGAAAAAAAAGAAAAACATCATGTGTTGTCTGGAATCCGTTTACAGGAGAAACAGTGGTGATTAACTTCAAGCAGTCTGTTCACACTGCAAGCTATCTATTAGTGGAGTCTAATTGCAAAAGAAATTATTGTGCTTAATCCTCTACCTCCATCCTATTACAATATAGGAAAGCAGCAGCAATAATCGCTTTCCTATGATTTAAGCAAAAATGAAGGACTGACACAAAATGGTGATGGGTATTGTTCAGAAATTCAAGGGACATTTGTTGTTCACAGAGTAAAAAGAATTAGCTTTCTTTTCTTGTTTTCACTTAAGATAATTCATTGTACTATTGAAGAAGTGCCATATGTTCATAGGCTGTATTAAACCAATGGCTTCTGTATATCGAAGATCCCACTGCACAAACTGATATAGATCTCCCGGTGTCCTGGCTAATATACAGTATATTCATTTACCAATGCCACAAACATCTTGTGATTCATGTCATTGTTTATGAGTCTTTGCTGTATATAATCAACAGTCATGGACATTTGCAGTTTTAGAGTCATTGGGTTGTACAGGGACTGCTCAGCATTATAACTGGTTGCTGTCTTCGCCTCTGTTACTGCAGCAACCACACCCCAAAGGTAATTAATGGCTTCAAAGCACTTCTGGGAATGTGGTGGATGTGAAAATCTTCCTTTATTTAGTAATTACATGTGTTAACAAATAAAATAACACTTCATCCACTCTGAATTTGTGCAGCTATTATGTTTATACAAACTAAAGCATCAACAATTATTACACATAATCGGATTGCTTAAACAACTACTGGATGAACGGATAAAATAGCTTGATTTTGAGAGGTTTAGTTGAGAGTTGAAAAAGATAATCCTTCTTCTTTAGCATTTTTTACATCTTGCTGCTGTAATACTCAAACAGGGTTGAGTAGGTTGTTTTAATTTACATTAATAACATGGACTTGGCTGTGGGGGACTTCTATAACTTTGCAGATGACTCAAACCATGAACTTGGAATAAAATAACTATGAAGGTACTAGCCAACATTAAGAAGGCCATTCTGATGGAAGTTGAAATGTTCTTTGTTTCTCTCTCCATAGGCGCTGCCTGACTTGCTGTTTCCATCACTTCTTGTTTTCATCTCATGAGGGAGTTGATGGATGAAATGGGTAGATACAAAGTTGATGAATTGGAGAGAATTGACCTTCATAGAATTTGTGATTTGGAGAAGGAAGAGAGGCAAAATTAACTGAATGATGTATTTTATAACTTTATGATATATTTTATATCTAGAACAGAGATCATGGTGAAAATGTACACTAATCTTTAAATTAGATTGAGAAGGCATGTGGTATACTGATGAACCAAGGGAAAGGAAGTTACACTAAAACTTTATGAATTATCAGTTATAAATCAATATTGTGTTCTATTCTGAGCAGTACACTTGACAAAAGATAACAAAGCCTTGCAGACACTTAAGTAGACAAGGCATAGAAGGATATTTTGCATGTCTCAGCACCAAGGAGACGCCAGATTGCACAGAGGGAGTGCGAGTATAAAAGTAGCCGGGGGTGGGGGTGGGGGGCAGTCAGAAATCTTTGCGCAACATTGTTCCAGAAGAGACATTGGGTTGCGCATAATTAGGGACTTGCAAAGACCAATAAAAAGAAGTTAGTTTAAGCAGAGTAGACATTGTGGGAGCAGCCATTGTGTGAGTGGGCCAGTGTTGGAGTGGGAAGTTGAGGCTTTAGCACATCGAGGCTTAAGAGAGGAGAGGTATAGTCTGTAGATAGACAATTTTTTCATTACTTATTCTTTCTTTCTTTCATTCATTCTTATCGCATATTTAGACAGGATGTTGGAATGCTCCTCTTGTGGGATGGGATGTGTGAAGACAGGGAGATCTCCAGTGACCCTGGCAACTGCACCTGCAAAAAATGCATCCAGCTGCAGCTTCTACCAGACTGTGTTAAGGAGTTGGAACTGAGTGTGAATGAACTCCAGAGCATTTGGGAGGCTGAGGGGTTGATATTCCAGTGATATTCTGAATTCCAGTGATACTGGCCCAGAGCCATCAACTGCTCCTTATATGATAAGCCTTTCATCTCCAGAATCATTGCCACAAACCTCTTCTGAAGCCCCTCCAACATTAACACATCCTTTCTTAAATAAGAGGCCCATAACTTCTTACTATACTCCAAGTGAGGCCTCACCAGTGCCTTATAAAACCTCAGCAATACAATCTCGCTTTTATATACTCGTCCTCTCAAAATGAAAGCTAACATTGTATTTGCCTTACTCTCCACCGACTTAACCTGAAAATTAATCTTGAGGGAATGCTGGATGAGGATTCCCAAGTCCCTTTGCACCTCGTATATTTTAATTTTCTCCCCATTTATAAAATAGTTTATGCCTTGAATAGGCCTACTTTATGGCCTATTTCAGTACTCTAAAAGCACATCCCTAACAATCGACTCCAACATCTTCCCAACCACTGAGGTCAAACTAACTGGCCTATAAATTCCTTTCTTCTGCCTCTCTCCCTCCTCAAACAGTGGAGTGACACACGCAGTTTTCCAGTCAGAACATAAGAACATAAGAAAATAGCAGCAGGAGTAGGTCATCTGGCCCGTCAAGCCTGCTCCGCCATTCAATAAGATCATGGCTGATATGTCCTCTGGAACCATTCCAGTATCTAGTGATTCTTGAAAGATCATTACTCATGCCTGCACAATCTCTTCAGCCACATCTTTTAGAACCTGAAGTGTAGTCCATCTGGTCCAGGTAACTTATCTATCTTCAGACCTTTCAGTTTCCCAAGTACCTTCTCCCTAGTAATAGCAACTGCACTGTGACGCTCTTGAACTTCTGGCATACTGCTGGTGAGTACCACAGAGAAGCCTGGTGCAAAATACTTACTCAATTCGTCTGCCATTTCCTTGACGTCATTACTACCTTCCAGTATCATTTTCCAGCAGTCCATTATCTACTCTTGCCTCTCATTATATGTCAAAAAAACTTCTGATATCCTTTTTGATATTATTGGCAAGCTTACCTTCATATTTCATCTTTTCCCCCCTTTTTGCTTTCTTAGTTGTCTTCTATTGTTTTTTTTAAAAATCCCAATCCACTAACTTCCCACTAACCTTTGCTCTAACACATGCCCTCTCTTTTACTTTTATGTTGGCTTTGACTTCCCTTGTCAGTCACTGTTGCATCATCCTGCCTTTATGTTATTTTTTATTGGAATGTATCTATCCTGTGCCTTCTGAATTTCTCCCAGATACTCCAGCCATTGCTCCTCTTCTGTCATCCCTGCTAGTGTCCCCTTCCAATCAACTTTGGCCAACTCCTCTCTCATGCCTCTGTAATCCCCTTTACTCTACTGTAATACTAATACACCTGACTTTAGCTTCTTCCTCTTAAATTGTAGAGCGAATTCTATCATATTATGATCACTGCTTCATAAGAGTTCCTTTAGCTTAAGCTCCTTAATCAAATCGGTTCATTACATAATACCTATTCCAGACTAGCTGATCCCCTAGTGAGCTGCTCCAAACTATGAGTTGCTCTCTAAGGCTATCTTGTAGGCATTCTACAAATTGTCTCTCTTGGAATACACCACTAATGCGATTTTCCTAATCTACCTGCATATTGAAACCCCTCAAGCCCTTTTGACATGCCTTTTCTTTTCCCATTGTAATTTGTAGCCCACATCCTGGGTATTATTTGGAGGCCTGTATATAACTCCCACGAGGGTCTTTTTATCCTTGCAGTTTCTTAACTCTATCCACAAGGATTCTATATCTTCTGATCCTATGTCACCTCTTTGTAAGGATTTGATTTCACAGAGCCGTGCCATCCCCTTTGCCTATATGCCTATCCTTTTAATACAATGTGTATCCTTGGATGTAAGCTCCCAACTACAGAACATAGAAATTTACAGCACATTTCAGGCCCTTCAGCCCACAATGTTGTGCCGACCATGTAACCTAATCTAGAGACTGCCTAGAATTTCCCTAGCGCATAGCCCTCTATTTTTCTAAGTTTCATGTACCTATCTAAGAGGCTGTTAAAAGACCCTATTGTATCCACCCCTACCACCGCCACCGGCAGTGCAGTCCACACACCCACCACTCTCTGTGTGAAAAACTGACCCCCAACATCCCCTTGGTACCTATTTCCAAGCACCTTAAAACTTGTGTTAACCATCTCAGCCCCGGGAAAAAGCCTTTGGTTATCCACATGATCAATGCCCCTTGTCATCTTATACAGCTCTGTCAGGTCATCTCTCATCCTCCGTCACTCCAATGAGAAAACACCAAGTAGACTTAACCTATTCTCATAAGGTACACCCTCCAATCCAGGCAACATCCTTGTAAGTCTCCTCGGCCCTCTCTGTAGTATCCACATCCTTCCTGTAGTGAGGTGACCAGAACTGAACACAGTACTCCAAGTAGGGTCTGACCAAGGTCTTATATAGCTGCAACACTACCTCACGGCTCTTGAACTCAATCCCATGGTTGATGAATGCCAATACTCCATACACCTTTTTTTTTTAGATTATGAGGACACTCAGTCCTCGTTTATTGTCATTTAGAAATGCATGCATTAAAAAATGATACAACGTTCCTCCAGAATGATATCACAAAAAAAAACACAGGACAAACCAAGACTAAAACTTACAAAACCACATAATTATAACATATAGTTACAACAGTGCAAAGCAATACTATAATTTAATAAAGAGCAGACCATGGGCACGGTAACAACGCTGTCAACCTGTGCAGCAGCTTTGAGTGTCCTATCGACATGTATCTCAAGATCTCTCAGATCCTCCACACTGCCAAGAGTCTTATAATCTTCTTTCAGCCATAAATCGTTGATGCCCACAATGTCATAATCTCAAACTGAGCTACAAGATCATCTACGTTATTCTGTGTACTATGGGCATTCAAATATGACACATTCACCCTTTTTGATTTTGTCCCCCCTTTTACTCTTCAACTCATCTAACTGACTACAATTTTTCCCTGTCATCTGCCTGTCCTTCCTGACAGTCTTACAATGCACTGCCTCCGTTTGTGAACCAACAGCCCTATCCTTATCCCTATCACTCTGGTTTCCCTCCTCCCCCCCATCAAACCTGCCCACAAGGACATTGGTCCCCCTCAAGTTCAGATGTAACCCATCCTTTCTGTGTAGGTCATACCTTTCCCAGAAGAGATCCCAATGATTCAGAAATACAAAGCTCTGCTCCCGCACCAGTTGTTCAGCCACATATTCATCTGCCAAATCATCCTTTACTTACCCTCTCTGCTGCATGGCAGAGTCAGCAAACCAGAGATTGCTACCCTAGAGGTCCTGCTTTTCAGCTTTCTACCTAACTCCATCAATCTCCCTTCAGAACCTTCTCAGCTTTTCTACCTGTGTCACTTCTACCTGCGGATGACACCAAGGTTGGGGGTGCAGCAAACAGTGGTAAGATTATCAAAGCTTGGAGTGGACCAGCTTGGACCAGTTGGAAAATGGCAGATGGAATTTAATGCAGGCAGGTGTGAGGTGTTGCATATCAGTAGGACCAGTCAGGGTAAGTCTTACACAGTGAGCAGTAGGACACTGAAGAGTGTGACAGAACAGAGGGATCTGGGAATACAGATCTATAATTTCTTAATAGTGGTGTCACAGGTCAACAGGATTGTAAAGAAAACTTTTGCCACATTAGCCTTCATAAATCAAAGTACTGAGTACTGGAGTTGGGATGTTATGTTGAAATTGTATAAGATGTTGGTGCGGCCTAATTTGGAATATTATATCCAGTTTTGGTCACCTACCTACAGGAAATATGTACTTAAGATTGAAATAGTGCAGAGAAAATTTACAAAGATGTTGCTGGGACTTGAGGACCTGAGTTATAGAGGAAGTCTGAATAGCTTACGACTTTATTCCCTGGAACGTAGAAGACTGAGAAGGGATTTGATAGATGGCATAGAAAACAATGAGAGATATAGATAGGGTAAATGCAAGCAGACTTTTTCTACTGGGATTTGGTGATACTACATCGAGAGGTCATGGGTTAAGTGTGAAATATTTTAGGGGAACATAAGGAGGAATTTCTTAACTCATAGGATGGTGAGAGTGTGGAATGAGATGCCAATGCAAGTGATGGATGTGGGGTCAATTTCAACGTTTAGATTATTAGATTATGAGGACACGCAGTCCTCTTTTATTGTCATTTAGTAATGCATGCATTAAGAAATGATACAATGTTTTTCCAGAATGATATCACGGGAACACATGACAAACCAAGACTGAAAAACTGACAAAACCACATAATTATAACATATAGTTACAACAGTGCAAAGCAATACCTTAATTTGATAAGAACAGACCATGGGCACGGTACAGTCTCAAAGTCTCTTGAAAGTCCCATCATCTCACGCAGACAGTAAACCTCCAGCGCTGCAAACTTGCTGATGCAGCATCCCGGAAGCACCCGACCACAGTCCGACTCCGAGTCCGTCTGAAAACTCCGAGCCTCCGACCGGCTCCCTGACACCGATGCACAGAGCACCATCTCCACTGAGCGCTTCGACCCTGGCCCTGGCTGCAGGCAACAGGCAAGGCCGAGGATTTAAGCAAAATTTGATTTGATACGTGGATGGCAGGTGTACAGGGGCCTGTGATCTGAGTGCAGGTCGATGGGACTAGGCAGATTAGTGGTTCGGCAAAGACTAGATGAGATAAAGGGTGTATTTCTGTGCTGCAGTGTTCTAGGACTCTATGATCCCAAAGTGGGCCAATGGACACAAAGGTTCGCATGGATGAAATAGGTCATAGGGCCCATTTCTGTACTGTACAACTTTAAGAAACAACACTATGTGACTGGAACATTGAAAAACTTGTTGTGAGGAAACTTCTCTTTAATACTCCATTAGTTGTTTGATTTGGAGTGCTTCAAGGGATTGTGATTATTCAAAATGGAATTGGATGAACTTACAAGAAGTGAAAAAACTACAGTGGCATCAGGGAGAAAAACAATGTAACGGGATTAGCTGTATCATGGAATCAGTACTGACATTAAGGGCCAAATGATCATCTTAATATGATCATTCTGTGACTTGAAAGGCACATAGTGGTTTGGTGTCAGGCAAACAGGATTATGATCCATGTGAATTCCTCAGTGGCTTGATAATAATTATCCTTGAGTTTGATATTGGTATTTGACACATTTTTGAATAAAAATAAATCTGGATTGCACTATTGACATTAAAGATCTGGGAATTAGATATTGTGAACACTAAGTTAACTTCATTTACATATTTGAAGTTAATCCTAATCAACATATTTTAGGTACCAATCTTTACTAGAATGATTGCTTTGCATATATATCCCAAAAATAGAATTGCAGAAATGGGGTGGGAGAGTTTATTTTGAAATTAATTGAATTTAAGTGTGCAGATTAAACTGATTTAGCACAATCAATTTGAGATCATGTCTCAAATGGTTCTGATTGAATACAAAATATGAAGCACCTTGTGTTATTCAAGATCAGGTTAGCAGCGGAGTACTTGGTCTATGAGAAAAAGGTAGTTAATGCAAGCTCAGGGTTAGTTAATTGAATTTTTACTGGCAACTGCTGTAGCTCAGTTCACAAAGGGCAGCCTGGCACTGAGATGAATCTTGAATAATTTGGCACTGAGGGACGAAGAAATACCATTTGGTCTTCAGATTTCATTGCAGGAAAGTACGTCTGTAACTACCAGCTTAAAAACACAAGAGGGGAGAGGGATAAGAATTAGAAACAAATGTACAGCAAGGTGGGTAAAGTTGCTTCTCTTGCGCGAAGTGGGCATTTTGCAAAAGACAATGTATTCAACCATGTCATAGAGAGGTGAAAAAAGTAGCAGCATTCAGTCCTTAATTTTGAAAGGTCTAGATAGGGTGGATGTGGTGTGGATTCCATTAGTGGGGGTATCCAGAACTAGAGGGCACAGCCTGAAAATTGAGGGGCAACCCTTCAGAACAGAGGTAAGGAGGCCTTTTTTTTTAGTAAATCTGCGGAATACTCTGTCACTGACTGTGGTGGAGGGCAAGTCCGTGCGTATACTTAAGGTGGAAATTGATCATTTCCTGATTGTTCACGGCATCAGAGGATATGTTCAGAAGGCAGGTGTATGGGGCTGAGTGGGACCTGGGATCAGCCATGATGGAATGGCAGAGCAGACTTGATGGGCTGAATGGCCTAATTCTGCTCCTATGTCTTATGGTCTTATTATACAGTGGCCAGTGAGGCAAGTCCACATGTCCTTGGCAGCTTTCTTCAAGCTCTTCAAGTTTAGAATTATCTTAGAATTATAATTTAAAAACATGGCTTTTAAACCTGGATTACATCTTTTTGATGCGTGTAGATCAACTCCAGATGTCGGTATAATTCTCATTGTAAACATGATGCTTTTCACAAACGTAACTAATTTGTCTCTTTGCTGTTCATCTTTTGACAGGAAACATTGGTTTTAGTGGTCTGCTTATGGTCTGTGTTTTGCAGTTCTTGTTTACATTGCTTCAGTAATTGAATAAAAATCAAGGAAACCTCACATGAATGATTGGGTAGCAAAAATGTTCATTGGTGCTGTTCTGTGAGGTCTAACACATATACAGTGGCATATACATATACTGTATACAGGAAAGGTTTTCTTCTGATGACTCTTCCATGAAGGTCATATTTGTGCAGGTGTTGCTGCACAGTAGAGCAGTGCACCACCACTCCAGAGTCTGCTAAATCTTCTTGGAGGTCTTTTGCAGTCAAATGGGGGTTTTGATTTGCCTTTCTAGCAATCCTACGGGCAGTTCTCTCGGAAAGTTTTCTTGATCTTCCAGACCTCAACTTGACCTCCACCATTCCTGTTAACTGCCATTTCTTAATTATATTATGAACTGAGGAAAAGGCTACCTGAAAATGCTTTGCTATCTTCTTTTAGCCTTCTCCTGTTTTGTGGGCAATATTTATTTTAATTTTCAGAGCGCTAGGCAGCTGCTTAGAAGAGTCCATGGCTGCTGATTGTTGGGACAAGGTTTGAGGAATCAGGGTAATTATAAAGCTTTGAAATTTGCATCATCATGCCTTTACTAACGATGAGTGTGAACAAGCCATAGCCCGAACAAGCTAATTAAGGTCTGAGACCTTGGTAGAAGTTATCTGGGAGCTCAACTCTCTTGGGGTACCTAAACTTTTGCATGGTGCTCCTTTCCTTTTTTTCACTCTAAAATTGTACAAAGCAAAAATAATACACTAGTCTTGCTTAAAATGTTGAAAAGAATGTTTCATCTTTAACTTTATGACTTTTGGAATTCAGTTCATCTTCTACTCACTTAACTATTCACAGTAACAGAAATTTTGATCAGGGGTGCCCAAACTTTTGCATGTCACTATTAAAGAGAAAATAAAATATGCTGCCATAAAGTTGTTGACATTAAATGGAGTCAGTTTCTTGCACTGCAGAAGATTGAGGTTGACTTCATAAAACTAGAATAGTTCTGGACATGTCAGGTGACATAACCAAACATTGCTGGTCAATTATGATGTGGGTGGAATAACACTGGACTAAAGCAGGGACACTCTGGACTTTCTGAGGAAGTAGAGATCATGGTAACAGTTGCTTATGGAGTGTAGTGCCAGATTTAAAAAGCCAGCAGGGCCTTTCGAGACATCTGACAGAGCTTGAGCATTTAATTATTAGGCACCTGGTAAAGGTTGATTTAAAAAAAAAAGTTAGGTTTAAGTAGAGTAGCCATTCTAGGAGTGGGCAACGTGTGAGTGAGATTTAGATGGGGAAGCTGTGACACATATTGACTGGGACTCCCATCCTGTAAAAAGACAGGATGGGATAGCGTTTGTTGAATGTGTTCAGGGAAGTTTCCTTAATATATTGAAGTCCCAACTAGAGAGAGCTGGATCTCCTATTGGGGAACAAGACAGGGCAGTTGACACAATTATGTGCAGGGGAACAGGTCAATATTCTATTAGTTTCCAAATAATTATGGAGAAGGATATGGTTAGTCATGTTGAGATTCTAAATTGGAAAAAGGGCAATTTTTGATGGTATCAGAAAGGATCTGGCAGGTGTGGATTAGGATAGGTTGTTTTCTGGCAAGGAGATGCTTGGTAAGTGGGAGGCCTTCAAAAGTGAAAATTGAGAATACAAAGTTTTTATGTTTCTGTTTGAATAAAAAGCAAGATTAAGAAGATTAGAAAACCTTGGTTGTCAAGGGATATTGAGGCCATAATTGAGAAAAGGAAGAAGGTGCAAAGCAGGTATAGGCAGCAAGGAAGAAATGAAGTATTTGAGTATAAGAAATGCAAGCGAACACTTAAGAGGGAAATAAGGAAGGCTAAAAGAAGGCAGGAGGTTGCCTTAGCAAACAAGGTGAAGGAGAATCCCAAGGACTTCTACAGATAAATTAAGAGCAAAAGGATAGTAAAGGGCAATATTGTTCCATTTGAAGATCAACAAGGCCATCTCTGCATGGAGCCAAAAGAGTTATACTTATACTTTATACTTTATTCTTGCCAAACAATTGACACTAGAATGTACAATCATCACAGTGATATTTGATTCTGCGCTTCCCGCTCCCTGGATTACAAATATTAAATATTAAAAATAGTAAAAATTAGTAAATATTAAAAATTTAAATTATAAATCATAAATAGAAAATAGAAAAATGGAAAGTAAGGTAGTGCAAAAAAACCGAGAAGCAGGTCCAGATATTTGGAGGGTACGGCCCAGATCCGGGTCAGGATCCATTCAGCAGTCTTATCACAGTTGGAAAGAAGCTGTTCCCAAATCTGGCTGTACGAGTCTTCAAGCTCCTGAGCCTTCTCCCAGAGGGAAGAGGGTCGAAAAGTGTATTGGCTGGGTGGGTCGTGTCCTTGATTATCCTGACAGCACTGCTCCAACAGTGTGCAGTGTAAAGTGAGTCCAAGGACGGAAGATTGGTTTGTGTGATGTGCTGCGCCGTGTTCACGATCTTCTGCAGCTTCTTTCGGCCTTGGACAGGACAACTTCCATACCAGGTTGTGATGCACCCTAGACGAATGCTTTCTACGGTGCATCTATAAAAATTAGTGAGGGTTTTAGGGGACAGGCCAAATTCCTTTAGTTTTCTCAAAAACTTGGGGAAGTTGGGGAAGATCTTAAATAAACTTTTTGGTGTTTTGATTTACTCAGGAGATTGAAACAGAGTCTATAGAACCAAGGCAAAGCAGAAGTGAGCTCATGGTCATATCTGGATTACAGAAGAGGAAGGGCTTGATGTCTTGAGGTAAATTAGAGTGGATAAGTCTCCACGGCTTGACAAGGTGTCCTATTCAGATCTAATTTCCTCCATTTTGAAACATTGAATCTTTGATCCACCGAGTCCACACTGACAAATCAGCACCCATTTATATTAATACGAAGTGAGTTTCTTTTTTTTTGTCCTACTGCTCACCACGCATCTTCAATCAGTGGACAATTTAAAATGAACTCACTGACCTGCATGTCTTTGTGAAATGAGAAGAAACTGGATTACCTGAAGAAGATTTAAGTGAGAATGCAGATGTTATTATCACTTTTTTTTTTGTGAGAGAGGTGTTTGCAGGTTTGATATTATTGCTACTGTTTATTTTTGTGAAGGAGTGTGTTGGGGGTTTGAGGTTTGAAACTCCAGCCACAGTTTTTCATGTGGATGATCTATTAGCCTTTGTGTGAGGGTTTTGGTTTTGTGAGTTTTGTTTCCTTTTCCTTTTCGTACCGAGAGGGAAGGGCATTGATCTCTTTTCTTTCAATGACCTCCATGGTTTTTTTCTTTATTTCATGGCTATCTGGAATTGTATTGTACATGCATACTTTGACAATAAAATGAACCTTTGAAGTCATATACCCAATGGCTTGGCCTCCACAGCCACCTATGGCAATGAATTCAACAGATCTACCACTCTCTGGCTAAATAAATTCCTCCTCATCTCTGTTCTAAATTGACATCCCTCTACTTTGAGGCTGTACCCTCTGGTCTTAGACTCACCCACAATGAGGAACATCCTCTCCACATTCACTCAGTCTACACCTTTCAACATTTGATAGGTTTCAATGAGACCCCCACCCGCCCCACCTCATTCTCCTGAATTCCAGTGAGTACAGGCCCAAAGACATCAAATGGTCCTCATATGATAAACCTCCCAATCCCAGAATTATTTTTGTGAACCTCCTTTGAACCCTCTCCAATGTCAGCACATCCTTTCTTAGATAAGGGGCCCAAAACTCCAAGCGAGGCTTTACCAGTGTTTTATAAAGCCTCAACATTATATCCTTGATTTTATATTCTAGTCCTCTTGAAATGAATGCTGACATTGCTCTTGACTTTCTATTTTTGAATATTCTGTCCATTTAGAAACTAGTCCATGCATTTACTTCTTCTACCAAAGTGCATCACTATACAGGTCCTGACACTATTTTCCACCTGCCACTTCTTGTCCTTGTCTGTCTAAGTCATACCGTAGCCTCTCTACCTCCTCAAAGCTACCAGCCCCTCCACCTATCTTCATATAGTCTGCAAAGTTGGCCATGAAGCCATCAACTTTGTCATCCAAATCATTGACATATAACGTAAGAAGAAGCGGCCCCAACACAGACCCCTGTGGAACACCATTAGTCACCAGCAGCCAACAAAAAAAGGCTCCCTTTGTTCCCACACTTTGCCTCCTGCCAGTCAGCCAATACTTTATCCATTCTAGTATCCCTCCCGTATTACCATGGGCTCTTAACTTGTTAAGCAGTCTCACGTGTGGCACCTTGTCAAAGGGCTGCTGGAAATCTAAGTACGTAACATCAACCGATTCTCCTTTGTTTAAACTACTTGTTATTTCTTCAAAAAATTCCAACAGATTTGTCAGGCAAGATTTTCCCTTAAGGAAACCATGTTATGCCCACTGCTGTTGTATCAGCTTCTTCCACCTCCCCTGGCAGTGTGTTCCAGCCACCTGTCACTGTCCATGTAAAAAAATCTTGTCTTGTAAGTCTGTTTTAATCCTTTGATCTCTCACCTTAAAGCTAAGTATGTCCTTTAGTATTTGAAGTTACCAGTTTGAGATAACGACTCTGACTGTCTACCTTATCTTTGTCTTTTCAGAGAAAACAATCCAAGTTGCCTAATCCAGGCAATACCCTTTTGTTCTTTTCCAAAGCTTTCACTTTGTTCCTGTGACCAGAATTGCACACAGTACTCCAAACAGACCCAAAACAAAGTTGTATACTGGTGCAACATGATTTTTATACTCAACATCCTGACAGATGAATGCAACTATGCCATATGCCTTCTCTGCCATCCTATCTACCTGTAATGGCACTTCCATCGACTCACACCCCAAGATCCCCTTTATATTAATATGCTTGAGATTCCTGCCATTTACTGCAGACTTTCCTTATACATTTGACTTCCTAAAGTGCAACACACTTGTTCAGATCTTCTGCCCACTTATCCATCTGATCTACATCCTATGTATGCTGCTGTGTCATTTGAAAACCTTTCTCATTCACAACTCTGCCAATTTTTGTGTTGCTTGCAAACTTATTAATCAGCCCATCTATATTTTTGTACAGAATAACACCTAACTCTCCCACTATCCTCTGTCTTATATGAACAAGGCAATTTAGCATCAAATCTCCATGGATCCCATGTGTCTTAATCTTCTGGATCAGTTTGCCGTTAGAGACCTTTCAGAAGCTTAACTAAAGTCCATGTATTCATTATCCACTGTCCTATCCTCATCGACCATCTTTGTCACTGCCTCAAAAACACTTAATCGGGTTTATAAGGTGTGATCACCCACACACAGAGCCTAGCAGACTATCTCTAATGTCTATGTTATTCCAGATGTGAGTACATCTTATCCTTAAGAATATTCCACAATAACTTCCCTACCAATATAAAACCTACTAGCTTGTAATTTTCTGGTTTGTCTCTTTTGCCCTTCTTAAGCAGATAAACAATATTGGATACTCTCCAATCCTCTCGGACCATATGTGTGGCTAAAGTGGATACCAAGATCAATGTCAAAGCTATATCAAGCGCCTCTCTTGCCTCTTTCAATAAATTGGGATAGACCCCATCATGACCAGTGAACTTACTCACCTTAATGCTCAATGGACCCAAACACCTCCATAGCCTTGACATGAATAGGCCTTAGCATGTCAACCCCCCGTTCCACTCTCTGCTCTCCCTATTCTTCATGTCCTTCTCCCTTTGAGTACTGACGTGAAATACTCATTTTGTATCTTGCCCACTTCCTCTGGTTCCAGGCATAAGCTCCCTCCTTTGTCCTTAAGTAATTTTGCCCTCTCCCTAGTTATGCACTTGTTTTTGATATGTGCGTAATATATTTTGGAATTCTCTTTAATCCTACTTGCCAAGGACATTTTATGGACCCTTTTATCCTTTCTCATTTCTTCTTTAAATGCTCTCTTTCTTCCTTTATATTTCCCAAGAGCAATGGTTTCAGCTTCCTAAACTTGCATATGTTTCTGCTTTGAACGTTTCAATGAGTTCCTCTCTCATTCTTTTAAACTTTAGAAAAGATTGGACCAATTTGCTTAGTGCTTTTGCATGGCACAAAGTACCAGTCCTAGGGGTCAATCTAGAATAAAATCAAAAGAGAAAGGGGTTGGGCCTATAGAACAAGCTGCCAGAGAAAATAGTTGAGATGGGTCCAATTAAGCTTTAAAAAAGACATTTGAACAGTTTTATGGATAGGAAAGGATTAGAGGAATATCGGCCAAGTGGGACGAGCTCAGAAAGGCACAGAGGGTTGAGCTGAAGGATCTGCTTGAATGCTCTATAATTTGATGACTTTAAAATGCTGGAACAACTAAATGTCTGTGGAATTGTTTTTTTTTTGTTTGAAACAACCAGTTCTCTTGTTGTCTGGACCCGAGTGAAGATCTAGGGTGTGTTGTGGTGAGATACAAGTCAAGAGGCCTGCTTTATTCCAGAAAGCATTGAATTTCTTGAATGTTATTGGATTTGTATTCGTCCAATTAAGTTAAGGGTACTCGACAGCATTCTTGTCTGGCAAATGATGGAAAGACTTTGGGGTGTGGCCGGATAGCCACTTAGAATACTTGCTGCAGTATACTTATAACTGCAGTAGTTATGCAGTTAAGTTTAGGATATCGATGGTGATAAACACTTAAATGTCAAAGATAGATTGTTACATACTACCTCCTGGGAGATAGCCTTTGCCCTGCAGTTGCACGATACAAAATTTATTTGTCACCTGAGTATATAAACATAAGGAATACCAATGCTTCTGCTGTACCATTAAGGCAAACATCTTTGTCTGTTCACTTGGGGATGAAAGAGCTCCCACAGCATCATTTGGAAGAGGCATTCACCTCCAGGTCCACAGTAATATTTATACCAGAGACAAAATGATTAACTCAGCTAATTTGGTTATATCTCATTGCTGCTCATGGGACCTTGATGTGGGCAAGTTGTTTGTTGTATTTGCCACATTAATGAAGAGCGATATGATAGGATCTGGCATTGGTAAAACAGTTAACATTAAAACATGGGTTTTGGTTGTACCTATCTATTTAAGTATGTATTTAATTATATATAGCTACAAATTAAAGCCAATGACATAGGTATGGATGACAAAATGAGCAAAGTTAAATTCTCAAAATTAGTTTAAAAGACTTGATGATAGAAAGTTAAAATAAGTCTGTTATCTCGGGAGCTGAGATTTGGAAGACGATCATAAGAATGATTCATAAAAGTTGGTTAAAAAGAAGTTGAATATTAGAGTTAACTAATGTGAAATATTAAATTTCTACAAAATATATTTAAAGGAAGAGATTAATTAATGACAATGTGAACCACTTGGAGGCAGAGACAGGAGAAATTATAACAGGCAAGAAAGTTGTCAAGTGTCTTAGAGAAATTTTAACTCTTTGGAGTGGATGGGTTAGGGAGGAGCAGGAGGGTTAAATACTATAAAAATATCGGATTCATGGCACCTTTTATGTTTAATTCTGAGTGTTTCTGTTTATGACCAGAAGCCTGGAGGTGGCAAAACTCTATTTCAGTGCAATAATTTCTCAATTACAGGAGCATTATTAACAGATGTTTCTGTTGCTCCAGTTAATATGAATGAAGTTAATATGAGATTCCTGGAAGGGTCCAAGGAGCTGTCAGAGAAAACAATCAATAAGCAGCCTCCCTTTGACACAGTAAGGATTACTTCACAGTAAATGTGCTGAGCAGATAACCATGGAAATAAATTTCAAACCATTTTACACAAATTTGTAGACTGCAGTTTGGTTGGCAACTGCTGTTGGTGATCAAAAGTAAAAGGCACTTAACCACTCTATAGTCAAATTAACAGGTTAATTCACAAATTAATTTATGCGCCCATGTTTGGGGCACAGAAAAAGGAGTTTTCTACCTCTAGAGGCATGGTTCATTTCGCATGAACATCGCTTCCTGTTCGTAAGCTGTTCTTTACAGCATTTCCTGCGTGAGTTAATATGGATTTCGACTTGAAGCACACATGGTAGAAACATCCATCTCCACCTACTCTTTATTTGCCCTTAAAACAGCAATATCTGTGAATCTTAAGCTTCCTTTAACTTTGATAAACATTTCGTAGATGTACTTTGAAGGAAGTATTATGTATATTTTTCACTATTAAACTATCGTCGTGCCATGAGTTTGCTCTGGTCCATGGCATAGCTGAAGAATGTTTAATGTGGTTTTACCTTGTTTAACACTGGTCGTGAGAATTATCGATAACATTAGTATATTTGGGCACTCAGTAATTCTGTATTGAATCTAATATGTGTTTTACTTGACTTTCTGCAGTTTAACAACAGTCATCTAATTAAAAATGCTGAAGAAAGCTTCCAGCTCAGATGATTTTTGAGGAGGAGTTTAACTCCCCGCCTAGCTTTGTACACAACGCACTGTGAGAGCAGTAGAAGTGTTTGGACTTAATGTGGCCAAATGGGTTTAGTACAAATAGAGATCACAGTCAGCTTAGACACTATGGGCTGAAAGGGCACATGTCTGTACTGTATGATTCCAAGAAATTCTGAGATAGTATATTTACATCAATTAAATAAGGTAAGGTAATGGAAGAATATTGAGTATTGTGGAAGAACAGATGCACTTTGGAGTGTGTATCCAAAGGTCAAAGGTAAGACAAGTCAGTAGGATAATTAAAATTTATAAGGAGAACAAGATTTAAAAGACATTTGTATACATACACGGATAGGAAATGTTCAGATAGATATGGGCCAAATGCAGGCAAATGGATTGAGCTGAGATGGACGTTTTGAACCCAAACTTCAGGGTATTTCCCAGATGCATGGGACTGCACTGGAGAGGGGGGAACAAGTGGGAAAGAGTAGTTAATGGAATGCACTACCCAGTGTATAGGATGTAAAACAGAAGAGAAGCTTTCTCATCACGCTTGAATAGCAGTGTCTCAACATCATGAGGGTGGGAGACACTTGTAGCCCAAAGGCACGAGACCTTTTGCTTGTTCTGCCCCATGGCCATATTTTACCCATGTAAAAATGACCATCAGCCTGCATTTCTATACTTATGGGATTAGAATTGGAACTGGAATTGGTTTATTAGTGTCACATGTTGTGGATTGGCGGGGACAGTGAGAATATTATGAGAATAGAATGAGCGTACTCGGCCTTTTCTCCTTGGAGTGACGGAGGATGAGAGGTGACCTGATAGAGGTTTATAAGATGATGGAGGCATTGATCATGTGGATCGTCAGAGGCTTTTTCCCCAGGGCTGAAATGGCTAACACGAGGGGGCATAGTTTTAAGGTGCTCAGAAAAAGGTACCGAGGGGATGTCAGGGGCAAGTTTTTCACAGAGAGAGTGGTGGGTGTATGGAATGCACTCCTGGCAGCGGTGGTGGAGGCGGATACAATAGGGTCATTAAGAGCCTTTTACATAGGTACTTGGAGCTTAGAAAAATAGAGGACTATGCACTAGAGAAATTCTAGGCGGTTTCTAGAGTAGGTTACATGCTCGGCACAACACTATGGGCCAAAGGGCCTGTAATGTGCTGTAGATTTCTATATTCTATGTTCTATGTACCAAGATACAGGTTCCTTAATGTTTTTATAGTCGGGAGTAGTAGTGGGATCAAGCTCCCACTACCTATTTAATGTTCCAAATGGCATGAAACTCGAATAACCTATGACAATCAAGGCCAGTGTATCCCAGGTTAACTAAACCCAAAGATGTAATGTTAGAAAGCTCCACCTGTGGAGGGATGAAAACAAGGTTTACCAGGGAAAAAAAGAAAGAGAACTTGGGGAGAAAAATGCTATGTAAGGTCAAGGTGCGGATAAGTGACAGAAACACAGCAAACTATAGAAACTAACTAAAGATATAAGCTGTTAAAAGTGGATTCAGTAGTTAGTATCTCTGCCTTACTTACTGCAAATCCTCAGGGTGAAATCCCTGGAGGAGAGGTGATATTGATAAAAGATTTATTGAAGCTATGGCTATAACGAGCACCAACTACAGCGAGACCATATCAGCAGAGAGTAGTGTCCAAGATCTCTACCGTGTAACTGGGAATTAGTTCTGTTAAATCATACCAAGGGATCCACCTTCTTCCAACAAACCAAGAAACAAGTTGGCGAGTCACCCAAGATCACACAACCTGTGCGGGAATTAAATATTTCAAGATGTAGAGGATTTAATATGGTTAGATGTATAAGTTTGTTTCTCATTCAAAGGATCTGAATTTGATTTTTTGCAAGAACTGATTATCTTTGCAAAGACTTTGATAAGTGACTGAATGAGATTTACTTTGTTTAAAAGTTATGATGTTGGAGAATTCTTGTGAAAGGGGTTAAACTGTATATTTATATTTCTGGTGTTGAATTTGAATTTGTAAACATACTGGCCTGAACTGAAACTGAACTTAACCATAGTAGTTAAAAATAGGAATTCAGTTAGTTTCCTAACTAACTATGGATAAATAGAAAGGCAAATGTTAGTCTGTAGAATTTTAAATGGGGAATAGCATTAGATCTAATTAGTTAGAAAAATTGGAGTAATAAAGGTTATTATGATGAACTCTCTGATTCTAACTCTAAGACCATAAGACATAGAAGCAGAATTGGGCCATCTGGCCCATCGAGTCTGCCCACTATTCAATCATGGCTGATCCTTTTTTTCTCCTCCTCCTCAACCCCAGATCCTGGCTTTCTCCCCGCAATCTTTGATGCCACGTCTAATCAAGAACCTATCAATCTCTGCCTTAAATACATCCAGCGACCTGGCCTCCACAGCTGCACGTGGCAACAAATTCCACAAATTCACCGCCCTCTGGCTCAAGAAATTTCTCCGCATCTCTGTTTTGAAAGGGCGCCCCTCTATCCTGAAGCAGTGTCCTCTTGTCCTGAACTCGCCCACCACGTGAAGCATCCTTTCCACATCTACTCTGTCTAGGCCTTTCAACATTCGAAAGGTTTCAATGAGATCCCCCTCATTCTTGTGAATTCCAGTGAGTACAGACCCAGAGCCATCAAACGTTCCTCGTATGATAACCTTTTCAGCTAAAGAGGAATTTGGATTTTATTTGAGATCAGAGATCTGGAACCTAAAAAGAATGTTGGAATTTTTGAATTGTTCTTACTCATGTAAATATTTTGAATATACTGTATTGCTATTTTTTATAAACAGAACTTACCTCCAGAAGTGTGTGTTTTCTATGCACTGCATAGAACTAGAGCTTCTGATGGCCACTAGCACCTGGTGTAGTACCATGTAAGTAGATTTTCTCATAAAGAGTGTGGCAACCAGTTACACGAGATAAAACAGGCACGACACAGGTGTTGCACCAGCTCCTGGCCTTCACGTGTGGCTTAACTATTCAGCCTGGCGGAACCATTTCTATTGACAGAAGAATAGGCAAAGGTGGGTTACAGGCACCTTAAAACCAGTCACTTTGGACTTGTCAGCTCATCTAGGAGAAGCCATGCCAGCCCTCAGTGGTAGTCTGCAGGTACAATCTCATTCTTGGCACACATAACGATGGACAAAAGTGCCATCACAAATATCACACTCAAGCCAAATTTCTTCCATACCTCTGTAAGTGAGCTGGATGCGTAAAATAAGAAGAGAAAATTCTGGAAATCATCAGCAGGCCAGGCCAGGCCAGGAAGCACTTGTGGAAGGAGATACACTTGATGTTTCAACTTCAAAAAACTTAATTAGAAGCTAACTGTCTATCATTCCTACCTGCTGCAATTTGAACTCTATTGCATGGGCCTCTGGATTACTGCTTCTTTCAAAGAACACTATCTCTCACCAGTTATCGAACCTTATTTTCCATTTCTTCTCCTCCAGCTTCCTTTAGACAGTGCAGATTCATTCAGCCGGTTTTCAATCCTTTTTAAAATGTTTCGTTCTCATCGTCAGAGAACACAAATCTGTTGTGCCTGTTGGATTGCTGTAGATTGGATGCATTCTCACCCTCTATCTCAGTTGGGTTCCCTCTTCCTCTATCAGTCACACCTGCACCTCTCTAACACTACACTTCCTGAATGAATCACAGCTCAGGCTGGAGTTAAATTCTTTCTTCCTTCGTCTTCAAGGAGGCCAAATAAGCTGCACAGATTCAGTTCGGGCGACCCTACCTCACTCAGGATAAGTACCACAATTCAATTTTCTGCCATACATCCACGTAATTTGCTCTCTCAATTTTGGTCTCTTTAATTGTAACTATTACTAATTCTGAATTTCCTCCTTTATAAACTAAAGTGCATCAGTCACAAAAATACTGGAAATATCCTTAAAACGTATTGCTTCCAGTTCACCCCAGAGTGCTGAAAATACTGGAGGGACTGTTGGGATGGGAAAGCTTGAGGTGCAAAGAGCAATCTCTGGCAAAGAACAAAAACTCAGAGTAGACCTGGTAAAGAGTTGACGGAGTACCTGGTAAGGCTCTGATGACCTGTGCCAACCAACTGGCGGAAGTATTCAAGGACATTCCTGTCACTGCTATGGGCGGAGTTTCCCACTTGCTTCAGAAAGGCAACAACTATCCCGTGCCTATGAAGAATAATGTGAGCTGCCTTAATGACTATCGCTCAGTAGCACTCACATCTACAGCGATGAACTGCTTTGAGAGGTTGGTCATGATTAGACCGAACTCCTGCCTCAGCAAGGACCTGGACCCGCTGTGATTTGCTGATCGCCACAGTAGGTCAATGGCAGACGCAAACTCAATGGCTCTTCACACGGCTTTAGACCACCCGGACAACACAAACACCTAGGTCAGGATGCTGTGCACCGACTATAGCTCAGCATTTAACACCACCATTTCTCTTCTTCCCACTTTTCGTATTTGCACAGTTTTTTGTTTTGTTTTTACACATTAGTTGTCCCATCTTATTGAGTACAGTCTTTCACGGATTCTATTGTTACTTTATTCTGTGAGACTTGCTTTGTAAGAAAACTACTTTTTAAGGACAGTTCTAAATCAGTGGCATGATTTTCAAAGTCAAATTCAAAGAAAAATTTATTATCAGAGTATATACATATCACCACATACAACCCTGAGATTCTTTTTCTGCGGGTATAATTAGCAAATCTATAGATCGGCAATAGTAAACAGGGTCAATGGAGAAAAAACTGCAAATGCCCGTGGGTGTAACATGGGTTCTGGATTGTGCACAGTGGGATGAAAAGGGTAGCACAGAATGGAGCAAACAGGAGGAATTAACAGCAAACCAGTCAGGCTTTTACTTGAGTTCCAATGAAGCTTTCTACCTCACTGGATCCCAAAAGTCTCTCTAATGGTACCATTGTTGGCAGAAATTCAGATGGTGACAGAAGGGCGTACAGGAGCAGGACATACGAGTTAGCTGAGTGGTGTTGCCGCAACAAACTTGCACTCAGTGTCGGCAAGACCAAGGAGCTCCTTGTGGATTTCAGGAAGGGTAAGACGAGAGAACACAAACCACTCCTCACAGGGGGATCAGAAGTGGAGAGAGTGAGAGAGCAATTTCAAGTTCCTGGGTGTCAATATCTCTGGGGACCTAACCTGGATGCAACATGCTGATGCAGCTATAGAGAAGGCAAGACCGTGGCTATATTTCATTAGGAGTTTGAGAAGATTTGGTTTGTCAACTAAAGCACTTAAAAACTTCTATAAGTGTACCATGGAGAGCATTCTGAATGGCTGCATCATCATCTGGTATAAGGGGTGGGGAGGGTGAGGGGGCTATTGCACAGATCAAAATAAGTGGCAGAAACTTGTAAAATTAGTCTGATCTATCTTGGGTACCAGCCTCCGTAGTATCCGAGAAATCTTCAAGGAGTGGGGCCTTAGGAAGGTGGTGTCCATCGTTAAGGATCCCCACCATCCAGGACATGCCCTCTTCACACTGTCACCATCAGGAAGGAGGTACAGAAACCTGGAGGTACACACTCAGCAATTCAGGAACAGTTTCTTTCCCTCTGCCATTAGATTTCTAAATGGACATTGAACCCATGAACACTACCTCACTACTTTTTTATTTCTGTTACTTTGTACTACTTATTTTTAACTTAACTATTTAATAAACATATATATACATAATGTAACTCAGCTTTCTTCTCTATTTATTTATCATGTATTTCATTGTACTGCTGCCATAAAGCTAACACGTTCCACGACCTATGCTGCTGATCTGAAATCTGATTCTGATTCTGATCCCCTTCTCCCACATGTGTACCCAGCATGCCTTTTAAATGCATCCCCGTTTGCTTCAGCTGCTCTTCAGGTATTTAAATGTTGAGTGAAGGTGTTAAGAAAGGTGACAAACTGATTTAAGACCACACAGGGTAATAATTGGGATCAGGAGCAAGACTGGCTGGTTATTGTCTCAGATGAGATGGTCATGAGAAGAAATGGACTCAAAAGATATTCAATGTTTAGAAACATAGGGAGCCAATTATGACACAAAGTTAATACACAGTTAGAGGTATACTGCCTCTCTGACAACAGAATTGCTTATATGCAAGAAAGGTTGAAAGTCTCGTTTACCAGTGCTGGGTCATGATGGTGATCATAGAGATGTGGAAGATGGAGGTTGGTTGGAAATATACTATAAAGCCGGTATATTAAATTGAACAATTAAACATCTAACAAACATCATATCTTGAAAGGTAAATGTTCGAAAGGGGAATGAACCCAGGTGCTCCCTGATTTTGATTTTAGGGACCCAGTTACTTCTTGAGACAAATAGAGGATTCAAGATTCAAGTTTATACAGCACGTGTACATCAGAACATACAGAGAGATGTGTCATTTGCATTAACAACCAACGCACCCGAGGGTGTGCTGAGGGCAGCCTGCAAGCGTCATCATACATTCCAGTGCCAAATGGATTACTCTGATGTGGGCATGTAACTTGAGAATACAATTCACTCAACAAAAGCAAAGGACCTTGTATGTATCAAATTAGAGCACTTACCAAAGTGACAGGTAGCAAGTCTATTTCCAGTTCAGGTCACTAATGGACTGATCACTACAAACACAGCTTCATGCTGGTAACAGGCCAATTTGACATTTTACCAGCTGTAGCAAATAGAAGAAAATCAAACGGGGAGAATTCTGTGCTGTTATGGCTGTGTACTTTTATGACATTAGGGAAGACACAGAAAGGTGGAGTTGAGGCAACGAAGCAAAGGGCAGGCTCTGGCAGCATTATGGACAACATTTCTCTTTCATTTGTTCTTATGTTCTTAGCTCAATTTCTGTCTAAGTAGAAATAGAATAGATGAGCAAGTCTAATCACCCAGGAGATCCATTATGGAAAATGCAGGAATAATGAAATGCTTTAACACAAAATGTCTTATGAGGATAGGGTGAGAGAACTGAGAGTTTTCTCTTTAGAGCGAAGAAGGATGCAAGGTGAGTTGATCGATGTACAAGATGATACAAGACATAGAGTGGATAACGCAGACCCTTTCCCAGAGTGGACGTGGCATGATTTTAAGGTGATTGGAGGAAAGCATCGGGAGAACATCAGAGATAGGTTCTTAACACAGAGAGTGGTAGCCCATGGAAACGCCTGCTTAGGGTGGAAGTAGAAGCAGTTACATTTGAGAAATTTAAGAGATTCTAAGATATGCACACGGATAATAAAAAAAATAGAGATCTTCGCATGAGAAAAGGGTGAAATTGACCTTTTAGTTACCTTATTTAGAGATACAGCATGGTAGCATGGCTCTTCTGGCCCGATGAGTCCACACTGCCTAATTACACTCAATTGATTAATTAATCTACTAACCTGTATGTCTTTGGAATGTGAGAGGAGACTGGAGTAACCAGAGGATACCCATGCAGTCACAGGGAGAATGCATAAACTCCCCACAACGGCAGCAGGAATTGAACCCGGATCACAGGAGCTGTATTAATGTTATGCTAATGGCTACACACGGTATCTTACAATAGGTTAAAAGGTCAGCACAACATAGTGGGCTGAAGAGCCTGTGCTGGCATGTTCGATGGTCTATAATCAGGTCACTGAAGAGTGATCTGTGGACTATAAGGCTCCAGAAGCATTATGGTCTACATTTCTCTTTCATCTGTTCATATGCCATTTCTGTCTAAATGGAAATAGAATTGTATGGGATGATTAAGTCTACTCACCCAGGAGATCCATTATAGAAACTGCAGGAATAATGAAATGCCTACACACAAAATGAGCATCATCCCATTAGCTGCAAAACTTACAAGGAGAGAAACATTTTAGTTATTGTCAGCCGAAGAGAAAGGGGAGTGCAGAGGCAGGCAATTCAGAGAGAGGTTCAGGAGAGTTGGACAGATGACCTGGGATGGTTTTGGCACTGACCAGACATAATGGAAGGTTAGAGCTGGGTGGACTTGATTCTAAACCCTGCTAAACCAAGAACAGCCTATTATTTATATTAAAATAGTGATGGATATGAAAAAACTTGCTGAAATCAGTCACCAGTCTGCTGACTTGTCAACTAAAAAGGGGACACAGAGGCAGGCACTACAGATGCTGTAATCTGGATCAACACACAAAGTGCTGGGTGAACTCAGTGTGCCAATCCAGATGAGGGTCTTGTCCCGAAATGTTGACTGTCCATTTCCCTCCACAGATACTGCCTGACCCGTTGAGTTCTTTCAGCACCTTGTGCGATACAAAGGCATATTTTTCCAGAGTGATTTTTTTTTATCCAGGATAGATGCACCTGAGAGTCAATAACTCAGAATAAAGGAAACACACACTGTGTGCCAATCCATCCCCACCATCAACAAATCCTTCAGCAACACACACCTCTCACACAAAGTAAGGCATGTCTGGAACATAGAACTAGCTATGTTGCATCAAACTCCAACTTATCACCTGTCAGCCTTCCTGACAGAATTGGAGTTACACAGCACAAAAACAGGCCTTACAGTCCATTTCAAGATGGTTATCCAAGCTAGTCCCATTTGCCTATGATTGGCTAACATTCCTTTAAACTTTGGTCCAGGAGCCTGATGGTTGAGAGGTAGTAACTGTTTCTAAACCTGGTGTTGCAGCTCTTGTACCTTCTTCCTGATGGCAACAGTGAGAAGAGGGTATGCCCAGGGTGGTGGAGGTTCCTGATGATGGATGCTGCTTTCCTGCAGCAGCATTTCATGCAGACGTACTTAATGTCGGGGGGCGGGGGGAGAGGGCTTCACCCGTGATAGACTGGGCCTTATTCACACTTTTTGTAGGGGTTTCCATTCAAGGGCAGTCAACGTACTCTCCACTACACATCTATAGAAGTTTGTCAATTTTAGATGTCTAGCCGAATCTGCACAAACTCTTAAGGAAATGGAGGTGCTGCTGTGGTTGCTTCCTAATTGCACTTATCTGCTGGGCCCAGGACCGATCCTCTGAAATAATAACACATAGGAATTAAAAGTTGTTAACCCTCTCCACCTCCGATCCTTCGATGAGGACCGGTTCATGGGCCTCTAGTTTCCTTCTCCTGAAGTCTGTAATAAGTTCCTTGTCTTGCTGACATTGAATGACACCACTCAGTCAGATTTTCAATCTCCCTGGTTCCTCACCACCTTTGATTCGGCCTGCAACTGGTGCCATCAGCAAACTTGAATTTGGCATTGGAGCTGTGCTTAGCCACACAGCCATAAGTGTAAAGTGAGTAGAGCATGGGGCCAGGCACACAGTCTTGTGGTGCACCCATACTGACTGAGATCGGGAAGGAGATGCTGTTGCCAATTCAAACTGACTGGGGTCTGCAAGTGAGGAAATCAAGGATCTATTTGCACAAGGAGGCCAAGGTCTTGGAGCTGATTGATTAGTTTTGAGTGGATGATGTTCTTGGATGCTGAGTAGTAGTTGGAGGGAGAGGTTACCCACTGAAACTCATCAGGAGTTCAGCAGGATCTCCAAGGATTCACTTAGAGATGCGAATAGTGGGCATTATTCACTGGCAGGTAGTCGGTGAACTGTAGATGAGATACACAAGCCAGATAAATTTTATGGAAATTATCCTCCTGGCTGCGACATAAAATAATCTCAAAATGGTATGTTATAAAAATTATCTCAAGGAATAGCGAAATGTGAGTGTGTTGACTTCCAGTGCTAAGTAAATGGATGAGAAAGCTGAGAAAGTTAACAGTTAGTTGACTGAATTGTGCAAAAAAAAAAGTGTATGCCAATGATTGTTTTAGGATGGGGAAAGGCAAGCACTACATCTAAGTATAGCAGACATCCAATAATATGTGAACAACATAAAATAGCTATGGGGCATGATTTAAATAAAATTGGGATGGGTCACGGTGGGCCAAAGACAGGAGGATCATTGGAAGTGAACTTCTCATTAAGAAGGATGTAACATCATCAAGGATGTTATCAAGGCAATAAGGGTTTGACAACCAGATATGAGGCAAGTAGCAGAAGTATACAAAATCGTTGAAGAGAGGCATGAGTGACAACCAGTAATCATGACGTTATAAAGTCACAAGTCATTACAGAAATAAGCTGCAGAATGAAAATCTCTAACTACATGTGTATAAGAAGTTAAAAGTTGTGACAAAGGGTTACCTTGAGGATGTGGGAAGCCTAATGCAGTTGAAGCACCTGACAGGGTCGGAATGAGTAGAGCTTGTCAAGTGTAATGGTTAGACTTCACTGTTAAGTTTTTCCTATTTTCTCTCCTTGACCCAACTTCATTGTTAGACGTGGTGCAGGGTCTTGCCCCAAAATTTTTACAATTCTTTTCCACTCACAGTTGCTGTTCATCCCACTCAGTTTTGCCAGCAGATTATTTGTTACACCAGCTTCCAGAGTTTGCAGTCTCTAGTGTACACAATGTCAGCCTGGCCAAGGGCTGGTGGGAAAACCATTTGCAGTGTAAATGGCAGGACATGGCTTCAAGTGTCAGGATGTCAGCTCTTCGATAGTTCCATTTAATATCAGAGATTGTACATAATATGCAACCTGAAATTCTTGGTCTTCACAGACCCCGACGAAAACAGAAGAGTACCCCAAAGAATGAATGACAGTAAAAACATCAGAATTTCAAAGCGCCCTTCTCCCCCCAACGCCCCAGCAGCAGCAAAGCATCAACTGTCTCCTTCCCCCCCATTATTTCAGCAAAACAACATCAGCACCCACCACACACCAAGCAAGCAAAGGCAATGCACCCAAGAGACACCATGATCTGCAGCACAGAAAAACAAAATCATTCACCCGTCCAACTTGACATGCCACAGATTCTCGCTCTTCCTAACAGAGGGACGGAGAGGTTGGGAGATCAACAAAAATGAACAACTCATTGACATATGGTGTTAAAGTCTGCCGCGTCTCTTTCTCCAAGTGTTCCGATCTGAGAGTCAACAGCAAACTCTCCCCCCACTAATGAGAAAAAGAAAGAGAGAATGAGTGGTTTGCCGAGTACAGAGACCCCCCTGACAGCTGATCGGCTGTTCCTGAAATTCTGTTTTCTCCCATGATGCTCCAGTTGGTAGCATCGGCATTGAACTGGCTCATCCACAGGGCCGTAAGGCCTCGGGACCCCAAAGGCTCGCTTGTCATCTAGGCCACACCCTAAAAATGGCCGGTCGGTGAGCCATGGGAGCTGTAAAGAACTGCAGGTTGAGTGCAGCTGCAGGTCAAGGGCACTGATAGAGCCCATCCACCCTGAAAAGGGGAAAAAGAGACATTAAAGCAAGAATTGAAACTGTTTCCGCAGGTGAGCTTGAAGAAGTTGCTCTCTAGTGCTATTGTAGCTCCACCTATCATGATGAAGAAGGTTCAAGTTATGACCATGTTAATATCACGGAGGTTCAGTTGATTGGCATTCAGGGTGAGGTAGTAAATTGGATTCGACATTGGCTTCACGGGAGAAGCCAGAGATTGATGATAGATGGTTGCCTCTGACTGGAGACCTGTGCCTGGTAGTGTGCTGCAGGGATTGGTGCTGGGTCAGTTGTTATTTGTCATCTATTTTAACGATCTGGATGATAATGTGGTAGGAACACTCACAATGCACTGGAGGAACTCAGCAGGTCAGTCAGCATCAGTTGAAAAGATTAGTCGACGTTTCGGGCCGAAAACCCTCATCAGGACTGAAAGAAGAACTTTGGGGAGGGTTTGAAGAATGCTGGTAGTTGAAAAAAACAGTAATTTTTAAGACAAAGGGGTGGGGGAGGGGAAGCAGGGAGGTGATTGGCGGGAGAACAATAGTAGAAGGAGGCAGAACTATGAGGGAGGTAATGTGAAATAGGGATAGGGGAAGGGAGGGGGAGGGAATTACCGGAAGTTGGAGAATTCTATGTTTATACCAAGAGGTTGGAGACTACCTAGACGGTATATGAGGTGTTGCTCCTCCAACCTGAGTTTCTCTCCCCCTCCCTTCCTCTATCCCTATTTCGCATCACCTCTCTCATAGTTCCGCCTCCTTCTACTATTGTTCTCCTGCCAATCACCTCCCTGTTTCCCCTCCCCCACCCCTTTGTCTTAAAAATTACTGTTTTTTTCAACTACCTGCATTCTTCAAACCCTCCCTAAAGTTCTACCTTCAGTCCTGATGAAGGGTTTCGGCCCAAAACGTCGACTAATCTTTTCAACTGATGCTGACTGACCTGCTGAGTTCCTCCAGCGCATTGTGAGTGTTCCTTTGACAACAGCATCTGCAGATTATTTTGTGTTTATGATAATGTGGTAAACTGGATCAGCAAATTTGTGGAAGACAGCAATACTAGGGGTCTAGTAGACAGCAAGGTAGGAAATGTAAGCTTGCACCAGAATCTGGATGAGCTGGGAAAATGGGCTGAAGAATAGCAGATGGAGTTTAATGCAGACAAGTGTGAGGTGTTGCACCTTGGGGGGACAGACCAGACTTGCACAGTGATAGGGCACTGAGGAGTGTGGCAGAACAAAGAATTGTATGCAGTTCTGATCACCTAACTACCGATAAGATTGAAAGAGTGCAGAGAAAAATTGCAAGGATGTTGCCGGTACTTGAGGACCTGAGTTACGGATAAAGGTTGAATTGGTTAGGATTTTATTTCCTAGAGCGTAGGAGAATAAGAGGAGATTTGATAGAGGTATGTAAACTATGGGGGGTATAGATAAGGTTAATGCAAACAGGCTTTTTCCATTGAAGTTAAATGAGAAAATCCAAAAATCTGAGATGCAAAGGGCCTTGGGAGCACTTGTGGGTTTATGGTGAGGAAGGCAAATGTAACGTTAGCATTCATTTCAAGAGGTTTAGAATACAGGAACAGGGATGTCATGCTGAGGCTTTATAAGGCACTGGTGAGGCCTCACCTTGAGTATTGTGAACAGTTTTGGGCTCCTTCTGTAAGAAAAATGTGCTGGCATTGGAGAGGGTTCAGAGGAGGTTCACAAGGATGATTCTGGGAATGAAAGGGTTATCATACGAGAACATTTGATGACTCTGGGTCTGAACTTGCTGGAATTTAGAAGGACTGGGGGGGGCTGCGGGGGGATCTCACTGAAACTGTTTGAATGTTGAAAGGCTTAGACAGAGTAAATGTGGAAAGGAAGTTTCCCATGTTGGGGAGTCCAGGGCAAGAGGACACAGCTTCAGAATAGAGAGGTGTTCATTTAAAACAGAGATGCGGAGAAATTTTTTTAGCCAGAAGGTGGTGAATTTGTGGAATTTATTACCAAAGGCAGCTGTGGAGGCCAGGTCATTGGGTGTATTTAAAGCAGAGCTTGATAGATTCTTGACTGGACAGAGCATCAAAAGTTATGGGGAGAAGGCTAGGAAATGGGACTGAGGAGGAGAAAAAAGGATCAGCCATGATTGAATGGCGAAGCAGACTTGATGGGCCAAATGGCCTAACTCTGCTCCTATGTCTTATGGTCTTATGGAAACTAGAATAGAGGTCATAGGTTAAATGTGAAAGGTGAAATATTTTAAGGGGAACCTGAGAGGGAACTTCTTTCCTCAGGGGGAGGTGTGAGTACTAAATGAGCTGCCAGAGGAAGTGATGAATGCAAGTTTGATTTCAGCACAAGAGAAGTTTGGATAAGTGCGGAGATGGGAGGGGTATAGAGGGTTATTGTCCAGGTGTGCGTCAAAGGCGCTGAGCAAAATAACAGGTTGGTATGGACTGGATAGGCCAAAGGGCCTGGTTCTGAGCTGTGGTGCTCCATGACTCTAAATGGACCACTTTTGCAAAGAGGTTTAGAGAGTTCATCATGGGAACAAATTTCACTAATTAAAATTACTTAGTGGCAGTAATGAAAACAATTTACATTCATAGCAGGACCTTATCAAAACTTAATGAAACTCCAGCTTTGTAATTTGTAACTAAATGCTGAGTTTGTGGAATACACCATGCCAATTCTAAAAACAATCTCTCCAAGGAAGCCAATCCCGACTCCAGCTCCTGGTCTGTATCCCTAAATCATTTTAGCCAGCTGTTTTCCCACTTTGAAGATAAAATTCAGCTTTCTTCAAATACTAAGTTGAAATTTAGTCATGTCCCCAAAGGCCCTCGCCAATTTCTAAAGACGTATCTGGATGCATTATTGTTTGGCAACTGGTCTGCCCAATATTGCTGGAAATTGCAGAGAGTTGTGAGCACAACTCATTCCATCATGCAAACAACCCTCCCCTCTTTTGACTCTGTCTCTACTTCCCACTGCCTTGGGAAAGCAGCTAAGATAATCAAGGACCTCTTCTACCTTTGTTATCCTCTCTTCCTTCCCCCTCCTGTTGGACACAAGATACAGATGCAGACCACCAGGCTCAAGGACAGATTCAATCTTGTGGTTATCAGACTTTTGAATGGACCTCTCGCACTGAAAGATAAATCCTTTATCTTCAAGTCTACTATATTGTTGCCCTTGCACTTTATTTGTCTGTCCGCATTGCCGGAGGAACTTAGCACGATAGACAGCATCTATGGAAAGGAATCAACCGTCAGCATTTTGGGCCAAGACCCTTCACCAGGACTCAAAAGAAAGGGAGAAGCCAGAATAAAAAGTTGGGGAGAGGAGAAAAAGTACAAGCCACCAGGCGATGGATGAAACCAGGTGAGAGGATTGTGTGTTTATTACGTTTGCATTCTGTCTTACCCCTTTAATAGCTTGATATGCATATGTATGGAATGATCTGTCTGGGCAGTATGCAAAAGAAAGCCTTTCACTCTATTTCTGTACATGTGACAACATATACCAATTACAAATTCAATTTTCAAGGTTCCAGCTTCATCCACAGTGGATTTCCTCCTTCAGCAGTCCACAGCATCTGGGAATTTATTTGGGTCCACTGTCAGGAGCTGTTACAGAAAGGAAAGGGGGTAGGAGCAGAGACAACTGAACAGAACATTTCTGCAAACATTTTGCCTTGCGTAAATGAAACCAGTGTGTGAGGCATCATACTGCAGGCATGGTAATCATCATCATAGACAGTCAGCTCTCCCTCACACATACTGCGCCCCAACCCAGTGAAGTCTGAGAAACAGCACCTCAAATTCCCTTTAGGCACATTGCAGCCTTCAGTATTCAATATCACTTTCTAAAATTCCAGATAAATTGCTTTTTTCCTGGTTGTATCAGAACTGGCCAATTCTTCGTATCAATCTGTAATACTAACTCATTTTCTCTTTTGCTCTTTCTTTCCACAGACTCTGCTTGATGTATTGGGATTTCCCAACATTCCTTTAAATTCAGCTTGCATCAACTGCTCCAACTTTCATTTCATTTGGATTTCTTGCACTTGAACTTTCCTCATTAATCTGTTGAACAGACAGCCTTTCGGTAGATTGTGCGTCGGTCTGGATTGCAACATCTACAGTCTCTTGTGTCCGCAACACCATGAGCGGGTTTCCCTTTGCTTTATCCAAAGCTCTGCAACTTAAAACTAGCTTGTTTTCGTTTCCCTGTTTCTGATCAAGGGTCTTCAAAATAAAACAAAAACTCTTCCTATGGATACCACCTGACTCCTGATTGTTTTCAGCATTGTAGTTTTTAATTCAAATTTCCAGCATGCTGCATCAGGATAAACCAGTGGAAGGTAAAAGAGAATCCCCCCAAAAATATAATGCCTAACGTTGAAGACAAGCTGGTATAAATTAAATAAAAGAGACCAGTATGGAAATTAAACAGGTCATTAATGAAATAACAAATACCAAGTTTGTGCAATGAGAGGATACCTATGTACTTATTAAATACCACAAAAAGCAGTGAAGAATGAGATTAAGAACTCAGAGGAAAACAGGCAAGAGACGTAATACCAAAACAAATCTGTAACAGTATGGTTAAAATCTTAAGGGAATGTAATGGAGCTGAAAATGAGGATAAACATGATAAATGAGTAATTTTGTGAAGTTTTATTTTACCAGGAAAGATGCTAAAAGTGCATCATTTGTCATTCCACACACATTTTGTGTACTTTAAGGCCTCAACACTAGCAAAACAAAGTCTGGAGAGGCTCAAGGGGCTGAAAGCTAATAATGCCGTGGACAGATTAATTATACCCCTGTGCACCGGAGAGATATGGTAGAGAATTTGTGACATACTGATGGTCACTTTGAGAGAATCAGTCAATCTGGAGATGCTCTGACCGTGTGAAACAATAAGTAATTGTTCCCTTTTTTCATGTGTCCAATAGAAGTGAGTTTGGCAAAATATAAATGATGGGGAATAAAGTTATAACTCCTAAGTTGGAAATAACAAATGTTGGAAGTACTCATCATGCAGAAAGGGTCTTGAGTAAAAACCTAGTTCTGAGAAAGAGCCAGTCGCTAAATGTCATGCTGTCTTCTTTTCAAAGACGCTGACAGCCATAATGGGCATTTCAGAATTTTCAGATTTTTGTTCTGGCAATTACACACCCATTAGCCAGATCTCAATAATTGGAAATCTAATGAAACTATAAACTACAGCAGAAGATATTTTTAGGCCTACTTTCAAATAACCTAATCGATGTCTGCTAATGCATCTTCCAAAGAGGCAGATCTGACCAGCTTCAAGGATGTTTAATTTAAGGTGACTATCTGAGACATGGCAATGCAATTTACCTATGCTTCCCAAAAGCTTTGCATTAATAACTAAACCAAGGTCAGAGCACATCTGAGGGTTAGAGGGACATTTTGAGTTGTAATTAATAATTCTCCTCCTGTCCTGGCCATGTTGGTAATCTACTAAAATCACCAGCAAGGTTTCTGTACTACGCAGCATTGAAGTAAATTTGACTTGGATAAGGCAGGAACTGGATACTAATAGTGGATGATCAGCCATGATCACCGTGGCTGGCTCGAAGGGCTGAAGGGCCTACTCCTGCACCTATTGTCTGTTGTCTATTGATTTCCTAGTTTCTTATGATGTAGAAAGAGGCTATTTGACCCATCAAGTGCTTCTTCTCACCTATCAGGAGCAGGAAACCGAAAGTTCATGAACTAGTCCTCATCAGAGGTGGAGAGGGTTCTCAACTTTAAATTCCTCGGTGTTTTCAATTCAGAGGGCTTATCTTGGGCCCAGCACATAAGTGCAATTATAAAGAAAGCACGTAAGTGCATCTATTTCCTTAGAAGTTTGCAACGATTCTGTATAACATCCAAAACTGCAGCAATCTTACCACCATTCTGGGCCCCAGACAGTCCTTCCTGGTGAGGCGACACTTCAGGTGTGAGTCGGCTGGGGTGATATACTGCGTCCGGTGCTCCCGATGTGGCCTTCTATATATTGGCCAGACCCGACGCAGACTGGGAGATCGTTTTGCTGAACACCTACGCTCTGTCCGCCAGAGAAGGCAGGATCTCCCAGTGGCCACACATTTTAATTCCGCGTCCCATTCCCATTCTGATATGTCTATCCATGGCCTCCTCTACTGTAAAGATGAAGCCACACTCAGGTTGGAGGAACAACACCTTATATTCCGTCTGGGTAGCCTCCAACCTGATGGCATGAACATTGACTTCTCAAACTTCCGCTAATGCCCCACATCCCTCTTGTACCCCATCCGTTTTTTATTTATATACACACATTCTTTCTCTCTCTCTCCTTTTTCTCCCTCTGTCCCTCTCACTATACCCCTTGCCCATCCTCTGGGTTCCCCCCCCCTCTTTTCCTTCTCCCTGGGCCTCCTGTCCCATGATCCTCTCATATCCCTTTTGCCAATCACCTGTCCAGCTCTTGGCTCCATCCCTCCCCCTCCTGTCTTCTCCTATCATTTTGGATCTCCCCCTCCCCCTCCCACTTTCAAATCTCTTACTAGCTCTTCCTTCAGTTAGTCCTGACGAAGGGTCTCGGCCTGAAACGTCGACTGTACCTCTTCCTAGAGATGCTGCCTGGCCTGCTGCGTTCACCAGCAACCTTGATGTGTGTTGCGCAAATTTTTATAGTTGTGTGGTGGAGAGTATATTGAACGACTGTATCACAGACTAGTTTAGAAACATCAATGCCCTTGAACAGAAAATCCTACTAAAAGTAATGGATATGACAACAATCAACACTTCCACTGGCCACTTTGAGTATCCCATGATGCCCTTTGCTGGCTAACATCCCTGTTGTTTTTCAGTCCCTGTCAACAATGTGCTCTGGGACATGTTGAATCAGTATGTTTTTGTGTATTTGTAAGACATCCTTATCTATTTCCACTCTCGTCAGGAGCATGTTCAGCATGCCTGGAGGGTTTTCAGGCAGCTCCTTGAGAACAGCCTTTATTCCAAGCCAAAGAAGTGTGAGTTCCATAAAGAGCAGATGTTCTTGGGCTACATCCTCATCCCTTCCAGTGAGCCCATGGGCCCATGCAAAGTTCAGGCAGTCACTGAGTGGCCCAACCCATGTATGATCAAACAGATGAGGTGCTTCATGGGGTTTGCAAACATTTATCACCAATTCATCAGAAACTTCAGTTCCATCGCGCTCCCAAAAATGCACTCTCCGAGAAGTCCTCTGTGGGATTCTGATGGACAAGTGAAGCAGACCAAGTGTTCTCAGAACTAAAGTGACACTCACCAATGCCCCAGTGTTACAATTTCTAGACCCATTGCACATATTCAATGTCGAGGTTGATGCATCAGATGTCACCGTTGGAGCTGTACTCTCCTAGCCTCCTTATGTGGATGATCAACTGCACTCCTGCCTTTTTTTCCCATTGCTTCACTTCTGTTGAGTGTAACTTTGATGTCAGAAACTGAGGACTTCTGGCTGTCAAGGAGGTCCTTATAAGCATGGCCAAACTGGCTGGAAGGGGCAGGGTGCCCCTTTTTGGTATGATCAGATCACAAGATCCTCTCCTGCTTTTGGAATGTCAATAGATTCAACTCCCACCAAGCCTGTTGGGCTCTACTTCACCCAGTATAATTTCACCCTCCCCTTCCATCCAGGCAGCAAGAGCACCAAGGCCGATGCTCCCTCTCCCCCCAGTTCAACATCTCTGCGGACAATGCCAATCCAGAGCCCACCCTTCCTCTCTCATGCACTGCTGCTCTGGTGATTTGGGGAACAGAGGCAGAGGTGAGCACTGCCCAACAGTCGGATCCAGGCCTAGATGAGGGATCTCCGAACTGGCTGTTTGTTGCTGCTGCTGTGCACCCCAGAATGTTGGAGTCGGGTCACTCCTCCCATCTGGTTGGCCACCTGGGAAACCATCAGGGGCTGGCATTCATAAAGGGACAGATTTAGTGGCCATCTATGTCCCAGGATGTCTATGACTTCGTCCCTGCCTGTCCCACTTACGCCTAGAACAAGGTGTCAAGTTGGTGCCCTGCAGATCTTCTCTGTGAACTCCTGGTCCCACTTCTTGGTAGATTTCATCACTATTTGCCCCTGTCAGAAGGAAACACGGACATTCTGATGGTTGTGGACCAGGTTCTCCAAGACTGCCCACTTCATTGCGCTCCCTGAGCTCCCCTTGGCTAGTGAGGCTGCCATCCTCACGCTTCAGCATGTGTTCAGGCGGCACGGCTTCTCTCAGGACAAAGTGTCCAATCAAGGACCACAGTTCACACCCTGTTTTTGGAACGCTTTTTGTTCTCTTTTGGGAGCCACAGCTAGCCTCTCACCTGTTTCCCACCCCCAATCTAATGGCCAGACTGAGAGAGTGAATGTAGGAGCTGGAGACAGACCTGCACTCTCTTGTCTCTTCCAAATGCACAACCTAGAGCTCCCAACTGGTTTTGGCAGAGACAGGCCACAATAATCTCTGGTTGTCTTCCATTGGAATGTTCCCCTTTGAATGCCGGAAGGAATTCCAGCCGCCACTCACCCCTGAGCAGGTATTCCTGCTGCTCAACAGTTGGTGAAATGCTACAAGCACATGTGGAGACGAGCCGGGGCCTCCTTGTTGCGTGCTCAGAAACAATATGCCCACCAGGCTGATAGGCCCTGCCGACAGCCGAGGCTGCTTAAGCCGGGGAGAGAGTCTGGATGGCGGCTAATGATCTTCCTTTGAAAGTTAGCTCCACGCCATATGGGACCATTCATTGTGGAAAGGACTATCAACAAGGTCTCATTTTGATTGTACCTACCATCATCTGTGAAGTTTCACCTAGTGTTCAAAGTTTCCCAGCTCAAGCCAGTGACTTCCTACCCCCTTTATTCCAATCACTCCCTCCCTCTCCTCCTCACTTGGTGGATGAATCCCTGGTCTATTCTGTACAGTGCCTCCTGGCATCTCACCAGGAGTGGGACAGGATACAGTATTTTGTGGATTGGGAGGGGTATGGCCTTGAAGAACATTCTCGGGTCCTGGCCCATGACACCCTGGACCAGTATCTCAACCAGGACTTCCAGCAGGCACAGGGCTCTGGCACCTCAGGAGCTGCACCAAGGTGGGTGGGGGCGCTGTCACAACCACGGATCCGAGCGCCCTTGCAGGTGAGCTGCTGAATGGGGTTGGCAATCACACTCATGGGTATACACATTCCAGCCAATTAGTGTTTCATTGTCGAACTTAGAAAACATAGAAAACCTACAGCACAATACAGGCCCTTCAGCCCACAATGCTGTGCAGAACATGTGCTTACTTTAGAAATTACCTAGGGTTACAGATAGCCCTCTATTTTTCTAAGCTCCACATACCTATCCAGGAGTCTCTTAAAAGACCCTATCGTATCTGCCTCCATCACTGTCACCGGCAGCCCATTCCATGCACACACCACTCTCTGCGTAAAAAAACTTACCCCTGACATCTCCTCTGTACCTACTTCCAAGCACCTTAAAATTGTGCCTTCTCGTGTTAGCCATTTCAGCCCTGAGGAAAAGCCTCTGACTATCCACACGATTAATGCCTCTCATCATCTTATACACCTCTATCAGGTCACCTTTCATCCTCAATCGCTCCAAGGAGAAAAGTCCGAGTTCACTAAACCTATCTTCATAATGCATGCTCCCCAATCCAGGCAACATCCTTGTAAATCTCCTCTGCACCCTTTCTATAGTTTCCACATCCTTCCTGTAGTGAGGTGACCAGAACTGAGCACAGTACTCCAAGCGGAGTCTGACCAGGGTCCTATATAGCTTAACATTACCTCTCGGCTCTTAAACTCAATCCCATGATTGATGAAGGCCAATGCACCGTATGCCTTCTTAGCCACAGAGTCAACCTGCGCAGCAGCTTTGAGTGTCCTATGGACTTGGACCCCAAGATCCCTCTGATCCTCCACACTGCCAAGAGTTTTACCATTAATGCTGTATTCTGCCATCATACTTGACCTAACAAAATGAACCACCTCACACTTATCTGGGTTGAACTCCATCTGCCACTTCTCAGCCCAGATTTGCATCCTATCCATGTCCTGCTGTAACCTCTGACAGTCCTCCACACTATTCACAACACCCCCAACCTTTGTGTCATCAGCAAATTTACTAACCTATCCCTTCACTTCCTCATCCAGGTCATTTATAAAAATCACAAAGAGAATGGTCCCAGAACAGATCCCTGAGGCACACCACTGGTCACCAACCTCCATGCAGAATATGACCCATCTAAAACCACTCTTTGCTTTCTGTGGGCGGGCCAATTCTAGATCCACAAAGCAATGTCCCCTTGGGTCCCATGCCTCCTTACTTTCTCAATAAGCCTTGCATGGGGTACCTTATCAAATGCCTTGCTGAAATCCATATACACTACCTCTACTGCTCTACCTTCATCAATGTGTTTAGTCACATCCTCAAAAAAATTCAATCAGGCTTGTAAGGCAGAACCTGTCTTTGACAACACCATGCTGATTATTCCTAATCATATTATGCCTACCTTCATAAATCCTGCCTCTCAGGATCTTCTCCATCAACTTACCAACCACTGAGTTAAGAGTAGTGGTACATAACTCTGTTACAATACATGGGTTATGACCTGAGAAAAATGGCTGGAGTTGCTTTGCACTTTTGTGCATGGGTCTTTATTCAGTGCGTCAAAAAAATCAAACTTGCTAAAATTAAGCTGCCAATATTTTTAAAAAGACATCTACCAGAAAACACAACATATAGCTCCATACTATTTCAAGTGTGAACTCGTGGCAGCTTGATCCCTCTCTCTTTCTCCCTACTGAGAGTGATTCCCCCCTCCTCCCATTTTAGGCACCAGGACATATCCACAACATTAACACTACAGATGAATCACAATATGATATACCCCACAATGTAGTTACAATCGTATTATAAAAAAAAAGTATTGACCTTATATACAATATACAAACAACATATACACATTTACACATCCCCCTTACTATAGAAGTGAAATATTCTTCCACGTATGGTGGCAAAGGCACCATAAAGCCAAGCCATTATTAGAGTATACCGGGAGAAGGTGTTGAAGTACACACACTCAGCACAACGACAGTGGAATGATAAGGCAATGTTAGTGTGTGTGTGTGGAAATATGCATGTGTCTGGAGTGAGTTTACTGAGTGCTCTCCATCACAAACTCCCTTCCTCTCATTTCAGTCCTGTTGAATCTTGACCAAAAGCACAGCATCATCAATGCTCCCTGTTTACTTTTGTCCTTGTTCTGGGAAAGAAGACTACTGTTTAAATTGGCACTGCAAAGAAGTGGTAATAATTTATTGTTAGGTTACTGCTTCTGAATCACAGAGTCACTGGTAGCTGCCAGTTTGATAATTTTAGTTAAAAACCCTGTTAACCTTGCATTTATTGCTTTTCCTTTAGTTCTGCACTTTCCTTTAGTTCTTCTTAAAAGTTGGTTAACTGTCCAACCCCACACCTTTGTCAGCGATACTCCACCACAAAGAAAATGGGTCCCAGTGGAAAGACAACAGCTGACCATGGCCCTGACATTCGTTGGTCAGATGGAGAGAAGTTGCAGTCAGTAGAGGCTGCGTTGGCAGAGGTGATTCACACAGTGCGACAGATACTCATAGAATGACAAACCCAACTGAAACTAGAGTTCATGGAGGAGAAACTAAAGTCAGTAGAGACTGAGTTAGCAGAAGTGTCTCGTGCAGTGTGACAACTATATTCAGAGCAGCAGGTCCAGTCCAAGCAGGAAGAACAGGTGTCAGCCCTTAACAGTCCAGCATCTCACCACAGTCAGCCAGAATCAGATGGTAGCCATTACAGCTATTGCTGCCGCAATTCAAAGTTCAAAGTAAAACTTATTATCAGAGTACATACATGTCACCCCATACAACTCTGAGATTCTTTTTTCCTGTGGGCATACTTAGTAAATCCATAGAACAGTAACTGTAAACTGGACCAATGAACAACAAATATAAATAAATAGCAGTGAACAACGAGAGCATGAGATAACAAGATAAAGAATCCTTAAAGTGAGACCATCGGTTATGGGAATGCTAGAAAGAGAATGAGTGTGGCTATCCCCTTTTGTTCAAGAGCCAGATGGTTGAGAGGAAGTAATTGCTCTTCTATGCCAACGTTTCATGTAGATGTGCTCAGTGGTTGGGAAGGCTTTACCTGTGATGTACCGAGCTGAATCCACTATCTTTTGTAGGATTTTCAGCTCAAAGGCATTGGTATTCCCATACCAGGCAGTGATGCAACCAGTCAATACACTTTCCACTCCACATCTATAGAAGTTTGCCAAGATGTTTGATGACATATGGAATCTTTGCAGACTCCTGAGGAAGTAGAGGCGTTGTTGTGCTTTCTTCACAAACATGTTTTTATGATGGGTCCAGGACAGGTCTTCTGAGATGGTGTTGACCCAGGAATTTATAGCTACTGATCCTCTCCATCTCTGATCCTCAAATGAGTACTGACTCATGGACCTCTGGTTTCCCTCTCCTGAAGTCTACGATCAGTTCCTCGGTCTTATTGCTATTGAGTGACAGGTTGTTGTTATTACACCACTCAGCAAAATTTTCAGTCTCCCCCCTGCATGTTGATGCATTACTACCTTAGATAAGGTCCGCAATAATGATGTCATCAGCAAGCTTGAATATGGTGTTGGATCTGTACTTAGCCACACAGTCATAGGGGTAAAGCGAGTAGAGCAGGGGGCTAAACACACATCTGTGCGGTGCACCTGTGGAGATGGAGATTGTGGAGGAGATGTTGTTGTCTATCTGAACTGACTGGGGTCTGCAAGTGAGGAAATCCAGAATCCAATTGCATAATGGAGTATTGACGCCCGGATCCTGGAGTTTACTGATTAGTTCTGAGGGGATGATATTAAATGCTGAGCCTTCAGCCAGGTCAGTCACACTCCCAGCATCTCCCACATCCCAGTATAACCACACACTCATGTCAGAGGCAGGTACAATAGAATAATTTAAGAAGCACTTGAATAGGTGCTTGAGGGGATGGGACTTGGAGGGATATGGACCAAATTAAGGAAGTTGTGATTAGCTGGGTGTGCACTGTGGTTCGCATGAACTAGTCATGCCGTGGGACTGGTATCTGTGCTATGTTGCTTCATGACCCTGTGACTATCGATGGTGCCTCATATACAGTCAGACCCACTGAGTGTTTCCAACTTTTTATGACACACAACTCATTACATAGTGCCTTAGATGAATAGTTGGGACCCACCGGCTATATGGTGCTGTCCTGATAAGAAGTGGGGTGGCCATGCACTGTGGTAATAAGCTAAATCCAAGATGTTGCCGTTCGTTTGTATCAGGTGGGAGGCCTTTGAATCTCTTCTCTTCAGAAAGACTCCATTCACTGAAGAGTTGAACAGCTGGAAAGGATTTCCGGGAACAAAGGCTGAGGCAAAGTCATTGTTGTCTCATTGAAGAGTTGGTAAGATTAATATTTGGAAGGGATGAAATCAAATAGAATGAATTACTACCCTCATTGGAAGCTGTTTTTCCATTTTGTGAATGAAATAATCCAGAACAGATGTAAGACTTCAGGACTTCAGGGAATAATACTTAGTATTGGCATGCCTGTGCTCGAAAACCGATGAGCTTTAATCCTAAAGTCAGTTACTTTAACATCTCAAGGAAGTACTGCTGTCAACAACAAATACTATGGGATAGTGGGAGGAAGGATTCAAGGACTGACTTATTTTAGGGAAATTGTGCACTTGGGACAATTTCCCAGGAGGCTGATGATGTAACGGGGGAAAAGACGTTGAAGAAAGAATGATGCAGGGATTCAAAGCAAGCCCCTTTATGCCAAAATTTCAATGAAATTCAGAATGTGAAGGATTTGGTGAAGAAAGGTGAAGAGGGGTTCTCAAGACCTTAGGATGTACCATATCACCACTATTGCAGTTCACTAAATGCAGCAGCCAATTTTATGCATCATGTTTACAGGGCATTGATGTGATAATGACCATGGTTTTTTTTTGCATGTTGTGGGAAGGCTAATGAATTGGCCAGGCTCTTTCTCATTCTTCTAAGGGGGACTCAGCTTAATATTTCATCAAAAAGTCTGCAACAACAGCAGCCTCTCAGTATCAGCTTCTGTGCTCAAGCTTCTGGAATGGGATTTGGACCACTCACTGCTCAAGTGACCAGAGTGTTCACAGAGAACTTTAACCTCCCATTTCAGCAGTCTGAGGCACCCACCTGCTTCAAGCAGGCTTCAATTATGCTGGTGCCTAAGATGAACGTGGTAACCTGCATCAATGACTATTGTCCAGTAGCACTTGCATCCACAGTGATGAAGTATTTTGAGAGGTTGGTATGAAACACATCAGCTCCTGCCTGAGAAGTGACTTGGATCTGCCCCAATTTGCCTACTTTGATAAACTTGTGTAAATGGGTAGTGGAGAGTATGGTCTTGAATGAAACATCCTACAAAAAATAGTTGATACTGCCCAGTCCATCACTGGTAAAGGCTTCCCCACCATTGTGCACATCTACTACATGAAATGTTATCACAGGAAAGAAACATCCATCATCAGGTTCCCACACAACACAGGACATGCTTTCTTCTCACTCCTACCATCAGGAGGAAGATACAGGAGTCTCAGGACTCACACCACTAGGTTCAGGAACCATTATTAACCCTCAACCATCAGGCTCTTAAACCAAAGGGAATAACTTCACTCAACTTCACTTGCCCCATCACTGAAATGTTCCCACAACCAATGGACTCATTTCCAAGGACTCTTAATTTCATGTTCTCGATATTTATTGCTTATTTATGTATTATTTATTTGTTTATTATTATTTATTTATTTTTCTATTTGCACAGATTGTTGTCTTTTGAATACTGTTTGAACGCCCAAATTGATGTGGTCTTTCATTGGTTCTGTTATGTTTATTATTTTGTTACGGATTTATGGAGCATGCCTGCAAGAAAATGAATTTCATTGTTGCATATGGTGACATATATGCACTTTGATAATAAATTTACTTTGAAGTTTGAACCCATGACTTTCTGATTCAGAAGTGAGAGTCCTACCAATTAAGTTACTGCTAATAGCTGTGAAATTTATCTGATTTATGTTGCACTGTCTAATCCATTCGAAAACCAGAGCTGGATTCTTTACCACGACTGCCCAAGTTATTGTCAGAAGACTGAAATATGTGAAAGGAGGCAAAGGGAATTAATAACTACACCATGAAGACAGGTGTGAGGTTGAATTTAAAGCAGTTACTGGAAACAGTGTTGGCTAAACCCCAGAATAAACAGATGCTGGAGGCACAGAAAGACAGCAGTTGATGTTCCTTTTTAATGTGTGCTTAACAGCTTTAATAGTTGTTTCACAGAAGTTACAAGTCTAAGTAAGACTGTCTCAGAACGGCTTAGACCGATTAAGACACTGAGTGGGAGCACCGGAATTCTGATGATACAAAGCAGGTTTGATTGTGCCAAGATACAGCTTTCGATGTGTTGAAAAGCACCGAGTAAGGTACGAATACACCATGCCAGCTAGAATAACACCACCCACTTCTCTGGCAAAGATAGAGGTGTCAGAAGTAATAGTTGGACAGAGGGAAGCAATACTGTAACTTACTGAAAATGAAGTTACAGGGAATAAAGTATGGTGGGTAAGATTGTCATTAAGGTTGGCATGGGATAGGGCACCACAATTTTTTTTTATAATTTCCTGTTTTTGGGAACTGGACATTCCTGGCAAAACCATCATTTCTTGCCCATGCCTAAACTATCCTTGAGGAAATGGTGGTGAGCAACTCTTTTGAAATGCTGCAGTCTTTCTTTCGAAAGTACCCCCACGATGCTGTTGGGTGAGGAGTTGAATAATCAGAAACACAAAATAATCTGCAAATGCTGGGGTCAAAGCAACACGCAACACGCTGGAGGAACTCAGCAGGTCGGGCTGTATCCATGGAAAAGATCGGTTGACGTTTCAGGCCGGAATCCTTCGTCAGGACTGTAGAGAGAAACCTACCAGCCTTCTCCTTCCCAGCCCTCCCCCTACCTTCTTTATAGGGCCTCTGCCCCTTCCCTCTACAGTCCTGATGAAGGATTCCAGCCCGAAACGTCGATCGATCTTTTCCACGGTTGCTGCCTGACCTGCTGAGTTCCTCCAGCGTGTTGTGAATAATCAGAATCTGTACCAGGTATCTCATCACTGACATCTGTCAAGAAATTTGTTGTTTTGTGTCAGCAGTACGGTGCAGGGCATAGCAATTACTATAAGTTAAGTGAAAAAGCACAACATGCAAATGAATGGTGTCTCTCTCTCTCTCTCTCTCGTTTGCATTCCTTCTTTCTTTCTTTCTTTCTATCCCTTTCTTTCTTTCTCTCTCTCTTTCTTTCTTTCTCTTTGTGTCGCTCGCTGCTCCTGGAGAGAGATGCCTACATACATTTGGTTTCTCTCTCCCTCTCGCTCGATGCTGCTGGAAGATGGTGCCAGAGTCCTGGGTCCTGGGCAAGGTTTAATCGATGCAGTTTGTAGATTGGACTCTGTAGTTCACGTAATGATGTGTTTCTGGTTTCTAGTCACTCCTTTTTTCTTTGCTGCTTTGTGTGATTTTGAACAGGGCAGACTAGCACTGCAGCCTGTAAATAACGAGAAACACGGTGCTAGATTAAACTGAACTCAATATGCCTGGACTCTTTCAATACCTTTGTGATTGGGTGTTTTGTATTCTATGTTTTTCTCTCATTTCTTTTTCTTGCCGTTTTCATGATTTGTTTGTTTGCGCATTGGGGGGGGGTTGATGTTTTTCTTTGAACAGGTTCCATGGTATTTTTTTCTTTTGTATTTGTCTGTGGGAAGACAAATCTCAGAGTTGTATACTGCAAACATATGTTGATAATAAATGTATTTTGAATCTTTGAAAAAAAGAAAAATATTAAGGCATTGTTCATGGGTTCTTGAGCCGTTCAGAAATCTGTATGTATTGGGGAAGAAGCTGTTCCTAAATCATTGTGTGTAGGTCTTCAGGCTCCTGTACCTCCTTCCACAGGAGGCATAGTGGTTCACGTAATGTTTTACAGTGTCAACTGTGGTAATTGGGGTTCAATTCCCACCACTGTCTGTAAGGAGTTTGTACATTCTCCCCTTTAGAGCATGAATTTCCTCCGGGTGCTCTGCTTTTCCTGCCACATTCCAAAGACATATAGATTGTGGTTAGCAAATTGTGGGCATGCTATGTTGGTGCTGGAAACGTGGCAACTCTTGCAGGATGCCCTGGCACATCCTTGAACTGTGTTGGTTGCTCATGCAAACAGTGTATTTCACTGCATGCTTCAATGTACATGTGACAAATATAAGCTAATCTTTAACCCCAATCTTTATCTTTAGTAAGAAGAGAGCGTGTCCCAGGTCGTTAATGAAGCAAGTCACCTTCTTAAGGCATTGCTCTTGAGATGTACTTGATTGTGGAGGGGGCTGTGCCTGCAGTAAAGTTGGCGGACTCTACAGCTCTCTGCTGCTTCTTCTAATCCTGCACATTGGAGCCTCCATTCCAGGCTGTAATGCAACCAGCCAGTATGCTCTCCACCATCCACCTGTAGAAATTTGCAAGAATCTCTGGTGACATATCAAACCTTCTCAAACGCCTAGTGAAGTACTGCCACTCTCATACCTTCGTGGTTGCATCAATACGTTGGACCCAGAATAGATCTTCTCAGATGAGGATATATACTGGTCCTCAGTGACTATCCAATGAGTGTGGGTGTGTGTTCTCCTGACTTCCCCTTCCTGAGGTCCACAATCAAATCCCTGGTTTTGAAGACATTGAGTGCAATGTTGCTGTTGCAACACCACTCAACCAGCCAGTCTATCTCACTCCTGTGTGGCTCCTCGTTACCATTTGAGATCCTGTCAATAATAATGGCATTGTCACTGAACTTATAGATGGCGTTTGAGCTGTGCCTCATGAGGGTGGAGAGAGTAGGGCAATGGGCTAAAAATGCATACTTGAGGTGTTCCTGTGCTGATTGTTAATGAGGAGGAAATGTTATTATTGATCTGCACTGACTGTGTACTCCTGGTAAGGAAGTTGAGAATCCAGTTGCAGAGGGAGATACAGAGGTCCAGGTTTTGTAGTTTGTTGATTTTGTTGGTTCCTTAAGGTTGTTATAGCCAGAACTGGTAGTGGGGATAAGCTCCCACTACCTATTAAATGTTCTGAAAAGTGTGAGTCTCAAATAGCCTCTGACAACCATGTCCAGCTCCTGACATTTATGGGTAGCTGAATTACTAAGCCTGAAGGAACCATTTCTACTGACAAGAGATGGGGCAAAGGTGCGTTACTGGCACCTTAAACCCAATTGTTTTGGGCAGATGGGACTTCTTAGCCATGGTTAGCAACCCATATAGGAGAAGGAAAGATCTGATCTCAAACCTCTGCTGCCTTGCAACTCTGCCAAGCATGGTGGAGGCTTCGGGAAGAAAACACAAAGAAAATCCTGGAGCTGGGATCCTTAAGGCAATCCTACAATGAGTTCAATGCTGACTGGCCACTCCTGCAATGCCATTAATGCCATATTGTATTGGTCTTTGCCTTTCAGATGAATTTATCAGCTGTGGGGAGAGAGGGAGCCTGCTACATGGGCAACAGCTTGCTCTCTATATTGTACTGCCCTGGCTTGTGTGTTGGCTTGCTCATCACATAGAGAGCTAGAACACAACTTCCATGGTCGGCCCAACTGATGGAGGTCCCCCTCTGATTAGTATTGAGGAGATGATGGTGTTGAATGCCAAACTGTAATTGATAAATAGCAGTCTGACTCTTGTCTAGGTGCTCCAAATCCGAAAAGAGAGCCAATGAGATTGCACCTGCTGTAGATGTTTTGTGGCAGCGGATCCGGATCCTTGCTCAGGCAGGAGTTACCCTTCTACCCATGACCACCGGTGATGTATTCCCAAGTCAGGATGGTGTTTAACTTGGAAGGGGTCAAGCAGATGATGTTTGCGTTTCCTTGAAACTGCTGTCCTTGTAGTAGAGTTCGTTGTTTCCAGACAGAGTATCTAGGGTGAGTAGAGCATGTTGGAAATGGCACACATTGCAGGTTCAGTGTGCACAAGATGGAGAGAATTAATGTTTTGTGTAATGAATGCATTGCCAATTAAGCAGGCTGCTTTGATCTGAACGGTGTGGTGATCCTGGAGGGCTGTTGAAAGGGCAGTCATCCAGGCAAATAGAGAGTGTTTCATCGTGATCCTTATTGATGATAGAATGGCTTTGGAGTGTCAGGAGGCAAGCCATTCTCATGGGATACACAATCTCTGACCTGAGCTTACAGCCACATTACTTCTGATAAATGTTACCACATGATAACACTGTCAATAGCATCCTTTATCACTCGGAGAGGAGGATAATTAGACAGTAATTAGCTGATTGGATTTGAACTGTGTTTTGTGAATGGGACATAGTTGAGCAATTTTCCACATTATCAGGTAGGCACAGTGTTTTCATTGTACCAGAATGCGTCGTACAATGCCAAGGCTTAGGTCTTCAGGACTGCCGTTAGGATGTCACTGGGTCCCATTGTCTATGCTGCATTCAGTGCTCTAGGCCATTCCTTCACATCAAGTGGAGTGAATTGAATTGGCTGAAGACTGGTTTCCATGACACTGCAAATCTCAGGAGGAAGCTGAGATGGACGATTCACTCAGAACCTCTGGCTAAAGATGGTTGAAAATTCAACTCTCTCTTTATCATTCAGGTGCTGTGACCAGCCATTACAGAGGATGGGATGTTCTTGGAGCCTTCTCCTCATAATTGTTTAATTGACCACCATCATTCACAGAAGGATGAGGCAGACTTTTGATTTAGTATAAGACATAATGGATATAATGAGTGCTAAGTCCAAGATGGGGTTGTTAGAAGGCTGACCAATGGGCCTTTAGTAAACAAGTTTTGAGGTAGATAAGTTTGGCAAGAAAAAAACAGGAGAGCAGGAAGCTGGTGGCTATGAAGGCATAGTCACAAATTCTTGGGTGAGTGGAGCAAAGGAGCAATGTGATTTAACCTTAATAACAATTTTGTATCACTGCTGCAGGAAGGACAGTCAAGGTGGATGATTTGGACTCAGTGGGAAGTGACATATGGGCAGTGACAATAGACAATAGTTAATAGAAATAGGCCATTCAGCCCTTCGAGCCAGCACCACCATTCACTGCAATCATAGCTGATCATCCACAATCAGTACCCTGTTCCTTCCTTCTCCCCATATCCCTTGACTCCACTATCTTTAAGAGCTCTATCTAACTCTTTATTGAAAGCATCCAGAGAATTGGCCTCCACTGCCTTCTGAGGCAGAGCATTCCTCAGATCCACAACTCTCTGGGTAAAAAAGTTTTTCCTCAACTCTGTTCTAAATGGCCTACCCCTTATTCTTAAACTGTGGCCTCTGGTTCTGGACTCCCCCAACATCAGGAACATGTTTCCTGCCTCTAGCGTGTCCAATCCCTTAATAATCTTATATGTTTCAATCAGATCCCCTCTCATCCTTCTAAATTCCAGTGTATACAAGCCCAGTTGCTCCAATCTTTCAAGATATGACAGTCCTGTCATCCTGGGAATTAACCACGTGAACCTACGCTGCACCCCCTCAATAGCAAGAATGTCCTTCCTCAAATTTGGAGACCAAAACTGCACACAATACTCCAGGTATGGTCTCACCAGGGCCCTGGACAACTGCAGAAAGACCTCTTTGCACCTATACTCAAGTCCCCTTGTTACGAAGGCCAACATGCTATTAGCTTTCTTCACTGCCTGCTGTACCTGCAGGCTTACTTTCAGTAACTGATGAACAAGGACACCTAGATCTCATTGTATTTCCCCTTTTCCTAACTTGACTTCATTCAGATAGTAATTTGCCTTCCTGTACTTGCCACCAAAGTGGATAACCTCACATTTACCCACATTGAACTGCATCTGCCATGCATCTGCCCACTCACCCAACCTGTCCAAGTCACCCTGCATTCTCACAACATCCTCCTCACATTTCACACTGCCGCCCAGCTTTGTGTCATCTGCAAATTTGCTAATGTTACTTTTAATCCCTTCATCTAAATCATTAATATATATTGTAAACAGCTGCGGTCCCAGCACTGAGCCTTGCGGTACCCCACTAGTCACTGCCTGCCATTTTGAAAGGGATCCGTTAATCCCTACTCTTTGTTTCCCGTCTGTCAACCAATTTTCTATCCATGTCAGTACCCTACTCCCAATACCATGTGCTCCAATTTTGCCCACTAATCTCCTATGTGGGACCTTATCAGTGGCTTTCTGGAAGTCCAGGTACACTACATCCACTGGCTCTCCCTTGTTCATTTTCATAGTTATATCCTCAAAAAATTCCAGAAGATTAGTCAAGCATGATTTCCCCTTCGTAAGTCCATGCTGACTTGGACTGATCCTGTTACTGCTATCCAAATGTGCCGCTATTTCATCCTTTATAATTGACTCCAGCATCTTCCCCACCACTGATGTCAGGCTAACTAGTCTATAATTGCCTGTTTTCTCTCTCCCTCCTTTCTTAAAAAGTGGGAAAGTATTAGCTACCCTCCAATCCACAGGAACTGATCCTGAATCTATAGAACATTGGAAAATGATTACCAGTGCATCCATAATTTCTACAGCCACCTCCTTAAGTACCCTGGGATGCAGACCATCAGGCCCTGGGGATTTATCAGTCTTCAGTCCCATCAGTCTATCCAACACCATTTTCTGCCTAATGTGAATCTCCTTCAGTTTCCGTTACCCTAGGTCCTCCGGCCACTATTACATCTGGGAGATTGTTTGTGTCTTCCCTAGTGATGACAGATCCAAAGTATCTGTTCAACTCATCTGCCATTTCTTTATTCCCCATAATAAATTCACCTGTTTCTGTCTTCAAGGGCCCAACTTTGGTCTCAACTAATTTTTTTCTCTTCACGTACCTAAAGAAGCTTTTACTATCCTCGTTTATGATGTGGAGCTCTGAATGAATCAAACATTATGATGTGGACAATGGGAGATCGTCTAGGATAGGAATGGAATTGAGAGATTTAAGGAGATTAGAACTGTAATGAATCAGCTCCTGTGATATCAAACCTATATAGGCAGGTTCAGTGAAGGAGATCAAAGAGGAGATGAGGAAACACCAATGAGATAGCTGAACTGTTCAGGCATACAAATTGCAAGCTTTATCCCCACTGACTACTGTACACAAAGACTTCCATTTTGGTCCCTGAAGGTACCTAGTCTTTCCCTACCTCCCATCTTGCTTCTAATGTATTTACAAAAGGGTTATATAGACCAATTTATATTTTTACAGTATATACAGTACTAAGATTTTGGAAGTTATTGGTGAATCACCTTCCACCATCCTTTGCACTTCAGATTATAAAAAATGTGTAAAAAGTACAAGTTCTCCTCATCTACTTCCTGGTTCTTTTGGTATTCACCTTAAGTTGGAAAGGAGACAAGCAGCCTGTTATGTCAACACTGGCCCAATGTGAGAGCAATCCAGCAGGTTTGTCTTCCTTGCCTTCTTCCGATAGCCTGCAAACCTTTTCCTTTACAGTGAGGCTTCCGATTTGAATTTGCAAAGGATCCAGCACATGTTTCAGGAGGAGTCTCTGACAATGACAATGGTCTCCCTGACTGCACTAAAGAAAGCTCAATCCACATTGCTATCAAAGGGACTGTGCTGTGCGATCAAAAGGCCTAGGCTTGGCCTTGAACTCTCTAAGTTCAGCTGATTCATCTGTGGTCTTTTTTTTTGCTTATTTGTAGTAATTTCCTTCCTGATTTTGTCATTCCCTCTCTGTTAGCCTTTTGAATGAAAACCAAGGCAGAATGTTTACTGACCCTGCCATTAAAGTCTAACTTCCTCATCACTGACTCTGTTCTGCTTTTGCCTGTATTTTAATTTAGTTTATTCTTTTTATATACTTTGGTATTTCCAATTGTGTGTTCAGCCGATTCTAGCTGTGTGAGAAGGTATCAACAGCTGAGAGCTGTTGGCACTCACAACAGAGTTATTAACGAAGAAGAGAGCTGTCAAAATTTAAATCACTGGCCTAATTTCATGACAGTTGGTGCCAGCAGGAAAGGAAAGGGTGGAAATCTCTGCTTTCATGATATGGAACCCAAGGGGGGGTGGGGGGAATGAATTGAAATTATGGACAGCCGGAATAGCAACAACGCTGTTAGGCAGGAGTCAGAATCTGCTGGGGATCGGGCTGCCATTGAGGACTGATGAAAATGGTGCCCAGTTCAGGGGAGAATGAGCAATTCTTTGACAGTGGTGAAGCCAGGGATAAAAAGCTGAAGGTTGTTGAGATCGAAACTGCCCACGTTAAGGTGGTTAGTCACTATCAGAGCATCAGTAACCCATGATCAATTCCTGCTGCTGTCTGAAAGGAATTTGTACACTTTCCCTGTGGCCATTTGGGTTTCCTCTAGGTGCTCTTGTTTTCTCACACATTCCAAAGACCTACAGTTTAGAAGGCTAATTGGTCACATGGGTTTAATAAGGTGACAGAGGTTCGTTGAGCTGTAAGAGCCTGTTACCACGTTGTATCTCAAAATTTTAAAAAATCAAACATGAAATTAGGAGAAATTCTGTGGTCTCAAAAACTTTAAAAACAGCAAAAAAAAACTTTACCAGAGCCTTGAGCTGGCAGGAGCTTGCCAGCATTCACCTTTTACTCTGTGCGATTAAAGTGAGTTTTTCTATTCTAGTAGGATTGGTGGCCTTTCTCCAGTTGTATTCAAGCAGTTTAAGACAAGAATGTTGGAATTTCCCAGGAATACCATGCAAACCCTTGACTCGGAGGGTGGCTGTGTGTGTGTGTGTGTGTGTGTGTGTGTGTGCGCGCGCGCGCGCGCGCATGTGTTCGAAATTCAAAGTAAATTTATTATCAAAGTACATATTGGTCACCTTGAGATTCATTTTCTTGCTGACATTCATAGTAGAACAAAGAAGTGCAATAGAATCAATGAAAAACTACACGCAAACAAGGACTGATAAACGACCAATGTGCAAAGGAAGACAAAGTGTGTAAATAAATAATACCCAGAATTTGAGTTGTAGAGTACATGAAAGTGAATCTATTGGTTGTTGAATCAGCTTAAAGTTGAGGTGAGTGAAATTATCTACACTGGTTCAGTAGCCTTATGGTTGAAGAGTAATAATTGTTCCTCAGCCTGGTGGTGTGAGATCCAAGGCTCCTGTTCCTGCTTACCATTGTGCCTTCTTTGTGACGGTGTTTACATGCTCATCCCAGGGCATACCCTCTGATGTGTGTGTATACACACGTGCGTTGGGGAAGGTACATCCTGTATATAAAACGGTATGACATCTGATTAAAGAATGTTCTGCAGGTATGTGGATAGTTGCTAGAAAGGGGCCATGAGGAACAGAAATTTGACAGAGTCGAGCAGCTGAGATGGGACAGGTGATTGACATAATTGAGGAGAAAATGGGAAGGGGATGAAACAAAGAAGGAATAGGAACAAAGGAGGTAATTTCTTCTGGATGTCTTCCTGCTCTGCCTTTTGTAATTCCTACAAAATGCAGACACAAAAAACTCCAGCTGCTGGAATCTGGAGCAACAAACGATCTACTGGAAGAACATCAGGACGTCCAGCAGAATTGGTGGGATGGAAGATAAGGGGGAAAAGGTTCTGATGCAGGGTTTCAACCCATACTGTTGAAAATTCCTTCCTCCCACAGATGATCAAACTGACCACTCATTGGCCAAAGAGCTTTGTTTTATAGCTTATCCAGAAGGTCATCCTGGTTTAACTATATCAGAAACATCTCCTTGCCCTCACCCTCCCTGCAACTTCAGAAGTCTCTGACAAACATCTGTGGATGTATGGCCTTCTGACTGTGTGCATCATGGTCTGGTATGTCAAATCTAATGTAAAAGGTTACAGAGAGTGATGGGCTCACCCAGATCCCTCATGGCTACAGCTCTCCTCACTACTGAGGATAACTATAAGAGGTGATGTCTCAGGAGAGCAACATCCATCATTGGTGACCAGCACCATCTGGGTGAAGAGTTCTTCTTCATGCTGCCATTTGGGAGGAGGTCCAGGAGCCTGAAGACCCATACCTCAGGGTTCAACATTAGCTTCTTCCCCATTGACATCGGTTCAGAATCAGGTATGATTGGCATATATCATGAAATTGGTTAAATTAGTGGCAGCAGTACAATGCAGTACATGATAATATAGAACACAAAATATATAAGTAAATCAATTACAGTAAGTATATATTTGTATATTAAATAGTTAAATTAAAAATAGTGCAAAAACAGAAATAATATAAAAATTGAGGTGGTGTTCAAGGTTTCAATGTCCATTTAGGAATCCGATGACAAAGTTGTTTCTGAATTGCTGAGTGTGTGCCTTCAGGGTTCTGTACTTCCTTCCTGATGTTAGAAATGAGAAGAGAGCATGTCCTGTGTGATGGGGGTCCTTAATAATGGACGCTGCCTTTCTGAGGCACCACGTCTTGAAGATGTCTTGGATACTTTAGAGGCTAGTACCCAAAGTGCTGCTGACTAATTTTAAAACTTTTTGTAGCTCCTTATAATTCTGTACAGTAGACACCCCACCCCCAGAACACCAGATAGTGATGCAGCCTGTCAGAATATTCTCCATAGTACATTTATAGAAATTTTCAAGCGTTTTAGTCAACAAACTGAATCTCCTCAACTAATGAAATATAGCTGCTCTCTTGCCTTATTTACAGCTGCATTGATGTGTTGGAAGCAGGTTAGATCCTCAGAGATCTTGACACTCAGGAACTTGAAATTACTCACTCTCTCCACTTCTGATCCCTCTATGAGTGTTGGTTTGTTTTTCCTGGTCTTACCCTTCCTAAAGTCCAGAATCAGCTCCTTGGTCCTACTGATGTTGAGTGCAGGGTTGTTGCTGCGACACCACTCAACTAGCTGATATATCTCACTCCTATACACCCTCTTGTCTCCATCTGAGATTCTGCCAACAATAGTTATATCTTCAGCAAATTTATGGATGGCACTTAAGCTATGCCTAGCCATACAGTCATGAATATAGAGAGCGTAGAGCAGTGGGCTATACACACATCCCTGAAGCATGCCAGTGTTGATCATCAGTGAGGAGGAGATATTATTACCAATCCGCACAGATTGTGGTCTTCCAGTTAGGAAGCTGAGGATCCAATTGCAGAGGGGGGAACAGAGGCCTAGGTCTTGTAGCTTATCGATCAGGACTGTGGGAATGATGGTGTTAATCACTGAACGATAATGAACAGAGCATCCTGACATAGGTGTTTGTATTGTGCAGTTGATCCAAGGCCGTGAGAAGAGCCTTAGACTGAGATTGAGTCTGCTGTAGAATATTGTAGTAATAGGCAAATTGCAGTGGGTCCAGGTCGTTGGTGAAGCAGGAGTGGATTCTCGCCATGACCAGCCACTCAAGCATTTCATCACTGTAGAAGTGAGTGTTACTGGATGATAGTCATTAAGGCAGCTCACACTACTCTTCTAGGGCACTGGTATAATGGTTGCCCTTTTGAAGCGGGTGGGAACTTCCAACCGGAGCAGTGTGAGGGTTGAAAATTCTTTAACCAACCCGGAAAACTCTGATACTACCTTAGACTCTACATCTATCTTTCTCTCCCGTAATCTTTCACTAGTTCCAAAATGTTTATTTCATTGTTTATTTTGCACACAGGATGTTCATGTGTAGTTAATGTTCATTTAAGTTTATGTTAACTTATATTTGTCCTCATGGTAAAATGTACTGTGCTTCTGCTGCAAAAAAAACTAATTTTCATGCCATTTTTACCATATATACATACCTATGATAACAATAAAAATGAACTGGAACTTAAAGCTTCTTTTTTCTTCTTTCCTGTTCTGGCGAAGGGTCTTTAACCTAATGCATTAACTCTGTTTCTCTTCCCACTGATGCAGCCTGATCTGCTGAATATTGCAGCATTTTCTATTTGCATTATCCACTTTTACTAATCCTCCATCAATCGCATTTTATTCTTCCAAGCAACTCCCTCCAGACTCTGCCACTTACATGCACAAATGGGCCAAGATTGGAGCACCTGGAGGAAACGCCTATTCTGTCACTGGGAAAGCATGCGAACTACACAGAAAGTTGGGATTGAACCCAGGTACCTGGAGCTGTGAAGTACTAGCTCTACCAGTTTTAGCACTGCGCTGACCTTAACTAATATGGAACAACAGTGGTGAAGAAACCTCCATAACAGAATGAAATGGAGAATGCACAACAGATTCTTCCCTAATTCCAGAAGCATTCTTAGCAATTTATCTCAAACACATTTCGCCAACTTTCATTGTGTTTAAGACAATAAGATTTAGGTGCAGAATTAGGCCATTTGGCACATCAAGCCATTTAATCATAGCTGATTTTTTCCAAACCCATTCTCCCCACTTCTGCCTGAAAACCTCAACCCTTTTACCAATCAAAAAGCAAATAATCTCTGCCTTAAATACACCTCTCTGGCAAAAAAAATCCACAAATTGACCACCTTCTACCTGCTGAAATCCCTCCTCATCTCAGTTTTAAAGGGCCATCCTTTTACTCCGGCTCTGTGCCCTCAAATCCTAGAATCTCCTGCTCGTGAAAATATTTTCTTCACGTCCAATATTTCTTTGAGCATCTTCTGTTTTTCATTATTGTTTTTTTTTACTGTCTATCCACCTCAGGCCTGATGCTTGATTCTTGAGAAGGCACACTGAAAGAAAAGCATTTGGTATAAAAACTTCAGAGTCTTGTTGTGGGGAAGATTGGAGTAGTGAGTTCTTGAATCCAGTTGCAGGTGGTTTTATCGTGGTGGTACCCAGATCAAAGTCAGATTTCAAACTGAAAGGGATCCTGCAAGCCTGTCAACATCTGAAGAGAGGGAAGGATGCAACCAAACTGCCTAGGCATCACTACATGAAATATTAATCTTTTTTTCTTTTCAAATGTTGGTGGATCTTCTGGGCATTGCCAGGATTACCTCAGATCTGCAGCTTTACTTTGTATCTCTCAAAATTCATTTTATTCTTCTTGCATGTCATAGGGTCATTACCTGCTTAGGCCTTTTAATGTTGCCTTCAGAGAATGTAATTCAGCTTCTTTCAGTTGTAGAAGCTGTAACTGGTACCAGAGTCCGAAAATAGAATTAAGTTCATGGGTTTCTTGCTCTGTAGTGAGAGTGAGTCATTGCCTGAGCAAAGATTTCTTCTCTGCATTACATGTAACAAAACCATGCATCACTAAAATAACACATTTCTCTTGCTGTGTTTAGCAAAGATGTGAAAATCTCTCAAATCATCTCCTTTTTTCCCTAGAATTTTATATTAGATCCTCCTAATCTGTCCTTCCACTACACCAAGCACATCCAAAGACAGAAAATTACATCTATAGTGACAATGACCATAAAGCTGAATTATTCCTCATCCATGAAGTGTACTCTCGACTCCCCTCAGGCTGTAGAAGGTCACAGAGAGAAAGACGGGTGAACTCTGTGTTCTTTCAACTCTGAGCTCTTAAGCAATCTTGAGCCTGCTCTCCACCATCAATCAGCCGCTAAACACTTTGCTGCATATCCTCAGCTGCAGAGACTGAAGTTCTGGAATTTCTTTCCTTGACTGTTCTGCCTTGATTTTCTCTTTAAATTCTCCTCTCCCAATTGCTCCAATTATCCCTCTCTCCTTTGCCTGAATGTTAGCTGGCATAAGAATATACTACATTACCCTGGTGTCCCACAATGACCAGATTGGACAAGATCGGCAGAACTGCCTTTCTACAGGATTTCAGAGAACCAGGTGGCCTTTTTAATGATGATCCAATGGTTTGTGGCCACCATTACTAAATCATTTCTTTTAATTTTCAGATTTACTGTATTTCTTTATTCATGTGGATTCAAAGATCACAACTGCTGTAGTTACCTTTGCTGTAATGGCACTAGGTTCATGATCTAATAACATTATGATTATTGCCAAATTAAAATAAGGAATTTACATTTAGGTAATAGCAGATTTTACTGATGATGTGGATCACATTATATGTGATTTGGAAAAAAAAACATCAAGGAAGGAAGGAAAGAAATTTACCCATGATCTTTTTGGAAAAATTTTGAAGCATTATTTGATGTATCTTAATGACTTGTGGGAATCTTTGCCCCAAGACTTGGTCAAAGAGGAGAAATATAGCTTTAGGAACATTGAGGTCATGAACAGGAGCACAGAGGTTCCCTGAATAAGAAGTAGTGGAAAGAATGGATTTCCTCCCAACTACCTGGACAGCTGGTCATCTTCAGCCTATCTGCAGTCCTCACATTTGCTTTTTTACCCACCTCAGAACCCACAAAACTGGAGTGTAAGGATCTCATTCACCCTCAATCTATCTAAGAAGAAGAACTTAAGGAATCAACGTGCAAAGTGAGGTTCCTTTGCTATAATGGAGCTGTGATGCAAAGGTTCAGTTCAAAACTTCAGCCACCCCTCTGCCTCCACAGATGTTGCTTGTCCTGTTGAGTTCTTCCAGCAGCTTGTCTCTTGCTCCTTTGCTATAGTCTCTGACATTCACTATTACTTGACAATGGACAGAGGCAAGTGCGTTTAGGTTACAAAAGTCATAAACTATACTTCAGGAAATACAGGTAATACTGACTCTGATAAAAATAGTCTGCACAGAAATCTAAACATGTACCTGTTGGTCCGCCTGCTCTCAACTGTATCAGGGTATTTATTGCTCTTCCCTGGTTGCCTGGAGAAGACGATGGTGGACTGCTCTCTTGAATCTTTCAGCCATTGTGGTGAAGATGCACCTGTTTTTGTAATTAGGTAGTCTATTCCATGTTTTTGAACCCAGTGACATGGATGGAGCAATGATATGTTTGCAGGCCAGCATGTGAAAGGGCAGTTGGAGTAGCTGAACTGATAAAACAGGAAAATCCAAACTGATTTTTTTCTCTTCTCTTCCGCTCTGGGTCTGTAAGGCAGAACTCGGCATGAGGTCAGAAGAGTTCCATCCAACTCATTGGATGACTGTGATTTTAATTAACTTTGCCACCAATGTTGCGAAGTGTGAAAAGCTGACTTCTGGACAGAGGGATGGACTTCAAATTGGTTTTGGCACCTGACTTGTATATCAAATAGCTTGGCTCTGATATGAAAATGCCAGCTCATGTTTCATTAGCATTTCAAAACCATCAGGCAATATCTGATACAATTGATTTGTAAATATAAACGATCAACAGCACCATAGGGAATTGACCAGTACATTCCCTCAAAACCGACAGCTGTTCTTCCGACAAATTTGTATCTTATCTCACTTCCCCACCACACAAAAACAAAGGAATTCCTTTTAGCAAGCAGTCAGCAGAGCTTCAAATTCACAGCATATTTCCTAATTTTAAATAAAACAAAAACCTTGAGATTTAATGTCTTGAAGCAAGGAGGGGGTTCCTCTTTCACCATGAATACACTGTGAAACTCTCAACATCATATTGTATAAAGAAGTCTCAGATCAAAGAATGTTTCTGCAAATCAATCCAATCTGAGCTTTAGTCAAGGTCTTTCAATCTTCTTTCATTGCTAAATAGCAACTTATCTTCTTCATCTAGAACAAACTTCACCAGTGAATGACCCAATAACAGCAGATCACCAGGAAGTATTTAAAAAGAAATAAAATTCTGCCCTTCTTTGACTGGGCCAGAGACTGCTTTAATTGATACAATACTTTCCCTTGCTGATTCTCAGCAAAATTATGGTTGGAGACCAGGAATCAGTCAAGATTGTTTCAGTTGCTCGGGACTTGGCTGGGAATAAGGGCCTCTCCTGAGCAGGGGTACCCTCATCCCCAACCATATTTCTACTGGTATTTCAGTCAGGAGATGAACCTAGGTTCATATGTTTGTGAAACTGAGAATGATCTGCCTATATTTTTTTAGAAAGCTGTATAAATCAGATCCTATTGGTATTAGTTTGCTCCAACACATTAAACTATGTGTGGAAATTTGTTTGAAGGTAGCCAATTTATTGATGTAGCAGAAATACCATTTGCACAGGTGAAGTGCCAGAGTGTCATTGTGCTTGGTTATAAATTGTGTGATAAAACACTCCTCATTAATGTATTCTCAATTAATCAACAAATAATTTGCCTGCAGAGCAATTTCTGTTCAGAGACTCAGCATCAGATTGAAAAGGTTCCTGATTAAAGTTGACAGTAGAACTGGGGACATTCTAACCCGTGAATAAACTATTTAACATTTCTCACATTTAGTACATGACTAATTAACATTGAAAAGCTGTCATTCCTGTCATAAATGTTTTCTGAAATTTGAGAGAACATTTTCAATGCATAAATTTTAAAGTACCAGTGAGTCTTTGCATCTGAAGACAAACTCCAAGCATCCTTGTTGCTGTTGGCAACTGAGCAGACAAACAGTACTCTGTTTGATTGGTTGATTTACAACCACAGGCCTCTAGCTATAGAAATGTAATTTAACAAACTTACATCTCAGTTCTGCTTTCACTAACATTGTACTCAATTTGATTACACTTTCGAATAATTTTAGGATTTTAAGAAAATATTTGCATGCAGAGCAAATGAAAGGATAAAACAAATCAAACAAAGTAATGCGAATGCCCAGCCTGGTAGCTTAGGGTACTATTACTTATCTCCAAATAGGAAGGTCTGAGTCCCACAAGTGCCTGAACTTAAGAAATCAATGAATGATAAAAGCCCATTTATCTCATCAAATCACACCACGAATTCACCTTGAAGCAGAGTGCTACAGATTTTCTCCCTCGCTCCCAACGCACATCTGCACAATTCATGTAAGTACTTACTCTTTCACAGTTGCTTTACTCGAATGAAAATTCAATGTTCCAGCCTTTCTAGTAGCGATAGTCTCCCAGGCTGCCTTTGACCTTCTCTGATTTGGCATCTCATTTGATCGTGCGTTTTAAAAGCACTATGATAATTTATTTTTCTTAAATGAAATGTTCTTAGAATACACCCCTGCATAGAAGTACTAATCATTTTAGAAACTGAATTAAATAGTTCATTGCGACCAGGGCTTTCTCTCTTTATCTGTCCTAATGGGTCCCTTTCCATTGCTAACTTGATTCTCGATTCATATTCCTGGATGTGTATTTTGTGTGTATTTATCTCTTAGAATGCTTTTAGCATTTTTTGAAGGAATAATTCAAAAAAGGTTAAACTTAAATTCACAATTTTGGATATTCCTTTATTGAACATTCTCCATGGATAAATGCCAGAGATGTTTCAGCCTAAATTGATTAACGCAGAACTTATCACTGTTAACTTTCATGCAATGAAGTAATATGATGACTCTGTTTTCCCTACAGAAATGTTCATTCCTGAATGTACGAAGGCCATTCTCCCTTAGATCCATGTGATTTCACAGAATCACTGGAGTCCATTTGGCTCTTTGAGTCTATATTGGAGAATATATTGGAGCTAGTCCTTCTCCACACCACACCTCCATCCTCCTCAGTGACCTGTAAATTCTAGACATTTTTATTTTGTTTTCTCTTGATAAGTTTATTTGGACAGTGAAATGTTCAAAAGAGACACATGGCTATTTCCTTTGCTCAGATTTCCTTCCAGTCTTAGCTTTAGAGCTCGAGGCCATGTACATCTGTTTGGGATTTGAAACCTACTCAGTAAAAACTTGCTTGTTGATTCTGTTTACAGCTGTTAAATATGTGTGATTGTTTTCTTATAAAAATAAGCATTGAATATAAGAGCAAGAAAGTTTTCTGAAGCCTTCTAAAATCAATGTTGAGCTACAGCACAAGATCTGCTTCCATTTCTTGGCACTGTAATTCATAAAAGATGTCATGGGTTTACAAGAGTACTGGTTTGATGTAAGGAAAAAAAGTCACATGTTGTGTGGTAAGACTCCCTCAAAGTCAGTCCTTTAGGGTCAAAGATGCATTGCTTTCCATTCTAGTTCTGTGGGTTCCAAGGAGACCTCTGTAGGACTCAGACTCTGCACAGCTAAGGGTGGTCTGTGAGGTGTGCTCCCATATTACACTGAGTTTGTGTATACCCCTAATACACAGACTTGAAGTTATCAAGACCATCTCTGTACTCCTCCAATGAAATTGGCCAGAGAATCCCACACCAGTTTGGCTGTTGCACTTTTTAAATGAGTTTTGAAGCCAGCCTTGTTTTTTTCCTTTGTCCACCTGAAAATTTCTTGCTATGACAGAACTCAGTATTGTGTCCATTCTTACAAGAAATAACTATATAATAAGGGGCTGATCATTTAAAACCATGGTGCATAGATTTTTTTTTGTAGTCATAAAATCATAGTGTTATACAGCATGGAGAGAAACCCTTTGACCCAACTCATCCATGCCAACCCTCAGGCCTTCCTGAGATGGTCCCATTTGGCCCATATCCTTCTGAATTTCACCTACTTATGTACCCATCCAAGTATTTAAACATTGTAATTATACCTATCTCTGCCATTTCCTCTGGCAGAGTTCCAAGTACCCACCACTCTTTACGTAAGAAACTTGTTCCCAAGGTTCCATTAAACTTGTGACCTCTTGCTTTAGAATCCTCTATCCTAGCAAAAAGATTTTATCTATGTTTATCATGGTTTTATACATCACAGTAAGGTTACCCCTTAGCTCGTTCACTCCAAGAAAATCAGTCCTAGCCTATCCAGTGTCCCTTTAAAACTCAAGCCTCCAGTTTCTGCTATATTTCTATAAATGACATAGGTCAGGAAGTGGAAGGGTAGGTTAGTGGGTTTGCAAATGACATGAAGGTTGGTGGTGTTGTGAATCATGAAAAAGGTTGTTAAGGGTTACAACGGGACATTGATAGGATACAGAGCTGGGCTGGGAATTAGCAAGTGGAGTTCAGTCTGGAAAGGTGTGAATTGATTCACTTTGAAACATTAAACTTGAAGGCAGAATACAGGGCTAATGACAGGATTTTTAACAGTGTGGAGGAACAGAGGGAACATGGGGTCCACATCCATAGATTCCTCAAAGTTGCTGTGCAAGTTGATAGGGTGTTAAGAAGACATCTGGTGTGTTGACCTCCATTAGTCAGGCAACTGAGTTCGAAAGACGCGAGGTAATGTTGCAGCTCCATAAAACTCTGGTTGGACCACCCCTGGAGTATGGAGATCTACATTATATGTTCTAACATGCTTGTGAATCTTTTCTGTACCCTCACTAGCTTAATTACATCCTTCCTGTAGTTGTAGTGACCTGAACTGCACACAGCATTCCAGGTACCATCTCGCCAATATCTGGTAGAAGTGTAACATGACATCCCAACTCTTTCACTCAATGCCTTACTTTTTCTATATGTGTAGCCATTTTTAGGAAACCATACCCTCCTAGGTCTCTCTGTTGTATAGCACTTCCCAGTGCTCTATTGTTTACTGTCTACATCCTGCTCTGGTTGAACTTCTCAAAATGCCCCATATTGTACACAACTGGGTTAAGGTCCACTGGCCGTTTCTTTGCCCATTTATCAATTGCTCTAGATCCTGTTGTAACATTTAACATTCCTCTTCACTATGCACTATGCCACCAATTTTTCTGGAGGTGGCGCAGAGTAATGATGGCGCTAAATGGTGACTCCTTTTCTTGCATCTTCAGAAACCACTCTATGTCCATCTTTAATATCTTTATATTTTCCTTTCAGTGTTCTTTTGAAGACCCTGACCTGGAGTTACAAGCTGACTTTGGTTCCTTGTGGCAATGAGACCTGCACTCGGGGTTTCATAACTGGCCATTGTTGTTTGGCCAAAGAGTCTAGTTTGGATTTGGAAGCATAGGATCTCTGGGCTCTGGAGACAGGCGGATCGAGAGTCGATGTCACAGCAGGAGACCCGTATGTCGTTGGGGAAGTTGAAATATCTATGGTTGTGTGCCTGGAAACCCAAGATCTTTGAGATCTTTGGGCACATTGCTTGAAAAAAGCAATGTAACGGACTTTTAACATCGTAAACCAGCCAGTTGTTTGTTATGTCTCCCCGCTCACAGGGAAAACAGAGACACCTCTTTTTCCCTTATTAGGGAGAGAGAGAGAGAGCCTGTGGTATGTCGAATACCAGGTGAAACGCGAAGTCTTTGGGGTAACTGCAAGTCTGTGTCTTTGCTATTGTTTTGCTCACGCTTGAGCGCTCGGTAGCAGGTGCCGATGCTTTTTTTTGCCAGTGAGGTGGGGGCGGGAATTGTTGCTTACGCGCGGGAGGGAGTGGAGCTGGGGAGGGGAGACTTTGGGGTTCTAACATTTAATTGTCGTTCAATCTTTGGGGCACACCTCTGTTTTCATGAATGTTTTACGAAGAAAAAGCATTTCAGGATGTATATTGTATACATTTCTCTGACATTAAATTGAACCTTTGAACCTTTGAATTTAGGTGTCATCCACAAACTTACTGATTATGTCACCTTCTCATCCAAATTAACACATGCGACAAACAATAGAGGCTTTCAGAGGCCTACATGGGGTAAATAGTAGGAAACCCTTTCTGAAGGCAGAGGTGTCTAAGATACAAGAGCATATATTTAAGATGAGGGATAAGAGGAGAATTGAAGAAGACCTTTTTTCTCTAGAGGATAGTTACAATCTACAATATCCTGCCTGAGATGGTGACAAATGGTGGTACTCTCATGACATTTATGAAATATCTGAATAACCATTTGAATCGCCAAGGCAAAGATGATCAAATGCAGGCGGATGGAATTAATGCAGATAGGTACTTGATGGTTAGCATTGATATGGTGGGCTGTTTCTAACCTTAACGACTCAAATGTTGGCTTCTCTGAACCCTATGACATATTCTCCCCTTCACAGAATTGGGAGTAGAGATTATGGGATATGTGACTGAGATGGAGCCATTTGGACGATACAATGTGGAAAATTACATTGTACAATGTAATAGTGATGTGGGACCGGTCTTCTTTCAAGCCTAAGTGAAAAATTAGCAAACATGCTCTAAGTTTTCAACAGAATGTATAAGGAAGAATGTTGAGCTAAATCTGATGGTCCCCGAATCATGTGCAGAGACTGGGATTGTCTGATTAATCCCTGCGTTTTAGTGGTGTTCAAGTGGCACGGCAACTTCAAAAGTAAGATGCCAATCATCAAGACTAGGTGCTGGCAGGCTTTTTAGAACTGAAACTGACCAGGGAATTTGAGGACACAAGAGACTGTGTCTGCTAGAATCTGGAGCAACACACAATTAGCCGGGGGATCTCAATGGGTTGAACAACATCTGTGGGAGAAAGGAGCTATGGAAATTCTGCATTGTCACATCAGGGAAACTGTATGGGCTGATGCAGCATGGGAAACAATGAGCTACATCAAGGAGTCTAGCAGAAACCTGACATTGATCTAGGGTAAGTGATAGAAGGTTTAGAGGAAGTATGAGGCACATTTGCACAAAGAAAATGTTGAGTGCCTGAAATGCACTGCCAGAGAGAATGGTGAAAGCCAGAGTTGAAGAAATGTTGAGATGAGCAATTGAGTTGCCTAAGCATAGGAGACAATGGAACAAATACCGGAAGAAGGGATTGAAGTGGATAGATGCCATTGGCTGTGGTGGGCTAAATGGCCGACTTCCATGCCATGTCTCTATGATACGATGAATCAGCGACCTGATGAAAGTATTGCTCCAGTCGTAGTGCTGTCCTTTCCAGCAAGGAGTTTGTAGTAAATTCTGTTGTACATTTTTGAAAGCAATGAATTGCTGTCAAACAAGATTATGGGATTCTATAGAATGTGGGTCATTTGCCGCCTAGTACTTTACTACCAAGTGTCATTTATGGATCAGCAGTAGCGCTTTCGCCTCAGAGGTTAGGGGCTTAAGAGACTTCAGCATAACATCCCGATGTGGTGATCACCATATTGTTTGTATTCTTTCAAATTCTCCTTTAAAAAAATCCCAGGGTATTATTTCAAACACCAAAGTCTTATGAAATATTTGTCTCTCACCTGATAGTATCAAAAATAATTATTTAATGATTGTTGGATCATTGTTTGCAGGATTTTGTACTCAAACAGATGGTGGACTCTGTTTACTATCTTCTAGCAGTCAACTGCACTTCCAGAGCACTTCAAAAGTCTTTTGGGTGGTTGTGAGCTTGTAATTCTCGAAAATTCTTCTACTTGAAAAAAATCACAATAGTTAGTTACTATGATATTTATTTTGGAAATTTAGTCAAAAATGCAACAGCAGTTGACTGTTCATTAAAGAAATTGTTGCCATTGGCCATGCACAATTCCAATAACTTGCTCCAGTTCAGAAGAATTAAAGGTTACTAAATTCACAGTGTCATTGCAATTGATTGTTATTGCTCGTTTTAACTGACAATTTTCAAAATGCTTTTCTCTACAATGCAAAAAAACAAGTAAGGATGTAAATTTGTTTCTCTGATTTTGCCCATCAATAATTCTTTCCTCCAAACATTACCTTCAAGAAATGGAAACTGCAATCTGCTGCTCCATAATTACCCAGTTTGTTTCAGAGTGTGACAGACGACCTTGCATGTTTCAATCATTTTTAAAAAGTAAAATTTGCATCCAAATGCAATATTGCAACCAGCTTGGAAGTGAAACAAACATTTATTTCACTGTAGCTTATTACAGTTTCAATTGTTTTAGTACAGAAGAGTTTATTGCAGGTAGCAATAGTGAGTAAAATGTTTGCCCTTAGCTTTGTAAGACTGAATGCTTATTACCTCTTACCAAAAAAAGATTGCCTTTGTCTGATGCATATTGATGACACAGCCTGATATACAGTACATATGTCATTTGTACCCCAACCAGGAAATAACAAAAAGGTGTTAAAAACACCTCCCACCTGCAGTTGCTGCCTCTGCCATTTTAACAATTAAGCAAGATCAAGAGGGCTTATTTTACATCATTTGATTTACAGTCCTCCTTGCAAGGCATTGACAAAGTTCCTCCTGATCCATTTCCCTTCTAATCTTGCAGCACTTATTTGTATTTCCACCGTCTTGCTACAAGTCTTTTAGGCTGCAGGTGCGTACAGTTAATTATTGTAAGAAAAAGGACTGACAATATATAACATTACTTTATTGTAACCCATATATTGTTTTTGCTGATAACCCTGTGAAAATATTATATTAAAAGTTAAGTGTCCTATCAATATTATGTATCATTGCTATTTATCATGAACATTATTTTCTTGTTCTTTTCTCCATTTAGGTCTTCCATATTGTTTTTGGCATATTGGACCAGATTACGTGCATTGTGATCTTTGATTTAGCATGATGGAAGAGGATTATATTCAATACTGACAAAATTAGGAAGCAGGCCAAATGATCAACGTGGAATAGTAGCAATATGTGGCAGGATATCTGTGTCATGGAGTGACTTGTATGAGTTTTAGACTGCTGACTGTGATGGCATGTGCTGTCTGTCTGGGAGATTTGGTAAGCCCTGAAGGGCCTCCGAGTAACAGGGAATTTAGCAGATTAGGCAGACTGGTGACAAGTGTATTGGCATTGGTTTGTTATTGTCACATATACCAAGAAGCTGAAAATCTTTATTTTGCAAGCCATTTATGCAAGTCATTTCAAAACATCAATTCTTTGAGGCGGTACATGGGAAAAACACTCACGGAATGCAGAATGTAGCATTATGGTTACAGTTACAGAGAATGTGCAGTGCAGGTAGATAATAAGGTGCAAGGGCCATAACAAGGTAGACTATGAAGACAAGAGTTCATCTTTAAATACAAGAAATGCATTCAATAGTCTATAACAGTGGGATAAAAGTTCTAAGTAAAGTTGTCCTTGAGCCTGATGTGAGTGCTTTCAAGCTTTTGTACCTTTTCCATGAAGGGATGTAATTTAACATGGAAACATCTGAGGTAATGCACTCTGGAAGGGATGTCTAAAAATGGAACTGCATGCATAATGCTCACTAAATCATGTAAAGACACAGAAGCCATTTTGCTGGTAAATTTTGTTAATTCTGCGCTAAACCTCTGATATGCAGTTTGCAGTTCCTGTGCAGACGTCGAAATCCTGGACACTGAGGCTGTTTTGCAACAGTCAAGTTCCAACTGCATGTTGAAGTTGTACTCCTCATGGATCCTGGTAATGGAGGTTAACTTGCTGCAATTCCTTTTCAGTTCCACTGAGGAATATTCCTGTTGAACTTGCGATGGAGGGGAATTAATATGAGATCATTTACATCATTTTTAATTAATTGAACTTGCTTCAATGTTGTTGAATTATTTAAAGTGTTTTCTTTTTACATTTTAGTAATTCTGAATTCTTTGTTGAATTTGAATAGTTGTTGAATTTTGAATGTTTCTGAATATCAAGGCTGTGTTTATTTGGCAGCAGGTTCACAGCAGCAGATGTAGAAAAGGTAGGTTCATACTTACCTTGTGGATGAGCATTGAGTATGGGCTGCTTGCCATCAGCAGCAAGTCCTAGCCCAAAATATTTGGAAAATATGAGTGTAGGAATGTAAAATCATAAAACAAATACAAAATTTTTTAAAATTGATGAGATTGTAGGAATAAAAATGTTACTTCTTTGATCTGAACTTTGCGGTTTACAGATAGATCTGGGCATGCAGAGAAACACAGAAACATAGAAACATAGAAAATAGGTGCAGGAGTAGGCCATTCAGCCCTTCGAGCCTGCACTGCCATTCAGTATGATTATGGCTGATCATCCAACTCAGAACCCTGTACCTGCCTTCCCTCCATACCCCCTGATCCCTTTAGCCACAAGGGCCATATCTAACTCCCTCTTAAACATAGCCAATGAACTAGCCTCAACTGTTTCCTGTGGCAGAGCATTCCACAGATTCACCACTCTCTGTGTGAAGAAGTTTTTCCTCATCTCGGTCCTAAAAGGCTTCCCCTTTATCCTCAAACTGTGACCCCTCATTCTGGACTTCCCCAACATCGGGAACAATCTTCCTACATCTAGCCAGTCCAATCCCTTTAGGATTTTATACGTTTCAATCAGATCCCCCCTCAATCTTCTAAATTCCAACGAGTACAAGCCCAGTTCATCCAGTCTTTCTTCATATGAAAGTCCTGCCATCCTAGGAATCAATCTGGTGAACCTTCTTTGTACTCCCTCTATGGCAAGAATGTCTTTCCTCAGATTAGGGGACCAAAACTGCACACAATGGAACTAAAGTTTCATGAAAGGATTTAGAAAGACTTGTCAAGCGGGCAAAGGAGTGGCAAATCCAGCATAACATAGAGAAATCTGCGAGAAAAATATGAAAGAAGAATCTTATATAACTGGTAATAGACGAGAAAGCTTCCTGCTGCAGAGTGTATCTGGGTGTCCTGGACCGTGATTTGCAAAATGTTAGTGTGCAAGTACAGCAAGTAATTAGTAAAGCTAAGGTTCATTGAGAGGGGAATTAAACACAAAAATAGGGAGGTTTTTTAAAATTATGGATGATACTAATGGGACCACACCCAGACATCACATAGAACAGAGCAGCACAGGAGCAGTATTTTCATCCCACCATGTCCGCACCAAACTGGATGCCAGATTACACCAATTCTCTTCTGCCTCTCCATGATGCATATCTCTCCATATCCTGTGTATTCATGTACCTATCTAACACTACTATCTCTTAAATGCTACCTCTCATATGAGCTTCTACAATCCCAGGCAACAACCTCTCCATTTAAACCACTTGCCCTGCATACCTCCTTTAAGTTTAACCCCTCTCACCTTAAATGCATGGTCTCTACTATTTGATATTTCTATTCTGGGTAGAAGATTCTGAATACCCATCCTGTCTATGCCCCTCATAATTTTATATCCTTCTGTTATGTCTCCCTTCAGTCTCCAACATTCTGAGAAAAGAACCCAAATTTGCCCATAACTCATTCCCTTCAGTCAAGACCCCTTTCAAAAGCCCATATACCCATTCTGTAACATTTAGCATCAGTCTCCTTATTTAAGCAAAGCTATTAATGCACTGGAGGTTTACTAGACCAATGTCTAGAAATGAATGGATTGACCTTTAAGTTTAGAGTACTGATATGTAACAATTAAAATATAAAATCCTAAGTGTTCTTGGCAGGATGAATGTGGAAAGGGTGTTTCCTCTTCCAGGAGAATCTGAATTAGGGGGTCACTTTTTGACAGTGAAACATCATTCACTGAACACAGAAATGAGGTTTAATTTATTTTCTCTTGGAGAGTTGTGATTCTTTGGATCTTGCATCCTCAGGATAAGAGAAGCAGAGTCTTTAAATACATTCAGACCTGTGGTTATATGGCCTTAAGTTATACTGACTAATGTATTTTTGCTTTATGTAACATGACTAATATTCCAAGTAGCATAATATTCTACTTTATGTTAATACAGCACGCATCAGGGCACCAAAATCCCAGTTGGTTTTCAACTTCCATTCAGGCACTGAAAAAGTTTAGAATGATGTGCCCAAAGACCATGTATGTCTCTTCCCAAGTTCCAAAATATAAATCCTTGACAAGTTAAGAGAAGGCAATGGTGCTGTGATGATTGTACACAAATATAATTTAAATGAATCAACTGAATACAAATAAAATGAGTGAGCAAAAAATTAGCAACTGTGTGAGAACAACTCTGGTGAGTTTGAAAGCACAGTTGATGACAAGAATTCCTCATTTAGATAAGCTTGAGAAGCACCTTAATTTTGAGTCAATGACACATGCCCGAAAGTGAAGGAGTAAGTAGTGATGCCAAGCCATTCCCTGCCTGCAGGGGTTGGCTGTGTGATGTGTTCAGTGCTAAGTCTGTGAGATGTGAAATTGCCAGGCAAAGTGGGATCTGCTGACATCAATGTGCTAGCAACTCAAAGCTAGAGTTTTTAGAACTTTCTTAAATATAAGGGCTACAATGTGAAGAAGCAGGGCTCCTGCAGCTTCCCCACTGTTGACAATGAAGCCCCTTTCATTGCAAAATGGGGAAGTGTGAACTTTGAAGGGATCAAGAATGGAGAGGTGCTCGAGCTCATCAGCTCCCTCCAACCAAAAACAGCAAAGAAATTATGCGATGTTAATGCACCCAGAAATAATACAGGTGATACGGAAACCTTAGGTCCTGTGGTACTAGCTTCAGGAACAGTTACTACTCTGAACCGGAGAGCATAACTTCACTCACCACAACTCTGAACTGATCCCACAATCTACAGGTTCACTTTCAAGTTCTCTATAACCCATGTTCTTCGTATTTATTTATTTACTTATATTTTTGTTTGCATAATTGGTCCTCTTTTGCACAATGATTGTTTGTTAGTCTTTATGTATAGTTTTTTCCATTAAAATAGAGGGCTATGCGCTTGGGAAATTCTAGACAATCTCTAGAGTAGGTTACATGGTCCGCACAACATTGTAATTCTGTTGTATTTCTTTATTTTCCTGTATATGCCGGCAAGAAAATGAATCTTATACTATATGATGAAACATACGTACTTTGATAATAAAATTGATTTTGTCTTTGATATTGAGGAAGAGGAAGATGATGAGACAGATCCAACTAAATCAGCCTTCGCTGCTACAGCCATACAAGATCTATCTGTAAGACTCCACGTCCGAGAGAAGGGACTGTGAACTTTGTCCCCATCGTGGAAAAAGTCTCAACGTTAAGAGTAAGTTAGGTTGACTTGGTTCATGTTTGAAGGAAATGAGCAGGAAAGCAAAACAGTAAAGGTTCACTTCTTTCTTTAAGGCTCAGTTGCCTCTTAGATCAAATTCATCAAGCCATAACTTGGGAGTTATGGTGCTAATAATTAATTCCATTCTTTTGTCTTTAGATATTTTTCTATCATGATGAAGATCTTGGCAGCAATTTCCTTTCCCCCTGTGTCCAGTAGACTTACTGTAATATGCCTTGAGTTACATGCTTTCAATTTACATGAAGTTTTTCCAGGAATGTATCACTGCCATAACTCAAAGTTCAGCTATATTTTTAAGGCAGAGCTGGGTAAGTCAGTCATACTGCTCAGAAAACAGGGCCTTTAGCCCGAATGGAAATGTAATGAATAAAAATGGAACAGAGAAGTTCTGGAAAATAAATGGGTGAAAGATTATAGTGATAGATGGGACTGTGGAGTTGTCAAATTGAGATTACAAACAGATCAACCATGATCTTATTAAATGGTTGATCAGGTTTGAGGGGCTGGGGGTGAGGGGGGTCAAGTGGCTTATTCCTGTTTCTAATTCATTGGAGATTAAGCCATGCAAAGTATACAACAAAACCTTACTCAGATAATGCAGGAACAAAAACTATCATTACAAGAGGCTTTTGAGATCTTGGAACTATTTTAACTGGAACAGAGAAGGTTAAGAGCAGATTTAATAGAGTTTTTTTAAAAAAATTGAACATTTACAATAGAGTCATAGGATAATTTCCTCTGACTGTGGAGTCAGTGATGAATGCTCATTAATTTAAAATTACCACAGAGAAAATGAGGAGAAAGGCTCAAAGACGTTGCTTTGCATGAAGTGTTATTAGAGCATGAATGCTTTGCCACAGGGAGAGAAAGAGACACACACCATTATATCTTTTATCAGTAAATTAGATAAACATTGGGAACAGAGGAATATACCTGAGTGGATTTAGTTTTGGATTGCTCTAATATAATGGGTTTAATGACATCCCTGTCTATTGTAAGGTTGTGTAGTTAAATATTAATCAGCTGAAAGGGGAGAGAAGAAAACAAGGGCTCTAGAGAAATGCAGTTACCTCCGTTCTGGTATGAGGCGGTGCTCAGTTAAAGGAGGTTATGCTAATTTTAAAATTGAAAACAGAATCATATTGCTAACAACATATGATGAATACAAGAGATTCTGCAGATGCTTTAAATCTTGGGCAACACACACAAAATGCTGGAGGAACTCAGGAAATCAGGTAACATCTGTGAAGATAACTACACCATCAACATTTCGTGCTGAAACCCTTTATTGGGATCGAAATGGAAGGAGGCAGAAGATGCTGGCTGGCTGAGTTCCCCAACACCTGGGAGCTGAGTGAAAACTTTCAAACAGGAATCAGTTAAAAAAGACGTGATATGTTGGGCTGGTTAGCAACCACATCCCTTCCTCACTGTATCACTTGACACACACAACCCATGCATGAACCTCTTAAAAAGTATAAATTACATTGCACAGCCAACCTTTTTTGAAAGCGTTACTTCCTCAGAATTTTTGTTTTTGCTTATGATAGACCACTTGAAGATGAACACAAATATAATTTTAGACTACCTGTATCATGTAGGAATTTGGAGAAGTAAGAAATTAACGTTTATTGAATATAATGTGTTTAATTGCATAATGGAACTGATGCTTTGCCATAGTTCAACTAAGCTAAAAATGTTTTGTTGATGATTTTTGTTTGTACTCAGTGCCTGGGGCTTCTTGCTTAAGTGTCCCACAATAATCAGCCAGCATTGATGGATTCCAATTGCCATTTCTCCATGACTACATTACCCTGATTAAATCTTTCACCATGCCCGTCACTGACAACGCCAAGATTTGTCGGAGAGATGTCTAAATTTGCAGAGCAGACTCAATAGACTAAATGGCCTAATTCTGGTCCTAGGTTCTAAATTCTAAATTCTCAGCTGTCCCATTCGTAAATGTACTTGGTGTATTCAAGCTGCATCCTAGTAGCCGTGCATCTGCATTCAGATCACCACAAATGTTCCAATTGTAGTTACTGTACTGGATGTGTTTCTACAAGACTTCCAAATTACGGTAGTTTTCTTCACGTGTACTGCACAGCTGATTGGTATTGAAGGGTGGACATTGTCATTGTGTAGCAACACAGCCTTCAGGCTTAACACTGAAGAATCGATTAAAACGCCATTGTTGTGGGTCATGCTGGCAATCACAAGCAGTCGGAAGCCCATTAATGTCAGAGCACAAAGATAGATTATCAACATGACAAAAGAATTGCAACAAATCTTCTTGGTAGCTGCGAAAGATGGAAATTTTTGTGCATGATGACAGCAGATTCTATCCTTCCATTCTTGAACCCAATAATTCTACTTTTGCCTTTGATAAACCCAAGTCTCTGACCAGGTCATTTAACTCAGATGTGTCTCACTCGAGATAAAGGGTTCAACATCTGTATAAGTATCAGTGTTGTTTCCCATTCCTGGCTCGTGCATCATCTGCTTCCTCTAGATTCCATACCTCTGGTGGCTTCAGTACTGGAAAATAATTGTTATGGGGCACAGGTCTCATGGCTGAAGGGAGATTGGGGTATTCAAAGGATTTCTTGTTTTTTAGCAGAGAAACCAGACACACTGGTCAGACAGAAGCAGCAGTCTGTCACATGATCTTTCTGCTGCAAAGTTCACAAATCAGGTGATATTAAACCTGATTCTGATTCTGGTTCATGTTATCGGGACAGTGAACGACATTGGCTTCTGAGTACCTCTGAGGCAAGCTCTAAGATCGACAACACATGTTGTGCAACAAGTGTGAGGAGCCCAGGCTTTGTCTTGGTTGCCAATTTTACACCCAAAGTAGAGCTCGTGGGCTTTCTTGAAAAGAAGAGTCATGCTCCATCTTTGAGATTTAAGTGTATACTTGCCACAAGTATAACAGAAAGTATTGTGACTGTTGCAACATTGGTGAGACAAATACTCCAGAAAATACAATTACTTTGCCACAGTATGCTATGCACACAGAGCATGCACATCAACATGATTGCAAACCACTACACACATAAACGCAATGCATTGAATGGTGTGTGTGTCATGCTTTTATAACCTTTCTAAAACCTGTCCTGCCTTGCAGCTTCTGCCCTGACTAAACAGGCCCAGGCAAACCTTGACAAGATAGAAAATTTTTCAGCTTAGGTTGTGGGCAACATTTTAATTGACTTGAATTATGAATTGAAATAACAAATATTGGTAATTTCAAAGAAAATGGTGCGCAATAGGAAAACTTCATGGTGATTTTCATAATCAGCAGTCCAAAATCCTTGAGATACATCCAAAAGTTTTCAGGAAGTAAAACCTTTGTTGTCCAATGCTATATAAAAGGACATAGGGAAAGAAAGGCATTTATTTTATTAAAAAGACAAAACCAAAACAAAGCTAATTGTGGTGCCAACTGGGGACACATTAACCATATGTAGTTTCTGATGCCCTTGTGATGATGGCCTCTTCTGTGGGAAGCTCACCGGATGCCTACAGTGTTCAGAAACCAGCAGAGTGCTTCTTTGTAGACATGTCCACAGAAGATTAAGTTCAGCTGTTTTAAATTGTGAAGCAATCCAGTCAGTGTTCATCAACTTCAGGATAATCAAAGGATCAACTTAAGCCAAAGTGTCCACTGAGAGGGGCAGCGCTGGGACTTCTGCTAAGCCTGGAGACAGCGAAAGAAATGCAGCTGCTGACCATAAATGGAACATAAATAAAGAAGAAGGAAGCGGCATTGTCATTGAAGAATGCAAGGAATTGCAAACGTTTCCAGACTCATCATTAAAGAAAAGACCACGTGAACGTGAGGCCTATTGCACAATCTCATGAAGATTTTACTGACTAGATGATCCATTACAGTCCCCCTCTCACAGCTGCTAGTCTTCATCCAGTTCAATTCACCCCATGTGGTATCAAGAAATGGTGGAATGCACTGCACACAGTGAAGTCTACAGCTCTTCGCAAAAATCGAGTGGTAGTGCGGAAGCCTTGCAGAACGAGCCATCCTTCTAGCTGAGCTCTTCCTGCACCTGTCTGAAAAAGGAGGTGGTAATTTGCCCTGGTGTGTCCTGCAGCTGCCCACACCCTCAAAAGATACTCCTTCAATCCAAAAGGTGATGGAAGGCATTGTCAATGGAATTCACACACTGATAATACCTGAATTGTGAAGTAATAGTTGACAGCAGGACAGCATCTGACATAAACACAAGAAAGTCTGCAGATGCTGGAAATCCAGAGGAACTCAGCAGCTCAGGCAGCATCTATGGAATGGGATAAACAGTTGACGTCTTGGACTGAGACCCTTGGTCAGGCTTGCTGAGTTCTTCCAGCATGTTGTGTGTTACAAAATGTGAATATAAGGTGGCCTGGTAAAATTGAAATCATTGTGAACGAGAACTCCCAAGCTATTTCTGGCATTGTTGCCATTGATAAAGGTCAGTCATTTCACACATTGCGACACGAATAGTTCAGGACAACACTCTAGGTCCACTGATTTTCTACTGTTTCTTTAAAACCTTGCCCCTACTGTAAAGGCAAAAATGCTGCGTATTTGTAGGTGAATCCGTAGCATTCAACACTGTTCAGAATTTCTCTGATCAATTATCAATGTATGCCCACATGTAGCAAGACCCAGACTTTATCTAAGATTAAAATTAAGATTGAGATTAGTTTTATTTGTCACACGCACGTCGAAACATTGAAACATACAGTGAAATGTGTCATTTATGTCAATGATCAACATAGTCTGAGGATATGCTGGGGGCAGCCTGCAAGTTTTGGCATGTTTCCGATGCCAGCGTAGCAGCATACAACCTCCTAACTGTAACCTGCGTGTCTTTAGAATGTGGAAAGAAACTGTATACCCCGAAGAAACCCACGTGGTTGGAAACTTTACAGACGGCAGCGGGAATTGAACCTGGGTCAGTGGTGCTGTAAAACATTTCACTAGCCACTACACTACGCTACACTCTTTCTCGGTCCACTCATCACCTTGGACTCCTTTCTCACCACCTCCCTTCTCCTCTTTATACTGGCTATCACTCCTCTCTACTCCCTAGATGCAGGGTTTTAACCGGGAACATCGGTAAGTATTTCCCACCCGCAGATGCTGCCTGACTTAAGTTCCTCCATCAGTTTGTTGCTTATTGCTACCACCTTGCACGTTTCTGGGACGAAGAAGGAAACCAGAACATCCAGACGGTTAGTGAGGCACAAGTAAGCTGCACATCAGCACCATCAGTGCGATTAGCAGATAGTGGGGAATCAATGTAAAGTTCTCAACCTCTCACCTGCTCCTGTATCCATGGCAACTATATGATTAGTTCAGTCAAAAGATATGAATGGTGACTCTGTCCTGTCAAACACTCCATCCAACCACCTTCCACTACCAACAATGATGTTTAAGATGAGGTATTCACTGCATTAATGGAATCAAGGAATCATGGAGAAAATAATTAACTCTACAAGCTACCCTCACAGAGTTAGTCTTAGGTGGAGAGAGGTATCAATATGTTAGGAAAATGGGCTGAGAAATGGTAGATGGATTTTAATCCAGATAAATATGAGGTCATGCATCTTAGAAGCACTAATGAAGCCAGACCTCCAAGAGGACCACAACCTTGTAAGGTTTGAAGGCTCGCATGCCTCAATGACCTGGAGAGCAAAGTTGGTTAGAGTCCAGGCCTTATGTTTTGGCTCATGGTAGGGTCACCCATGCCAAACAGGTCAAAGGGTAGAGGCCAGACCAAGAGTGGTCAACTAGTACTCCAGATTCAGGGGTTTGTCTCAAGGCTAACAACCCTGACTGGTAAAACAAAACTGTTATGGAAACAGCGATGAAGAATCCTTCTGCATCTGAGTGTTACAGTATCCCTGAGACCCCACTTGCATGACAGGCGGTAGTGAAAAGTGAGCTACTGACATAATGAAGGAAGCCAGAGATGGAGGACCTACCAACTGGACTGTGGGAGGAAGCTGGATCACCCAGAGGAAAGCCACGTGGTCACGGGGAGAACGTACAAACTCCTTGCAGGCAGTGGATGGGAATTGAACCCAGGTCGCCTGCACTGTGAAGGATTGTGCTAGCCACTATGGTAGGCACATGGGATTTTGGCATTCATCAGTCGGGGTGCTGAATACAGAAATAGGGAGATTATGCTTCAATTTTGTGAAATTGGTCAGTTGTGGTAACTCTCTTCATATGAACCTCAGCTGGAGTACTGTGAGAGTTCTGGTCACCAAGGCATAGAAAGGATGTAAAAGCATCAGAAAGGGCGCAGTGGAGATGCACAGTGATATTGCCTTGGAAGGCACAGTTCAGTTATGCGGAGAGACCGGAAAAGCTGGGTCTGTTCTCCCAGGAGGGGACATGATTGATGTATATAAATCTATGAGGGATACAGATATGGTACACTAAAGGAAGCCTTTCCTCTTACCAAAATTGAATAAAATAAGGAGACATAGATAGATTTAGAGTGGGGGGGGCAAAGATTTAGAGGGATAATGAAGGTTTACGTCCTTCTTTATCCAAAGGGTAGTAAGGACTTGAAATATACAACCTGGAAGAATAGTGGACGCTGAGTCACTGTGAATATAAAAAATGTCCAGAAAACCACTTAAATCACTTCAGTGCAGAGGGCCATGGACCAAGTACTGGGCAATGGGATTAATATGGATGGGAGGCCACTGGTCAGTTTGAGCATTGGGATGAATAGCCTACTTTCATACTGTAAGATTCAATAACTTTCAACTAAAAATTGGGAAGAAATATTCTAGTGGTTGATAGCTAACAGAGAATGCAAATCCAATGAACAGAACCCTGCTTGTTTTGACTTGGTGTAAGGAGAAATATTGAAATGAGGAATGTACAGTTCACGCTTTATGTCCAGTCTCATCATTATCATAGAACCACAGTAAGAACTAATGTGAAGGCTGCAAAATTGCAGAGGGAAGACAAGCATGACAAGGCATTGTAGCAGCTGAAAGATTCACTTTCTATTGATGCTGTAGTGTCATGTTCCAATACTGAGAGAAACACAGAATTGTGGAGGGAAGCATAGCCAGTTAATGTGGAGCAGTAGTAATTCAGAATCACGAGGAGCATTGACAAGTGTGTTAATTATTTTCTGTCTTCCACAAAACACTGATAGAGTCAGATTAAACAAGAGCGATTTGCAAAAGTTTAGGTAGTGCAACATCATCCACTGAAAGTTATTGCTGGCTAGATCCAGATCCCTTATACTCTGGATAAGTCCAGATAAAATTACCCTGCATGGATGGATTTATACCTGTACTCAGAGGAAATTAGTGGAGAGCTTTGAGTGAAAATGTCAATCATTAAAGTCAAAGTCATAGTCAAATTTACGGTCATATGCACGTAGGTTGTGCGAGTAGAATGGAATCTGGCTAATGTTCATGTGAAGGAGTTACCACAACCAAACTATTAATTCTAATTCAATCCATTAAAAATTGAATTTATCAACAAGAGTCTTTTGAAGATTATTTTTATCCTTGATAAAAATAATCCTCAAACTTCAGAATGCACAAGCCTATCAATTCAACTTCATAAAGGTACCGACAGTTCAATAATGATGTAGAAAACCCACTATGTAACTGAGCTTTCAAAAAAAATTGACAAAGTTCAACTTGAAGGGATATCAGTTAAGCTCAGACAGGTGGGTACTGATGAGAAATTGCCCATGGAGTAGACAATAGGAGATACTAGGCAGGGTTTAGGATGGGATGAAAAACTAAATAGGATACCCTATTTAGATACCGGGGGGGGGGCATGGTAGTGTCATGGGTAGCACAACACTTTACAGTACCAGTGACCCGGCTTCAATTCTCGCTGTTGGCTGTAAGGAGTCTGTTCATTCTCCCCATGACTGCGTGGGCTTTGTGTGGGTGCTCCGATTTCTTTCCACACTCTAAAGACATACTGGTTGGCAGGTTAATTGGGTATTGTACATTATCCTGTGATTAGGCTATGATTAAATTGGGGGATTGCCGGCCGGCGTGGCTCGAAAGGCCAGAAGGGCCTATTCCCCACTGTATCTCAATAAATAAATACTCAAGGGCTAGTATTATTATAAATTTACATTACTAACTTGGTTCCAAAAGTTCACCATTAATTTGTCAAATATACTAAACTAGGATGGATAATGAAATCATTAAGAAATTACAAGTTGTAGAATGTTTTTGATAAGATGTTGAAAAGTAAAATCAAATGAATGCACATATGTAGAAGGTTGAAGCTACCAAAGTTTGCTTACTGAACAACACACACACAATGCTGGAGGAACTCAACAGGCCGGGCAGCATCTATGGAAAAGAGTACAGTTCATGTACTCATCAAGACCCCTCATCAGGGTTGGAAGTACAGTTTATGTAATTAAATGGAGATCTTTTTTTTTAAGTCTATTCATTGGTACCTTTAATGTTCTGTTTCCTTCCAGGAGAACTTTAAACTTTCTTTGAATTCTTGTGAATATTCATTAACCTGTAATATTAATTCACGTTTTCCCTTCACATATTTGCCAGAGCTACCGACTCCAGACTTTATTGTTTTTATTTTGGATTTCCAGCATCTACAGTTTTGTTTTGTTTTTGCATAATTCCTTCCAGGCTGTAAAGGTTAGGTGCATGATCAGTCCCCATGTTTACTGCAGGAACACTGATGCTTTCATGATTTGCCTATTATATTCATTGGGTGATTTATCCTTTCCATCTGCAAAACACATGGGGATAGATCATGAGCTTTTGTATGAAATGACTGGCAGCAAGTCAGCAGACCATTTAACATGTATCCTGATTCTTCTTTCCTCTAATGTATAAACCAGACGCTAATAGGCCTGCTAGTCTAACACCAGTGATAGAAAGTTTATTGGGGTAAAAAATTCTGTGGAATAGGATTAATGTAGGAGGTATGACTAGTAATTTTGTAGATTACATGAAAATTGATGGTGAGAAAGGTAGCCTTTGGCTACAGAATGGTATTGATCAGCTTTTAAATTGGGCACAGAAGCAGAATTTAATCCTGAGATGTGCGATGTTGTTTGGAGGCCTAAAAAGGATGGGACGTACATAATTAATAGGAAGTTGCTCAGAACTATTAAGGAACAAAGGGACCATGTCTAAAGATCCCTGAAGGTAACAGCACAGGTGGAAAGGAGGGTCAGAATGTGAAGCCCACATGTGTATATAGAAGACTCACCAGAATGTGCTTTATAGCTCTATGTCTTCATGATTATTCAGTAGGGGTTCCCGACCTGGGATCCTTGGACCCCTTGCTTAATGGCATAAAAACGTTGGAAACCTCTGCTCTAAGATATTACAAGTACTGAACAGAGACCATGAAGTCGGAGAGATATCTGTACGCCAGTAAAATTGCTAAGGATGAACAAACAGCACAAAATAGTACAGTACAGTACAGGCCCTTCGTCCCACAATGTTATGCCGACCCTTTAAACCTACTCCAAGATCACTCTAACCCTTTCCTCCCACATAGTCTTCAATTTTCCTTTCATCCATGTGCCTAACTATGTCTATTAAATATCTCTAATGTGATATTTTATATCACATTAGCGATATTTATCACATTAGGGAGGCTAAAGACAGGTACAGGAGGAAGCTTGAGTGGAAACTCCAGCAGAACAAAGTGAGAGAGGTCTGGAGGGGGATGATGACCATCACTGGGTTTCGGCAAACTAGCAACAGAAGAGCTGAAGGCAGTGTGGACAGAGCTAACAAACTTAACCTGTTCTTTAACAGATTTGACATTGTGACCCCTGCCCATCCCCCACATGAGCCATATGTTGTCGGCCCCCAACCAACACATATTCCACTCTCCCCTCCTACCCCTCCTCACAGTCCCCCACCCTGCTGTCATGACTATACCCCTCCCCCACACGAAACCACCACGGTGGGTTTCACAGCTGAACAGGTGGGAAGACAGCTGAAATGTCTCAACCCAAGCAAGGCTGCAGGGCCGGATGGTGTCAGTACCAGGGTGCTCAAAGCTTGTGCCCCTCAGCTATGTGGAGTACTTCGCCATGTATTCAACATGAGCCTGAGGCTCCAGAGGGTTCCTATGCTGTGGAAGATGTCCTGCCTCGTCCCTGTGCCGAAGACGCCGTGCCCCAGCGGCCTCAATGTCTACAGACCGGTGGCATTGACCTCCCACATCATGAAGACCCTGGAGAGACTTGTTCTGGAGCTGCTGCGGCCTATGGTCAGGCCACACTTAGATCCCCTCCAGTTCGCCTACCAGCCCCAACTAGGAGTTGAGGATGCCATCGTCTACCTGCTGAACTGTGTCTACGCCCACCTGGACAAGCCAGCGAGCACTGTGAGGGTCATGTTTTTTGACTTCTCCAGTGTGTTCAACACCATCTGCCCTGCTCTGCTGGGGGAGAAGCTGACAGCGATGCAGGTGGGTGCTTCCCTGGTATCATGGATTCTGATTACCTGACTGGCAGACCACAGTACGTGTGCTTGCAACACTGTGTGTCTGACAGAGTGATCAGCAGCACTGGGGCTCCACAGGGGACTGTCTTGTCTCCCTTTCTCTTCACCATTTACACCTCGGACTTCAACTACTGCACAGAGTCTTGTCATCTTCAGAAGTTTTCGGATGACTCTGCCATAGTTGGATGCATCAGCAAGGGAGATGAGGTTGAGTACAGGGCTACGGTAGGAAACTTTGTCATATGGTGTGAGCAGAATTATCTGCAGCTTAATGTGAAAAAGACTAAGGAGCTGGTGGTACACCTGAGGAGAGCTAAGGTACCGGTGACCCCTGTTCCCATCCAGGGGGTCAGTGTGGACATGGTGGAGGATTACAAATACCTGGGGATACGAATTGACAATAAACTGGACTGGTCAAAGAACACTGAGGCTACCTACAAGAAGGGTCAGAACCGTCTCTATTTCCTGAGGAGACTGAGGTCCTTTAACATCTGCCGGACGATGCTGAGGATGTTCTACGAGTCTGTGGTGGCCAGTGCTATCATGTTTGCTGTTGTGTGCTGGGGCAGCAGGCTGAGGGTAGCAGACACCAACAGAATCAACAAACTCATCCATAAGGCCAGTGATGTTGTGAGGATGGAACTGGACTCTCTCAGGGTGGTGTCTGAAAAGAGGATGCTGTCTAAGTTGCATGCCATCTTGGTCAATGTCTCCCATCCACTACATAATGTACTGGGTGGGCACAGGAGTACATTCAGCCAGAGACTTATTCCTCCGAGATGCAGCACAGAGCATCATAGGAAGACATTCCTGCCTGTGGCCATCAAACTTTACAACTCCTCCCTTGGAGGGTCAGACACCCTGAGCCGATAGGCTGGTCCTGGACTTATTTCATAATTTACTGGCATAATTTACATATTACTATTTAACTATTTATGGTTCTATTACTATTTATTATTTATGGTGCAACTGTAATGAAAACCAATTTCCCCCAGGATCAATAAAGTATGACTATGACTATGACTCCTTCGCTCTTGCAGACCTTGGGGAAAACAATGCAGACTTTGTAATACAGAAAGTGAACTTCCAGCTCAAGCAGACTGAATCAAAATACATCCATTAAATTCTATTTGTCTAAACAGTGCAAGCAATAATCAATAAAGCTAATAGCACAAGCTGGCCAATTCATTGGAAGTTGTGATTATCTTTTATAGTCCACCCAAGTATGGTTCAAAAATTACTTTTGTCTTATTCTCTACCTAAACCTCTATTCTTTACCTTAATACTACCTCTTTTGATTTTTGTCCTTGGAAAATCCCTTCCCAGGAAATTTATGGCTTGAATTTCAAAATCTCATCTGTGTGGTAGCATTTTCTTCAATGTTTCTATAGCTGTCCATCTACTTAACAAAACTTGTTCCTTCACATTTGATACTCTATTTCCCAATAAACACATTATCCTCTTTTATTCTTGCTATACCCTCTTATTCCTGTACTATCTTATCCCTGTTACATTCAGTCCAGGAAAACAGAATTTGAAAGGATACGTCAGTAAACTAGTTTAGCTATTGTCAATTACCTTCATCTACACTATTGAAAGTAACTCTAGACTCTGTTTTCACATGCTCCTTATTAAATCCTTATTGAGCGTATGCAAGAATACAATAAACAAGAACAAGAATAGGCTTTGTGGGCCTCTTGAGCCTTCCCCACAATTCATCGAGACCAATTGACCAAGCTTTTGATCACCTTCCCAAATAATTCCTTGCTCTGATTATCTGTCATTTTTCATTTTGTTAATGTCCATCTACAGCACCTATAGACCTCTTTTTATGTTAGAGGTACAATGTTAATTGAAGTTATTATTAAAATACAATATTCCAGTTAGCTGTACATCACTTTTAATACATTGTCCTATTCTGTTGACTAAGAAAGTGCTGCTGGAATTCCTGCAAGTCATTTGGGATCATTTTCAGTTGGACACGATAGTGTTTCTTCCTTCTGCCAGACGCCACATTTCCTGTGTGTGAAGTTTTAGATAGCAAGGGATCAAAGATGGTTTGAGCTTTGAGGTTGAAGATCAGCTATAATCTTATTGACTGGTGGAGTGATCTAAGAGGTCGACCAGCTCCCTCCTGCTTCTATTTCTTATGGTCTTATGCATGGTTTCAGTTAGATTATCTTGCAGAACCGGCATAAAATCAGAATTTCCATGAGGACCAGCATCAGCATAGCCAACTTCCTATTCAGAATCGTACTGGTGTGTGGACATGTTACAAGCACAATTTGCTGAGCTGTGCCCTTCATGATAAAAGTGTACACTCGTGATTTGTGATCACAATTCATTGCAAATTGGTACCTGCGGTGCTGGCTGTGCCATTATGATTGTAAATTATGAAAGTGGAAAGCTCCTGCACATGCTGAAATCAGTCAGGAATCAAAGATATTGTTGCCAGCTGTGAGACGGAAATATCGCCATGGAGATAAATGGTCAAAGAAGCAGCAGCTACATATTATAGGAGAACAAATACTAGTGGCTAACTGTGAATTCTTTCAGAATCATCTTCAATATTAGATGCAATTACATCTATATAATTACCATTGAAAGTTTGAACCAAAAACATGTGAGAAGTTTCAAGATGGTTTTATTGTTTTCAGATACAGCTTGCTCAGTGGTTGAGTGCATTCAGAGAAATGAATGTGCTATCATTTCCATTAAAGGCACTTGCTACCATATGCAATCGAACAAGGACAGTAGAAAGGACAGTTAAACTTGTTAAACTTTCCATTTAAGTTTCACAATCTTTGTGCGCTTATCTTTTCAAGGACGGGAGTGATTGTTGTGTTCGTGCTACGGATTCTCTTCTTTTGATAATTTCATTTGTTTCCTGTTTGCTGTCCCAGCCTGAAGCAGACAGTCGACAACTTTGACATCCTATCTGACACAAGCCAAGATTGTAGTCTTGAATCTATTCCACCACTAAGTCATCTTACTTCCTCCCTATTGTTTCCAAGCTGCTGGATCCTATACATACAGTATCAAGACCCATCTAATCCCGTGCTCTTCTGGGTACAATATTGCCAATGGGAGCCCAGCTAGTCTCTCCCCTTTCGTAGCGGTGTACTGCATGGTTCACAGTCGTAGTCACTGTCAGGGATCAGCATCTGCAGCCCACCAAATCCACACGGTCAAGCATTCATTTACACTAATACCATACTAACCTTTATTCTCTCCATTTTCCCATTCAAGATCAGAATTTTAGAATTCAGGGTCAGGTTTAATGTCACCGTCTTAAGACGTGAAAGTAGATTCTGCCACTCAGCCGCACATTGTGGCCAATTTACAGAGACCTATTAACATACCAGACTGGACTTCTTTGAGATGTGAGGGGAAACCAGAGTATCCAGAGGAGGGTCTCGGCCTGAAACGTCGACTGCACCTCTTCCTACAGATGCTGCCTGGCCTGCTGTGTTCACCAGCAACTTTGATGTGTGTTGCTTGAATTTCCAGCATCTGCAGAATTCCTGTTGTTATCCAGAGGAAACCTTTGCTGTCACAGGGAGACCATACAGACATGAGACATCTGAAGCTTGACATGATCCTGCTCCTTCGTTAACACTTCACTCATTTTCCCTCATTTTCCAATCGAAGATCCAGTGTTGGCTGATCCCCTGTAGGGCCAAATCCTTATCCAAGCCTCCAGCACAGTGGCAGTCCCAGTCAATATCAGAGAAGGTGAAATCACCTACCATTACTATTCACACTGCAATCAGTGACCTTCTGAAATATTTGCTGAAGTAATTCCCTCTGATTGTTGAGGTAGCTATAGTACAATCCCATCAAAGGGATCACCCCTTCTTATTCCTGAGTTCTATTTATAGACCCTTACTAGGAATAGACTACCCTGTATGTACAATTTACAGAGGCCTGTTAACTTTCCAAACTGAGGGATAGGGGAATATTCATGTAGGAATAGCAAGGTGACATTAATGAAAATACAATTCACTTCCTCTCTCATTGCTTCCTGCATCTCCTCCTCTGTGGGATAGACGGGATGGAGCGTTGAGTTGCCAGTCCTGTCCATCCCTCAGCTGTGCTTTTGTAAGAGTTATAATTTCACAGTTCCATGCACCTGAATTCATCTGCAATACCTGTCTATATCAGGCTTACGTTGCTGCCTGTCCTGCCTACTTGTGCTTGTTCTTTTTAAATTCTATATTTGCCTCACTACTGCAGGCATCTGCCAGGATAGTTTAAATCCTCCCGCGGAGCACTAGCAAATCTCCCCACCTGTTCAAGTGCAACCATGGGGGAGGACAGAGGGTGCTGATCTGCCAGAAGAAGGGATAGATATGGGTAACGTTGCAAGGTTTCAAAGGCATTGTGACAAGTACATGGTAGGAAAGGTTTAGAGAATTGCGGGCTAAAAACAGGCAAGTGGGACCAGCTCCGGAAGGCTGTTTGGTTGGCCTTGATATGTTGGGCTGAAGGGCCTGTTCCATGTAGTATGAGACAGAACACAGGCAGAAATGGAGTCAGAAGTTGGTTTCAAAAATAGTGGGAGGCTAGGACAGAGAGTAGAGTCATGCTGGAGATGAGATGTAAGCTTGTCCAAACCATGTGACATCTGAGGGGTGGGCAGGAAGGATTTAGTATTGTCTCAGGCTGAGATTGTGTATCAGGTCAAACAGCTGTATTATAGCTACAGTATCTTGATGCAGGGTTTCTATTCAAAACATCAGCATTTCCTTTTCTCCTAAAGCTGCTGCCAGATTGTTTGTTGCTCTAGATTCTGGCATCTGTAATCTCTCGTGCTTCCCTGTTCCTTCTCATTTTCCAAGAGAATAAAATTTGAGGGTGGATTGATACATTAGCATTCTATATATATTATATTATTATTAATTCCCATGTTTTGCATATTTACAAAAAATAAACTAAGACATTAGTTAATTAGATAGGACAGAGGTGGCTGGGCTGGTGATGTACTATAGCTGCAATATGTGGTAATTCATTGCCTCCACTGTTGTTCACAGTGTCTGCAACAAATTTTGGCTATGTGCAGAGTTGATGAGCTAAAGTCTGAGCTTCAGATACTACCCCACATTGTGAAGAGGAAGAATTACCTGAACATTGTGTTCTGGTAGTCCTGAGATTAATCATCTCAACTCCGATCTTTGGCCAGGGACAGAATACTTTGTGACCACAAAACAGCTAAATAGAAGGATCTTAAAGGTAACTCTGAATGAGCCTTAGCCCATCCTTTCATCCAACAGGGATACAATATTCTTGACTCCTGCTTAGACAAGAGTGGTGATTGCACAACAGTCCATGGCAAGGGAGCTATTCAAGGGAAGCAACGAAAGAGAGGCGTGGTAGTATAGATGGGCAATAGACAATGTTCTGTACACCAAAGGCATAACGTCACAGAGCCTCTGTTTGCCTGCTACCTGAATTAAGTTTGTATCTTCTGGGCTTGAGGGAGTAAGATTCACTTGTCTTTGTCCATGAAGGCACCAATGACATAGGCCAGACTTTGAAGGAAGTTTGGTTGAGGGATTATAAAATGTTTGGGGAAAATAGAGAAGCAGGACCTTGAGAACAATGATCTCCCTAGTATTAGTGAGATCATATGCAACTTTACAGAGAGTAGATGAGATTAGAGAAGTAAACATGTGGTTCAAAAGTTTGTGTGGGAGAAATAGGTTTCAAATAATGGGGTGTTAGAAATAGTACTTGGAGAAAGGAGGGCTGTTCCTTTGGGAAGGGTTTAATTTGAATGGTGAAGAGACTCAGTTCTGTTTTTGTCATTAGGGCCTTGCTCGGACCTGTGTTCTAGCAAATCACATAGCCAGGACTTTGTACTATTCAGAGAGAGGAGTGATCTAGTCATGGGAAGTTTAATAAATCAATAGGGAATGAGAACAGTGGCACAGGAAAATGAAGGGGAAAATGCAAATCAAGCACAGACCAGAGGGCTAGACAATATAAGCCAAAGTATTCAGAGCACAGTGAGTGTGGAATAATTAAACATTATAAAAAAATAGAGCATAAGGCTCTTTATATGAATATGTTAAATGCATAAACAAAAACAAATGAGTTTGAATTAATAGTTATTACAGAGATGTGATTACAGAATGACCAAGACTAGCAACTTAATATTCCAGGACATTAAAAAAAAAGAATCAGGTTTAATATCACTGGCATATGTCATCAAATATGTTATTTTGCGGCAGGAGCATATTGCAATACTGAACAAAAAGCTATAAATTTCAATAAAAAATACATATATAAATGAAATACATGGTACAAAAAAAGAACAAAAAGAGTAGTGAGGTGCACCTGGGTTCATTTTCCATTCAGGAATCTGATTACACTGATGAAGAAGCTGTTTCTAAAACATTGAGTGTGTCTTCAGACTCCTGTACCTCCTCCCTGATGATCGCAATGAGAAGAGGACATGTCCTGGGTGATGGAGTCCTTAATGATGGATGCTGCCCTTTTGAGGCATCACCTTTTGAAGATGTCCTCAATGTTGGGGATCCTGGCGGCCATGGTGAAGCCGGTTGAGTTTTCAACTTCCTGCAGCTTTTTCCACTCCTCTACAATGGCCCCTCCATACCAGTTGGTGGTGCAACCAGTTAGAAAGCTCTCCACAGTTAACCTATAGAAATTCTATACCAAGTCACCTCAAACTGCAATGAAATATAGTCACGGTAGTAATTGCATCAAAATGTTGGGCCCAGGATAGATCTTCAGAGACGTTGATGCCCATTGACACTTGAAGCTGCTTCCCTTTCCACTGGTAATGCCTCGATGATGACTGGCGTGTGTTCCCTTGACTTCCCCTTCCTGAAGTCCATAATCAATTCCTTGGTCTTACTGATGTTAAGTGTATGGTTGTTGTTGTGACACCACTCAACCTGCTGATCTATGTCACTGCTGTATGCCTCCTCATCACCATCTAAAATTCTGCTAATGGTAATTGTGTCATCGGCAAATTTATAGATGACGTTTGTGCCTCGCCACATGATTGTGGGTGTAGAGGGAGTAGAGTAGTGGGCTAAGTACACATCCTTTACATGCGCCATCATTGAGTGTCAGCGAGGAGGAGATGTTATTTCCAATTCGCGCAGACTGGTCTTCAGGTGAGGAACTCAAGAGTCCTGATGCAGGGGGAGGTAGGGAGACCCACATTTTGGAGCTTGTTGATTACACTGAGGGTATGCTTGTGTTAAACATTGAGCAGCAGTCAATAAACAGCAGCCATATGTAGGTTTTGCTGTTGTGCAAGGGACCCAGTGGAAAGCTAGTGAAGTTGCATCTACCGTAGGCTGTATTGATAGGCAAATTGAAGCGGGACCATGCACTTGCTTAGGCAGGAGTTGATCATGGCCATGGCCAACCTCTCAAAGCACTTCATCACAGAACATGTGAGTGCAACTGCCCAATAGTCAAAAAGAGATGGGACAGCACTGATAATCAATAAAGGTATCTCGAACGCCACAGGAGATTCTTTCTTCCTATGGCTATATGACTCTACAACTCCTTTTCCTTAAGTATATAGGTAATGCTTTCAATTCACATTTGTATTTTGCACTATTACCTTTTAATGAACATTCTGTATTTTTTGTACCTCAGTGCTTCCATTTTGTATTTTAAAGTATACGTTTCTGACTGAGCAACCTTGCAACAATAATTTCCTTTGGGATAAATGATGTTTTATCTTATCTTATCTTATCTTACCTTATGTGATGGTGAGTAATGATATCGATGCAATAGATCATGTTATGAAATTGGTTTGGGTGGAAAGAAATCCATTGGACCTCAATGTTTTCTTTCTTTAGATAAAGCATAATTACAAGACTACAGTTATTATGACTGACTTTAACCAGCATATTGATTGGATTGATCAAACTGATAGGGCTACTGGGGAAGGGGAATTTTTAGGGTGCATCAGGAAATATTTCTCAGAGCAATATTTTATGGAACCCACATAAAATGCTGAAGGAACTCTTCAAGTCAGGTAGCATCTATGGATTCGACATTTCAGGTGGTGTCCTGACAAAGGGTCATGGCCTAAAATGTCAACTGTTTATACTCCTCCATAGGTCCAAGGTGCTGACTACTGACTTTGTTACATACCTCAAGGAGATCTGTGATTTTTTTTTGTGAGAATGATGTAATGGTCTTTTGGAAGTCACCTGATGTAATTTTCCCGCCAATGTGAGGTCACGTGATGACGTGCACCATGGGTATATAAGGGAAGACCCCAGATGACGCAGTTAGTTTCTTTTTAGTTTTTAGTTTTCCAGGTAGAACGTGCATCTGTGTCTCTGTTTCTGTTGAATATTTATTTTACGACGCAGTTTCATTTTTTTAAAAATGGAGTGTTGCGTTCTGTTGCAAGGTACAATAGTGCTGGATTGGCAACTTTTGCTAGATGTGTTGATGTACGTTATTCCAGCAGTAGTACGGGAGAGTGAAGACTTTATTGAAGTACAGGACCCGAAGGACTGAGAGGAGTCGGTTTCGTTCGGCAGTTTAACAAAGGATCGACCTTATTGAGTCTTCGTTGGAGGAGTAGTGACCTGCATTGTAGATAACTCTTGCCAAAAGAGTTGTTGAATGGCTGCGTAGCGGTTAACTTCCGGTTAAGGTTTTCATTTGTTTTTTTTATTGTTTATCCGTGTTTAATAAATGTTTGGTTGTTTTAATATAACCTGTCTCGATTGATATTCGTTGTTGCCGGTTATGTAACAACTTCAAGAGGAGGAATCCAGAGGTCAACGAACCTGTCCTCATTCGAGGATCAGAGGTGGAGAGGGTCACCGACTATCAATTCCTAAGTGTTAGTATTTTGGAGGACCTGCCCTAGGCCCAGCACATAAGTGCAATTATGAAGAAAGCATGGTAGCACCTCTGCTTCCTTAGGAGTTTGTAAAGATTTGGCATGACATCTAAAACTCTGACAAACTTTTATAGATGTGTAGTGAGAGTATATTGACTGGCTGCATCACAGCTTGGTATGGACACACCAGTGCCTTGAATGGAAAATCCTACAAAAAGTAGTAGATATAGCCCAATCCATCATGGGTAAAGCCCTCCTCTCCATTGAGTACATCTACTCAGAGAAGGTATAGGAGCCTCAGGACTCACACCACTAGGTTCAGGAGCAGTTATTACCCCTCAACCATCAGGCTTGTGAACCAAAGGGCATAACCACTCAACCTCCCTTGCCCTATCATTGAAATGTTCCCACAGCCTATGGACTTACTGCAAGGACTCTTCATCTCATGTTCTTGATACTTCTTGCTTAATTGTTTATTATTATTTCTTTGTTTTGTATTTGTATAGTTTGTTGTCTTTTGCACACTGGTTAAACGCCCAAACTGGTACGGTCCTTCATTGATTCTATTATGGTTATTACTCTATTATGGATTTATTGAGTATGCCCACAAAAAAATGAATCTCAGAATTGTATTTGGTGACATATATGTACTTTAATAATAAATTTACTTTGAACTTTGTGAACGATGACTTGCTGAGCTCCTCCAGCATGTTGTGTGTGTTGATCAAGATTTCCAGCATCTGCAGAATCTGTAGTGTTTATATTTTTTGTTTTTATAGAATCCACCTGGGAAAAGGTTATTCTTGTCTTTCTTTATGTGTGATGAGTTATCATGAACATGAAATCTTCTAGTTAAGGATTCTTCAGGGAGTATAGATCACGGCTTGTTGAACTTCTGATTCAGGATGGGATAAACACCTCAGTTCGAAAATCAGTCTCCTCAATTCAAATAAGGACAAAATCAAAGGTATGAAGAAAGAGCTAAATAGTGAACTGGGAATGGCAATCAAAAAAAAGGTTAGTAAATGAGCAATAATAAGAATTTAAGCAGCTATTTCATAATACTCTGCAGAAATTTATCTCAATTAGTGCGAGGAGTTCAATGAGAATGATGAAATCTCCATAACGAAGGAGGTCAAGGAAATCATTGAAAAAAATCTGAGCCTTCAGTGCGGCAAAAGCTAATGGCAGGCCAACAGGCTGAGATTGTTGCAGAAACCAGCAGTGAGGGACTAAAGTCCTTCTAAGGAAGGAAAAAGTATTACAGTTCAGTGGCTCTGACCAATGTTTAGGGAAAGCATTGATTAAATGCTGTGGTGTTTTTGCAGCAATCTGCACTAACAGGAAGTACAGCTGTAAAACTATGCTACCTGTTAAGGAATAATGAATGAAGATCTACTGGATGCATGTCGCCAGGTTTCTGAACTGTCCTGCCAGCAAGGTCCAGGCATGGTAATCAACCCTGTTTATTTCGTAGTCATTATCTTTCTTCTGTATGGTAGGATTGGGCTCCTGTGTTTTGAGTAAACACATTTCTATCCTCACCTTGATTCTCTCATCTGGATGCTTTCTGCTGAGGGTTAGAAGTCTCCCAAGAATACGTAAGAATAGGGAATCTTGCCCGATTTCTTTGCCAACCCCCTCCCCACCCCGAGGTCTTGTCACTGAAGCTTCCGTCCTAATTTTCTCAGCATTCTCCGGTTCACCATGTAGCTGCAAGTATTAAAAAAACACGTCTAGTCCATCCCATACAAGTGGCTTGAAAAGTACAATAATGTTATCAGATATTGCCACAAAGGAAATGTACGGAAATGGGAAGCAATCTGAATCTGATAATTACTTAAAAACTTATCTCAGTCTGAACTACATTGTTTGGTTTTCACTAGGGCTGCTGTGCTATTCTTTCATCTTACATAATGCAGTCTGCTTGGTGTTAGCAGTGATCATAGATTGACCACACTGTTTATTCTTGCTGTTTCAGACTATTACCCAGTTGGGATTTAACACTCCTACCAGATGGGAAGGCTAAAGAGGTACTTTTCAAAACATTACTCTGCCTTGCCTTTCCTTTTCAGCAACGTTTATGTGACTGGACAATTCAAGGAAAAAACTTATCTTCGAACCTAATCACAATTGTTGCTTGGGAATGGGCAATTATTACTCTCGGACCACTTCACCAAGTAGGCTGCCAATGTGACAGACTGGATCAGGGATCTTAAAGAGCTCCTTTAGTGTGGGTTTCTCTCCATTTAACCTCATGGCAGCCTTTACAGTCTGTCCTTTCAAAGGACTTCATTTCTGTTCCAGGGGAATCACATTGTCTACTTTCACAGTGTTTGGAGCTATATAATCCAGTGATTCAAACAGGAGATTGCAGATTTTGATAATACCTTCATTTAAAAAATATTCTATTCAATGAATTAAAGGTTATTTTTTTTTTGAGCTTGTTTGATATCAGTAGCCATCTTGAGACCGAGTTATCTCTAAGGCATACTGCAGCAATTCAGTAAGGTTTCTTTCTTAACGTTGACACTAGAAAGTCTGCAGATACTGGAAACACACACAAAATGCAGGAGGAACGCAGCAAGGTCAGACAGCATCAATGGAAATGAATAAACTATCGACATTTTGGACCGAGACCCTTCTTCAGGACTGGAAAGGAAGGGGCAAGTCACCAGCATAAAAAGGTGTGGGGTTGGGGTGGGGGAGAGGAAGGATGATAGCTAGAAGGTGAGAGGTGAAGCCAGGTGGGTAGGAAGGATAAATGGTTGGAGAGGAAGGAGATTGGACCAGAGGAGAAAGGGAAGGAGCAGGGGACCAAGAGGAAGGTGATAGGCAGGTGAGAAGAGGTAAGAGGCCAGAGTGGGGAACAGAAGAAGAGGGGAAGTGGAGGGATTTTTTTTTACCAGAAGGAGAAACCGATATTCACGCCATCAGGTTGGAGGCTACCCAGATGGAATATAAGGTGTTGCTCCTCCACTCTGAAGGCGGTCTTATCTTGGCACAGGAGGAGGTCATGGGCCAATACGTTGGAACAAGAATGGGAATTGGAATTAAAATGTTTGGCTATTGGGCAGTTCTGCTTTTGGCGGATGGAGTGGAGGAGAGCAAAGAAACAGTCTGCCAATTTACAACGGGACTCAACAATGTGGAGGAGACTACATTGGGAACTCTCTCAAATCTGCGGCTCTTCAACCTAGAACAAAGCCAGCACCTACCGTGCAGTATCATGACATCCAAAATCTTTTGAAGTGAATGCAGTAGATGAACTTGGAAACATCTAATTGTTCTTTTATCATCAAAATCTTGATAGTCCCTACCACAGCACAGTGGCAGCGCTTTCAGCACACAAACGGATGTCGCTGTAGCTCAGAAACAGGTCTCTCTGCCCACCACGTCTGCACTGATCAGGATGCTAGTTTAAACTAATCCTATCTGCCTGCACATGGACCATATCTCTCTATTCTCTGCCTGTTTCTGTGTCTGCTCAAATGCCTCTCAGATATTGCCGTTGTAACTACTTCTACCATCTCCCATGACAGTACATTCCAGGCACATATGACTCTCCGTGTAAAATAAAACACCTGCTTCACAAAATCGCCTTTAAACTTTCCCCATTCTCACCTGAAACCTATGGCCTCTGGTAGTTGTCATTTTCACTCTGTGGAGAAAAAAAAAAGATACTCTCTACCTTACCTGTGCCTCTCATAATTTTATACATTTCTATAAGGTCACTCCCTCAAGGAACTGTTTCATTACTGTCTCAGAAAATTAGTGACAGGCAATAAATACTGTTTTTGACAGTGCTATCCATCTGCCATGTATTGATTTAAAGAAGGGTTATGCAGATTGTGAGCGGCATAGCAACATAGCATTAGTGTAATGCTACAACAGCACTAGCAATCCACTGCTGCCTGTAAGGAGTTTGCTGGACTGTATGGGTTTCCCCTGGGTGTTCGAGTTTCCTTCAACATTCCAAGGACCTATGGATTAGTAGGATAATTGGTCAAATGGGTGTAACTGGGCAGCATGGCGATGTTGGGCTGGAAGGGCATGTCACTGTGCTCTATCTCCAAATAAATAGATTGGAATTTTGCACAATTTAGTTTCTTGTCTGTGGTCAATCCTGATCAATTCTGGATAGAGATGTTGTGGTTGGTCACTTTGCCCTGGATTAGGAAGGAAGGGGGAAAATCAGCTTTTGTTCCCTTTGGAAAGTGCTTTTGTAGGGAAAGGGTGTTGTTATGTCTGCTCTTGATAAAGACAAACTTGATGTGGGTTTATATTAGAACATTTTATCACTAAACTTCTGCCCAACCCTGTGCATGCACGACCCCGTCACCATCGTAGCTCTGATTATAGGTAAACCCACTGCATTGCCCACGGGGAACTGAAGTTCTTTATTATGCACACTTAATAACACATCTTCCCCCTTGAAAGAAAAACAAACATAATACTATGTCCCCTTAAACCTGCAAGGAACAATAATCCTTTCCTACAAAGATAACTACATTCCGTAGCCGGTCACTTTTCTTTTGCATCAAATTTTCTACTGTTCAACATTTCAATTTCAATACTCATTATAATATAAAGGCATCTGTTAGTCTTGCGAGACCATGGACCTGTGCCTGGAAAGTCTTCTTTCTCCAGGGCGCAGGCCTGGGCAAGGTTGTATGGAAGACTGGCAGTTGCCCATGCTGCAAGTCTCCCCTCTCCACGACACCAATGTTATCCAAGGGAAGGGCATTAGGACCCATACAGCTTGGCACCCGTGTTGGCGCAGAGCAATGTGTGTTTAAGTGCCTTGCTCAAGGACACAACACGCTGCCTCAGCTGGGGCTCAAACTCACGACCTTCAGCTAGCTAATCCAATACCTTAACCACTTGGCCATGTGCCCACATACTCATTACATAATAATACTCATTATCAACTTCAATAATGAGTAACTAGAGTCTTATCAACATTTCAACTTCAATTGTAATGAGCAACTACAGAATCTTACCCACTCATATCTTTCAATCAGTCTCTGAGATGGTTGGGTTGTCCTTTTCATCTGCGATTTGTTTCTAGGGGTGTACTGTTTACACTTCTTCTTAATATTTGTGTCTTTCTGAAAACTCGGATCATATGCTGGCCCCTTTGGTGTTCTGTCAGGTCACACGTTACAGCTATGGGTTGGAGATGTGGTCGTAGATCCACATGGTCCCTTGCTCCATCTGGGTCTGGAAGGAATGTGGAGCTACTTCCTCTTGCACATGTCCTTGCATGGACCATGCACCAGAATCATGATCCCGGGTTCACACTTGACATCCAGGCTTCAGGACTGGTAGGCTTTTCACTGTCCTGCTGTGATACTGTTTATATTTTCCTTTCCCTTTACTTTAGCCAATTTAACCTGTGTGCTCCCTTAGGTGTCCACAGGTTTTCACACACTGGAGGGTTAATGTGTATATGTCGACCCATCAGCACTTGGGCTGGCCAAAGGCCAGTCTGCAGTGGTGCCCTTCTGTAAATCTTTAGACTTCTATGGAAATCCACTCATCCATCTTGCACTTTCTTTATGAGGCCCTTCAGTACCTTGACTGAACTCTCTGCTAAGCCATTAGATTTTGGGTGCTGTGGGCTTGAAGTTATATGGCAAAACCCACAAACATTGGCGAAGGACTCAAATTCACAGTTTGAAAATTGTGGACCATTGTCTGATACGACCTCACATGGAACTCAATGCCTCACAAACGTAGTTTTCAGGGAGACGTTGACTGCTTTGCTGGATGCTGATTGCAGTGTTGCAACCTCTGGGTATCTGCTAAAGTAATCTGTTACAACAATATAACTCTTCGGTATGTTCCGATGATTGACACCTCCCTTCCAGTATCTCCCGATAAAACAAAGCAGATTAGGGAAGCAGCAGGGTCTGAGGAAACAATGAAAGAACTCGAAGATACAATACAGAAAGGATGGCCAGCAGCTAAGAATGTGTTTGGGATTATTGAGCATCCAGAGCTGAACTGTCAGTAGTGAAAGGTATGGTGTTTAATGGGAACGGGTCGGTGATTCCAGTGTCACTATGTAACTAAATGCTCCAGCGATACAGTACGCGATGGGCATTTTAGTGAGGAAAAATGTAAATGTAGAGTTTATGAAGTGATGTATTGGTGAAGAATGTTCCAAGATATCAGCCAGTCCATTGCTTTATGTGAATTATGCCTGGTTTTATCACCAGGTAAGCTCTCAAAGAACGTGTGGATGGTTTTATGGTAGACTTCTGCTGTGGGCAGAAGCCCATATGGTAGCTGATGAAAGTGATATCTTCCCTGTGGTGTATTAAAAGTACACAGTCTTGAACCTGCCTCATCAAGCTTCATCTGCCAAAACCCAGGTGACACGTTGAGCTTGCTAAACTACTTGACACCTGCAAACTGGGGCATGATCTCGTCCTGTGTTGGCAATTTAAAACGCTCTCTCTTGATGGCTTTATTGAGATCTCTTGGGTCTAGACCTATCCGCAATGATTTATTTTTCTTCTACACAATGACCGGTGAGCACACCCAATCTGTTGGTTCTTCAATTTTTTGTATGACATTTTCTCATCAACCCTGTGCAACTTTCTCTTGGCAGCCCCAGCTTTGCAGCACTTTGTAAAATGATTCTTCTTCACATAATTATTACAGGACTTTCCAGAAGCAGGACACATTGCTGGAACGTGACTACATTCACATTTGCTGCATTTGCTGTTTGTGCCTTCCTCTTTACTTTGCTGTTGTTTTGGGGAATGTCTTGTGCATTGCTCCTCTGTTTGCACTGCTGTCCCTGCCCTGTTCACCTCCTGAGCCTGTGCTCATGTGCCTCTGCTGCCCTACACATATCCATAGCCTTTTCCAGTGACAAAACTTCTTCATGCAGCAGTCTTTCTTTGAGTCCATTGTCTGGAAGTCCACCAACTATTCTGTCTCTAACTAGTGTGATCCTCAAATCTCCAGATTCACAGGACTTACTCAGTGCGTGAAGCTCGGCTACATATTGGTCAAAGCTAACAGCTTGTTTCTGGTCACTGGGAAAAAAAAACTAATATCTCTCAAACATGATATTTTTACTCGGGACAAAATGCATCTCAAATTTTGTCATCAGAGTGTCCAATGAAAAGGCTGCCCCATCAATTTGAAAGCTGTTATGGACGTCCAAAACAACTTCTCCATTTACTTGCAGAAAAATAGAGGCTTTCAACTTTTCACTGGTCCCTCCCACTCTGCTAGCAGCTAAGTATACATTGAATTGTTTCCAGTTACCCATTAAATTGCTGGTAAACTATACGGGCGCTGGAGGACGCAGCTCATCCATGACGGGAACTCTCGCTCTCCCACCTGGATCTCTCTTGGTGAGTCCAGTGACTGCTGAACTTCGGAACAACATGCTGCCTCACGTCACTGGCCAGCTTCTCGTTGCTGTAACCAGCATCTAACCTCAGTTGCTGCTAGCACCTTTTGTACTCACACAGTCTCTTTCTCAGTTGTGGGTTGTATTCATTTATTCTCCTTGTTTAGACCTCATGCCACACTCTGACTTCATGTTATATTTGTTCTTAAAAAAGACACAAGAACATAAGAAATAGGAGCAGGAGTAGGCTATCTGGCCCATCGAGCCTGCCCCACCATTCAATAAGATCATGGCTGATCTGTCCGTAAACTCAGCTCCATCTATCTGCCTTTTCCCCATAATCCTTAATTCCCTTACTATGTAAAAACCTACCTAACTGTTTCTTAAATATATTTAGTGAGGAAGCCTCAACTGCTTCCCTGGGAAGAGAATTTCACAGATTCAGACTCTGGGAAAAACAGTTTCTCCCCATCTCCATCCTAAATCTTCTCCCCTGAACCTTGAGGCAATGTCCCCTAGTTCTAGTCTCACCTACCAGTGGAAACAACTTTACTACTTCTATCTTATCTATCCCTTTCAAAATTTTGTATGTTTCTATAAGATCCCCTCTCATTCTTCTGAACTCCAGCGAGTATAATCCCAGGTGACTCAATCTCTCCTCGTAGGTTAACCCCTTCATCCCTGGAATCAACCTGGTGAACCTCCTCTGCACTGCCTCCAAAGCCAGTATATCCTTCCTCAAGTATGGAGACCAGAACTGCACACAGTACTCTAGGTACGGCCTCACCAGTACCCTGTATAGTGGCAGTATGACCTCCCTGCTCTTGAATTCAACCCCTCTAACAATGAAGGCCAATATTCTGTTTGCCTTCTTAATAACCCGTTGCACCTGCAAGCTAACTTTTTGCAATTCATGAACAAGCACACCCAAGTCCCTCTGCACAACAGCATGCTGCAATCTTTCACTATTTAAATAATGATCTGCTCTTTTATTATTCCTTCCAACTTGGTGTGGGTTTAGTTAGAACATTTTACTCCTGAACTGCTACCCAACTCTGTGTGCACACAGCCTGGTCATTAGAGCTTTGGTTCTGGGTAAACCCTTCACATTGTCCAATGAGAACTGAAGTTTTTTATTAGGCACACATAATAAGGGTCATCATGGCTGAAAAGCCTGGTGAAAATACTGTGGTGGATATTCACTTCCTGTTTTTTTTGCCAAGCTTGCTTTTTAACCACAGTATTCGCCACTTGTAAGATCACAAATGATTGTAAGTAAGCTTCCAACTGACATTTTATTTAACTTCTGGTCATAAATGAGATTTATTCTTCAGTTCAAGTGTAAATGGAAAGCAGTAATCAGTTTGAAGTTAAACAACACTCACTATAGATCAGCTTTGAAACTAGCTCTGTGGATAGAAGGCACTCTGTCCATGGAAAATCATCAAACATGCTTTATTACTGCTTAAGATATAGGATATTATGGGTTGTTTAATTTGGGTCGTTGCAAACATATAAGCTGACTTCAAGTTGATTAATTCCAGGAAGCTTGTATTACAGATGAATAATATTATTTAGCATATCAATAACTAATGTGTTTATAGGGAAGGAAGTTAGCTCCACAGAATTTACATTAATTGTGAACTGTCAACATTAAGCAGAGGTCTGTATCTCCAAAGATGCTTTTAGACCATTTGTATTAAAAAGATATCTCAGGAAATATCATAGGTGTGAGAAGTCACCCAATTGGCAGAAAAGGGTATAAATGTAGAGAGCACTTCAAACTTATTTGGAGTGGGTAAGGGGTAAGGAATATCAAGAAGGAACATGGAAGAAAATTGAATCCATTCCTGCAGCTTTGGTTTCTAAAAGGCAACTTGTTTGTCTACAACTTATTGGTATAGTATGTCTTTAGTTTATAGAAATTGTACCTGTGTTTTGGAAATCCTTTCTCCTTTGTGCTTTGGAAATACTTCATGCTATATGTTGAGGAAATGCTTTGTGCTTTGGAAATGATTTGTGTTTTAGAAATGGTTTGTAATTTGGAAATGTTTAAGATAGAAATCCTCTGTGAGGTTTAAATGTGTTTTGAGAATGTTTGGATTTAAACATGTACCACTGAAAATAAATGAACTGTTTTAAACTACTTTATTAGCTGGATGTATTTTCTCCTTGGTAAGGCTCAAGTAGTGGTATTGGGAGCTACTCTTGCCATGGAGAATAAACAGGGAAGTAAACTAGTCTTTGATCATTTGGTAGTTACAGTATAATCTCCCTTTATTGAGAGAATTCATGGTTATTCATATTCAATAGAGTTTATCAACTTTATTTTTAGTCTAGAACTTCAAACCCAACACCGTGACAATGCTCAGGTGAGATGGATGAGGTGTGAAATGGAGCAAGGTGAGCTGATCTTTCTCAGTAACAGTAATTGAAGAACAAATGATGAAATCAGATTGTATGCGGGTAGACTTATTATATGTGCATGATTCTAATCCAGAATACGTTGAAAAAGAGGAAGAGACAAAAAAAGGCTGTGCCCATACATGGGCAGCTATGGTCCGCATCTCCAAACATGCTTTTAGACCATTTCTGTTGAAAGGATACCTGAGGGAATATACAGTGCTTATAAAAAGTGGGCACGTGGCCAAGTGGTTAAGGCATTGGACTAGCGACCTGAAGGTTGTGAGTTTGAGCCCCAGCCGAGGCAATGTGTTGTGTCCTTGAGTAAGGCACTTAATCATACAATGCTCTGCGACGACACTGGTGCCAAGCTGTATGGGTCCTAATGCCCTTCCCTTGGACAACATTGGTGTCATGGAGAGGGGAGACTTGCAGCATGGGCAACTGCTGGTTTTCCATACAACCTTGCCCAGGCCTGCGCCCAGGAGAGTGAAGACTTTCCAGGTGCAGATCCATGGTCTCGCAAGACTAAGGGATGCCTTTATTATTATAAAAAGTATCTACCACCCTTGGAAGTTTTCATGCTTTATTGTTTTACAACATTGTTTTATTAATTTAATTTGTTTTTTTTTATATTGATTAACAGAAAAAGACTCAAAGTGAAAACAGATCTCTATAAAGTAATATAAATTAATTACAAATGAAAAACTCTAAATAATTGATTGCGTAAGTATTCACCCCTTTAATATGACACACCAAGTCATCACTGGTGCAGTCAATTGGTTTTAGAAGTCACATAATTACAAACGTAGTTAAATGGAGATCACCTGTGTGTAGTCTAGGTGTTTCAATTGATTTTAGTAAAAATACACTTGTATCAGGAAGGTCCAACTACTGGTGAGTCAGTATCCTGGTGAAAACTATACCATGAAGATAGAAGAACACTTCGAGCAACTCTGTGAAAATGTTATTGAAAAGCACAAGTCAGGAGAGGATACATGAAAATTTCCAAGTCACTGAATAACCCTTGGAATACAGTTAAGCCAAACTTCAAGAAATGGAAAGAACGATGCACAGCTGTAAATCTGCCTACAGCAGGCTGCCCTCAAAAATTGAGTGACTGTGTAAGGAGGCGACTAGTGAGGGAGGCCAGCAAGAGACCTATGACAACTCTGAAGGAGTTACAAGCTTCAGTGACTGAGATGGGAGAGACTGCACATAAAACAAGTGTTGCCCAGGTACTTCACCAGTCACAACTTTTTGGGAGAGTGAAAAAGAGGAAGCCATTGTTGAAAAAAACTTGTTTGAGATCTTGGCTAGAGCTTACTAGGAGGCATGTGGGAGACTGAGGTCAGCTGGAAGGAGGTTCTATGGTTTGGTGAAACTAAAATTGAACTTTTTGGCCATCAGACTAAACACTTTGGTGTAAGCCAAACACCACACATCATCAAAAACACACCATCCCTACCGTGAAGCATGGTGATGCTTGCATCATGATGTGGGGATGCTTCACTGAAGCAGACCCATGAAGGCTTATGGAGGTAGAGGGTAGAATGAATGCAGCAAAATACAGGGAAACTCTGGAGGAAAACCTGATGCAATCTGCAAGAGAACTGTGACTTGAGAGGAGATTTGTTTTCCGGCAAGACCATAACCCCAAGCATAAAGTCAAAGCTTCACAGGAATGGCTTAAAAACAACAAAGTTAATGTCCTGGAGTGGCTAAGTCAGAGTCCAGATCTCAATCTAATTGAGAAATTGTGGCTGAACTTGAAAAAAGCTGTTGGCTTCAATTCCCATGCAATCTGACAATGCTTGAGCAGTTTTGTGAAGAAGAATCGGAGGAAAAACTGTAGTATCCAGATATGCAAAGCTGATAGAAACCAATCCACACAGACTCAATGCTGTAATTGCTGCCAAAGGTGCATCTGCTAGATACTGACTTGAAGGGGATGAGTAATTATGCAATCAATTATTGTTTTAATAACTTTAGACCAATTTGTAGAAATTTGTTTTCACTTTGATGTGAAAGAGTCTTTTCTGTTGATTAGTGTCAAAAAAGCCAAATTAAATCTTCTGTGATTCAATGTTCTAAAATAATAAAACACGAAAACTTTCAGGGGGGGGGATGAGAACTTTATATAGGCACTATGTCTGAGGATATCTGAGAAAATTGTTTTATTCAATCTATTTTTGTACTGACACAATTACTTGCTTTATGTACAAGCAAGAAGGCATTTTTCCCTTGAACTTGTTCTACCTTTTGACAAGCTTGTGGCTGACCTTTTACATTGGATACCATTTTCCTGCTCTGTCCATTTGCCTTTTGCTACAATATCCAGAAATCTATCAATCTGTTTTGAATGCAACAATATCTGGGTCTACACAGCTCCTAGGTAGAGAATTCCAAAGCTTAGTCATGCTTTGAGTGAAGTAATCTCTTCTTTAAGTCCTAAATGGCCTACCCCTTATCTTGAAACAGAAGCTGCTTGTACTGGCCTCTTCATCCAAGGCAAATACTTACAACAATGAAGCTCTCCTCAATTTTGTGGCATCTATAGTCTGGTCAACAGAATCTTCTTCAGAATCTATTTCAGTTAGTAGGATGTATTCCTTGTGCTCTTATGAAGCATTGTTTTGTGATTGCACACTCTAACTATAACTGATTATAGCCACCAAGTTATTTGCTTTCAAAACACTTCCATGCATTTTAGGCATATAACATGAATATATACTTCAGTGCAACCAACTTGACTCTGGGTAGCCATTTTGTCACATGCCTACCTACACAGATGCAGATTCTGTTCTTTCTCATCTGCTTTCTTGCTTCTTGAAATGCACTGTATGCTGCTGACTTGAAGTAAATGCCTTCTAGGCTTGCCTGACAAATTCTTCACTACCTTATAATGGTATTAGTGTTTGTTCTATTTTCTTTTTTGTTATGCTTTTTGCCTTTTCTTGTTGTTGATCTTCCATCCTCATCTCCAATTTGCTGTGAACACAGTCCTCAGCTGGGCAATTCTGGGCATATGGACACACAGGAAGAGACTATTAGAATAGGAACTCTGGTCCATTGGATCAACTAACCGTACTGTGCATATGCACATACTGTACATGTTTGACATTTACACCACAGATATACATCATTCATTAACATTACAACAAGAATCTCAAATTTCATTATCTGCCAGATTTCCGGAGCAATAAGGATTAGTTTGATTAAATTATCTATTCAAATTACTGGACAGCTGTCTCAAATTTGTATTTCATCTAAGTTAAATTAAAACAAATTAAACAGTTGTGTGGTTATTTAGTAATCACGTATGTTAATCCCATTCCATTCTCTGAAATAAACAGACATACTCCCAAACTTGGCAAAACAGAATTGGATGAACCATATTGTAAAATCCATCTTCTTCCTGTTTGTCTTTCAATTTCTGAATGGACATTGAACCCATGAACACTACCTCACTACTCTTCTTTTTATTTCTATCGTTGCATTACTTTAATTTAATTATTTTATATATATATATATATCTACTGTAATTCAGTTTTTATGTATTGCATGTACTGCTGCCACAAAGTTCACGAATTTCACGACATGCCGGTGATATTAAGTGTGATTCTGATTAATTGTATTGAACTATTCATTTTCTTTGCAAGTTAAGGAAGTGAATCTTAACAATAAGGACATTACAAATCCACATTCATGGAGCTCATTCAGGTGAAGGCTAGCACTGTCTATTAGTCATCACAAATCTGCCTAGGCTCCTGGTTAATTTTTCTGTGTTACTTTCCTGGCACACTCCAAACATAGGAGAAGTAAACCTTGCTGCCCAGAATGTAAATGTTCTGCCATTAGCCCCTTTCATGCTCAATAGAGTGGGAACTTGAAACAACTGCATCAACAAAACCTGTGGCTTTGTTCTTTAAAACATTTGCTTCCTGTTGTTTGTGCAATATGAATTCACCACACACACTAACAGGAGGGTTTCTTAAACCAAGCCTGCTGCGGACATAACATCAAAGAGTGAAAAGACCTCTGAATGCTATTTTTGGCATCAAGTTCCTGTAGTGACCTTCTTAAATAAAAATGCTGATGGGAGTTTAAAGCAAATGTATGAGCCTGTGTTCTAAACACAACAAACACTTCCCAGATGTCAACTGTAGTACTGAATGAGTTAAAGTCTTATGATTTCATACATGCCTGCTGACAGCCATTTTAAAGAAAGAACCACAAACCAAATGATGTCATCTTTCAGCATCTTTTTTTTCTTGGTTGTTGAATGCAATTTTGCTTTTTTTGGACAACAGGATGCTTTTTGGGCATTTTTTTTGCTCCTTTTGGGCTGTCAGGGAATTTACTTTGGCTAAGGAATATGGAGAAGTAACTCCTCACAGAATTCATAATTCTTGTATTCCTTATCTTGTATCTGGAATAGCTTTATCATTTAAGTCATAGATCTCTCTTATGTGCCACAGAGACCTGAGAGGTCTCAAAACTGGTAGTTGGTCTGTGATATAATGGGGGCTTAAAAAAAGGAAGAAACTTTGATAAAAACTGGGGAACTGAAAATGAATGAAACATCCTCTTAAATGAACTCAACATCCTTAATGATGTGCAGCTCCTGTAAAATGGTACAGAACTTGTCCAGAAAACAGGAATAAAATAAGCCAAATCTTTTTTATTACAAAAAAATTAATGACCAAATGAAGGTTTGGCTGAGTAGACACAACTTGCATTGATCACAGGAACAGAACTGAGTGCAAAATACAATAATTAAATGGAGGGAAAAGTGAATAACATAATGGAAGCAGTGACTCAGCCATTGGGAATTGTCTTCTTATTAATGGAAGTACTGGTAAATGAGAGCAATTAAAAATCTTTTATTGCCAACTCTATTACCATATGCATTTAGTCGGAATACACTTTCAACACCGCCTTTCCCTCAGGTGGGCTGTAAGATTCCACTATGCGACGGTCTGACTGATCTCCAACAGAAACGCTTCGTCCCAGTGATCAGATACTGCTCAGTGGCTGTCATCACCCTCTGTTCCACACACTCTCAACAGTGAATGTTACACCTAAGGATATCAAAGAGGAAGTTGGCAGGGCATTTCTTAGGAGCCTTGTCTGTCTGCAGCTGAGACTTCAAGGAGAGTAAACGAATTCACCTGTATAGAGATCAGCATATGGGTAACGTTTTCATCTAATTTCCTGATTCAGACAGGATTATTTGGAGTGTGTCATTTCATTGTTCCCAGGGTTTAGGCTACATCAATATTCATATAACTTCTGTGTTACATCCTGTCCCTAAGATGAAACTGATTGGCTGGGCAGTATTTTCTACCAGGTGGTCTTCAGGGGACATTAAGACACAGCACTTCTGTGTGGTATTATGGTAGAGTGTAGGCTGGAATAAAATTAATAGGATGAGAAATGGACAGGTTTGACAATAGGCAGGCAATCCATTCCAGAAATCCTTTGTATTGTTGGCTCTAAGGTCAAAGACTGAAGTCGGTGAGTTCAGAGGTAGGGACCCAAAGGTTAAAGTCTCTGAGTTGGTTTCTCTGGAGGTCAGAGACCCAATGTGTGTGAGTCCAGGCCAGGGACAGGAGGCCCAGAATCTGCTTGTGAGTGGATGAAAGGGTGTAAAAGGGGCTTACTTTGCTGTTGATTTCTTTTTGTTGCTGCTGCTTGTGTTGTTCTGGTGAACATTGCGGGCATGTTATGTTGGAGCCAGAGTGTGTGGCTCCAACACTTATGGACTGTCACCAGCCACATTGGGTGTGTTGGCTGTCAACACACACAACATATTTCACTGTAATTTTTGATTTATTGTACATGTGATTATATAAATCTCAATCTGAATCCAGCTGGGCATGTTCTTGGACCGTAAAGCCACAAGGTATAAGAACAGAATTAGGCCATTTGGCCCATCAAGTCAGCTCCGCCATTTCATCATGGCTGATCTAATTTTCTTCCTAACCTCATTCTCTTGCTTTCTCCCTGTAACCTCTCATGCCCTGACCAGTCAGGCGTCTGTCAATCTCTGCCTTGTATATACCCAATGTCCTGGCCTCCACAAGCACCTGTGGTAACAAATTCCACAATTCACCATGCTCTGCTGAAGAAATTCCTCCTCATCTCCATTTTAAATTGATGTCTCTCTATTTGGAGGCTGTGCACTTTGGTCCTGGACTCACTCTCTATTGGAAACATCCTCTGCACATCTCAATCTAGGCCTTTCAACATTCAAAACGTTTCCTCACACAACCTAACCAAAGAATCGTATCCAGTGAAAGCAATCTCTCCTCTCCTCCTGAACCAATCTCCAATAACATTGTAATCAAAAATGGCAAATGCTAAATTTTATTCTGTGGCCCTGTGATTTACATTTGCCAGTGTTGTTCGTATCAGTATTGAAGATTAATCTTCAATATCGATGGTGCAAAAGTTTGATCATTTTAGTCCTTCGCTAAGCAGTGAAGATGCAAATGCTGCTTCTAATTCCTTTCCCTGATAAGTTCTCTGCACTCAGTAGACCTGTTAGTGTGTGTATGGCAGGCACCTTGACCTTCGATGTGATCTCTTGCCCTCGATTTGCTCTGTTTATTTTCAACTAGGCTGACTGAATACACAGCCTTGTGATTATTGACGTTCCTTTTTACTGCATCTTTCCGTAAGTTCAGATAATGTATTAAATTATTAATATTAAAGCTACATTGCATTATTTATTTGATTACATCTGTCTGTTGTGTGTCCACAAAATGGATCAACATAACTGTCAAATATTATTGCTTGCACAAGATGTAGGTAGTGCAGGATACAATGTTGAGTTTTCACAGTCCTTAAGGAATTCAACCTGATTTAAGTCTAGCTTTGTGCCAGTGAAAGAATAAATATGATGTACAGCTTAACAGAAGCCTTTAATGAATTGTGATGTGTTGCCTATCCAAAGTGTCCTTAAGTAAGACTCAGAGGAAATGTACTTGAGGTACTGCTTGTAAACCCCCTTTTAACATTATTCCAAAAATACAACAAGTCTGCTGATTTCAGATTGCACATTGCACCTTCTTAAGTCAATTTGGGGAATTAATGTTGGAGTCAAGTCTGCCCAATGCGTCACTGGCAGTGGCCTACCCACAATCAAGGACATGTATAGAGAAAGATGTCAGAAAAGGGCCAGTAATATTATGAAGGATCCCACCCACCTTGCTCATGGACTGTTTGCCCCCTCACATCAGGATGTAACATCCTGACTCTCCACCAGACTCTCCCCAAGCAGTAAGGCTGATCAACACCTCCACCTCTAACTCCAAAACTACTTTGTTATTTCCTGTCAGTCACCTTGTGTATAACTGAGCATCACTTTATGGACATACAATCAGTGTATGTTTATAAGCTATCTTGTGTATTCATATTTATTGTGATTTTTAAAAAATTATTGTGCTATTTATCTTTTGTGGTTTTTGTGTGCTGCATTGGATCTGAAGTAACAATTATTTCATTATACTTATGTACAGGAAATGAAGTTCAACAATCGTGAATCAATGAATAAGCAAGATGATAGTTAGGAGAGCAATGACTAGCAGAATAAAGCTACTGTTGAAGAGAATAAAGGCACTGGGCTGAAATTCTGGTATGTTTTCCTTTATTCTACATATGAGGTATAAGTACATTTATACAGTAGTTAAGTGTCAGTCTAAGCTCCATGCTGGCATAAAATTGCAACTTCAATCCTTAATTTAAAGCCAATTAGCAGAGCAGGATGAACCTGAGATGCATAGCTGGTTGTGCCACCTTTCTGATAACACTTTAAAGTGAGCTGCTGCCTCCTCTAGTAGATCCAATCAAAGCAAATGAATGGAATTCTTCTGTTGTCATGGGCAATGGTTATCCTTCCAAAAGAAAACCGATTGAGTCGTGAATAGCTTTGCTAAAACATGGATTTTCTGCAAATTATTTGCCTGTAATGTTGAGAACTGTGTGTAGGGTTGCAGCCAGAGTGTGTCTGAAATGCTTGTATTTCTTCTGTTGCCTTTAAACTCACCAGGTTCCCTGGAAAATGTTTAATGCTGCCATGTAAAAGTTCTTTTTTTCTTTTAAAAAAGAGGCATTTTGATGTTAATAGGAGAAAATATTCCGGAAGATCAGCTGGTTCAGAACCAGCCAGTCTCTTGGGTGTCAGGCAATTGGAGTTTCACTCGGTATCCTTCTCCCAAATTTTTTTTGGGCATTTTTTTTTTGTTCTGAAGTTTTTTAGGTTCAGGAAAGTCCACAATGAGAAAATGTTATTAGGTTGCATAAACTCTGCCATTAAGCTAGGAATTCCAATGCCAACCTCCTTCCCAAAGTATTTGGTATGTGTTCATTGAGATACAGTGTGTGCTAGGTCCTTCTGGCCCTTCGAGCTGCTCTTCCCAGCAATCCCCCGATTTAATCTTGGCCTAATCACAGTACAATTTCCAATGACCAATTGACTACCAACCACTACATCTTTGGACTGTGGGAGAATGTACAAGCTCCTTACAGGCGGTGGTGGGAATTGAACCTGGGTCACGACCCTGCCGACCTACTTTACAGAACAAAAGCCTCAGCCTACCTTTTCAATATCAATCTGGCAAATAGAATGAAATCTCAATTAACCTCTCAAAAATTCCATCTTTTTTTTAAAAAAAACTTTGAATCAAGGCATGTGAATACTATGCTTAATAGCACCCAAAGAAGTATGCTGCTTCAAATTCTTCTCCCTCTAAAAATAAGTGACAGACCTTTGGTTTTCTGCAACACACTATTCAATGCGCTTTGAGTTGGAATTATGAACTCTGGGGCCCATAGCAAGAAAGTGTCCATAAAACATGCACTAACAGCAAAGTTGCCTAAGAACTATGAACTTTGAACCTTTGATTATGCAGCATGATGAGCGCTCTTAAAACAGCTGTTCCCAGTGAGAAATACTGCTTCAGCTAGTAGAGCTGATGTGGAGTGGAGCTACCCTAGAGTGGCAGGTGAATGATAATGGCTGACATCACATGCCTTTGGGCAGCAGGACCTCATGCTATCAGAAGTGGCCAAGTATGGCAGGGAAATTTGTGCTCAGAAATCCTCCAGAACTACAACACTGAGTCATCAAGCAGAAATCAGGTTTCACTTCTGGAATCCACAGCAAAATATAGAGAGCTCTTTTAATGACGCAGCAGGGCCAAAGAGTTCACCTCTTAATCAAATAATTATTCCACTCTTCAGTAGGATTGTGGCTGGCCTGACAATGCTCAAATCCACTCTTCATCCTTTTCCCCAATCCTGATTCCCTTACTAATTAGCAATCTATCTATCTGAGTCTTAAATATGCTCGAGGATTCTACCCCCACAGCTTTCTGGGGCGTAGAGTTCCAAAGATTCTCAATTACCTAAGAAAATGTTTTTGTTCCTCATCTCAGCCTTACATGGGTGCCCATATATTTATTCTGAATTCATGCTCCCCAATTCTGGATTTTCTTGAGAGGAAATATTCTTTAAGCATTTACCTTGTCTTGCCCTCTAAAGATCTTGCATCTTTCAATAATATTGCACCTCACTCTTATAAACTCCACTGAGTAGAGCTCTAGCCATTCTAACCTATCCTTGTAATACAAGATCTCCATACCAGGCACAATTCTAGTTAACCTTATCTAATGAAATAAAATATTTTCTTAATTTGGAGAACTAAAATTGTTGGAGTCTTGTAGATGTGGTCTCACTTCTGCCTCACTTAAGTGAAATTAGACTTCTTCACCTATACCCCATTGAAATAGGTCAACATTCCATTAGTTTTCCCTATTCCCTGCTGTATTTCTGCGCTTTCTTCTGTTTTCCATTCACGGAGATCCCCACGGAGAACTGCGTTGCAGCTTTTTGCAGTTTTTTTTTCTTTAAATAGTATTCTGTTCTTCTGTTTTTCCTTCCATAGTAAACAACGCAACAGTTTCCAGTGCGAATCTCCTTTTGCCAAGTTTTTGGCCACTCACTGAATCAGTCAATATCTCTATCCGTGCAACTTGCCTTCCCATAGTACGCAAACATGAGGAATTCTGCAGATGCTGGAAATTCAAGCAATACACATCAAAGTTGCTGGTGAACGCAGCAGGCCAGGCAGCATCTATAGGAAGTGGTACAGTCGACGTTTCGGGCCGAGACCCTTCGTCAGGACTAACTGAAAGAAGAGCTAGTAAGAGATTTTTCTTACGAGCTCTTACTAGCTCTTCTTTCAGTTAGTTCTGACGAAGGGTCTCGGCCCAAAACGTCGACTGTACCTCTTCCTAGAGATGCTTCCCATAGTACCTTTGTTTTCTTCCTCCAAGTCATTAAAATACAGTATATTATAATATCCCAGAATTAAACCTGTGGTATCCCACTAGTCACCAAATCAAAGCAAGCACTTTGTCACACCATGCCTATCCTGATAATGGATGTATATTAATTCAATTTTCTCACAAGTTTCCTGCAGATTCAAGCAGTTGTCACGATATATTTTAAATGTTGTGGCTGTCTCTGTCTCTCTTACTCCTCGATAATTCCAAACTCCGGCCCTAATTTAATCTCTTTCCATAGAGGAATGAGGGGTCATTTGATAGAAGTACACAAAATTATGAGGGGTATAAACAGGGTAAATACAAGGTGACTTTTTCTACTGAGGTTGGTTAAGACTAGAACTAGAGGTCATAGGTTAAAGGTGAAAAATGAAATATTTTTGAGGAACCAGAGGGGACTGTCTGCACTCAGAGAGTGGTGAGAGTGTGGAGTGAGCTGCCAACAGAAGCAGAGGGTGTGGATTCAATCTGCCACATTTAAGAACATGGGAATGTGTGGAGGGCTACGGTCCAGGTGCAGGTAGATGGAAATGAGGAGAAAAACAGTTTGGCATGAACTAGATGGGCAGAAGGTCCTGCCCCTTTGCTGTGGTGTTCTATGACTCTGTGTTCACCAAGATGTTATATTGATTAGGGATCAATAACTAAAATGACAGGTGGGACAAACTTAGATTTTTATCTCGTAAACTCGAAGTTTAAGAGACTACTAGACAGGTATATGGAGGAGTTTAAGGTGGGGGGTTATATGGGAGGCAGGGTTTGAGGGTCAGCACAACACTGTGGGCCAAAGGGCCTGTAATGTGCTATACTATTCTATGTTCTATATGTTCTGGAGCACCAGAGGCTGAGATGCAAACCTCACCCACCCTATGGGGTAGAAATATGAAATACTTGAGGTTATAAGTTTAATATGAGAGGGGGAAAATTTGAAGGAGAATTGGTAGGCTTTTTTTTTACACAGGAAGTGGGAATTGCTTGGGATATGCTCTCGGGTGAGCTGGTGGAAGCCGATATAATGGCTGTGTAGACAGGTAGGGTATAGAGGGATTCAGACCATGTGCAGGCAGAGAAAAATGGTTTGAAAGGTTTGTTCCAGTGCTGTACTGTTCAATTTTCTATAGAGTAATACAACACTGAAAAAACCTCTAACTTGTCCATGATGGCTAAGGTAACCAAGCCAGTCCCATATGCCTGCATTTAGCGCATATCTTCTAATCATTTCTTGTCCATACACTTATCCAAATGTCTTGTATATGTCATCATTGTGCATACTTCAACAACACAAAAGTTTCTCCTTGGGTCTCTTTTGAACCTTTCACATGTCGCCTTAAACCGAAGCTCACTCGATCTTAGTTGCCTTCTCTGGCGGTGGGGGGGGGGGGGGGGGAGTGGAAAGACCATGTGTGTTAACCCAGTCTATGCCCCTCATTAATATTTATATGCCTCTGTCTCCAGTGTCCCAAGGAATAAAGTTTTAGCCCTCAAGTCCTGGCAACTGTACAGTTGAGTCCAACTCTGCTCAATCTCCCCTCACGTGGGAAAAGTGCCTCCCCTGGAAGTCATGAGAACCACCATCTAATTCATCATTCTAGCTATTCTTCTTCCCATCCCCCTCCACCTTCCCCCTTCCTTTCCAGTCCGGACAAAGTGTCTTGACCCAAAATGTCGACTGTTTGTTCATTTCCATAGACGCTGCCTGACCTGCTGAGTTGCTCCAGCATTTTGTGTGGGTTGCTTTGGGTTTCCAGCATCTTCAGATTTGCTTGTGTTTACCATCATCTAATTTCCAGTTTTATAACTTCTTCAATACATTGCTATCTCCCTTAGAGCCACCCTGTAGAGCATTGATCCATTGCAGCTCACCTGGCCCAGGTATCTGAACACCTGCAGGTACGGTCTCCCCCATTTCTCAGAGAGAAACCTTCCAGGGTGAGCATAGGGACAAGCCTTTCAGCCACGATGTAGTGGCAAATTTTATTTTCCTCAATTAGTCACTTAGTCCCTTCTGTCTGCATATGGAGCATTTCTCTCAATTCTCTATCTCTATGTGCCCAAAAAGAGCCTCTTAAGTGTCTCTGTTCTATTTGCCTCCACCCCTGATGGTTCATTCCAGGCATTTACCAATCTTAGTTAATAAAATAATTTGCCCTGCACATCTCCCTTGACCTTGTCCCCTCTCACCTTAAATGCACACCCTCTGGAATTAGATATTTCAACCTCAGTGAAAAAAGTATTGCCTATCCACTCTATCAAAATTCAGATATTGCCTGTCCACTCTATCTATGTCCCTCATAATTTCATTATCTTCCATTAGGTCTTCCGTCAGACTCTGCCACTCCACAGAAATCAGCTCCAGCTTGTCCACCTTCTCTTTATAGCACGTATCATCCAATCTATACAGCTGGCACTCTCACAGCAAAGAATTAACCAAGGTTTGGTGTTGGGCAGATAGATGAGTGGCATGGCCACTCAGTACTGAGATATGAGTTTGGTCCATGACTGGGGACTGGAATTGAATTGACTTTATTACTTACATCCTTCATATACATGATGAGTAAAAATCTTTGTTATGTCTCTGTTCAAATGTGCAATTATAGTAATTTATAATATGATGTACAACAGGATAGTCAATATAACATAGAAATACAGTTGTGTCAGCATGAATTAATCAGTCTGATGGCCTGGTGGAAGAAGCTGTCCCGGAGCCTGTTGGTCCTGGCTTTTATGCTATAGTACCGTTTCCCGGATGGTAGCAGCTGGAACAGTTTGTGGTTGGGGTAACTCGGATCTCCAATGATCCTTCAGGCCCTTTTTACATCCCTGTCTTTGTAAATGTCCTGAATAGTGGGAAGATCACATCTACAGATGTGCTGGGCTGTCCACACCACTCTCTGCAGAGTCCTGCGATTAAGGGAGGTACAGTTCCCATACCAGGCAGTGATGCAACCAGTCAGGATGCTTTCAGTTGTGCCCCTGTAGAAAGTTCTTAGAATTTGGGAGGGTATACCAAAACTTCTTCAACCGTCTGAGGTGAGAGGTGCTGTTCTGCCTTTTTCCCCATACAGCCAGTATGTACAGACCCTATGAGATCCTCAGTGATGTTTATGCCAAGGATCTTAAAGCTGTTCACCCTCTCAACCCCAGGTCCATTGATGTCAATAGAGGTTACCCTGTCTCCATTCCTCCTGTAGTACATAACCAGCTCCTTTGTTTTTGCGATGTTGAGGGAGAGGTTGTTTTCTTGACACCACTGTATCAGGCTGATGACTTCCTCTCTGTAGGGTGCCTCATTATTTGAGATTAGGCTAATCAGTGTGGTGTCATCAGCAAATTTAATTAGCAGATTAGAGCTGTGGGGGTTTAGTACACAGCCCCGAGCAGCACCTGTGCTGAGAGTCAGAGGGGCAGAGATGAGGGAGCCCACTCTTACCATCTGCCGGCGATCTGACAGGAAGTCCAGGATCCAGCTACACAAGGCAGGGTCAAGGCTGAGGTTTCTGAGCTTTTTGTCAAGCCTGGAGGGAATTATGGTGTTGAATGCTGAAATGTAGCCCAAGAACAGCATTCTCACATAAGCATCCCTCTTCTCCAGATGTGCAAGGACAGTGTGCAGAGCTGTGGCTATTGTGTCGTCTGTCGATTGGTTGTGTCAGTAGGCAAATTGTAGGGGGTTCCAGTGTGGGTGGCAACAAGCTGCAGAAGTAATCCTTGACCAGCCTCTCAAAGCATTTGCTTATTATTGAGGTGAGTGTGACAGGATGCCAGACGTTCAGACATGCTATCTTGGTCTTTTTAGTTACCGGGACAATGGTGGATGTTTTGAAGCAGGAGGACACTCTACACTGGGAGAGGGCACCTGCTCCATTTGTTGGCAGACTATGTAGTCTATCTGGTTAACCTCTGTATTTAGTGAGTGGTTGCTACCAGATCCTAGAAGAGCCCAGCATTCTCCCTGCCAACCATGATACAAGCTCTAATCTTTTAGCACTTGTCTTTTAGCATCAAATTCTTTAGCACTCTTATTCTCAGGAATGCACCATGAATGAATTGCGAGGTACCTCTGCAAAATATTACCTCACCTCGATCAGTTTTGATACAGCTTTACAATATTTCAAGACAAAATATGATTATTGTATAGAGAATTTGTTATTGGAAAAATACTTTCGTCTGTACACCAAATAGGTGTCAAAACTTCACTGGTTTTGATAATCTGCTACGTTGCTGAAAGACCTGTATTTTCCATGGCTTTAGTATTTGGTTTTCAAATAGTAACATCAAATCCTAATAAATCCTTGGTGATATTAGTTTTTGTAACTTTGGAATGCTGCAGGTTCTAACTTAAATGTGCTGGAATATATTGAAACTGCAGCAACTTTAGAACATACCACAGTACCAGTCCTTTAGTCCACAATGTTGTGCTGACCTTTTAACCTACTCCAACACTTCCCTCCAACATAGACCTCTATATTTCTATCACGCATGTGCCTATCTGAGAGATATTTAAATGCCCCAAATATACTTGCCTCCAACTACCATCCCGGCAGGGTGTTCCACGTACCCACAGCTCTCTGTGTGAAGAACTTGCCTCTGGCAATCCCCTATGATTTCCTCCAATCAACTTAAAATTATGCTCCCTTGTATTAGCCATTACCGCATTGGGGGTAGGGGAGCCTCTGACTATCCACTAAATAGTGTGCCTACCTTTTATCATTTTATAAGACCATAAGATATAGGAGCAGAATTAGGTCATTTGGCCCATTGAGTCTGCTCCATTTCATCATGGCATATCCACTTTCCCTCTCAGCCCCAATCTCCTTCCTTCCTTCTCCCCGTATCACTTCATGCCCTAACCAAACAAAATTTATTAACCTCTGTGTTCTTTATACATAAAGACTTGGCCTCCACAGCTGCCTGTGGCAAAGAATTCCACAGATTCACCACTCTCTGACTAAAGAAATTCCTCATCTCATTCTTAAAAGGATGCCCCTCCACTCAGAGGCTGTGCCCTACCATTGGAAGCATCCTCTCCACATCCACTCTATTAAGGCTTTTTACTGTTCCATAGGATTTAATGAGGTCAATCCTCATTCTTCTGAGTTCCAGTGAATACATGCCCAGAGCCATCAGAAGCTCTTCATATGACAAGCTATTCAAACCTGGATAATGTTCATGAACCCTTTGAACCCTCTCCAGTTTCCGCATTCTTTCTAAGATAAAGGGCCCAAAGCTGGTCACAATATTCCAAATGAGGCCTCACCAGGTCTTTATAAAGTCTCAATGTTATGTTCTTGCGATGTTAGCATTCATTTCAGGAGGACTAGAATATAAGAGCATTTGCCTTCCTCACTACAGGCTCAACCTGCAAATTTACCTTAAGGGAATCCTGCACAAGGGCTGCCAGGTCTCCTTGTGTCTCAGTTTTTTGTATTTTCTCTCCATTTAGAAAATAGTCAACCCTTCATTTCTTCTGCCAAGGCACATAACCATACAGCTCCTGACACTGTATTCCATCTGCTATTTCTTTGCCCATTGTTCTAATCCAAGTCCTTCTATAGACCCTGTACTTCCTCAAAACTACCTGCCCCTCTACCTATCTTCATGTTGTCTGCAAACTTTGCAACAAATCCATCAATTCCATCATCCAAATCATTGATGTATAACACAAAATGAATTGGTTCCAACACAGAACCTTGTGGAACATGACAAGTAATTTGCAGCCAGCTAGAATGGGCTCCCTTTACTTCCATTCTATGCCTCTTGCCAATCAGCCACCGCTTTATCCATGCTAGAATCTTTCCTCTAATACCATTGGTTCATGGCTTGTTAAGCAGCCTCCTGTGTGGCACCTTGTCAAAGGGCTTACTGAAAATCCAAGTACACAACATCAACCGATTCTCCTTTGTCTATCCTGCTTGTTATTTCTTCAAAGAATTCCAACAGATTAGTCAAGCAAGATTTTCCCTTGAAGAAGCCATGCTGATTACAGCCTATTTTATCATATGCCTCCAATAACTCAGAGACCTTGTCATTAATAAACAAGTCCAACATTTTCCTAACCAATGAGGTCAGATAGTTTAATTTCTTCCGCCTTTTCCTTCTCGAAGAGTGGAATGACATTTGCAATTTTCCAGTCTTCTGGAATCATTCCAGAATACAGTGATTTTTGAAAGATCATTTCTAATGCCTCCACAATATCTTCAGCCACCTCTTTTAGAACCCTGGGGTGTACACCATTTGGTCCAGATGACTTATCTACCTTCAGACCTTTCAGTTTAGCAAGAAACTTCTCTCTAGTTATGGTAACTTCACACGCTTCATGACCCCTGACACCTGGAACTTCCACCATACTGCTAGTGTCTTCCACAGTGAAAACTGATGCAAAATACTTATTCAATTTCTCTGCCATTTCATTGTTTCTCCCATTACTACCTCTCCAGCATTGTTTTCCATTGGTCCAATATCCACTCTTGCCTCTCGTTTGCACTTCATGTTTCTGAAGAATTTTTGGTATCCTCTTTAATATCATTGGCTAGCTTCTTTTGTATTCCATGTTTACCACTTTAATGATGTTTTAGTTTCCTTCTGTTGGTTTTTAAAAGCTTCCCAACCCTTTAAGTTCCCACTAATTATTGCTCTGTTATATGCTCTCTCTTTGACTTTTAAATTGGCTTTGACTTCTCTTGTTAGCCACAGTTGTGGCATCTTTCCTTTAGAATACTTCTTTCTCTTTCAGATGTATATACCCTGTGCCTTGCGAATTGCTTCCAGAAATTTCAGCCTTTGCTGCTCTGCTGTCATCCTTGCTAGTGTTCTTTTCCAATCAATTCTGGCCAAATCCTCTGTTGTGCCTCTGTAATTCACTTTATTCCACTATAATACCGATACATCTAACGTTAACTTCTCCTTCTCAGATTTCAGGGTGAATTCAATCATATAATAATCAGTTCCCTTAAGGGTTCTTTTACCTTCAGCTCTCCAATCAATTCTGGTTTGTAGCACAATATCCAATCCAGAATAGCTGATCCCCAAGTGGGCTCAACCGCAGGCTGCTCTAAAAAGCCATCATATAGGCACTCTAAAAATTCCTCCTCCTGAAATCCAGCATCAACCTGGTTTTCCCAATCTACCTGCATATTTGAGCCCTCCATGACTATTGTAACATAGTCCCTTTGGCATGTGTTTTCTATCTCCCATTGTAATTTGTAGGTCACATCCTTACTATTGTTTTGGGACCCATCAGGGTCTTTTTACTCTTGCAGTCCTTTAGCTCTATTTACAATGATTCAACACCTTCCAACCCTGTGTCTCCTCTTTCTAAAGATTTGATTTCATTTTTTACCAACAGAGCAATACCACCCATTTTGCCTTCCTGCCTGTCCTTTTGATACAATGTGTATCCTTGGACATTGAGCTCCCCGCTATAATCTTCTTTCAGCCATGTCGCAGTGATGCCTCCAACATCATACCTGCTAATATGCAACTGTGCTGCAAGTTCATCTATCTTATTCCATATACTGCAGGCATTCAAACATACACCTTCAGGCCTATATTCACCCTTTTCGCTTTTGTCTGCCTTTTACATTGTAACTCATCCTGTTGACTGCATATTTGCGCTGTCAACAGCCTCTCCTCACTACACATTGCCTCTGTTTGTAAACCAGCTACCTCATCTTCAGCACTATTTTCTGCCTTTCCCAAGATAAATGTACACAGCTCAGGACACTCGTCACTCCATGCTCAATCTTTTGATTTTTAACTTTGTCTGAAGTCTTACCAACATCTACCTCCACAACATTTTCATTACCTGTTCTGGCACTCTGGTTCCCCTCCCCCGCCACTCCAGTTTAAACCCTACCGTGCAGCATTAACAAAACTTCCTGCTGGGATATTAGCTCCCCCCCATTTCATGTGTAAACTGTCCCTCCTGTATGGAACCCACCTTCCATGGAAGAGAGCCCAATGGTCCAAAAACCTTATGCCCTCCCTCCTACACCAACTCCTTAGTCACATATTAAACTGCAAAATCTTCCTAGTTCTGGCCTCACTAGGACGTGACATGAGTAGCAATCCTGAGATCAAAACTCTGGAGGTCCTGCCCTTTAACTTAACACCTAACTCCCTGTGCAGAACCTTGTCACTTGCCCGACCCATGTCATTGGTATCTTCATGGATCACGACTTCTGGCCGTTCACCCTCCCACTTAAGAATGCTGAGGACTTGATCCAAGATGTCTCAGATCCTGGTACCCAGTAGGCAACATACCATCCGGGAATCCCACTCTCGCCCACAGAACCTCCTGTCCATTCACCTAACTAATGAACCTCTATCACCATAGCATGCTTCTTCTCCCTCCACCCCCTCTCCCTTCTGAGTTAGAGGCAGATTTAGTGCTAGAGCCCCCCCCCCCCGACTTTTTCCTGTTAGGTTATCCCCCCTGACGGTATCCATAGTGATATACCTGTTGTTGAGGGGGATGGCCACTGAGATGCTCCACACTGGCTCCTTAAACCCCTTTCCCCTTCTGACTGTCACCCAGTTTCCTGTGTCCTGCAACTTGGGTGTAACTACATCTCTTTATGTCTTATTTATCACCCCTTCATTTGACCAAATAATCTGGAGTTCATCCAGCTCCAGCTCCAACTCCTCAACATGGATTGTTAGAAGCTGCAGATGTTGTAGTCATCATGGACTCTGTGGGTCTCCCTGCCTTCCCACATCCCACAAGAGCAAAATTTCACTATCCTGCCTGGCATCTCTACTGTCCTAGCTGACCTCTATCAAGTCATCTCTTGTCCTCCTTTGCTCCAAAGAGAAAGCCCCCAGCTCGCTCAACTAACCTTAAGTATATAAAACATGCTTGAAAACACGCTTTCCACTGGAAGACTTCACAGATTTAATGCAGATTGATTCTTTGGGACTCATGGATGCAAAAAGCTGGGTGATTGGTTCATTCAGTGTAAGGTAGGTTTGATGCACGGGGATGAAGTTAGGTATCTTAGCTGACAGCTGTCCAAGGTTGATAGTGTGCTACTACATACAAACATATAAATAAGCAGCAGGATTTAAACTGCTCTGCTTCTTGAGAGTGTTTCACTCTTCAGTGAGCTCAAGGCTGATCCAAAGACCAAGTTGTCCTGATAGTCTTAAAGCATAAGGGTCCCAGGATATCTTGTTCAAAGTTCCCATGGAAACCTCCAAAAAGAATATTGCATGGGAAATAATATTGTCATGGAACTCCTGAGGTGGAAACCAAAGCAGATTCATAAATGTTAGTTATGGTTCAAACTGTGAATTGATTTGAAATGACCCAGAAAAGGTCTTCCATTTTATTGTTTCACTATGGAAAAAAAATGATTTTCAATTGCATAACATGGGGGAAAAACTTCATACAATTGAATTTCTAGACACATAGATTTTCATAAACTGGTCCTAGGGAGACGTGAATGGAAATTTTAAATGTCAGGATAATGCTGGTTATCCATAATTCACTCATTGATTATTTTGTCCTGCATTTTTTTGTCTTGCTATTAAATAATCTTCTGTACATATATCAGCCAAATGGCCTTATGCTGCTCAAATTTCTTTTGATCTTATGGTCAAATGCTTTCTGCATTGACAGACTCATAGACAAGTTTGGAAACCACTTTTACCTTGAATTAATGTAGTAACTTTTTACTGGTTGGATAACCTGATAAAACATTGAATCACTAGTACTAGCCCTGCCTAAGAACTAACTTATCTGGTACTATTGATATTCTTTGGTCTAGATTGAGAATTAGACAGTAGGCTGAAAGTGTTCTACAGATTAACAGGCCATGGCTAGTGGGGTACCACAAGTATTAGTCCTTGGACCATGGCTATTCGACGTCTTTATCAATGGTTTGGTTGAGGGGACTGGATGTCATATTTCCAAATTTGCTTGTGATACAGAGATAGGTAGGACTGTGAATGGGATGGAGGATGTACTGAGATTTCAAGAGACAACCTCAGTGAGTGGGAAAGAATAGGGCAGATAAAATGCAATTTAAAAAAAACACGTATTTTCAGAGCAAAGTACTTTTTAAACCTGAGAGACTAGAAAATGGTGTGGTGGTTAAAGGAATCCGGGTATCCTTGTGCACAAGCCACTTACAGCCAATATATTGACAAATAGTTTGATGGCCTTTACAACAAGATGATTTAAGTCCAGGAATAATGATGCATCGTAAAGGGCTTTGGTGAAACTATCTGAGGGTATTATAGAAAATATTATAGGGTTATATTTTCTTACCTAAAAAAAGCATACAATTTTAATCAAGGGGGTATGGGCCAGATTTATGGATAAGACAGGGATGATGAGATGAAAGGATTGAGTTGATTAGGCCTGAATTCTCGAGAGTTTAGAAGGATGAGAGAAACTTTAATTAAAAAGCAGAAAAGCTTTACAGGTCTCATCAAGCTAGGTGCTGGGAGAATGCTTTCCTTAGCAGAAAAGTGTAGAATGAGGGGTGACGATTTGAGAATCAGAGGTGGGCCATTTAAGACAGTGACATTTCTCCTCGCTCACTGCAATTCAGGGCCCCAAACAGTCCTTCCAGGTGAGGCGACACTTCTCCTGTGAGTCTGTTTGGGTAAGTTACTGTATCCGGAGCTGCAGTGTGGCCTCCTGTATATCGGTGAGACCCAAAGTAGATTGGGAGACCGCTTCACTGAGCACCTTCGCTCTGTCTGCCTGAAAAAGTGGGATCTCTCAGTGGCCACCCACTTTAATTCCACTTCCCATTCCCATTCTGACATGTCCTTCCATGGCCTCCTCTACAGTCGTGACGAGGCCACACTCAGGTTGGAGAAGCAGTATTCCATCTGGAAGCCTCCAATCTGATGGAATGAACTTGGATTTCTCGAACTTCTGGTAACGCCACCCCATCACTTCCCCATTCCCATTTCCCTCTCTCACCTTATCTCCTTACTAGCCCATCGCTTCCTTCTGGTGCTCCTCCCCTTTCCTTTCTTCCATGGCCTTCTGTCCTCTCCTGTCAGATTCCCCCTTCTCCAGCCCCATATCTTTCATCAATCTTCTCAACTCTTTACTTCACCCCTCCCCTTCCCTGTTTCACCTATTACCTTGTGTTTCTTCCTCCCCTCCCCCCACCTTCTAACTCTGATTCCTCATCTTTTATTCTCCAGCCCTGATGAAGAGTCTCAGCCAAAACATCGACTATATGCTTTTCCATAGATGCTGCCTGGCCTGCTGAGTTCCTCCAGCATTTTGTGTGTGTTGCTTGGCATTTTCTATGTGCAGTCCGTGGAGAATTGGTAATTGAGTTCATGTAAAAGAGAGAAAGATCATTTTCGGGATTTTGAAAGGAATTGAAGAAAATTGAAATTGTAACATTGCGGATCTTAAAGGTTCACATGACTTGATTCTGATCCCCATTCTAATATGTCTACACTTTTAAAAATAAAGCACAATTGTTCCTACTAGATACATCCCTTTGAAAACACAGGAAGAAAATGCTGCGGTTACTCAGTAGGACAGATGCTAGTTTCTCCCATAATCTGCTTGATCTGCTGGGTATCTTCAACATTTCTTGCTTATGTCTCATACTTCTGGCATCTGCAGTCATTCTTCATCGTTTTAATTCCAAGGCAACTCAAATCAAATACATATTGCCAATGAAAATCAGCGTATAGATGGAAACATCATAAAATCAGAATTTTACAGCATAGATGGAAAAAAATTGGCCTGATATTCCTGCTGTTGAAAAAGACCTATTTAGACCAAACCAACTTCCCAGCTCTGAGTCTGTAGTCATAGTCATACTTTATTGATCCCGGGGGAAATTGTAGCTTTGTAGCTTGCAGCATATCATCTTCATCCACATACTTTCTCAATATGATAAACGTGTCTGGCTCGATCACTTTCTTAGGCACTGAATTTCAGATTCCACTGTCATTTGCCTGAAACTTCCTTTCCTTAAATTCTCTTACAGTTCTATTACTTAAAATTTACTTCCACTTGAAGGCATGAAATGGGAGCGGAAGTATGCCACTCAGACTTCTTGAACCTGCATTGCTGTTGAATAAGACTGGAAACTCAATTGTGTATTCCTGTCTACAGTTGCTTTTCATCCTCTTGCTTATCAATCTTCTATGGCTTATCAATCATCTATCTACATCTGCCTTACAAATATTGAAAGTGTACTTCTGCTGTCTTTTGAGGAAGACTGCTCCAAAGATTCTCAAACCTACAGAGAAAAAATGTACATCTGTCTCGGTCTTGTATGAGTGACCCACAGGTCTATATTCTCCCAAAAGAGGAAACATCCTCTTGAGGTTTACCCTGTTAAAATCCCTGACAATCTAATGATTCAATCCTTCTAAACTTCGTCTTGTTCGGTCTTTCCTCATAAAATAACACACTCATTCAACATTAATCTACTAAAGTTTCTCTGACACCTTAATATTCTTTCTTAAATAAGAAGCCCATTCTTACAGATGTTAATCCAGATGCGGTCTCAACAATGTTCCATATTACTGAGTATAACCTCCATCCTTTTGTATTCAATTCCCCTGGCAGGAAATAATAGCATTCTGCTTGCTTTCCTAATTACTGACTACGCCTGCATACGAGTCTTCTGTGAATTATGCATCAGGGCGCTCAAATTCCTTTGGATACCAGAGTTCTGCAATGTTTTTTACTATTTGGATAATATGCTTCATTTTTGTTTTGCTTGCCAAAATGACAATTCCTATTTTCCCACATCATGTATTACTTTCCTTTTGTCAGATCTTTGCCTGCTCATTTAACATGTGTAATCTCTTTATGACCTAATCACAACTGCGTCGACTGCAGATTTGACAACCATTCATGAATATGAAAAAGCCTGCAGATACTGGAAATGCAAAGACACACACAAATGCATGCACATCCCCAACCACCCCCCAAAGGTCAGGCAGCATCCTATGGAATGGACCATCAACTTTTCAGGCGGAGATCCTTCTTCAGGACTGAGAAGGAAGAGTGAAGGTGCCAGAAGTAAAAGGTGTGAAGAGGGAAAGGAGTCCATTTGCAAGGTGATGGGTGGAGCCAGGTGCGTTTGAAAGGGAAAGGGGTGGAGAAGAAGAAATTTGACAGGAGAGGAGAGTGGACCATAGGAGAAAGGGAAGGAGGAGGGGCACAGGGTGGAAGTAATAGGCAGGTGAGAAGAGGTAAAAGGTCAGAGTGGGGAATAGAGGAAGTGGGGGGGGGGTTGGTGGTTGATGAAGACCATTCTGTGTCTTCATTTATAGAAATTGTAGAAGGTTAAGTGCCCAGTCTCTATAACACACTACTTGTTACATTTCTACTACTAGGTTAATTCCCATTGATGCCTACCCTCTATTTTTTGTTCACCGAAGGTTTTGCATCAATGCATGGTGATTTTTGGGATAGAGCTGACTATATCTCTTTAGGTGAAATTTGAAGCCATGCAGCAACAGGGGGAAGAAAGTGGACAATGGGATTATTCTCTCCAACAGAGAGCCCATGGTGGACCTGCTTAAATGCCAGGAACTGTACGTTCCCTGAGGTCTGACTATTTAATGCTTTATCTTTGATTTGCAGTTTAAGATTCAACCCTGTTGAGGAGTCCTCCTGCCTTCCAACCGCCTGCTATGATTAAGGGGGTTAAGTCCAGATAATAGCTTAGTTTCATATACTCTGCAAACCAGTTTTTTAAAAAAAATGCTCTCTTTGCAGAAGGATGGCCATCTAAATCCATTTGGTCAAAGCAGGTGAATGGGACTGAATGAAAATTCAGCACCGACAGGATGGTGTAAATGTGGTACAGCTGGGTACAGTTCTCGATCTCCATGGAACCTGGTCCTCTAGATCTGATGCTGTGTCCACCATTTGTATAACACCTTGATACAGCAAGAGCACTGTATATAACCACCTAATCAACAACAACTGTGCCTGGCAGTAGGACATCAACTGCAAGGCAAAAAATAAAAGCCTACTCCAAAGATAAGGCCGAAGTCCAGCGTAGAGTAAAGGAAATAAATAATCAGTGGTGGGTTAAGAGGGTCCTAGAAATACAGCGGCTTGCTGACTCTGGTGATAGCAGAGGTTTCTTTATTGGCACCAAGGCATTGGATGACCAGACTATTGTAGCCTAAACCCCCTTCACTCCAAAGATGGACAAAGGCTGCTGAAGGGCAATGATGCTATCAATTCCCGATGGAAGGAACGCTTTCAGGAGCTACTTAATCATAACATCACTGTTGATATTGGAGTCATCAACCAGCTCCTACAATGCCCCATGAAGGAAGACATGAGTAAGCCTGTTAGTACCAAAGAAGTGCAGCCGGCTTGCAAGAAATTGAGGAACAACAAGGCTACTGGGCCGAATGGAATTCCAGCAGAAATCCTCAAGGAAGGTGACACAGAACTTTTAAATCATATTCATGACCTGCTTGTCAAGATCTGGGACCAGGAGAAGATTCCAGCTGAACTTGGGGATGCCCTGATTGTCATACTCTTCAAAAAGGGTGACAAAGCTGACTGGAAATTATAGAGGCATCTCTCTCCTCCCTACAATAGGAAAACTATCCGCTCAAATTTTATGTGACCGACTTTCACCTCTGGCAGAGGATCTTCTGCTTGAGTCTTAGTGTGGCTTCTCTCCAGCCAGAGGAACAGCTGGCAGATTTTTACAGCACGTCAATTGCAGGAGAAAGCCTGGGAACAAAATCTCCCACTTTATATGGCCTTCATAGACCTTACAAAAGCATTTGACCTGTAAATTGTCCTGCCCTTTGGCAGGTACTGTTCAAAATCAGGTGCCCGGTGAAATACCTTGAGATCCTGCAGCTCTTACACAATGATATGAGTACTACAGTCCTCAGCAAGAGCAGCTCTGAAACAGTACCTATTAAGGTTGAGACCAGGGTCAAACAGGGGTATATCATTGCCCCAACTCTGTTTGCCATTTTCTTTGCAACTATTCTTCACCTCACAGGCCAAGACCTCCCACAAGGAGCCCAGATTCTCTATAGGACTGATTTTGGGGGTGGGGCTCTTTAACCTTAACAAGTTCAAGGCAAAGAACAATCTGTCAACTACTTCCATCATGGAACTCCAATATACAGATGACAACACCATCATAGCTCACTCTGAGGAGGATCTGTAGTGCAGAATGGATGCTTTTGCCAGAGCATACAGGCTCCTGGGATTAGATCTAAGCATCAAGAAAACCCAGGTATTACACCAACCTGCTCCAGATCAAGCTCCTAAACCTCTAACCATCGAAGTTGACAACGTCCTTCTGGAAAACACTGATCATTTCCCATATCTTGGCAGGCTTCTTGTTTCAACAGCCAACATTGACCTTGAAATAAATCACAGAATAGGCTGTGGGAGTGGAGCATTTGCCAGGCTGAGAAATAGGGTTTCTGAAGACCGGGATATCAAGGCCAACACTAAGCTTCTGGTCTATAAAGCTATAGTCCTCCCCTCCTTGCCATATGGAGTGGAGTCATGGACAACATACAGCAGGCACACAAAATCCCTAGAAACTTGCCATCAAAGATGTCTCTGGAAGTTTCTGTGAGTTAGCTGGAAGAACAGGCACAATAACTCCAGTGTCCTGGAGGAAACTAACATTAACTCCATAGCCACAATCATGACTCAACACCAATAGTGATGGGTTAGCCAGATCATCCGTATGCCTGACTCCCACCTCCCTGAACAACTCCTGTTCAGCCAACTTGAGGATGCAAAGTGCACACCTGGAGGGCAGAAAAAGCGGTTCAAGGACGATATCAAGATCCACCTGGGGAAGTGCCACATCAGCCTGAATGGATGGGAGAAATTAGCACAGGACAGGAAAAGCTGGAGACGGACTGTCTATGAGGGGACAGTGCAGCTCGAAGAACACCTCCATCGGGCCACTGAGACTAAGCTGCTTCAATGTAAGGAGAGATTGGGAAAGGCCCAACCAGATACATTCACCACCACTTCAATGGCTGATACTGCCAACTCTGCAATAGGACTTGTGGATCACCAGTCACCTCTTCAGTCATCTCAAGACTCAGAAGTGAGCAGATCAACCACCAGGAGAAGAATCCTTCTCAACTACAAGTGATCGCTGATCATGATGGTATGTGGCTGCAAAAAACTGTAGTGTTGTGGAACCCAGCTCAATACATCATGAAAAGCAGCTTCCTCTCCATGGACTCTGTCTGTACTTCTCGTTGCCTCAGTTGAGCAGCCAGCATAATCAAAGACTCCACACACTCCGGGCAATCAGAAGTACAGACAGAGTCCATGGAGAGGAAGCTCCCCTCTCCCACTGGGCAGAAGATTCAAAAGCATGAAAGCACTTCTGCCAGCCTCAAAGGCTGCTTCTATCCCACTATTATCATACTTTTGTATGATAAATTGTTATGTTTTGTAACTTCAAAAACATTAAACTAATTCAAAGGAAGACACAGGAGTCCAAAATGCAGGTCCAACTTTGTTTACTTCAAGAAAAGCTTGCACATATAAAGGCTGCAGAATTCCTGTTGTTTGCACATATTTTGTGGTAGCATCATGGCATATACAACACACTTAATTTTTACATATAACCTGTAATGAATTGTTTAAATGAATAAAAATGCTTAATCAAACAACATATTTACAGTATTACTCAAATACGCATCATCACCATCATCAGGTGCCATGCCCAGTTTGAGCTTTGACTGCCATGGCCCACACACATCTGTTTTGGGGCAAGTGGATCAATTCATTGGTATTCATTTCACGTTCTCTGGCTGCTGTCTTCATCATCATTTGCCTTTGTCTTCCCCTTCAATCTTTCCCATAATTACCGTGCATTCTAACTCCTCTTTCCTAATCACACGTCCAATGAAGTTATGTTGCCTTTTCATGATCTCATACATTATTTCTCTTTTTGTGTTTGCTCTGTTCATAACATCCTCATTAGATATTCGTTTCATCCATGATATTCTTTGCATCCTCCTCAAAAACCACATCTCTGCTGCTACAATTCCTTTCCTCATGTTACTAGATATTGTCCAACATTCTGAGCCACATAACATAACTGGATAAATGTAACATTTCAGTACTCTGAGGCAGGTTGTCATGCCTAGTTTAGTATTGGTCAGTATACTCTTCATTCTCATAAAGGTGTCTTTTGCCATCCCTATTCTTTTGATGTCCAAGTCGCACCTGCCATCTGATGTCACCCAGCTTCCTAAGTAGCAAAAGTTCTGTACTTGTTTTATGTCTTCCCTGTTTATTCTCAGCCTGCTGATAGGATTTTGTTTCTTTTTGGATATCACCATACATTCTGTCTTTTTGCAATTGATAGACCCATTTTTGCACTTTCTTCAACAATTATATCAATTAAGTTTTGTAGTTCTTCCTCCGTACTTGCAATTAACACAGTGTCATCTGCATATCTGAAATTATTGATGTTTTCACCACCAAATATGATTCCCAAGATGTCTCTTATTTTTTTTGTAATATTGTTTCACTGTACACATTAAATAAATCAGGGGAGAAAACATACCCTTGTCTAACGCTTCTCATGATTTTCATAAACTGGCTCACTTCTCCATCTATTCTTACAGCGACAGTTTGTTCGCAGTACAGATTTCTGATTAGGCGGAGGTCTTTCGAATCTAGATCTAGAGTTTTCGGTAATATTTCAAATAACTTATTGTGCTTCACTTTATCAAATGCTTTTGTGTAGTTGATAGAACAAACAAATCTTTTTGCACTTGAATAGCTTGTCCTGATAGTAACCTTAACAGCAATATTGCGTTTCTTGTACCTTTGTCTTTCACAAAACCACATTGTTCTTTGCCTATTTCAGCTTGTATCTTACTTCTGGCTCTTGTAATCAAAATTCTTAGAAGTATCTTGGTTGTATGACTCATTAAACTTATGATCCTATGTAATTCACATTCTAGTGCTCCAGGTTTCTTAGGAAGAGTGATAAATACTGATTTTTTTCATCTCTTCTGATGTTATTTCAGTCTAATAAATCTCATTGATTAAGTCAGTAAGTTTTTCAATTCCATAATCTTCAAGGGCGATAATTTGTTCTATTACTAATTCATCAGGACCTGCTGCCTTTCCTTTCTTCATCTTATTTATTTCATTACGAACTTCAGATTTTAAAATACTCTGTCCTTCAATGTTTTTCTTAATTTCTGGTTTTTCGCCTTGATCGTCTTCAGACAATTCCTGTATATACTCAGTCCATTTGTTCATAATCTCATCTTTTTCCATGATAATGGTACCGTCCTTTGCTTTCAAACATCCACCTGAAGAACAGAGGAGCTTTTTACCAGTGATATTCTTGATTTGTTGATGTAACCTTTTCGGATCAGTAACAGGGATTCTTTCTATTTGCTCATATTCCTGGTTTAACCATTCTTCTTTGGCTTTGTGACATAAGCTTTTAACTTTTTTATCTAAGGACTTGTATTCTATAGGATTTGCTTTCTTCTGTCTCCTTTCTTCCATTAGATTTTTGATTTCATCTGTCATCCATTTATTCTTTGTGTTTTTTTTCTTTTTTAGGAATCATTGACTTTGCTGATTCTACTAAGGCATCCTTTAGTGAACTAAATTTCATTTTTATATGATTGCTATCATCTTCAAAAGATTTTATTTCTAGACTTTGAAATCTATTCCTTCAATTGTAAATTTTTGTCTTAAGTTTTCTCAAATACTACTGAAATATTAAACTCACCACTCCTCCCTGCTTAGCTATGACTCCAACTCAACACAGAATGCATCTTTGAAATGCCATTTAAACTTATTTTGTGGAATGACAGCCAAACCAATGGTCAACTCCATTTTAATTAATTTGCTGCGCATTTCTGGTGTAAGCCATATTGCTTGCCTATTGCTAGTTTTCACGTTGTAAATCTCAAGGCTACTGAATCCTGTGTTATTTGCATCATTATCAGATTTGTCATCAATAGCATGCAGATTAGTGCTCTATTTGAAACTGCAACTTGACTTGCTTTTTCTCATCCCTGCGCAGCCCCTTTATTTTTGTCTGCCTGACATGCTCTTTCTAAGTGTCCTACTATGTTGCATTTTCTGCAAGTTTTGCCTTTAAGCCTGCATTGGTCTGGCGTATGAGAGCCCTACCAAAATGATAACACAATTTGTTTGGCCAGACTGGTTTCTTTTTAGATGTTGCAATCTTGTTCACATTAACTTTCATCCTTGACACTGGAACTCAATTGCTATTTCAACTGCTCTTTTAAATATAAGTCATGCTTCAGTTAGGAACCATTTTCGGATGCTTTCTTGTGACATTCCACAAACAAGATGATCTCTCAGTGCATCATTAAGCCCATCACTGAACTGACAGTGCCCTGACAACTTCGTCAATTCAGCCACATACACTGAAATGAACTCCCCTTCCTTTTGATTCCACTTATGAGACCTAAGATGTTCTGCAAGCAACAACAGATTTGGTTCTAAATGTGTCTGCATTACTTTCATGATATCAGGAAAGCCAATTTTGGCTGGTTTGTTTGAAGCGGTTAAACTTTGACGCACACTGTATGCCTTTAAATCCAATGCACTCACCAAAACTGGCACTTGTTTCTCATTGGTTATTCCATTTGCTTTAAAATATTGCTCAATTAGCTCGGTATACATATTCCAGTTATGTGTTATGTAATTAAGCATGGCAATCTTTCCGCCGTTGCCAGCCATTTCTGCTCTTTTTTTAAATGTTTATTAGTACCTGGTATTCAGTGTTTCTGAACCCCTAAATTCTTCTGTTTTCTACCCATTTTTAACTTGACAGTCTCTGCACATGCTGGGTTGTGGTTTTTACTTAAGAGTCATAGAGAAGTGCAGCACAGATACGGGCCCCTTGGCCATCTAGTCTGTGCTGAAACCACTTAAACTGCCTACTCCCATCAACCTGCAGGATCATAGCCTTCCATATCCCTGCTATTTATATTCCTATCCAAATTTTGCTTAAGCATTGAAATCGAGCTTGCATGTACCACTTGTGCTGGCAGCTTATTCCACACTCTCATGACCCTCTAAGTGAAGAGGTTTCCCCTCATGTTCCCTTTAAACTTTTCACCTTTCACCCTTAATCCATGACCTCTAGTTGTAATTCCACCCAACCTGTGGAAAAAACCTGCTTGCATTTATCCTATCTAGATAGGGTAGTTAAGGAAGCTTATGGGGTGTTAGCTTTCATAGGTCGAGGGATGGAGTTTAAGAGTCGCGGTGTAATGATGCAGCTCTATAAAACTCTGGTTAGGCCACACTTGGAGTACTGTGTCCAGTTCTGGTCGCCTCACTATAGGAAAGATGTGGAAGCATTGGAAAGGGTACAGAGGAGATTTACCAGGATGCTGCCTGGTTTAGAAAGTATGCATTATGATCAGAGATTAAGGGAGCTAGGGCTTTACTCTTTGGAGAGGAGGAGGATGAGAGGAGACATGATAGAGATGTACAATATAATAAGAGGGATAGATAGAGTGGATAGCCAGCGCTTCTTCCCCAGGGCACCACTGCTCAATACAAGGGGACATGGCTTTAAGGTAAGGGGTGGGAAGTTCAAGGGGGATATTAGAGGAAGGTTTTTTACTCAGAGAGTGGTTGGTGTGTGGAATGCACTGCCTGAGTCAGTGGTGGAGGCAGATACACTCATGAAGTTTAAGAGACTACTAGACAGGTATATGGAGGAAATTAAGGTGGGGGGTTATATGGGAGGCAGGGTTTGAGGGTCAGCACAACATTGTGGGCCAAGGAGCCTTTAATGTGCTGTACTATTCTATGTTCTATACCCCTCTTAATTTTGTATACCTCTTTCAAATCTCCTCTCAATCTTGTACATTCTAAAGAATACAGCCCTAAAGCCCTTGCCATGTTTATTTTAGTTTGAACGTCTCACTGTGTTTGATAGACATCTTGGGTTTATTTAATAAGTACCTCGTCTTACTGTCATGTTTTGTTACTTCAAAATATTGAACTAATTCAAAGGAAGACACAGGAGTCCGAAATGCTAGTCTAACTTCACGTATCACATAGTAGCATCATGACATTTGCAATTCATTTTATTTTTACATATAACCCATATTGAATTATTTAACTGAACAAGAATGCTTAATCAAACAATATCTTTACAATATTACTCAAATACTACTGAAATATTAAATACATAACACTCCTGCCTGCTTGGCTCTCACTTCAACTCAGTGCAGGATGCATCCCAACTATATACACAGTATACTATATAATACAACTACTATACAGACATCCATGCATAGTAACCTTTAAATTGTCCCATTCAAGTCTGAAGATTTAATCTTACTCTTGTGGGATAATGTCTTTCTTGACCAGGGAGGTCACTCTGTTTGGGAGTTGAGACTTGTGGCTGTGAAAACCATCTCCTCCATGGTGGTTGTAGGGGTTGATGGTGAGACTGCAGCAAGTGTTTCTGACAACTCTGTACACCTTTCTTCTCCTTTTCTCAGCTTCTTTCTCTCTCTTCATCCTGCTCTTTTTCTTTCTCAAGTTCCTTCTCTCTTTCATGCCTTTCTCCTTCTCACTCTCTTTCTATCTCTTCTCTCCTTTAATTTCTTTTTCTTATTTCTAGTTTGTGGTCCTTGATCTTGGGAAGGTGCATTTAGTTCACTGGTGTATTCTCTTATTAGTCCTTCTATTGCTCCCTTGATTTCCTCATCCACAACATCATCTGATGAATCCTCTGTTTCCATATCTTCATTCACTACTTTCTTTTGGGCCTTCCATTCATCCAGCTGGGCTTTGGTCTTTGCATCTGCTTTTACGAGCTGCATTTTGTCTCCCACTTAAAGTTCATGCACACAGAGTAGGTTCTAGTTCTTTATGCTCACAAATGCCAAATGTTTGCAACTTCCCTTAAGCTCCTTGAACTCTCTTTCTAGCTTAAAGCTAAGCCATATTTTGCAAGTTACTGCCCGATTAACGTATCAGAAGCTTTCTCAGATATGTTTCTTACAAGAATTGCTGTAGTCGGACCACTGCTTTTGTCACTTTCCCATTCCCCTTAAGCATGGTCCTTCCTTGGTTCAATATGTTTTCCAACCAGAGACAAAAAGGTGGGCGCCCACCCATGTTTTCCTTCTGTTCGGCAATACCTCATGGTGTACAGCATGGAGACAGTTGTGGCATCATCCAGTACCTTTCTTATTTCACTTAAGTGGACTCTGTTACAGGGGATGTGGCATGCAAATGATGGATGTATCTCCAACCACGATGTAGTTGTTTCAGTCAGTCACTCCTTCACAATACTGGCCTTCCTGTTTTTACCACATACAAGCCCAATGTGGTTTGTTGGTTGCTGTATTTCACTGTGAAAACTGTCATTCCTATAGGAGTTATCTTTTCTCCAGTATAAGTTCACAGTTGGATATCTGCAGGCCTCAGTTCAGTATCTTTGATATGCTGCTCAAACTCATTTTGTGAAATGACTGAAACAGTGTCCAAATCCATTTTAATTAATTTGCCATTTACTTCTGTCGTAAGACTTATTGCTTCTGTTAGTTTTCACATAGTAAATCTCAAGGCTACTCCGTCCCATGGCACTCTCATCATTATCAGATTATTCATCAACAGCATGTAGATCAGTGCTTTTTTTGAAACTGCAATTTGACTTTTTCTTTTTCTCTTTTCTGTGCAGTCCATTTAGTCTTGTCTGTCCGACATACTCTTTGCATGTGTTCTACTTTATTGCATTTTCTGCAAGTTTCACCTTTAAACCTACATTGCTCTGGTGTAAGTGAGCTCCTGCTACAACATAACACAATTTGTTTGGCCAGACTAGTTTCTGCTTGGATGCTGCAAGTTTGCTCTTGTTCATTCCAGGCTACAACTCAATTGCGTCACTGTCTGCTATTTCAACTATTCTTCTAAATGTAGGTTTGTTCTTCAGTTAGGAACCATTTTTGCGTGCTTTCTAGTGAAATTCCACAAACTAAACTATCTCTCAATGCATCATTAAGCCCTTCATTGAACTGACAATACTCAGCCAACTTCTGCAACTCAGCCACGTCTGCTGAAATGGACTCCCCTTCCTTTTGATTCCACTTGTGAAACTTAAAATGTTCTGCAATCAACAGTGATTTCAGTTCTAAATATTCCTGCATTACTTTCATGATGTCAGCAAAGCAAACTTTGGCTGTTTTGGTAGAAGTGGTCAAACCTTGACACAAATTGTATGCCCTTAAACCCAATGCGCTCAGAAAAACTGCTACTTGTTTCTCATTGGCTATTCCATTTGCTTTAAAATATTGCTCAGTTTGCTCAGTCTGCATGTTCCAGTTATCTGTTGTGTAATCAAATGTGCTCATCTTTGTGCTGTAGCCAGCCACTTCTGCTCTTTTTTTTAATGATTAGTATTACCCAGTATTCACTGATTATGAGCCTGTGAATTCTTCCATTTTCTGCCTTTTCTTTAATTTGACAGTCTGCACATGCTGAGCTGTGTTTTTTACTAGCTGTGACATTTTTTAGTTCAAACGTCTTGCTGAGCTTCAGTGTCTCCGGTTTGTTTTAAAAATACTTTGTCACCAATGTTGTGTTTTGTACCTTCAAAACATTAAACTAATTCACGGGAGTAGCTTCATGCTTACTTTAAAGGAGGCTCATGCGTATCACATGGTAGCATCATAATTTATGGAATTCAATTATTTTTTATATATAACCCAAAATGAATTATTGAAATGAACAAGAGTGCTTAATCAAACAATACATTTAAAATATTACTCAAATACTACTGAAATATTAAATACAGAACAAAGATGGACTCTTGACCTCACAGTCTACCTTGTTATGATCTTGCACTTTGTTTACCTGCACTGCTTTTTCTCTGTAGCTTTTACATTTTTTCCCTATTTCTATTGTTTTATTTTGTTCTACTTTGATGCACGGTGTGATGATTTGATCTGTGTGAACAATACACAAGACAAGCTTTTCACTGCATCTTGGTTTGTGTGACAATAATAAGGTAATAACAATGCCCAAACCAATATCTCAGATATCAACATCACTGAATTATGGTTTTTAAACTGAGACCTCGACAACCTTCTCGATCCAGGAAGCAGATTCCATCGTGAACGGTGGTGCTCTCTGTGTGAAGTTTGTATGTTTTCCCTGAGAACACGTGACTTTCCCACTGGAGCTCCAGATTCCTTCCACACCCCAGTGATGTGCTGGTGAGTTATATGGCTGCAATAACTTAAAATATAGTTAGGTATGTCTTTAAAAATAAGGGAGACTGGATGTGCATGCGTAAGAGAATAAGATGTAGGGGCTACGGGTGAATAAGAAGAGTCAATGTATTGTAAATGATGGAAGGTGGCATGGACTGCATGGGCTGGGCAATCTCCTGTATCATATTAATTATGGGAACGCCGTCGCCAAATTTCCCAATTATTTGCCCTCTGTCGTTTAATGTTGAAGACCTCAATTAAATCTCGCCTCAGACTTCATATAAAAGAATACAACTCTGCTGTAATAATGAAAATTATCCTCCTAAATCTCCTCTCTATACTATCTCATGTCATCATATTTTTCCTGCCGTATGGTGACCAGAAATATACAGTGGCCTTATTACATTTTTTTATATACCTTTAGTGGTCATAGCATGACCTCACGGCTCGTGTTGGCAATTTTCCTATATTATTTCAGGGATCTGTGAACACACAGAGACGTCCTTGTGCAATCCTCTTAATCATGTCTCCTTTATAATTAATATATACCACAAAATGAAAGGAGCCTAGCACTGAATACAATGGGACTCCAGGGTAAAATTACCCATTGACTATTACCCTTTATTTCTTGCCACTGTGTTTTTTTTTGCAAACAGGAGAAAGTCTGCAGATGGTGGAAATCCAAGCAACACACACAAAATGCTGGATGAACTCATCAGGCCAGGCAGCATCTATGGAAAAGAGTAAACAGTTGGTGTTTCAGGCTGAGACCATTCATCAGTTACTTTTTGTTCCAGTTTGATAGCTGTTGTTATATCCCATAGATAAAGCTTAATATTTTGATTTTTGCTTGGAGGTATTTCTTTGTCAAAATTAGGTACTTCTCGTATTTTAAAAACTTTGGTCAAAAGCCAGATGAGTTCCATATTCCCCTAATTATTTTTCATCACAAAGCTTCACTTGCTTTTACAAAATTGTGAACACCTTTATTTAACACCCAAGCCATGGTTGTCTCTGCTCTTCCATCTTTTATCACCAGATCACAATGTTCATGCTTCTGAACTGAATATCCCTTAAACAAATGGGCTTAGACTATAAGATGCTAAGAATTGGAACAGAATTAGGTTACTCAGTCCATCGAGTCTGTTTCACCATTTCATCGTGACTGATTTATTTTCCTTCTCCACCACATTCTCCTGCCTTCTCCCTATAAGCTTTGCCGCCCTTACTTGTCAAGAACTATTGAATATACCCAATAACTTGGCCTCCACTGCCATCTGTGGCAAAGAACTCCAGAGATTTACAACCCTCTGGCTAAACATATTCCTCCTCATCTCTGTTCTAAAGGGATATCCTTCAATTCTGATGCTGTGCCCTCTGGTCCTAGACTTCTCCAATTTAGGAAGCATCCTCACCACATCCTCTCTATCTAGACCTTCTTACTTTTTATACTGGGTTGGTTTCAATGAGATCCCTCCCCCCCACCCCCATTCTTCTAAGCTCCTGGGAGTGCAGCTCCAGAATTGTTTGATGGCCAAGTTCTCTTGCATTAACCCTTTCACTCCTAGGATCCTTCTCATGAATCTCCTCTGGAACCTCTCCAATGCCAGCACATTCTTTCTGAGATAGGGGACCTGAAACTGCTCACAATGTGTTGTGCAGTCTGGCCAAAGCTTTATAAAGCCTCAGCATTACATCCTTGCTTTTATATTCTAGTCCTCTCCAAATGAATACTGAATTAGTAAACAATATCTAGACATAGCAAGCCACATGCAGCATTTTTCAAGCAAATTGAATGAAAATGCAACTTCTACATGTTTAACATTCACTGCCAGAAGGAAATCATGGAAAAATAGATTCAGATGCAAAGCAGCCATCATAATTAAAGACCCACCAACTCCAGACATTCTCTCATCTTCCCCCTTCCATTGGACATCGGGTTGCCACGATAGCGTAGTGGTTAGTGTGACACTATTATAACTCGAGGAGTTGGAGTTTAGATCATCATCTGTAAGGAGTCTGTACATCCTCCTCGTGGAAGGTGTAGGCTATCTCCAGGTCCTCCAGTTTTTTCCCACAGTCCAAAGAAGTACCGGTTAGTAGGTTAATTGGTCATTGTAAATTCTCCTGTCACTAGACTAAGGTTAAATCAAGGGTGGCTAGGCGGTGCAGTTTAGGGGGTGAGAAGGCCTATTTTGTGCTGTATCTCTAAACAGAATAAAATAAAAATACAAAACCCTGAAAGCATGTGCCATCAGGATCAAGGACATCCCACTGTTAGAAGACTATTGAATGGTCCCCTAGTACAATGAGATGGAATTCTCACCTCAAAGTCGGCTTGTCATGGCCTTGCACCTCACTACACTTCCTCTATAACTCTATCAGTTTATCCAGCATTCTGTTCTGCTTCCCTCCATACTATCTCAGTGTGCCAATGTGATGAAATGATCTGTGTGGATGGCAGGTAAAACAATGTTTCGCAGTCTACCTTGCTACATTTGACAATAATAACCCGATTCAGATTTTCACCAATTTAAATTTATCTTGCTCGGACAGAAATCCTGGATCTTGTTATGCTGACTTAGTTGTGCCTCAGAGAAGTCATGTCAGATGCCAAAACTCAGTGCAATATTGCTGCCTTTTATTTCTTCCATAGATGGTGCCAATCAAAATCTGCATGGACCAGAGATGATGTGGCTGCATGCTCTACTAATGGAAGGTGCTAGATGACCTAAAGTGTAATTGTCCTCATACATCCTGGACCATGGAACACATTACATCAATCTGACCATTCGCATCTGTTGTAGGTGGCTCCTCATTCAAGAAACCATTCAAGTCTCGAAAAAAATGGGAGAGGGAGAGTGTCAGAGTCATAGGCTGTTACATTACATCAATTTGCCGTAAGGGACATGTAGCTCAAATTCCACTAAATAAAATTCGTTATTTCATTGACCTCAGCCCCCACCCTATTAGCACCTCAAAACTTCAATCATTAATTTTTAGCACCTCAAAACTTCAATCATTAATCAACCACAATCTTCCATTGACAAGTCCATGCTGACTTACCTGTATCTTTCTGCTATCCCTTAGAACCTTCTGAGTAACTTTCCCATCACCAAACCTGGCTGACTGGTCTGTAATTACACAATTTATCCCTTTCTCCCATTTAAAAAAAAACCGGATCATGCCTGAAGCCAGAGGAATAAAGATTGGTAATCAGAACCACAGATACTTCCTTTCTTGCTTCTTTTAACAACCTGGGATACATTTTATCCAGATTTAGTGAATTGCTTGCTTTAAATGATACTAAAGCCCTTAGTATTTACTCTCTATATGCCTTGTCTAGCATTTCATATACGTATTTCTTTAATGTCAAAGTCTAAACTATCCCTTTCTTTTTGAAGACGGACATGAATTGTTATTGGGAAAGTAAACATATGTTGTTCTCTTTGCGCCATTTCTTTTCATTCTCATTCTTTCGTTCAATATGTGCTTTGAAATTTCCTTCATTTTTTTTTACAATGGGTGTATTTCATCATGTACTTTTTTTCATTCCTAACTCCCTTTGAAATTACAGAGAGTCATAGAAAAAGAGAGCCAGCACAAGATCAGGCCACAGTGTGTATGCTGCCATTCCCATTAATACACTCGCCCCTCGTAACACTACCCCCCATCGCACTGATTCAAAACAATGATGTAATTCCATTCCTTATTGAAACTTTTAAATTGACAAATTCATTCTAAGCAACACTTAAAACTTCTCAAGAGCAGTAGCACCATTACAGTAAACATTCAGTCAGCCAGTGAGAGCACCTTACATACACTCTGAACTCACAGCCAATCACGTATTAGTCCACGATCTGCCTCCCCTGCTTACTCCCTCGCCAATTTATTCCATTTTTTTTCACCCACGATGTCTGGAAAACGGCTTGCAACTTCCAGTGAGGTTACCTAAGGTGTCTATGAAGAGCATTGGCATGGATATGAAACTGCAAGTGATATGGCATTAGGAAGCTGGTGAACGTCAGGTTGATATTGGCGCCTCATTGAAATTGGCTACATCGACGATCAGAACACTTATTTTTTAAAAAATGCAGACAAGATGAAAGTCCCTACAATGATGACTTTGAGGTTATCATCAACAAAGGTGCCTCGTTCAAGGAGCTATTTGCTTGAAAAAATGGAAAATAGACTAAATATATTGAGTGGATGACCAAATACAATGAAACATGCCCCTAAGGATGTGGAAGCATTGGAAAGGGTACAGAGGAGATTTAGAGAGTATGCATTATGATCAGAGATTAAGGGAGCTAGGGCTTTACTCTTTGGAGAGAAGGAGGATAAGAGGAGACACGATAGAGGAGCACAAGATAATAAGAGGAATAGATAGAGTGGATAGCCAGCGCTTCTTCCCCAGGGCACCACTGCTCAATACAAGGGGACATGGCTTTAAGGTAAGGGGTGGGAAGTTCAAGGGGGATATTAGAGGAAGGTTTTTTACTCAGAGAGTGGTTGGTGCGTGGAATGCACTGCCTGAGTCAGTGGTGGAGGCAGATACACTTGTGAAATTTAAGTAACTACTAGACAGGTATATGGAGGAATCTAAGGTGGGGGGTTATATGGGAGGCAGAGTCTAAGGGTCAGCACAACATTGTGGGCCAAAGGGCCTGTACTGTGATGTACTATTCTATGTTCTAAGCCAACTGATAATAATGGAAAAGGCAAGAAGCATCTTCAATCATTTTCAAGAAGAAGATGATGATACATTGGTAACATTCACAGCCACCAGAGGTTGGTTTGATAGATTTAAATGGTGCAGTAACCTCCATAACGTACAGGTGAAGTGGCTAGTGTAGACAGCAAGACAGCCGAGGTATTTCCTGCGACACTGAAGGCCAGAATCGAAAAGGATGATTATCCTCTCGAGCTTGTCTTCAATGTGAATGAAACAGGCCTATTTCAGAAAAGAATGCCTTCTCATACTTTTATCTCCCGAGAAGAGAAATGTGCATTTGTGTTCAAGGCTCAAAGGACAGATTAAATCTCTTACTAGGAGGCAATGCTAAAAGTGACTTTCAGTTAAAGCTTATGATTGTGTATCACTCTGAAACACCATGAGCAATGAAAGGCATTCTAAAGTCAAGTTTACCAGGGATCTGGAAACCAAACAAGAAGCCCTAGGTGATGATTGATACTTCCAAAATTGGTTTGTTTCACAGTTTCGTCCAGCAGTGAAGTGGTATTGTGAGGAACATGACCTTGAACCTAAAGCGTTGTTGATGCTTGATAATGCCCCAGGCCCACCCTGAGAGTCTGGACACACTTTGGACCTGTATTCCTGTAGAAATGGTTTAACCTTCCACCCGACACCACTTCATTACTCCAACCAATGGATCAAAGAATAATATCAAATTTTAAAGCCTACTACCTTCATTGCACATTCAAGCAACTTGTAGAGGAAACAAAATGTCAAGACAAATTTGGAATCAGTCAATTTTGGAAAAGCTACAATGTTATGAAAGCTGTAGATAATATCAGAGTGGCCTGGGATGAAGTCATTTCAAACTGCATGAACAGAGTGTGGAAGAAGCTATGGCCAGAAGCATGCAACAACATCCTAGGATTTCAGGTGGAACCAGTCATCCAAAGCATCATTGAAATGGCCAATGAAAGGGATTAGAAGATGTTGATGTTGAAAGGTTGCTGCATTCTCATGGTTGAGCGCCTTAATAAGGAAGAGTTTTGAGAATTGGCAGAACAATGCATCCTCGGTGAACCTGAGAAGAGCAAGCTCTAGCAAGAAACCTCACCACAAAATTCCTCGGCACTAGCGTCACCACGATCACACAGACCACGGACCTGTTCATCAATAATGACCCTGACTGGGAGCGAAAAATAAGGCAAAGAGAGGTGTTCGCGACATGATTTCCTGCTACCGAGAACTGCTTCATGAGAGGAAACTTTAGAAAAGGCAGTCAAATCTCGATGCCCACTTGAAGAAGAAGCCAAAGTTAGAGGAGGACCCACAGCCTGGCCCCTCTGAGATGTAACCATTACCCACTTCCCTCTCCTGCCACTGCGATGTGTTGCTGCTCCACTGATGTGCGGGTTAGGCCTATTTGTGTGTTTCTTACTCCACAAATTACTAAGTAAAGCAAGGCTGCGTCCTCGCGGCAACTCTCTTCATCTTCTTCAGCATGATGCTCGACAGAGCCACAGAAGACTCTAATGATGAGGATGGTGTTTACATCCGATACTGCACCGATGGCAGCCTGTTCAACCTGAGGTGATTACAGTCCCACACCAGGACATTGGAGCAACTCATCCAAGAGCTACTCTTCGCCGATGATGCTGCCATTGTTGCCCACACGGAGACAGCTCTGCAGCGTATCACATCCTGCTTCGCAGAGGCTGCTGAGCTCTTCGGACTGGAAGCCAGCTTGAAGAAGACAGAAGTTCTCCAACAGCCCGCACCTCAGGAAGATTACCACCCTCCCCGCATCACCATCAGTGAGGTAGAGCTGAAGACAGTCCGCCAGTTCAGCTACCTGGGGTGCACCATCTCGTCAGATGCCAAGGTCGACAAAGAGATTAACAACAGACTGGCAAAGGCAAGCAGTACATTCGGCAGGCTGTACAAGAGAGTCTGGAACAACAAGCATTTGAAGAAAGGCACAAAGATCAGTGTGTACAGAGCCGTTGTATTGACCACCCTCCTGTACGGCTCTGAGTCGTGGGTCACCTACCGTCACCACCTATGACTCCTTGAGCGTTTCCACCAGCGCTACCTCCGCACCATCCTCAACATCCACTGGAGTGACTTCGTCACCAACATCGAAATCCTTCAACAGGCGGAGGTCCCAGCATCGAGGCCATGCTGTTGAAGACATAGCTGCGCTGGGCAGGGCACGTCTCCAGGATGGAGGATCATCGCCTGCCCAAGATTGTACTGTATGGCGAACTCTCCACTGGCCACTGTGACAGAGGGGCACCGAAGAAGAGGTACAAGGACTTGCTGAAGGAATCCCTTAGTGCCTGTCACATTGACCATCGCCAGTGGTCTAATCTAGCCTCCGATCGTGAGGCCTGGTGACACACCATTTACCAGTCTGTCTCCTCCTTCAAGAACGCACGCAGGGCTGGCATTGAGGACAAAAGGAGAAGGAGGAAGAACCGTGACACAGCAGCAGCAAACCCAGAACAGAATTTCCCTTGCAGCCGCTGTGGCTGGGCTTGCCTGTCCCATATTGGCCTCATCAGCCACCAGCAAGCCTGCAGAAGACGTGGCCAGCCCCCTTCCTAAATCTTCATTCGTGAAGCCAAGCCATGATGATGATGACTCCACAAATTACTGTGTACACACAAAATAATGTGTCATATATAGATAGATACCTTATTGATCCCAAAGAAAATCATAGTGTCACCGTAGTATTACAAATGCACAAATATACAAGAGAAGTAAGAAAGAAAAAGTAGGTTACCTCAAAGAGTCTAAAAGGAGGAGTCATCACTTCCCCAGTTGACTCATTACGGAGCCTAATGGCCGAGGGGACGGATGACCACATATAGTGCTCCTTAGAGCAGTGTAGTTATCTAAAATTGCTCCTCTGTTCAGCCAAGGTGGCATGCAGAGGGTAAGAAACATTGTCCAGAATTTCCAGGATTTTCCATAGGAGCCTTTGTTCTACCACAGCCTCCAGTGTGTCCAGTTTGACTCCTATAACAGAGCCAGCCTTTCTAATTAGTTTATTGAGCCTATTGGCATCACCTATGTTGATACTATTGCCCCAGCACTCCACCATATAGAAGACTGTACTGGTGACAACAGACTGGTAGAACATGTGAAGGAGAGGCCTGCATACTCCAAAGGACCGCAGCCTCCTCAGGAAGTAGAGGCAACTATGGCCCTTCTTGTACACAGCCTCTGTGTTGGTGCTCCACTCAAGTCTGTCAGTGGACACATGTCCATTTACATAATGACCCCCACATAGTGCTGGTGTACATGGCGTTCTACCTCCAAGGAGAACATCCTCAGCGTTAAGTGGGGTGTGAGTGTACCACTTTAACCCCTTCTTTTATTCTCGCCCCATTCACATTAACTCTCCCATCCCAAAAATCCTACCGCTTATTTACACACTGGGTGGCTGAGGGAAGTAGGAGGAATCTAGAGCAGCCGGAGGAAACCTGTGCACTCACAGGGAGAAATGGCAAAGCTTCACGCTGACAGCACCTGGGGTCAGGATTGAGCCTATGGTAGTTCTCTGGCATTGTGGGGCCATGGCTCTAATAATTGTGCCACCGGCTAATCACAGTCATAATTTTGTACTGGTGCTGTCACATTAATGCAGCAGATTTTATTCTGAACCACCTCTCAATTATGCAGCAACACAGGTTGATTACATTGCAAATGAATTAATGCAGATCTTATCTAAAAGTTTGAGTACAAAAGAGGTGGATGCAAATTACACCACACTGTCGTATTAATGCTGACCTCTGTTCCACTAAGGCACTTGAGAAAATGCAGAAATGCTGTAACTTGCCTTCAGTAATTGTCCTTGTGGGATGGGGTAAATCTATAGGAATAATGGGAATCAGTTCAGCCAACAATGCCCTCATTCTGGGACCAGAGCTGCCCCTACAGTTGTGCTGCGGTCCTGTCTGGTGTATGATACCTGTACTTGAGCAGCTTCAGAGGCCGTGCTCTGAGGCACTGATTTCTTCACAGAAGTACAAGAGGACGGGTCTTACACTCAAAGCTCAGTAGACAGAAGTCCTCACTTTAGAAGTAACTGCTTGCAGAAGAATGCTGGAAAATGTGGCATTCTGCCATGGGAAGAAATTGCCAAGTGAACAAAGGCAGGGGGTCGGGGGTAATATCCTCAGAGCCATTTTGAAAAAAAAATACAATATTCCCACTGATTCCTGACTTATGACCAACTAAAGCAGCTGAGGAGCTTTTGGAATGGTACCGCTGAGCTGGAGACCATATGTTTGGAATACACAGAAGCCCAGTATCAATGATGAATGAAAAACATCAGCTCAAACAAGTACCCACCTACCAATCCCAGCAGGCATCTCCTGCCCTACTCACTTCCAACACCGATCCCAGTCAACACTACTCCTACCAAAATTGAAGTGGAAGAAAGACATCCTGAATCCTAAGGGACTGCCTTAGAAAATAAAAAGGCTATGAATGTTAACAGGATTGATAGCAATTCCCAATCCTAATCGAGTAGATCAAGACTCTTGGTTTACAGTGATCCATGATTTCCAATGTGTTTCTGAGACTTGAATGTAATGGATATCTTTATAATTTTAAGACTTTTAATAAGAGGAATGTATAAGAGCTGCTTGCCCAGGGAGATTTAAAAATATATTAGATCACAAAGAATTTAGCAGGAATTTCTCCACACAAAATGTAGGAAAGCTTGACACGTTAAAATGGGAGGAGTCATGTCTGGAACATGGACATCATCACCAATCAATTGACCAAATGGGCTGGTTTTTGTTTTTTGTTATCATTCACCAGATGTTTGCCTCCTTGGTAAAGATTCAGGTAGTGATCTTTAGGTATTGAGAAGAAGTAACAGGCCAGAGGGAGGCATAGAAGGAGAGGGGAGGGGAGGTAAATTTCAGATTTGCAGAGGTTTTGAACCAACTGCTCTTCTTAGAGGGTGTCCCAACCCTTCTTCAGCATTCTGCTCTATTGAATACATTGTGCACCAGAATAAAATTGAATTTATTTAAATCTTACATTCATCCCACAATGTGAGGTAGTAAAAATCCTGGCATTATGACTCCATTCCATTGTTCATCTTCTTTCATCCTGTGCTGATATTTTGACCCCGGCCCCAGTCTTTAGTATGAATCAAACATAACATATTACTGGAGGCAAAGCGGAACTTCCCAGTGGCCAAATAGCTTAATTCCGATTCCCGTCCCGACATGTCAGTCCATGGCCTCCTCTTCTGTCAAGGTGAGGCCACCTTCAGGTTGGAGGAGCAACAACTTGTATTCCATCTTCGTAGCCTCTGACCTGATGGCATGAATATCAATTTCTCCTTCCAGAAGAAGTAATTTTCATCCCCTTCCCCTCTTCTTCTTTGCCCCACTCTGGCCTCTTACACCTTCTCACTTATATATCACCTCCCCCTGGGTCCCCTCCTCCTTTCCTTTCTCTTATGGTCCACGCTCCTCTCCTATCATATTCCTTCCTCTCCAGCCCTTTATCTTTTCCACCTGACTGGCTTCACCTATGACCTTCCAGCTAGCCTTCTTCCCCTACCCCTGCCTTTTTATTCTGGCATCTTCCTCTTTCCTTTCCAGTCCTGAAGAAGGGTCTCACCCCAAAATCTCGACTGTTTATTTCCACCACAGATGCTGACTAACCTGCTGAGTTCCTCCAGCATTGTGTGTGTGTGTGTGTGTCACTTTGGATTTCCAGCATCTGCTGAATTTCTCATGTTTATGATATTCCTGGAGGCTTTAAGACCTATGGAACCAATCTAAAGCTATATTGGAAAATGTGACAATCAAAACATGCATAGCTGCATGTGCAGCATGCCATTTTCTGGATAGCTGTAAGTCACCATGAAATAACTAACACTTATGATGTGACCCTACTGTTTCCTGAAGAGCCATATGTTGTATAATAAATTATGTTAAACTGGACACTTTCTTGTATTTTAAGTAGCTGTGGAAAACTGAGCAGAACCGCATTTTATGAGGGAAGGAATGACCCTTTCAGTACTAAGCTCCAGTCACAAATATTGGCAATAATTGTTTTAGTCAGTCAAGGAAAGGGGGCCATGCTCCTCAGACTAGCGTTTATTTGCATTTCCAATAAAATATGTTGAATGACACCGTAATTTCAGATGACAGTGAAGAGATACCTGCATCACGGTGGATCTGGAGACTTAAATAAGGCGGTTTTAGTAAGGGCAGCAAGTTTCCTTTCAACAACAATTGGAATTTTATGAAGTCTGCTTGTTTTTTCTTGTCATCATATTAGCTTTATATCACAGGTTTAAAAAGATATTAATTGAAGTTAAATTCCTCAGCTGATCTCGTTCATAAAATAATTCTTGCACTAAAGAAGGCCAGTCAGCCCATCGAGTCTATGCCTGCTCTTTACAGAGCCATTCAGCCAGTTCCATTCAGTCTATTGTCCCCCATCACCTTGCAAATTATTTCCTCTCAAGTGCCTATCCAATTTCTTTTTGAAACCCCTCATTGACTCTTATCAGCTAAAAGGATTTCAGCTCATATTTCAGGATATGAAACCCATATTTCTGGATGATTAGCCCAGCTCCCGAATTACTAGTCTATAATTTAACTATGCTGCTAGTGTTCCCTTATGGGTATACTTTCAAATATGTAATACTGCCAAAATCATCAGAGGAATGTTTTAAGAATTAGAATTTTTCCCATTTTCCAGTCTGCAAATGAAATATTAGATTCAATCCTACATAGACAAAAGTGTAATCTAGCTATGTTTCTGTCTCTGAATAACAACTAAAAATCATTACTTTTCAAATTCTTCACTGCATCTTAACCAGAATTCATAGGTCATTATGGTGAATTACCTGGCATTATTGTAAAATTATATTATTTATATTAAATGTTGTGAATTGACAAAAAAAAACATTATTACAAAAAGAATGATGAGTATTTAATCATCCTGGCTCGAATTTAGCCACTCTCATTTTGGACTTGGGTCCCGATAATTTATATATAGTATTGGTGAGTTGGCAGTTACACCGAGTACAAGGCATTTTGCACTGAAAGGTACTGAACTTTATTTTCTTTCGATCTATTTGTGTTTTTACATGTAAAAAATGTGTATCATTTATAAAGTCATAGAACACTACGGCACAGAAACAGGCCATTTGGCCCTTTCAGTCCGTACCATCCTGGGCTTCTGCCTAGTCCAATCTTCCTTCATCCAGACTACAGTCCTCCATACTGCTGTCATCCATACACCTATCCAAACTTCTCTCAGCTGCTACAAATGAATCCACATCTTCCATTTCCACTGGCAACTTGTTCCACATTTACAAGAGCCCTTGAGGGAAGAAGTTCCTCCTCAGACGCTCTTTAAATATTTTACCTTTCACCCTAAACCTATGACTTCTAGTTCTGGTCTAAGCCACCCTGAGGGGAATAAGCCTGCTTGCATTTACCCTGTCTATACCTCTCATAATTTTGTATATAAAATCACGTAAATTGTAAATATTCCTTATCTTGTACTATGTGTCTGTGATACTGCTACATGTTTTTCATTGCCCCTGCACACACATGTACTTGTGCATATGACCATGAGCTTAATTTTGAGGGTGACTGACAATTGGGACAAAATGGGTGCGGCACAAAACAATGGTTTGGAGTAGCAACATTTATTAAAAGTGAAGGGACTGTTTCAGGAAATCAGATGTATATTAAAAAAAGATGCCTTCAACATCCTGGGGGAGCCTCAGGGTCTGGCTTTATTGAATAAAGTCTGCACTGTCTCTGGGAACCAATGGGTGTTGGGCTGAAGTAAGGGGCCTTATGTCTGCTCCAGGTGTATGCTAAAGCAAGGCCTGTTAATTTTCCTTTACCAATATGAATTTGGCCAGAAATGTGTGTGCACATCTTGCCTGACAAATTATTGCACAATGCCAGCATTTTATGTGCTAATTATACAAAATTTCTATTTGCCTAGAGCACATTGAGCCAATGATAATTTTCATTTAACTTGTTCCTGGCATCAGGCACACACCAAATGACATCATTTTTCATGTAGCATCCATTGCCTTCTGTACTGGTGTAACCTGGAGCTCAGTGCTCCGCAATTCTGAGTGGACAGCTTCAAATCTGACTTTGGGCTGCTCAAGCATGGCCGAACTCCACAGAGCGTGCTGACATTAACAAGGAGTGATTTCTCCAGAACTTAACTGCTTGTTCCATTAGTGACAGCATAGACTGTGCTTCCTCCGAGCAAGGACCTCAGCACAGTTTCAAAAGTGAACACTGACCTGCTGAGCTCCTCCAGCATCAGAGGTACAACGTCATATTCAGGGTACTCTACTGAGCAAAGTATTCACGGGCTCAGGAACTGTACAACACAGGAAAAGGTCCTTCAGCCCACAGCATCTGTACCTAACACAAAGCCAAATTAAAATAAATTCTACCTGCCTGTACCGCTCCATTCCCTGCATATTTATGTGCCTATATAAGAGTTCCCTATCATTCTGGTAATTTCCTCCCTTCCTCCTCCTCCCTCCCTCTTCTTAACTCTTCCACTCAGCTCCACCCCCTCCACATCTTCTCTTCTCCCTACCTGCCTGTCACCTTCCCCAGTGCCCCACCTCCTCACCTTTCTCCCATGGTTCACCCTCCCCTCCTATCAGATTCCTTCTTCTTGTTTAGTTCCTCCTCCCCCACCAACCTGGCTTCACCAATCCCTTCTAGCTTGTACTCCTTCTCCCTCCCGCACCTTCTTAATCCGTCTTTTCCCCTCTTCCTTTCCAGTCCTGATGAAGGGTCTTGGCCTGAAACATTGGCTGTTTATTCATTTCCGTAGGTGCTGCCTGACTGACCTGCTGTGTGGGTTCTACAAAATATTGCTCCAGGAAACATTTCCCTACGAATTCCTCTTCCACAGTAGCCTTGTCAGTTTGATCAGTCCAATCAATATGCAGATTAAAAGCAGCCATAATAATGTAGTTCCTTTCTTCCATGCATTTGATATTTCCCTAATTTTATTTTATCCTAAAGAAAGGATGTTGAGGGCTATGGAATTCTTTTCAGCATTTTGTGTGTGTTTCCCCCATCATCTATTTCCGCCATGGTAGCCTTTTCCACGGCCCTACCACTATCCCTCACACTGAGAACTTTATCCAAGAACTTGCCATTCACATCTCCTTTAAATTCCCCCCACCCACCTTAAATACATATCCTCTAGTATCTGACATTTATACCCTGAGAAAAGGATTCTGACTATCTACCCTATCTAAGCCTCTCACAATTTTATATGCTTCTATCAGGTCTCTCCTCAGCCTATGACATTCGAGAGGAAACAACCCAAGTTTAGAAACATAGAAAAAAATGTGCAGCACAATACAGGCCCTTCAGCCCACAAAGTTGTGCTGAACATGTCCCTACCTTAGAACTACTTAGGCTTTACCCATAGCCCTCTACTTTTCTAAGCTAGATGTAGCCATCCAGGAGTCTCTTAGAAGATCCCATCGTTTCCGCCTCCACCATCGCCGCCGGCAGCCCATTCCATGCACTCACCACTCTCTATGTAAAAAACTTACCCCTGACATCTCCTCTGTACCTACTTTCAAGCACCTTAAAGTTATGCCTTCTCGTGCGAGCCATTTCAGCCGTGGGGAAAAGCCTGTTATCCACACTATCCACAGTTTGTTTAACCTTTCCTTCTAGCTCCTACTCTCTAATCCAGACAACATCCTGGTAAGCCACTTATGCACCCTTTCCAATGCCCTCCGTGTAATGGAGTACCCAGAAGTAAAATCTACAGATACTGGGAATCTGAGATCGTTATGGAAAATGATGGAAGTACTCAACACATCAGGCAGCAGCTGTGGCTTCTGATGAAGAGTTTTGGATCTGAAGTGTTTTCTTTCCATCCATGCTGCCTGATCTGTTGAGTGTATCAAGAATTTTCAGTTTATATTTTACACGGGCATTGTATTTGCAAAGAGATGATTCAGTCAACTTTGATTACAGTGAGGAGCAGGTGGCATATCTGGCACTGAGGCACTGGGATTGGCCAGCATTGTTTCCTTTACGAGCAGCAGGCATTGACTACACCCAAGAGCCCATGAAGGCTTCCCTCAATAACCTAGACGTACTGACAATCGGAAAATGTTTTCACTCTGTCAGCGTGCAACTTGTGAGTTGTAAAAGTATTTCCTTTTGGTGAACACAATGCTTCTGGGAAGCAGCTTTACTCCATTGCCCTGAGGATGTCCACACACAAGACGTGTTCAGCTGTCAGTGCTAGGGGCTGTCCTCTGTTTTCTTGGCTGTCTGCTCCAGTGGAATGTCCAAACACAGCAGGCGAGCAGGGATACAAGAACAGGAATAGTATTGGGATATGCCAATGGTCTCCTCAAAATTAGACACTATTGTGGCGTTAGTCCAGACATCCTGCAGTCCATTTCAGTCAGACTCCATCATCATGAATTGCGTGCTGGACAATCTTGCAGACTGCAGGTTGCAGCTGGTACCAAAGGAAGAGTAGCCAAGAAATCCAGAATCCAAAGACCAGAAAGAGAAGTTTGAAGACCGGGGGAAGGGCTAGGTGACCAGGGGTGTGCCCTCTCTGAGGACTTATAACTTCCTTCCTCATCTAAGCGGGGAGGGAAATATTGCTCAAAGGGATTAAATGATAGGGAAACACTGCAAACACTTGCCTGCTTTAAACTGGAGGCGTTCCACCTCACCTCCCACCTTTGTGGTTTCAACCCTTGATACTTAATACTGAGTACAATAAACAATTTGCTGAGGAACTCAGCAGGTCAAGCAGCATCAAAAGTAGAACATCATGAATTTTTTTCTTCACCACAGATATTGCTCAGCCCACCGAGTTCCTCCAGCAGATTAATTCTCCAGATTCTAATACCTGCACTCTCTTGTGTCTTCAGTTTCACTAACAAGCCTGGTTTATTTTCTCCCTCCACACATGTAGCTGTACCCTTCTGTTTCAATTCTCTTCTTTCTTTCTTTGCATCTGTCTCCAGCTGTTATTTTGTAAGGTGATCATTATCTTGTCAAGTTTGACCTGCACGTGATCAAATCATTCTTCTGTTCTTTCCTTCCCTCCCATCTCTACAAATATAAACATGTTTATTTTCTCACTTTTCCATTTCCAATGAAGGGCTCTGCCTGAAGTGTCTGCTCCACTTCTCCCTTACTTGACATGTTGAGTATGTCTGACATTTTCTGTTTTTGGTTTGGATTTCCAGCATCTGTAGTTCTCTCTCTCTCTCTCTCTCTCTCCCATTGATGGCTCCTGGGTCTGCCGACCTCTCTGTCACACGAGGCATCACTCATTGATATTTCTTTGAATGTCTCCTATGTGAATGTATTTCCTCTACATAGCCTCTGCCTCATCCTGGCAGTCAAAATTCATCTTGATGCCCCTTGGTCACGGTGGTGAGCAGGAACATAGGATGTGACAGCACAGTACAGTTCCTTTGGCCCACCATGTTGTGCTCACCTTTCAACCTACTCTGAGGTCAATCTAGACCTTCCCTCCTGTATAGATCTCCATTTTTCTACCATCCACATTTTTTTTCAAGTTCAAGTTTATTGTCATCTGACTGTACATATATACAACATTCCTCCATCCATCATGCATACATCACAGCACGCACAGCTCAGAAGACAAAATATTACCATAAATAAGTTAATAAAATATAATTCAAAATGCAAGTGAAGTGTGCAGTGCAGGTAAATAGTAAGTAGTACAGTAAGCAGCTTGGTGACCACCTGGACAACACAAACACCTACAGTATGTCAGGATGCTGTTCATCAACTGTAGCTCAGCCTTTAACACCATCATTCCCACAATCCTGATTGAGAAGTTACAGAACCTGGGCCTCTGTACCTTCCTCAGCAATTGGATCCTTGACTTCCTAACTGGAAGATCACAATCTGTGCGGATTGGTGATAACATCTCCTCCTCGCTGATGATCACCACTGGTGCACCTCAGGGGTGTGTGTGCTTAGCCCACTGCTCTACTCTCTTTATACACATGACTGTGTGGCTAGGCATAGCTCAAATACCATCTACAAATTTGCTGACGATACAACCATTCTTGATAGAATCTCAGGTGGTGACGAGAGGGTGTACAGGAGTGAGATATGTCAACTAGTGGAGTGGTGCCGCAGCAACAACCTGGCACTCAACATCAGTAAGATGGTGAGCTGATTGTGGACTTCAGGAAGGGTAAGATGAAGGAACCCATGCCAATCCTCATAGAGGGATCAGAAGTGGAGAGAGTGAGCAGTTTCAAGTTCCTTTGTGTCAAGATTTCTGAGGATCTAACCTGGTCGCAAAATATCAATGTAGTCATAAAGAAGGCAAGACAGCAGCTATACTTCATCAGGAGTTTGAAGAGATGTGGCATGTCGACAAATACACTCAAAAACTTCTGTACTTGTACCGTGGAGAGCATTCTGACAGGCTGCATCACTATCTGGTATGGAGGGGCTTCTGCACAGGACTGAAAGAAGCTGCAGAAGGTTGTAAATCTAGTCAGCTCCATCTTGGGTACTAGCCCACAAAGTACCCAGGACACCTTCAGGGAGCGGTGTCTCAGAAAGGCAGTGTCCATTATTAATGACCTCCAGCATCCAGGGCATGCCCTTTTCTCACTGTTACCATCAGGTAGGAGATACAGAAGCCTGAAGGCACACACTCGGCGATTCAGGAACAGCTTCTTCCCCTCTGCCATCGGATTCCTAAATGGACATTGAATCTTTGGACATTACTCACTTTTCTTAATATACAGTATTTCACAGTTTTTGCACGTTTTTTTAAAAGATCTATTCAATATACATGTACTGTAATTGATTTACTTGCTTATTTATTATTATTATTATTATTATTTCCCTACTAGATTATGTATTGCATTGAACTGGTGCAGCTAAGTTAACAAATGTCATGTCTGATTCCTAGTGATGAGAGCTGGGTGGTGGTAGAGTATTCATTCGTCTCATTGCCTGGAGGAAGAAGTTGTTACCCAGTCTGGCAGTCCTAGTCCAGATGCTCCTGTGCCTCCTTCCTGACGGTAGTGGGCCAAAGACATTGTGAGATGGATGGTAGGGATCTTCAACAATGCTTCAACGCTCCTGGTAAATGTCACAAATGGGGGGGGGAGGGGAGGGAGACCCTGGTGATCCTTTCAGTGGTTTTTACTATCGTCCACAGGCTGTTGCTGTCCTAGGCCTTGCAGGTCTCTACCACACAATGATGCAGCCAGACAGGGCACTCTTGATGGTGCTCCTGAAGAAAGTTGTTAGAATGGGAGTGGGGAGCCTTGCACGCCTCAGTCTTCTCAGAAAGTGTAGACCCTGCTGTGCCTTCTTGACTAGTGCGGAGGTATATGTGCATGCCAAGGAACTTTGTGCTCTTCACTCTCCCCGTGGCTATGCGATCGATGTGTAATGGAGGGTGGTCGACCTGGGCCTTCCTGAAGTCCACAATCTTCTCTCCTGTCTTGGCCACGTTGAGACTCAGGTTGTTGTTCTCAAGCCGCTTGACAAGCCTCTCTGCCTCTCTCTGTATGCTGACATTGTTGTTGATGAAGGGGCATTTTGAGCTGAATCTGGCAGCGCAGTCGTGAGCAGCACGAACAGCGGCAGCTGATCACACAATGCTGAGGGCACCCGTGCTCAGTGTGACTGAGCTTGGCTGTCCCCAGTGAGGATGGTTTGTCCATTGTGTTAAACGCTGAGATGGAGTTGGTGAAAAACATCCCACAGATGAATAACACACAGAAAATGCTGGAGGAACTCAGTAGACCAGGCAGCATCGATGGAAAAAAGTACAGTCGACGTTTCGGACCGAGACCCTTTGACAGGACTGCATAAGAGGCATTGTTTTCTAGGTTGGTCGTGTGGGAGAGGCGGGACGAAGTTATTGCATCATCAGTGGACTAGTTTGACTGGCAGGTGAACTGGCAAGGGTATAAAATGTCTCTGGAAGGTGGGATTTTATACGATCCATTCCCAGCTGCTCAAAGAACTTCATGACTATCGAGATCAGTGCCACTGGGCAGTAGCCATTGAGGCCAGATACCGTTGCTCTCTTGGGCACTGGAATGATGATGGCTTTCTTGAAGCCTGCGGAGGCAGTGGACTGTTGCAAAGAGATGTTAAAGGTGTCTGTTAAGTCCTCCGTTAGCTGGGTCGCACCATCCCTTAGCACCTGACCAGGTGTGTTGTCCAACGTGGGTATATCCTGACTAGGATCCCCCACACCTCGGCTGCAGCCAGACGGGGTGCCTGCTCCTCAGGGGAGAGTGGACTTTCTTTGTTGTCACATCATTCATTATGCCAAATCATGCATAGAAGGCATTCAGCCTATCAGGAAGGGAGGTGTCATAGCTGTTGATGTGCAGGGTGGACTTGCAATCTGTTATGGTTTGTATAACTTGCCACATACCACTAATGCCTCTAATGTATCTGCCTCTTTTTTTTTACCGTTCCCATGGTCTGTTCTTTATCAAGTTATGGTATTGCTTTGCACTGCTGTAACTATATGTTATAATTATGTGGTCTTGTCAGTGCTAGTCTTTGGTTTGTCCTGATTTTTTTGTGATATCACTCTGGAGGAACATTGTATCATTTCTTAATGCATGCATGCATTTCTAAGTGACAATAAACGGGGACTGAGTGTCCGCATAATCTAATCTAACACCACCTCTGGCACCTCGGTACCCATCCCTTTCTGACATCCCTGCATACTTTCCTCCAGTCATCTTAAAATTATGCCCCTTCGTACTAGTCATTTCTTCCCTGTAAAAACGAACTTTAAGGGCAGATGTCTTATTGATTATTGTGAAGTGTCAGGGATTGTGAAGGTCAAAGTGAGATTGAATGAGGAACAATGCAGGTCTTCCTCGATGGGCCGAATGGCCTACTTCTGCTCCTTTGTCTTGTGATCTTGTAGCCGGAAGTTGGAACTAGATGGGAGAATAGTTTAGCTCATGGTGGAGTGGCAGAGCAGACTCGAAGGGCCAAATGGCCTGCTTCTGCTCCTTTGTCTTGTGATCTTGTGATCTTGTCTTGGCCTCGTGCTTGGTCCTGTTAAACCACTGTACAGCTTTTTCAGACGGAAGTGGCTGATTTTACAAATTTTGTACAGAAACTTGAGCTGGTAATTGTGCTAAACGCTTTAGTGCATCGAAAATAAGTGCAATCCAATAATGGTTTGATAAGCAAGTCAGCTCGCAGATTTATAGTCTGTGATTCTTTATCGTGGATAGTAAGTGAGATAAGTAGAATTTGGATAGGTACTTGAACATAAAAAGAATCGCAGGAAGGGCTTCAATGCTCATTCTGTACTTTTAATTTCATAATTCTATTTTACTGCACTCCAGTTATTCCCCTTTCCCTTCATTTAGGAAGGCACCTGAAATCTGACGCACCCCTCCATTTATTGGCTTGATGCAAAGTAAGGATTTACCAACGTGGAAAAATACTGGCAGGCAATTGTGATCCTCCTCAGTACCTCGTGACTTTGTGTGTTAATAAATCATTGCACTTTGCTGCAGGACTGATATCAATCGCTTCTTCGCAATATTAACATCTTGGTAATGCATATTCAACATCCACAAAACACCATGAGCATTCTGAAGCCTTGAAGAATTAACAGTCTGTTTCCAAATGAGAACACCAGTTTTTTTTTCGTGTGAGAAGCAGCTTGGAATCTGAAATTAATGGAAGTCTGCGCTCACCAATAGAATGTTGTAAAATTGCTGGGTCTAATCACTGCAGAGCCAAGGCGTGATACTCTCATTCAGTAAGTACCTGGTAAACGTGTACAGCTCCTCAAACTCTGACTCTGTGGTCTGGATTATAGGTGCGAGTGTCAGGATTAATCATAACCTAATCAATGCAGAATTATTGGATCAGGACTGGGTCCCATTGCTGACTGCTCATTATTCTGGCAGAGTTGCTAAACTCACTGGTCTCCAAGCTGGGTTCTTCATAAGTTAATCGTAGATAGAACCTTACACGTAGAAACTAATTCTCCTGTTTATAGCACTAAATGTGCTATCTTGTCCCATCGGTGCCTTGAACCCTGCCTATGAAATTCATTTCTTTGATATTAAAGGAATGGGTTTCGGAGGCAATGCTGAGCATGCTGATCCAAGCATACAAGCATTTAGCACTCCGAACCGAGGATGGATTTCTAGATAACAGAATTAGAGAGTGTGAATGGAAGCAATTGGCTTACCATGTCCATGCAGTTTCTCAAAGAGTTATCAATTAGACTCATTCCCCTGCTGTTCCCCCTGTACTGTATATATTTCTGTTATGTTTAGACTCTCTTTTGAAAACTAATGTTGAGTCTGCTTCCATTTGGCACACTTTCAAAAACTGCTCAAAACAACTCAATGAGTCAAAACATTCTCTTTTCTTGGACGTTGCTTCAAGTATATCATAGTCATAGTGGTAGTCATACTTATTGATCCCAGGGGGAAATTGGTTTTCGTTACAGTTGCACCATAGATAATAAATAGTAATAGAACCATAAATAGTTAAATAGTAATATGTAAAGTATGCCAGGAAATAAGTCCAGGACCAGCCTATCGGCTCAGGGTGTCTGACCCTCCAAGGGAGGAGTTGTAAAGTTTGATGGCCACAGGCAGGAATGACTTCCTATGACGCTCTGCGTTGCATCTCGGTGGAATGAGTCTCTGGCTGAATGTACTCCTGTGCCCAACCAATACATTATGTAGTGGATGGGAGACATTGACCAAGATGGCATGCAACTTGGACAGCATCCTCTTTTCAGACACCACCGTGAGAGAGTTCAGTTCCATCCCCACAACATCACTGGCCTTACGAATGAGTTTGTTGATTCTGTTGGTGTCTGCTAACCTCAGCCTGCTGCCCCAGCACACAACAGCAAACATGATAGCACTGGCCACCAAAGACTCGTAGAACATCTTCAGCATCGTCTGGCAGATGTTAAAGGACCTCAGTCTCCTTAGGAAATAGAGACAGCTCTGACCCTTCTTGTAGGTAGGCTCAGTGTTCTTTGACCAGTCCAGTTTATTGTCAATTTGTATCCCTAGGTATTTGTAATCCTCCACCATGTCCACACTGACCCCCTGGATGGAAACAGGGGTCACCGGTACCTTAGCTCTCCTCAGGTCTACCACCAGCTCCTTAGTCTTTTTCACATTAATCTGCAGATAATTCTGCTCACACCATGTGACAAAGTTTCCTACCGTAGCCCTGTACTCAACCTCACCTCCCTTGCTGATGCACCCAACTATGGCAGAGGCATCCGAAAACTTCTGAAGATGACAAGACTCTGTGCAGTAGTTGAAGTCCGAGATGTCATACCTTTAGATATCATACCTTTGGTTACTAATCCCCTCCAGTAGACACACTTTCTCCCTTCCTATGCCACTTCACCTCAGAGGCAGGCAATTTTTGAAATAAATTAGGATACTGATTTCTGTTTCTGGTTTGAAGGTGGCTGGAACAGTGCAGTCCCTCAAGGACTGCCAAACTTCCACTCTTCAAGGCATCAGTTCCCTTGTTGGCCCCTCGCTCTGCTGCTGGGAGCTTAATCTCCTGGGCAGCCTCATCATTCAGCAATCCAGCCTGCTAAGGTTCCTAGGCACAGCTTGCTGAGTGGGATCCTGCTCAGATTTGGCCCCGGGGAAGGGGTGAAACACAGAACGGCTGCTCTGAAGTCTGCAATAGGAGGTCAAGGGTTTGATCTGGAAGTCAGGGGTTTGATCTGGAAGTGTGTCAATGGCATGGGTTAGGGAAGGAAAGTAGCACTGAGCTGTTGTCACATGCTGATGCATTTTAAAATACAGTAATGTAGGCTGCAGCATTAACTTCTAGGACCAAGCAGCACACACAAGGCATCCCCAGCCCCTAGTTTTGATATCTGTAGAGATTTCACCTTAGCTTCCATTGCTACTCAGAAAACAAAACCAACTTCTCTGTTTTTCCGCATTACTGTATTACTCTGGTAAATCTTTTCTACATCCTCCGAGGACTTGACATTATTTCTAAAATGAGATTCCCATCATTTAGTATCTGAAGAACCAGATATGGAATGCGATGCCTGAAATAGCGATGGAAGTGATTCAAAGATTCAAAGTGCATTTATTATCAAAGAATGTGAACATTATACAACTTTGAGATTTGTTTGCTGAGAGGCAGCCACAAAGCAAGAAACACGAAAGAACCCAATTTTAAAAAAATAAAGACTAACTTCCAATGTGCAAAACAAAAAGCACAAATCATGCGAATAATAGAAGCAAGCAACAACAACAGGATTCCGAACCAAATTGAGTCCTCAGATCCAAATCTACAGAGTAGCCCGGAGTAGGTTGGTATTCAGTTCATCATATTAGTGGTGCAAATCGACACAGAGTTTACAGACACAAAGCACGGCAGTTGGGGACAGTCTCATAGCCTTAGTGTCATGGAGAGAGGAGCTCCAGTCTATCTGGGCCAGTGTTTAAACTGTCTGAACAGCAGGTTGTACCTTGCATTGGGATCCGGGCTCTGGGCCTAGATTTTGTTGTTTCTTGACCTCTCCAAATCAGCTCAGTCCCAGAACGATCCAACCTCACCTGACTCTCAACACCCTGCCTCTGTGGACTGGTGTTTTAATTGTCCAAGCAACATATTGAGCCTCGCATTAGGACCTGGGCCCCACTGCAGTGCTTTGCCCTGGGCCTAGATTTTGCTGCCGAAGAAGCTGTTCTCACCCTCTCCAAATAGGCCGGGTGCTTAGAGCGATCCACCTTTGTACCCGGGTTCGTTGGGTGGGGATCAGAACTCTTCTGCGTCACCATTTCCGTCGTTCTATTGCAGTTTCAAAAGGGAATTGGCACATACTTGCAAAGAAAATGTATTTGCGGTTATGAACAATGCGTAGGATTAAAGTTCAAGAAGTTCCAAGTAAATTTATTATCAAAGTAGATCTATGTTACCACATAGAACTCTGAGATTCATTTTCTGGCAGGCAAACACAGTAAATACAAGAAAAACAATAGAATCAATGAAAGAGCTGCATCCAACAGGACAGACAAACAACCAATGAGCTAAAGATGACAAACTATGCAAATACAAAAGACAAAATAGTAATAATAATGTATAAGCAATAAATATGGAGAACATGAGATGAAGAGTCCTTGAAAGTGAGTCCATAGGTTGTGGGAACAGTTCAGTGATGGGGCAAGAGAAGTTGAGTGACGTTGTACCTTCTGGTTCAAGAGCCTGATGGTTGAGGGGTAATAACTGTTCCTGAACCTGGTGGTGTGAGTCCTGAGGCTTCTGTACCTTCTTCCCGATGACAGAAGTGTGAAGAGAGCATGGTCTGGATGGTGGGGGTCTCTGATGATGGATGCTGCTTTCCCATGACTGCACTCCATGTAGACATGCTAACTGGTGGGGAGGACTTTACCCGTGATGGACCGCGCCGTATCCAGTACTCTTTGTAGGATTTTCTGTTCAGGCGCACTAGTGGTTCCAGACCGGGCCATAATGCAACCAGTCAATAAACTGTCCACCACATATCTAAAAACACAAACACGAGGAAATCTGCAGATGCTGGATTTTCAAGCAACACTCATAAAAACTGCTGGTGAACGCAGCAGGCCAGGCAGCATCTATAGGAAGAGGTACAGTCGATGTTTCGGTCCAGACCCTTCGTCAGGAAAACCCTCTTGACGAAGGGTCTTGGCCCGAAACGTCTATAGGTCAACTGTACCTCTTCCTATAGATGCTGCCTGGCCTTCTGCGTTCACCAGCAATTTTTATGAGTGTTGCACCATATATCTGGAGAAGTTTGTCAAAGTTTTAGATGACATGCCAAATCTTCCTGAACTTCTAAGGAATTAGAGGTGCTGTCATACTTTCTTTCTGATGACATTTACGAGCCGGACGCAGCACAGATCCTCTGAAATTACAACATTGAGGAATTTACAGTTGCTGACTTTCTCCACCTCTGATCCCCAATGAGGACTGGTTCATGAACCACCAGTTCCCTCCTCCTGAAGTCAGTAACACTGCACAACAAAGATTTAGCTTCCTGAATACTTTTGGGTGTACCTTATGAATATTATGAAAATCACCATGAAATTTTCTTATCACACATCACTTGTTTTGAAATTGTTTATATTTGTTATTTCAATTCAGAATTCAAGTCAATTAAAATGTTGCCCACAATATTAGCTGAAAGGTTTTCTATTTTGTCCAGGTATGCCTGGGCATGCTTAGGCAGGACAAATGCTGTATATGGATATGGAGTCAGGATATGGATATGTATCAGGATATGTTACAGGATATGTAACATGGATATGTAACAGGATATAGAGTCTGGAGGAGACAGACAAAGATGCCATGATGCACAATTCAGGAATGGAAAACGACACTGATACTGTCACAGATTTTGAACCCTTTATGTCAAGTGAGCCTCATCTGATAATTCAGTCTGAGTCTAATGATATGGTCAGAGACTTAGGTTTATAAAAGGCAAAAACAGAATTTCTGGTTTCAAAACTGCAAGGATGGAATCTGCTGTCACCAGACACAAAAATTTCCATGAAGGATTTCGATATTTGAGACAGATTTTTCCAGAATAATTGATGCCAAGATTAAGGAAGTAATTTTTTGTTGGTCTACAAATCAAATAAGTCATCAATGGCAGTCAATTTGAAGAACTTCCAGTGGGAATGAAGAAAATGGCATGGAAGGCATTCAAATATGTTGTTGAGAATTTTCTAGGCAACTACAGAGCACCAAACTACATGCAGTTGGTTGACAACATGCTTCAAGCATACAAAACTATGAAGTGCAACATGTCACTAAAGATTCATTTTCTGCATTCCCATTTAGATGGTTCTTTCAGTGATGAGCACGGTGAAAGGTTTCACCAGGACATTATGTTCATGGAGAAACAGTATCCGGCAACTGGGAACCATTAATGCTGGTTGATTATTGTTCGACACCAAAGTGAGGAGCCTCAGACACTGAGTACAAAACTCATCAACAAAACATTTTCAGCTTAGTTGAACTATTGCAAAGCATCAGCGCCGTTATGTAATTAAGCATATTATATTCAATAAAAGTTAATTTCTTATTTCTCCAAATTCTTCAGTGATGCCAGTAGTCTGAAATTATCTTTCTGTTCAACTTCAAGCAGTCTATCATAAACAAAAAAAAATTCTGAGGAAGCAACACTTTTGAAAAAATTTGTTGTCCAGTGAATGAGTTCCTTGTCCTTGTTGACATCGAGAGTGAGAGGTTGTTGTTGTGGCACCACTCAGCCAGATTTTCAATCTCCCTCCTATATCACTATCATTGATTCAGCCAATGACAGTGGTATCATCAGCAAATTGGAGTATGACATTGGAGCTCTTCTTATTCACACAATCGTAAGTAAAAAGCATGAAGTTCAGGGGGCTAAATTCACAGTCTTGTGCTGCACCTACACTGATGAAGATTGTAATGTAATGTAATGGCTCTGTCTGTCTAAGTAGACAACGGATCGCCCATTCTGGGGCGCAGACCTGGGCGATGAATATGGAGATGCTGGGCTGCCCAGACTTCAAGATCCCCCTCTCGGACTCACGGATGTGGTCCAGAGGAATGCGAAGCAGTACATTTGGCATCAGCTTGGTTGCAGGAGCTGCCGGGAGGTGCCGTGATATGTCATCCAACCGTCTTAGGGGCTCCACTCCAGATTTGTGTAGGGTTTACTCCTCAGCCTTCTCTTCCTCCAAAGATACCCACAAGGCAGTGGGATCCGTAACCCTGGATAGCGGCCCATACCGGGTACTGTCAGCAGGAGCCAGCTGAGCCCGGGCTTATGTAAGGCAGGATCGTCGCGTCCTGTAGCAGTGACATATGGAGCCACTACACACTGCCTGAAGATTGTGGAGGAAAGGTTTTTGCCAATCTGAACTGAGCGGGGTCTGCGAGTGAGGAAATCAAGGATCCCATGATACAAGAAGGTATTGAGGCCGAGGTCTTAAAGCTTATTGATCAGATTTGAGGGGATGATAGTATTGAATGCCAAGCTGTAGTCAATAGAGAGCATCTTGATATATGCAGCTTCATTGTCCAGATGTCCTAGGATTGAGTGAAGAGCCAATAAAACGTCAACAGCTGTGGACCTGTTGTGCCGGTAGGCAAATAGGGGCAGATCCAAGTCACTCCTCAGGCCATTTTCTCACCAATTTCTCAAAACAGTTCATCACCCTGGATGTAAGCGCTATTGGACGAGAGTCATTGAGGCAGGTTGCCACATTCTTCTTAGGCACGGATATAATTGTACCCTGTTTGAGGCAGGCGCAAAAGCAGGAGGCTAAAGGTATCAGTGATCACTCCAACCAGTTGATCAGCATAGATCTTTAGTACTCAGACAGGAACCCCAGCTCGGTCAGATGCCTTCCATGGGTTCACCCTCTTGAAGGATACTCTCATGTCAGCCTCAGAGACTGAAATCGATGGCTGAGGGAGTTTGTGAAGTTTCCTTCATGTTTCGACAGTCAAAGCAAGTATAGAAGGCATTGAGCTCATTTGGGAGCGAAGCCTTATTGTCACCTATGTTGCTCAGTTTCACTTTGTAAGAGGTAATAGCACTCAAACCCAGCCACAGCTGCCGAGCATCCTTCAGTGATTCAAGTTTGCTCTGGAATTGTCATTTTGCATGTGAGATGCAGTTTTCGAGGAGCCAGGACATGTCTTTGACTAATAAGCTCCTTCTTTGCAGTTAGAGGCTACAAAACTGTGAATTACAAGCCAATCCATTTCAAACAGACTTACAGTATCAATTTGCTTTGAATCCTGAAAAGGTATATAATGATAATTAACCTCCAAATTTATAAGAAAATTGTTATATTGTTAATCAGATGAACTGAGTTGCAATAATAGAACATTTCATTTGCTTTCAATAAGGAATTGAGTCAGAGATGCTCTCGAGATGGTGCTTCAACCCACGTTATACTTAATTTTACATGAATCCTTTGAAAGGAGATGGCAGAAGCTTTCAGCTGAATTCCCAGCAGATCATGTCCCCTTATTCATTATTAGGTTGGCCCATACCAAAGTAAATAAGAGAAAGACATTCAGAGGCAGAAAGTTGGAAAAGAGGACCAATTATATTTTACACCATTTTAAAAATGCAAACAACATTTTGTTTTTGAGAGAATGGTTACCACGTAATCTAATGCCCTGGGAAGAAGGCTAAGTCCAAAGTATTGCATCATCACAACAGTCTACATTGAAATAAAAGTGAGTGGTTTTCTATACGGATGAAGTCAAATATCATGCAGTCATAAAGTCATACAGCATGGATGCTGGCCCTAGCCCAAATGGTCCATGCCAACTAGATGCTTCTCTACTAAGAAAATGTTAATCCACAGTTTCCTACATTTGGCCCATATCCTTCTATTTCTTTCCAAATGCTTTTATGATCACAGAGATTGTGCCTGCTCTACCACCTCCCCAGCAGCTCATCCCATATACTCACCACCCTCTGTGTGAAAAAAGTGCTGAAATAACTGTTCCGTTCTTTTCCAACCCACTGTTACCCTTTGATCAGATGTGTATAACAGATCGAGAGAGAATAATTTGAAAGGCCATGGGGGATGGAGGAGGGGAATCTGACTGAGAGCATCAGAAACTAGCACAGTCTCAATAGGGCAAATGGTCTTCTGGCAGAGGAACTTAGCAAGTCAAGCAGGATCCGTAGAGAGAAAGAAACTATTGATGATTGTGTCAAATCCTTGCATAAGGACCTGGAGCAGGGTTTCACCCCAATTTGTCCATAATTCCTGCCCCCTACCCCCACCTCCACCTGAACAGATGATACTCTGCCCATTGAGTTCTGCCAGCAGATTGTTTGTTGCTCCAGATACCAGCATCTGCAGTCTCTTATGTTTCCACATGAGCTAGGCTTGGTTGGAATTTCTTCACCTGGCTTATTTAGACTACTGTGCCATTTATTAATATTTCATCAGCCTGATATCTCTGCACAGTGAATTTGTTGTATTGTCTAACTGGTCAACAAAGGCACGGTAGTTGGAACTCCATGGTGGAAAGTTTGATGTGCAACAGCAACAAGTACTTGGAGCAGATGGTTACAGATTAGCAGAGGCAGAAAGTTAATGATAGAAGTTCCTGTAGGCGATATTAACAGATGGACTCTCAGTGCACTTGCATGATCTTCCACTGTAGCAGAGGTGTTAACCTATTTAAAGTGAACTGTGTTAAATAGCCAACAGAGAACTGTTAAGCAAAAGAATTAAATGTGATTTCCAGCCACTAATGATAGTGAAGGTGGATTTCTTTTAGTTTCAATAAACAGTTAATTCCCATAAACACCTTACTATTAGTCAGCAAGCCCCATCTGAAAAAATAGTCACACTCGGATTTCTAAATTCATCTATAAACGACACCACAAGTATAAAAAAAACAGTCATAAAATTCAGCAATTCTAGAATCGGTAAAAAAAAAGTATTTCTTTCTTAGAATTATTTGCTTTCAAGTATATTTCTAAATTGATTCAGTCATACTGAAAACTTAGTTAAAAAAAACAGAAATCCCACATAAAAGCAGGGAGAAAACAAAGAGGTTGGTGCTGTGAATATAGTGATCATGCGGGTTATGAAAGTGAGGGCATTTTTCGCTTTTCACTATCATTTTCATGTCTGTGTATATGTTCTTCTCGTGACGTTCTGAGTGCTTTTTCAGTGATTTATACAACCTTCTCTGGCAGCACCTTTCAGAAGGGGAATTTTTATGAGCGCCGCTGATGGTTCCAGTCAATGATGGTGCACAATTGCCGCTCCATCCTCAAAGGATTACAAAAGATAAGACAGAAATAAGAAGATATTAGAAACCCAATAGGATATTTAAACTGTGCGACAAGTACTTACTTTCAAAATCAAATCAAAATAAGAACACATAAAAAGAAAGAAAGGTCTTTGTAGTCTTTCGTTTCGCTCATATACATCCAATCCTGTTAAGTAGTTTCAATGATGATTGGGACCATCCAAGTGCTGATTGGGATGGTTTGATGCACGGCAGGAGGTGACCACCCTCCCCCACACCCATCACAGGTATAACAGGAAGCTGCAGGTTGCAGAAAATAAGCTTTGAATTCAGTCAAATTCTCGACAGCCTTCACACTGATAGTCCTTTCATGTGCACGAACTGAAGATTGATTTGTTGCTCTGCGAACACAGAATAGGTGAGATTTTATTTTTCATTCTGAAAATAATTTACATTGTCGGTACATTGTATTTTACGCTGATACACAAAGATGTTTCTGTTGAGTATAGATTTTATACAATGTGCATATCTTGGAGGAAGTTAAACAGCAGGGCATAATCACAGTGGGAGTTTCATGTAAAGCCTGTGCAAGCATTCATGTTACAGATATGGTATCTTTGTTATAGTCCAAAGATCCGCAATTTCTTCCTATATAATTACAAATCTGTAAATTGAGAAGACCAGAACATATTTTTTGTCCTTTTTTGTTGCAGTAACATGGAATACTTGCCAAACAATTCATGAATCAGATGGTCATACAGAATAAACTATTGAAATGTATTGCTCAAGGAAGAGCAGCAATAAGATGAAACAAGTTGCAGACATGGATTCAAAAGCTAGTGTTAATGTCACTAAAGATTTAATGATCTCTTCCTTTATGTATCTTTCAGATATTTATGCCATTGAGGTCAGCGCACTAACATGGAATGGGATGTATGGTGATGATTAAAATCAGCCTTGGCACCTTTTGTTATACAGTATTGCTACTGAATCTGCAATGGGCTTTTTGATTCATTCAGTTCCATGGGTGTCTCAAATGGCTGGACACGTTTCCACGAGAGAGCACAACTGCTGCTGCTCCTTGGCTTGTTTGACTTCAGCTCACGCACTTTCATCTCCTTCTCTCCTATTCTTCACCACATACAGTATCCTGAGAATGATTCCTTTTCGAGTCATGGAATCATACAGCACGGAAACAACATATCAAAACAAACCTTGTCTATCAATGTATAAAAATAAACAAAAATAGAAACAAAAGTATGCCACATGCACCTCAAACCTGGTCCCCATTTCAGTAAGATCACGTCTGATCTGATCCAACTTTCCTACCTAATCTGACTCTCTATATCACCAAATATCTGCCCATCTCTCCTTGAATAAAATCGATGAGTTATCCTGCTCAGTTCTTTGGAATAAGGAATTCCAGAGCTGCATGTCCTTCTGGGAAAAAAAAATTTCTGTTTTAAATGGATGACCCATTATTCAGAAACTATTCCTGCTAGTTCTAGGGTTCCCGACCAAGAGGATCATTTTCACAGTGTCTACCACATCAAAACTCTCAGAGTCTCATATCATTCAGTACGTTGGACTCTTGTTCCTGTAAACTCCAACTACCCTAATGATTCTTCATAAGATGAACCTCTCTGAACTGCCTCCAAATAAGTATATCCATCCCTAAATAGAAGACAAGAACTTTATGGCAAACTCTTGTTATGGTCACACTATACTATAGTTGTATCAGTACTTCTCGACTTAGAGCGTCTATCCACTTTACAATTAAGGATAACTTTCCATTTGCCACCCTGATAACATGATGTAGTTACATTCTATTCTGTGTTTTGTGCATGGGGCACCCACATCCCTTTGCACAGCAGCACTCTGTAGTCTCCTTTCATTTATACTTTTCTATTCTTCCTGTTGTTGTGGTAACTCACATTTCCCATATTGTAGTCGAGCCCAAATTCTGCTTACATGTCTATATCAGTAGGCAGACTCTATGCTCCCTCCTTGAAACTTTCTTTTTATTCAGTATCCAATACAATTGACAGTGTTTGACATTTCTTTCTTCTTTTCACTTAAGTATGAGCTTTGTTTTTGTCCTCTGGTGCAGATTTTTGGTTTGAAATTCTTAGAGAACAGAACATTTTGAGGATATTTCTTTAGATCAGTGTAAAATGCTTCTGAACAATCCCTGCAAGTATATTGTTAAATGAAGGTTTGCTAAATTAACTTCATTTACATTCAGTAATTTCTTCATGTAGTCTTCACAGTGATACATTAGGAGGGATATAGATAGGTTAGACTGCAGGAAATGTTTCCCTACATTACAGGAAGATAAAATTGGAGGACATGGGTTTAGGGTAATGGAGAAGGGATTTAGGGATATCAGAGGGACCTTCTTCACAAAGAGAGTGGTGAGTACCTGGAGTACCTGCCTGAGAGAGTGGTTTTTGAGAGCAATTAAGAAGTGCATAGATGAGCACATGAATCTCTCAGGCATTAAAGGGTATGGACCAAGTGCTGGGAGATACACTAGGATTAATATGGAAGGGCGCCCACTGTTCAGCATGGACATTGAGCCAAATAGCCTCCTTTCATGCTGGAAGTTTGTTTGAAAGAGAAGAGATCTGTGATGTCGAACGCCACTGATTCAGACTGACCCCACAGCAAGTTAAAGATGAGTAAAATAGCTACCTGCATAGAAGAGCCCAAGAACCCTTGGGATGCAGAGGTAAGATTTACATGAAACACAGTGTTCAGCAGAAAAGACCCCTTAACTGTATGCATGATCTGTGATAGTTTTCTTAATCAATAAGCAGCAATGGTGGGCTTGCAAAGATGTGAACAGTAAAGTCTCTGACACCATGTGTAAGCCTTACTGTGAGCTTTGTTGGACCCAAATGATTGGACTTGAAAGACTCAAATAGTGAATCCAATTGGCTGCCAGCCTTCCTTCTTATGTAGGTCCCATGGTGAAGACTGTTGCTCTGGTCATCAGCCATCTGTTTCTCCAAATCTCACAGATTATTCTCTTTCTTGTGCTTGTTATTTTAATTACTTTCCTTCCAAAAGCTATCTAAATTCTCTGGGCAGCCAAGCTTTATTGATGCTTGGAGCAACTGGAAATAAAAAAAATTGCATGAGACTTGAACTTTTTCTTGATAAAAGATGCGAAGCATTGTGAGTAAAACACCTTTCCAAATAATACCCACAAAGCAAGTGTATCATAATGTTGTGCTCGACTATGTTCCCCTGTAAGAGAGTGAATAAGTCAGGATGGGGTTGAGTCAGTAAAATTGGGTAAGAATAAGCTTAAAACAGGGTAAACTCTTTACTATTGAGTTGTTGGGAGAGGTCTAAACTAATATGGCAGGGGAAGGGAGCCAGAATGATAGAGCTGAGGATGAGCCAGCAGGTTTACAAGTAGATGATGGGTGTAACATGAATGTGAGGAAGGACAAGCCAATGATTGGATACAAATGCAGAGAGAGTGAAGAATTAATTGTACTACAGAGGCAAAATTCAAAAGGGTAAATAACGCAGGATGGGAGGAGCTATATTTAAATGCACATAGCATTTGGAATAAGGCGGATAAACTCATGGCGCAATTAGAGATTGGTCGGTATGACTTTGTGGGCATGACTGAGTCGTGGCTGAAAGAAGGCTATAGTTGGGAGCTTAACATCAAAGGAAATACTTTCTATCTAAAGCACAGGCAGGAAGGCAAAAGTAATGGTGTGGCTCTGTTGGTAAGAGATGGAATTACATCCTTAGAAAGAGGTGATATAGGGTCAGAGAATGTTGAATCCTTGTGGGTGGAGTTAAGAAATTGCAAAGGTAAAAAACCATTGTGGGAATCATATATAGGCCTCCAAATAGTAGCCAAGATGTTGGATTGATATTGCAAAGAGAGCTGGAAAAGGCATGTAATAAGGGTAATGACACAATTGTAATGGGGGACTTCAATAGGCAAGAGGATTGGGAAAATCAGGTTGGTGTCAGATTGCAATAGAGGGAATTTGTTGAATGCCCATGAGATGGCTTTTAAGAGCAGCTTGTGTTTGAACCTACTCAGGGAAAGGCTATTTTAGATTGGGTGTTGTGTAATAACCCAACTTTTATTAGGGAGCTTAATGTAAAGGAACCCTTAGGAGGCAGTGATCAGAATATGATTGAATTCATATTGCAATTTGAGAGGGAGAAGCATGACTAACATATATCAGTATTGTTAAGGAATAAAGGGAATTACAGAGGCATGAAAGAGGAGCTTGCCCAGGTGGATTGGAGGAGGATAGTGGCAGAGATGGCGGCAGGACAGAGATGGCTGAAGTTTCTGGGAATACTTCACTAGGCGTAGGATAGATATGCTCCACAGAAAAAGAAGTTCTCAAGTGGCAGGGGTAGGCAACCATGGCTGACAAAGGAGGTTAAGGTCTGCATAAAAGCCAAGGAAAGGGTATATAAGGTAGCGAAAGTGAATGGGAAGTTGGATGATTGGGAAGCTTTTAAAATCCAACTAAAGGCAACTTAAAAAGCTATAAGAAGGGAAAAGATGAAATATGAAGGCAGACAAGCCAATAATATAAAGCAGGATGCCAAAAGATTTTTCAGTCATATAAAGAGTAAAAGGGAAGTGAGAGTTGATATTGAACCACTGGAGAATGATGCTGGTGAGGTCGTAATGGGGACAAAAAAAAAATGGCAAATAAACTTAATAGGTACTTTGCATCTGTCTTCACTGTGAAAGACACTAGCAGTGTGCCAGAGGTCCATGAGTGTCAGGAAGCAGGAGTGAATGTCATTGTTATTACAAAGGAAAAAGTGCCAGGCACACTGAAAGGTCTTAAGGTGGATGTCTCCTGGGTCAGATGGACTACATCCCAGTGTCCTGAGAGAGGTTGCTGAAGAGATAACTGCATTAGTCATGATCTTTCAAGAATCACTTTATTCTGACAGTATTGCAAATGTCACTCTACTCTTTAAGAAGTGAGGAAGGCAAAAGAGAAGAAATTATAGGCCAGTTAGTCTAACCTCAGTGGTTGGGGTAGTGTTGGAATCAATTATTAAGGATGACGTTTTGGGGTACTTGGAGGCTAATGATAAAATAAGTCAACATCAGCATGGTTTCTGTAAAGTGATATCTTGCTGACCATTCTGTTAGAGTTCCTCAAAGAAGTAACAAGCAGAGTGGACAAAGGAGAGGCAGTGGATGCCATTTATTTGGATTTTAAGAAGGCATTTGATAAGGTACCACACATGAGGCTGCTTAACAAGATAAAATCCTATGGCATTACAGGAAAGATACTGGTATGGATAGTGCAATGGTAGTGAGTGGGAATAAAAGTGGCCTTTTCTGGTTGGCTGCCTGTGGTTAGTGGTGTTCCTCAGGGATCAGTATTGGGACCACTACATTTCACATTGTTTGTCAATGATTTAGATAATGGAATTGATGGCTTTGTGGTAAACTTTGTGAATGATACAAAGATAGGTTGGAGGAATAGGTACTGCTGAGGAAGCAATGTGATTGCAGAAGGACTTAGACAAATTGGAAGAATGGGCAAAAAGTGGCAGGTAGAATACAGTGTTAGGAAATGTTCAATAATGCATTTTGGTAAAAGGAACAATAGTGCATACTATTACTTAAATGAGGAGACGGTTCAAACTTCAGAGGTGTAGAGTGACTTAGGAGTATCCAGAACTAGAGGGCACAGCCTCAAAATGGAGGAGCGACAGTTTAGAACAGAGGTAAGGAGATTTTTTTTTTAGCCAGAGACTAGTAAATCTGTGGAATGCTCTGCCACAGACTGCAGTGAAGGCCAAGTCCGTGCATATATTTAAGGCGGAAGTTGATTGTTTCCTGATCGGTCAGGGCAGCAAAGGACATGGTGAGAAGGTGTATGGGGTTGACTGGGATCCGGGATCAGCCATGATGGAATGGCAAAGCAGACTTGACGGGCTGAATAGCCTAATTCTGTTCCTATGTCTTTTGGTCTTATGGTCTTATAATACCTTTCCAGAGCTTATAGAAAAGTCAGATTCCCCATCTATCAGCTGAATGTCAGTTGTGGTACCAACTGAGTCAGGAAATTGTGGGTTCAAATCCTGTTTTTGGAATAGGCATGATATTTATTCCCATTTAATAATGAGGAGAGCTGTTGGAGATGCCAACTTTTGGATAAATTATTAAGCTAAGGCTCCTCTGCTCTCTCAGGTGGAGATAAAAATTCCAAAGCATTATTTTCAAAGCAGAGTAGGACAACCATTCCTTCTGTCCTGGCAATACTTATCCCTCAATTGACATGCCAATAAAGCAGATAATTTATCTTTATCACATTGCTGCTTATGGAATCTTGATGTGCATGAACTGGCTACAATATTCCTTGATCTTTTTATTTGGCAGTTCCTTTGAGGTGGACTTGCTACCACTCCAGTTTGTGGGTTCTGAGTTAGCTAATGAGGCTAATGAGAGACCATCAGACTATTCCACCGTTAAGGTAAGAACTTAAATTATTAGACTGATATTTCAGCGGTCCTTCATTGACCAGAATCATCTTTGGTGTCTTCTGAGGCCTAGAATGGTGTTATATAAATGAAAATTTTTCTTCCCATTGCTGAATTTCCAGAACCTGCAATCTTTTCGAGAGAGTATACATGCTTTAAATTTGGGGGGCTTCCTCTTTGGTATGTTTGATTCCATGTAAATTTGCAGCATACTCTGTATTAGAGTAGCGGATTTGAAAGCTGCAGTTTTTGATAATAATGCACCTGAACTGGTGTTTGAGGAAGTGGATGTGCTTTCTGGAGAAGCATATGCCAATATGATCCTGACAGGATTATCTATTTTAAGTTGTTCATGATGTTCCTTACTGTGAAGTGGACAACTACTCTAAAATGGCAGAAGCTGTAGGGTGGTTGAAGTCTTTTACATTAAGATGTAACAAGTTCTGGCAGTCATTGAGGTCCCTTGAGACCAAAGTGATGATGAAATTCTGAGAATGCTATCTGGCTTTCCATTTTAAATACTCTATCATTTTCTTCACCTGTTCATGGTGAAAAGATATTGACGTCCATTGCTCCATGAAGCGGAGTCCTCGGGGCTGCAACCTGTTTGATTCCAACATTCTATAGTATGGTATGAGAATTCACCTTGACAACAGCAACACCAAATATAGTCTGACAACAGTCTGATGAGTCAGTCCTGATGAAGGGTCTCAGCCTGAAACGTCAACAGTTTGTTCCTCCCTGTGGATGTTGCCGGCCTGCTGAGTTCCTCAGGAGTTTCTTGTGTGTTTTTCTAGCAACAGCCTGTGGTAGTTCTGTACCTGATGTTCAACAGCTACTGTCCAGAAGCTGGTTCTCTCCGTGTAATACGAAGAAACAGCTGAAGCACAGGATTCAGCAAAGGCTGTATTTGCTGAAACCAGACAACATTCCGGCTGGAGTACTGAAAACCTGTACTTTCGTGAAATTCTTCTAATATAGTAACAATTGCAGCAGTTACCCAATAATGTGAAAAATTGCCCCGGTACCTCCTGATCCCAAAAGCAGGCAAATCCAACAGGGATAATTACCTTCAAATTAATCTACTCTCAATCATCAATATGAGATTAAAGATATTATCATAGAATTATTAAAGCACCAAAATGGCTGCCTCATCCTTGCCAACCATATGTCTATCTGCACTAATCCCATTTGTCTACATTAAACCCCTATCCCTCTATGTCCTTCCAACCCAAGCAGATGACCACACATTTTAACTGTACCTTTCTCCACAACTTCTAAAGGTGAGTGAAGAAAGATTTAAAGGGGACCTGAGGGGCAATGTTTTCACATAGAAGTGATGGGTATATGGAACAAGATGCCTGAGGAAGTGGTAGAGGCGGGTACAGTTATAGTTAAAATGCATTTGGACAAGTACCTGGATAGGAAAGTTTTATAGAGATGCAGTCGAATAGGGCTAACTCAGATATGCACCTTGGCTGGCATGGAAGAGTTCACTTGAAGGTCAGGGTGGCGTGGTAGCGTTGTGCTTAGCACAATTGCTTCACACTATCAGTGATCACTGACCGCAGTTTGATTTTGTAATAAGTTTACATGTCCTCCTGGTGATGGTGTAGAATTCCTCCGGGTGCTCCATTTCCTCCCACATTCCAAAGAAGTGTGGGTTAGGGGTAGTAAGTTGTGGGCATTCTATGTTGGTGCTGAAAGCATGGGCAACACTTACAGGCTGCCCTCAGAATAATCTTCGAACTGTGTTGGTTGTTGATACAAAGCAACACATTTCACTGTATGTCTTCATGTTTCAGTTTACATGTAATAAGTCTCTAATTCCTAGAAAAGCTCTATAATTTATCTAAAATAATCTTTAAAGAAAAGCTAATCTCTTTTCTTTAAGATTGCCATGCTGCGTAACTCTGTGTCTCAATGACTGCATTACACCACCTCTGGCAGCATGTTCCAACGTGTGATGAAATTATCCCTCAGATAGTCTTTAAATTTCTCCACTCTCACCTTAAACTTGTGCTCTCTAGATCTAGACCTCCCTGTCCTGGGGAAAAAAGATTCAGGATATCCCTCCCCGCCCCCATTAGAACATTATCAAACAGAATTTACTCATTGGTGCTCAGTTTGGGTTTCACCATATCCAACATATACTTTGGAGTTGAATTTCAGAGGCAATATGAATGCAATGATGCCAAGGGATTAGTTGACTGAGTGGGACATCAAAGATCACTGGTAAAACCGAAGACAATGAGTATCAAGGGTCGACACTCAAATAGTTAGATTCAATCTGTAGTCAGGTGGAACAGAGAATTGTGCCTTTTGTTTCTGGCAGGAGGGAGAATAGCATGGGACCTCCCTCCCTCCCCGGTTGGCCTTAAAAACATGCTCCCAAATGTGTTTGGGCCTTTCCATAAGGGGAGGTAAGTGGCAGATTTGCTAATTCTTTTGGTTTATTTATTTTAGAGACCATGTGTACCTATGTGAGGTGTGTTACTGATGCAGCTCTCTTTGTACTTTGCATGATGGTGTAGGTCTTTGTGTGAGTCACTGCTTTAGCCTTTATTTAATGTCTTTTGCTTAGCTTGGGTCTGTGTTATTTGTATAGTTAGTCATAAATTTCCACGTAAACTTGAGGGACTGATGTGCTCTATGATACTGGTGTAGTAACTTTACCTAACACACTTTATTGCACTTTACTCGGTCTGATGATAACTCAGGAGCTGTATTTTATATGAAATCTGACTTGCCTCTCTATGTGCTGTTTGTTAATAAAATTTGTTATAGCTTTAAACTTCCTGATCAAACTGCCTACCTTAAAGAAGTACAGAACCATCCTGTAATCCTGTCTCAGGGTGGTTTTTGGGACAGCTTGAGAACCTAGGGCAGTCTAGCAGTAGGAACAGGGATGTAGGGAGTGAGTGGTCAGAGGAAGTTCAGGTTGGAGTGCTCCAAGGTCGAAGGACAGTGATCCTGGAGGATGGAGGTCCAATGCCTGAGGTCTGTGAGGCCATGGGAATGAGCGCTGGTGAACTCCAAGTGAGTCTGGGGACAGCAGTCTGAGGTTGGTTGGTAGGTCCTGAGATTGGAGACCCATGGCTGGCAATTCCTGGGTTTGAAACCCAAAGGCTGGTGTGTCTGGAGATCAATGCCTAAGGTTGGCCAGTCTGGAGGTTGAAGCTGACAGTTGAAGTCCCTAGGTCAGTGAGTCTGGAAGTTGGATGTGCAATGTCTGAGACTGGGGCATGGTGTGGCAGTTGGAAACCTGGAGGTGGCCTGTCCTGGGGTTTGAGATCTGTCAGTGTATGTAGGAGGGTGGGAAAAGAGTTTGTTTTGTTGTTGCATGTTGGCTGTATATTGTTCTACTGAATGTTGTGGGCATGCTATGAATGTGCTGGAATGTCTAGTGTCACTTGACCCCAGGCCGTGTTGGTTAACGCAAACAATACATTTTGTTGCATACTTCAATGTACTGTACATGTGATTAACAAATAAATCTAAATCAAATGTTTGTTGGAGACCAATCATCCCAGGTCCATGGCATCACTGCTGGAGTTCCACAGGTTAATGCCCTTGGTCCAGATATTTCAATTGCCTTAAGTGTTTTATTATTTGCATCGTAAGATTAGAAGTGGGGATACTTGCTGACCACTGTCGAAAGTTCAATACATAACTCATCAGAAAATGAAGCATCCATGTCAACAAACAGCAAGATATGGATAATATTCCAATTTGGACTGATGAGTTACAGTTAATATTTGCATAATTAAAAATGCCACGTAGCAACCACCTTCAGTGAGAGAGCGAGTCTAGCAATCTGTCTTTGAAAATCCATGGCATTACCCTCTACAGTGTCCAGACACCAAATCTGGGAAGGTCACCACTGACCAGAGGCTCAGCTGAATTGAAAGTGGCTAACTCACCCACTATCCACTCAGTTAACACTGAGCGTCATAGGAAGTCATTTCTGCCTGTGTCCATCAAACTTTAGAATTCCTCCCTTGGAGGCTCAGACACTCTGAGCCAATAGGCTGGTCCTGGACTTATTTCCTGGCATAATTTACATATTACTATTTAATTAATTTTTTAATTTTTAAATTTTTTATGGTTTTATTACAATGTAATTATTTATGATGCAACTGTAACGAAAACCAATTTCCCTCGGGATTAATAAAGTATGACTATGACTATCCTCACCATTCATTTCCACCATCACTGGTGCACAGTGATTGTAGTAAGTAGTACCTACAAAATACGTACAATTTCTTGCCTGGCGACTCTGTTAGGACCTCCTAGTAGGAAAGACCATGATGACACACCATTCTGGCTAGAGAATATATTGCCTTTTCTTCATCATTTCTGAGTCTAACTCTTGGAACTCTCTTTCATTGAACATAGAGCATTATAATACAGTACAGGCAAGGTTCTCCAACCCTTTAACCTTTCTTAGATCAATCTAACACTTTTCTCCCACGTAGACATCTATTTTTCTTTTATTCATCTGCCTATCTAAAACTCTTAGATGCCTCTAATCAATCTACCTCTACCACCATCCATGCCTGCATGTTCTATGCAAGCATCACTCTCTGTGTATTTTTTTTAAAAAACATACAATTCCCAAAATATTAAGGGAATAACTTCACTCTCAAGCCTGTGATCATTGAGGAAGAGTTTTCAATACCTACCATTTTAAGAACATTTAGCAATGGGTGATATATGAAGCCCAAATACAGTAAAATAAATGAATATAAATATCCTATCTCAGATGAAGAAAAACTGCCCATAACCATGTGAAGAAGGCAGTTGCTAAGATGAGGCGAAAGACCAACCTCTTGCTGAAACTGGCAAATATAAGCTGAAGAAGATCAGCATCAAGTTCTGCATGTCAGCAATAGCCTGCCACAACTGCAGCAAATACTTTTAATGCATGTAAATGTACAGTATATGGTGACATATAGTATATGGAGCTTAGGAAACAATTGTACCTAACGGCGACTCTTTTGCTTGCATCTTTGGAAACACCCCTATTTCTATCTTTAATATCGTTATATTTCTCTTTCAGGGCTCTTTTGAAGACCCTGACCTGGAGTTACACGCTGACTTTGGTTCTTTGCGGGAATGGGACCCATTCTCGGGGTCTCACGACTGGCCGCTATTCCATATACCAAGGACGTGGCCTAGGAGATGAGCTCGACTTCGGAGTTTTGGGATTTTATAGCTCTGGAGGTTCGTGGACTTGAGGTTGGTGCCTCTGCAGGAAATCGATGTGTTGTGGGAGACGGAAGATCTCCGGCTGTGTGCCCAGAGACCTGAGTTCTTTGGGCACAGAACTCAGAAAAATTGACGCAATGGACTTTTAACATCATGAATCAGTGAGTTGTTTATGTCTCCCTTCTCGCTGTGAAATGCAGACATCCCTTTTTCCCTTATTAGGGAGAGAGAGAGCCTGTGATATGTTGAATTACCAGGTGAACACATAGTCTTTGGGGTACTGCAAGTCTGTGTCTTTATTGGTGCTTTGCTGTACGCTTGAGTGCTAGGTGGGGGGTGCGGGTGCTGATGATTTTTTTTGCTGGTGGGGGAGGCGGGGGTCATTGCTTTGCTGCTGCTTATGCGTGGGGGGAGAGCTGGGGCGGTTTTGGTGTTCTACCGTTTAATTGTCATTCATTCTTTTGGCACTCTTCTGTTTTCATGGATGGTTGCAAAGAAAAAGAATTTCAGGATGTATATTGTATATATTTCTCTGACATTAAATGTACCTTTGAAACTTTGAAACCTTTGAATGAAGTTGATCCTTGCATGCATTGTAATAGAGTACTTCTATCACAGTATAAGAGCACAGGAAATGGCCCTTTGAACCTGCTCTGTTATGGGTTATGTTCTTAAATAGGCATATGGTCGTTTTTCCACTTTCCCACAGTATTCGCAGACCTGTTGATACCCTTGCACTCCAGAAATCTACTGATCTTTATCTTGATATGCTGATAACTAACTCAAAATTGCAACATTGGGCACTCCGGAACCCTCAAGGTGACCCCACCCCCATTCCTTCTACTGCCTGTGTTGACACACATTTCCACCTCATCATTTGCTCCATCCATTCGCGTGATTCCAGAGAGCTGAGAAAACTAACATTGCCATTTTGGTCAGGATTACAGCAAAGCATTGCTTTGCATGACTTGAATCATTTGGACCTGCATTCTTTTACAAATTCCAGCTCTTATGAAGCAGAAGAAACAAATGAGATTTATAAAAGGTCACAAGCATAAAACTTTGCTATCTTTGAACTTCCACAAGTGCCACGGGCAATCCAAAATTGCATTTACAAATGCCATGGTGGATTTAGAAATGTGATGGACAAATAAGAGCCGTGTGTCTGTGCTCATTTAAGGTAGAAAATGGAACTAATGTCCAGTTTCCACTTATGGAGGAATATCCGGGTGCACACACGAGCACGTGCACAGCTCCAGAGTCTTGGCTCTGACCCTGAACTCTGGTGCTGACTTTGTCGAGTTTGCACGTCCTCTTATAACGACAAAGGTTTCTCCCGGATACTTAAGTTACCTCACCCCAAGTTCATGGTGGTCAGTCAGTTCATTCTTCGCTGTAAGTTATCCCTAGTATAGATTGGGGTGAGGTAAACCGGGAGGGTGTGATTGGGAATGTGAAACAGAGCGTTACAGGTAAGTAAGTGATAGGATTGCACTGAGAGCTGGCATTGACTGAATGGACTGAATGTCTAACTCTTGATCTTTAGAAGATGTGGGGAATATAATATGAGATGTGACAGTGATATACCCAGCCATGCCTAATCCAGTTAACTGGCTCGCTCACCCAAATGCAAAATAATTGCAGTTGCTTTTCATCCAAATCAGTGATAAGCAGAATCTCACAGCAGTTTTGTTTTCAGATCTGGAATACTCTCCAATATTTGGATAAAAGAGCCTGTGATAATGTCAGCATTCTCATTTATTTTCCATTCCAGTAAGGGGCACAGATTTAGCAGATTACTATATTTGTCATTTCTCATTTATGCTTTTTCATTCTGACGTTCATAAGCTGATGGATATACCATTATAACAGCAAGAAGTTAAAAGAATTATTCAGTGATTCAGTGTCTGCCTAACAACCTGATAAAATTAATAAAATTGAATCCGCTCATGTTTGTTTAAAGTATGAAAGTGCAGCACACTGCTTCACAGTTTCCAGGGGAAAGGGCAGGAAAATGAGACAATTGGGACAGTTCCTTCAGAGATCTGGCACAGGGATAATAGACAACTGGCTTTCTTCGCTTAAGCTCCAGATCTGGTTTTGCATTTCCTGTGCCTGGGTGGACTTTATAGTGATATCACATGCCATTAGGGAAGCAGCTACATTTCCATCCATTCAATTAGAAGTGTGAAAGAGTGCGCGAGTTCTCTCCTTGACTTGATTTTCCCCCCCCAATCTGATGCAACCGGGCGATCCAATATCCCCATCCTAGAGGAGCGGAGAAGCTGTTCTTCACATTCTATAGATTCATTTAATGGGAAACAATTGAACTACTAAACAAAATCTGGACTAGAAGCAGACAGCTTGTCTAGAGGGATTGGTGCAGGCACCTGCTCCAGTTCCACTCTGATACCAGTTGTGACTTCATGCAACTTAAAATAATAGCTCAGTATCCATAGTAGCGCCATTATTAAAATGATAGTGTTGCTATAGATACTAAATATTCAGCATAGAGCCAAGAAATACAGCCAGCTAATAAAATATACAATTCACTCAAATATGTGCATTTTGATATGACTGCTTACATACAGTTGTGAATATTGAAGGGGTATCACTTTGATTTGAGCTGTAATTAAATGCAATTCTTAATGCTACATATGGTTGTTTATATCTTCACGCCAAGAAGTTGGGAGCTGTAATACACCTCTGCTGAGAACATCCTCGTTATTACTCAATGAGTTCATTCACACTTTAACACACATCGTGTGATATTTGAGATTCATGTTGTTCTGCAGAGCTCAGTGAGTATCTGAACACTTTCAGCAGCTGTTTGAAAACTCTAAAGAATTTTCAAATATTTCAGGGTAGAAAACAAAAATACCTGGTAGGAATCCCAAGTCTATTTAAGAATATGTAACGATAATGAGCACATTGACTCACTTAATGAATTGACTTGATGAAGGTGTAGTTATCCTTTGTGAAACTGCCTAATTTTGGTAAACATTGCTCGTTGTACGTGAGCTCCCAGGTCACAATCAACAATTAGATAAAGTTAAACAAAATACATATGCTCTGATGAAATCCATAATAATGACAGTTCACAGGCTCATCTTGGCTGTTTGAGTCGTTTATTCTCCACCGATTTCTTATAATGTGTGATGTACTGACCAGTCTGGTATGATCACAAGGCACTAGTATGCATTGCATGTGAATTCATACTAGAAGTCTTTACTGTCATTTTTCCTTTACTAATCAATTATCTAATCAATGTAACCCTTTTTATGCTTGGCTGTTCATCAACTTTACTGATGTCCATAATCCAATAGGTATCAAAATAGAGACTTCCAATGCAAGATTGAAAAGATAAGTAATGTGAGGTATTATCTGTGATAAAATACAAATGCTGCATGTTACATTTTATAGATTGCAAGGGGATAATGGGTGAAATTGTGTTATCTTGTATGAATAGTAACTCAGTTTCCCTCAAAACGATATGATCAATTAGAGACTGGACAACAGCTATCCAGTCCTTTGACAAGTACAATCAATAACATGATTTCAAATAATATCAAAGTAATCTTATTTCAGATCCCTATGGAAACTGAACTGATTGGCACAGTGACTGATAGCATTTGATCTGGAGGTGAATATTCCTGTCTGCCAAATACACCTTGACCCCTTTAGCAGCATATTGTGTTTATTCAATATATCACTAGATTCCCACCAGTGTTCAGTTATATTAGACTTCCTTTCATTTTATCATTTAGTTGAACTTGTAATCCTTTCCTCCCAAAAGTGAGGAATCATTCTTTGCTGTGAAAATAAAGGAAGTTCCTGACATTTCTACTCGATGAGATATTTCAGTAAAAACTTTAATGAAGAACATCAGTTCTAAATGTGGTATTTTTCATTTTGGGCAGTGGTACTTCCAACTAAAACTATTTAACTTGAATTTTTGTGTAACTAGTACTTAACACCAGCAATAACTACTGTACTAATCAGAGAACTAAATTTGTGATGGCCAGTACCTCTCAGTATTGACTAACCACAACCCTCCCTCCTCCATCCCATCCCAGAGTTTAGCAGTAAGTCACCACCAAATACACAGAATTATTCTATATTTGGGGGAAGTGGTCCATGGACGCAAGACAGGCGTCAACATATTAAACGAAAGATTCAATCAAGTCTATAGACTGATCTTTGACTTCTTTCAAGTGTGCATTGCTCCTGTGAAAGAAATGAATCAAACTAGGAAATATAGGACAGACAACAGTGGTGAGATTGAACAGGATGTGAGTTAAACAGTGGAGTTTAACTTCAGAGGTTTAATGTAAACATAAAAATTTTAAATCTGAAGTCATTAGGATCCAGCTCCTTAAAGTAATTCAAAGAGGACAGGGGTAATGGACAAATAAGGCATAAGTTTAAAATTATCACAAGAAGAAATCCCATCATAACTTGAACTAACTTAGCATCTTTCATGTTGTAAAATGGCCCAAGGCGTAGACCCTTTGCACTAAAATACTGTGCTAACCCTTTAATCTGCACAAAGATCAACCTAACACCTTCCCATTTAGCCCTCCATTTTTCTTTCAATCATGTACCTACTCAAGAGTCTCTTGATGTATCTGCTACTACCACCACCCCTGGCAATGTGTTCCATTCACCTACTTCAGTGGGTTAAAAACCTGTTTCTGACATCCTCACTATACTTTCCTCCAAACATCTCAAAGTTTGCCTCTTTGTATTAGCCATTTCCACCTTGCGGGGAAAAAGTCCCTGGCTGTCCACTCTATGCCTCTTATCTTGTACACCTCTTATTTAGTCACCTCTCAACCTCGTTCTCTCCAAAGAGAAAAGCCCACTCAAGCTATCCACATAAACTATACTTTCTAATCCAGCGTCCTGGTAAATCTCCTTGGCACTCTCTCTAAAGTTTCCACATCCTTCCTATAATGAGGTGACCAGAACTGAACATAATTAAGAAATTGTGAACAATTAAGAACACAATTAACAGAATACATAATTAAGAAACGATATCATGAGGTAATATTGTTGAAGGTACAGCAACTAAAGGGTTTGTTAAAGAAGTCTTGACATAATATTTTAGTAGATGAAAGAAAGGCAGAGAAATTTCTGGAGGCAAATCCAGATCTTGGTTGTGACAGCTGAAGACACAATCATCAAAAATGGACAGATTAAATTGGAGATGTTCCAGAGACTAGTATTGGAAGAGGAGAGATATTTTGGAGATTAAACTGTAAGATTTGCCGAGGTGGAGAAGGGTGAGGACTTGAAAACAAGTTTAAGATCTTTGAAGCAAATTGTTGCCTAACCAGGAACTGATTGGTCAGCAGTCAGAGACATGAATGGACTAGTTTCAAGTTTAGATACAGAGTTGGGGTTCTGGGTATCTCAAGCTTTTCCAGATGGGAAGGTAGATTAAAGAGATCATGGTTTACAATTAGCTGATTCGTTATTGTTTGTCCAAATAATAAAAAATGGGGTTAATGCATGACAAAGTAGAATAGATGAGAAGAATTTTGTGGCTTGTGTGCAGATGCAGTTGATTACATAGTCTATTTCTGTACTATAAAGGCTCATAGTGACATTTCCTCTTTATTGTGCTTTTTTAAAAAAAATGTTTTTTCATCTGGATAGGGCAAAGGCTTTCCTCATTTCAGCACAACCTTTATCTTTCTGATACATTGACCTACAGATCAACATTTCCATGATATGAAAATGATTATCTCAACATTTCTTCCATATATTAAAAGCTCAGAGAAACAGAACCTTTACTAACATGCCATGCCAACAATTGACCATGGGAACAGCCTTCCTAATCACAATATCAATCAAGCCTTCACATCTGTCAATAGATGCAAGAGTGTTGTAAAATCTGGTGTAAACCCATAGGCTTGATGGATTTTCCTTGGTGCTTTGTGCCAGCGTCTATAGATTTCAACTTTATCTATCAGTCATTAACGTCCTTCGGAAACGAACGATCAATTTGAAATATTGCATGTACAATAAAGCTTCCATTAACTAAATTCAGAAAAATAGCCACACCTGTCATTTTGTGTGAAATTTACAGAAACAAATCCTCTCAAAATATATTGAATAGATTATGGAATCCCCAGCTGTTTCCAGTTATTGGAGTTCCACTGTTTTGCCTGCATTTAACAATTTAAGGCTGTCATTTCCATTGAGATAATAATGCTATTATTCGGCTGTTGATACTCCTTGCTATTTTTGCATCTTATACTTATTTCAACAGCTGGCAATGCCTGCAGTGGAAATCTGCAAAGATCATCTGTGTCCTGTCATTCTGAAATAATAATTCCATCAAAAGAGCATGAGGAAATTAGAAAGCTTCCTTCATATGTTTAGGAGTTTAAATCCAAAGAATGAATGACACAACCAGCTAACAGTGATGAACTCCACAAGTCTGCAGTTACCTCAGACCATTATTTTATTCATTAGCTTGTGTCAGTTGATAGCATGCTTGCACTTTTTTTTCTTTAGCTTGAGTACTATTTCTCAGGAAAGCCTATTGATAGAAAGCCTCCTTACTGAAACTCTTATCCTGCATCTCGACATTGACCAAGTCATGGTCCATTTAGGATCCCATGTTTCCATAAGATCACCCCACATTCTAAGCTCCAAAAAAAATATAGAGCGAGCCTGTTTAGTCTTTCTTGACAAAACAATCCTTTCTGTCCAGAAATTAGGCTAGTGAATCTTGGACTGCCTTCAATACTATATCCTTTGTTGGATAAGGTGACCAAAACAATGTGTACTACTCCGGGTATGATTTTACCAACAAAGGGCACAATTGTAGTAACATTTTCCTATTACCTTTGCAATGAAGACCAAAAGCCTTCTTAAGTACTTGCAGGACACACCTGCTAACTCTTTGTAATTCATACACGTGAATACCTAGATTTCTCTCTACTTGTAGACATACTCTTTTCTATTTAGATAACAATCTGACTTTGGAGAATTCCTGTTGAAATCTATAACGCGGCTTCTTCTCTATAACCTTGCAAATCAGCCCTCATTGAGAAATAATGGGAGCTTATAACAATAATGTAATGTAATACTTATGAGAGACTTCAATCTTCATATAGATTAGGCTGATTGATTTGGCAAAGATAAGTGAATCTTCCTCAGGCAAAACGGTATGCATTCAAAAGTGAACTGATCATATGTATTGATGAGAAATTAGTAAACTAATAGTAAAGGACACGCCAGGACAATTTCACTTTCAAACCTATAATGGAAGTAGAATCTTAACTTAAATTGTTCATCCATTGTCGTCGTTGATGATGATGGTGTCGAGACTAGCGTGTGATTTGGATTTAAGTGAGGGAAGAGTTGCACAGCGGCAGCCTCACTCTCTCCTCCCAATTCCTATCCGGATCCAGTGGCAAGACAAGAGTCGAGATGACTGGAGATGGGACTAGGCGCAGTGGATGACCAGGACGTCTTCTCGTCCGCTCAATCCACCGGAGTCTGTCTTTACATGCTGGGATAGACAACTCCTTATCTCACCGAGGGTTTGAGACCCGTCGGCTACCCTCACCTGGTTTAGCCGGCTTGTTGAAGTCGTTGCCTGGGGTGTGGCCGCTGTCGCATGCAAATAGCTACGGGGAGCCACAGGTGAGAGCTGAGTGCCAGGTGGGGACCAAAGGTGGACTAACCACCTTGAAAAGGGTGCGACATGTTCCCCCACCAGAGGCGCTACCCCTCCCTGACACCCCATACACCCCAACTTAACTTAAATAAAGGTTAAAACAAATATGAGGAAAGGCACTTGACTTGAATAAATTAGTGTAATGCCCTAGTAAGGATCTCACTGCTAATGTTGTAGAGTATTTCATTAATGGGCTTTCTGTAGAAGCAGTGCATTCTGCTGGCAGTGTTTGGGTTATTATAAAGATGAGGGATGCTTAGGAATGTATGTATCATCCAGTAAGGAGGGTAGAACTGGGAGAAGGTTCTGGAGAATGCTGGGGAGGGGAGGAGGCAGCTTTTGTGATGGACACTGGTGTGGGTTAAAGTCTTTTTTGGTGGGAGATGGAGAGAGAGAGAGAAAGTTTGAAAGAACCGGCCATAGGATTCGATCCAGAAGGAATATGTGATCCAATGGAGCCCAAGAAGGGAATTTCTACCAGGGATCAGTGAATAAGAGTTGATGCAGTGAGCACATCGAAAACAACAGCTTCTGGAAGAATGAGCTCCACCTGTGCACATGTGACTGTTTAATTATAATGGACCCTTTTTGTTTTTCTTTTGTTCTTTCCTTTAATAACCGTGTGGTTAAGTTAACATTCTTGTATATATCCTTCCTTTATAATCATATGCAGTGTTATTTCTTGCCAACGGGCAATTACAGGGGGCACTATTCACACAAACTGAGGTTCGGGTGGGCGAGACTTCCCAACCTCACAGGTTTGGCGGGGCCTATATGTCCTAGACATATCGAGTCTAAAAAAGGTGGTGTCCTTGCCATAGGGTCCAAGCTGTTAATGAGTGACTAATGAGCCATATTCCCAGAGAGGCCTAGTAAAAGGGGTTTCATTAGGAAAGATTGATAAATTGGGGTGGGGGGACACAAGAATATTATATTTCTTTAAGTTAATTTCCAATAAGAAATAATGGTGTAATTTTGCAAAACTCAGAAATTAAGGATGGTTCAAAAGTAAAATACACGAAATATGAAGGAAACCATGTGACATTGAAAATACTTAATAATCCAGCCACAACAGTGGAGATGGAAACTGTCCTAACCTTTCAGGTCAATGGCCCAAAAGAAAGAAGGTAGCTAGGAAACCTGATCTAAAATGGCTCCCTGTCCACCACTGTGTTAGGAATTCCAGCTTTTCCAGGAATGCCCATTGATAAACATTTCTGGGGTAATGTTGTCCTTGTTTCTCCACAATGCTCCATAGGAAGTTATTTGGGGAATGACCTCATCGTCAATGCAGAAAAAATGTGAAGGACTACATTGGCTGTTGGATAGAAAATCCCTGTAGAAAGTCCCAAGTGCCGGGAAGCCACTTGAACTGACATTTACCACATTGCACCTCAGAAAAACATCTGACTTTCGTGAAGTGTAATAAAGTTCTATATAACTGAATTTCCAAGCTAATGAGCTTGCAAATCATTAATGACAGATTAAGTTGGTGGCTGAGAATATGCCAGTGTCTAAAATGGAGAAGTGTGAGAAAGAATGGAAATGTGGGTAAAAAGAGGGATCTGGGTGTACTTGCACAAGAAATTTAGCATTCAAATAATTAGGAAGGTAAATGAAATAGAGTATTTTATTCCAAGAGTGACGGACTATAACAGTAGTAGAAAAGTCTTATTACAATCATTCAGATCTTTGGTCAAACCACACCTGCAGTATTATATACAATTTTGGTCTTCATTTGTATGAAAGGATGCACTTATACTGGTCTATTCAACAAAGGCTTAGTAGATTGATGAGAAGCTTGACGTGCAAGGAAATGTTAAGAAGTATAACACTGTCCAAAAATTAGATAAGTGAGGGGTGATTTTTCTGAGAATCATAACAGGATAAATACTGGACATCTGCGAAACAGAGAACCTCAGCCAACCTGTCCAAGCTGTACACAACTGCCCTCTGACAATAAAGGGGGAGACTCTGAAAAGCATGCACCCCTTCCAATAGTTCAGAAACAACATCTAAGCAAAGGCAAATATCAATGGTGGAATTCACTATCATCCTCTATACATCAGCTTTGACCAGCATGAAGATCAACACTGCAAACCGAATGCAAAACTCATGGTATTGTTTCTGTTCCACCTATACACTTGTGAAATTTGAATTTCTTACTGTGGGTACCTCATGGCACTGGGAAAGTGCCACCAATGCTTTCTCCACAAAATCTTGCCAATCCATTCATGGGATAAGTAAAGCAAGATCACATCCACTCCCAGGACAACATATTTGGTATCAGTGCCTGAAGAGAAGGTCACATTGTCATCTTGCCTGACACCAGACTTGGAGATTGACACATGTTCTAAGTTCCTTGATGGGAAGAGCTTACCAGAAGGCAGCCAAGGGAAAAGATTCATGGATGTTCTGAAAGCCTTCTTGAAAAAAGTGTGACATCAGCACTGATTCATGGAAATTCCTGACCCTTGTCTGCTGAAAGTGAACAACCACCATTAGGGTGGCACGGGAAACCTCATTCATGCACCAAGTCACACAAGCCCTCATGTAAGTGTTGGAAAGAGTAAATCATCTTGCAAACATGTCCCATCAAGCAAGTCTTGCCCTATCTGTGGAAGAGACTGGAGTATGGTTTATCAACTGTCTAAGAGCCTGGAGAACACAGTGGAAGCAAATCATCCTTGATTACAAGGGACTGCCTAAGAAGATGCTGTGAGAACAGATTGTCCTTGGTGGAGCAATCTGGAACTGGGGTTGGAGGGAGGGCAGAATCTCAGGATAAAGTCAAATAATACACAGAAAAATAATATTTTACTCTCTCAGGGGTTTATGAACTTTTGGAATTCTCTACCTCAGAGAACTGCAAGTTGTTGCTAAGTATACTCTAAGCTAAAATAACCTAAGATCTACCAGGTAGGTTAATTGGTTATTGTCAATTGTCCCATGATTAAGTGAGGGTTAATCGGGTTTGGCAGGGTTTGCTGAGTCAGTGTGGCTCAAAGGGCCAGAGGGGCTGACTCCATGCTGTATCACTAAATAAATAAAAAAATAAATCTTGATGAAGAGTTGAGTAGAATAAGGCTGAAGGTCTGATCAGTCATGATCTATTGGAATGGCAAAACAGGTTCAGGGGATCATTCGGCCTTCTGCAGATATTTCTGTTCCTTGTTCAAGTACCCTTTTAAGGTTCCCTTGGAATCTCTTGCAATTGTCCTTTCACATGTGATTCACAAGAAATAAGGAACACCTATGTAAAAATGTTTCCTTTCCTCTTTCAAACTTTTGCCGGTTAATTTAAAGCTATGACCTTTAGTGACTGAGCACCTTGTCAGAAGAAACCATTTCTCCTCACCTGGTGTTACAGAACTTGGAAGGCCTCAATTATGACTCCCCTTATCCTTTCTATCTGAAGAAGAATAATCTGCCCCTGTTGCATATTCATGTATATTTTGACCCTTGCGGGTTGCTGTCAGGCTTCCCTGTGTGTGTTACAGAGTGAACATAATGATATAACTTGAGAGGCAATTTTGGGAAGAAGACTTGCAAGTAAAATAAACTGCACACATTTTGTTTCTTCACATCTCCTGTCTCTCGTGTGGTATTTACAGCCACACAGTTATCAGCACCACAAACATAGCAACTGGCAATGAGGGGACTACACATGACATTTATTGTTTTGTTCCTTTCTACAAGAAGAAGAATGGTGGTGGGGGGAAAGAAGGCAGTGATAGGCTGTGTAATGTAGGAAGATCTGCAAACAAAATGAAAATGGCAACAGGAAACATGGAGAGTGAAGAATCTGAGGGGATAGAACAGGACAGTTAAATAAAAAAAACATATATGGAGAAAGAAAACAGGTAAGACTAGTTAACTTTTCTCTAACATGATTGTTTTTGAAAATGGCAGCAATATTTGGAAGTAAGGGGCTGTATGATGAAATGACAGAGCAATGGAGTTGATGTACTGAAAGATCTGAATATTTTGTGCAGGCAAATCAGATTTCAGATGATATTCATATTCCAACTTTTGTGACTGTGGGTGCAAAAATGTTTAATTTATTACGCTGTCTAGTGCAACCTGCTAAGCCTGGCGATAAGTATGTCCTCATAAAGCTTAAAGTCTTAAAGGACAATTATTCATCTAAACCCTTGATTATTGCTAAGAGGCCTGGTTTCATAAAGGGAATCAAGAGGAAGACTAATCTATTTCACAGTGTGAAGCAATTGTCTGTACACTAATTTTGGCAGTCACTGAATGACACATTACGTGATAGACCAATCAAGTGAACTTCGTGCATGTTGAGTTTGAGCTGCTCCAACCACGAGAGGTCCTGAAGCACAGGATAACTACCTTTAACGATGTACAGTGGAAGTTTCTTTCTGTTTGATAATCTCCACTGCTCATTACTGGGAAAAAGGAACTTGAACACTTTCAAGACTTGGATGCTACTCCTCAAAGACTCAAGGAATATGAACTAAGGGTCTGGAAGGACAAATGAGTTATTTTGACTTTCGATTACATATTTGTGCCATGTGATTGACAATCCAGGACTTCATAAAGCACCATTCAAGGTGAAAGCAACTGCGGAGGCTCCATCACCACAGAATGTAAATCAACTGGAAGATCCTTCTTGTGACTACTAACATACTGTGCAATGTTTGTTCCTAACCTAGCAAACATGCTGAAACCACTTCACGAGCTTTTAAATAAATCAGCACACTGGCAGTGGATAGATCACTGTGAAGAGGCTTTTAAAAAGGACAGAACAGCTTTGTCACTACCTGAAGCACTCAGACACTTCAGCTATCATTGCCCATACAGTTGTTCAGTGACATATCACCCGACGGTGTGAGGGCAGTTATCCCACACATCAGGGCAGCAGGTGAAGGGCATCCAATCACTTTTGCATCAAAGACATTAATCAAGGCAGAAAACCACTATGCCCAGAATGAACGGAAAGCACTTAGAATTGTTTTTGGAGTGAAGAAATTCCATCAATTCCTCTTTGGTCAACGATTTATACTACTGATAGATCCTTGCCCCTTGACATCAATTTTTGATCCACAGGTGGGCATTCCTTGCCTGGATGCTAGTCGAATGCAATACTGGGCTCTGTCACTACCTGCACATCAGTATGACATAAAGTAAAGGAGGTCTGAGCACTATTCAAGTGCTGATAGACTATCTAGACTTCCCTTGGATGTTACAGTTCCAGAGCCATCCCCGACATAGATCTGTTACTTCAAGAAAATACCTACAGTGATGATAACTGTGGTGCGAGTCCGGAAACACACACCTACTGACCCTGTTCTATCTAAAGTGGTGGACATGGTAACTCTCAAATAGAAAGGAGAGCCAACCATAGAAGTGAAACTTTATGAGGCTTGATGGAAGGAGCTCACAGTCCAACCAGGATGTTTACTGTGGGGCTATCATGTTGTCATTCCTCCACCATTAAGAAAACATGTGCTTGACAGGCTACATTCAGGACACTGTGGCATAGTGTGAATGAAAGAAATTGCATGCAACTGTCCTGTTGGCCAGGACTGGATGTAACCATTGAAGAGAAGGCCAAAGCATGCCCACATCGTCAGTGAGTGAGAAATCATCCTCAACTTGCTCCTTTGTGTCCATGGGAATGGCCTGAAGAACCATGGCAGAGAATTGACATAGATTTTGCTGGACCACATGTTCTTGGTTGTAGTGGAAAGACACAGCAAATGGCCCAAGGTTGCCTTTATGAAGAGCACTACATCTAAAAATGCAGTGAGGAGCTATGTTCCAACTTTAATCATTTTGGACTTCCTCAGCAGCTTCTAAGTGACAATCATCCACATTTCCTGTCTGAAGAGCTCAAGGCATTTATAAGAGCAAATGGTATTCAGCACCATATTATCCAGCCACTAATGGCCTTGCTGAATGAAACAAGCCCTCTAGACTTCAATGGGAAATAGATCCCTCAAACAGTGTTCTTGGTGACACATGCAACATACCTCATGCCACCTCCAGAATATCTCCAGCAACTGCAATGATGAAAATTTTCACACCCAGCTTGACCTACTTAGATACACAAACACAACAGATTGTGCTAAATGAATAGAAAACCGAAGCAGAAAGATGAACCATAGTGAAGTGCAGAAGTTTCACAGCAGAAGAGAAAGTACTCGCCTGGAACTACATCTCTGGAACAAAGTGGACAGCTGTGATGGAGGTGGCACAAACTAGTCCTGTGTCATAGACAGTGTAAACTAGTAACCACACCATCTACAGAAAGCACGTTGATGACCTACGTCTCCCTGTGTGGAAAAACCTATCTCTGCTAATTTTTCTTCCACTTACCTTAAAACGATGTCCTCTGGTATTGGCCATTGCTGCCCAGGAAAAAAGGCATTAGCTGTAGGGAATGTGAAGAATATTATGAGTGGGCAAGTTTAATAAAAATTTCAAAGTATTTTGTATATAGCATGCCAACGAGTAACCAGTGAAAATGTAGGGTCCAATAGGTACCAAAATGGGAATCTGTGGAGCCAGAGAACATGGGTGGAGCCTTAAATGTAAATTTCTGATCTGTATTCACTTAGGAGAAGACATACAGTCATAAAGTTCAGGGAGAGAGAGAGACGTTGGAATACTAGAACACATGATCATTTAAAAGGAAGACTATTTTTCAGTCAACGAAAATATAGATGTGTAAATCTAGATGACGTGCTGAGATGTATCACATGCTTCTGAGTGGCCATAGGGTGCCCTGCTGGGGCTTTGACAATATTTCTTCAATCTTCACTTGCTGCAGGTGAGTTGGCATGTAGCCTGAGGACAGCAAATGTGGTACCGTCGTCCAAGAACGTGGCCCTAAGCCAGCACTTGTACACCTGTGAATTTAATATCAATGGTAGGAAAGCTACTGGAAATTATCTGAAAGATTGCATTAATTTATTTGGAAAGGTAGGGTTTAACCTAGGATAGTTAGCATAATTTTGTTAATGGAAGATCTGACTGATCAATTTGAATGACTATTTCAAAGAGGTAACTGAAATATACTGAGGCCGTGCAGTTGATGCTGTCCATGTGGACTTCCTAAGGCCTTTTGCAATAGGGAATTGTTAAAGGCCTTAATGGACAACTGGCTTGTCAACAGGAGGCAGAGAGTAACAGGTAGGTGCAGAGGGATGGCTTTGTTTTTATGAAGGCAAGCCTGATGTCAGTGGTGGGACTTTTTTTTTTCATGGACATTAACAACTTCGATGTGAATGTAGGAGGATGATTAGTAAGCTTGCAGATGACACAATAATTGCCAGTGTTGTTGACAGAAAAGAAGATATTCTTAGGCTGCAGGGTGGCAGTGATCAGTTGGTAGGCAAGTGCAGTGACAGATGGAATTTAATTTTGAGACGTTTGAGGTGATGCTCTTTGGAAGGATTAATAAGTTAGATAAACTCATTGAATATAGGCCCCTAGGGAGGTACTGAGAAATAGAGTATACAAGTCCAAGAATTCACGAAGATGGGAATACAATACTGTAATTGTGGTTAATAAAACCTGCCTCATGGCTGAGGCAGAGAATAAGAGCAAAGAGATTATAACACAGTTTTATAAAACATAAGTCTACTGCTGGAGTATGCACAGTTTTGGTCACTACATTGCAAGAAGGAAGTGATTATTTTGAACGAACAAGGAAATATAAATGGATGGAATGTTTTGGTTAATAGGAAAGACTGGGTAGGCGGTGTTTATTTCCTTTTTGAAAGGAAGTAGATGAAGGGAGACCTGAAGAAGGTATATGAAATTATGAAGAGCGTAGATAGTATAGATAGCTATTTAGTGGATAGCAATTTTTTTTTGAAGTGTTGCATCCTCAGATATATTTTATGGTTATGACGGCCCACTTGAAGCTAAACACAAATATGATTTAGACTACTTGTATCACATAGGAACCTGAAGAAACAAGAAGTTAACTTTTTACTGGCTATAATGTGTTTAATTGCCTAATGGTGCTGACGCTTTGCAACAGTTCAACTAAGCTGAAAATGTTTTGTTGATGATTTTCTTTTGTACTCAGTGTCTGAAGCTTCTCACTTAATAAATCAACCAGCAATGTTGGATCCCAGTTGCACTAATACCGTCTCTCCATGTGCGCAATGTCCTGGTGAAACCTTTCACCATGCTCGTCACTGAAAACACCAAGATTTACAGGGAGGAAGTCTAAATGGGAATGCAGAAAATGAATCTTTAGTGACATGTTGCACTTCATGGTTTTGTATGCTTGAAGCATTTTGTCAACCAGCTGCACATAGCTTGGTGCTCTGTAGTTGCCAAGAAAATTTTCAGCAACTTCCTTGAAAGCCTTCCATATCATTTTCTATGATCCCACTAGAAGTTCTTCATATTGCCTGTCATTAATGACCTATTTGAGTTGTGGACCAACAAAAATGCTTTCCTTAATCTTGGCATCAGTTATTCTGGGAAGCATCTGTCTCAAATATCGAATTCCTTCACAGAAAATTTTGTGCCTGGTGACAGCAGATTCGATCCTTGCAGTCTTGAACCCAGTAATTCTGCTTTTGCCTTTGATGAACCCATATCTCTGTTCAGATCATTTAACTCAGGTTGAATTATCAGATGAGGCTCACTCTACATAAAGGGTTCAAAATCTTAGTATTAATGTCATTTTCCATTCCAGGTTTGTGCATCATGGCATCTTTGGCTGCCTCCATAAACTCCATGTCTCTGGTGGCTTCAGTACTGGTAAAACTATTGTAATGTGGCACAGCCTTCATGGCTGAAGGAAGATTGCGCTATTCAATGGATTTCTTGTTTTTAGAAGAGAAACAAGACACGCTGTCCAGACAGAAGTAGCAATCTGTCACATGATCCTTCTGCTCTTACCATATCATCGGGACAGCGAACAACATTGACGTCTGACTACCTCAGAGCCAAGCTGTAAGATCGGCAGCGCAAGTTACGCAACAAATGTGAAGAATCCAGGCTTTGTCTTGGTCGCCAATTTTACACCCAAAGTAGAGCTCATAAGCTTTTTTAATAAGAGGAGTTGCACTCCGCTTTGAGTTTTAAGTGGATATTCACCACAAATATAATCGCGGCTGTTGCAACATTGGCAAGGTGACTTGCTATTACAGATATTCCTGAAAATACAATTGCTTTATTATAATGAGTACACATAATATGCTATGTGTGTAAAGCATGTGTATCAGTGTGATCACAAACCAATGTAGATGTAAACACAATGCATAGAGTAGTGTGCGTGCGTGATGCTTTTATAGCCTTTCTAAAACCTGTCCTGCCTAACCATGCCCAGGCATACCTGGACAAGACAGAAAACGTTTCAGCCAATATTGTAGGCAATATTTTAATTGACTTGAATTATGAATTGAAATAACAAATATAGGTGATTGTTTTTTTAAAAAAAAGGTGCGTCATAGGGCAATTTCATGGTGATTTTCATGATCAGCAGCCCAAAATCCATAGGATATACCCAAAAATATTCAGGAAGCTAAATATTTGTTGTCTGGTTTTGTAGGAAGATTTTCAACATAGCAGAAGAGTCAAATACCAGAAGGCATGGATGTAGAGTAAAGGGCAAGAAGCTCAAGGATGATCTGAGCAAGAATTGTTTTTTATTTAAATCCAGGGTATAGCTGCAATCTGCAACACTTGCCTGAGTGTGATGGACACAGGCACAAGCAGGTTTAAGAAGCATCTAGGCAAGACCATAAGACCATAAGACAAAGGAGCAGAAGTAGGCCATTTGGCCCATCGAGTCTGCTCCGCCATTTTATCATGAGCTGATCCATTCTCCTATTTAGTCCCACTCCCCAGCCTTCTCACCAAAACCTTTGATGCCCTGGCTACTCAGATACTTATCAATTTCTGCCTTAAATACACCCAATGACTTGGCCTCCACTGCTGCCCGTGGCAACAAATTCCATAGATTCACCACCCTCTGACTAAAAAAATTTCTTCGCATTTCTGTTCTGAATGGGCGCCCTTCAATCCTTAAGTCATGCCCTCTCGTACTAGACTCCGCCATCACGGGAAACAACTTTGCCACATCCACTCTGTCCATGCCTTTTAACATTCGAAATGTTTCTATGAGGTCTCCCCTCATTCTTCTAAACTCCAAGGAATACAGTCCAAGAGCAGACAAACGTTTCTCATATGTTAACCCTCTCATTCCCAGAATCATTCCAGTGAATCTTCTCTGTACCCTCTCCAACGTCAGCACATCCTTCCTTAAATAAGGAGACCAAAACTGCCCACAGTACTCCAAGTGAGGTCTCACCAGCGCCTTATAGAGCCTCAACATCACATCCCTGCTCCTATACTCTATTCCTCTAGAAATGAATGCCAACATTGCATTTGCCTTTTTCACTACTGACTCAACCTGGAGGTTAACTTTAAGGGTATCCTGTACAAGGACTCACAAGTCCCGTTGCATCTCAGAACTTTGAATTCTTTCCCCATTTAAATAATAGTCTGCTCGTTTATTTTTTCTGCCAAAGTGCATAACCATACACTTTCCAACATTGTACTTCATTTGCCACTTCTCTGCCCATTCTTCCAATCTATCCAAGTCTCTCTGCAGACTCTCCATTTCCTCAGCACTACTGGCCCCTCCACCTATCTTCGTACCATCAGCAAATTTAGCCACAAAGCCATCTATTCCATAATCCAAATCGTTGATGTACAATGTAAAAATAAGCAGCCCCAACACTGATCCCTGTGGAACACCACTGGTAACTGGCAGCCAACCAGAATAGGATCCCTTTATTCCCACTCTCGGTTTCCTACCAATCAGCCAATGCTCTATCCACATATGTAACTTACCCGTAATTCCACGGGCTCTTATCTTGTTAAGTAGCCTCATGTGTGGCACCTTATCAAAGGCCTTCTGAAAATCCAAATATACAACATCCACTGCATCTCCCTTGTCTAGCCTACTGGTAATTTCCTCAAAAAATTGTAATAGGTTTGTCAGGCAGGATTTTCCTTTAAGGAATCCATGCTGAGTTCTGCCTATCTTGTCATATGCCTCCAGGTACTCTGTAACCTCATCCTTGACAATCGACTCCAACAACTTCCCAACCACCGATGTCAAGCTAACAGGTCTATAATTTCCTTTTTGCTTCCTTGCCCCCTTCTTAAATAGCAGAGTGACATTTGCAATTTTCCAGTCTTCCGGAACCATGCCAGAATCTATCGACTTTTGAAAGATCATCGCTAATGCCTCCGCAATTTCCACAGCTACTTCCTTCAGAACATGAGGGTGCATTCCATCTGGTCCAGGAGAGTTATCTACCTTTAGCCCATTCAGCTTCCTGAATACTTTCTCTGTCGTAATTGTGACTGCGCACACTTCTCTTCCCTGCCACCCTTGAATGTCCGGTATACTGCTCATGTCTTCCCCAGTGAAGACTGATGCAAAATACTCGCCTACCACCCCACCAGCCTTCGGGTCCAACATATTATTCTCCGTAACTTCCGCCACCTCCAACGGGATCCCACCGCCGAGCGCATCTTTCCCTCCCCCCCCCTGCATTTCGCGGGGGTCGCTCCCTACGCAACTCCCTTGTCCATTCATCCCCCCCATTCCTCCCCACTGATCTCCCTCCTGGCACTTATCCGTGTAGGCGGAACAAGTGCTGCACATGCCCTTACACTTCCTCCCTTACCACCATTCAGGGCCCCAAACAGTCCTTCCAGGTGAGGCAACACTTCACCTGTGAGTCGGTTGGGGTGATATACTGCGTCCGGTGCTCCCGATGTGGCCTTTTATATATTGACAAGACCTGACGCAGACTGGGAGACCGCTTTGCTGGACACTTATGTTCCATCCGCCAGAGAAAGCAGGATCTCCCAGTGGCCACACATTTTAATTCCACATCCCATTCCAATTCTGGCGTGTCTATCCACGGCCTCCTCTACTGTGGAGATGAAGCCACACTCAGGTTGGAGGAACAACACCTTATATTCCGTCTGGGTAGCCTCCGACCTGATGGCATGGACATCGACTTCTCTAGCTTCCGCTAATGCCCCACCTCCCCCTCGTACCCCATCTGTTGCTTATTTTTGTGCACACGTTCTTTCTCTTGCTCTCCTTTTTCTCCCTCTGTCCCTCTGGGTGTGCCCCTTGCCCATCCTCTGGGTCCTCCCCCCGCCTTGTCTTTCTTCCTGGACCTCCTGTCCCATGATCCTCTCGTATCCCTTTTGCCTATCACCTGTCCAGCTCTTGGCTCCATCCCTCCCCCTCCTGTCTTCTCCTATCATTTTGGATCTCCCCCTCCCCCTCCAACTTTCAAATCTCTTACTCACTCTTCCTTCAGTTAGTCCTGACGAAAGGTCTCGGCCTGAAACGTCGACTGCACCTCTTCCTAGAGATGCTGCCTGGCCTGCTGCGTTCACCAGCAACTTTTATGTGTGTTGCTTGAATTTCCAGCATCTGCAGAATTCCTGTTGTTTGCAAAATACTCATTCAGTTCCTCTGCCATCTCCTTATCTCCCATTACAATTTCTCCAGCATCATTTTCTATCGGTCCTATATCTACTCTCACCTGTCTTTTACTCTTTATATACTTGAAAAAGCTTTTAGTATCCTCTTTGATATTATTTGCTAGCTTCCTTTCATAGTTAATCTTTTCTGTCTTAATGACCTTCTTGGTTTCCTTTTGTAAGGTTTTAAAAACTTCCCAATCCTCTGTCCTCCCACTAATTTTTGCTTCCTTGTATGCCCTCTCCTTTGCTTTAACTTTGGCTTTGACTTCTCTTGTCAACCATGGTTGCATCCTTTTTCCACTCGAAAATTTCTTCCTTTTTGGAATATACCTGTCTTGCACATTCCTCATTTCTCGCATAAACTCCAGCCACTGCTGCTCTGCTGTCTTTCCTGCTAGTGTCCCTTTCCAGTCAACTTTGGCCAGTTCCTCTCTCATGCCACTGTAATTTCCTTTACTCCACTGAAATACCGACACATCAGATTTCGGCTTCTCTTTTTCTAATTTCACAGTGAACTCAATCGTGTTATGAGCACTGTCTCCTAAGGGTTCCTTCACCTCAATCCCTCTAATCACCTCCGGTTCATTACACAATACCCAATCCAGTACAGCCGATCCCCTAGTGGGCTCAACAACAAGCTGTTCTAAAAAGCTATCTCGCAGACATTCTACAAATTCTCTCTTTTGAGATCCAGTGCTGACCTGATTTTCCCAATCTACTCGCATGTTAAAATCCCCCACAGTTATCATAACACTGCCCTTCTGACAAGCCTTCTATTTCCAGTTGTAATTTGTAGTCCACATCCCTGCAGCTGTTTGGAGGCCTATTAATAACTGCCATCAGGGTCCTTTTACCCCTGCTATTTCTTAGCTTAACCCATAAAGATTCTGCACCTTCCGATCCTATATCACCTCTTTCTAATGACTTAATATCATTTCTTAGCAATAAAGCCACGCCTCCCCCTCTGCCTACCTTCCTATCCTTCCGATACACCATGTATCCTTGGACGTTCAGCTCCCAGAGACATGCATCCTTTAGCCAGGTCTCAATGATGGCCACAATATCATACCTGCCAATCTGTAGCTGTACAACAAGATCATCCACCTTATTCCTTATGCTGCGTGCATTTAAGTACAACACCTTAAGACCAGTATTTGATATTTTTTGCTTTGATTTCACTGCAACTTTATTGCACTGCAACTCATCCCAATGGCTACAAATTTGCCCCATCACCTGCCTGTCTTTCCTGACATCTTTACTGCTCACTATATTAGATTTATTTCTGTTTTCCCCTTCCTCCGCTCTATCATTCCGGTTCCCATCCCCCTGCCAAATTAGTTTAAACCCTCCCTAACAGCTCTATTAAACTTTCCCGCCAGGATATTGGTCCCCTTCAGGTTCAGGAGTAACCTGTCCTTTTTGAACATGTCATACTTCCCCCAGAAGAGATCCCAATTATCCAAGAATCTGAAGCCCTGCCCCCTGCACCAGTCTCTCAGCCACGCATTCATCTGCCTGATCCAACTATTCTTGCCCTTGCTAGCACGTGGCACAGGTAGCAATCCCGAGATTACTACCTTGGAGGTCCTGCTTCTCAGCTTCCTTCCTAACTCCTGGAAATCTCTCTTCAGGACCTCCTCCTTTGTCCTATCTATGTCATTGGTACCAACATGTACCAAGACAACCGGCTGCTCACCCTCCCCCTTTAGAATATTCAGGACCCGATCCGAGACATCCCATACCCTGGCACCTGGGAGGCAACACACCATGCGGGTATCTCTGTCAGGCTCACAGAATCTCCTGTCTGTTCCCCTGACTATGGAATCCCCTACGACTACCGCATTTCCCTTCTCCCTCCTTCTCTCCTGCACAACAGTGCCAGGCTCAGTGCCAGAGACCCGGTCACCGTGGGCGTCCCCTGTCAGGTCATCCCCCTCAACAGCACCCTGAACAAGATATTTGTTGCTGAGCGGGACAGCCACAGGTATGCTCTCCACTATCCGGGCATTTCCCTTCCCTCTCTTGACAGTGACCCAGTTTTCTGACCCCTGTAGCCTCGGGATGACTACCTCCCTGTAGCTCCTGTCTATCACCTCTTCACTTCCCCTGAATTGTCAAGGCACAGTAGATATAGACCCAGTGCTGGCAAATAGGATTAGTATAGATGGATACTCAATGGTAGACATTGAGATGGGTGGCACTATGACCTTATGAACTCTAACTATGATCTGTTATAATATGGATTGGAAAAGTCTGGCCAGTGAATGAATCAGTAGAGGGACGTGTGTCTGGCGATGGTGCAGGGGGAGTGCTTTGAGAGCTATTGTGAGCCTGAGAAATAGTGAAGATCAGATTTTACAAACATTCCAGTTCCATGGAATGTTCTTCCTGGATTATAGTCAAAGACTGAAAGAACACAGCACATAAATCTTCAGGTGGTTTAAACTGAATTTATCACTGGGTGTCTATGGGTACATTTAATTCCCAATTCTCAAGTACTTGCCAAGGCAGATTGACAATCCAAGTTAGGTCACATGTTGATAGACGTGATGTTAAAGACTGATTCCCTCTTTTCCAGTTATATTTGTATGGTCTTGTATTGTAAACTTCAATGGTTAATTTGTTGATAATATCTTAAATGACTATGAACATTTTATGTAGTGCTGGATTAGACTAATAAATTTGCATCTATATAGCAAATTTAGCATTGTAAACAACCCAGGGCACTTCACAGATATGGTTACTGGACAAAATCCAACACTGAGCAACATAAAAATATATTAACAGTTGAGCAAAAGTGTTTGAGAGGCAGCTTAAGGGAGTAAGAGCAATTTCAGAGCCTAGGTGTGAGGCAGATGAAGGCATGGCTGCTGGTGACGGAGTAGGTGTAAACTGACTTGCACAACAGGCCAGAATTAAGGAATGTTGAATTCTCAGAGGGTTGTAATTCTGGAGGATATGGAATCAGGGAAAGGGGAAAAACCATGAAAAAATGTGTATTAAGGTGAAATTCTTCCGTTTTACATTTCTATTTGATGCTTTGCACACCAGAAGGGTTGATGAAATAGGTGGGCACACATTATAGTTAAATTTAAATAGCCAGAAAATCAAGCATGATTGTGATCCTAAATTTTATATCAACACACATTAATCTATTTCTGATAAATAAGGCTGCCTCAAAGAAAAGATGTGAACAAAGAACTCCTTCAAATCCAGAGGCTCATTTAATTCTTTGTATATTATTTTACTATGACATATCTTTGCAACAAAGCAATCATTTTTCTTAATTCTATTAAAACGCAGTCTTTATTCGTTGCTCTCTCCCAGAGGCAAATACCAGGAAATGATAAGAGGCAGAATCTTGAGGTGCTCCCGCTGTATTTGAAAGGTCTGCAGAGTATCTTGTGGTGAATTAATCATTGACTCAGATTAGAACCACACTAAGTATTTTTACTCTTTCTTTTCCTTCTTTGTATCATCATGTCTTTCATCCTGTAACATTGCAAAAGAGCTGCTCATCTCTCCTGCAGCTGCAGTCTTGTGCAGGTGTGACAGAAAATTCATCCAAAATTTCAAGCATATGTGTAAATTATCCAGCAAAGGAGCCAGCATATGCCTAAGATTCCAAATGAAATCTTCTTAATAAAACTAGGAAAAAATGAATACCCTTGGACTGCAGGATTTTTTTAATCCCATGACTAAATGCTGTTTGGATTAAAGGGCAATGAAAAAATATGATTTAGAATAAGTCTGCTTTTCTGATGTACAAATGTGGTGCTGTTTTCCAGAAGGAAGCTCGAGGCAGTTATTGGATCTAACCAAGGAATTCCTTCCTAATTGGAAGCTGAGGGCTGTATTAATGAACCTTGCGATGTTTGAAGCATTTTTAATTCACTTACATTCAACTTCTGGCATATAAATGTTTATTAATGCTGCCCCAGGAATATGCAATATGCTAATTTTTTAATGTAGGATAAAGCCTAGAAGGACTACAGTAACATATGTACTTCGCAATAAATGTAGAAAACCGATTAATGTGTGGAAGAGTCCCTCATAAACTAAATGTTAATGCAGCACGTTTTGACAATAGTATTTTAAAAGTAGTTTGCATGATAAGTATAGAAACCCATGGAAACATAATTGAATTGGTTTATTTTAATACTTTTACACATGGTCATAACTTATAATGGTGCTGATTCAGATGTCAGACATCAGTGGAAAAAAACAGTAAAAAATTATCAAATATAATAGTTTTTTGGTTATGTTACTGGACCTGTCATCAGACCCAAGACTTTGATTGTTTATTCCTTTCCACAGATGCTGCTCACACACTGAGTTCCTCCAGCATTTGGTGTGAAGCAACTGGCATGTCAAATGAACTCGTCTAGTTTTCTTGTGACCTTCACAGAAGAGAATCTGCCGACATTAGTTAGTTCGCTCTCTACAAATCTCCAGTGTAGTTTAATTGCACCATGAAATGGCCTAGCAAAACTTTAGGTTGGATCAAAATCTTATAAAACTTTGCAACGTGGATCGCAGATATTCACTGCTACCTTCAAGGGCAATTAGAGATGCACACTTAATTCAGATTTTTTTCCCCGGTGACACCCTGTGCCAATGATTTGGAGGGCAAAAAAAAATCACAGGTTACAGGGCTATTGATTCAGCCTTATCATTTCCCTGATGTTTTTTTCTGTGCGGTTTTAAGCATGTTGTACAACAAGCAACTAGTTGTAAAGGATAAATAAAATCAGGCCATACTAACTCTTTCCTGATTTTATTGCCTGTCCTTAATTGCCTTTGAACTCAATAGTTTGCTGAACCATTTCATACAGAATTTAAGAGTCAATCATTATGATATGGGCCCTGAGATGAGAATGACGAATTTATTTCCTCAAAGGGTACCTGTGAATTCAGATTTTTAAAAAATATATGCAGTTTCAGGACCTCAGCATGGCTATCTCGGCCAGCATTTATTACCTGTCCAAAACTGTCTTTGAGAAAATGGCAGAGAGCTACATATTGAAACAAGTCTTTCTATTGTGGTGAGGGTTCCTAGATTTAGACCCAGTAGCAAAATGAAGGAACAGTGATATTCACATAGTAGCCACTTTATTAGGTATCTAATAAACTGGTCACTGAGTGTCTGTTTGTGGTCTTTTGCTGCAGTAGCCCATCCACGTCAAGGTTTGACATGTTGTGCATTCGTAAATGTTCTTCTGCACACCACTATTGTAATGTGTGGTTATTTGAGTTTTTGTTGTTTTCCTATCAGCTTTAACCAGTCTGACCATTCTCCTCTGGCCTTATTCAGTGACAAGGAGTTTTTGCCCACAGTGCTGATGCTCACTAAATGTTTTATGGTTTTTGCGCCATTCTCTGTAAACTCCAGAGACTAGAGGAGATCAGCAATTTCTGAGAAACTTGAACCACCCAGTTTGCCACCAACAATCGTTCCATGGTCAAAGTCACTTGGATAACATTCCTTCTCCATTCCGATGTTTGGTCTGAACCTCTTGACCATGCTTGCATACTATCGTGCATCGAGTTGCTGCCTCATGATTGGTTGATTAGGTATTTGCTTTTACAAGCAAGTGTACAGGTGTATTGAATAAAGTGGCTACTTGGTCTATTTCCAAGTCCGTGTGCTCTGCAGCTTGGTGGGGAAAATGCATGCCCTGGTTACACCCAAGCCTCTTGAAGTTCTTGTCTCTTGGTGGTAGAGTTTGTGAGTTTGGGTTAGGGTAGCCTGGTCAAAGAACTTCATTGTATTTTGTAGTTGGTATTAGGTGCAGACACAGTTTGCTGTGGTGGATAGAATCAATACTTTGGGTGTTCGGCAGAATGCCAATCCAGTTCTCCAGTTCTAACTTTATGGTAGAATGAAGGACATGGTAGAAGTGATGGAAGACACTTTGATTTAGGACACTGCTTTGAGCAAATCTTGCATCAAAGTCCTGGGTGTGGGAGAACTTCCAAACATAATCATCTGCAAAAAAGAATAAAAAACCTGCAGATTCTGAAAATCAGAAACAAGGAACAGGATACAGTATCACAGATTTGACATATGATATGAGATGTTGTTGCAGAAGTAGAATGCAAAAACATACAGATTTATAAATTACAAAAAATAAATATTTTTAAAAAAGAATAACAAGGTCGTGCTAAGGAAAAAAAGGGAATAATGAGGTAGTGTTCATGGACCATTTAAAAATCTGGTGGCAGAGAAGTTGTTCCTAAATTGTATGCTGGAATGTGATAGTGATATCAAACAAGGTCAGGCAGCAAACATAGAGTTAATGTTCTTGGTGAAAAGCTTGTCATTAGGACTGGAGAAGTGAATACTTAAGAGTTTTATTTTGCAGATGTGGGCGAGAGCTGGTGAGGGATGAGAGTGAAAGGATGGATAATAAGAACATTTAGATCACACAATGCTGCTGGTACATCTAAATGGCCTTTGTGAACCCTTGTTTTGAGGAGATGTAAACTGAGGTTACTGTCTCACTTTCTAATGATTCTTCTGTTTTCTGCCCTGCTCCAGTGTTAACCTGCCAAGGACTTTGGAAAATGTTTTCACTTTATGATCAACTCATTGATGTATACATGACAAATAATCTGAATGTGAAACCACAGGTTATTTCACCTTCCTGATTCTTCTACATTCTCATTAATGTCAAAAAAAATGCAAGTAAATTGTGTTAATTATGTAACTGAGTAGATTCAAAGGGCTGAATAACCTGCCTTTTAATTAATATTAAAAAAAATTTGACTTTACATTTTTCCATTTAGACTTTTACTTAGAAGACTATTCTTTCAAAACTGCATTGTCGTGTCCTATTAAACATCTTTGGGCTCAACAATAACCGTCAAAGAAGTAGTGATACATTTGCACAGATTGAGTGGTTTAACCATATTGTCACATACCCATGTTCATTCAGTGTAGATGCATCGTAAGAATATTATCCACATGTATGTCCATATTTTGAAATGTATTCACACTGACCATCTTTCCAAAACAAATCACATCTTATATACTAATTAACCATTGAGATCAGAATCAGAATCAGGGTTCGGAATCAGGTTTTTTATCACTGGCATGTGTTGCGAAATTTGTTAACTTAGCCGTAACAGTTCAATGCCATACGTAACATAGAAGAAGAAGAAAAACTAAATAAAATGATAATAAATAAATTGCAGTAGGTGAATATCGAATAGATTAAAAAAATGCAAAAAACAGAAGTAATATATATTTAAAAACTGAGGTAGTGTCCAAGGTTTCAATGTCCATTTAGGAATCGGATGGCAGAGGGGAAGAAGCTGTTCCTGAATTGCTGAGTGTGTGCCTTCAGGCTTCTGTATCTCCTACCTGATGGTAACAGTGAGAAAAGGGCATGCCCTGGGTGCTGGAGGTCATTAATAATGGACGCTGCCTTTCTGAGACACTGCTCCTTGAAGCTGTCCTGGGCACTTTGTAGGCTAGTACCCAAGATGGAGCTGACTAAATTTACAAAACTCTGCTGCTTCTTTCCGTCCTGTGCAGTAGCCCCTCCCTCCCCCATTCCAGAGAGTGATGAAGTCTGTCAGAATGCTCTCCACGGTACGACTATAGAAGTTTTGAGTGCATTTGTTGACACACCAAATCTCTTCACACTCCTAATAAAAAAGAGGCACTGTCTTGCCTTCTTAATAAGTGCATCAATATGTTGGGACCAGGTTAGATCTTCAGAGATCTTCACACCCAGGAACTCGAAGCTGCTCACTTTCTCCACTTCTGGTCCCTTTATGAGGATTAGTATGTGTTCCTTCGTCTTACCTGTCCTGAAGTCCACAATCAGCTCTTTTGTCTTACTGACATTGAGTGCCTGGTTGTTGCTGCAGTACCATTCCACTAGTTGGCATATCTCACTTCCGTACACCCTCTTGTCACCACCTAAGATTCTACCAAGAATGGTTGTATCGTCAGGAAATTTATAGATGGTATTTGAGCTATGCCTAGCCACACAGTCATGGGTATACAGAGAGTAGAGCAGTGGGCTAAGCACACACTCCTGAGGTGCACCAGTGTTGATCGTCAGCGAGGAGGATGTGCTATCACCAATCTGCACAGATTGTGGTCTTCCGGGTAGGATGTCGAGGATCCAATTGCAGAGGGAGGTACAGAGGCCCATGTTTTGCAACTCCTCAATCAGGATTGTGGGAATGATGGTATTAAATGCTGAGCTATAATCTATGAACAGCATCCTGACATAGGCGTTTGTGTTGTCCAGGTGCTCTGAAGTTGTCTGGAGAGCCATTGAGATTGTGTCTGCCATTGACCTATTGTGGCGAAAGGCAAATTGCAATGCGTCCAGGTCCTTGCTGAGAAGGGAGTTCAGTCTAGTCATGACCAACCTCTCAAAGCATTTCATCACTGTAGATGTGAGTGCTACTGGGTGGTTAAGGCATTAAGGCAGCTCACATTATTTTTCTTAGGCACTGGTATAATTGTTGCCTTTTTGAAGCAAGTGGGAACTTCCGCCCGTAGCAGAAATAGGTTGAAAATGTCCTTGAATACTCCTACTAGTTGGTTGGCACAGATTTTCAGAGCCTTCCCAGGTACTCTATCGAGACCTTCTGCCTTTTGAGGGTTTACTCTCTTTAAGGACAGCCTAACATCAGCCTCTGGGACAGAGATCCCAGGGTCATCAGGTGCAGCAAGGATCTTCACAGCTGTAGTTGTGTTCTCCCCTTCAGAGTGGGCATAGAAGGCATTGAGTTCATCTGGTAGTGAAGCATTGCTGCCATTCATGCTATTGGGTTTCGCTTTGTAGGAAGTCATGTCTTGCAAACCCTGCCAGAGATGCTGTGCATCCGATTTCACCTCCAACCTCATTTGAAATTGCCTCTTCATCCTTGAAAGAGCCCTCCATAAATCATACCTGGTTTTCTGGTACAGGCCTGGGTTGCCAGACTTGATTGTCACAGATCTAGCCTTCAGCAGATGACCTACCTCCTGGTTCATCCACAGCTTTTGGTTTGGGAATTTACAGTAAGTCTTTGTGCACACACTCATCCACACAGGTTTTAATGAAGTCGGTAACAACTGCAACATACTGATCCAGGTTCGAAGATGAATCCCTGAATACAGTCCAGTCCACCGATTCAAAGCAGTCATGTAGGCGCTGTAATGCTTCCCTTGTCTATGCCACCTTGGTCCTCACTACTGGTGCTGCAGTCTTCAGTCTCTGCCTATGCTCAGGGAGTAGAAATACAGTCAGATGATCAGACTTCCCAAAGTGAAGGCGTGGAATAGCACGGTAGGCATTCTTGATGGCGATGTAGCAATGGTCCAGTGTGTTGTTTCCTTTAATATTGCAAGTGATCTGCTGATGGTAATTGCTTCGTGTTTTTTTTTTCAGAGTGGCCTGGTTAAAATCTCCCAAAACAATGGTGAAGGCATTAGGATGCACCGTATCAATTTACAATCACCACAGGTGTTTGGATTCTGCTTGATCTTCTCACAAGTCTGATCTTTTCTTTACTTCAATGTTCAGAAAAGATAATCTCCCTCTGAAACCTGTGATTCTGGTTGCCACAATATAGGAAGGACAGGATTGCACTGGAGAACAGTCAGAGGCAATTCACCAAGCTATTCTGTGGGTTGAAATGTTCCAGTTTTGAGGAGAGACTGGTTAGGCTGGATTTGTTTTCCTTGGAATAGAGGAAGCTGAGGGGAGGTAGTGGGGGCTAATAGAGGTCCACAGAATACTGAAGGACATATCCGAGATGGATAGGGAGAAACATTTTCAAGTGGCAGATGTGTTAAGGCCACAGAGCATAAATTGAAGATTAGGAGTGAGAGATTTGGAAGGGCTTGGGATAGAGTTATTTTTTCCCACCCAGAGGGCAGTTGCAATCTGGCTGAGAAGATGGTGGTGGCAGACATTTTCACAACATTTGAGAAGCATCTGGATCAGCACTTGAATCACTAGGGCTGGGTAGGATAGGGAACTATGCTGGCAAATGGGATTAGTATAGGTGGGTACTTAATGATTGACATGGACGTGGTAGGCTGAAGTTTCCCCATTGTATGACTCTGATTCCGTGATTCTATAACTGTCTTAACTGCTACCTTCAGTAAACTGTATTCCTGAGAAATACTATCACCTGTAGTTTGAATGGGGAATGCTACAGGTGTTGATCGTTCCGAGGGTTCTGGTGATTGTGATGTTTTCATGCAATCTGTTTCGCGTAATGAGACACAATCTGCCACATCATTTAAATGTGACTGCAAAATATATTGCAATTACACACACACTGATTTTTTTTGTCAGCAATCTGGCTGAAATACTGCTTGGAACCACAAACAGCAATAGCAGTCCCAATTCTTCATTTGTCTGCCTTCATTCTATAAGGGGGATTAAGCCTTTGACCTGAAGTCTTCATAGAATCTGACTCAAAGTGCTGTCGTTTCTATCCACTACTGTCAAAAAGACTTGGTTGTAATAAATTCAGTCACACAGTCATGCTTGAAATTTCTTTTCATAAGAAGTTCTGCTCGTGCAGGTTTTGCCCTTCGGTCCACCATCTCTGTGCCAAACAGGGTGCCAATGAAAGCTAGTACCACCTTTTTGCATATGGACCCTATTCTTTGATTCCCACCTGTTCATGTCCCTACCTAAATGTGTTTCCATCATATCTGGCTCCACCATTTCCCTGGTTGTTTCAGACACCTACCCCCACTCTCTGCATAAAAATAAACACCTCAAATCTCTAAGAAGTTCCCCCTCACCCTAAATCTATGACCTCTAGTATGTGGCATTTCCAACCTGGTAAAAGGACTATCTAATATACTTCTGTCAGCTTCCCCTTCACATTCTGACACTACAGAAAAAAAAATCCAAGTTTTTCCAATGTCTCCTTGTAGCTTATTCACTCCAATCTAAACAACGTTCTGGTAAACAACTTCTGCACCCATTCCAAAGCCTTCATGCCCTTCCTCCAATGTAGTGCTCAAAAATGTACACAATGCTCCAAATGTGATTAAAATGAAGTTTTATACCGCTGCATAATGACTTCTCAGTTTTATACTCAATGTCCTGACTGATGAAGGAAAGCATGCTAAATGCTTTCTCTATCACCCTCTCTACTTGTGTTTTCACTTTCAGGGGGCTATGGAGTTGGACCACAGATCCCTCTGTACGTCAATACTCCAAGGTGTCCTTGCTGCTTTACCCTTACATTTGCCTGGAATAAACTCCATCTGCCATTTCTCTGCCCACATTTCCATTTGGTCTATATCCACTTGAATCCTTTGACAGCCTTCACTATCCATAACTCTTCCAAATTTGGGTCATCAGCAGACGAATCAGTCCACCTACATTGCTGTCAAAATCATATATGTCTGATTTATATATGATATATATCCTTCAGAAATTCCCCCAATAATTTTTCCACCACTGATGTGAGGCTCACTGGCTGGATTGATTCTATAGATATTCTTGAACAGGGGAATGGCAGTAACTATTCTCCAATCCTCTTGGACCTTCCCTATGGTTAAAGTGAATACAAAGATCTCTATCAAGGCCCCAGCTGCCTCCTCTCTTGCCTCCCTCAATAGGACAGATCCATCATGCCCTGGGCATTTATCTTCCCATAACCTCTCATATTTGGAAGGTTTCCAGACTACAAGATATTTGCTAAACAATATTTCATTGAGTATTTGCTCCTTTAGTCACTCTGATCATTTTGACAGGATGTTTAACTGGTCTATTGGATATTCAGTAATAAAGTGGGTTCAATACCATTTTTCATTAAAAATAATTTAAACCGCCATGAGCAAGACTGTTGTCTCTTCTTCAAAAGATTTCAGTAAACCAGGGATGTAATTGCTTTTCTGAAGTAATCTAATGTGTTGTATGGTGGCATTAGTTCCCACTGACTTAACTTCTAAACTCTAGCAATAAATATCAGAAAGAGTCAAACATTGTCATATTTCTTTTAACAGTAATTTACAATGCATGTGTTCATTGAAGTACTGTGTTTCTTTTGCCCTGTTCTCACTAGCAATAGTGTTTTTACTGCTGACAAATGGTTCACTGGTTAGTTGGCTTGAGATCATGATCAAACCTGGGCAAAATACAGAAGAAAGGTGGCCAGTATCTGCATTCATGATGCTGCAACATGACATGACCCATAATTGTCAGTAATGGTTTGTGATCTGTTAAAAATGCAAATTATTTTCCAAGAGGAACAGTTGAAACTTCTTGATGCCAATGGTAAGGGCACAAAAAGCAAAGCAACTGCAGAAACTAAAAGCATAATCTTTCATTGATCTAAAATGTTAATTCTGCATCTCCAGTAGACTGAAAGCAAACTGCAAATGCTGGAAATAAAATCAATATAAATTCAGAAAATGCTGGAAATGCACAAGATGCAAGGTTACATCTGTGAAGAGATAGACTAGGTCATATTTTCATATTGATAATTCATTGGATTAGGGAAGGGTATGCTTATCATCCACATTATATGGCCTCAATGTAATCTCCACAGTGATTTTTGTAATTTGTATTACATTGACTTTTGTGATTTGTGTTATCATAACCACCTTAGTTCAATCATTGTCTTCAGCAATATATCCACTCCTTTTTCAACTTGCACACTCAGAGCATGATGGATGGGTCATAATATGGTTTCACATCTGATTTCACATAAATGTATGTCTTCTGACTCTTAATATCTTCAAATGGATCTTTGAATATGTTTCCATATGTTTTCAGTCAGATGTCCAGATGCAAATTTACCATCTCTGAGCTCAACACATTTTCCCAATTTACTTCCAGTTACAGTCTCCTGTTTTTAATCATTGAGATTGATCTATTACTATATTTTATCATTACAATGAGTAGCATCATGACCTGAGTATGTCATTTGCCTCAAAGGCGGGAGAATTTCTTCCCAGAGCATTTTCGTTTGGATTGTGCTCTCCCTTAAAAGGGCTATTCCTGGAGTATCTGTGATGGTTCATTATTTTCACATGGACAGAGATACCATTGTTGTGTTGTCGCCTGGACTTGTTGCATACATTGTTCCGAGAAGGTGAGTGGTGTTAGTGACTTCCTTAGATGTTTTTATTGTGTTCGCAAGACCCTTTTGGACGTTGGTAATGTAGAATACTGCAAGTCCAGTTCACTGGTTCATTGGCGAGACCAGCAGCAAGAGTCATAGTCATAGTCATAGTCATACTTTATTGATCCCGGGGGAAATTGATTTTCGTTACAGAGAGCTGCATTACCCCGATTGTGATGAGAACTAGGCCTAGACCGAGGCTGTGGGGTCGTCTGTCGCAATCTCTCTCAGAGAGGGAGACACTACGGCGGTGCTGCCCTCTGGGCTTCGTGCATTGCTGCTCTCGGGTGTTCGCTCGGTGGAAGAACAAGCTGGACCAGGACAACTTGCCATCAGTCTAGTGACTTAGGCTATATTATTTTTATTTTCTCTTTGTGACCGTGTGTGTTTTTTTTTCTGAAGTCATAACCCTATGTATTACTTGTGCTACGTGTAGTAGGCTGTATGCTGTCGGTAATGTGTTTCGCACTTTGGCCCTGAAGGGACGCTGTTTTGTTTGGCTATCTTCATGTACGGTTGAATGATAATTAAATTTAAACTTAAAGCCCTATTTTGTTTCCATCCAGGCAGATCAAGCCATGCATAATGACACCAAGGTAATTAAAAAGAAAACAGAATACAGAACCTTGGCTTCAAATAGAATAATCTACTGCAGAATTGATCTTCTTCTTTATGTTCATGTTGATGAAGATCTATATCCTAAGTCTTGATTCACCTGTTCTTCATTCAATCTACTTACTTCATATATACCATAATCAACCATAATCACTCTAATCAACTTCCACACAGTGAGCCCTAGGCTTCTTGTTTTGCTTGTCTTTAACTTGTAAATTGCTGTAATCTAGCTCTCTACTTTGCATTTAACTGTTTTGAATTTACTTTAGGTGATTGCTATTATGTCTCCAACAGGTAGTTCACGTAGATGTGTTCCATTTTGACTTTGAACATTATTGGTCTGTACAATAGTCCTGTGACTATGTACATTATTGTCCATTTGGGAAAATGAAGCTCTTTTGAATTTAATGGTTCCATCTATAATGAGGGTGCTATCTTCAGGACTTTCTCAAAAGTAAGTACAGACAAATTGAGTAATTTGGACAGAATCTTCTCATCAGTCGATCCACCAATCTTATCTCTAAGAGCTCTGTTAAATAACTTTCCAGAGCTGCAATATAATGAGAAGTTCCAACTTTAATTCAGAGAGTCTTGTTCCTCTCCTGAATTGCCTTTTTGGAAATGTCCGCTTTCTCTGTTTTACTTCTGTGATTTTATTGGCCCTAAAAACATTTACACACACTAACTGCATGAAGTAAAGGACTCTAAGCCCTTGTTGAAAACTCCTAGACTGCCAGTGTAAGAAGACAAAGTAGCTGACTTTTACAGCCACTGTTTACACCAAAATTCGTGATGCCACCAATGCGTGAAAAGCTATCCTGCCATTTTCTGCACATGCACAGAAGTCACTTTGTTGATGGCATTGTATGCTCCCACTCTTATTGTGTTAATCTGCCCCTTTGTGCATTTTTTTTTCGTGTGCCATACTCTGCCAGAGCCTCGGCAACCACTTTTCAAGTGGTTGTCTTGGAGAAAAGATTCTATGAGTGGTTCCCCACGTCCTTCTCACAGCGCAGTTTTTTTTTCTTTTTCTTTTCGAGTCTGAGTTGCGAGCTCGACACTCAACCCGGCATGGATGGACAGCGTGCCCGGAAGCGGCCCGACTGGGTTCGAACTCGGGAACCTTCACCCCGGAGTCCGGCGCTGATGTCCCTGCACCACCAGCCGTCCCCTTTTGTGCATACTTTAGCCAATATTCTTTTCTGTATACGTGTTTGTAGGCACCTATTTGTCTCAGCTATTGCTACACTCACTATCGCTACCAGTATACATCCACTGTGTCATGTGGGAGTTAGTGTCATACAGTGTATGATGGTTCATCTGTAGTTTGCTCCTCCAGTGCTGGTCATATTTGAACTGACTTTCCAAACTACTGCTTCTTTCAAATTAGTGCCAAGAATTTTCCTTCTTTGTACAAAGTTCAATCTCTCATATTTACCCTGGTAGTGTTTTAGCAAATGCATTAGGCCAGGGGTCCCCAACCTTTATTGCACTGCAGACCGGTTTCATATTGACAATATTCTTGCAGACCGGCCGACCCGGGGTGGGGGGCGCGGGTAGGGTTGCCAACGGACAAGAGTAGCAGTCAAATACGTTGGGTTTACCCTGAAAAAGACTACAATGACCATGAAGCCTTGCGCGGGCACCAGTGCGCATGCGCCAGCTGCGCATGCGTTCACATGCCGATTATTTTTCTACAAAACGTTTTTGTCGATTCTGTTCGGGGGCGGGGGGGGTAGTGTTAATCACAACCGGGAGATTGGTGATAAGTGGCTAATACACTCAATTTCGTTTCTAAAAGGGTTTATCTAACAAATTTAATATTAAACACATAGCACATATTTTCCTCGCATGAATACAGTGATAAGTCAATTATCAGGTGAGGACAGGGGAGCTTGAAGTACGTGTTGAACGAACCTCCAGTAGAAGTGGTAAAGGCAGGTTCGATATTATCACTTAAAGTTAAATCGGATAGGAATATGGACAGGAAAGGAATGGAGGGTTATGGGCTGAGTGCAGGTCGGTGGGACTTGGTGAGAGTAGCATTCGGCATGGACTTGAAGGGCAGAGATGGCCTGTTTCCGTGATGTAATTGTTATATGCTTATATAAGTCAATAGCATCATAACATTTTAAGTAACGTTTGGATATTGAACACACAGCGCATATTTTCCCCGTATGAACATATAAAATCATTGCAACACACCAATATTGCTGAATCAGTGGGAGCCCTGGGCTCAAGACGGTCCTATCGAGGAGTGATAGGAGACAACGATACTCGAACGGGGTTCCTTATGTCCAGTCTATTCTGCAATTTAGTTTTCGTTGCATTCATCGCAGAGATATTTTGGAAATGGAAGCAACGTTATCAGTGCTTTCGTGGCTATCTCAGGATATTCAGCCTTGACTTTGATCCAGAATACCGGCAGAGATATTATGTCAAACATACTTTGCAGCCCGCCGTCATTTGCAAGCTCGAGGAGTTGATCTCCTTCCCGCGCTGACATGGACGCGTAATGACCTCGCGTGCATAATGGCTCAACAGTGGCCGTAACAGGGAATGAGGAAAGGTGCAGCTGACTCCTATCGCCAAATCATATCGTTTCCTCGCAGCCCGGTAGCACGTGCTCTGCAGACCGGTACTGGTCCGCGGCCCGGTGGTTGGGGACCGCTGCATTAGGCCAATAATAAATATCACAGAAGTATTGAAAACAATTTTCCTCCTCCTCAGTTCCATCGAAGGGTCGTGGACCTGAAACTGGAACCGTTTCTCTTTCTGCAGATACTACACAGCCTACTGCATGTTTCCAGCATTTTTCTGTTGTTATTTTAGATTTCCAGCACTTTCATATTTTTTTGAAGTAGTTTATTTACAAAGGCCAGTGCAGACAATACAGTATGCCTTTCAGCTTCGAGGAGAGGCTGGTCTAGTCACTCTCGTATAGCTCTGACCGAAGTACATCACATTCCTGTCATCTAATCAAATATAATATGCCTATATATGGAAATACATAACACATTGTTATCCAATTACATATATGGAAATGGTTACACAAATAGCTGATACCAAGCTGCATCTTATCCTGATTTTAACCTATTGTAAGATAAATCTAACCCTTCCCTTCCACAGAGCTGTTTTCTATCAGCCATGTAAAAGTCTCTTAAATGTCCCTGATGTACCTGCCTTTACCACCACTCCTGGCAGAATGTTTCACGTACCCTCCACTCTGTGTTAAAAAAACATACCTCTACCATCTTCCTGATACTTTCTTCCAATCTTTAAAAAAATCAAACAAAAAAATTATGCCCCCTAATTTCTGCCTTGGGAAAAATTCTCTAGCTATCCAAGTTTTCTTGTTTAGTATAACTGTTATCACGTCACCTCTTATCTTCCTTTGCTTCAAAGAGAAAAGTCTTGGCTCACTCAACCAATCCTCATGTGACATGTTCTCCAATCCACGCAGGATCCTGATAGATTTTCTCTGCACTCTCTCTAAAACTTATGAATCCTTCCTATAATGAGGCAACGAGATCTGAACACAATATTCCGAGTGTGGTGAAATGAAGGAATCGTAGAGCTGCAACTTTACCTCACGGTTCTTGAACTTAATTCCCCCAACTAATGAATGCCAACATACCATACACATTCTCAACCTCTCTTTCAAATTGAAGGAGCAACTTTGAGGCATCTTAGGAAGTGGACCCCAAAATCTCTCTGTTCCTCCACACTGCTGAGATTCCTGCCATTAACCCTGCATTTTGCTTTCAAATTCAACCTTCCAAAGTGAATCACCTCTTTGCATTTCTCTGGATTGAACTCCATCTGCCACTTCTCAGCCCAACTCTGTAGCCTGTTAACGTCCGATTGTAACCCTCATCAACTTCAAGCTCAATAATGATGGCTTTCTCAACAGATTGACTTGGAGATGGTGGAAAGAATGTTGGATTTCAACATTCAGCTGAAGGAGGGAAAAAAAAATTAAGAGCCAGACACAGTAAATGATGAAGTGATTGAAATTCAATTCATTAGAAAAGTGAATGCTGAGAGTTGAGTTAAGATTATGATGGGATCTAATTTGATAGATATAGAGATGTTTCCAGTTGTCAGGGAATTATTAATGAAGTCAATATGGAACTTGAAACAAAAAAGCTTCAACTCAACAACGTAGAATTTCCTAACATCCAAAGTTGTGTTGAATTACGGTGTATTGGCCTCCATCAATTGTGGAATTGAACTTAGGAGCCGAGAAGTAATGTTGCAGCTATATAGGACCCTGGTCAGACCCCAGTTGGAGTACTGTGATCAGTTCTGGCCGCCTCACTACAGGAAGGATGTGGAAACCATAGAAAGGGTGCAGAGGAGATTTACAAGGATGTTGCCTGGATTGGGGAGCATGCCTCATGAAAGCAGGTTGAGTGAACTCGGCCTTTTCTCCTTGGAGCGATGGAGGATGAGAGGTGATCTGATAGAGGTGTATAAGATGATGAGAGGCATTGATCATGTGCATAGTCAGAGGCTTTTTCCTAGGGCTGAAATGGCTGCCACAAGAGGGCACAGGTTTAAGGTGCTTGGGAGCAGGTACAGAGGAAGTGTCAGGGGTAATTTTTTTATGCAGAGAGTGGTGAGTGCGTGGAATGGGCTGCCGGCAACTGTGGTGGAGGCGGATACGATAGGGTCTTTGAAGAGACTTTTGGATAGGTACATGGAGCTTAGAAAAATAGAGGGCTATGGGTAACCCTAGTAATTTCTAAGGTAGGGACATGTTCAGCACAACTTTGTGGGCCGAAAGGCCTATATTGTGCTGTAGGTTTTCCATGTTTCTATGAATATATTTGAACAGGAAGGAGTTAAATACATGAAGGAGAAATGTAAAGAATGTTAGTAGGATGAGATGGTTTAAAATGGCTAAAAGTTTATGTGACAGATACAGAAAGCACTGGCAAGTCAAATAGCCTCTTCTGTACTATAAATTGCTTGTGGTTATATGAAACAGTAATACAGGTTTCCCCTGCCATCCGAAGGTAGAGCGTTCCTATGAAATGGTTCATAAGCCGAAATGTCGTAAAGCGAAGAAACAATTACCATTTATTTATATGGGAAAATTTTATGAGCGTTCGCAGAGCCAAAAATAACCTACCAAATCATGCCAAATACCACATAAAACCTAAAATAACAGTAACATATAGTAAAAGCAGGAATGATATGATAAATACACAGCCTACATAAAGTAGAAATGCTTTTCCACAATCATTACTGAACTGTTCTCTGTAGTGAAAATCTCACGCAAGCGCTGTTGGCAAGAACACTCTGTCCAGTAACCTTTAAGCTATGAAGCTGCCAAATCATACCAAATAACAGGTAAAAATACACAGCCTATATAAAGTGGAAATAATGTATGTACAGTGTAGTATCACTTACGGGAAGACAGCGAGCACACTGATGATGGTGTGTTAGACTGAGTCGTTGCAGGTTGGGTGGTGCAGTGGCCCCCACCCTCCAGGCCACTGAGCGATACATTGCCACGAAGAATGCAGGGGTCCAGTGGTAGCCGGGAGGTACACAGCACATCTTTAAGAAAAAAGCCGAAAGAAACAAGCTAATTAATTAGGTGCCACCCATAATTGTCGGCCCAGATCAGTGCCGATTTCCGATTGCGTCGTCTCTGATCTGGGCCGACAATTACGTGTCGGCGGCACCTAATTAATTAGCATTAGCATGTTTATTTCGGCTTTTCTCTTAAAGATGTGCTGTGTGCCTCCCGGCTACCTTTGCATTCTCCGCGAATCAGTATCTGTCTGTGGCCTGGGGGTTGGGGTGGTGGGACACTGGGGTGTCATCTCATCGCCTGTTTCCATTACAGCATGCAGCTCATCTTCTTCTATCTCTGCCCGCCTCGATGTCGAAGGCCAAGGTTCATCGTCTGCTGTGGCTGATGTGGAAGGCTTGCTTGACTGCTGAGCCTCGCGCATTTTTCTATCACACAGTTCTTTAATAAGGACTCAAACCATCCTGCAAATATCCCCTAAACCGATGTACCTTTTCAAAATTAAAGTTGTACTTTATCATTACTCATTCGGTTTCGATTGTTATCCTTTTTTCTTCCAATTGCATCAGCTCTTCATCTGTCAGTTCTTGGTGATGGGATGCCAAAACCTCTTCAATATCATGTTCGTCAGCTTCCACAAGCCAAACTCACGTTGTCCTTACTTCGTTCACCACGATCAAAACACTTAATCATGTCTAGTTTTTACCGTAAGTGTAACACCCTTACGAGCTCTTTCAGGCTTTTCCGATACCATAGAACTCATCTTGCAAATGGCTGCTCACAGGCACGTGTTAAAGCAAAGCAGTTCCTAATCCGGGGGAGAGCGGCTGCTCGGGGCGCGCTCTGCCTTTTATCGCGTGCTGAATTTTTTTTTCGTAACAGTGCAAACACCTTCCAAAAGCGAAAACAGGTTATTAATGTAGGTCTTTCGTAACAGTGAGGTTCCGTAAAACGAACATTCGAAAAGTGGGAGACACCTGTAATAGTAGACTGAGGAGCTCAGGAAAGCATCTTGATCGCTTAGACAACCCGTATTACTTAATGGTATGTGAAATCACTCGGTGTTGACATCTTAGATCATTGATGCCAAATTACACAGAACTGTTTGATGCTTAATCCAAAATTCTGAGATGCAAAGGGACTTGGGAATCCTTGTGCAGAGTACTCTAAAGGTCAACTTGCAGGTCGAGTCGGTGGTGAGGAAGCCAAATGCCATGTGAGCATTCATCTCAAGAGGTCTAGAATATAAGAGCAGGGATGTGATGCTGAGGTTTTATAAGGCACTGGTGAAGCCTCACCTTGAGTATTGTGAACAGTTTTGGGCCCCTCATCTTAGAAAAGATGTGCTTGCATTGGAGAGGGTCTAGAGCACCGGGACGCAAAGCATGTGCTACCGGGCCGCGAGGAAACGATATGATTTAACAATATGAGTCAGCGGCCCCTTTCCTCATTCCCTGTCAAGCCCACTGTTAAACTTGAACGCACGTGAGGTCATTACGCGTCATCCATGTCAGCGCGGGAAGGAGATCAACTCCTCGAGCTTGCAAATGACGGAGGGCTGGAAAGTATGTTCGACATAGCATCTCTGCTGGCACTCTGGATCAAAGTCAAGGCTAAATATCCTGAGATAGCCACGAAAGCACTGAAAACATTCCTTCCATTTCCAACATATCTCTGCAATGAATGCAACGAAAACTAAATTGCGGAGTAGACTGGACATAAGGAATCCCCTTCGAGTATCGCTGTCTCCCATCACCCCTCGATAGGACCGTCTTGTTGCAGGAAAACAAGCCCATGGCTCCCACTGATTCAGCGATATTGGTGCGTTGCAATGATTTTATATGTTCATACGGGGAAAATATGTGCTGTGTGTTTAATATCCAACCGTTACTTAAAATGTTATGATGCTATTGACTTATCAGTGACTTATATAACCAAATAACAATTACAGCACGGAAACAGGCCATCTCTGCCCTTCTAGTCCGTGCCGAACGCTACTCTCACCTACTCCCACCGACCTGCACTCAGCCCATAACCCACCATTCCTTTCCTGCCCATATACCTATCCAATTTTTCTTTAAATGATAATATCGAACCTGCCTCTACCACTTCTGCTGGAAGTTCGTTCAACACTTACTTCAAGCTACGCTGTTAATTGACTTATCACTATATTCATGCGAGGAAAATATGCGCTGTGTGTTTAATATTAAATTCGTAAGATAAACCCTTTTAGAAACGAAATTGAGTGTATTAGCCACTTAATCACTTATATTCCGGTCATGATTAACACCACCCCCACCAACAAAATCCCCAAAAACAATTTGTAGAAAAAAAATCGCCACATACATGCGCAAGTCACGCATGCGCACTGGTGCCCGCGCAAGGCTTCATGGTTATTGTAGTCCTTATGGTAAACAACGTATTTGACTGCTACTTTTGTCCTTTGGCAACCCTACTCCCCCCGCCCCCCGGGTCGGCTGGCCGCAAGATTATTGTCAATATTAAACCGGTCCGCAATGCAAGAAAGGTTGGGGACCCCTGGTCTAGAGGAGGTTCACAAGGATGATTCCAGGAATGAAAGGGTTATCATATGAGGAACATTTGATGGCTCTGGGTCTGTACTCACTGGAATTCAGAAGGATGAGTGGGGATCTCATTGAAACCTTTCAAATGTTGAAAGACCTAGAATGGATGTTTCCCATGTTGGGAGAATCTCCAACAAGAGGGCACAGCCTCAGGATAGAGGGGCACTCTTTCAAAACAGGGATGCAGAGAAACTTAGCCAAAGGGTGGTGAATTTGTTGCCACGTGCAGCTGTGGAGGCCAGGTCATTGAGTGTGTTTAAGGCAGAGATTGATAGGTTCTTGTTGGACATGGCATCAAAGGTTACGGGGAGAATACCAAGAACTGGGGTGAAGGAGGAGAAAAAAAATCAGCCATGATTGAATGGTGGAGCAGGCTCAATGGGCCAGATGGCCTAATTCTGCTCCTATGTCTTATGGTCTAATGGTCTTAAAAGCTTAAATTTACACTATTGTTTACATTTTAAGTGACATAGAAACAATTGCCAGGTGCTCAACGAACTAGCCCAAAGATATTCCATGACTTTTCTCTTTTAAAAGGTACATTTTATTAAAAAAATTGTAATTTATTAAAGGTTATAGACAGTAAATGAATTTCTCATGTATAAAAGCCCCAGGCATCATGCATATAGAATTAATGAGTTCTGCAATCCTCAGTAGTACAAGACGTTTTAGCATGCCATTCTTATTGGTATTTCACTGAAGCTTGATGAGTTTTACGTCATGTTGATTAATTTGAAAACTCCTCTGCACCATGTATCTGTAAGCTTTCTTTGGATTTCCAAGTTTCCCGGAACATTCCCGTTAACTATTGTCAGGTTCAATGGGAGATCCTTCAGAGTTCCAATGAATGAACTCTGACCCGTTCAATAGTTCAGTGTTGCTACTGCCCACTTTCATTATGAAGAAGTACTCAGAGAAAACAGTGTGTGAATCAAAACTTAAAAATTGCAGAAATGGATGCAACTATCTCAATAGAGTCATGAACAAGGCAGAAACAGCAACTTGCATTTACATTGTTTCCTTAATGTGCTAAATAAATGCCTCAAAGTGCAATTAAAGCATGAATGGTAAAATGTAAAGATGCTCCGTGACATGCCCAGGAGGGTTAGTACTTACTTCGTAGCTTTAGTGACTCTTTCAATCTTGATCTTGGATATTGACTGTGTGGAATTTGAATGTTTTCCCTGGGACTTTATGGTTTTCCTCTCAATGTGAGTTGGTACATCAATTGGCTCCCATATATGCCTCTAATGTGCAAGTGATTGGAAGAATATGAGATGGGGGGAGGCAATGGGAAAATTGATGGGAATATTTAAGAATAAATATTCTGATATAGAAGCACCAATGCCCAGGAACAGAAAGTGGATGTAGCTCAGTCCATCAAAGGCTAAGCGCCCCCCCGCACCCCACAATGGAATACATCTACATGACAGCAGTTTCCATCATCAAAGATGCCCACTATCCAGCCCTTGCGCTTTTCTCACTACTACCATTGAGCAGGAGGTACAGAGCCTTGGGTTCCATGCCACCATGTTCAGGAACAGTTATTACCCTGCAACCATCCGGCTCCTGAACCAGCAGAGAATAACTTCACTCACCTCCACTCTGAACTGAATGCATGAACTACAGACTTCCTTTCAGGGACTCCTTACAACTCATCTTCTCAGTAGCACTTTTATTGACACAGGTTGTCTTCTTGTGCACATTGTTTGTTTATCTTTATGTATAATTTTTTTCATAGAATTCTACTGTATTTCTTTTTTTTCCAAATACCTGCAAAAAAAAATCTCAGGATGAAATATAATAACAAGTACATACTTCAATGATAAACTTACATTGAACTTTGAACTAAAATTGTATTAGTACAATTGGTAAACACAGGAGATTCTGCAGATGCTGGAATTCCAGAGCAACACACAGAAAATGCTGGAGAAACTCATCGTGTCAGGCAGTATCTATGGAAATGAATAAAAAGTCAGCCTTTCAGGCCAAGACTTTCATCAGAACTGGAAGAAAGTGGGAAGAAGCCAAAATAAGAAGGGGGAAGGAGTACGAGGAGGGAGGTGATGGGTGAAGTCAGTGGTGGGGGAGGGGGGAATGACACGAAAAGCTGGGAAGTGATAAGAAGAAAAGACAAAGTGCTCGAGAAGAAGGAATTTGACAGAAGAGGGGAGTCAACCATTTGGAAAAAGGGAATAAGAAGCAGCACCAGGGAGAGGTGATAGGTAGCTAAGGAGAAGAGACAAGGCAAGAGGGGAGCCATAGTGGGAAAAATAAAGAAGAGGGAAGGAGGAGTGGGAAAAATTACTGGAAGTTAGAGAAATCGATTCATGTCATCAGGTTGGAGTCTACCCAGACGGAATATGAGAGTGGCCTCATCGTAGCAGTAGAGAAAAAAATAGGAGTGGCGATTGGAATTGAAAGGGTTAGCCACCAGGAAATCCTGCGTTTGCAGATGGAGTGAAGGTGCTTGACAAACCAGGTCCCCAATCTATGTAGGGTCTCACCAGTGTAGTGGAGGCTGTGTCAGGAGCACCAGATACAGTAGATGACCCCAACAGGTTTGCAGGTGAAGTTTTGCCTCACCTGGAGCCCTGATGAAGGTGAGGGAGGAAGTGAATGGGTAGGTGTAGCACTTCTTCCACTTCCAAGTAGTGCCAGGAGGGATATTAGTGCTGTTTTACACAAAACTTGTAGGAGTTCAGGCAGGATTGATTCAGTTACATTCCAATTTCATAGCACAGAAATTCAGTTGCATAGTGCCCGTTTCTGGTTCGGTACCAGACGACCCATCAATTTCAATCTTGCCCCAATTCACTCTGTATCTAGTTCCTGATTCCATAACCTCTGGGTCATTCACCTGTCTAAAATCTCCAACAACCTTGGACCCCAAACTCTCCAAGCAAGGCCATAGAACTGCTCCCTTTTAAAAATGGACTTTATCAAAAAAAAATTGCGGTCTCCTTATTGCTTCGGCATCTACAAAAGACACCCGAGTTTTAATTCATTTCTTGACATTTAGGGCTCTGTGAGGATTGTTGGTGTTTGTTATTATTATTGTCATTGATTGATATTTTTCATCATTCCTATTGGATCGTATTCTCAGTTAATGCATCAATGTCATATTTCCCAGTGATTTTACTAATGTGTCACTAATTGCGCTAAAAAATGGTGAATGGCCCCGTCACTCACTGAAAAGTTTTGGCTTGATGTCAAGTTTGGTTGACAGGACAAGCCTGAATGCCCTTGTCTCACTTCCTTCGGTGCTGGCTTCTTAGCTGAAGGTCCAAGCGACGGTGCTGAACGCAGCCCTGCATCCCGTATGCGAGCAGCAAATCATTTCTTGTCTACTAGACCGCTGTAGAGTAAATAAGGTTGTCACAGTGGAACGCACAGTGACTTAGCAGCTGTAAATGATTACCCTCTTTGTGTAGAGGGTGATTCTTTACACAGAGGGTGATCAACAGCTGGATTGTGCTGCTGGGAAGGAAGGCTGAGGTCAAAGCATTTAAAGTTATGTAAGTAGCAGGTTGGGTAATAGTGGAGTAAAATTTCTGGAATATAGTCATTTTTTAATCCTTGTAATATGATCATTGCTAATTTTGATCTTTTTCATTTAAAAGAGAATAAATTACAGGATAAGATAATTATTCTAACATTGATTTTTTATGGGTATTAAGTGTGCAAATCTTTTCACATTTTATATCTTTTTTTGCTAAAACTAATTAAGTAGAACCTGAAATTTGTGTGCTGCAGCAGAAAATAAAGAATTACTAACAGTATCCTATTAAAAGCAATTTCCTTTTTAGGTTCTACATATGACTGTGTATTACAGAAAGATATGAAAACCTCACATCATTGTCCATCCCACTGTAATGATAATGCATCATTCCTCACCAGTAGGCTAATTACAAATTATTTTATTTGTTCAAAGATAATGTGTATGAAATTTGTAATAAAAGGAGATTTGCACTGCAAGTAAGAAAACTAACAATGGTGTTTTGCAGAATTATGAAGTAATAATCATCTCAATTGCAGGAAAATATAGCAATGCTCTCAGACAGCTACCGAGTGAATATGTGCTCCAAAATGGCATGGAATAAAATCCATCAAACATTAATAATGTATTTCTCAGCAGGCAGTCCACCACTTCCTGATTTAACCATCCAGAAATAATGTGGATTCAGCAGCCAAATATCATCTTTGCTTTTTGTTCAGTAAATTCCAGATACAACATGTTTTTTCAGAATTCCAAAGGCACACAGCTTTATGTGCAAGAGTACAGAATTACCGAGGAGGTTCAGCCTTAAGTAAAAATGTCAAGCACCTTACAATTTTCTATGGCCTTCTAGTACCCTATACATAAGGGAAATATGGAACTTGTTTATACAAAGTGTAATGATAGATCGTAGGAAATGATGCATACAGCTTTTATTTTCTGTATTAAACTGACATAGTCAGCAACAATTTGCAATAAACAGAACAGCAAATCCCATGCAAACCTTCTTCACCCTATCTGCAAGTTCTTGAAAATGTGCCTTCTTGTTTGGAACAGATTAGGCCATTTGCACTATCAAGTCTGCTCAGCCATTTGATCATGGCTTCCACAGTCACCACTTCTACAGCTTTAACAACTCTGCCACTTCCACCATCTTCAACGGGATCCCACCACAAAACATATCTTTACCTCCTCCCTCCTCTACTTTCCACAGGGATCGCTCCCTCTGTAATTCCCTTGTCCATTCATCCCTCCCAACAAATCTCCCTCTTGGCACTTATCCCTGCAAGTAGCTTAAGTGCTGTACCTGCCCGTACACCTTGTCCCTCACCTCCATTTAGAGCCCCAAACAGTCCTTCCAGGGAAGGAAACACTTCTCCTGCGAATCTGCTGGGGTTACCTATTGTGCCCAGTGATCCTTACGTGGCCTCCTCTACATTGGGGAGACCTGTCTTAAATTGTGGGGCTGCTTCATTGAGCACCTCTGTTCCATCCACCACAAATGAAACTTCCTGACGGCCGAACACTGCAATTCCGATTCTCATTCCGACATGTTGATCCATGGCCACCTCGTGTGCAAGATGAGGTCATCCTCAGAGTGGAGGAACAACACTAGATATTCTCTCTGGGTAGTCTCCAACCTGATGGCAGGAATACCAATTTCCCCTACTGGTAAAAAAAATTCCCCTTCCCTCCTCTTTCCCTCACTCTAACTTTTACCTCTTCTCACCTGCCTATCATGACCCCTCTGGTCTCCACCCCCTTCCTTTTCTCCAAAGGTCCACTCTCCTTTCCTATCAGATTCCTTCTTCTCCCGCCCTTGACCTTTCCCACCCACCTGGCTTCACCTATCACTTTCTAGCTAGCCTCCTTCCCCTCCCCACACCTTTATTTTCTGGCGCCTTGCGCCTTCCACCTTCCTCCTAAGCCCTAAAGAAGGGTCTTGGCCCTAAACGTCAACTGTTTATTCATGTCCATGGATGCTGCCTGACCTGCTGAGTTCCAGCATTTTTGTGTGTTGCTTTGGAACCCCAGCATCTGCAGACTTTCTAGTGTTTATGATTTACTGCTCTAACGGTTGACTTATGAATGCCATAAGTTAGACTGGAAAGTGATTGAACATACTTGCAGCAGGTAGCACCAAAGGTGCTCAAAACGGAGATGAATCGTCAGCTCCCTAATCCATTACCACAAAGTGAAATTCACAAATATTGGCAACTAGCCACATGTGACATGCTGAAAGTGGATCCATTGATCGATTTTGCATCAGTAATGTAAAGCTAATTGTGTTTTTTATTAACTAAGATGATCAGTGGGCTATTAAATTAACTGGGCCTCAGCGGCAGGCGCAAAGCCTCTTGCCTCAGCATCAGGTAAGGATGTGAACAGAAAAACTAAACTGACACCTCAGTACAGTGCTAAGGGTTGCTGCAAAGTTGGGGATGTGATCTTTTGTTCATTGAATTTGTTCTGCAGTCTTGCTCAATATTTATTCCTCAACCAGCATTACCAAAACAAGTGATCTGTCATTAGTCAAGTGTCTTTCATGGGATTCCTCTGCATGCAAATTGTCTTCCATATTACATATTTCCCAACAATGAATGCACTTTGAAAGCACTTAGTGGAACAATGAGCAGAGTTTTATGGATAAAAGTTCATTCTTTTTTTATGGGATTTACTCTGAGAGTGAGTGCATGTATACATATGTATTAAAAGGAGCCCAAGGGGGCAACAATTTCATTTGTATCCTAATGAGAATCGAGTCAGGGTGAGGGCTGGCAATGCGACTGAGGAAGGATGGTTTCTAATGGGCTCCCTTATTACTGCTTGAAAACACATGTCAAGCCAGGCTGGATCACACTCATGGTCATGCCGGCTCAGAAAGGCAGCTCACCACTACCTTAGGTGCAAACAGGAATAGGTAACAAACGCTGACCAACAACACCCAAATCCTGAAATAAATAATAAAAAAAATACTTGACCCGTGTCAAAGATTATTAAGGGACTGGACATGCCAGAGGCAGGAAACATGTTCCTGATGTTGGCGGAGTCCAGAACCAGAGGCCACAGTTTAAGAATAAGGGGTAGACAATTTAGAACGGAGCTGAGGAAAAACTTTTTCACACAGAGGGTTGTGGATATATGGAATGCTGTGCCTCAGAAGGCAGTGGAGGCCAATTCTCTGGATGCTTTCAAGAGAGAGTAAGATAGAGCTCTTAAAGATAGCGGAGTGAAGGGATATGGGGAGAAGGCAGGGAAAGGGTACTGATTGTGGATGATCAGCCATGATCACAGGGAATGTTGGTGCTGGCTCGAAGGGTTGAATGGCCTACTCCTGCACCTATTGTCTATTGTCTATTGTTCCTCTCATGGATGCTCACAGACAGACTAACTTCTAACCAGAAAAAAGTAAGGACAATAAGTGTGGGGAGAGCCAGCCTTGGATAACTAAGGAAATAAAAGATAGTATCAAATTAAAAGCTCGTGCGTACAAAGTTGCAAGGAGTAGAGGGAGACTGGAGGATTGGGAAAACTTTAAAAAGCAACAAAGAACAACCAAACAAGAAATAAGGAAAGGAAAGATAAAGTATGAAAGTAAATTAGCACAAGATATAAAAACAGATAGCAAAAGTTTTTATAAATATGTAAAGCGGAAGAGGGTGGCTAAAGTCAATGTAGCTCCCTTGGAAGACGAGAAGGGGAAATTGATATTGGGTGATAAGGAAATGGCGGAGGCATTGAATGACTATTTTGTGTCGGTCTTCACAGTGGAGGACACGTTTAATATGCCAAAGAAGGATGTTATGGACAAAATGGGAGGTGAGGACCTTGATAAAATCACTGTCACTAAAGAGATAGTGATGAGCAAACTGGAGGGCCTGAAGCTAGATAAGTCCCCTGGTCCTGATGGGATGCATCCCAGAGTGCTGAAGGAATTGGCGGAGGTTATAGTAGACACGTTGGTAATCATTTATCAAAACTCTCTAGACTCTGGGCAGGTCCCAGCGGATTGGAAGACAGCAAATGTCATGGCACTTTTTTAAAAAAGGATGTAGGCAAGAGACGGGCAACAATAGGCCAGTTAGCTTAACATCTGTAGTTGGGAAAATGCTTGAAGCTGTCATTAAGGAAGAAATATTGAAAAATTTAGGAAGGAGTGGTTCCATTAGACAGATGCAGCATGGATTCAGAAAGAGAAGGTCCTGTTTGACAAACTTACTGGGGTTCTTTGAGGACATAATGAGTGCAGTGGATAGAGGTGAACAGGAGGATGTTGTATACTTGGATTTCTAGAAGGCGTTCGATAAGGTGCTGAACAAGAGACTTATAAATAAGATACAGATGCATGGAGTTGGAGGAAATGTGGATTGGTTAACCAATAGAAGGCAGAGAGTTCGTATAAATGGGTGTTTCTCCAGTTGGCAGTCAGTGGTGAGTGGGGTGCCACAGGGGTCGGTGCTGGGCCGGCAGCTGTTTAGTACTTACATTGATGATTTGGAAGAGGGGACTGAGTGTAGCCTAACAAAATTTGCTGATGACACTAAACTGAGTGGAGAAACAAATTACAGAGGATGTGGAGAGTCTGCAGAGGGATATAGATAGGTTAAGTGAGTGGGCCAAGGTCTGGCAGATGGAATACAATGTTGGTAAATGCGAGATCATCCACTTTGGAAGAAATAATAGAAAAGCAGATTATTATTTAATTGGTGAAAGATTGCAGCATGCTGTTGTGCAGAGGGACTTGGGAGTGCTTGTGTGTGCAACGCAAGAAGTTGGCTTACAGGTACAACAGGTAATGAAGTTGGCCTTCATTGCTAGAGGGATTGAATTCAAGAGCAGGGAGGTCATGCTGCAACTATACAGTGTACTGGTGAGACCGCACCTGGAGTACTGTGTGCAGTTCTGGTCTCCATACCTGAAGAAGGATATACTGGCTTTGGAAGCAGTGCAGAGGATATTCACCAGGTTGATTCCAGAGATGAAGAGGTTAACCTATGAGGAGAGATTGAGTCACCTGGGATTATACTCTCTGGAGTTCAGAAGAATGAGAGGGGATCTTATAGAAACATACAAAATTTTGAAAGGGATAGATAAGATAGAAGTAGGAAAGTTATTTCCATTGGTAGGTGAGACTAGAACGAGGGGACATTGCCTCAAGATTCAGGAGGGAAGATTTAGGACAGAGATGAGGAGAAACTGTTTTTCCCAGAGAGTGGTGAATCTGTGGAATTCTCTGCCCAGGGAAGCAGTTGAGGCTTCCTCACTAAATATTTCAGAAACAGTTAGATAGGTTTTTACATATTAAGGGAATTAAGGCTTATGGGGAAAAGGCAGGTTGATGGAGCTGAGTTTACGGACAGATCAGCCATGATCTGATTGAATGGCGGGGCAGGCTCGATGGGCCGGATGGCCTACTCCTGCTCCTATTTCTTATGTTCTGATGTCCTTTTGGCCTTACTTCTGCAGCTCTTCCACAAAGCAGTGTGAGTCACGTGGTTGAAATGAGGCCCCACCCTGCTGGTCTGACTGCTTGTTCTTTCAATGGTCTTTTCTACCATCTGGAAATGCCTCTAATCGTCAGGCAAACACAGAAGCAGTTAAATGAACATTAAAATAACCTACACGTAAATAAATGTTTTTAAAGATGCATTCAAGACATGAATTGATTTAATCAATAACATCAAAATAAATTTTTAAAGTTGCTCACTTTCACTGACCCATTTGAGGAGGGATTGGTAGCCCTTCCAAGTGAATGGGCCATGTTAAATGAACAATCTGTTTCTTGCTTAAAACTAAGGGGCCAGATAGAGTTGGATTTGGAGATTTATTTTGGTACCACCACCGTCCAGGGCAATTAGGGAAATTGAATATATGTCCAGGTATTCCCATTGCCATGTCAATTGCAAAGGGAGAGATCAGTTGTTCCTGTATCTAAAACTCCAGTGAATTTCATTCTTCTACATTGCAATGTTCAAACATGAAAGATTGGAACATGGAAATGTGTGCACTGCAGTGAGCTTGTGGCACTCAATGGAATTACAGGTCAGCCTCTGGTTCAATCCAGCCCATTGTCTTTCTGATTGAGCTACCTAATTAGAATTCTCCAATATATTGAACATGCTTTGAATTGGGTCTGCAGCTGTCACAATAGCAATACAATTCCTTGGATTTATTCTTCATTCTATTGTCACCTTTTTCCAATCCAGAATTTATCTGTAATATTTATTTCTATTTGAAAAACAATAAAGTAGTGCCAGTAAACGGCCATTATTAGTTTGTTAAAATTCATGACACTCAGATCTTAAAAAAAGTCATACATGTTGCCACCTAAAGCAGTTGTTTTTCCTTAAAATTGTCTCAGCCAGAGCTATAAATTAGAAAGGAAAGTGTAGAATTCTCCTGTTGAGTGGTTTCAATGAGAATGAGAACGTTCCACATTCAGATTTTATTGATAAATAATCGAAGGCTTTAGGGTTTTTACAAAACAAGGCAGCATACTTAGTAGCTTATTATAATTGAACATTTAGTTCTGAGTGAAAATGTCACAGGTTCAAGTCCCATTGATTGTCTGTCACTCAAGTGGTATTGTCTTTGATAAAACACAATTTTATCTACACACGCTCAATGGCCACTTTATTAGGAGCCTCCTGTACCTAATAAAGTGGCCACTGAGTGTATGTTCGTGGTTTTCCACCATTTCAAGGTTTGATGTGTTGTGTGTTCAGAGATGCTTTTCTGCACACAACTGTTGTAATGTGAGGTTACTTGAGTTACTGTTGCCTTCCTATCAGCTTGACCCAGTCTGGCCATTTTCCTCTGACCTCTCATTAACATGGCATTTTCGTCCACAGAACTGCCGTTCACTGGGTGTTTTCTTATATTTTTCACAACGTTCTCTGTAAACTCTAGAGACCGACAATCACAGGATAGCAGCAGTTTCTGAGATACTCAAACCACCCTCTTTGACACCAACCAATCATTCCACAGTCAAAGGCACTTAGATCACATTTCTTCTCCATTCTGATGTTTGGTCTGAACAGCAACTGAACCTCTTGACCATGTCTGCATGCTTTTATGCATTGAGTTGCTGCCATGTGATAAGCTGATTAGATATTCACATTAATGAGCTGGTATACTTGTGCACCTAATAAAGTGGCCACTGATTGTATATTGAGCAGCTTTTAGGCACACTGTGAAGGGGAAGAAGTGAATACTTCGTCTAAATCATGACTCCATTTCTCTATTACTCCAGAACATTGGCCATTCTATGTAGTGTGGACAAACCCACTTAATTTTCATGGTAAAGTGATGAAAAAATGAGAAAGTTCCAGCAGATGGTGTATTATTAAAATGCCTGCAACAGTCTTGAAAAAAACCAAGTCTCTTATTTCTCCCTCTGATATTCTTCTTTCAAAAAGTAGTACCAATGCAAATTGGTCACTTATATCATTCCCATTTTGTGGAATTTTGCTGTGCTGAAATACTTCCTGTGAGTCCTCAGCAAAGTTTTGTTTTTGGAAATCATTGTCTTTGAAGTGTGCTGAGTGACGTGAAGTAGTGTTAGTAGCAAAGGTCTCTGAAAATGGAAAAAATATCCATGCGTTCTTTTGGCACCCATTGAAGTGTCAACTGCTTGAACTCAGCAGTTAATCTTTGGTACACTTTGAAGCCTTTTCCTTTCCTTGAGCAGTAGTTCATCTCGAAGGCATCTCATTTCAAACTTTGACAAACTTCTATAGATGCATGGTGGAGACTATAATGACTGGTTGCATCACAGCCTGCTATGCAAAATATCTTTGTCCAGAAAATCCTACAAAAAGTAATGGATGTATCCTAACCATCATAGGTAAAGTCCTCCCCACCACTGAAGTCATCTACATGCAGCACTGTCACAGGAAAGCAGCATCCATCATCAAGAACCTCTCCCATCCAGGCCATTTTCTCTGCTTGTTGCTGCCTGCAGTTTCCTCCAGTCCATTACCATCAGGTTCAGGAAAAGTTATTACCCTGCAACCCCTCAACCACCAGGCTCTTGAAGCAGAGAGGATAACTACATTCACTCCAACACTGAACTGTTTCCACAACCAATGTACTTACCTTTCAGGACTCTCCAGCTCGTGTATTCAACATTGATTGCTTATTTATTATTATTATTACATTTTTCTCTTTTTTGTATTTGCAGTTTGTTGTCTTTTGCATATTGGTTGTTGGTCTGTATTTGTTGTATGCGTTTTCATTGTATTTATTGTGAATGCCTGCAAGAAAATGAATCTCAGGGTAGAATATGGTGACGTGTGTATGGGGACTTTGTTTGGATGGGCATGGATTCATCAGGCAGTGGTATTTCGGCATCCAAAGGTACATTACCAGGACGTGACACTCAACCTTTCTGGGTTTAAAAATGTGAGAGTGGGTGAATGAATGTGCACTTCAGCTAAATGGATTTTTTATTTTTAAGAACGAAAAGGATTAAAACAAAGCTGGAGTAACTTTGCATGGGTGAAACTATGCTCGGGGCACTAGTAGGTCAAAGACTTTGTGTATTTATGAATTCTGACAGCTGCCTCAATGGGACAAGCTCATTTACATTGCACCTGCCTCAGGAAGCCTAATTATACCGAGGAACAGTTGTCAGGAGTGCCATTGAAAAGTCAAATACTGCAGGTGCTAGAAATCTGAAATAAAAACAAAGAATTTTGCAAGTACTCAGAGGTCAAGAAAGAGAAAGACAGTTAGTGGTCAGGCTAATGATATTTCATCAGCAATGCTATCATTGTAATGAAACAACCTAACGTAAGTAAAATAGAATGCATTGCATTACTTGCTGCTTAGTTTCATTTTATTTCCTGCTAAACCCTTGGAAGTAATTTCACCATACTTTGATCCCAGCTCTGTCAGTCCAAATTCCTTATGTCGATCCTCCAGGGTCATAGTTCCCTTCTCTACGAGAGAGAGAGAGAGAGAGAGATAGATAGATAGATAGATAGTTCGTTCATTCATACAGGCATACAGCATGGAAACAGGCCCTCTAGCCCATGTGGACAAGCTAATCCCATTTGCCAATGTTTGGCCCATACATTTTTTAATCTTCCCACCAACTATGAGACTTTGAGACTTTTTTTTTTTTACCATGCCCATGGTCTGTTCTTCATCAAAGTACGGTATTGCTTTGCACTCTTGTAACTATATGTTATAACTATGTGGCTTTTGTTAGTTTTTTTATTCTTGGTTTGTCTTGTGTTTCTGTATCATTCTGGAGGAACATTGTATCATTTCTTAATGCATGCATTAGACAATAAAAGAGGACTGCATGTCCTCGTAATCCAATCTAATCTAAACTATGTTTTAAGAGTTGGTATTGTACTCATCTCAACCATTTCACCTTACAGATCATCCAACATGCATGCCATTCTTTGTGTTTAAAAAAATTGACTCGCAAGTTCTTACTAATTTTTCCTCTCTCACATTAAACCTATGCCCAATAGTTTGTGATTTCCTAACTGTGGGAAAAAGACTGGGTGCTTTTAACCTATCTATGATGCTCTTGATTTCATACAATATGATCTTTTTCAGAATAAGATCACCTCTCAGTCTCTCATGCTCCAAAGAATAAAGTCTGAGCCTAAGAAATAAAGAGTCAAAATTTTGGGCCAAGATCCTTCAGCAACACTGATAAGAGTTCTTGGCATGAAATGTAGGCTTTTTTTTCCTCACCATAGATGTTGCTTGACCTGTTGAGTTCCTCCAGGATTTTGTTTGTGTAACTCTGGATTTCCAGCATCTGCAGAATCTCTTTTGTTCTCAAGTCCTAGCCTGTCCAACTTCCCCCTATAGCTCAGCCCCTTAAGTCCTAGCATCATCCTCACAATTTTTTTCTTCATTCTTTCCAGTTTAATAACATATTTCCTGTAGTAGCGGAGCGACCAAAACCGAACACAATACTCCAAGAGCTGCCTCACCAGAGTACTGTCGAATCATGCCATAACCTCTCAGATTTTATACATAATGCTCTGTCTTATGAAGGCTGGTGTGCTAAAAGCCTTCTTCAGAACCCTGTCTACCTGTGACTCCACTTTCAGGGAACCATGCAACACTCCCTAGGGCCCCACCATTCATTGTGAAAGTTCTCACACTTAACCTATTTAAACTCCATTTGCCATTCCACAACCCACTTACTCAACTGATCAAGATTCCACTGCAATTTTTGATCACATTTTTCATTGTCCACTGGATCACCTACGTATTTCAGTTTCAACTTCAGTCTTGTACATTCTTATTCAAATTATTCATATAGGTGACAAGCAACATGGGCCTAATACCAGCTCCTAATGAATTCCGCTAGTGTAGCCTTCACGTCCGAGAAATAATCTTTCGCCACTACCCTCGGCTTTCTATCAAATGTGTATCCAGTTAGCCAGCTCTCCATGAACTCCCTGCAATCTAAAATTCAAGAACAGCTTACCATGTGGAACCTTAACAAAGGCCTTCTCGAAGTCCATATTAACCCTCTTCTTCTCTCATTAACTTTGTTGGTCACATTATTAAAGAACTCAATCATGTTTATAAGACATAATCTTCTACATATAAGGTCATGCTGACTATCACTCCCTCTAGATGCATGTATACCTTATCCTTCAGAATACCCTCCAGTAAATTACTACCACAGATAATGATTTATTGGTCCATAATTCCTAGGTCTTTCTTTGTAGCCCTTCTTAAGTAAAGGCATAACATTCACTACCCTCCAGTCTATTGGCACTTCACCCATGGCTTGGATTTGATCAACCTGATAATTGGAGATAACAGTGCTTTGAAAAGGTATTCAGCCCCCATACCTTTGTTCACATAAATACATGATGCGCAACGTTAGATTTATCCCACACATACCACAAAAAAAAACTTTGCCCGTAAAGACTTTGAAAAGTGTCACCTAGAAAACACTGTAAAAATGTGGAAGAGAGTCTTGTGGTGGGATGAGACTAAAGTGGAACTTCTTGGCCTAAACACTAAGTGGTATGAGTGCTGTAAATGTAATAATGCACATCAGCCAGGTAAGACCATTCCTACTGTAAAGTATGATGGAGGTAGCATCACGCTATGGGGATGCTTTTAAGTGTCAGAGACTGGAAATCTGGTCAGGGTTGATGGGAAGATAAATGCTGCTATATAGAGAGAGTCCCTGCATAAAAACCTGCTAGCCTCTACCGGAAAGCTTAAACTGGGGAGGAAGTTCATCTTTCAGCAGGGCAACGACTCAAAACACACTGCCAGAGCAAATGAAGAAAATTGATGTCCTTGAGTGGCCCAGACAGAGTCCTGACATCTTAAAATTCAAAGTAAATTTGTAATCAAAGTACATATATGTCACCATGTACAACGCTGAGATTGATTTTCTTGTGGGCATACTCAATAAACCCATGATAGAAAAATGACCATACTAAAATTAATGAAAGACTGGGGGTTCAACTAGTTCGCAAACAGCAACAAATTCTGCAATTACAAAAATAAATAATAATAATAATTGTAATAAATAAATAAGCATTGAGAACATGAGTTAAAAATTCCTTGAAAATGAGCCCATAGGTTGTGGGAAAATTTCAGTGAAGGAGCAAGTGAGGTTGAGAGAAGTTATTCCCTCTGGTTCAAGAACCCGATGGTTGAAGGGTAATAACTGTTCCTGAACCTGGTGGTATGAGTCTTGGGGCTCCTGTAACACCTTTCTGATGGCAGCAATGAGTAGAGATCATGTTCGGGGTGATGGGGATCCCTGATGACGGATGCTGATTTCCTGCAACAGTGTTTCATGTAGATGTGCTCAATGGTTGGGAAGGCTATATCTGTGATGCTCTACAGCAGGGGCCCCCAAACTTTTTTGCACCGCGGACCGGTTTATTATTGACAATATTCTTGTGGACCGGCCGACCCAGGGGGGGGAGGGGAGCGGGGGGTAGTGTTGCCAACGGACAAGAGTAGCAGTCAAATACATTGCGTTTACCCAGAGAAAGGCTACCACGACCATGAAGCCTTGCGCGGACACCTGTGTGCGCATGCGTATACGTGCTGATTTTTTTCTACAAGTTGTTTTTGGCGATTCTGTTCAGGGGGTGGGGTGTTAATCACGACCGGAATATAGGTGATAAGTGGCCAATACACTCAATTTCATTTCTAAAAGGATTTATCTGACGAATTTAATATTAAACACACAGCGCATATTTTCCTCACATGAATATAGTGATAAGTCAATTATCAGGGGAGGACAGGGGAGCTTGAAGTAAGTGTTGAACGAACTTCTAGTAGAAGTGGTTGAGGCAGGTTCGATATTATCATTTAAAGAAAAATTGGATAGGTATATGGACAGGAAAGGAATGGCGGGTTATGGGCTGAGTGCAGGTCGGTGGGACTAGGTGAGAGCAGCGTTCATCACGGACTAGAAGGGCAGAGATGGCCTGTTTCCGTGCTGTAATTGTTATATAGTTATATAAGTCACTTATAAGTCAATCGCATCAAAACATTTTAAGTAACGTTTGACTATTAAACACACAGCACATATTTTCCCCGTGTGAACATATAAAATCATTGCAACACACCAATATCGCTGAATCAGTGGGAGCCCTGGGCTTGTTTCCCTGCAAGAAGATGGTCCTATCGAAGGGTGATGGGAGACAGCGATACCCGAAGGGGGTTCCTCATGTCCAGTCTGTTCCGCAATTTAGTTTTCGTTGCATTCATTGCAGAGATATATTGGAAATGGAAGCAACGTCTCAGTGCTTTCGTGGCTATCTCAGGATATTTAGCCTTGACTTTGATCCAGAATACCGGCAGAGCTGTTATGTCAAACATACTTTTCAGTCCGCCGTCATTTGCAAGCTCGAGGAGTTGATCTCCTTCCCGTGCTGACATGGATGACGCGCGAGTAATGACCTCGCGTGTGTTCAAGCTCAACAGTGGGCTTGACAGGAAATGAGGAAAGGGGCAGCTGACTCATATTGCCAAATCATATCGTTTCCTTGCGGTCTGGTAGCACATGCTCTGCGGCCTGGTACCGGTCCACGGCCCGGTGTGGTTGGGGACCGCTGCTCTGGAGTATCCACTACTTTTTGTAGGATTTTCTGTTCAACAGCAATGGTATTTCAGTACCAGGCTGTGATGCTGTGAGTCAACATACTCTGGATTACACATCAACTGAAGTTTGTTGAAGTTTTAGACATCATGCTAAATCTTTGCAAACTCCTAAGGAAGTAAAGGCACTGCTGGGCTTTCTTTGTAATTACACTTACGTGCTGGGCCCAGGACAGATTCTCCAAAACAATAACATCAAGGAATTTGGCAAGGTGTCAATATTGCTGGCACAGCTTGATCAACTTTGCAAGGAAGAATTGGCAAATCTTGTTTGATCATGTTGTGCAAAGTTAATAGAGATTTATCCAAAAGACAACTGGCTGTAATAGCTGTTAGAGATGGTTGAACTAAGTACTGAGCAAAGGGGATGAATAGTTTTGAACTGCTGACATTTTTGAATTTTTAGCTTTTCATTTTTTACTATACCCCTTGTTTTTTGGGCTCTACTGTGGGGTAAAAAAAGAGCAAATCAATAGGTTTCAATTGGTACATTTAATGTCAGAGGAATGTATACAATATACATCCTGAAATTCTTTTTCTTCACAAACATCCACGAAAACAGAATGCCCCAAAGAACAAATGATGGTGAAATGCTAGAACCCCAAGACTCCCATCTCCCTACTCCACGCACTAGCAGCAGCAAGACAACACCCCAACCCTCAGCAAAAAGCATTGGCGCCCCCCACCGAGCACTCAAGTGTGCAGCTAAGCATCAATAAAGATACAAACTTACACTACCCCAAAGACTACTCATTCACCCGGTAATTCGACACACCACAGGCTCACGCTCTCCCTAATAAGGGAAAAAGAGGTGTCCCCATTTTATATTGAGAGGGGAGACATAACAAACAACTCACTGATTTATGATGTTAAAAGTCTGTTGCATCGCTTTTTCCGAGCTCTGCGCCCAAAAAGTTGGCCCCAAGAAGGCTCAGGTCTCTGGACACACAGCCCATGGCAGCTAACCAGCTGCTTCCAGTGTTCCATGTTCTCCCGCGACGCCTCATCAGGGGCACCGGCCTAGAATCAGCCTGTCTCTAGAGCCATGAAAACCCGGCACCCTGAAGTTGCACTTGTCTTCCAGGCCACGTCCTTAGGATGTCAAAAAGCAGCTGGTCATGAGACCCTGAGAATGGGTCCCACTCCTGCAAAGAACCAAAGTCAGAGTGTAACTCCAGGTCAGGTTCTTCAAAAGAACCTTGAAAAGGTAAACAAGAGATATCAAAGATAGAAATAGAGCTGTTTCCGAAGATGCGAGCAAAGGAGTCACCGTTAGGCACCTTCATCACTTCGTTCCGCCAAATGATTCGCAGATAAAAATTCTCAGTTAAATTGATCAAAATTGCTGGCTGTAATACTCATTTATGTGACCAAAGTTGCTGAGGGCCAAATATCTTTTCAAGGCACTACAAAGGAGCTGTTCAAATTTCCTACATCTGACAGAATTAAGTGACTGTGGAATTGAAGGGGTGGCTGCATTTCTACTCCACCTTCATATTTTTCCTGATGTTCTGCAAGTAGTTAAGGTGCCTCTCTGAATCAAGCAGATGCAGGTTAGGCACTTATGATATCCAAAGCAAACCAATGGATACTAACAGCTGTTTCTGGGTATGGTGCAGGGGAGGTAATGTGGTCAATAAAAGCAGAAGCACTCAGCTGAAGTATGTTCTACAAAATCGAAAGGAGAAACAGCAATTGTGGACTTGAGGGCGACGCATGCTCTGTTCCCTTCCCCAAATCTCCTGCATGTCTATGATGGTACATGTTCTGCAGATTAATAAGGCTGAGGATCTGGCTTTCCTGGCAATTGCCAGGCCTGGCCACTGCACCAGCCAGGACACATGATGGAATCATTGAGTTTTAGGATTTTATAGCATGGCAACAGGGCCACTTGGCTCAACTTGTCCATGCTGATTGACGAGCACCTTTCTGTAACTCAGTGACCCAGCTACAAACACACTCTCAAGCAGTTTATCCCAGATAATTACCTCTCTGAATGAAGATGGTGCCCTCTAAATAACTTCCCCATACGCTAAATCTGTATTCTCTGTTTTTAATCATCTCTGAAAAAGGAATAAGTTTCCTGTGTCCACCACCCCTCATAATTTTACATACTTCAATCAAGTCCTCACATAGTATTCTCTGCTCCAGGGAGAACAGACCTAGCCTCACGAGTCTATCCTCATAGTTAAAATTCACGTGCGCTTCTTCAATGTTACCACACTTGTCAGTCTCCACAACCCCTAATCAAGTTAGGATTGTGAAAAGGACTTAAAATGTCTTTTCTGTTAAAGAAAAGTTTAAGGGATGTATCGATTGGGATGTTTAGATATTCTTTAAGTGGTAGGTTCTCAGAGAAAAGCTGTTTCTGCTGCTGGGAAGTCAGAAAGCAGAGGCAGGACATTTAAAAGAATAGTCAGGAATTATTTCCTCATGCACGTCAGTGATTTTTATATTTGATGGCATACTGTATATTTTTACTGGCCATAGGAGTATTAGAGCCAACGCAGATCACTCACGATGTCAACAAATGGCAGCTGGTGCAGGAAATCGAATGGCTGACTCATGTTCTTTTGTTTCTATGTGCACTTGCAAAGATATGATTCCGTTTCTAAAGCTCGTGAGCTGCTGTTAGATATTACTTTCATGATCACCATTGCTCCTGCTCACCCACTGCCTCTCCCAATCCCACTGCCCCACTAACTCCCTCCAGTCCTTGTTAGCATCCAAACCTGAATCAACATTCCCATTCGTCATTGGCCAATGGCTGTTGATAATCTTCTCTAAGTATTAGGCTTCTGGTCACTGTCTGCCATAGTCACCTCACATGTTGTCTCCACCTCTTCACAACCACTGCCCCACCCCCAACTTCCTATCTCCCTATTTTACTTTCCACATCTAACAAACATTCTACTCGATTCCATAAGACCACAGGTCAGAATTAGGCCATTTGGTCCATCAGGTCTGCTCTGTCATTTGATGATGGGTAATATATTGTCTCTCTCAATCCCATTCTCTTGCCTTCTCCCTGTAACCTTTGACACTGAGACTAACCAAGAACATATCAACCTCCGCTTTAAATGTACTCAGTGACTTCGCCTCCACAACTGTCCATGGCAATGAATTCCACAGGTTCACGACCCCCTGGCTAAACACATTCCTTGTTATGTCTGTTCTAGGTGGATGTGCCTCTACTCATCGACTATTAGGAACATAATCCACATGTCCACATTATCCAGGCCTTTCAATATTCGATAGGGTTCAATGAGAACCCCTCCCCCGATTCTTCTAATCTCCAGCAAGTACAGGCCCAGAGTCATCAAATCTTCCTCAGACATTAACCATTTAATTCCCAGAATCATTCCAGTGAACCTTCTCTGGACCCTCTGGAATGTTAGCACATGCTTATAATACTCCAAGTGCGATCTGACCAATGCCTTATAAGGCCTCAACATCACTTCCTTGCTCTTATATTCTAGATCTCTCGAAATGAACAATAACATTGCTTTTGCCCTCTTTACTCAATCTGCAAGTTAACCTTCAAAAAATCCTGCACAAAGACTCCCAAGTCCCTTTGCACATCTGATTTTTGAATTTTCTCCCCATTTAGAAAATAGTCTATGGCTTTATTCCTTCCACCAAAGGGCATGACCATACACTATATATCATCTGTCACTTCAATGCCCATTCTCCCAATCTGTCCAAGTCCTTCTGTAGAATCCCCATTTCCTCAATACTACCTGGCTCTCCACCTCTCTTCATATCATCTGATAGCCTGACCACAAAGCCATCAATTCTGTCATGCAAATTTTTGACACATAATGTGAAAGGAAGCAGTCCCAATGCTGACCGCTGTGTCAGCCAATCATAATAGGCCCCTTTATTCCAGTTCTTTACCTCCTGCTAATCTTCTGTCCATGCTAGTATTTATCCTGTAATACCATTAGCTCTAAACTTGTTAAGCAGCCTTGTGTGTGGCACCCTGTCAAAGGTTTTCTGAAAATCCAAGTAAGCAACATCCACTGACTCTCCTTTGCCTATCTTGCCTGATAGTTCCTCAAAGAATTCCAACAGATTTGTCAGGCAAGGCTTCCGAACCTGGTGTCCAAGGACCTCTTCCTTAATACCATTGGTCCATGACATAAAAAAGTTTGGTAACCCCTGCCTTAAGGAAGCCATGATGACACTGGCCTATTTTATCATGCGTTTCCAATACTGTACCCCAAAACCTCATCCTTAGTAATGGACTCCAACAACTTCCTAACCACTGAAGTCAGGCTAACTGGCCTATAATTACCTTTATTCTGCCTCCCTCCTTTTTTAAAGAGTGGATTGACATTTCTTCCAGGATCTAGTGATTCTTGGAAGATCATTACTAATGCCTCCACAATCTCTTCAGCTAACTCTTTCAGAATCCTGGGTGTAGTCCATCTGGTCCAGGTGACTAATCAACCTTCAGAGCCTTAGACCTTTGACCAACGGCTAATCCAGACATCGGAAGTTTGGAAAGGAGGGGACTTCAGTCAGGACTACCTTCTGAGGATATTTAAGGAGCTGTTTGTGCCAATGTAATAGAGCTTTGACCAGCGGCCAATCGGCGTTTGGGATTGATTAGTAAGAACAAATTAAGGGAAGGCAGGGGTAAGCACAACAGCCATGACTGCAGCAGCCACCGTCTGAGTGGAGATAGTCAGAGTGTTGATCTTAAAACTTCAGCTCTTCGAGGCTTCTGCAAAGAGAGGCTTCAATCAGAGAAAACAAGGGAAAAAAATAACTCTTTTTCCTTCTCTTCTTTACATCTGTTCAGCTGGGATGGGCAGGATACTGCAAAGCTCCTCTTGCGGGATGTGGGAGGCAGGGAGACCGCCAGTATCCCTGACCACTACAACTGCAAGAAGTGCATCCAGCTGCAGCTTCTAACAAACCATGTTATCATTTAGGAGGCTGGAGGTGTGATAGATAGGACATTCAGAGAGGTAGTTGCACCCATGGTACAGGACACAAGAAACTGGGTGACAGTCAAGATGGGGAAAGGGGTTAAGGAACCAGTGCAGAGTACCCTGGTGGCCATCCCCCTCAACAACAAGTGTAACACTTTGGATGCTGTTGGGTTGAGTGGGGAAATGATCTAACAGATGAAAGTGACAGTGGTCAGGTCTCTAGCATTCATTCTGCCTCATGACTCAGAAGGGAAGGGGGAAGAAGAGGCACACTGTGGTGATAGGGGATTCGTTAGTTAGGGGAATGGACAGGAGGTTCTGTGGACGAGAATGAGATTCCTGGATGGTGTATTGCCTTCTGGGTGCCAGGATCTGGGATATCTCGGACTGAGTCCTTTGCATTCTTAAGTGGTAGGCTGAACAGCTAGAAGTCGTGGTCCATGTAGGTACCAATGACATGGGTAGGATAAATGACAAGGTTCTGCATGGGGAGTTCAGGGGTTAGGTGTTAAATTAAAGGGCAGGACCTCCAGGGTTGTGATCTCAGGATTGATAGCTGTGTCACATGCCAGTGAGGCCAGAGCTAGGAAGATTATACAGTTTAATACGTGGCTAAGGAGTTGGTGTAGGAGGGAAGGCATAAGATTTTCTGGATCACCAGGGCCATCCTAATTTTTCCAGCCTACCTGCATTTTGAAATCTACTATGACTATTGTAACATTGTCCCACAGAATCTGCTGTCCAACCCCCTAATGATTAATTCTCCTATCACTATCACTCTGTCTGACTTTGCCCTTCCTTGCTGAGCCTCAGAGCTCACCATTGTCCTTCCATGTCTTTTCTATTTCCTGTAGAAATTTATTTCCCACATCCTGGTTACTTTCAAGGGCCTACATAAAACTCCCTTCTGGGTCTCTTTATCCTTGTAGTTTCTTACCTCTACCCACAAGGATTCTATATCTTCCAATCCTATGTAACCCCTTTCTAAGGATTTGATTTCATTTATTATCAACAGAGCCACCCCACCTGCTCCACCTACCTGCCTGTCCTTTTGATATAAGATGCATCCTTGGACATTAAGCTCCCAAAAATTAGCTTCTTTCAGCCACAATTCAATGATGCCAACAATGTCATATCCACCAATCTCTAACTGCACTGCAAGATCATCTATCTTATTCCATATATGGCATGCTTTCAAATATAACACCTTCAGTCCTGTATGCTTCGCCCTTTTTGATTTTGCCCACATTTGCACTTCAACTCATCCCACTGACAGCAATTTTGCCCCATCATCTGCCTGTCGTTCCTCACAGTTTCACTCCACAATGCTGTTGTATACCAATTGTTCCATTTTCAGTCCTGTTCTCAGCCCCCCCTCCCCATCAAATTAGTTTAGCCCTTGCAAAAGCTTCAGTGAATCTGCCCGCTAGGATATTGGACCCCTCAGGTTCAGATGTCTTTTATGTATGGGTCATACCTTCCCCAGAAGAGATCTCAATGATCCCCAAATCTGAAACCCTGTCCTCTGCATCAATTCCTCAGCCACTCGTTCATCTGTGCTATTATCCTATTCCTACCCTGACTAGCATGTGCTACTTGGAGCGATCCAAAGATTACTACCTTGGAGGTCCTGCTCTTCAACCTCTTCCCTAACTCTCTATACCCACTGTAAGGACCTCTTCCCCTTCTCTACCGATGTCTTTGGTGCCAGTGTGCACTATGACCTCTAGCTGCTCACCCTCCTTCTTGAGGATCCTCCGCAGCCACTCTTGAGACATCCTGGACCCTAGCACCTGGAAGGCAACACCATCCTGGCTTCTCCTTCATGGCCACAGAATCTGCTGTCTAACCCCCTAACTGTTAATTCTCCTATCACTGTCACTCTGTCTGACTTTAGCCTTTCTTATTAGAGCCTCAGAGCTCGCCACAGCACCACTGGCCTGGCTGCTGCTGCTGTGTCTTTCTCATGACTCATGACTTTGAAATCAAGAGGATTAACACGTTAGAGTTTTTTTGTTTTCTTCAAAGCGATTCTTTCCCAACTTCTCAGGTTATATGGTAAGAATATGGTGAGAGATTGGAGCAACTGGGCTTGTATACACTGGAATTTAGAAGGATGAGGGGGGATCTGATTGAAGCATATAAGATTATTAAAGGATTGGACACACTGGAGGCAGGAAGCATGTTCCTGCTGATGGGTGAGTCCAGTACCAGAGGCCACAGTTTAAGAATAAGGGGTAGGCCATTTAGAACAGAGTTGAAGAAAATTACCCGGAGTGGTGGATATGTGGAATGCTCTGCCCCAGAAGGCAGTGGAGGCCATGTCCCTGGATGCTTTCAGGAAAGAGATAGCTGGAGTTCTTAAAGATAGCGGAATCAAAGGTTACAGGGATAAGGCAGGAACTGGATACTGATGGTGGATGATCAGCCATGATCACAGTGAATGGCGGTGCTGGCTCGAAGGGCCGAATAGCCTACTCCTGCACCTATTGTCTATTGTCTATTATATTTTGGCCAAGAAATTCAAGCAACCCCTGCACCAGAAGGATGAGGTTTGAAGTGCAGCTGTTGTTAGGTTTTGGGCCACATTGCCATCAAGCAGCTCAGTTCCAGGATGTTTCAGGCATCTGATTGATGCAGTGCAAACAGATGCACAACGGCTTTGATACCAGTACCTGACGACAGAAAATTCTAATTAACTGATGCATGACACCTGGGCATCACTAACATGGTAAGTGTTGATTGCTTATCCTTAATTAAGTTTGAGAAGCTGGTGGTGAGCCTCCATCTTGAACTGATTGCAAAGGCTTGGTGCAAAATGAGAATGGTTAAGAGGCAAACACTTTGCTGTGGGTTTGGAACTATTTTAAACCAGAACAGGTAATGGTTAATTAAAGGGCGTTTGTGAAACAGATGGGGTTTTATGTTAATCTGGTAGTTATATAATCATCAGTATTATTCCCAAAGTTTAAATTCTGATTTGGGTATTGAAATAGAGTCATAGAACCATTCAGTATGGAAATCAGTCATTCAGCCCCTTTAACTTACTTCCAGGTTCTCTCATATTCTTGGTGAAGTAAAAACAATACTTGTTATCCTTATATTAACTATATTATGTTAATTAACGTTTATATAATATATGTCATGTTTGTAACGTACGAGGGGTGATTGATAAGTTCGTGGCCTAAGGTAGAAGGAGTCAATTTTAGAAAACCTAGCACATTTATTTTTCAACATAGCCCCCTCCTACATGTACGCATTTAGTCCAGCAGTCGTGGAGCATACAGATCCCTTCCTTGTAGAAGTGGTCCACAGCAGGGGTGATTGATAAGTTTGTGGCCTATGGTAGAAGGCCACAAACAGCTCTTGTTACATACACATGCATTTCAACTCTTTGAGTGATAATGCAGAATGTTTGAAGTTAATGACTCATCTCCTTCTTCCTTAGGCCACAAACTTATCAATCACCCCTACTGTGGACTACTTCTAGAGGTCCAAGATGCTGACTTCTACAAACCGTTGGACTAAGTTTGTAAATGTAGGAAAAATAAATGTGCTAGGTTTTCTAAAATTGACTCCTTCTACCTTAGGCCACGAACTTATCAATCACCACTCATACTCTGCTGGTAGCACAAATAAAGTTTACTTTCATGGGACTTGTACCCTGTGTACTACGCCCCTGACAGTAAATCTGAACTTGACACCTCAAAGGAGGGTGTTTTCCCTGAATCTCACTATTTCTCCTTTAAATGCTTCCCACTGTGCAAGGGTAGACTTATCTGCAACTGGAAGCCCCTAGTCGACATCTGCCAGATCCTGTCATATTGTAGTGAAATCGACCTTTCCTCAATTTAAGACCGTTATTCTTGGTTGATTCCTATCTTTTTCCATAACTATTTTGCATTATACAGTCACTATCTCCAAAATGCTCCCCACTGACATCTCTACTATTTGACCAGCTAAGATATGTTAAACTCATTTCATTAAAAAAGACACAATTTAGCTTTTCATTTCCCTCATGCCCCTTTATGTGACCTTTATGTTGATTGTACTTCCCCATCTGAAAAATGAATCTGAGACTCTACCTCTTGCAACTCAGTTTAAAACTTCCCCAATAGCCTTTCCTCTTCCTTCTTAAGTGCATCTTGACCTGTTTGTACAGGTCCTATCTTCCCAAGAAATAATCCCAATAATTGTAGGAATCTAAAGTCCATTCTTCTGCACTATCCCTTCTTCCACACATTCATCGGAACCTATCCTCCGATTCCAATATTTAGCTGTTCACGCCACTAGAATGGCAGAACAGACTCAATGATCCGAGTAATCTAATTCTGCTCCTATGTCTTATGGTTTTATGGTCTTACAAGTTCAGGAGAAGAAGCAATAATCATTTTCTAAATGATAAGATGTTCTAATCTCCGTACCTTCTGCCATCTCCAATGGGATCCCACCACACCAAGCTTATCCTTCCCTCCTGCCCACTTTCCACTTTCTACTTTCCACAGGGATCACTCTTTATGTGACTCCCTTGTCCATTCGTCCCTCTCCACTGATCTCCCTCCTGGCGCTTACCCTTGCAAGCGGAACAACTGCCACACCTCGGCCCTACACCTCCCTCACTATCATTCAGGCCTTTGTTCCTCCCACTTTCCTTTCTTCAATAGTCTTCTCTCCTCTCCTATCAGTTTCCTCATCTCCAGCCCTTTAACTCTTTCACCAATCAACTTCACAGTTCTTCGCTTCACCCCTTCCCCCTCTCCTGATTTCACCTATCACCTACTACCTTATACTTCTTCCTCCCCTCCATGCACCTTCATACTCTGACTTCTAATCTTGTTTTTCCAGACCTGATGAAGGGTCTCAGGCCAAAACATAGAAACATAGAAAACCTACAAAAACATCGTTTACTCTTTTCCGTAGATGCTGCCCTGCTTGCTGAGTTCCTCCAGCTTTGTGTGTGTGTTATTTGGATGCCCAGCATCTGTAGATTTTCTCTTGTCTAAGATGTCCTAGTCTGTTGAGAAAGGGAATCACTGAACCCTCAACTTTGGGTACAAAGTTAAAATTGTTGTCTGAGAAATGATGGGAACATTTAAGGTAAACCACTTAGGGGAGTTTTGTTAAATTACTGAACAACGTGGTTAAAAATAATGATCCATAATCCATATCATCTTTTAAAAGGGAAGTGAATAAATATTTGGAAATGAAGAACTTGAAAAAGAACATGAAAATATGCAAAAGAAATATCATGTTTTCTGTTGGGCACCATGGACTCTTTCTGTGTTGACTGAATCCATTAGGAAATCTTTCTGTTCATCTCAGCCATAATTTGAACATGCCATATTGAACCACCTTCAATTGTTCTGTACATTTCATATTCACCCTGTGATCCCAGCAGGCTGGGAGTTGAAAATTACCAAAAAGGAAACTGCTTTTGGATCAAAATGGTATTCTGAAGATAAACATGATGAAACTGCCAATTTTAAATCAGTTCTGGTTTTCTTGCCATGGCGCATGAAATAAATTAAGTTTGGTTGAGTATGTTCAAACCGTTCTTACAAAAATTATATTCTCTTTTAATCAAGCACAAGTTTGGTGTTCCTTTCTGGGATGTACTACAGTACTTAGAAGAAAACTCAAAGGACATTGTCTGCCTTACTCGCTTCATTAAATCTTTGTTAACCTGATCTTTATCATGCTGTTCCATAGCACTTGTATCTGAAAATAATTTTACTCATGAATAAGCTTGCTAAATAGTTTATTTCACACAAAAATGTCTGGCTTGAGCTTTCACAAAGAACTTGAAGTAAATAAGAATTTAAACAGAAAATGAAGCCAATTATGGTAGTATGTTTTATCAGAGTATCCACTATATGAGTGGCAAAGCAAAATTAGTTGATAACGTGTACATGGTTATCAGTAATTAAAATTAAGCAAGTCATGCTTCAGACAGCAATAAGGTCTTGCCATTGAGTTACACTTCTTGTTCCAGAGAAGATAAAAGTAGAGAGTGCTTCACTCTTGTTTGCTTCTTGATCTTTGTTGAGGAAAGGTGAGGATTATGACCTGAAAAATTAATCCTCTCTTGCTCAAGCCTCTTTTGTCTTGATTCAGATCTACAGCAACAACAGTTTATTTACATTTCGGGATGGACATCCTCCTTAGATATCCTATCTAAGGTCACAGTGATTGTCCTGCCAGACATTTTTCAAAGTTCAAAGTTCAAAATAAATTTAGTATCAAAGTAGATACGTTACCATATACTACATGAAATTCATTTTCTTGTAGGCATTCATAGAAGAAGAAAGAAGTGATTCTTTGAATCAATGAAAAACTACACACAAAGACTGACAATCAACCAATGTGCAAAACCACCCCCCAAATAAAAAATAAAATATATAGATAGATGGATAGATAGATAGGTAGTACTGAGGACATGATTTATAGAGTTGTTGAAATTGAGTCTACAGGTTGCATTCAGGGATCAGTTCAGTGTTGTGCTGAGTGAAGTAAAAAATGTGGAATCCACCTGTACAGGCCCCCATCACCCAGGACATGCCTTCTTCTCATTGCTACCATCAAGGAGGTGGTGCAAAACCTGAAGATATAACATGTAACGTTTTAGGAACAGCTTCTTTCCTCCACCATCATATTTGTGAATGGATGATTTTTTTTTCTTTTTTTGCTCTTTTTACACTACTTATTTAACTTAAAATATATATATATTTATGTATATCTCAATGTAATTTAGTTTTTTTAGTTATAATGTATTGCAATGTACTGCTGCTGCAAAAAAACAAATTTCAATATATACCAATATTATTAAGCCTGATTCAGATTCTGATAACTGAACACTGAATTCTTCCTTTCTACTAACATAGGCCCAACAGACATGATGTGCCACAAATACAATTGATTATTTTCTTGGACAGCACGCTGTGCCATGTTCAGAACTGAACTTTATCCTAATTACTTGGTTTACCATGAATGTTTGTATTGTACAAGCTCTTTCTTAAGTGTTCGATGAGAATTGTTTATAGTTTCAGACTGTTTTGGGAGAATTTATAAACAATCTGGTTATTTAACGTCCAAAGTAAACACTTTTTTCTGCTAATGGCAAGGAAATTGTACCATGCACGTATTTTGATACTAGATGAAGACTCTTCCATGGATTGCCAATCAGAATAGCATAGTAAACATGAAGTTAGAAAAATATTCTTAAGAGGCATCCATTAAAATGCCCTCCAATGCACTCTGTCTCCTTTTAAGTTAGGGAAGACAATGCTCCACACAGTCTCACCATAAGCAAATACTGATGTTGTGCTCAGCTTCATTGTAAATACATTCTTGAGTTTATTGAAGCATTGACATATTTTTGACACTCGTACTTTAAACTATTCAAAAGCCCCTGCTAGAATAGTTCACTCAGCATTAAAGTGGCATAGATTGAGTTATGTGGATCTGTGGATTTCCTGGTCCTTGAGCACCTGCTTCACTCCAGCACCATTCACCATAGCAACCAGAATATTTATCCTAATATCAAAACTGATCCTTTCCCTGATGAGCACTCCAAGGCAAGTTTTACGATTTGGTGCTCACAAAACAAAGCTTTATACATGGAGCACAGTTTTTTTAATATCTGTCCAGATATATCAACTGAAGTAAAAGCCTGCAAGATTTAACACACGGTTGCAAAAGGAAAGGGAAGCCTGACATTTATGAAACAGCTTTCATGCCATTTCTGGATCTGCAAAAGAGCTTTATGGGCAAAAGCATGCTTTTGAAGTGCAGCTACTGTCCTGACATAGAAAACATAACATTTAATCTGTTAACACCTGGCTCTCACCACGACTGTGCACCAATACAGAGCCTTTTTCTTTTAGAAGTGTTAACTGAGGAATAAGCCAGGACTTGAGGACGTGAGTTATCAGGAAACATTGAACAGATTAGGACTTCATTCCCTAAAGTGTTGAGGAGCGGTTTGATAGCGGTATACAAAAATTTTGAGGAGTATAGATAAGGTAAATACAGGGAGGCATTTTACTATTGAGTTGGGCAAGACTAGAAACAGAGCTCATGGGCTAGGGGTGAAAGGTGAACCGTTTAAGGGAAACTTGGGTGGGACCTTCTTCACTCAGAGAATGGTGAGAGTGCAGAATGAGCTGCCAGCAGAAGTGGCAGATGTGGATTTGATTTCAATATTTAAGAGAAATTTGGATGGGTACATGGATTGAGGGGTATGGAGGGCTATGGTCCAGGACAAGGTTGATGGGATTAGGCAGAGTAATAGTTTGGCCTGGACTAGATAAGCCAAAGGGCCTGTTTCTGAGCTGTAATGATTTATGAATATGATTATAATTCTATAGGTCTTACACAGGTAGCCAGGGATAAGGCCATCGGGTCTTATTTGAAATAATGGCCCAGGAAATTAAACATCTGTCTGAAAGAACAAACAGCTTAATGGATTTTCCTGAAGATTCCACTCCATCAATGTAGAACCTTCTCACTTATACACTGGAGTGATAGCTTGGCCTTTTTTGTGCTTGAACCCACAACCTATCTGTTGTCCTCTTTGTCCTTTAAGCATCTGGAGTTAGAGACATCATCACACAGTATGTTTTGTTTCTTGACAATAGAATGAATAAGTGAATGACTTTAAAAATAAATATATTTCAAAGAGTTGAGATGAGGTGAGAGTGACAGGTAGAACTTGACTTAATGCAGATGAGGATTCCTGACTTGGAATCTTTATTGCCCATTTCCCTCAACATGTGCTGCCTGAGTTCCTCTGGCATTTTGTGTACGTTCCTCTGACAGTTTATTTTTTGCTCTGAATTCCATAATCTACCTTCACTGAAATTTGACAGTGTGGCGTCAAAGAACCCTGCTAGACTTTAAATCAATGGGCATTTACAGGGAACCATCTCGATGGTTAAACTCATGCAAAGGAGTCTTCCAACAAGAGAGTCTGATCACTTACCCTTGACTTTCAACATCACGACCATCTCATAGTAACAGGGATATCAAGGAGCAGATAGGGAGGCAGATTCTGGAACGGTGCAATAATAATACGTTTGTTGTAATGGGAGATTTTAACTTTCCTAATATTGATTGGCATCTCCTCAGTGCAAAGTGGAGTTTGTTAAGTGTGTTCAGGAATATTTCCTGACACAATATGTAGATAAGCCAACAAGAGGAGTAGCTGTACTTAATCTGGTACAGTATTGGGAAATGAACCTGGCCAGGTGCCAGATCTCTTGGTGGGAGAGCATTGTGGTGGTGACCACAACTCTATCTCCTTCACCATGGTGCTGGAGAGGGATAGGAACAGACAATTTGGAAAAAAATCAGGTTGGGGTAAGGAGAAATATGATGCTATTAGGCCGGAACTTGGGAGCATGAATTGGGAGCAGATGTTCTCAGGGAAATGCATGGCAGAAATGTGGCAAATGTTCAGGGAATATTTGCATGGCGTTCTGCATGGGTATGTTCCATTGAGACAGGGAAAGGATGGTAGGGTTAAAGAATCACGGTGTACAAAGGATGTAGAAAATCTAGTTAAGAAGAAAAGAAAAGCTTACGAAAGGTTCAAGAAACTAGGTATTGTTAGAGCTCTAGAAAGTTACAAGGTTGCGAGGAAGAAACTTAAGAATGGAATTTGAAGAGCCAGAAGGGGCTATGAGAAGGCCTTGGTGAGCAAGGTTAAGGAAATCCCCAAGGCATTCCACAAGTATGTGAAGAGCAAGAGGATGAGCTGTGTGAGAATAGGACCAACCAGGTGCGATAGTGGAAACGTGTGCATGGAGTCGGAGGGGGTAGTGGAGGTACTTAATGAATACTTTGCTTCAGTGTTCACCAGGAAAAAAGACCTTGGCTATTGTGGGAATGACTTATAGCGGACTGAAATGCTTAAGCATATAGACATTAAGAGAGAGGATGTGCAAGAGCTTTTGAAAAACATTAAGTTAGTTAAGTCACTGGGACTGGATAAGTTATACCCAGGCTACTGTGGGAAGCGAGGGAGGAGACTGCTGAACAGCTTGTGATGATCTTTGCGTCATCAATAGGGATGGGAGAAATACTGGAGGATTGGAGGTTTGCAAATGATGTTCCCTTGTTCAAGAAAAGGAGTAGAGATAACCCAGGAATTTATAGACCAGCGAGTCTGACTTCAGTGGTAGGCAAGTTGTTGGAGAAGATCCTAACAGGCAGGATTTATGAGAGACATAATCTGATTAGAGTTAGTCAGCATGGCTTTGTCAAGGCAGGTTGTGCCTTATCAGCCTGATTGAATTCTTTGAGAATGTAACAAAACACACTGATGAAGGTAGAGCAGTGGATGTAGTTTATATGGATTTCAGTAAGGCATTTGATAAGGTTCCCCATGGAAGGCTCTTTCAGAAAGGAAGGAGGCATGGGATCCAAGGAGACCTTGCTTTGTGGATCCAGAATTAGCTTGCCCACAGAAGGTGGATGCAGATGGTTGTATTCTACATGGAGGTCAGTGACCAGTGGTGTTTCGCAGGGATCTGTTCTGGGACCCCTCCTCTTTGTGATTTTTATAAGTGATGAAGAAGTAGAAGGGTTGGTTAGTAAGTTTTCTAATGCCACAAAAGTTGGAGTTGTTGTGTATACAGTAATCTGGAGGGTTGTCAGCGGTTACAGCAGGACATCAATAGGATGCAGAACTGGGCTGAAAAGTGGCAGATGGACTTCACCCCAGATAAGTATGAAGTGGTTCATTTTGGTAGGTCCAATTTGAAGACAGAATATAATATAAATGGTAAGACTCTTGGCCGTGTGGAGGATCTGAGAGATCTTGGAGTCTGTGTTGATAGGGCACTCAAAGTTGCTGCACAGGTTGACAGTGTTGTTGAGGCGTATGATGTGTTGGTATTCATCAACTATGGGACTGAGTTCAAGAGCCGTGAGGTAATGTTACAGCTCTATAAGACCTTGGTCAGACCTCACTTGGATACTGTGTTCAGTTCTGGATGCCTCACTACAGGAAGGATGTGATACTATAGAGAGAGTGCAGAGGAGATTTACAAGAACGTTGCCTGGATTGGAAGGCATACCTTATGAGAATAGGTTGAGTGAACTTGGCCTTTTCTCCTTGGACCAATGGAAGATGAGAGGTGATCTGATAGAGGTGTATAAGTTGATAAGAGGCATTGATCATGTGGATAGTCAGAGACTTTTTCCCGGGGCTGAAATGGCTAACACAAGGAGCACAGTTTTAAAGAGCTTGGAAGTAGCAACAATGGAGGAGTCAGGGGTAAGCTTTTCACACAGAGAGTGGTAGGTAGGTGCAGGGAATGCACTGCCGGCAACAGTGATGGAAGCGGATACAATAGGGTCTTTTAAGAGCCTCTTAGATAGGTACATGGAGCTCAGAAAAATAGAGGATTATGTGCTAGGGAAATTCTCAGCAGTCTCTAGAGTAGATTACATGTCTGCACAACATTGTGGGCCGAAGGGCTTGTAATGTGCTGTATGTTTCTAAGTTCTATAACGAGTAACGAGCATGTTCTTCAACATTATCAGAAATTTATAGAACATCGATTCCAATATCACTCTTCCAGCAAAACCACTGCTATAGTAAAGGCTGATGTGATGAAGGATAACTGATACTAAGCACTCATCTGGACCAAGTTAAGCATTTCTTGAGTGTCCTGTCAGGATTTCCATTCTGACCTATGATTAGCATTCAACTGATACACACAAAATGCTGGAGGAACTCAGCAGGCCAGGCAGCATCTATGGAAAAGAGTACAGTCGACATTTTGGTCCAAGACCCTTCGGCAAGACCTCTTACTTAAAATTCTTGTGCCCATCAATGCCTTTGGTCTGTAGAAGTTTACATCAAATTAAACATTTATTTGTCAAAAATACTGGTAACTCTAAAAGGCAAATTGGGTAGCTTTCCTTCAAAATAATAATGTCATATTATAATTTGCAGTATTTGAGTGTCAAGATGCATCATGAAGGCACTACAGATGCTGGAATCTGGAGCAACAAACAATCCGCAGGGGAAACTCAAAGGGCTGAGCAGCATCTGTTGGGGGAAAGGAATTGTTGACATTTTGAATCTAAACTCTGTGTCAGGAATGGGAGTGAAGAGAGGAGAGACCTGGTGTAAAGAGGAGTGGGGAAAATGCTGCGATAAAAGCCCAAAGTATCTGTTCCTACCAAGCAGGCCACGGTCAGTGTGACATGTGATGACCATGGCCTGTTTGGGAGGAACAGGTATTTATTATCCAATGGTTTACATAATGAAGTTTCTTGCCTTAACCTTCTCTAACCCATTTGATGGAGGCTGATTATTATACTAGGTCAGCACTTCCATTTTTGCTGTATAATGAATAAGAATTTCTCTTTTCATTTTCTCAATAACAACTTTGAAATCAGGCAATGCTGATGGAAAACCTACGTCTTCTAAGCTGCCAGGAAGGTACCAGGACTGCAGAAGGCAGCCTTTCCTTATCGAGTAATTTCTATTTTCTTGTGGTGAAGTTTATATTCATTAAAGAATAGGAACCTCTTTGATTGTCGCTGCTGGCCTCTAAGATATCAATGGCAACAAAGCCTAACCTTTATTGTCACACCAATCCATGGCCACTTTTTAGTTTATGTATCTCAGAGCAGAAGCTGCTGTAATGAAGTAGATTATAAGAAAACTCGGGTTTGGAGGGTAGGGTGTAGCAGGCAGACAATATATTACAGCACATTTTACCTTCATGCTGATACTAGTTTTCTAACCCATTTATTGACAGTTAGGACAGAGCTGCCAGAACACATCTGGGTGGTCTAAATAAATCCAGAGTTGGATTTAAAACCATTGTCTGGCTATGTTTCAGTTACAAATTTTGAAATAACAAAGGACAGGCCAAGATAAAATCAGTTACACTTAAATATCCAAACTGGGCTTTTGTTTTTCTGTATGCAGCTGCTGCAGAGCCCAGTAATTTTCCAAGGCTGTGTTTAAATCGTTAGAGTATTCCCAGTCCCTGTTCAATGGCTCTCGATAAGCTTCACAATATCCACTTCTTGTTCAATAAGGCGACTCTGTTATGATTTTTGAACCACCCACAATCTTTTGTAACACTCTTCCTCTGAAGTATGGAAAATGATAGCTTCAACAGAGGAATCAGAAATTGAAGTAAAGGGTACAGTAGGAAACAATCTGAACAGAAAGCAAGAAAAAATACTAATGATTTTAAAGAGATAACTTCAGAAAAACAAAGTGGAATCATAATATAGTAAGGCTTAGGAGCAATGTGATATGTTCAGGATGAAAGAATAAAATAACAGAGGAAAATGACTATTATAATATTAATGGTACAAGGTATTCAAGATTCAACATGCAAAGAATAAAAGGAGGCTGTGTGTGTTCACAATATCCACAAAAGTAAGAATCTAAAAATCAGGATAAGTGTTATCATTGGAGACAGGGTCCCTTTACTGGATATCTTGAAACAACCACTCACTCTAATGTGAAGAGAAGGTATGAGGAAGAAGAATGGTGTTGGAAACAATGGAATTATGCTCATTGATAGATGTTTCTTATTCTGCTGTTGAGATGCATAAACTAGTAACCAATCAACATGACTCAATTCTGTCTCAAGGTGGTGCCTTCAGATCACTTATTTACATATGGACCTCAGGTCCATCTGCTGTTGTTTTGTTACAAGGAGTTCCACTTGATCACTATTCCCTCTAAGCTGTGTGGGTGCCTGGACGTACAGTATCTGAAATGCTCCTGCACACATAGCCTTTGTTGCCGCACAGCTGGAATTCAATTCAGTCAACACGTGTGTAAGAACTTGGATAATAGATTTCCTGATGTCAAGTTATCAGAATGGCAAGCTTTTGTCCATGTTGCTATTGCAAATGCAACCAATTTTGAATTTGGAAAATGACTGACAGAAAGATGCTCGGCTACTGTTAAGAACTACAACAAATTTGTTGCCTCGAAAATATCACAGAAATGCTGTGATTTCTAATTTGTAACTTCTGAGAAAGTTAAGACTAGTTCAATTAAAGTATTCACTGATATGCTGAACTACGCTTAGAAAGGAAGAACTTAAAGAACTTTCAATTCTTGTTGACTTCGTTGGGAAATTTCAAGCTTCAAGTGCCAACTGCGAACATGGATTGAGTCTTATGAATTCAATCAAATGTAAATCCAGGAACAGACAAGAAGTGGGACATGTGTATGATCTAATGAGGATTAAGGCGCATCTTTCATCTGGGTGCAAAATTAATCAAGACAGTGTTTATAAAAAATGGATTCGTAAGAAAGACAGGCGAGAAAAAGTTTACGAAACGTGGAAGGTTTTCTTTGTTGTGCTGTATTTCATTATACTCTTCAATTAATAAATAAATTCAAAAGTAACACACACAAAAAATGCTGGTGAATGCGGCAGGCCAGGCAGCATCTATAGGAAGAGGTACAGTCGATGTTTTGGGCCGAGAGCCTTCATCAGGACTAACGAAGGGTCCTGGCCCAAAATGTCGACTATACCTCTTCCTATAGATGCTGCCTGGCCTGCTGCGTTCACCAGCATTTTTTGTGTGTGTTACTTGAATTTCCAGCATCTGCAGATTTCCTCATGTCTGCAAATTCAGAAGTATGTGTTTTTTCAATGTTTATTTTAAATAATCATTGTATGCATATTATGAACATAACATTTATAGTATCATGCTGCTTTCAGGCCGTGTAAAAGTTTCCTGCTCAGAGTAATGGTTTGTCCACGCAGCTGTAAACAAAAAATTAGAGAGCATATTGCTCTTGATTAACCTTTCCTCTTTCCTCTCATGTTTTCCATCTCTATATTTGTTAAGAGATACTTTCAGAGTGTGGCAAATTAAATTAAATTTTCTTTGTTCAGTGCTTTTGTTCACTGAGACATAATTTCTTAATGAATCAATCCCAGCATGCTCAGACAGAGGTGTTTATTTTTATTTTATTTGTTTGGGATTGAAAAACTGATCCAATGTCTTCTGCACATTGATGAGCAATTTCATAGTTTCTTTCTCCCCAATCACATTTGAAGTCGAGGCTGAGTAGTGTTTGAAAAACTATCAGCTTTTACTATAAACACAAGAGATTCTGCTGATGCTGGCAACAGATACAAAATGCTGGCAGAACTCAGCAGGTCAGGCAGCATCTTTGGAAATGAACAAAGAGTTGACATTTTAGGCTGAGACCCTTTGTCAGGACTGGGAAGGAAGGAAGAAGAGGCCAGAATAAGAAGGTGAGGGGAGGGGAAAGAGGACAAACTGGAAGGCAGTAGGTGAAGCCAGGTAGGGGGGAAGGGGATGAGGTAAGAAGCTAGGAGGTGATAGGCAGAAAAGTTAAAGGGTTGGAGGAGGAATCTGATAGGAGAGGAGAGCAGACCATAGGAGAAAAGGAAGGAGGAGGGGAACCAGAGGGAGAAGACGGTTAGGTCAGGAGAAGAGAAGAGATAAGAGGGGAGCCAAAATGGGGAATTCAAGAAAAGGGGAGGGGGAGGTGGAAAAATTACCCGAAGCTGGAGAAATCAATGTTCCTGCATTAGGCTGGATGCTACCCTGATGGAATATGAGGTGTTGTTCCTCCAACTTGAGAGTAGCCTCATTGTGGCAGTAAAGGAGGCCATGGACTGACATATTTGAATGGAAATAGGGATCAGAATTAAAATAGTTGGCCACAGGGAAATCCTGTCCTTTGCAGATGGAGCAAAGGTATTCGACAAAGTGGCCTCCAATTTACATTAGGTCTTACCAATATGGAGGAGGCTACATCAGGAATACTGGATGCAGTAGACGACCCCAAAAGATTTGTACGTCAAGTATTGCTTCACCTGGAAGGATTGTTTGGGGCCCTGAATGGAGGTGAAGGAGGAGGTGAATGGGCAGGTGTAGTGCTTATTCTGCTTGCAGGGATAAGTGCTGGGAGGAAAATCAGTCGGGAGAAACAAATGGACAAAGGAATCATGGAGGCAGCAATCATTATGGAAAGTGGAGACTTGGTGAGTGGGGAAGGTAATGATGTGTTCGGTGTTCGGGACCCGCTGAAGATGGTAGAAGTTGCAGAGTATGATGTGCCAGATGCAGAGGCTCATGGGGTGGTAGGTGAGGACAAGAGAATCTCTTAAGGCGGTGGAAAGATGGGATGTCAGGGAAATGGAAGAGATGCAGGTGAGAGCAGCATCAGTGGTGGATGAAGGTAAACCTTGTACTTCGAAGAAAGAAGACATCCCTGATATCGTGAAAATGAAAGCCTTATCCTAGAAACAGATGCAATGGAGACAAAGGAGCTGAAAACAGGGAATGGCATCTTTACAGGAGACATGGTGGGAAGAGATATAGTCAAGGTGGCCATGTTGGTCTGTAGCCTTGTCTCCAGAGATGGAGAAAGAGAGATCGAGAAAGGAGAGAGAAGTGTCAGAAATGGGCCAAGTCAATTTAAGGGAAAGGTGGAAGCTGAAAGCAAAGTTGATGAAATTGACAAGCCCAGCATGAGTACATGAAACAGCGCCAATGCAGTCATCAGTGTAGTGCAGAAAGATTTGGGGAACAATACCAGGGAAGGCTTACAACATGGACTGTTCCACGTAGCCAATGAAAAGGCAAATATAGCTGGGCCCATGCGGGTGCCCATGGCTACACCTTGAGTTTAGAGAAAGTGGGAGGAACAGAAAGAGAAAATGTTGCTACTACTACTACGTCAACTCAGGCCTAGAGGGCCGGCATTGAACACGATGACGGACTCTCCACTTCTCCCTCTCCCTCATCAGTGTGTTCAGTTCATCTACATTAGCCGCGCCGCTGTCTTCTAGGAGCGTGTTGACCATAGTCTTGGGAAGGCACCCAGGGTTCATCCTCCCATGCTTGGGCTCCCATATGATGACTAGGCTGGCAGGTAGCTCGGGGTGGCGTAGACAGTGCCCCGCTAGTTGCAGTATTCCCGCCTCAATTTTAGTGGTGAGCATCGGTAGGTTGTTATAGAGCTCGAAGTTCGTCATGTGCTGTTGCCAGCTCACGTCAAGAGCCATCCGGAGCATTCGTGTATAGCAACCATCTAGAGACTTTCACATCATCTTGGTGAGTGTCCACGTCTCGCATCCGTACGTGAGAGTGGACTCTATGACTGCTGTGAAAATTCTCTTTTTAAGCCCTCTGGTCAGGTTCGACTTCCAGATTTCCTTCATGTCATTCATAGACCTCCACGCCAGTGCCTTCCGTATCGTTTAACTGCGACGAAGGTACTCTCAAGACCATAGAGGATGGTACCATTAAGAAAGTCTTTGACTACAAGTACCTCGGGTCAAGAATGATGAGTTCGGAGAAGGACATAAAGGTACGGAAGGCGCTGGCGTGGAGGGCTATGAACAACATGAAGGAAAAAATGTTGGGTGTGAGGATAAGTTCTGCCAGACAGAGGAGGGTGATGGTGAAGCGAAACTGGTTGGGTCTGTTGTACCAGAGCTTTAAGTCCCTGGTAACGGGGGATAGTAGTGTATAGGGACTGGGAATCCATGGTGAAAATGAGGCGGTCAGGGCCAGGGAATTGAAAGTTGATGAGGAGATCGAGAGCATGTGAAGTGTCGCGGATGTAAGTGGGGGATAAAATGGAGTTGAGGTATGTGGACAAGAATTCAGTGGGGCAGGAGACAATGTCCTGATGCTCCTGAGTGGGGTCTTTTTCAAGTAAGAGGAAGTGTCTGCTTGTTGCCACCTGGCCTGAGCAAGGTAGGGATCAGTCTTTTACTTGTTAGTTTTGATCACTGGTATCTGTCTGCAGCATCTTACACCACGTGGAGAAAGAATGGACAGTTTGCTCTCCTTCACCATCCAGGTGTTTTTCTCCATCAAACCCAGTGTTACCTTACAGACCCGGGACTTTTGCAATGCATAACCTAATATTTCCTTTTCCTTTGGAGATTGTTTATCCTCCTTTGCTTGTCTTCTCCATTCTTTATTAACGCAGCAGATGCTGCCTCCAAAGTGCAAGTCCCCAAGTCCTCAACAAGTCTGAGCATAGGGGACAAGGTGCATCCTTGTCTGATGCCAGTTATGATATCAAATCAGCCTGAGAGCTCAGTGTTTATTCCCATTGTACACTGTGACTATTTACACAGAATCCTGATGATATTAATGACATCCCAAGATAATCCATGCACTTTAAGAATATGTTGTTTTGAATTTTTGTCCACAGTCTCTGGAACCCACAGGAAGCTACCAAATCTGTTAACCAACAATGTTGGGCCTACTCAATGATATTGTGAAGGTTAAAGATCTGGACATTGGGAAATTTGTTGCAGCAGAAACTAATGTACTTTTCTCATGGCTTCCTATTAGCTACTGCCTGACTATTCTGAGGATACTTTTACTTGTAGTTTTGAAAAGTTCTTTCAGGTGGACAGAAATGCTGCAAGATGTTGATAAGAACTGGTGTGTCAATGCCTGTATAGTAACATCCTACTGTCCACTGTAGATTAGCGTTTTTAATGGGAAGTGCTGGCCTTTCTAATTACTGAGGGATTTCACTGCTATTACAATTATTGTTGTTTACACCCCACTCCTGTACTAGTGCTGGGGAAATGCTGCAGGGGCTCTATGATGTAATCTGTCACCTCAAGGCCACTCACCTCAATGGTGTCTTCATTGTTGATGGTGACTTCAGTCATGTCAACTTAAAACCAGTCCTGCCAAAGTTCTACCATCATGCCAACTTTGCAAATAGAGGAGAGAATATATTAGACCTGGTTTAGACCAACATTTGTATAGCCTACAAGGCTGCACCCTGCTTCACCTCAGATACGTAAATTATGGATATCAGTAAATGGATACACATGTCCACTTTGCTAATCCCTGCATATAGACCACTGGTTAAACGTGTCAAACCAATTCACAGGGAAATCAGGACCCGGCAGAAGGCTGCAGGACCCCAGGACTCTTTCGAAAGCACGGACTGGAGTATATTCAGCAAGGTGGCTACACTGACTTCACAATCATGAAGTGCTTTGAGCAGCTGGTAATAGGTTGTATAAAATCCCACCTTCCAACTATATTTTCATTTCATCTACTGCTCAAGTGGCCCACTGATGATGGCGTAGCCTCAGCTCTCCATCCTGTCCTGTCCCAGCTTGAAAATGATGCCTCATGTACCAGGATGTTATTCATCGGCTTCAGCTCCGTGTTTAACATAATCGTCCTTCAAAGGCTGATGGGTAACTTTGCCCTTGTTGGTACTTAATACCCCTGTCTATAACTGAATTTTGGACTTCTTGATGGAAAGACCCCCGCCACCCTCCCCCAGACAGTCCAAGTTGACAGCAACATCTGCAGCTCCATTGCGCTGAGCATTGGTGCCCTCCAGGCCTATGCGCTCAGCCTGTTGCTGTTCCCTCTGCTGACTCATGACTGCACCGGCAGGTCCAGGTCCAGCTCCAGCTCAAACCACGTCATCAGTACGCTGATGATACAGCGGTTGGCCTCATCAGCAACAATGATGAGTCAGCATCCAGAGAAGAGGCAGTGAGGCTTGTCAAATTGTGTGAGAACAATAACCCGGGCCTCAACGCGGACAAGACAAAATAGATGAGTGTGGACTTCAGGAAGGCACAAGTCCATCACTCTCTGTTGCACATCAATGGCTCTGCCATAGAGAGAGTGAAGAGCACTAAGTTCCTTCATGTGCGCATAACAGACGATCTAACCAGGACGCATAACTCCTCCTCACTAGTCAAGAAGGCACAACAGCATAGAGTCATAGAGTCATAGCACTTACACTTTCTGAGGAGACTGAGGTGTGCAAGTCTTCCCGCCCCCATTCTAACAACTTTCTACAGGATCACCATCCAGAGTGTCCTGTCTGGCTGTGTCATAGAACACAAGAAATCTACAGCACATTACAGGCCCTTCGGCCCACAATGTTGTTCCAACCATGTAACCTACTCTGGAAGCTGCCTAGAACTTCCCTACCGCATAGCCCTCTATTTTTCTAAGCTCCATGTACCTATCTAAGAGTCTCTTAAAAGACCCTATTGTATCTGCTTCTACCACCTTCGCTGGCAGTGCATTCCACGCTCCCACCACTCTCTGTGTGAAATGTCATTGTGTGGTATGGAAGTTGCAAGGCATCAGACCGCAAAACCCTACAGAGGATAGTAAAAACCACCAAGGGGATCACCGGGGTCTCACTCTCCCCTATTTGTGACATTTACCAGGAGTATTGCAGACAAAGGGCCTGAAGCATTGTTAAGAATCCCTCCAACCCATCGCACAACCTCTTTGACCCACTACCATCAGGAAGAAAATACAAGATTATCAGGACTAGAACTGCCAAACTGGGTAACAGCTTCTTCCCTCAGGCTGTGAGACTAATGAATACCCTGTCACTACCAAGGTCTCGTCACTAGGACAGCAAGCTGTTTACTGTTTACCTGTGCTATGCACATGCAATTTGATTTATATTTTATTATCTTATTTATGGTAATATTTTGATTTATGTGCTATTTGTGATAAATGTTGTGTGGGTACACTGTGGTCTAGAGGAATGTTGTTTCATTTGGTTGTGTACACACACACATACACACATATATATATACACACACACACGAGACTATCGCCAGTATAAATGTATATATATATGTATATATATACATATACATACACGAGAATACACCAGTCTATCGTGAGGTTAACCCCCAGCATTTTTGCTGGTACCCATTCCCAGCTGGGTAGACTGGAGTATTGTGTGGATAAGTGCCTTGCTCAAGGAAACACATGCTGCCTTGGCCAAGGCTTGAACCCACGACCTTCAGATCGCTAGTCCAACACCCTAACCACTTGGCCACGCAATAAACTTGAACTTGGGGAAAAAACTCAATGGTGTGTGGATGGTAGAAAAATGGAGAGTTATGTAGGAGGGAATGGTTAGATTGACCTTAGAGTAGGTTGAAAGGTGAGCACAACATGGTGGGCCAAAGGAACTGTACTGTGCTGTCACGTTCTATGTTCCTGCTCACCACCGTGACCAAGGGGCATCAAGATGAATTTTGACTGCCAGGATGAGGCAGAGGCTATGTAGAGAAAATACATTCACAGAGGAGACACATTCACTCAGAGAAATATCAATGAGTGATGCCTTGTGTGATAGAGAGGTCAGCAGACCCAGGGGAGAGAGGAAATCCAATAAACTTGAACATGAAAGTTGCATAGAATAATCTAACATGACATAATTTAAATATAATGATAAAGGTAAAGGATTAGCTTTATTTCCACATGTATGTTGAAACATGCAGTGAAATGCATCATTTATATCAAATCAAATCAGTGAAAATTGTTCTGGGCAGCCCGCACGTGTCGTCATGCTTCCGGCACAAACCTAGCCCACAACTCACTAAAGCTAACCATACTTTGTGACATTTGGCAAGGAACTGGAGCACCCAGAAGAAACTCACATGTTCATATGGAGAACATACAAACTTCTTACGGACAGTGGTGGAATTGAACCCCTAATGGTGATCACGACACAGACTGTTACGCTAAGGTTCCTCACTTGTTCCCTTTGTGAGAAGCTTGAAGCTGATTTTGCTTGTTCTGTATATTGATCATATCATCACCAAACAGTAATTTAAAGAGATGGAGAATGATAATCATGTTTTCATCTGTTGTTTTGAATCATCACTGTTTGATTCTCCATATCTGAATTCCTGTTTTTTAAAAATTAGCTATAGCAGGTCTCCAAGATAATGTGGCCACAATTGAGACCAGTTCAGGTAACTTATATCATCCATCTTTTCTCCGTGGTCTCCCTATGATATGCATTCTTCTTGTTTTCTCCACCTGTCCTCCCTGTAACTTAAATGTGCCTGTTTACTTTAAAAAAAATTCCCAGTTCTGATGGAAGGTCATGACTCAAAACATTACCTCTGTTTGCCTCTCCACAGGTGCTGCCTGGCCTGCTAAGTATTGTCTGCATTTGCTGTCTTACGCCTTTCTTATGCAATTCCTGTGCCTGATCTGGAGTGGGTGAGTTTTCAACTTAGTCGCAGTGAAAATCAGGACATGTGAATCAGATCTTTGTGTCTGAACTGCCAACTTCACAAACCATTTTGATTCAGAGCCACATTTTAGACTCAGCAAGGCATAGTTTGATTTTGCATATGGTTACATTGCATTGATCTACCTCTTTGACATTTGGCAGAGTATATGTTACAGAATGGTGATCTTTCAGCTGATCCTTCACTCCAGATTTATTCCAAGCAAGATGAAGATCTGTGCATGAGCTGGCACACCTAACAAAACAAATGAACCGGCCCCATTGATCTCATTTTTATTTTCACAGATGTGCACACAGGAAATTTAAGGACTTTACAACTGTGCAGCTTACCTTCAAATTTTGTTCCTATTTTGAGCCTGAACATGAAAGCTGTTACTCGTTCATTTCTAGTTAGCATTAATTTTGTAAATCAGAGAAACAAATTTAGGTTCATTATTTTGAACTTAACATATACTGACTGAATTTAAAAGAAGTGATCTTGTGGGCTGCATATGTTCTTAACACAAAGGGTGGTTAAATTACACATACTTTTATTTGAGTAGGAACAGTAGAAACAAAGCTGTAAATGATCCTGTTAAGCATCTATGAGCAAGTCATTGTCCAGTGATAAAAGACTCCAGTGAAGCATTCTGTATCATCTCCGCCCTTTCCAAAGACACAGGTTATTCTTTTTTATTTCTGCTTAATCCACATTTTTTCCAGCTCATATTCTTTTCCTACCACATCCTGGTTGTATCATCCATCAAGTTTAGAACTATATGAATTAACCAGGGAGCAATGTGCGAAAATGTTGGAAAACTCATACAGTTCATAGGATTCATGGGGCGGGGTTCTGAGTTGGATGATCAACCATGATCATAATGAATGGCGGTGCAGGCTTGAAGGGCCGAATGGCCTACTCCTGCACCTATCTTCTATGTTTCTATGTTTCTATTCACATGAATTGACTTATTTTGATAGCTCCAGTTTAAATTTAAGTGGTGTCTGTCTAGCCTGATGTACTGAAGGAGCTTTAATTCATATATATACATGTATATATATATTTTTTTTTCCTTTTAAACTTACCTATATCCCCGTAGGGCTGCCATGAATTCAAACACAATTTTCTGGTATAACAGTTTGCAATCTAATTTTTCTGCTCCGTGGAGTATATTCTTTGTGAATCCCTAGCATTCAGTGAAGTCCATTTGAAGTGTGCGCAGATAAATGGAAGTGAGTTACGAGGAGCTCAGGGCAAGGTATGTCCTCTTCATTCAAGACCCCTCACAATTTGCCACTATGCTGAGGACAAGCTGATAGTTCCATTGTGAGTGGAGTTGCTTTGTTGCAATGTTTATGTATAACCTGTTCAGGACTAGCATGCATCTGTACTGCAGTGTGGGACAGCAACAGGCGCTGGAGATCAGACATGGGTAGACTTGACATTCTGCTTCCTTGAGATGTGGCTAGACATTTTTTGTGATGGTTTAATATTTGAAGCTAAGTTGCTGGATACTCTTCGCATATGGCACTGTTGTGGTGTGAATGAAGAAGAAGAAGAAGAAGAGGAAGAATAGGCCTTAACTCGGCAGTGGAATTATCGGGGCACCGTCATGATGCTGTTTCCGTAGCAAGCTATTCTTGTTTTTACGAGGCCAAGTTGCTAGCTCGACGCTCAACCCGACTTGGATTCGAACTTGGGAACCTTCGCTCCGGAGTCCGGCATTGATATTATTGCGCCACCAAGCTGGTGGTGTGAATGAAGTCACCAGAGAAAAAACTGGTAGAAATGAAGCTGCCCATTTATTCAACAAAACAAGATACAGCAGGCATCATATGAAGATGCTTTTGGTGAGAAGGTCTACCTCTGCCTAGTGCTACACACATTTTATGTGCTAAAGATCAAAGAAAATTCAAACAAATCCATATTTACAATTTTCCCACCATCATGCCCAAAGCAAGTGTTAATCACTGTCATATCCATGCAATGGAACATTGATTGGACTCATGCATAAGCGGACAATTAGCTAAGTGCCTGTTTCCTGGTCTGCCTGGTCTGTGAACCTATAGTTCAGAGCTACATTAAAATCAAATCCACAATCCATATTCAGATCTGAGGACCGGAGGCCGAAGTTATCTGCTAAGTACGCTCAACTCCAAAATCACTTTAACAAGTCCCTCAAACTTACATCAACCATAGCTGATCCTGTTCATTTGAAAAAAATGAAAGATTGTTGAAAGATTGGAGTGACTGGAGTTGTATACATTGGAATTTAGAAGGATGAGAAAGGATCTGATTGAAACATATAAGATTATTAAGGGATTAGACACGCTAGAGGCAGGAAACATGTTCCCGATGTTTGGGGAGTCCAGAACCAAAGGCCACAGTTTAAGAATAAGGGGTAGACAATGTAGAACGGAGTTGAGGAAAAACTTTTTCACACAGAGGGTTGTGGTTCTGTGGAATGCTCTGCCTCAGAAGGCAGTGGAGGTCAATTCTCTGGATTCTTTCAAAAAAGAGTTAGATAGAGCTCTTAAAGATAGCAGAGTGAAAGGATATGGGCAGAAGGCAGGAACAGGGTACTGATTGTGGATGGTCATCCATGATCACAGTGAATGGTGGTGCTGGCTCGAAGGGCTGAATGGCCTACTCCTGCACCTGTTGTTTATTGTCTATTGTCTATTTGGATGGAGTCAGGAACCTTTAGTAAAATATTAGATGAATCTAGGAGATATTTTAAAAACTTTATTTTAATTAATTGTAATGTTTAATTAATTCACATAGCTGAATATAGTTTAAATAAGAATATAATTTTTAATACTATATTAAAATTATTTAGTGTACAGTACATCAGAAGTATTTAGGAACTAAGGAAAAGCCAGTGTGATATCACAACTTGTCAGAAGGTTACCAGAATGGTTTATGAGCAGGTCCTTAGTTTCAGTGGTCCTATTTTGTTGGCAATAACTTTATTTTATTGTCACATTCCCTTGTTTATCACCACTAAAGTACTTAAACTACACTATTCGCATTGTTCATTCTCTACAATGTTGCAAAAACCTACCTTCTGTGATTTTGTGCCTTAATTACCTTCTTTCTATTGGGAATCTGCTTGACCACTACTATTCTGGTTCATTGTCTCTATATTGCTTTAAATACAGGGATTATGCTTTAATTATCGCTTGCAACAATTTTGCAGCTCTAAACCACAGGTCCCCATAGCAACCACAGCAGTGTTTCCCACCGTTGTGGCTGTTTATGCCATTTGTGCTCACATGACCTTGACTCTATATCAGAGGTGCTGCCACTATCCCTGCCACTGGTTCGCAAACACTGTGTTTGCACTATTGTACTGTGCTGGCCAAAACTCCCTTGCATTTTGACAGGGCGTGATATGGCTGTTCTGCATGTCTACCTTAAACATATAGTACTTTGGACTGGATATATTTATCCATACGTTCACATACCAATGTGCCTCTAGCGTGTGGCCTCCGTCGGTCGTGGTTGACCATGGGTACTGCGCCTCAGGTAGTTACTGCTTTGTCGAGTAGCGTCGACTGTGGCTATTGAGGCTGATCCAAGAACGGAAGGCTCTGCCACATTTGCTGCATGTATAGGGCGTTGTGGAATTGTTGTCCGCTGTCCGCTGTGCCCTCCGTTTAGCTCTCCGCTCCTCAGACTGACCCAGGATCACTCTTTTGCCTTGCTCTAGGTGCTGCTGAAGAGTACCTCGCCATTTGTTGCGGTCATATGCTGTATCCTCCCAGCACTCTGTGTTGATTTTCAAGGCTTTCGTGTCGTGCTTGCAGAGGTCCTTGAAGCAAAGCTGGGGTCTACCAACGTTTCTCTTGCCTGTTGCTAGTTCTCTGTAGAGGATATCCTTTGGCAGTCTACCATCCTTCATACGACGAATGTGGCCCAGCCAGCGCAGTCTGCATTGACTAAAAAGCGTGAACATTGTGGGAAGTCCAGCACGGGAGAAGACCTCAGAGTTTGGGACTTTGTCTTTGCATGCAAGGACTTCGGGCTGATGGTAAGCCCAAAGTCCTTGCATGCCCTAGATGCGGTCCTTGAGAGTTTGTAGTTGCTGTTTGGGGTGCGAGGTTATAGCAGTGTCAATGGCAAGGACCATGTCACATATTAAGATCTTTCACACCTTTGTTCTTGCTCTCAGGCACGCAGGGTTGAACAGCCACACATCAGACCTGGTGTGCATGTAGATGCCTTCTGTCGACGTCCCAAGTGCGTGCTTCAATAGCGGAGAGAAGTAGATGCCGAATAATGTTGGGGCCAACACGCATCCTTGTTTGACCCCACTACAAATAACGAAGGGTTCTAATGAGCTGCCATCGTACTGAACAGTAGCCCTCATGTCATCATTCCAAAAATGCACCAAAGTGTCTATGTCACAGAAAGAATTTTCAGGATACTATTGTAGGCTATGGTCTTTGTGCTGAGTTCTGATTTTGTGTTCTCCACTTTCAACTCTTCATAATTTTGACTGGTACTGAGTTGAAGAAGTTTTGTAACTTCTCTATAATTTTTCTGAAAAGGTCACTGCTTGCTTAATATTGCAGAAACATCTGTCTTATTTCTAACATCTGCCTTGCTGTGTTCATACGTTCTTCCCAATTCTTCAGTTAAACAAAATTTCCATCACTATGTCACTCCACTCTTCAAGAAGGGAGCGAGGCAGAAGAAGGGAAATTAGAGGGCAGTTAGTCTGACCTCAGTGATAGGAAGATGTTGAGGATGTGTCGATTGTTAAGGATGTGGTTTCAGGGGACTTGGAGGCACAATATAAAATAAGCCATAGTCAGCATTGTTTCCTTAGGGGAAACTCCTACCTACATTTATTTTTGCTATTTCGAAGAAATAGCAAGCAGGATAGACAAAGGAGAGCCAGTGGATGTTATTTACTTGGATTCTCGGAAGGCCTTTGACAAGGTGCTGCACATGAGACTACTAAACAAGATAAGAGCTCATGGTATGACAGGAAAGATACTAGCATGGATAGTAGATTGGCTGGTTGGCAGAAGGCAAAGAGTGGGAAATAAAGGGAGCCTCTTCTGGTTGACTGCCAGTGATTAGTGGTGTTCTACAGGGAAACATGTTGGGATTGCATCTTTTTACATTATATGTCAACGATCTTGATGACGGAATTGATGGCTTTGTGGCCAAGTTTGTGGACGATATGAAGATAAGTGGAGACCCGGGTAGTGCTGAGCAAGCAGGGAGTTTGCAGAAAGACTTATACAGATTAGGAGAATGGGCAAAGAAATGCCAGATGGAATACAGTGTTGGGAAGTGTATAGTCATATGCTTTGGTTGAAAAAATAAAAGGGTAGAATATTTTCTACATGGAGAAAAAATTCAAAAATCTGAGGTGCAAATGGACTTGAGGGTCCATGTGCAGGATTCCCTAAAGGTTAATTTGGTGGTTGAGTTGGTGGTGAGGAAGGCAATTTTGATAGTAGCATTCATTTCAAGAGGACTAGAGTATAAAAGTAAGGATGTAATGTTAAGGCTTTATAAAGCACTGTTGAGGCCTCACTTGGAGTATTGTGAGCAGTTTTGGGCCCCTTATCTAAGAAAGGATGTGTTGGCATTGGAGACGGTCCAAAGGAGGTTCACAAAAATGATTTGGATTGACAGTCTTGTCATATAAGGAGCATTTAATGGTTGTAGGCCTCTATTCACTGGAATTCAGAAGAATGAGGGGTGACCTCATTGAAACCTAGCTATGTTGAAAGGCTTTGATAGAGTGGATATGGAGAGGATATTCCCTATGGTGGGGAAGTCAAAGACCAGAGGACACAGTCTCAGAATAGTCAAGTGTTCTTTTATGAATGGAGATGAGGAGGAATTTCTTTAGCCACAGAGTGGTAAATTTGTGGAATTTGTTGCCACATGCGGCTGTGGAGGCCAAGTCATTGGGTATCTTTAAGGCAGAGATTGATAGATTCTTGATTAATCAGGCCATGAAGCGACAGGGTGAGAAGTCTGGAGATTGGGGAGCTGGGAAGGAAACTGCATCAGCCAAGATGACGCAAACAACAGGAACTCTGCAGATGCTGGAATTTCAAGCAACACACATCAAAGCTGCTGGTGAATGCAGCAGGCCAGGCAGCATCTCTAGAAAGAGGTACAGTCAACGTTTCAGGCCGAGACCCTTCATCAGGACTAACTGAAGGAAGAGTTAGTAAGAGAGGGCACCATACATGGAAATGAATAAACAATGGGGAGGTGATAGGTTCAAAGGTCAAATTTAACCTCTCTTACTAACTCTTCCTTCAGTAAGTCCTGACGAAGGGTCTCGGCCTGAAACATCGACTGTACCTCTTCCTAGAGATGCTGCCTGGCCTGCTGCGTTCACCAGCAACTTTGATGTGTGATGTCAGCCAAGATGAAATGGCTGAGCAGGCTCGATGGGCCAAATGGTTTAATTCTAGTCCTATACCTTATGGTCTTCTAATGTGTGAATTGGAGGGCTATAGCAATTGGTCTGAGTCTCCATGATTTCCAATATACCTGGTCCAAGACCGCTCTGCCATTTTATACTGACTAGCACTCCAGCAGTGTGAGGGTGTTTCATTAAATTATTTTAGAGTTGAGTCATAGTCCACTACTGCACAGAAACAGACTCTTTGGCCCATTTAGTCCAAGCCAAACTATAAATCTGCCCAGTCCCATTAATCTGCTCCCAGACCATAGCCCTCCATTCCCCTCCCATCCATGTACCTATCCAAATTTTTCTTAAGTGGTGAAATTGAATCTATATCCACAACTTCCGCTGGCAGTTCATTTCACACTCTCACCACACTCTGAGTGAAGAAGATTCCTCCCCCCCCCCATGTTGCCCTTAAACATTTCACTTTTCACCCTATTTCTAGTCTCTCCCAACCTCAGTAGATTTTGCAACAGTACCTTTTTGGTATTTGGTATTAATTAATTATTGTCACAGGCAATCAGATACAGTGAAAAACGTTTGTTTTATGTGCCATCCAGACAGATCGTTTTGTACATTATTGCATTGAGGTACTGTAGTAAAAAGAAAACTGAATGCAGAATCCAGTGTAACGGCTACAGAGAAAATGCTGCATAGGTGGACAAATAAAGTGCAAAAGAGCTACAGTGAGGTAGACTGAAAGATCAAGTGTTCATCAGGTAATCCTGAAGTTCAATTGGATGACCCTGACCTTTACAAGAAATCAAGATATGACCTCTGTAACACACACAAAACACTGGAGGAACTCAACAGGTCAGGCAGCATCTATGGAAATGAATGAACAATGGGGAAGTGATAGGTTCAAAGGTCAAATTTAATGTCAGAGAAACGTATACAATATACATCCTGAAATGCTTCTTCTTCACAAACATCCACGAAAACAGAAAAGTGCCCCAAAGAATGAGCGACAGTTAAACGTGAGAACCCCAAAGTCCCCCCCGGCTCCCCCCTCCCGTGCACAAGCGGCAGTGAGCAACAGTCCCCCCCTCCCCCCACCCAGCAAAAAAAATGCACATCGGTACCATCATTGAACGATAGCAAAGACACGGACCAAAGTTACCCCAAAGGCCTTGCATTTCATCCAAAATTCGACAAACCACAGGTTCTCTCTCTCCCTGGCAAGGGAGAGGGAGGTGTCCCCCATTTTCACAGCGAGCAGGAGACCTAAAAACAACAAAACAACCTGCTGGTTTATGATCTTAAAAGTCCGTTTCATCGCTTTTTTCGAGCTCTGAGGTGAGGAGAGGAGATAAGAGGCCAGCGGGCGATAGAAGAAAAGGGACGGGAGAGGGGAAAAGAAAAAAAGAAAGAAGCAAAATTACCATACAGAGAAATCGATGTTCCTACATTCAGGTTTGAGGCTACACAGATGGAATACAAGGTGTTGCTCGTCCATCCTGAGAGTAGCCTCATCGTAGCAAAAGAGGAGGCCGTGGACTGACATATTGGAACGTACATGGGAATAGGAATTAAAGTGGTTGGCCCCCGGGAAATTCCACTTTTGGGGGATGGAGCGGAAGTGCTTCATGAAGCAGTCTTCTGATTAACGACGGGTCGCACTAATGTAGAGGAGGCCATATCGGGAGCACTGGATACAATAGGTGACTTCCAACAAATTTGCAGTTGTGTTTCCTCACCTCGATATGACCTCTGTCAGGTTATCATTGATGCTAAGAGAAACTTGCTTCCCAGTCCAGCCGTCAGCTGTGGCAGGGTGTACAGACTATAAAGGATTACAAAACAAAGTCACGCAGCATTGCCAGTTCCTCCCCAATGAGCTTAATAAATTCTGAGCACGCGTTGTATAGAAGGGGACAGATGTGTCACCACCCACCCTGACGGTCTCCAGTCCATCTGTGTCTACAGCCACTGTTGCAGATGTAGATCAGTTTTCCGGAGTGTGACCCTACACAAAGCATCAAGCCCTGATAGTGTCCTTAGTTCCTGTGTGGATCAGCTGGTGAGAGTACTTGCAGACATTTTTAACTTCTCCCTGCTTCAGGCTGTGGTCCTCTCCTGCTTTAGGAAGTCCTCTATCATCACCGTACCCATGCCTTAGTGACTACTGCCCAGTAGCCCTGTCATCAACCATCCTGAAGCTCCAGAAAACATTGACCTACTGCAATCTGCCTACCACTAAAAACAGGTGTACAGTGAATGCCATCTCTCTGGCCCTATACTCATCCCAGGAGCATTTAGACAGTAAAGATATATACAGTACGTCAGAATATTGTTCATTGACTGCAGCTCTGCCTCTGTCGTGTCTCCATCGACCCTTACCATAGAAAGCATTCTTTCTGGACACCTTACAACTTGGTTGGCAACTGCTCTGCATGTGACTGGAAGAAACTGCAGAGAGGTGTGGACACAGCTCAGTACCTTTATGAACTCTGGCTTATCTTTTAATTGCCTTAATAAATCAGCCAGTATAATTAAAGACCCTACTTGCTCAGACATTCTCTCTTCACCCCCTCTCCCATAAGACCAAAGGTACAAAAGCCTGAGAGTCTCAAGGTTAGCTTCTATCTTACTGTAATCAGACTCTTAAACAGACCTCCTGTAAGATAAAATGGACCTTTGACCTCACAATCAATAGTATCTTGTTATGGTTTTGCGCTATATCACGTACCTACACTGCACCATTTTGGTAGTTTTTACATTTTATTCTGCATTGTTATTGTTTCTCCTTATTCTAGCTCAATGCACTGGGTAATTGTTTGATCTGTGTGAACAGTATGCAAGAGAAGGTTTTCACTGTGTCTTGGAACAAGTGATAATAATATACCAATACCAATTATTTAGCATAAGGATGTCCACCAAGAGACTGATAACAATGAGACAGGAGCTGTTCTTGAGTCTTATGGTTCATGCTCTCAGGTTTTTGTATCTTCTGCCTGATCGGAGAGGGGAGATGAGAGAAAGACTGGGGTGGGAGGGGTCCTTAAAGATGTACACTGCTTTCCCAAGACAGAGTTAATGGTGGAGATGCTGATCTGTGTGATGATTTGGGCTGCTTCTCCCTCATTTCCACCTCATTTCATTTTGATTTAAGGAGACTTGCAAAGCAGAATAAGGTTGTCAGTTGTCATAGCTGTGATTCTCTGTCATCCTATTCTCATTGTCAGTGTGTGTTCAAAGTCAAAGTTGAGTTTTTGTCATATGCCCAACTACATGAGCACACAGGTACAATGAAGCACTTGCAGCAGCATCAAAGGCATATAGCATCATTTAAGCAGTATTTACACAAAAAAACACAAATTAGACATAAATTAAACACGTCTTTTTGAGAGACTCCTGGATAGGTGCATGGAGCTTAAAAAATAGAAAGCCATGGGTAACCCTATGTAATTTCTAAAGTAAGTACACGTTCGGCACAGCCTTGTGGGCCGAAGGGCCTGTATTGTGCTGTAGGTTTTCTGTGTTTCTATGTTTCTAAATTTTACAATAAAGAGCCCAATCCTAATAAGATTAATTTTATTACAGAATGGTCAAAGTGATCATATTGTTGCTAAACGCTGTGATTAGGTTTGTGCCAATTACAAACGCAGTTCAAAAATGAAATTGTTGAAGGGAAGTACAGCAGTTGTTCCTGAACCTGTGGGTGTGAAACTTCAGGATTTTCTACCCCCTTACTGATGATAGCTTCAAGGAAGTGGTATGGACTGAAGGTGGGGATTTTTGATGAAGGGCGTAGCCAGATTGAGGCGATGTTTCTTATAGAATCTACTGATGGTAGAGGAGGGACGTGCCCATGATGTATTGAGCAAAATCCACTATCTTTTACAAACGCATGAGACAAACACATTTCAACACAAATAACATCTCCTTTATTTCCTGACTCCTCAAAGAATGCCCCTTTGGAACTTGCTATAAATATTTTTGTATTTTACAGAGAGTTAGAAACGTGACACAGTCCTCAAAGAAGGTTCGTCTTAAAGAAACAAATACAGTTCACAACCAATATACAATTTATACTACACACCCATTACTCTTTTTCCCTTTTCTGCTATTTCTTAATGCTTTTCATCTCTGTAGATGAGTCTGGATGTCACTTAGTGACCATCTCATTTTCCTGTCAGGTAGTTCTTGTAATGCATTATAAATGAAAGGGGTAACAATGAGTGGTGCCAGGGAGCCATTAGTTCATGTTGTACATTTTTCTTTAAAATATTAAGAGGAATATTTATCTCTGGGCTTACTATTGATGGATTGGTCTAATTAAGGACTTAACAGAGATAACAAATGATCTTGTAACTTCATCAGATACTTTATAAATTCACTTTAGATACTAGCAAGGTTAAAAGTCATTGCTGAGACACTGAATATATGAATATTCACCTTTGGCAGGACATGTTCTTGTGCATTAGTAATGCTTGACTTTTAAATGAGTTCTCGTCAGACTATTAAAATTCTCGTGACGGTCGTAATAGCTTTCTGTATGTGTGTGCATGTGGATGTATGTAAAAATATAATATATAAATAGTCGTTAATCCCTTTACCCCTCATTGAACTGATGAAGTTTTATACTTAGCTCTGTTAGATGCCTGAAAAAAGAGTTTACTTCGAATAGAAACAATTATTCCTAATTCAACAAAAGAGCCCTGGAGAACAGGAAGAGAAATAAAGCAGATAAATCAATGACAAATGATAACAGATTAATAGTTACAGTCTTGAATAACTACACCATAAAATTACATTTGAATTCCAAGCATGTCCTGTGGGGTACAAATGTATCTAAAATCAAACAGTAATATTCATCCAACACATCACTCTATCACTCTCTGCAACTTCTGCTATCTCCATTGGGATCCCACTACCAGGTATACATTTCCCTCTCCCCTCACCCACTCTCTGCATTCTGCAGAGCTCTCTCTCTCTCTCTCTCTCTCTCTCTCTACTCCCTTGTCAGCTCATCCCTCCCCACTCATTTCCCAACTGGCATTTATCCCTGCTAATTGTTATATCTGCCCCTACACTTCATCCTTCACCACCATTCAAGACCCTAAATAATCCTCCCGGTGAGGCCTTCTTTACATTATTGAGGCCCAGAGCAGATTGGAGGACTTCTTCTTTGACCACCTCTGGTCCATTCGCTGCAACAGCCAGGATCTCCTGAGGCCACCCATTTCAATATCATTTCCCATTCCCACACTGACATGTCTATCTGCAACCTTTTCTTTTGCCATAATGAGGCTAGAGGCAGCTTGGAGGAGCAACAACTCATATACTATCTTGATAGTCTCCATCTGCCTTCTCCTTCCCTCTCTGTCCTCAAGATCTGCCCAGCACTTCCCATTGGTTCCATATCCCCTTCTCTTTATTCCATAGTCTACTGTCCTCTATCAGATTCCTTCCTCGTCAGCCCTTTGCCTCTTCCAACTATCACCTCCTAGCTTCTCACATTATTCTCTTTCCTTCCCCCCCACCCTCCTACCAACCTTCCCTCTCTCACCTGGACTCACATATTACCTGCTAATGTTGTTCCTCCCCCTCCCCCTACTATTTTATTCTGGCTTCTGTCTTCTACCTTTCCAGTCCCATTGAAGGGTCTCAACCTGAAATGTCAACTGTTTATTTTCCTCCACAACTGCTGCCTGACCTGCTGAGATCCCCCTGCATTTTGTGTACGTGTATTGCTCAAGATTTTCAGTATCTGTGGAATCACTTGTGTCTCCATTAAACCAGCACTGATTGCTCACATATTCTGCCAGTCTGTGGTCACCAGTACAATCTTCTATGCAGTGGTGTGCTGGAGCAATGGCATCAACACAGATGATTGCAACAGGCTCAATAAACTGATTGGAAAGGCTGGCATCAAACTGGTCACACTGGAGGCTGTAGTAGAACAAAGGACCCTACAGAAAATCCTGGCCATTCTGGACAATGTTTCTCACCCTCTGTATGCCACCTTGGCTGAACAGAGGAGCACTTTTAATAATAAACTAAGACAACTGTGATGCTCCAAAGAGCGCTATATGAGGTCATTCTTACCCTCTGCCATTAGGCTCTATAATGAGTCAACCTATAGCTGGGGCAATGATGACCCCTCTCCTATTTGAAGTGACTTATTTTTTATTCTTTCTACTTCTCTTCTAATATTTATATCTTTGCACTTGCAACGCTACTGTAACATGGTAATTTCCCTTGGGATCAATAAAGTATCTATCTATCTATCTATTGCATTAAGCCAAGCAAAAAATTAAATAAAGTTAACCTTCAGACATCAAAATAAACCAAATTTATTTAGGTTAATGCAAGCTTCCTGGCACTGGTACCTGGCTAATTTTCACTCTTATTCTACATTTATTTAACGTATGGCTCTGTAGTTGTCGAAAAGATCAATTTAGAATGGAGAGAAAGATCACAGATTGTCCATTGCCTTCCATGCATGTGGAAGCAGAACAATAGAGGTAGCAGTCTTGTAGAATCAGGAAGAAATGCCCTAGGGCGTTGTCAGTATGGATTCAGAATCAGAACCAGGTTTATTATCACTGAAATACTGTAAGTTTTGAAATGCATTGTTTTGCAGCAGCAGTATGGTGCAATACATAAAAAAGACTATAAGTTACAAGAAGAAATATAAGAGGTGCAAATTAAAACCAAAATAGTGATTAGCAAAGTAGAGATTCCAAATCTCACAAGCTTTCATGTCCTCAAATCAAATCTATAGAAATCCCCTATCTATTATAATTTGTTGTCCTCTCTCAGCTGAAAAATCAAGGTTCAAAAAGTCTAAAGTTCAAAGTGAATGTTACTCTATATTATATTGAGATTCATTTTCTTGCAAGCATTTACAGGGAAAAGAACGAAATACAATAGAACTTGGGGTGCAATCATTGCCTGGCCGTTGGCGTAATGATATTACAGTGCTAGCAACCCAGGTTTGATTCTGTCACTGTCTGTAAGGAATCTGTACTCCCCGTGGCCATGTTGGTTTTCTCTGGGTGCTCAGCTTCCTCTCCCATTCCAAAGCGGAACTGGTTTGTAGGATAACTAGTCACATGGTGTAATTGGGCAGCACCCAATTGGCATGAAAGGGCCTGTCACCATGCTATATTTCTAAATAAATAAATTTACAAAAACTCTACATAAACAGACAAAGACTGACAAATAACCAATCTGCAAAAGAAGCTAAACTGTGCAAATAAACAATAATACTGTGTTTTGGAAGGATTTGTATGGCACGTCACATAATCTGGATGGAGTCTTCAGGGTTTATCACCACGAGCTGCAGGAACACCAATATCGACTGATTAATAGCTTTCATAGCTGCATTGGGTCTTGATAGACTAGCAACACGGAAGGGAAAATTGGGTGGTAGGAGAGAACACTGCACCATCCTTGCAGTCATTTCTTGAGGGTGGTTTCCAAATGCTGCGCGACAGGTTATTGGTTCCATTCCTAAGTAACTATACCGCAAAATGTAACAACTTCAGAGCAGCATAAAGAGTTCAAACAATATTGGCCATCAGTAGCAACAGAAAGATTTCTGCCTGAAATCTGATAGCTTGGCATATTTTTCATACTGCTATAAATGGCATCGAGGGATTGGTCCTGGTTAAGTAAGGCATATGCATTCATGTCAAATCCAATCTCAATTCTGAAGAACAATTAAATAACTAATAGGAGGAAGGTGCTCTTAGAATGTTCTTAATGATGCCAGAGCACAACATAAGTTAAGAAGCATACATGAGGTTTAGGAAGCAAGAATCAGGTGGGTCTGTTGAGGAATATAGGGAAGCAAGAAAGGAGCTTAAGAAGGGGCTGAGAAGAGCAAGAAGGGGGCATGAGAAGGCCTTGGCGAGTAGGGTAAAGGAAAACCCCAAGGCATTCTTCAATTATGTGAAGAAAAAAAGGATGACAGGAGTGAAGGTAGGACCGATTAGAGACAAAGGTGGGAAGATGTGCCTGGAAGCTGTGGAAGTGAGCGAGGTCCTCAATGAATACTTCTCTTCGGTTATTTACCAATGAGAGGGAACTTGATGATGGTGAGGACAATATGAGTGAGGTTGATGGAGCATGTTGATATCAAGGGAGAGGAGGTGTTGGAGTTGTTAAAATACATTAGGACGGATAAGTCCCCGGGGCCTGACGGAATATTCCCCAGGCTGCTCCATGAGGTGAGGGAAGAGATTGCTGAGCCTCTGGCTAGGATCTTTTTCTCCTCCTTGTCCACGGGAATGGTACCGGAGGATTGGAGGGAGGCAAATGTTGTCCCCTTGTTCAAAAAAGGTAGTAGGGATAGTCCGGGTAATTATAGACCAGTGAGCCTTACATCTGTGGTGGGAAAGCTGTTGGAAAAGATTCTTAGAGATGGGATCTATAGGCATTTAGAGAATCATGGTCTGATCAGGGATAGTCAGCATGGCTTTGTGAAGGGCAGATCATGTCTAACAAGCCTGATAGAGTTCTTTGAGGAGGTGACCAGGCATATAGATGAGGGTAGTGCAGTGGATGTGATCTACATTGATTTTAGTAAGGCATTTGACCAGGTTCCACACGGTGGGCTTATTCAGAAAGTCAGAAGGCATGGGATCCAGGGAAGTTTGGCCAAGTGGATCCAGAATTGGCTTGCCTGCAGAAGGCAGAGGGTCGTGGTGGAGGGAGTACATTCAGATTGGAGGATTGTGACTAGTGGTGTCACACAAGGATCTGTTCTGGGACCTCTACTTTTCGTGATTTTTATTAACGACCTGGATGTAGGGGTAGAAGGGTGGGTTGGCAAGTTTGCAGACAACACAAAAATTGGTGGTGTTGTAGATAGTGTAGAGGATTGTCAAAGATTGCAGAGAGACCTTGATAGGATGCAGAAGTGGGCTGAGAAGTGGCAGATGGAGTTCAACCTGGAGAAGTGTGAGGTGGTACACTTTGGAAGGACAAACTCCAAGGCAGAGTACAAAGTAAATGGCAGGATACTTGGTAGTGTGGAGGAGCAGAGGGATCTGGGGGTACACATCCACAGGTCCCTGAAAGTTGCCTCACAGCTGGATAGAGTAGTTATGAAAGCTTATGGGGTGTTAGCTTTCATAAGTAGAGGGATAGAGTTTAAGAGTCGCTATGTAATGATGCAGCCGTATAAAACTCTGGTTAGGCCACAGTTGGAGTACTGCGTCCAGTTCTGGTCGCCTCACTATAGGAAGGATGTGGAAGCATTGGAAAGGATACAGAGGAGATTTACCAGGATGCTGCCTGGTTTAGAGAGTATGCATTATGATCAGAGATTAAGGGAGCTAGGGCTTTACTCTTTGGAGAGAAGGAGGATGAGAGGAGACATGATAGAGGTGTACAAGATAATAAGAGGAATAGATAGAGTGGATAGCTAGCGCCTCTTCCCCAGGGCACCACTGCTCAATACAAGAGACATGGCTTTAAGGTAAAGGGTGGGAAGTTCAAGGGAGATATTAGAGGAAGGTTTTTTACTCAGAGAGTGGTTGGTGCGTGGAATGCACTTCCTGAGTCAGTGGTGAAGGCAGATACACTGAAGTTTAAGAGACTACTAGACAGGTATGTGGAGGAATTTAAGGTGGGGGCTTATATGGAAGGCAGGGTTTGAGGGTCGGCACAACATTGTGGGCCAAAGGGCCTGTACTGTGCTGTACTATTCTATGTTCTATGTAGAACGAAAGAGTAAAGCTTTTTGAGCCTCCTTAAGCCAAGCTTCTGTGTCCTTCACCACCTCTGAGACCAATCTTCAATGTTCAAAGTAAATGTATTGTCAAAGTACACACAGTATACGATATGTCACCATATACAACCCTGAGATTCATTTACTTGCGGGTATTCGCAGTAAGTACAAAGAAACAGCAAAAAAAAGCAGAATAGTAGTAATAAATAAATAAGCAATAAATATTGAGAACCTGAGTTGGAGAGTCATTGGAAGTGAGCCCATAGATTGTGGGAACAGTTCAGTGTTGGGGTGAGTGAAGTTATTCCTTCTGGTTCAAGAGCCTGATGGCTGAGGGGTAATAACTATTCCTGAACCCAGTGGCTGAGAGGTAATAACTGTTCCCGAACCCAGTGGCTGAGGGGTAATAACTGTTCCTGAACCCAGTGGTTGAGGGGTAATAACTATTCCTAAACCCAGTGGCTGAGGGGTAATAACTGTTCCCGAACCCAGTGGCTGAGGAATAATAACTGTTCCTGAACCCTGTGGCTGAGGGGTAATAACTGTTCCCGAACCCAGTGGCTGAGGGGTAATAACTGTTCCCGAACCCAGTGGTTAAAGGGTAATAATTATTCCTGAACCCAGTGGCTGAGGGGTAAGACATGTTCCCGAACCCAGTGGCTGAGGGGTAATAACTATTCCTGAACACAGTGGCTGAGGGGTGATAACTATTCCTGAACTCAGTGGCTGAGGGGTAATAACTATTCCCGAACCCAGTGGCTGAGGGGTAATAACTATCCCTGAACCAAGTGGCTGAGGGGTAATAACTATTCCTGAACCCAGTGGCAGAGGGGTAATAACTATTCCTGAACCCGGTGGTTGAGGGGTAATAACTATTCCTGAATCCGGTGGCTGAGGAGTAATAACTATTCCTGAACCCGGTGGTTGAGGGGTAATAACTATTCCTGAACCCAGTGGCTGAGGGGTAATAACTATTCCTGAATCAGGTGGCTGAGGGGTAATAACTGTTCCTGAACCTGGTGCTGTGGGTCCTGTACCTTCTTCCTGATGGTAACAGTGAGAAGAGAGCATGGCCTGGATGATCCCAATTCATTTCATTCTACATAATTTCACAAAGTAGTAGAGCATCAGGAATACAAGAAAAAAGGAAGAATGTGGAGGCTTTGGAGAGAATGCAGAAGGGGTTTACTATGATACTGCCTGGATTGGAAGGCAGGTGCTATGAGAAGAGATTAAGCAGTCTTGGTTTGTTCTCTCCAGAGCAGTGGGGCCTGAGGAAAGACCTGATAATAGCTTATAAGAGTATGGGAGGTATAAATAGAGTCAGATCTTTTTCTCGGGTTTAGAATGTCTAATAGTAAGGTGAGAGGGGAAAGTTCAAAGGTGATGTGAGGGAGCCTGTATTAGGAGCCTGGAATGCACTGCCAGGGTAGTTGGGGAGGCAAATATGACAGGGGCATTTAAGAGGCTCTTTGATAGGCACATGAATGTGGAACAACTGGAGGGATATGAACATTGTGTAGGCAGAAGGGATTATTTTATTTTGGCATTTAATTACGAGCTTAATTAGTTCAGCACAACATTGTGGGCCAAAGGGCCTGATCCTGTGATGTACTCTGTGCTCAATGTTATGATTCTGGTGAAGGATCCTTCATCATTATTGTAGTTCAATAGATTTTTTTTAGAGCAGTAAACTCTAAAGCTGTAAATATGTATTAATGTAAAAAAGAAATCTAGTGTTCAGTGATTTCACGTGACCAAGATCGTTTGCTACATTGCTCCATAGAAATCCCTAGGTGTGTCCGTGAAAACAGCAAACAAATTAGCTTGCAAGATGCTCATCATTCTGAGGTGGATACAGTTATTTTGCTTCAAATGTGCATTTTTTATTTGTATGCACAGATATAATTAAAGAGAAATTAATACAACACTTATGAAATTCATAGTATTCACCATTCAGAAGGACAAGGGCATGGGTCTACAGGAGCGTAACTATCTCTAAATTCTCATCCAAGCTACACATGATGTTGACTTTTAAATTTAACACGGGTTCTTCCCTATGGTCCCTGCCTCAAGTACTGTATGACCAGCTTTTGCTGTTGTCGTGCAGCATTTCCAGAGAGTTGTTTTCCACCATGTCTCAAGGACATTTAAGAATAGCAATAAAAGCTGTCAGCACTGTTGCTACATCTGAGAGAAATAAGCCAAATAAAAGTAAAGGTACTATAGGAATAATCTCTTGAGTAGAGAGCCAGAAATATGAAACAATAAATTCCAATAAATGCACCTTTTAAACTCTAGATGTCTTTTTCACATATTAGCTAACGTATTCTGAGCATTTACATAGAAACATTGAAACATAGAAAAACTACACAATACTGGCCCTTCAGCCCACAGTGCTGTGCCGAACATGTACTTACTTTAGAAATTACCTAGGGTTACCCAGAGCCCTCTGTTTTTCTAAGCTCCGTGTACCTATCCAGGAGTCTCATAAAAGACCCTATCGTATCCGCCTCCGTCACTGTCGCCAGCAGCCCATTCTACCACTCTCTGCATAAAAAACTTACCCCTGACATCTCCTCTATACCTACTTCCAAGCACCTTAAAGCTGTGCCCACTCGTGTTAGCCATTTCAGCCCTGGGAGAAAACCTCTGACTATCCACATGATCAATGCCTCTCATCATCTTATACACTATTTACTAATTGTCTTTTTACCAGTACTTTCAAAAATTTATTGACCAATATATTAAAGCAGCAGACAAAACATCCAAACATACCAAGTATTAGTTTGCTAATATTTACACAGAGCAATAACAAATTGCATTTTCACTGTGAGGAACCATGGTTGGAAAAACAATCATGGCTCCAGGACAGGTCTGCAAAGCAATTTTCTGAGCTGCTTCCCATTTGAGTGTCAGGACTCCAGATCGCTGATTATCTTAGTCACTAAAAATCTATTTTCTGTACATTTTCAACGGAATCAATTGGAAGATACATTTTCTCAAAGTAACGCTAATGCTCACTATTTTCAATAGCATTTCTTTATAATCTACTGAGTCTCAAACTCCTAGTGACCATCTGAGCACACTTCTTCTATGGCCCTGGAAGAGTCAATTATTTCAAGGATATACTGGAACAGATAACTTTTAGGTGTAAACTGTTGGTGAATGTATAAGAAATGTGAAAAATCAATTATATGCTCATTGCAGAAAGATCATAGTGGGAAAACGAAAGAGATAAAACAGTGACAGAACGTAACAGTAAATTCCATGCATGTGGGATGGAATACTAAATAAATGTGAGACTGTGAAAGGGTGGGAGACTTATAATTAGGATAGATATACAGTGTACGGCCTAATGCTTTAAATAAATGTTGACAGCTTGGTGTTACAGCCCTGCTGTTGAATAAATAAATATTGTGGCTCGATTTAACTAGTGTAATTTATAAGAGCAATGTAACTGAAGTGATTGCTTTTATACATCTGTTACTGATGCTCTATTATCATAGCTGAAGACTTCACTAAGTATTTCTGTACTCAGTATGACATTGTGGTATAGAAATTATCATTGGTGATATTAGCGTATAAATGCTTAATGTGTTTTTCTAGCATCCCTCTGTTATTTTAATGCAGGTGTTAATCTATTTATTTTAAACAGAATGGCTTCTTGACTAAAATAGTGCCAGAAGGAAGTGCCAGGCATTTGACCATTCATAACCCCGAGGCTCCTCTTTAATTTTAACATAAGTCATCAGCACAGTGATTCCAGAATTTGTGTGTTTTATATTTGTAAGAATGATGGTTTTCTCAAATGTTATGCCTGTGAAATAAACAGACTAAGCAATTGCTTTCTTCTAAAATACCTTCAAAGACAAATGGTGTACTAAAATGTAAAGTTACAGAACATATTTTATGAACTTACCAGAAGCCTTAGTTTTTAAGCATCTGACTAGAAATAGCCATTAAACATATTATTGTGTATTATCATTCCAGGCCATCGTGAGATTCATTGCCTGTATCAGTAAAATCAAATCTGTCTGACAGTAACATTGACCGTTATTTAAGAAAAAGGGAATCTCTTTTTGAAATTGCTGCTTGGTGCTTCTTATGCATCAGCACAATCTTTAATATGTGTGCATCAGAGGGTGATAGATTCAATTCATAGACCAAATGGGGAATGTTGTCTTATGTTAGTTAATGATATCATTCTTATAAATACTGCATGCCTAATCAACTTTTCCTTTTGATCAAAAATATGACGAGCTTTGAAATTCCTCCAGCTGGGTCTGTCTGGCTTTCTCTTCCAATCAACGAAAAAGTAGTTTTCCTCACACATTCTTGCACTATCTACTCAATTTTCTTTCAGATTGTTGATAGGAGTTGGGAAAAGAGAAATGTTCCTCCTGATTAAAAAGATGGTGAGCAGAAATATAATATTAAAACAAACAAACAGAGGAAAATGACAAGCAGTTGTGTTGAGAAGCTAATTGTCTATCAAAATCATTACAATATAATGGGGTGAAATGATCTGAACATTTTTTACTGGAAGTTTTATGCTTTATTAAATCTTATTGTGTGAACAATAAACCTGTTCATGCCTTTTAAGAAAATGGAACTGTGATGTTTTGTTCAAAGGAGAATTTCTTTCATTTAATGCGTCACATGTTGAGAGGTTGGCATCAATTTGAATCAGTGTAAGCTAAACTGCATATTATCTGCCAGGTTTTTTATTGATGGTTACCTAAATTCATTTCAGGCACCAGTGATATCAGATTAACAGGCAGATGCATGAGCTGAGTATTCATGTGTTGGCAAAAAAATGTCAAGAGTTTCACGTAAGGGTTTATGAGCCTGGTGTCAATCTTGTGCCTTGCAGCCTTGTACAACTTTGAAGTCAAGAGGTTTATCCCAGACTTTTCATGCAGCAAATAACTTTACATTGGTTCTGTTTGATTATCAACAATAAATTATATGGGTCATTGGTACAGAGGAAAGCACGGACTCTGAAAAGGTGCCTTTCCCCAATATGAATATTGGCTACTTTTAATTTAAGTATATCCAATTATTTAAATCTGGCACAAAGGTCCTAGAAAATCTCCTTCTGATCCCAAGGAGGAGTTAAACTTGAGATTTCTAAGATGGGTTGAGGCTTTTTTTCCTCTAGAGTGCAGAGCACTGAAGGTAATCTTATAGAAGAATAAGTAAGGTGAATGGTCACAATAATTTCCCTAGGGTCGGGGAGTCCAAAGCTGAAAGGTGTAGGCTTAAGGGGAAAGGAGAAAGAGTTAAAACAGACCTGAAGGGCAAGTTTTCCACATGAAAGGTGGTTGGTACATGGAATGAGCTACCAGAGGAAGCTAAAGAGGTGGGAACAATTACAATATATAAAAGACATTTAGAAATTGGCGCGTGGCCAAGTGGTTAAGGTGTCGGTCTAGTGATCGGAAGGTCGCTAGTTCGAGCCTCAGCTGAGGCAGCATGCTGTGTCCTTGAGCAAGGCACTTAACCACACATTGCTCTGGGACGACACCGGTGCCAAGCTGTATCGGCCCTAGTGCCCTTCCCTTGAACAACATCGATGGTGTGGAGAGGGGAGACTTGCAGCATGGGCAACTGCTGGTCTTCCATACGACCTTGCCCAGGCCTGCGCCCTGGAGACCTTCCAAGGAGCAAATCCATGGTCTCACGAGACTAATGGATGCCTAACTAACTAAGAAGGGTACATGGATAGATAAGGTTTAGAGGGATATGGGGGGTCTTGCTCAAATAAACAATTTGGTCAGCATGAACAAGTTGGTTTCCGGGTTGTAGAGCTCAATGACTGAGTTACATCTGCAGTTCTGTTATTAAAGCCTGGTTGGAACACCTAGGAGTACTTGATTAGCCTTACTCACACTTAAACTTACAAAAGGGAAGGAGATGAAGGGGAAGCTGTTAACAATTGGGACTGCAAATACAAACGTTTGTGCATGGAGTTGTCAGGCACTGAATGTAGGGGTGGGTTCCAGGGAAAAGGTAAGTTCAGACAGATGCAAAAAAAAATCAAAATGCTAGTGGAGCTCAGTATATCATGCAGTTTCTGTGGAGGCAAAGAACTATTTGACATTTAGGATTATGATACTGCATTGGGCCAGCAAGTATGGAGATGAGAGAGGGAGGGGTGGGGCACTGACTGGCAGGCAATTGGTGGAAGCAGCTGAGAAGACAGGTAGATGGGGTTGGGCAGATAAAAGAGAGAGGTGGAGTTGGGAGACAGAAGATGGTGGGTTACAGGTAGACACAGAGAAGTAGAGAGGAAAGAAAAGGACCAATAAAGCTGAGTAGGAGAAGGGCACAGTTTCAGAATACGAGGATATCCCTTTAGAACGGAGATGAAGAGAAACTTCTCTAATCAGGGGGTGGTGAATCTATGGAATTCATTGCCACAGATGGCTGAGGAGGCCAAGTCATTGGGTATATTAGGTTGATAGGTTCTTGATTAGTAAAGGCATCATAGGTTATGAAGGCAGAAGAATGGGGTTAAGAGGAATAATAAATCAGCCGTGATGGAGCTGAAGAGCAGACTTGATGGGCTGAATGGCCTAATTTGCTCCTACGTCCTATGGTCTTAAGGGGATGAGGAGGTACATAGGGGCAGAGGCTGGAAGGTGATAAGTGGAGCTGCGGATGCTGGAATATGACAAGTAAGGAAAGAACTTTATGGAACCAAAAAAGGGATGGATGATGGGCAAATGGAAACTTTTTGGAGAAGGAATAGGAAATGAAGCAGGTATAGTCTGTGGTTGGTGGGAGAGGGGACAACATAGGTAGATCCGAAGGAGAGAGGACAGAGCACAAGGAATGCAGCTTAACTGCAACTGGAGAATTCAATTGTCATATTAATGAGGTGGTACACTACTAGAGCACAATATGAGGAAACTTCCCTCTAGTTTGCATTTTGCCTCACCCTGACAATGGAGAAGGGCTCATCAGAGATGGGTTAATGTGGGAATGGGAAGGAGAATTGAAATATCCCATTCAGCAGCTCAAGATGGCCGCTGTGGACAGAGCACATGTGTATCCTCTATCTGCTATTTCTCTGCCACATTTCCTGCTGGTCTATATTCTGTTGTATTTAACAATCTGACTCACAATTTACATTTCCATCATTTTCATGTCATCTACAAGCTCACTAATGATCTCATGTGCATTTACATATATTACAAACAAAAATATACCCTGAAGTATTAATATATTCCTTAATATATCCCTCCTGGTCTCACCAGCATTCATACGTTCCTTGATGACTATCAATATGAAGAGAGGTTTCAACAATGAGCACCTCTGGCCACAAACCTCCAGTCATGAAAGCACCCCTCCACCACTACCTTCTGTTATCTCCGACCAAGTCAGTGTTTTATCCAATTTACCAATTTTGCACGGAATCGCCGTGCTTTAGTCTCCTGCACCAGCCCAGCATGAGGGACCTTGTCAAGTACTTCAGTCTAGTCCATGTAGAAAATATTGACTGCCCTATTTTCATTAATTTTGTCAAATAATTAAAACAGTATTGTGAGACTAGACCTTCCCACATAAAGACACACCGAACGTCCCTCAGAGGTTCATCTTTTCCCAATCAGAGTAAGTCCTGTCCCTTAGAATCTTCTCCAATAGTTTCCTTCTCAATGATTTAAGTCTCCTTGCCTTGTAGTTTACTGAGTTACCTCAGTTGTCTGTCTGGCTATTCTCCAGTCTCCTAGAATTTTGCCTGTGGCTAATGGAAATATAAAGTTTTTGGGTAGCCAATGATTGGGTTCAACTGCAGACAGAGCAAAGAGTTAAGCTGTACCACACAGGCAAAATTCATTAGGATGAAGAATGCAGGACTGAAGGTGCCATACTCAAATGCACGTAGCACTTGGCGTAAGGTGGACAAACTAGTGGCACAATTAGAGATTGGTTGGTATGACATGGGCATCACTGAGTCATGGCTGAAAGGAGATCATAGTTAGGAGTTTAACATCAAAGGACATACTTTGTATTGAAAGGAGAGGCAGGAAGGCATAGGCGATAGTGTGGCTATATTGACAAGAGATGGAATTACATCTTTAGAAAGAGGTGATATAGGGTCAGAGGATGTTGAATCTTTATGAGTGGAATTAAAAAACTGCAAGGGTGAAAAAACCTTTATGAGAATCATGTATATGCCTCCAAATAGTAGACAAGATGTGGGGTTGAGATTGCAAAGGGAGCTGGAAAGGGCATGTAATAAGGGTAATGTCACAATTGTAATGGGGGACTTCAATATGCAAGGGGATTGGGAAAATCAGGTTAGAGTCAGAATGCAAGAGAGGGAGTCTTTAGAGCAGCTTGTGCTCCAGCCGACTAGGGGAAAGGTTATCTTAAATTGGGTGTTGTATAATAACCCAGATTTTATTAGTCAGCTTAACGTAAATGAACCCTCAGGAGGCAGTGATCATAATATAATTGAATTCATACTGCAATTTGAGAGGGAGAAGCATAAGTCAAATGTATCAGTATTGCAATGGAATAAAGGGAATTACAAGGGCATGAGAGATGAGCTTTCCCAGATGGATTGGAGGCGGGTACTGGTGGGGATGACAGCAGAACAGAGGTGGCTGAAGTTTCTGGGAATAGTTCATAAGGTGCAGGATAGATATGTCCCACAGAAGAAGAAGTTCTCAAATGGCAGGGCTGGGCAACTGTGGCTGTTAAGGGAAGTTAAGGACTGCATAAAAGCCAAGGAAAGGGCATACAAGGTAGCAAAAGTGAGTGGGAAATTGGATAATTGGGAAGCTTTTAAAATCCAACAAAAGTCAACTAAAAAAGCTATAAGAATGGAAAAGATGAAATAAGAGGACAATCTAGCCTATAATACAAAGCTGAAAGTTATTTTGGTTATATAAAGAATAAAAAGGAGGTGAGAGCTGATATTGGACCACTGGAAAATGAAGCTGGTCAAGTAATAATGGGGTACAAAGAACTGGCAGAGGAACTTAGTAGCTACTCTGGAACTTAGCTTCAGTCTTTACGGTGGAAAACACTAGCTGTATGCCTGAGGCTTGTGAGTGTCAGGGAGCAGCAGTGAGCGCCATTGCTATTACAATGGGAAAACTGCGAGGCAAACTCAAAGGTCTTAAGGTGGATAAGCCACCTGGACCATATGAACTACATCCCAGAGCCCTGAGAGAGGTTCCTGAAGAGATAACTGATGCATTGGACATGATCTTTCAAGCCCAGAGGACTGCAAAATTGCAAGTGTCAGTCCACTCTTTAAGAAGGGAGGAAGACAAAAGAGAGGAAAGTATAGGTCAGTTAGCCTATCCTCAGTGGTTGGGAAAGTGTTGGAGTCCATTATTAAGGACAAGGTTTTGGGGTACTTCGAGACTAATGATAGAATAAGTTAAAGTCACCAAAGTTTCTGTAAAGGGAAATCTTGCTGACAAATCTGTTAGAACTTTTCGAGGAAGTAACAAGCAGCGTGGACAAAGGAGAGGCAATGGATGTCATTTACTTGGATTTTCATAAGGCATTTGATAAGGTGCCTCACATGAGGTTGCTTAAGATAAAATCCATGGTGTTACAGGAAATATACTGACATGGATAGATGAATGGCTGACAGGCAGGAGGCAGCGAGTGGGAATAAATGGGGCCTTTTCAGCTTGACTGCCAGTGACTAGTGGTGTTCCTCAGGGGTCAGTATTGGGACTGCTATTTTTCACATTGATTGTCAATGATTTAGATAGTGGAATTGATGGCTTTGTGGCAAAGTTTATGAATGACACGAAGATAGGTGGAGGGCTAGGTAGTGCTGAGAAAGCAATGTGATTGCAGCAGGACTTAGATAAATTGGAAGAATGGGGAAAAAAGTGGCATATGGAACACAGTGTTGGGTAATATATGATAATGCATTTTGGTAAAAGGAGCAATAGTGCAGACTATTATCTAAATGGAGAGAAAATTCAAGTATCAGAGGTGCAAAGGGACTTAGGAGTCCTCGTGCAAGATTCCCAGAAGGTTAATTCAGAGGTTGAGTCTGTAATAAAGAAATCAGATGCATCTGTTGACATATTTTTCAAGAGGAATAGAATATAAAAACAAAGAGATAATGCTGAAGCTTTATAAGACACTACTCAGGCTGCACTAGGAATACTGTCAACAGTTTTGGACCTCTTATCTCAAAAGGATGTATTGTCATTGGACAGAGTCCAGAGGAGGTTCATGAGGATGATTCCAGGAATGAAGGGGTTGACATATGAGGAGCATTTGGCAGCTTTGGGCCTGTACTCACCGGAATTTAGATCTCATGGCGATCTCATTGAAACCTACCAAATGTTGAAAGGCCTAGATAAGATGGATGTAGAGAGGATGTTTCCTCTGGTGGGGGTTTCCAAAACTAGAAGGCACAGCCTCAAAATTGAGGAGTGACCTTTTAGAGCAGAAGTAAGGAGGAACTTTTTTAGTCAAAGAGTGGTGAATCTGTGCAATGCTCTGCCACAGACTCCGGTGGGGCCCAAGTCCATGGGTATATTCAAAGTGGAAGTTGATAGTTTTCTTATTGGTTGGGGCATCAAGGGATATGGTGGGAGGACAGGTATATAGGGTTGCATGGGATCTGGGATCAGCCATGATGAAATGGCAGAGCAAACTGGATGGACTGAACAGCCTAAGTTTTCTCCTCTGTCTTATGATCTTACGGTTTTATTTCATCAAGCCTTAGAGAAAACTACATTTTTTTCAAGAGACCTAAAACCACCTCCTTCCTAATATGTCCTAAATTGTCAATATATCCTTTACTAGTCTCATCCTCATCCTCATCCTCCTTGGTTCTTTGGTTGGTTACTATCAATGCGAAGTACTCATTAACAACCTCACTTCCACATACAGATCGCCTATTTTGCCTTTGAAAGGACTTACTTTTTTTAGCCATCCTCTTGCTCCAAATATATGTATAAGAAATCTTGGTATTCTCCTTATTTAACCCTCCTCATTTCTTGTTGAAGTTCTTTCCAAACTTTCTTTATATTCCTCGGGGGCCTTTTCTGATCTTGGCTCCCTGAACTTTACATATGCTTCCTTTTACTTTTTGACTGAACTTACAATCCTTCTTGTCATTCAAGGTTCCCAAACTTTGCTACCCTTACGTTCCATCCTCAACCTGCTGGCCTGAACTCTAACCAGCTGGCCTATAAACAACCACACATGTCAGATGTGGATTTACCCCCAGGCAACTGCTCTCAGTCGACTTTCCCTAGTTATTGTCTAATACTTCGTAATTAGCCTTTCCCCAATTTAGCATGTTCAGTCAAGGACTAGTAATATTTTTATCCATAACGATCTGAAAGCTTACAGTTATTTATAATCACTATTCCCAAAATGCTCTCCAATTGAAACAATGATCACCTGGCCAGTATTGTTTCATAATACCATGTTCTGTGTGGCTGAATCCTTGATTGGCCATTAAATATTTTTTCAAAAAAAAACATCTGATTGCACATCACAAATTCTTCCACATTTAAACACCTGGCACTGAAGGATTCATAGTCAATATTGGGGAATTTTAAATCCTGAATGGTACTATCAAACCTCTCTTTAAGGATATGGGTGCCCTTCCAATTTAGGAACCTTTGGCATTCTCTACCCAAGCTGCCTGTGGAGTCTCAGATCTGGAAAGGAATGTTGATGGTGATCAATAAAAGAAATTTGTTGGAATGGCCTGTGTTTGAGAAGATAAGAGGATATGTGAACTCTAGCTGCCTAATGCCTTACACCATCGTCCCTTTCTTGCTTAATTTGCTCCACTTCCACACTGCCAAGGAACTTCCCATTTCTGTGTTCCTGTCGATTTCTCTGCACTCTATTACCCTACTTCTCAAAACTTATTTTATTTCTACTTTATTCAAGTTCTGCTACAAGTTCATTGAGCTGACATATTAACTTAATTGATATGCACAGATTCTCCCCAAGCTGTAGAATATTTCCTCTCTTCATTTTGAATTTTCAGTACCTCAATATTACATTTTACAATTCCATCTCTTTCCTTGATAGCCATCTTAAAGTGGCCCAGTTTGCCAACAGAGTCAGACTGTGTGGGATGTTAACTTCTACCTCTGTACCTCTGTTCCATTCTCCCTGCTCCAGTGCAGCTACTACTGAAACCCTTAACTCTGCCCTAGTTTACTCTAAACTTCATCGGTTTTGATTGAACTGGTCTCCATTTAAACAGATGCTTGTCCAAACCTCTGCTGCTCACATTGCAGACAACACAATAGTTTGTGGAATTCTGGATTTAATAGACATTGTCAAAACATACAACAGTATATACACTCAGTGGTAATTTTATTAGGTATATCTGTACACTTGTACAATTGCTCAAACACTTAATTAGCCAATCATGTGGCAGCAACTCAAAGCATAAAAGCATGCAGATGTGGTTAAGAGGTTCAGCTGTTGGTCATACAAAATATCAGAATGAGGAAGAAATGTGATCTATGTGAGTTTGACTGTGGAATGATTGTTGGTGCCATATGGGATGGTTTGAGTATCTCAGAAACTCCTGATCTCCTGGGATTTTCACGCATAACAGTCTATACAGTTTACAGGGAATGGTGCAAAGTGAAAAACATACATTGGGCAGCAGTTCTGTGGGCAAAAACGCCTTGTTAATCAGAGAGGTCAGAGAATGGCCAAACTGATTCAAGCTGACGGGAATGAGACAGCAACCCAAATATCCACGCATTACAACACTGCTGTGAGCATCTCTGAGCATATAACCTGTCGAAACTTGAAGTGGATGGGCTGTAGCAGCAGAAGACCATAAACATACACTCAGTGGACAAGTTATGAGGTGTCTGTAATGAATTCATTATGGTAGTCAGAATCTTTCTCTCAGGGTAGAAGTGTCAAGAACTAGAGAACATGCATTTAAGGTAAGAGAGAGAAAGTTTAATCGAGATGTGCAAGGCAAGTTTTTTGCACATGGAGTGGTAGGTGTTTGGAACAGACTGCCAGGGGGTGTGTGGTGAAAGCAAACATGAACTTGCTGTTTAAGAAGCTGTTAGCTAGACACCTGGGTGTGAGAGAATGAAGGGATATAGACCATGCACATGTAGAGAGATTTATTTTCATTTGACCTCGTGTTCAGAACAGACATCGTGGGCCAAAAGACCTGTTCTTCCGCAACACTGTTTTAAAACATAACATGCACCAAGTCCCAATCACCTGTCACCTTTGACTGGTAATTTATATTGGCTCCTCGTCTGCCAGTACCTCAGTTTTGAAATACTCATCTTTGTAAACAAAATTATTCCCCATGTCCTGTAACTCCTCCACCCTTGGGCTCCTTTTCTGACAGTCAATTCTGACCTCTTGAACATCTCCGATTTTAATTTTTTCATCCTGGAGGTTGTCCTTTTGCCACTAAGTTCCAAAATTTCCTTCACAAATTTCTCTGCTTTTTTCGTTCCTGCCCTGTATTCTTCCTGTCTTTTTTTAAATAGCCACTCCTTAAAACATAACCTTCTGACTATGATTTCGTCATCCATCTCAATAATTTTGGAATACACTCAAAGCTTAGGTTGGTCACATTTTAATGAAGCTGTGTACAATATTTTCTATAGAATACCATGTCAAGTATGAGCTGCCAGTTTTATAAATTTTTCTTCCATCTCTAGCAGGAGCATAAGGATAGGTGAAATACAAAGGCATCTGATTTTGTTGCATTGGTGCTTATGTGGCTTAATTTAGAACCTGTTCCAAGTGGACACTTTTCTTAATGGATTTGAAGCAAAAGCAAATTACAAATCTTTTAATGAATGACATGGAAAAAGCATTATCCCTAGGAAAGTCAACATTGACAAGAGTTAAAAGAAAGTGTTTAACTCTTAACTGTATTGATTCTCCACTAAGAGCACTCGTGTCTTGTTTGTTGTGTGGGAATAGCAGACTTACCTAAAGTAATGAGTGTGCAATTGATTGTAATTCGTGATAGGTCAAATGCACATTGATTATTCAAGTTGAAGGTAAACTGTACAGCCGTAATGTAGCCATAACCGTCATCACTTTTGCCAATTGTGCTTGATTGTTTCCTAATTTCACATAAACCTAATGTTTTCAACTGACCACTGATCATAACTGGATTATCCTTCATAAATGTAGTTTTTCTGATGTGAAATATTGCGTGAATTTATATTTTTGTAATTCTATTGAACCGTGTTTATTATGCAAATAGGGGTTTCCATCACCACAATTAAAAGTGGCAGCTTCATGAATGAAAATAACACCAGCATTACGATTTAGCAGTCATCAGTCTGGCAAGGGGTGGGTCTCCAGATACTTTTTGGCAGCTCCGTTCCTTTAGTATCAATCAAACCATGTTATTATTTTGGCAACTATCAGTAATAATTACTGGTAGTATGAATGCCATTGTTCGTTGATGCAGGCAAATGTCTTACACCATATCTCAGTCTTATTTCTTTCAACAGATCTACCATGGAATTTTTCCTTTGTGTGGCTCTCCTCTATTCTAGACAAGAAACAAATTACAACAAGCAGTGGTTTTACATTTCTTCAGCAATCCCTTGAACACCTACACTTATTTGTACTGCGACTGTCACTGAATTTCCTCCATCCTCCCTCACCCACACAGTGAAATAATAAATTTGGTTTCGGAGTACTTTCAATGCCCCATTTTGAATTTATTTAAATACATATGCAATTAAAGCCTGGCAGTTCATTAAAAATTATATCTTAGATGGCAAAGGAATTGAGCTGTTGAAATACAGTAAGGACCCCTATGACCTAACCACTCAACAGGAAACAGATGGGTTCAGTCTGACTGCCCATTGAAATCAATGAAGAGTCATTTCTGAGGGAGATGTAAAAATGGATGGTCAAACTGACCCTTTCATATTTGTGCCAAGCTAGTTACGATCAAATTATCCACAACGTCTTCACTCTGAGTAAAGCAGAATAATTTATCCAAACTTCTTATGTGAATCAGCTTGTTACACACTTGTATGGATTTGTTTAGCTATAAACTGAGCTCTGAAGGAGCATAGTCACAGAAGTAGTAAAAGAAAATCTCAGCATGAATGGGATAATTAATTAAATTCAAAGCATCATGACAGAATTGGCCTTGCATAACCAAACCTTAAGCATACTTTTATCACACTTCTTCTGAAGTTTCTCTTGCAGACCTTCCAGGGTGACCATTTTTATTCATCATATCATCATCTATCTTAGACAAGAAACAAGTTACAGTGAGCAAAGGGAATAATCTTCCTGGGAAAGATTGTCCACAACATACGTATGTTCTCCAATCCAAAGCATACATACTGCTTCTTGGTGCCTGCTGGATAAGCAAATGCTGAACCTGCCAGCCAGTCAGTATTAGTTAACCCGACTAATTATTTAGTATATGCAGTCATTAATAATCTGAGTATCTGACAATGCTTATATAATCTAGTGAAGTAACACAGAACTTTGATTGGTTGGTGCTCCATAAGATGCTGTAACATCTTACACTAGACATACCAATGCAAGTCAAAGGATTTGGAGTTTGCTACTTTGGGTCTACAACATCAAAGTAAAATTACTATCTTTCTCTATGAAGCTAAAATAGCAGGTGTCTGTATAAATATCTCTTAAATGTTGCTATCACAGCTGTTTCACCACTTTCCCTGGCACCCTCCACTCTCTCGCTTCATTAATCTCCTCTAAAATTTCCTCCTCTCACCTTAAGGTTAGTATTGGAATTTAAGCTTCTGGTTAAAGGGCTCTACAGTATCTACCTTATTGATGCTTCTCATAATTTTATATACTTTTATCAGGTTGCCTCTCAGCAGCTGACACTCCAGGGAAAACAATCCATGACCGTCCAGTCTGTGCTTATAGCTAAAACTCTAATCCAGGCAACATCCTGGTAAAATTCCTCTGCATCCTTTCCAAAGCCACTACATCCTTCCTGCAATGTGTCAACCAGAAATGAAATAAAAAATACTCCAAATATGGCTTAACCAACACTTTGTATAGCTTCTTCATGACTCAGTACCATAGAAACAAGTATGCAATGTACCTTCATTATCACCATATCAACTTGCATTGTCACGTTTAGGGAGCTATGGATTGCGCCCCAAGATCACCCTGTACATCATTGCTCCTAAGCATCATGCCATTTACTTTACACTTTCCTTCTGGTTGCAGAACTGCAGTCAAAACATCGTCCCTCCACCACTACCCTCTATCTTTTGTGGCCAAGCCAATTTTGAATCCAAGGTCTCCATGGATTCCATGTTCCTTAATTTTCTGGATCAGCCTATCATGAGTGACCTCTGTTGAAAGTTTTACTTAAGTCCCTGTATCCAACATCGACTGCCCTGACATTGTTAATCATCTTCATCACCTCCTCTAAAAAGCATTTATCAATTATTAACTGCAGCTTGAAAGAATGTTGAACGGCAGTGGCATCATTTTGCTGGTGCTTGAGTAGACTGATGATGGAATAATTAGGTGGATTCGATATTCTTTCTATGGATAGACAGGACATACCTGGACAATTTTCACATTATAGAGTAGATATCAGTGTTGTAATTCATTCAAGTGCCTTGGCCAGCAACTCAGCTAATCATTTGTCTTCAGTTCTGTAACAAGGTGATTGTCTGGTCTCATAGCTTTTGCTACATCCAGTGCTGCCAGCTATTTTTTGGCAACTCATGGACTGAAACAAGTTGTTTGAAGACTGCTTCATTGTTGGTGGTGGCCTTAAGTGAAAGCTGAAATGGATCATCCCCTCAGCAGTTCTAGATGGAGATGTTTGTCAATATTTCAACCTTGCCTTACTGAGAAAGTTGCTGGAGCCTACATAAACCATTAAGACTTTTTTAATAAAAATGAACATCTTAAAGTGATGTGACTAAAATAGAAAGAGTGGAATTGGGTGCTCGAATGCTGGTGTGAGTCTAGTGGGTAAAAGGTCCTGTTTCTTTGCTATGTGATTCTATGACTCTGATCTTACATTATTTAACCTGCTATTAGCATTTTCTTAAAAGCCTTTTTCACAAAATTAGAAATATAAACCAGATCTTGCTGTGGCATCTTAGGTGGTAGAAATTCAAAGTCTTGAAACAGAACACAATTTCAATAATTTCTTTCAGTTTTTATGCAAGCCAAATGTAAGCTTTATGGACACATGTCTATTACATATATTTTTTTCCAAAAATAAAAAATAAATAAAAATAAACTACTACAAATTTATATAGTATATGATATGAAATAGTAAGCCTTACAATTCTACAAGCTGGATATATTCAGAGCGATGTATAATCTGATAGAGGATGAAAAAATATACAGTGGCGTTTAGCTGGATTTAGCTTGGAAGAGAAGCTTTAGCTGAGCGTCCAAATTAACTAAACTAACCTTTCTAAATATAATAAGAAAGATCAAGGCTAATTGCATCAAGTTAGCAGATAATATTATTTCAATTTAAATAATAATGGTTATTGTCACACTGTATAAGTAAAGATAGGATTCATATATGAAAATCAGCTCAAGTTAAAGAACACAAGAAATATATGAGCAATTCATAGGCTTCCAGTGATTACCTATTCAATGCTAAGTAATTGGCAGGATTTTAATTTGACACTTCCAATGAAATTGTCAAGAAAGACAAATTAAGTTCACCCCTCATCTCCAGCTACATGACAACCCTTTGCAGCTACCTCTTCCTCTGGGCAAGGGCAGAAATTTCTTTTCATTGGTAGTTATGTCAATTATCAATGATTGTAACCTGTTCCAAGTTCAGAACATGAAATGCCATTAAAGTTATTCAGCATTAATTTTCCTTGTTCTGCAACCCACTCACAAACATATTTAATTATCAATAATCACAATAAAAACACCAAGATATCAGCAAGTTTCTAAATAAAGTGCTATTGATTTCCACATGGTGTACACATGGCATTTTTCTGGACATCTCAGCTGTTTGAGATCATTGTTCCTTATGATTTCTTTATATAGTAATGATTTCCACATGGTTAAAAACTGGTCGTCAGCTTTCAAAACTAACATAGCCACTGAGTAGCTCTAAAGCGGAAATGCATATATTTATTTATCTGCCAGTAGCTGAGAATTTTGCGACAAATATCGTCTCTTCAATGTTACTGCTCTCCTGGCTCTTCAGCGCCTCTTATGTTTACCACATGATGTGGAATACTTTAATTGCTTGAATGAATTCAGTTCCAACAACAGGCTATACTATCACCACCTCTATATACGACTTAGATATTTATTGTGTTCCATCTACCTACTGCACATCCGCTCTTTACAGGATGAACTGCACTGACTCACCAAGGCAACCTACCCCTCACTTAATTTCCACCATTTCAAAGGACAAAAGCAGCATGGCAAGACAACATTTCCAAGTCACAAACTATGTGTGTTATATATCCCTATCTCTTCATTGTGGCTGAATCAAAGCTATTACTTCCTACCTAGTACCATCAGGGTGTAACTGCCACCATGTGCTAAAAGCAGTGCCCATCACCATCAACTTGAGGACTACCAGGGAAAAGCAAAGTGATACTGATGCTGGGAACCTGAAATAAAACCTGCAGGAGTACATGTTGAGGGAGGTACTGACGTTTGGTGCAGCCAATACAAAGGCTCTATGGGAAAGGACCCCAGTCTAACTTCCTTCCGTTATTGCACACAGAGGAGCTGAAATAGGCATGGAAGCCCCTCATACAAAGACAAGATGTTTCACTGAAGGGGGACATATAAATGGTAATGGATCAAGTAACTAGGCTCATCTTTACTTTATACATTTACACGTATTAAGAATTTGCTGTAGTGTGTTGCTCAGGGTGAGACATGCAATAACAAAACAACATTCAACAATTCTAAAGAATAAAGATCTTATAAAAAGTAAAGTTAAAGTAAGAATATGGAATAAAATGTGTATGAGACATAAATACCAGCATGCAATTACAATGCAAACAGCATTATAAAGAGTATCTTAAGGTGTTTACAATGCACTGTATTGATAGGGTTAATAAATAGATGGGTTGGGTGGGGGCTAACTAGAATGGTTGATCAGATTAACTGCCTGGGGGAAGAAACTACGCTATGGTTTCAAAAAAATAAACTAACACTATTGAACTATAATCAAGCAGATGAGATTCTGCATGATGCCATCTCCAAACAAGAAATGGTCCATCCCGACGCATTTGAGATCGTAGTCAGGGACTTCAACCAGGCTTGTTTGAAAAAAGCCCTGCCCAATTCCCATCAGCATGTAACCTGTAACACCAGAGGTCCCAGCACACTGGACCACTGCTATGCTAAAATAAGGAATGGCTACTGTTCAACGTCCACACCGCACTTTGGTAATTCTGATCACTTGGCTGTTCTACTCCTACCTGCATACAGGCAGAGAGCAAAGCTTCAGAGGTTAGGACAACAAAGAGGTGGTCACAGGAGGCGAAGGAGCGGCTATGGGATAGCTTCAAGATGGTTGACTGGGCCGTGTTCAAGAACTCCTCACCATTGAGCACATCTACACGAAGAGTTGTCACAGGAAAGCAGCATCCATCATCAGGGACCCCCACCACCAAGGACATGCTCTCTTCTCGCTGCTGCCATCAGGAAGAAGGTACCGGAGCCTCAGAACTCATACCACCAGGTTCAGGAACAGTTATTACCCTTCAGCCATTAGACTCTTGACCAAAGGGATAACTTCACTCAACTTCACTTGTCCCATCACTTAAATGTTTCCACAACCTATGGATTCACGTTTAAGGCCTCTTCATCTCATGTTTTTGATACTTATTGCTTATTTATTATTATTATTATTATTATTTATTTTTGTATTTGCACTGTTTGTTGTCTTGTATATTGGTTGAACAAAAGACAAATAGTCTTTAATTGATTCTATTATGGTTATTATTATAATATATATATAATGAATAAGGTTTATCTTTGAAATCCTAGCACTACTCAGCAGCTCAGTGGCACGTGTGAAAGAGAAATATAATTAACATTCAGGTCAGTGACCTTTCACCTGTTCCTCGCCGCATTACTTCCCTCTGCAGGTGCTGTCTATTTTGTTTTCAATTGGCAATAAATGCCAACCTTGCCAAAACAATTTACTTCACCACTTGAATAATGAAAGTGTTAAGTTTGATTGTCAAAAGAATGGATTAAGTCCAGTTACATCAGCTGAATATCATGCCTTACATACAATGTAGAGAGTGAGAGCTGTTAGGTGCATCATTCGCAGGAAAACTTCATACGTTTTCCTATAGAGGTCACGGAATAGTGATGGGAAAATAGATACTGGTTGATATTTTCCCATTTAACACAGGAGCTTGAGCCAATTCAACTATTCCCCACTGCTTGGTGACTAACATCAATACAGTCATTCTTCTGCCAGCAGCTAAATCTGGGACCATCAAGGCTGTGTAGCACAGTATCTCCTCAGGAAATGCGTTCGGATGAGCTGGAAGAAATTTATTTCAAGACAATGTTAAATGGTCTAGACTGAGATGACGCTGCAATATCTGAATCCCAATACAGTCTTCTGATTTCCGATGACCACCTGCCATTTTATATATTGCGATGAGCTGCTGGTTGTTCCACAGGTCTGTTATGAAAAAGGGAGAAATGTTTTAAAATTGTAAAGGAACGATTTGGGTATTCCCTTGAGTCTGCCGACATAGTCGACAAACTTCCACAAAATAAAAACTGACATTCGCTTGGTACTTAAACGTTCATTTATTGTGAATAAATTATAGAAATCTACCTAGAAACCACAGGTATCTTCACAGTAGCTTCACTCAGATGAAACACAGACAAAAAAAGGCATTTGGTAGAAAAGATAAACAGTTCAAATTTCAAAGTAAATTTGTTATCAAGATTTATTCCTCTAAATAACGCCTCAAATCAACTGAGATGAGCGTAAATTTATAATCGATTACTGTGTATCATAACAGTTTCCGGCGTTTACAGAACATGGAGGTGTGCTGTCACCTCTGTGAGGAATGCCACTAGTAAGCGTGGAAACGGGTGGACAGTACAGATCCCGGCCATGTTGCCTCATGTCGTGCTATACGGTGATTATATGACACTGTCAATGCAGCCTCTGTTGTGCATGGTTGAAGGGAAGCCGGTAGTGAGTGCCTATTCACGTTACACGGAGCCTCCCGGCTGCAACTCCTTTTGGCTGCACAGAGTATTCTGTCCGACTGGAAGCCCCGGACAGCTCGTTTACACACGTAAATCAACAAGAACATGTGGGGCAAAGTCACTAAGTACAGCAAAGAGCGCAGGGAGAAGCAAAATCAGTTTAGTGTAATATGTAACATTGTCATTGCTTTTTTTTATACTTTACTCAGTCGGGGTGTGGAGACTGTGCTTTGGAGCACATTTCAAGGCGGGGGGGGGCGCGTTTACGTATTTCTTAATTCTCACTCCAACTCCTACGCTTCTCTTTCGCGTTCCCTAACTCCGAAGCTGGCTGTGAACTGTTGAAACACAGCCACCCAGCACAGTGCAAATGTCAAAACTGACTTATATCTCCAAGGCAGCATCTCCTGGCTGGAAGTCCAACATTCCTTCCTATAGCGTATTTGCTCTTGAGGTCTGTATTTCTGAACTTGTTGTCGAGTGTGTGTGTACAGCAATAGAATGCAAAACTGAATTCCATTAATAATTGTGCGTGTCTTTGAGACGTGTACATAGCAATACAGTGAATGCAAAGAGTGAAGTGCACGTAGCGTACACAATAATGCTTCTTCTATGCGTGTGGGACATTTTTATGACATGTATGCTCTGTACAAGTAACAGTGCGATGTAACACTGCGTTCGCGTAAAGTGCCCAGAGAGCGATGTATGTATGCGTGTGCAACATGTGTTTAGGGAACACGGTGGATGCGAACGGCGCCCAATTTTACTCAGTGTGCTAATTCTACTCAGTGACATTATGCGTGAAATTTTCACAGCAATACTGGCAAATAAACAGCCACGTGTGTTAATATGGAGTGTGCAGAGTGTCCGTGTGTAGTGTGGAAAGATTATTCTAAGTATTACGTCTTAATGTCTGGGAATTGAAAATCGAGCTTCCAAATCTCTTTCCACAAGCCGGTAAAACTAAAACAAAAGCGGGCAGGGCGTGACAAGTCTTTCTGTATTTTGCCTATTTCACAGAGCTGGTAACGGCACCAGTCGGCGGACGCTGGCCGGCCGTGTGTGGGTGTCTGAGGGGGATGTCGCCCGTGCCCTCGGTCAGATCCTGAACTCTTTTAATAGTTTGCTGAGCTGCCGGCGGCTGGGCGTGTTTGATTCGGTGCGCCGGGCGTCCGACTGGTCTTTATCAGAATTGCTGTTGCGGGAACTAAATCTACACTGTTTTGGCAGCTGAGACTGTTCGCGAGAGACGCAGGAGCGTTTTGAGTGACTAGCGCCGTCATCACTTGGAGCGATTCCCCTCCTCTCTCATCCTGCCTACACTTCCAACCCTATTCCATTCTACTGAAAGAGTTACGCCAATCTCCCTTCCCCTGTGAGAATACTCTTAATAGTGAACCCAAGCCACTCTAGAGTCAATTCATATCCATTTCTAAGTGTGGGTCTGGTAACTGGAGAGCGACTAAGATCATAGGGACCAGAGTACAATCAATCCTACTAAGGTTATTGAAATACTTCGCTTACCTTCACCGGAACTAATCGTCCTGTATTTTATTATTGATACTTTTCTGTATAATACGAACGTGACCAGGATGTTGTTTTGCAACCTGGATCTACATACTTATTGCTTAGAGTCAGTGCTTAACTTAAACACTTGGCTCATGTCTCCTACATAGACTTAATGCAGAGCTCTAACTGTTGTCTATTCTTTCCCCGGCAGAGACTCGGTGTGTGCTGCTGTTGTGTGATCGCCTGTTGTCTGTGAGGAGTCTCCCCCTCTCTCCGTGGAGTCTGTGGAAAGCTTTTATTGGCTCGGGATTTTAAGGAAATGGCAACGCCAGACATTGGAACAGGAACCGTGTTATCCGTAAGCAGCGAGAGGAAACCGGAGCTAAATGATTAGGATGCAAGTCGCTCAGATCTCCCAAAGTAACCAATTCCGCTAAGCGCTGGACTCGCTCCTTTTTTTTTTTCGCTATCCCTCCTCTCTCTCTGCACGCAGATTTTTGTAGAACCTCCAGTGTCATGAGGAAGCACCGGGTTTTTCTCCTGCATTTACTGGCCGCAGTCATCGGGCTATGTAAAGCGCACAGGACTGGTGAGTAATGCCCGTGCTCCTTCTACTCACTACGATGTCAGCAAATGTGACTCCCTCCCCGGGACTCCCGAGCCGGGGAGCAGCGAGTTAATATTAACACCTCCAACTAAGGCGCCGGGGTCAGATCAGGTAGACCCGGTGAGATAGCCGGACAGTTAGTCTTGGAGAACAGCAGAGAACGGACGAACCCAGCTAGCTGGGTGAAAGGTGGGGAGAGCCTTCGTAAAATAAATGAAGTTGAACGCGAGTGTGCCGAGGACAGCCTTAGCTCGGCGGGACAGGAGGGTGCGATATGAATGCTCACTGATACTCTTTTGGTATAGAGGAGGAAGTGAATTGGGTGTTCCCAAGAAATATTTCATTTGCCCGGAGAGCAAACCGACAGTGCGGGTCGAGAACGTCGTATCTCCCTCCAAACCAAAAGCGCTTTGCTCTGTTTTAGGACGACCCAGTGAGTCAGTCCTGGCGGGGCCACGACCCCAGTCCCTCCGCAGCCTCTGTTGGCGCTGGTCTTGGTGAGCGCCAGTCTTTCCCTTTGCCACTAGTTGCTGCGGACCGCGGCGATGAAGAGGCGTGAATCCTTTCAACCTAAACTGAGTGAATGTTCATGTCCTTCAAAGTGAATGGGAGCGGAGAGCTCTATACGGATGAGCATCGCCGGCGTTACAGGCGGACAGGGCGAGGTCTGTATCCCCCTCCACCCCTGGTATGTGATGCCTATCTTAACCAAAGATGTGAGGGGCCGCGCCGGTGATCTGCAATTGAAGACATGCTGGCTCCGTCTTATCTCTACAGTACCCCAGACATTCTTGGCCGGTTCATAAAACCACTTGGCTGTACTTTTTAAAACCTGCCGCCTAACTTATTAACCTCGTCTGGAGGCCAGCAGCCCGTATCTCAGACTGATATTATTTATTGAGCTTAACTCGACCATTTGGAGGTGCCCCCTCCCCACCCCCTGAACGGGGTTGGTTTGAGATTGTGCAGATCGGCTCCTTTCTCCGCGCTCCGCCTGACAGGGGAAACCACAGAAATATCCAAACTCAGCTGTCACTTCGCCTCCCTGCCGGAAAAACAAGGGGGACAAAGTGAAATAGACTGGCCTACAGAAGAAAGAAAATATACGGCTGTGGCTTAAAATAACGGGCGGGGGAAAGGATGATATAATTCATCCAATACTAATTAAAAGTCCCCCCCCCAAAAAAAAGTTCGTTGTAAAGTATTCGGCCTTGTATTCGTCGAATGCCAGGTCGTAAATATAAGACTCGAGTCCAAGAGAGCGAGAATGGTTTGGACATTATTCAAATTTGTAGATGGGGGCTCGGTAATAAAAAAAATTAATTGTGTTCCGGATAAAGATGTGGATTGGTTTGCACTGGTTGAGTGTGGCCGCACAAGTCCCGGATAGCCCTGCCATTTTCTCACCATCACAGTCGCTGGGGTTTTCGGAGGGGAGGGGCGGGGGGGGTGCGAGGGCCAAAGTGGCCTAGAAAGGGTTAATTCAAACCAATCTCCTTCAATCTGCGCTTCGAGCGCGAGTAATTTCATTCAATTTGGCAGGGAAGGACCATTGGGCTCGTTTATCTAGCATGACCTCCGCTGTCGAAGACAAATGAACAATCCTTACTATCCCTTTTGAAGTGGAAAGGGGCTGAAGGGATGACCTCTCATCGGCGAGCCCGATGCAGGGCGTCGCAGCGTTCAACTGCGGGTGGGGAAGGTTCAAAGAAGGCCGCTGTCCCGGCGCGACTTGAATCTGTACAAAATGAGCAGGCAAGGGCCATGTAGCAAAGCGAATTCACGAATTTATAGACAGGGCGCGATATTAAAATCCTTTCCACCCTGTGAATCATCTTCCCCGTTCCTTCTTTGTCCGGCCACTTACGTCCTTTTATCAATGGGCGTAGACTTCATGAAATCAAGTGCTGGAGAATCAAACCTCAATCTATTGCAGACGCGAATGTGTTCCCCACAGGTGACGGCTGTGGGCTGAGAAAACTAATAATCGAAAACCTTGGAAGTGAAATAGTTGCTGGCTGATTCAAAGTCTGTTCAAGTATTCTATAGAGCAGAATAAGATAAAACCAAAGTACTTTACAGGTTAAAATAAAATTCTGACCAAGTAATTGGGATAATAGAGTAAGATTCTGGCCAAGTACCTTATTAGAATAGATTAAGTTGCAAAACCTGTAATTCCAGGCAAATCAGCTGTATGCATGTTGAAATAAAGACATGCGTTGTAAATAAAGCACCGGCATTGGTTTGATTGAATGTGATCTTCCTTTGTAGATCGATGTGGGGATACTATACAGATCACAAATCCTGGGTACTTGAATTCTCCTGGATATCCGAACTCTTACTATCCGCGAGAGAGTTGCGCCTGGGTGATCCAAGCGCCCGAACCTTATCAGAGAATAATGATTAATTTCAATCCTCACTTTGATCTGGAGGACAGAGATTGCAAGTAAGTCATACAGGTTTCCAATTTATGTACAGTGACCTCTAGTGGTAACAAAATACATACAGGGACTCGCTAAACGGGAGAACAGAAATCCTACTTCGCTGTATGGGAAAGGTCAATATTCCACTTTACAAATACCGGAGTACAGAAATGTCACCCACTTTAAACTATCTTTTTTATTTGCCGTATTTACTGCGAGTTTCTATTTATAACAACTACTCCAGCACCAGTGAAAAATGTTACTGTTTCAGGAATCGGGATTCATTCATGGTTGAGAGCAATCAGACAATGAGGCGAGATTATTTCCCAAAGAGACAATAGGAGTGAATATTGTGTCATTGTGCTTGTAACTCAGATAATGAGAACACAGTTCTGGTAAAGCCTTATGCAATAATTGATCGTCTTGAACTTTACATATTATTACCCATGCAATGTGATTGATGCCGTTAAAGCTATAGAGTTTATTAAAATGTGAAAGAAACAATAATAATCCCCAAGATTAACCCTTATGTAAAAATATTACAACAAAGAAACAATACATCTCAATAAAGACAAAATGTTGCAATCCCTTTTCCTAGATTATATTAATAAATTGAACACTAATTTGTTAGAAAAAAAAATCTGTCATTATATTATGCATATTTAAATACATCACATTGAGAATAACTAGCATTTGAATAAGTTTTCAGACTGTGTCAAGTACAGTTTCCAGAGACGTATTCTAATTAGTAGCACCAGCAGAGGATCCAGTGAATTGTGGCAGAGAGTGTTTTTGCAGTACCATAGCACAAGTTATAAGCAGCATTTTGACAGTTTCCGCTTTTAAAGTTGAATGCTGTTTAATGCATCTTTATATCTGCAATCCATAATGGAGCACTTCAAAGCTTAAAACACAGAGATCAGTGTTTTGTGTTATGCTGTCATTTTGTATAGAAATGACTGTTGTCGGAGATGTTTTGAATTTAGTAATTTTGTTATTCATTTTTGATTTTGGTTCTTTGTTGCTGTACTGTTCATTGATGCAATCCTCATTGTTATGTTTCACAAGCCACTCTGCTTTCATTGTGGGATTTGATCTGTGTGAATTCTTACTCTATTTCAAAATATGGACTGATCAGCAAAAGCGTTTTTCATTTATATTAATAATTTAAAATGTTCAAATTTGAGGCTGTTAATTTAGTGTTGCAAAGGCAGATATTTCCTGCAATATTTATTCTGGCTGCATTTTTCTGATTTGTTAGAATAGAACATCAAGATAAAGCTGGGTACCTGACCAATTCATAACAGTAAGACTTTTACTGAATTATTTCTCATATATCTCTTAAGGGAGTCTACCAATGTCAGAACAATATTTTCTAATTTAACTGAAAACCCTTTAAGAAAATTCAGTTCAATTGATTTTCTCCCTCTTGATCGTATGCATCATTTTGCTGATTAAAGGAATTATATATACTGTATTTTTCATAAAATATACTGGAATGTCAGAAGGCAAATCAAAAAGTTATTACTGGAGTCCTGTTCATACTGTGCATCGCCAAAGGAACTGACTGATATGAGAAAATACTGGCTCTGAAAAATATTAAAGTGATATCCTGCAGGACTTGGCTGTTGATTTTGGTTACCTAATTAAAATGAGTGTAGTATTTAATTTGAGTGTAGGAGGATTGCTGGAAGTCAAAGCCACGTGGAATTTCTTTTGTTTTGCTAAATTTGGGAGCAGTTCTGGTTATAACTATACCCATACTATAATGCCTTTCCTTGTCTGTGTGTGTGTGTATATATACATATATGAAATACTTTGTGCAAATTAAATCTAAATATAAAAACGCATAATAGCTGAAATCTATTGTAGATGTAGTTTTTGGGTAGGTGGGATAGTACGTTATTTGGAGGTGGTGTAGTTTCATCAAAACTTGAAAAAAATCTGTGGAATTAAAGCATGAGATGACATTGTGAAACTGATCAGGGAAAACTTTAAAATGTACTATGGGAACATCGGTTGATACACAGTCATAGAGTCATCGCGTCACACAGCATGGAAACATGCCCTTCATCCCAAATAGTCCTTGCCAACCAAGATTATCATCTGAGCCAGTCCCATGTGTTCACATTTGTCCCATATCCTCTAATTCAGAGGTTTCCAACCTGGGATTTATCGACCCTTTGCTTAATGGTATTGGTCCATGGCATAAAAAGATTTGGAACCCCTGCTCTAATCCCTTCCAATCCATGTACCTGTCTACATCTCCTTCATTGTACCCACCTCAAACCTATGTGCTGTAATTCTAGATTCCTCAACCCTGGGAGACAGACTACGTGCTTTGACTCTGTTTACCCTTCTCATGATTTTCTACACATCCATAAGATCATCCCTCATTTTCCATCAACTTCCCTCCATAACTCAATTCCTTGAGTCCTGCCAACATCCTGGTAGAGCTCCTCTGCTCTCTCTTCAGCTAAGTCTTGTCTGCACTCTTTCCAGCTTCGACATCTGATACATTTGGTAAGTTTAGACTGTATTTTTGTCGATCAAGTTTAACAGTTTAAAAATACTCCTAATCAGAAATACTTAACTGATGGGGCTAAAATTGGCGGACTACTTCGTTCCCTGCAAAATGATGAAACACCAGTCTGGGCTTTAGGGAGCCTTAAGTACGCAGATATGCTTCATATAGAGGACTGATGAATTTCCTGTTGCTTATCTGACTACAGCCATCCAGTCCATTAGGGCATTTATTTTGCCTCCAGGGATATTTGGACTTAAATGAGAAAAATCATCCTCATCCCACCCCTTCAGGGCCAGCTGCCCCTTAAAGTGCCTGAAATAATTGAAGTTGGCTGCTCAATAATCAGTGTTGTCCTGGTGTATTGAAGACTCAGCTCTGGTTACCACTACAGAACATGGACACAGATTCTGCTTTCCTTTATGAGGCAGCAAGCAGTTTAATGTTAAAGTCACTACTAGGATCCTCAGGAAGATTGACTTTTGAGTTGGTTGTAAAACAACTAACAGGGCAAGCTTCCGCCTTGCTCTGCGGAGAGGATAGGAATTGATTTTAAACACCATAACCCTGTATCCAAAGCAAAATTCCTTAGGTACATTCAGACTAATCACAAGATAACATGTTGAGATCCCACGGCAAATATTTATGTTTTTGCAACTCAGTCATGATAGTCATTGAACCTTCGATATTTTACCATACTTAATACCTGTCTTCCAGATATTATATCTTAGTTGCCATTTTTATCAAATGTAATTGTTGATACATCAGCTAACTGCTGTCAGTAATAGAGAAGCTCCTGATTAGCTTGCTATGTTCCATCGACTTTAATGTCCTGGATACACCAAGCTTATTCAGCACTAAGTGGGAACCTACCTCTACTAATACAAAACCTTTTCGAAGTGACGAGTTTACCCTGTGGCTGACCACTCCCTCCCCTCCACATGAATTGCTGAATGACAGGAAAACAAAGGCGAGAGCCCACCCTTCTCCCATAAATCCCTTTTGCAAATTGATCCTGGAGCCCATAAGGAGAGTGAGAACATGCTTGCGTTTCTGGCTTTGAAGAACTGAGCCAGAATATTTTGGAACTCCAAGTGTGCTTGTATGAGGTTATATGTAAGTCTGAGGAAGGAAGCAACATAGGGGTGAGAGTGCCAGCTATTGTTGATAGTTCTGAAGGGAACCACCATTGTACAGATGCTCGTGTGTTCTGTGCTTACGTACACAAGCTGAGTGACAGTTGCCAGAACATCTGTGACCCTGCTTTGTTGTTAAGAGTGAGTCAGTTACAGACTCTGCATTCTGGGATTCCCCAGCACTCTGCCAGGGAATCTGCCTCTGTGATGCTGTGCCAACCAGGCCCTGCATACAATTGGAATCATTCACTTAAATGGAGATGTCTAATCCAGATATGAGGAAGAAAGTGTTATGTCAAGTTATACCAATTAATTAGGATACATCAGGACCAGTACATTTTGGCCCAATTAAGCAGCTGCCCCAATTAGCCAAAGTTTAATGGAAATAGTTTAAAAGGTGTAAAAAGAATAACTACCATTTAACTGAGCACAAACTATGTATTTAAATGAAATACAGAACAAATTAGAACACCAACAATACTACTACAGTACAATAAAATTGTGTATTAGATTCTAATAGTTATCAACAAAGCAATTCATCCAGTGTACACTGCCGTATTCTTTTGATTGACTATAAGTGAACAAAATCAGCGAAGGCATCCAGTGCAGATTATGCATTCATATAATCTTTTTGATGACTATATCTTCTAGATCTTCATTTTCATTGTAACATTCAAAATGATTATTGTTACCTTCGTAGCTTGTGAAGTACAGAGATCTTTTCATTTTCACTCACAGCCGTTTCTGGCATCTTCAAGCCTGAATACTTGAAAACACAGCAAGCAAAACAGTTCTGAGTTGTCTTACTGCTTATTTCTTGCCAACTATCAGTGACAAAGTTCACACTTTTTGAACATAAATACGCAGAACTGTCGTTATTCAAAAACTGTCTGGTCTAAGCATGGTGTAATGCACGGTCTAATGGCCACACAAGTGCACACGACTGACACTAGTTAGAAACTGTTCATCAACACTCTCTTATCCCAGTTAAGCAGCATAGTATCCCAAACAAATGAAGGGCATCCCGGCTATTTTCTCAATTAGTTTCTGTTTTTTAAGAGTTGTCCCAAATAAACAGCTGGCTCAATTACCTGATGGCCCAATTAACCGGAATCCATTGTATTTTTACTTTTATTTATTTAGTGTTATTTTTTACAATGATTTTATTTCTTACCTCATTTGTAGATTTTGTAATTGTTATTAGAAGTCGGTAAAATTGTCTCTGAGCCTTCTTACAAGGTAAGGGTCATGGGTGCAATCTCAGTAGTACTGCAGCCCTGTTTCTCTCTCCTGCTGCAAGTAGTTTTGGGTGAGTTCGTTTGGCCCCCTGCCTCCAGCACATGTATATTAGAACTTTAGAAAGTTTTTGACAAGAACCGGCCATTCAGCTAACAAAGTTTGCCAAATTCCTATACACTTAGTGTGTTGAAATAACTGTCGAGTTTAGATTTGAAAGTCTCGACTACACAGCTAGGTAGTTTGTTCCATGTGTCCACAACTCGCTGCATAAAGAATTGCTTCCTAATGTTAATCTGAAATCTCCCTTTAACCAGTCTCCATCTATGGCCCCCCTGTCCTGGATGATGGATCAATAAAGTGAGGATATTCAGGGGATTGGGATTGTGAGGCTTGAAAGGTGCAGGAAATGTTTTGAATACACTTCAATTCAGCCTAATATCTTAATTAGAGCATTTTGCTCTGCATATGGACAAAACTTTGGGGAAAAAAGGCGCAACTGAAAGTCAAAATATAAAAGAGAGGCCTGGCAATAAATATTATGGAGAGTACTTGAACATTTCTTACTTCAATCTTATTATTTAAAGTATCTAGTATGTCTGATAGAGTTTTTGATCATTTGAGCCACCGGACATTGTTGCTGAAACTGCTTTGATTCAGAATCAATTCTGATTTACACTCCCCTGAACGTAATGAGAAATGCTTCTGACGTCCGACTAATCTTCTAGATTTCGTTATGGAGTTAGAAGGTAGCAGGCTACCAATTCTCATTTTCAGATGCAGGGTACCAATTCCCAGCCACTTCGTTTTTAATTCGTAGTTAAGGAAGTCATTGGAGTACCTGTTTTAGTGGCCCTGCTTAAAACTTGTATTAATTTCATAACAATGGGATTTTGAACTTTGTTCATATATTAAGACAACGTAGAAAGAGACCCTTATGCCCACTGAGTCTATGCTGAATATCAAGCATACGTTTACACTTATTCCATTTTATTCTTCCCACCTTCACATCAACTCTCCTCAGATTTTGACAGCGCACCGATACACTGGGGACAATTTACAGTGGCCACTTCACCTATTCTAATCCATCAAGAGCAAACCTGCATTTAGGGTAGAGTGGAATAATTTATGTATTTACAGATGTTGCCTAGATATTGGTTTCAGGCCAGTGTCTTTTCTGATGAATGCGAGTATAATCCTCTGCAGGATGCAAGCCCAAAACCTCTCATTCTGCTGTAATTGTTGAATCTTTCAGTTGCAATACCGTAACTATTAGTCCATCTTTCATTTCTATACCCTACTTATTAGTTTTAAACAAAATTCTTAATTTTTAGGTATTATTAGTGCATGTAATTCTTGCAGTGTTCACTAATGAAAGTACAAACACGGCATCATACGACCAACCCCTTCCCATTAATAAAAAAAAGATCAAAGGTATATAACAATGACTTACATATGTCCTGCCATTTTATATAACTTTTCCTTGACGTTTGTAACAAATGTGTCTTATGCTATGTTGGCTGTTTTAAGTTCAGCTTCCTTGATTGCAAGTTTTTTTTCATTGTGAAATTGTCAAAAACAGCCTGCCTCTGCAGAAATAAGCCAAAGCATGAAATACAAACGAGCACAGCTTCTTCCCCTTTGTCATCCAGTTTCTGAATGGACATTAAACCGACGAATACTATCTTTCTACTTTTGAATTTCTATCTTTGCACTACTTATTTAATTTAAATATTATATAATATGCAAAGACAACATATTTCACGACATATGCTGATGATACTAAACCTGATTCTGATCACATTCAAAGTTCAAAGTAAATTTATTATTAAAATACATACTGTATATGTTACCATATGCTAACTTGAGATTCATTTTCTTGCAAACATTTAAAGAAAAAAAAAGAAATACAATTGAATTGCATGGAAAACTATATCTAAACAAAGACTGACAACCAATGTGCAAATACAAAAATAATACCAAGAATGCGAGTTGTAAAGAGTTCTTGAAAAAGAGTCAGTGCAGAATCAGTGCAGAGTAGTGGTGAATGAGGTTATCCATGTCAGTTCAGGAGCCTGATGGTTATGGGTTAATAACTATTCCTGAACCTGGTGGTGTGAGACCGATGACTTCTGTACCCCCCTGCCCAATGGTAGTAGTGAGAGGAGGACATGAGCTGAACAGTGTCTCTGTCATGAAGGATGCTGCTTTCTAATGGCAACACTCCTTGAAAATGTACTCAGTGATAAGGAGGGCTTTGCTTGCTACAGATTGGGCTGTACCTGTCACATTCAATAGCCTTTTCCATCATTTATTCCTGCCATTGTCATTAATAACTTGTTATTAGTTTGCATTACTATATTATTATATCCTGTGAAGAAATAGATTCATTGTGTTCAGAGTGCTGAAACTACAAAATTTATTCACTCTGTCTGAATCTGAGCACTGAGTCCCACGTGTGATCCCTGCCAATTGAGAACACATATCATTATGGGCCAAGAGGTATGGAGCTCTGTAATTCCGGTGAGATTGCACAGATGGAACAAATAAAGTCACCTAAGCCAATGAAATTGCAGAAAAGCAAATTGTCTAAAGAACAGAGGTACGGGAAGAAGAGTTTACAGTATATGTCAAGCTGCGTATAGCAGATAAACCAGACCAGACAAAAGTAAAAACATTATTGTATCTCACTGGTGACAAGGGAAGAGAATTGTACTGTATCATGAAGCTCTAAAATGAACCTTGGAGAATGTATAACAGGCACATTGCAACGTTACTGGAAGTAAAACTGTTGATGATTACCAATTCTGTACATGCAGCCAAGAACAGAGGAAATTCCGTCCTTAATGGAAATAAGACCATAAGCAGGCACTTGACATTTCATTGATTTCAGAGACATGCCCTTCATAGATCAGGATTTTTATGGAATCAAGGAGACAGAGGGGACAAGAGGGTTAACTCCAGAAATGTGAGCACAGACATCTGAAGCTGTGGAACTGTCCAGAGTCAGTCTGGAATTATTGAAAGGCCAACATCAGGAAGTATGTGCAGTGTAGCAGGACAGAGAAGAGAAAGCACTGCCAAGATCACTAAAGTGCTGCATGCATTGTGGATGACAACATGAATGGCTGAAAAAAAAAGGATTTTTTCTGTGTGGGGGAATCTGTGTCTAATGTGGATTAGAAAATTATTTCTAGAGGTTGTGATGATGTAAAGACAATCAAATGTGAACGAGCTGAACCATGTGGGGACAGAGACAGAGAAGGGGTTAGTTCAGAGTACCAAATAAACCTAAAACCTCTCCTTGTGTTGCAGTCGTTGAATCTTTCAGTGCAGCTATTGGTGCACGGGTAACCAACTATATTTCAGCTGTATTGCCTTCCTAAGTCAAGCCATCAATGGTGAGGCAGTGCAGCTGAAACCAATGAGTCATGAGCAATCAATGTACAGTAAAGCTATACTGAAGTCAGTTGGAAGGAACTCTGAGAAGATGGTGAGCCCAACGAATCAAGGGAGATAAGAGGTGGGTTTCATTGTAGTAGACCCGAAAGAAGTCACATTTATTCTTGGTAACATAGTGCTATAGATTCCACTGATACAGATACCCCATAACAGGACCATGAAGGTGGGTTAATGCAGTATTCTGGTTATGAAGCTCATCAACGAATATCCAGTTGTCTTTCATGGAACTATATGACAAAGTCGAAGGTCTCAGTGGGGAAAGGGGCACAGCAGATTGCACACTGGTTCTTGAATAAAAGGAAACATGTTTAAAGGAAGAGTTAGACTATGTGTAAAATCCAAGTTGAGTATTCTGATGAGTAGATGCAAAGAGAAGCAAATCATGTTGAAGATGCAAAAACTGAAGCCCAAGTTGAAGGCAGCCTCCCTCATAGGGCACTTGAATAGCAGAAATTGTCTGAAATCAATTCCTGCCAAAATCAAGGCAATAAAGAATAATGATCTGAATGGACTTGTTGGGTTACAGTGTCTTCTTGAATAACAATCTGAGCAGGTACTGCTACCACCTGCATTAGATGTGGGACAGTCAGATGACTGTCTAAGAAAGATATGGAATTGTGTTGCTTTGGCATTCAGGATCAACTACAGGATCTAACAGATCAACGAGGTAGTCATAACAGACCCCGTGGTGAAACACTTTGATGAGGGGAAGGAGTTGACACTATTGGGAGGTGCCTCAGAAAACGGTCTTTGAGAGAGAATTATCCAGTTGCTTCACAAGCAAGTCTGACAGACGTAAAGGTGGATTGTGCATAAGTTGACAGGGAGCTACTTTTACCATTTGCTTGCTTCTGCCAGTACATATGCAGGACATATGTATATGGGCGTAGTGATCAAAGACCATCTGAGCTCCTTCATAGAGGATGTAGACATGAAACGTCTGAAAGCAGATACCACCAGGCTTAAGGACAGCTTCTACCTCACTGTTATAAGACTAGTCAATGGTCTGTAATGTGATAAAATGGACTCTTGTCCTCAAGACCTACCTCGGTATGATCTTGCACCTTAGCTTACCTACACTGCACTCTCTCTGTAGCTGTAAGTAGCAGAATGTTCGGATATGACCCAAGGGCCGAGAAAGGGAGACACCGAGCAGGTCGACAGTTCACTGACTTTAATGAGAACTGTTGCAGAATTTAAAGAAAAGGACAAACAATAAATGTTAGGCCAACAGGGCCATTAGCTAAAACTCTCAGACTGAAAGTTAAATGCCAGCACTGCAGATGGAAACAATAACTAAATGTTAAGTGAATACTGCTCCTTTACAGCGTCAGAGCAAATGCTAGTCCTCTTGCATGGACAAGAAGGATAAACATGGAGTGTAAACATTGCTGTGCTTCTAGTCAAGTCTCGACAAGACTAGAGCAAAAAAAAGGGAGTTAAATACCATCATAACGAAGTACTAATTAGCTGGAACGTGCAAATTCACAAGTGCAATTACCAAACCTGTTGCAAAGCCCACCTGCGGGAGCAGATAGACTCCGCAGCAGAATCTGACATTGTGACAGTTAGACTTTATTCTGCTTTGTTAATGTTTTAACTTGACCACTGAATAATGATTTCATCTGTATGAACAGTATCTTAGCAAGTGTGGCAATAACAACCAATTCCAGCATAATGTAAGGAGTTCGGACTGTTCATGTGAAGACGTGTGTGTAACTAACATGCTCAGCGAAGCCTATCTCAAGGGCACAAGAGATTCTGGAGATATGCTTGAGGCAGTCAGTGTGGCAAGACATATTACAATCCCTCAGACACTGGCACAGAAAAATGAAAACGCAGGATAAAGTGCGCAACAGGATAAAAAGAAGCTCAGCCAGACTCACTTCTATTTAAGCAATATGTCGGTGCTTAAAGTGATCTGGTCTCCAGAGGCAAAGGGGTTTTTCCAACCTATATCAAAATGAGATAATCACACCTGTTCATGCCTCCCTTTCTGGATGAAAAGAAAGCATTTACTGATCAGAGATGAATGTGAAATTTAGGGACCAACTGCAGATCTTCATCAAAAAAAAGACAAATCCCAGGCGGACCTGTGCAAAGCTCAGGTCAGGGCTACCTCAAGTAGCAGATGAAGAGAGAACCTACTAATCCGTGGCTATTTACAAGCTCAAAGGATATTTTGCCAGATGTGACATCCCTGAGGTGCTGATCGCAGTTAATAATCTTGAGTGCATGGCAGACAATTCACTAAGGCTCAGAAAATTTGACCTCTGGCCATTACTACCCTCTCCACTAGGAGGGGAGAGAAAATGGCCAATCAATGGCTGAAAGAGGTGAAGATATAACAGTCAGACTTCCTCTTTAAGCATCTCAAATTTCTGCCATGCTCTGATCCAAGAAGAATAAACCTAGTGTCAGTACAACATTTTCTGCCATAGGGACAAACACAGACATGGCAGAAGCCAGTGGTACTTGTCACATGCAGTATGCTACAGATCCTGGAAGGTCATGGCAGAGGGAGATGACCCATCTTCAAGGAACAGACTCTGTCTCAGGTGTACCACCAGGAGCTTATCTGAAAGAAGTAGGTGAAACGATATCAAAAGGATGCACAACTGACCTCACTGAGTGAAGTAGCATTGTCTGACAATAGGCCTTGAATAACTAAAATCGTTAGGACTAGACTATCAGTAGTATCCAGACCACTATGTGTTAAGGTAAAGCGTATCGCAACTGTACAGTTACTTTGGATTTTTTTTGCTTTTCATTATTGAAGGAGGGATACCACAACTGTGTCAGGTTAAATATAAGATGACAGCAATCATAACAGTACTTCGCTTTATGGATTGTGTTATATGAGTGATTGCTTTCAGGAACATTATTTGGTGTGGAACTTTCCAGAACTTGTTTGCCTCTATGGAAATGAAAATTGTCCTGACTCTAAGCTCACCTTGTATTTAATTTTAAAAATCCCTTTTCTAAACCTTGAATTACCAATGAATTATAATGAAGTTAACATCTAGTGCAGCAAGTGGTTAGAAGGGCAAATGAGATATTTACCTTTTTTGCAAGCGGGGGGGAATTTCAAAAGGGGGAAATGTTAAGAGTGGTGGGGCCACATCTAGTGTAAAGTACAAAGTTTAGATCCCCTTATTTAGAAAGGACATACTGGGTGGGGAGACAGTCCAAACGAGGTTCATTGGGCTAATTTTTGGGATGAGGAAGTTTTATTATCATAAGAGGCTAAAGAAATACTAGATAGTCCTTGAAGGTTAGAAGAATGAGTTAAACAATAGAGCATAACAGGGTAGCTGTTAAGGTGTTCAAAGTTCAAAGTAAATTTATTTTTAAGTTACATATGCATCACCATATACTACCCTGAGCTTCGTTTTCTTGTGGGGATTCATAGTAAATATGAAGAAACACAATAGAATCAATGAAAAAACGCACACAATAAAGACAATCAACTGATGTGCAAAGAACAACAAACGGTGCAAATGGAACAAGAAAAAATATAGAATAATAATAAATAAATAACCAATGAGTTGAAGAGTCTTTGAAAGTGAGTCCAAAGGTTGTGAGGTGAGTGAAGTTATCCCCTCTGGTTCAAGAGCCTGATGATTGAGGGGTAATAACTGTTCCTGAACCTGGTGGTGTGGGACTCAAGGCTCCGGTACCTTCTTCTTGATGGCAGCAGCAAGAAGAAAGCATAGCCTGGGTGGTGAGGGTCCTCGATGATGGATGCTGCTTTCCTTGTAATGGTGGGGATGGCTTTGCCCATAATGGAATGGGCCATATCCACTGCTTTTTGTAGGCTTATCCATTAGTGCATGAGCTAACGATCATTTTTTATGCCGTGGACCCCTACTATTAACCATGGGTTCCGTGGACCCCTGCTCTAGTGGCAGAATCTCAAATGAGAGGAGATAGTTACAAGATTAAGGATAGGTCATTTAAAACTGAGGTGTGGGCACTTCACGCAGAGGGTTGTGAAACTGAAATTGTTTACCCTGGAGGCTTAACATTGGTGGGGAGGAGGGGTGGTATTTAAAATGAAGTGCATACATCTTTGGAAGATCGGGGGACTGAGGGCTATTTGGATCTGGCAGAGAAGAGGAAATGAGGCCTGGTCCAGATCAGCCATGATCATATTGAATGATAGGGCAAACTTGAGTGATCGAGTGGCCTACTTCCACTCCTATGTTCTTATATTCCTATCTTTCCAGCATCTTACATAGAGTTTCAGAGGTAACTTTGACATGCATCTTTCAAAGGTCCTGCCAGTAAAGCTACTGCCTCCCACCTCCAGCAACTCACGTTCAGCTACCCAGGCCTCCAGTGCTGTCTGCCTGGATTTTTCCTTGGTGCTCCAGTTTCTTCCTATCTCTTAAAGATGTACTGGATGGTTGGTTAATTGACCTTTGTAAATTACCCCGAGTCTAGATGGCCATTTTGAGAATCAGGATAGTAGGAAAGAGCAACACTCACAAAAGGCTGGAGGAACTCAGCAGATCAAGCAGTGTCTTTGGAGGAAAATGAAACAGTCAACGCTTTGGGCTGAGACTCTTCATTAGGATTGTAAAGGAAGGGAACAGAAGCCAGAATAAGAGGGTGTGGAGAGGGGGAGGTGTACAAGCTGGCAGCTGATGGGTGGAAGAGGTAAAAGGCTGTAAATGAAAGAATCTAATAGGAAGGGACAGTGCACTATTGGATAAAGGGACAGAGGTGGGAAAGCAGAGGGAGATGATGGGCAGGAGAAGAGAAGGAGTGAGAGGGCTACCAGACTGAGGGAAAACAAATGGAGGGGTGAATAGAGAGGAGAGGGGAGAATGGGTTGTAGGGAAATAGGTGGGTCATATGATTGATTACTCTGAGGAAAGCTTGACCCAAAATGCTGAATGTGCTCATTCTTTAAGGTAAGAATATATCAGATTATGATATCTGTTAGCATGGGGAAAGACAGCAGTGGATATTTGCATGCACTGTTACAAGAGGGATCAAATGTCTTCAATAAGGGAGTGATAAAGTTAAAAAATGTCAAGACAGGAATTCATGGAAGAACTCAAACCACAGGCAGGGATCCAGTAAAAGGGTCAGAGCTATTGAATGTATTTTAAAATTTATAGCAATGCAGACAGGGTCCTTCAGCAATTGAAGTCATCATGTCAAGTAAACTATTTTTAATTCAAAGAAATTTGTTCCTAGTTTGTAAGTGTTAAAAACATTTTTTCAATATGAATCATTGAGTTACTAGAGAACCTGTTCAATGGAGTAGTTTAAGCCAAAGACAAATTGTAGTAGTGGTTGTCTCAATGCACAATTACAATTAGGATCAAATCCTCAGTGAGGAAATGAAAAAATAAAGCTAAGTTCATTTCAACAGAAGAACTGAGTGTTACATTCCCTGTTCTCCTTCTATTTGTTAAATACCTTTTTAGTCATTTACCTTCACCCATAATACACACTTGTATAATTATTTGTCACTGCGTGATGGTTTATCACTACGTGATGGCTTGTTACTGTATGATGCTTGGACATTGTATGATGGTTTGTCACTGTATGATGGTTGAGAAGGGAGCACAGTAGTAGTCAAAAATGGATGGCAGGGGCGTACTTGGTGCAGAAGTGAAATCAGGTAAATTTCCAGAGAGCTTTACATTGAATAACTTTACACTGATTGTGGTCAATATTGTGATAGTTAGGAGAAGTGAGCTAACTGGGAGGTGACCTAATGCTCAACTAAAAATGTGGGTTTCAAAAAATGTTTCTAAATTTGTGGAGTAGGATGGAGAAACAAGAATTTCAAGGGAGAAATCTAGAGGGAAGTGGTTGAGATACCCTGAAAGCTCTCATACCATTTCTGGGACAGAGGAAATATCTAAAAGAGTAATTTGAGAACAATGGACATATTGGGGATTAAGGCTGTAGAGGCAGTGTTTGTTGGCCTTAGAGAATTTGAACACTGAAGATTTGAAATATAATAGAAAAGGCAAAATTCTGGAACTGTGAAGTAGAAACTGAAAATGCCAGAAGTTGACAGATCAGTCAGCCTATGTGGAGAGTTAGCTATTATGCTGTCTATTTCTGACAAGTTCAGTATTTTATTCTTTAAATTTAACATGCTGAAGACACAGGGAGCTTCGTGGGTCAACATGGATGGGATGATGTTGGGAGTGAGATATAGTATTGTACAGTGCATAATAACAAGTGGATTTTTCAGAGAATGATGGATGAAAAGTCACGAAGGATAACGGGAGAAATTGAATCTTATGATAAAAGATTTCAGTGAGGTTGAAAGTGGGGCAGGGGTCAGGATGGGTGGTAATGAAAAGGCACAAGATGGTTTCTTTGCTGATGTATAGGATATGGGTTTCAAGATCCGCTCTGAATCAAACAAAAAGCAATAGTTTTGACTTTCTTTTAGCCTGGTAAAGGAGGATGGAAAACCATTTAGAATGAATAGCATTTGTAACAAGGATCAAAAGTGATGGCTTCTGAATTTCCATTGTTCAAATGGAATTTCCACAACACAATATCAGAAAGCTATTCTGACAATGCAGAGATCTGTGGAACTGGCAAGGAGGTACAGTTCTGATCTAAATCTGGAGTGCAACTTTGGAGACATTCCTAAGGAGATTGTAGTGTACTCTGAGGCTCAACTGTACTGTCAAATATTACTTTCTGTGTACATGTAAATTTACAAATGTACTGCTCTTTTAAGGTGATGGACATAGCATTTGTTTACATATAACAGTATAAATCCAACTCTTCTACTTGCAAACCATGTTTGTGGTCACTAACCAGTACAGTAATGTGATTTTGCCTTAACATCAAAAATATAAATAGAGCTACTGAAATTAATTTACTTAACTGACATTGGATTCAGCACCATTACCATTCAAATCCAATGTAGATTTAGAGTACTGCATGGGATGATAAAGTCATTAACCTGCAATGTTTCACTGGCAAGTTAATATGTTAATTCAGCTCCTTTCATAGTGGGACTCAGTGGCTGTCCTATGCCAGTTCCTCAACAATGTCAGTAAGTAAGTACTTAAAAACTGTGCTTTACAGATAATGCACATTTTGAAATTACACCATGAATCCTAACATATAATAATTGTCCTTATATGTGAAATAGATGGGTTAAGACATCCTATATATTAAAAGTAACAAGAATTTCAGGCAATTATATTTCAGTATCACATGGAATGACTGAGACCAGTAATTTCTACTTATTGTAAAAATGGCTTAGATTTATTTGAGTTTAAATAATTATGTCCTATTTCCTAAAATATTTAACACTAATGGCTCATCACTTGCAGAATGCCAGTTTAAGAAAGTATTCATAAGAATAACAATTAAGTTTAAAACAAAAAATCCTCTAAGTTATGACTGATAACTCACAATGAAAGCTAATATATAGGCTATAAAGGTTTACTAAGGACAGAATTCTTCCAGCAAAGACTAACCCTAGCTTGATAGGCTTTGCTAATTGGGTTCGGCTATAAATCATATGAAAGTGCTACAGTTAACATTCTGTGTGGTTAGCCCGGCATGTTGTTGGCCTCTTGAAAGCAAACTAATGCATGACTGCACATCCTTCAAAGGAATGTCCTTGTTCACAAATTTTAGGTGCTCTGTTCAGAAAACAACATTGCGGATCCCCTGAACAAAATTAAGCAAAGCTAATACTCAGATCTTATCTCGACTATCTGTCAGATTCATTGGATTAGGGAAGAAATATCACTTAGTTCACTAGATTAAATAATAATAAAGAAGGTCACCTTGGCATTATGCAAAAAAAAAGAATTTAACCAAATGCACCAGTAAAGCAACTTTTTCTTGAGGTTACTTCTAAATAGGCCTGATTAGTTTTATACAGCCAGATATTTCAGGTTTCGTAAGTTACCATTGGTTACATCTTCCTCTCTATATGCACCTTTCTTTGTTTTTTGTAATCATAATTGTCAAGATAATGGATACTTTAATAAAACACACAGCAGGTCAGGCAGTATCTGTGGAGAGCAAAATAGTTCATGCTTCATCATAAATAACAGGCTTTTCTGATGAAAAGGCACCAAAGAGAATTGTTAACTTTCTCGCTGCACAGATCCTCTTTGATTTGTTGAATACTGCATCATTTTGTTTACATTTTAGGTTTCCAGTATTGTTCTTTATTCCACGCTCCACTCTCTCCTATCATAATCCATCATTTTCAACACCTTGTCACTTTTGCATATCACCTAATTGCTTCTGACATCATTCCTGCACTCATCTGCCTAATATACCCCTCACCTGGTTCCATCTTGCTATTTCTTGCTTCACTCCTTCAGCTTTTTCAGCTGGCTACCACCCCCTTTCTTTCCAATACAGATGTCAACTGTCCATTTTCCTGCACAGATGCTGCATTGAAGGATATTACACAAAATGTGGGGAAAATGCCAATGAGGATTTCAAAGACATAGATGATAATTTTAGAACTGGGGAGCTTTTTGTGTAGGCTGGAATCACAGGAGTGATGAGTGAACAGGGACATGATGCAAATTAGGATACGAGGAGCAGAGTTTTTAATGAGCTGAGGTTTCTAATATCCACTAAGGTGCAGTTGACAAAAAATGTACTTAACATGGTCGAGACTGGTTATCTTTTGGTATTTTGGCTGATTTGGAGATGTTTCCTTGAATAACCCAGTTCAGAATCCATTCAGCTTTGAGGAAAAAGCAGTTTGCTGTCTAATATACTAATTCGGCAACAGTTATTCCCGATCAAAAGTAGTTTGAAACTGCTTGAATTGTCAGAGAGATTGATAGAAATTACCTTTGAGTAGATTATGCGATCAAAGTATAATTGGGACTAATGCATTAATAAATCTTCTAAGTCTGCTAATTAATTTAACCATTTATAATAAGCTAATGATTAGCTTTGTGAAATCAAAGTATCCAACATATGTGAAATATGGGGAATTAACTAATACAAAAATACATGAACAGAAGTCATTTACTTCCGAAGAAATGTTGGTCCTACATAACAAAGCAAATCATCAGAGAGAAGATAACAAAAGATTGGATTGAGAAGAATAATAAATAGCATAATTTTCTCTGGCCATCTTGGCATTTCCAGTCCTAAGGGTGTCATTACTGCTCATCAGGTCAATAATAAGCATTTTAGCGCAAGTAATGGCTAAAATGTGCACCAAGTATGAGGACAGAAATCATCCACGGAGACTGTATAATGGGGTGGAGATGCTCAGCATGAACAGAACAACATAAATCTTGTTAGAGTGCAAAATATACATCATTTACAAAGCCATTTGGGTACTCCATCTGCAAACGCACCAGCTAACTTATTCTTAGCTGTTGAACCTTCAGGGTTTTGATCCATTATTTTCCTTTTCTTGCTTCTCAGTTTTCACAACAGCTACCATTGTCAAATTGCATGCTCTACGTAGACATGTGTACTATTGATCACTGAGAGTATGTTTGATATTTTCTGGCAATATAAGTACTGGAATATATCACAATGATTTTGTTCCAACGTAGATACTCTCTTATATTGTGGCCTGTGGCTCGAAGGGAAGACGAGGTCAATCAGTTTCAATATATATGAGTTAAAGAATTTTATAAATCTGCACCACAATAGTCCACCATGTCCTGTTATTCTATGGTGTTGTAACCAGAGAGGTAGCTAAAGAAATTGTGGCGACATTAGTAGTGATCTTTCAAGAATCACTCAATTCTGGAATGGTTCCAGAAGACAGGGACATTGCAAATGTCACTTTATTCTTTAAGAAGGGAGGGAAGCAAAAGAAAGGAAACTATAGGCCAGTTAACCTGAATTTAGTGGTTGAGATGTTGGAGTCCATTATTAGGGATGGGTTTTCAGGGTACCTGGAGGCGCATGATAAAGTAGGAGAAAGTCAGCATGGTTTTCTTAAGGGTAAATCTTGTCTGATAAATCTGTTTGAATTCTTTGAGGAAATAATAGGAAGACTAGACAAAGGAGAGTCAGTAGATGTTGTGTATCTGGATTTTCAGAAGCCTTTGACAAGGTGTCACACATGAGACTACTAAACAAGATAAGAACCCATGGTATTACAGGAAAGATACTAGCATAGATAGAAGTTTGGCTGACTGACAGAAGACAAAGTTGGAATAAACAGGCCTTTTCTGGTTGTCCATCGGTGTCTAGTGGTGCTGCGCATGAGTCAGTGTTGGGAATGCTTCTTTTCACATTATATATCAATGATTTGGATCATGGAATTGATAGTGTTGTGGTCAAGTTTGCTGACAATACAAAAATAGGCTGAGGGGCAGATAGCGTTGAGGAAGAGAGAGACTACAGAAGGACAGATAGATTGGGAGTATGGGTAATGAAGTAGCAGATGGAATATAGTGTAGGAAAGTGTATGGTCATGCACTTTGGTAGAAGAAATAAAGGTGTGGACTGCTTTATAAATGGGAAGAAATTTTAGAAACCAGACATGGAAAGTGACTTGGGAGGCCTTGTGCAAGGTATTTTTGTAGGATACTTTTGGAAAAGACTTTTGGAATAAATGGGACAATGCACCTCCTGGCTTGTGGAACCAACATGCCATTTATCCATCGATAATACCCACACCTAACATAGATAAGGATTGGCCTCATGTAGGACAATAGTTCCTGTCTGTTATATCTTTACTCTTTAAGCCTTCATCAGATTTGATTGTTGCATTTTGAGAGCTGTTTTCAATGTAGTCAATTGCATGTCACTGAATATTTCAACAAACAAAAACATTTCTTGCAAAAACCTGGCATCAAACCACCCTGTCTGTCTACCTCTAGTCTCAATGCTGGAACTTGGCTGACTTTCAAGGTTCCTCAGACTTTAATTATCAGTTGAATTGGCTCTTAATGACATTGACAATAATCATTACTGCAAGCTATAAACCTACATAGCAAATGCAAACAGCTGGTAATTCTATCCAAACTCCACCACATATAAGAACATCCAACTCTAAATATTTCCATGTTTTCAAGTCTTAAAGTCTGTTCAAGTATTTTTGTGATCCTCCAATTTAACCAGTATTCTGGCAAAAGTCTACAAATATTAATGGGAAAGTAAAAGATTTTGTAGGGAAGGTATAGACAAATGTAGAATAATTAAAGTGCATAAAGTTGATGAACATAATTGAGGTTCAGTGAAAAGTATCATAATCTCTCATGCAGAGGTTCCCAACCTTTTTTATGCATGAACCCCCACCATAAGCCAAGGACTCTATAGCATGTGTGCCGAATAATGCGAAAACTCATTACCTGAAGCATCAGCATTTCAGTGGGTTATTTTTACATGGTTTTGAAGAAGTCTATTTTATAAGAGACACGCACAGTTCCCATTGATGTTCAACAGTATGATCATCACTAAATTCTCCACCACCAGCAACCTGGGTATACTGTGACTAGTCACTTAAATACGATGGCTATGAGAGCAAGTCAGAAACTACGTATGTTGTGGTGAATGATACACCTCCCAACTGCTCAGAGACCGTCTTTAGACATTAGTTGACCAAGATGAATAGTGCAGCGATAGTATTTTTTTCTTTTCCAGTTTGCTTTGTTATAATAATCTCCTTCACCCACTCTAAGGCACAAGTAGTTAGCTGGAGTACTTGCCACTTGATTGCATGAATGCAGCTGGATCAGCCTCGATTCGAGATTGTTGAATGTCATTTCCAATACACAAGTTTTAAAGGAGAATGAAATAATTGTTACTCCAGATCCATTGCAGTGCAAACAAACACAGTAAAATAAAGAACACAATAGTTTAAAAAACAGTAAATATATATGTTAGAGTGGATTTCTTTTTGGGTAGATGATTTGTTTACACTTAAATGACTTTGGCCACCAGACTTCTATTTTAACTGTTTGACAAAGGACTGTGGATTGAGTCCACCACAATGGGCTTCCTAAAAGGTGTAAATACCAGATGCTTCTGGCACCTGATGCTGTAGTTTCGAAGACAGTCCTATCTATACATTATAAATATTAATTGTCTTCTATGTTAGCACGTAAAATGCCAAATAAACGTATTGTGGATTGAACTAAAGGCTGTGGATACCAACACAGACATGTTGGCGTCAGAAGGAAAGGATGAAAAGGTGTGATGTTCGTATGTAGCTTCAATAGGAAGCATTGTCTATGCATTGTCCGTAACCTTTTAAGTAGCGATTGCCTTTGTGTTTAGCATATAAATATTGAGCCCACATTTTAGCTAGCAGACCTTTCTGCGGAAAGCATCTCCATCCGTAAGATGCCTACTGTACCTTGTTATGTCGAATAAAGAAGCTGCTTTGTATCTGCCAGTGACTCTGTCTCTCCGGTAATTTCATCCACGCTACAACATACATACATATATGCAAGATAGATTATATACCTAGATTGATCGTATGCCCATGAACTGATGCTAGGTGCAGAAGTGTCTGTACATAAGGTGATTGACAGGAAATGTTAAAGTCATGGTGGTTGCAGACATGGAGGGGTGGGTTAGTGGGTGGAGGTATTGATCAGCCTTAATGCTTGGGAAAGGTAAATCCTTTTGAGTCTGGTGGTCCTGGTGTGGATGCTATGTAGCCTCCTCCCTGATGGTCTGCAGGGGGACAAAAATCCATAAGTAGGGTGAGTGGAATCCTTCATGATATTACTGGCCCGTTTCTGGCACCTTTCTGTATATATGACTGTGCTGATGGGTAGGCTTGTGTTTGGCAGTTTGGACTACCTATTTCGAGCCTTCCTGTCTGCCGTAGTGCAGTTTCTGTACCATGAAGTGATTAGCATGTTAGGACGCTCTCTACTGCAATCTGTAGAATGACTTGAGTATAAGTGTGCATAGTCCAGAAGTCGAGGCATCCACTAGCTTTCCTGATTATGTAGAATGTATTCTGGACCAATGGAGTTCTGCGAAATGTGCAATACCGGGGTCTGAAACTGCTTGCAGTTTCCACTGCTGTGCTGCCAATGTGCTGTAAAGAGAGGTGTGAGTGATGCGAGTTCTCTCCAGATTGATGACCATCACCCTTTGTCTTGTTAACATTGAGAAAACGGTTATTTGCCTGGCATCAGGACTCGAGCTCTTCCACCTCCTCGCTGTAGGCCATCTCATCCATTGTTGAGGTTGAGTGTGTCATTGGTGAACTTGACAATGTGATTACTCAGGTGTTTGGCCATGAAGTCATGGGTGAGCAGGGGGTGCAGCAATGGGCTCAGCGCAGAGTCCTAGGGGGCACCCGTGTTGAAGATGAAGCACTACTGCCACCCGGTTAGGAAGTCCTGCACCCAGTTGCACAGTGATATAATGAGACTAAGAAGCTCACAACAATTCCGAATACAGAATCCAAATGATTAATGTTCCTCCAAAATGCTAAAGATTCTGCCCTTCCACTACAATGTGTCATGGCTACAATGTGCACTGGCCTTGTTTGCAGTGCAGGATAATAACTCACCAAGACTCCCTTGATAGGATTTCTTAAATTTGCAAACTTCATTGCCTAGGACTAGGGCAGCGGGCGTGCCTGATTTCTTAGTTTGACACCAGCCACTTCTGATGAATGCCTCAATTTCTCTGTATGCTGTAATAACCTTCACTAAAAGAGTAATGTAATTCATCTAAGTTTTTTTTTAATAACCCGACATGAGCTGAATGAATTTAAATAAATTTATTAGAATACAACAGCGACATTATGCCGTTAATTAAGCTATTATTTTTTATTTTGAAAGATTTCAACGTTTAAGAGAAGTTTGGATAGGTACAGTACGTGGATGGGAGGGGTATGAAGTGCAGGTTGATGGAGGTCGGCAGTTTAAATGGTTCTGGCATGGACTAGATGGGCTGAAGGGCTTGTTTCTGTGCTGTACTTCTCTATGACTCTATTTATCATCATATTTTTGTCCTTTATCGTTTACTTGCAGTGCACGTTTTTGGTAGCTTTTACACTTTGTTCTGCACTATTATTGTTTTACCTCAATGCACTGTGTAATGATTTGATTTGTGTAAACACTATGCAAGACCAGTTTTTCATAGTATCATGGTACATACGACAATAAAAAATCCCATACCCATTATACATGAATTATTTATATAGTTTTTAGCTGTTTTTAAAGACTCTGATGATGAGAAACATTTATAAGCAGTGGAAAAGGCCTTCAGACAGTGCAATCACCCAATTGTCAAAGTGCTCTGGGTACAGTGTCTTAGTTTTCATAGCCCAGTCACTATCTCCAGGAACAACTACAACAGTGATGTCATGGGGTGCTGGCAGGAGCACAGCCAGGGAAGAGAACTGTGACCATGAACATAATGCCTTTGAGTAGCACAGGTGTGGTCCAGCAATCTAGCCCATGAGGACAGGTGACTGACAGCTTCATCGGAGAGATAGCTTTTAAGGAGAATAATTGAAAAGGGAAATCTCCTCCAAATCCAATTTTAAATCATTTATAGAGATAGAGATAAATCAGGGAAAGCACAGAGAGAAAACAATATCATAATGGTTACTTTTCTTTTTGCTGCTGACCCATATTAACCCCTGATCCATCAACAACTTGAATTTAAAATTCTCATCCCTATGCTCAAATCACTCTGTGACCTTGTCCCTTCATATTACAATAAATTTCTTCAAATCTCCAAGACCTCTTCACATCTTTCATTTTCTGAACCTCTGCACATTCCTGACTATCTATCAGTGCCAGCTGTGCCAATAGCCACTTGAGCCCTAATCTCTGGAATTCACTCAGCCAAGTGTTTTGCACCTACCAGACGGAGACTGAACAGCTGACCTAACATTGGCTTGTTATCAAAGGTTCCTGATAATGATTCTGTGGCATGCCTTGGGACATTGCATTTATTAAAATTATATCAATTTAAGTTGTTGTTTCTGTTGACTAAGCAAAAATAACACCCAGGAGTGAGGTGTAAAGTTCTTAAGTGCTCTTAGGTGAAGAAGATAAATTTCAATTAGACGAACATGATCTTATGCGTTGAAATGAATATTTGAATGTGGAACTGACAGCATCTGCTGATCATATGAGCCTTTGTAACTCTCTTAAGATGTGTGTGCCAGAGATGTGGTTGGAACAATAAGCTAGTGCGTGTAGACAGCAGCTGAGTGGGATGAGTAGTGCAGGCAGGCTCTAGTAGTAGGGCTTTTGCCTGATTCACTGTCTTAATGAATTTCACAATCTCCTTTTCTGCAAAACGATACCTTAAATCTGTTCATCTATAATATAGCGTAAGATGTAGAATGTATGGTAGTGCAAGTTTATACATTGTCTGACAATTGGAGTGGGCTCCCACGTTGACTGACCTTCTTTTCTAATGGCCTCATGCAATAGCAGAAAATAACATCTTTCAGCATTTTTAAAGCACACAGGGAAATATTCATAATACTCCACAGGCTTTCTTTTATTACCTTATCAAAATTCATTAAAGCAGTAATTGATTAGGAGTCTAGGTCTTGGTCTCTAACAACGATGGCTTCTTTGAACGACCTAATTCTGCTGGGCCCCAGAAGTTCAATTTTTTTTGCTCAGAGATGCAAGGTTTCTGACTGTGTTTAATCAGTTTTGTTTTTGTTACCTTCGGACTGACTTTTTAACATGGAATAATTAAGTAATTTGGAGAAGTAAACTGTTGGGAATATTGGAAATCTGAAATAAAAATGGAGAATTTAAGAAATACTCAGATAGAAATAGTGGGAAGGAAAACAGAGTTAATGGTTCAGATTGTTGAGAGGTGACACATCTGAAGTATTAGCTCTGGCTCTGTCTCCATAGATGCTGCCCCACCTGCTGAATATTTCCTCCATTTTCAATTCTTTCTTTAATCTGAAGAAGTTGGAATTCATTTGGGGGTGGGGGGCTATGTGCCCCTTGAGGAGAATTCATACAGCTTAAGTTCACAGAGACAAAAGCATGACTGATGAATTATCTTAGTTGTACCACTTGCACTTCGACATCTATGAAAAATTATTACTCTTCTCTAAACCACATCTTAAGGAGGCAATCAGTTGTTATACCTCAACTTTCTGTCAGCATCAGTCTTGCATTATGAAAGGAGCTATTTTTTTTACTAAACGATAATTGCAGCTTATTATGCTGTTACTTATTTAATTGTCCCTATTTATATTACTGTTGATGAGAGGCAGGGATTCCTAATAGCGTTGTATTACCTTATGTAAATCTCCAGTTTTCATCAGCAGCAATAATTAAATAAAGTAAGGCTGAAAGATAATTCTTTCATTAGTTTATTTCTTTCATTTGTGAAGTGTTTCCCCAACCCCCATCTCTACTTCTCCATCTACAGCACCTTCTCCCACGCTAAGGCATTAAGTTTATCTAAAAGGATTATTGGGAAGGTACAGTTTACCTCACTTAATTGAACTGGACTATTCAACCATGGGCAGTGACTGTTGAGTGCAATATTGCAATGGATTATACAGTTAGAAGTAGCTGTGAAAAACAGCGTTTATTGTCTATTCAATAGAAAAAAAGTCCTGAAAGAAAAAATGCATTTCTAATATTATTTTGCTGCCAGTTAAACCTGTAAAAAATAGAAATTAAATGACAATTATGAGATAGTGTCATGACAAAGCCATTGTTGCCATGGTTACAGCTTAACTTTGGCTGGCTGGTAGTCTAGTGGCATCAGCACTGGACTTCGGGGCAAGTGGTCCCAAGTTCGAATCTAGCTGGCCCCTTGCATGCTTTCCAACCGTTGAGTGTTGAGCAAGCAACCTGGACTTGTAAAAAAAAAGTCATATGCTGCAGACGCAGCAGAAATGCCACCTAATGCACCACAAGGCATGAAAAGGAACAACAGCTGAACTTACATTTTTTTTTAGGTTTAGGGCACATATTCAATTGGTGGATTTTCCTACTTTGCGTCTCCATAGTGGCCTTTGCATCTTCTTTATGTTGTTTTACTGCACAATTTTTATTAGAATATTTGATGCCTTCATACAAAATCTTAAAGCAAAAAAAATCTAAATTAGCAGTTACTTCCTGTTGTAGGCGACCAGTAGCACTGCTACTGCTTCACAATAATATAACAGAAATAAGTCCCCATTGGCGGCTGAGAGCCCTGACTTCTTGGTCCAGCTTTCCGGATTCAAGTGCATCAATTATAGAAATTTTCCATACTCTGTATTTCCGTCAGCACCTGGGTCCCCCACTGGCACTTCATTTGAATGTCATTGTGCAGGTTTAAAAACTATTAGCAGCAAAGCCTGACCTTTATCCTGCAGAGCATGGCACCCTGCAGAGTCAAATAAGGCACAAAAAAAAGTGAAGAATAAGATCAAAAAGGTAGTAAAATGTCAAGTGACTGGGCCACATTTAAATTATTAAGTGAAGCTTTCTATCACTCTGAATAATAGTAAGGTAAACCAATAAATGCTCCTTCTCTTCCTGTTTTCTTTCAAGTTATTTTGAGTTATTTGGTGATATTTACCACTATTCATTCACTTTGTAACAATAATAGACGACTTTCAATCAGGGCACAAACATGTTTTAGAATCTGCAAACATAGCCAGTGGGAGGATACACAATTAGCTCAAGCATGATGGAACTGAGCCAATTTTGACTAATCATGATGTGGCTAAACTTTTAATAAATACAACTTCCAACTTCTTGCCATTAGATGTCCCTGAATTGAAAAGCATCATGTACATATAGAGGTAGAAGAAAACAAATATAAGTTTGTGTTTACCTAATCTATTTGGGATGGAGAGATGGAGGGAGTTGGGGTTTGGGGTGGATGCATTAAAGCCAGTCCAATATTTGGTCCACAAAAATGAAAAATCTTTATTTACTGAGAATTAGAACTGATGGAAGCACTGAGAAGGTCAGACAGCATCTGTGAAAAGATACTTCAGCTCAAAGAATTTTTGTCAAAAGTGAAGTGAGTATGTTAGTTTTAAGTGTAGAGAAAGTGGAGAAGAATGAAGGGAATATCCCTGATAGGAAAACATCAGCATCACCTAGACAACCACTGGCCTTCCTCTTTACGTCCTCGCTGCACTTAAACTGACATGTTGAAGGGTCTACGAGCTTTGCAAGTCAGCTGAATTCTTACTATATTTTCTTTATTTTTTAATTTCAATATTCAGTTTAAGCAGGTTTAGAGGACAGATTTTTAGACAAAGACAATGGGAAGAGATAGTAGTTCGAGTTTAATTGTCATTCAACCATACATATCCAAGCAGCTAAATGAAACTGCATTCCTTCGGAGCTAAGGTGAAAAATAAATACATACAATCACACACAGCACATATAGTTACAGTTAACACATCATCAGAAAATAGTATTAGCACAAATCCCTGAGTGGCATGGCCTGAAGACTGATGGAGCCACGTTTCCGCAAGAACAAGCATGCAGCAGTTCCTCATCTCACACTGGGTCAGCCGCAGATGAAGGCAATCCAATTTTTCTGCTTGTCTTCCAGGGAGTGAACACTGGAGAGCAGATCAATGGGAGAGCAAGCCTGCAGGGGGCTAACCCCCAACTCAGCATGGATTTAAGTACACCCACCTCTGCTCTCTCCCACACCGCCTCTGGTGCATCCTTCCCTGGGTGGCTGTAACAGGTGATACCACAGCATAAGGGCCTTGTGTGCACAACAACCAGTGGGGGAGGGGTGCACACAGCTCCCCAAGTAGAAGGGGAGTGAAAAAGTCAACAGGAAGTGGACAAGGGGAGGGACTAAATGCTAGAGGAACAGAGAGAGAGTTAGAGGAAAAGAGAGAATAGATGGAGGAAGCTGGAGAGAAGACAATAGGAGAAGGTAGTTGTAGTGAAGGGAGTGGTAGTTGGAGGACAGTGATAGTGGTTGTATAATAGGGTTTTAACAGTAGTTAGAGCAATTGTTAGGGATGAGAGATAACTTTTGAAAGATATTTCTGGCCCAAATTCATGCTATATCCTTGGGTGGAGTTTAGTTAGGACTTCAGGAGAGAAGTTACACATCCTTACCTTTGAACTGTGAAAATAAAAATAGTTGTTGAATATAAAGGTGCTATTAGTGAATATGATACTTAATAAGGGTCGGTAGGTAGTATTATAGCAGAAAATATACTTGATTACTTAGCGGAGCTTAATAAAGTTAATGCCACAAAATGTTAAACATCAATGGTACCTGTAAGAGTATTACATTGGAGCAGTTGTGAATACCCATTACATTTAACATATATATTGCTATACTACCTGGATTTTAGTGAGGGGAAAAAATGTACTGAAATTTTTATGAGTATCTCTCCAGCTGAGATAAAAAATACATTTCTTTTCCCAGATGATATAAGATTTTGTCTTGAAATAATGCTGGATAATATTTTAACCAAATTTCTGTTCTGTTTCCCAGCTCTGTTGTTTATGGCACCATAAGCACAGGGAACCCTATACCACTTAGGATATCCAACCAGTGCTAGGTTGAAAATTTATAGAGCGGTCCTGATCAAAATTCCTTTAAAATTCAAATTCAGACTATTTGGCACTCGACATGACTAGATGCTCAATATATTATTCATTTCTGGAGCTAATAATTCCAGGTAATGGGGATAATCCTTTTTTGATTCATTCCAGACCTATGATAAATTTTCTTATACAATGGCAATGAATGAAAGAAGTAATTAAGATGTTGGATGATTGACTGAGTCCTGTGGAAAAGCGCAGTTGGTTCTGCATCTAACTAAAATGTTATGTTAAGAGAGTTCACCTCAATAGATAATCTTTGGTGTTACCATCTGCAGGACTAGGAACAGAAGGACCTTTTCGAGGAAAATATAATTGTGTTAATGGTTTTCACTGATAATTTAAAGAAAAGATAAGTAAAATAGTCAATTAATTGAAATATAAAAGCAGAGGCCTCTTACACTTGTACTGAGATGGCTGACAAGATATTTTGTCTTTGATATTAAGTTAAATGCAGTAAGTAATTTTGGATGATCATTCAATTAAAGTCATGACAGCAGAACAGGAGGTACAAGTTTGAACTAATGAAAGGTCAAGTTGAGGTTGACCCCAGGATGAAATTGTTCAGTGATCAGCTTTGGGAGTTGTCATTGGTTTGGAAAAGCAATGGACATTTTGCCTGCAGCCTGGATAGAGGGTGATCAACAGTCTAAACAAAGCTGACCCTCCCCAACAATACAAGCCTATAAGCACTTACCTTGAAAGCTCTGCTGTGTCATTCAGATTCTGTTTTTTTACTTTTATAGGAAGCAATAAACTATGAATTTTGCAAACCACAGGGTTGAGAAAAATAGTTACTACAAAATGATTATTTTGTTTTGTAGTGCAGACATATGCTCACTCAGAAAATTTTGCATTTTACACAAAATATATCTTTTTAGCCTTTTTTACTTTTTCAGTTAATATGTTTTCAATCACAAAAAAAGAGAAGTAAATGGCAGTCATGTTTTCAATTGCCTAAGCCTCTCTAAAGTCCATCTCACCAAAGATGGTCTAGTTGCTCTTTAGATGATCTCATGACACTTTGCAAATTATGTAATATTGAAAGTGTCTTTTGAGGATAGGAAGGTTGAAAAGGATGCCAAACCTTCCTTGGCACGAATGGAGTATCTCTGTGTTCGTACTTCCATGAAGGAGAACACTATTCCCTATGGTCAATGCCAAGTGGGGTGCCATTTCTTGAACGCCTTTTAAATGCAATTCTTAACAATTAAAAGCAACAGACTGGGAAGTTGCTGACCCTTTTTGCTTGTTTCTTAATACAGAACCACTGACAGGATAATGTGGATGGTGTCCTCTAGTCATTCTGTTGATTTGGTGCCTCATTTTCTCTTCTTAAAATTGGTAGAAAAAATATAATCATCTTTGCCAATTGTGAAGATTATTTAGAAGATATTACACAGTGGTAATTTCACACAAGATGTAATTATGAACTAGAACATGCACTTGTAAAGAGAGAAACTTATAGATCCCATAAGAGAAAAAAGGTTACATTCCCATGAGGGAAAAAAGAGAGCTGAACCAATTGACCTCTTCTCTCAAACGCTAGCACAGATACGTTCGACTGAATACCCTCCTGTGAAGTAAGATTCTATGAAATCAAATTAGCTAAGTTTTATTTTGTCATTCTTCTCCCCAACTATTGATTAAGGTCCCTCAAAGATTGACTTAAATAACTGCAGTAAGCACTCAGAATACTCAGCAGGTCAGACAGAATCTGTGAAAAAGAAGCATTTTAGATCAAGGACCCTTCACCCAAGCTAGGTCTCTGACTTGAAACATTAAATCTGTTTCTTTTTTAACAGATGCTATTTGACCTTCTGAGTTTTACAGGCATTTTCTGCCTTTATTTCAGATTTTCTGCACCTCTCATTTTTGTTTACAGCATGGTTAGCAATTGGGAATTCATTGTGCTTGTGGTTTGTATCCTGTTACTGCTGGCATTTTGTGCTAGAACACAGCACTCTTTATCTCTGCCTACTATCACACATATTTTGATTCTTATTGTGATAGTTTGTGAAAATTAAGAAACTGCTCTCCATAGCAATTCAGTAGGATCCGATACTGATCTGATGTGAGACTATGTACAACGAGACTGTAAATATTATATGTTCATCAATTTTCAAAGTGATATTGACTTGAAGAGAAACTGGCCCCTTTTTTATAATTAAAGGCAATCTAAAAGTCTAAAGATGCACTTTCTATTGTAGTCAGTTTTGGCCTCTTACTAAGCTGAACAATTAGAACTAAAAGTTGTGGACAGTCACCCCACTGTTTCACACAGGATAAAGGTTGGCTGGCACTAAGTTACTAGACAGCAATTCAATCAAGCAGTTCCACTGACATCAGAAACTAGAAAGCAAAGCTCAAGCAAGTTTATGAAGATCAGCAAAAGGCAGAGATTGAATTTCAGCCTTACCTAGACCTGAAGCTACTTGTAGTCATTGGTAACATTTTACAAATGGATTTTAGTAATTAAGCTCCTTGATGCTTTCATATGGAACTGAAATTAATAAATATTTGCTCAATTTTTCACTTTACGACATTGGCATATTGCCTACAATCTAATCTTATGTTCCACTTGTTAAAAATTATTTTTATTCCAATGGAATGGGAATGTTGACACGATTGTAAAAGGGTTAAGCTGATGACAAAAGTACATCCTATTTCAAAACTGGTGTGGAGGGAATTTTGAGACTTGAATAAATGGCTGTATCATAAGATGTTTCATGTTCATGCAAGATTGGTTGGAAAAATATGATGTGGACATTCAGATAACCATCTGTCAGTAGGCCATAGAATCACAATTTTCCAATCTGTTTGTGGAGATTAATACCAGATGTGCAGTGCTGAAGACAGTCTGTTTGGCATTAGTTTAAGGTCACTATCACAGAAACCTGTGCAGTCTCTAAGTGGTTTGTTTATTCCATGCCAATGAGAAGGGGGTTCCATAGGAAAGAACTGAAGACCATGATTGCAGAGTGAAAGGTAAGAAGAAATGGAGATTCCAAAGGAGAAAAGTATCAATGATCCAAATAATGCGGGGTGGGTATATAAGACATTTGGAATCGAGGTGGGGGAAAGCCTAGGTAGGATTTTGGATATCATGAACAGTTTAAAATATGGTTTAAAAAGCCAGTGTAAATCCAGAATTCAGGGACGAAGAAATTAGTAGAATATATAAGTGCCCTCATTCTCAGTTATGCTGCATCCCAATTATGGAGTACAAGACACAGATAACATGTTTGAAAATCTCTTTACAAAAAAGTACCAAACAGAAAGAGCTATCCCTTTCAACTCGTTCCACATGGCATAACACAAGAGTGACTGCACTCAGAAAGTTTGTTGGGGGGGGGGGGGCGCGTGTTGGTCCTGCATTTACCTGTCCCACCATTTCTAGCTGTATGATTCCGACCTCCACCGCCTTGTGGATGGAAAAACATTTCTACCATCCTACCAATTCCTTTAAATACCTGCCTACTGCTTTTTGTCCCTAGTGAAATTGACATGTTTTTTCAAAGCTTTCAAAGGTACACTTAATGTCAGAGAAATCTATACAACATACATCCTGAAATGTTTTTTCTTTGCAACCATCCACAAAAACAGAGGAGTGCCCTAAAGAATGAATGACAGTTAAATGTTAGAACCTGAAAGTTGCCCCCAGCTCCCCTCCCTCCCACCCGTAAGTAGCAGCAAGCAACAATACCCCCCTCCCCCCACCGGCAAAAAATGCATTGGCACCTGCCACCGAGCACTCAAGCGTGAGCAAAGCAATAACAAAGACACAGACTTACAGTTATCCCAAAGGTTTTGCGTTTCACCCAGTATTCAACATACCATAGGCTCTCTCTCACCCTAGTAAAGGAGAAAGGGATGTCTCCATTTTCACAGTGAGCAGGGAGATATAACAAACAACTCATTGGTTTATGATGTTAAAAGTCTGTTGCATCGCTTTTTTTTTGAGCTCTGTACCCAAAGATCTGGGCACACAGCCTTGGATATTCCAACTCCCCCGACAACACACGGGTCTCCTGCCATGACACCGACCTTTGATTCGCCTGTCTCCAGAGCCCCGAGATCCTAGGCCTCCAAAGCCTGTTTATTCCATCTATACCCATCATAATATTATTCACTTCATTAACTGTTTCTCTTTCTATAGGTAATGAGAATGTGGGCACAATAAAACATGAGATTTAGAATTAGTGCGAATGGGTGGTTGGTGGGTTGGCATTGCTTTGATGGGCTGAAGGGTTTGTTTCTGTGCTGTATCTTATGCTGCCTGACTCTGACTTGCTGTGTGTTTCTTCCTTTATTTTAGGTCTCCAAGATTTACACGTTGTTTTGATTTTCAGCAATTAATTATATCTGTTGTAGTCTTCTAATCATAACTTTGATATCCATGCTATAGATGCATGCCTATGTGCCGGGTCTGGTGATCAGACTATTGACTATGTACATGGAACAAATATGGGAGAGGCAGTTTTAATGATGTCCCATTATTTGAGTATTGCTGCTGCCCTCAGAAACAGGACATGATCTGAGCTTTTACTAATGCAGATGACAATCATAACTTATTTATCAATGTTATTATCCCCTTCAAGGCCATGCATGAGAGGTGTAGTGCTGGTCCAGGTTCTATGGGATGGGTAATGAGATCTTTGTTCAGAATATTGTTGTTCCATTGAAACCTCCTTTGCTGTTAAACAAATCCCTCCTGTGTCAGTTTACTTGATCTGAGCCTATTTTATACAAGTCTGAAATCCTGTGCTTGAATGGGTATGAGGGTTTACAAGAATGTGTGATGAAGTCAGCTTTAGAAGTTTTCCCATTGATATCGGGGAAATGATGCTTGGTTGTGTCGGGAGCTAAATGTAGACACTTTTGTACCTTGGTAATGTCATGCACGGGTGTATTTAGTTACACCTCCACGATCTAGGTGGGTGACTGTACTTGCAGGGGACAGGACTGTATTGGGAAATACACAAAGCCCATAGGAACCATATGAGGTTATTTGCTTCTCCTCCCCAACCAGTTCTCATGTGTTAATGCAAAAATTTTCATCTCCTTTTTACCTTTTCATTAAGCAAGTGTCCAAGTAGGTAGCGCTGATGCGTGCCAGACGCAGGTTCGATTCTGACTCCAGCTCCTGCCCATATGAGTTCACACGTTCTTTCGATGACCACATTTCTTTCCAGCTCTGATCTTCTTCCATGTCCCACATCCGTAGAATTGGTGATCTGGCTGCTGTAAATTATTCCTGAGTGAAAGTTAATATCGGTAAAGAACCAAAGGGTTGCTGCAGGGCATTACTGAGGAACAATATATTTCAGAAGTGCAAGGAAGCGAGGATGGGGGAATGGGACTAATAAAATTGATTCCCTGGGAGTTGACCTGGGCCATTTGGGCTAACTTGCCTCCTTATGTGTCATTATCAATTTAGGATAAGATCCAGCATATTCTTCAGTACTGGTGAAGTCCACGTATTTCTTCCTCTCCCCACAGATGTTGATTAGCTTTTGTGTTTGCTTTGTTGAGAAGGTGGAACATGACTATGAAGGTTGGGATATAATTATCTACTCTAATAATGAAGTGTCATTCGCTCAGCATGAAGATGTTGCTCTTTTCATCACTGCTACCTGAACTGCTGAGTACTTCCAGCATCTTTTGTTTTATTTTTGCTTCAGTAATCTTGATTGGGGGATAGACACCAGCCAGAATACCAAGAAAACCATGGGATGTTTTTTACACTGGCTTGGGAGAGCAGGCAGTGAGTCAACCTAGCAACCTTTCTGTTGCACTCCGTGGAACTCATAGTTTTCTGCTCTGCTCCTCTTCAGGACTCAAAGGCAAGAGTGCTAGCAACCCAACCACCGCTAACACTTTGTGTCTGCTTGCAAAGCACCATCGTGTCATAAGTAGCTTGCGGATTGATGCTCAGATCGGCAGATGTGGATGTCAGTGCTGAGTGACTGAAGATCAGAATCAGAATCAGAATTGGGTTTAATATCGCCTACACACGCCTTTGTTGCAGCAGGTCAATGCAAATATATAATAATAAAAACTGAATTACAGTGAGTATATACATTAAGGAGTTAATTTAAATAAATAGTGCAGAAATAGAAATGAAAAGGTAGTGAGGTAGTGTTCATGGGTTCAATGTCCATTCAGAAGTTGGATGACAGGGAGGAAGAATCTGTCCCTGAACTGTTGAGTGTGTGCCTTCAGGCTCCTGTGCCTCCTCCCCACTGAGAAGAGGGCATGTCCTGTGTGGCAGGGTGCTTAATAATGGATGCCACCTTTTTGAAGCATTGCTCCTCAAAGTTCAAATCAATTTATTATCAGTACACCACATGTCACCACATACAACTCTTTTTCAGCATGCATACTTAGCAAATCTATGGAACATTAGCTGTAAATTGTAAACATGAGGAAATTAACTGTAAAGAAACTGTGCAGATGCAAATATTAATAAATAGCAGTACCGATATTCTGGATGCTACGGAGGATTGAGGCCATAATGGAGCTGACTAAGTTTACAACTCTCTGCAGCTAATTTCGATCCTGTACCCACCACCCTACTGCCAATAACAGATAGCAGGTGGTGATATAACCAGCTAGAATACTCTCAGTGGTACATCTTTAGAAATTTGCAAGTGTCTTTGATGGCACATCAAATCTCCTCACCTCCTAATGCACCATAGCCACCTTCAAGCCTTCTTTGTAGATGTGTCTTTGTAGGGTGAGGGTGGCAGAAGTATAATATGAAGGAGTTGTTGTCACTGACATGACCATTAAGGTTTTGCATCAATACATTTCAAGCCGCAAAGTGCTGGGACGTTTTGTTACATAATTGACAGATACGTGGTGAAGATATTGCATTGTACAGGGACAGAGGTATGGACAGTTTTACACTGGTACAAAAGAGTGAGTCTTGATGAGGGGTTGTGAGGTCAGCCCAAATCATACCATTGAGTATCACTAGTGTTATTTGAGCTTAACTGAAATTAGCAGAAACTGCAGTGTTTACTGTGTGTCATTTCTCAAGTGATAAAATCAAGGATTTATCCAGAAGAGTTCCTGTTATTTGCTGTGACAAGTGTTTCTTTCATTAGTTTCCATGCCATTCGTATATTGTGTTTTATTTTGTCCTCTTAAGACAACATTGATGAAGGATCCATGTCCTTGTTAAACCTCCAGGTAATCTTTTCCACTTACCTCATCTATGTTCAGTGCTCTCAAATGTCCATAACACCGTTCTAGTGTTTGCTTGAAGTGGGTGATGAATGCAGTGTCTGTATTGAGTGCGTCACTAATGAAGAAGTTTATTTGATCTATTTTGTGACTTGTTTGGTGTAAAATTGGACTTGGTTGTGCACAGAAAATGGGTAGATTTCTTTTTACTGCTTATTTACTTTCCATCTGAAACTGAAACTGGGCATTGATTGTAAAAGATAATGGGCAATGCTGTATAAGGAGTTTTTGGATATTGACAATACATATTATCCCCCAACAGATGCAAAGCATAAACTTTGGAAAAATTGAGTTATTGGTCCAGTATGAACACCTATCTGCATTATCTGTGTTTATCAGTTTCACGAACATCGGTATTCCCAGACGTGACAGCCTCCCAGCCCATAATCTCCATTTATGTAAAGGCTTATGATACTAATAACCCACAATCTGTTGCCACTGGCATCTGCTGAAAGTCTTCGTCATCAATGAAGAAAACGCTGAAGGAAAGGCTATCCGTGTATTTTTTACCAGTGCATGAAAACAAATATCACTGCAGCAAGACGAGCAGGCTAAATAACTTTTACTTGTATAGTTACAGGGTAAAGAGGCCAGTCATTTAAGACTGAGAAATATGGAGATTTCTATTCACTGGAGGAAGTGAATCTCTAGAGTTCTCTACCCCACAGGGTTGTGGAGGCTAAATAATTAGAAATATTTAAGAAAGAACTTAGTTAATTTTTTGAAAGATCAGGGGGACTGAGATATACGGGGAAGAGGAGCTGAGACCAGAATAGATCAGCCATGATCATGGAAGGAAATTTTAAGGAGTCACGTGCCTATTCCAACTATTTTCTTCTGTTTTTGTGCTCTTGTTCAGAGTCATTGTTGGCTTAAACCATATTCACAAAATAGGTTTGTTTGCTGTGTGATTTTATTACATATTGTGGAATTCTGAAACATCCTGTCTTTATTACATGCTCCATTTTCAGGCAGTTAGTGGTTAACATTATGTCTGCAATAGTCCTCTATGATAGTATTCATGTGCTCATAGCCATCCTGACTAGCCACATGGAACTTGTGGGATAACTGATGGCCTTAAACAGAACTGATAGTCATTTACATCCCTGAATTTGGCACTTTACTTCCTGCAATCATTTGCCATAGCTGCTGGACTGGCTTTGAGAGCTGTAGAAAGCATCTGTGCATCTCTGTTCCTATCAGTAATCACAATAAGTGGCTTATCAGTGAAATAGTCGTTTGGCAGCTGACTCCTTCTACTGCTAGTCCAACATGTGCGCTCTATAACTGGATAGATGCACGTACATCTCCATTGAGATCATTAACAAGTGATTCTGTACCCATAATTGCTGATGCATCCTAAGCAGCCATTCATTTTTGCCACCTCCAGCGATGCAGCAAGAATAACCTTTCATGTTCCTGCAAGGGCCCCAAAAATGAACTCTCATTAATCAACACATTGGCAGGGCACAGAGTGAGTTGACCCATAGAGTCACTGCCAAACAATACAGTTCTGTTCAAGAACTTGCCTTTTGCAGGGTACAAAATGAGTTATTTTTTACTTTATTTATATGTATACCTTTTATGTCTTCTACTATTTTAAGGGAACAAGTTTTAGATAAATTGTTTCTGAATTAATGCAAGCAACTTACAATCATATTGCTTTTAACTGCTTTGTAAATCTTGCTAAGCATTATCTTCATGATTGGAATTGTTGTGCCATTTTTACAATGGTTTGCATAAAGAATACAAAAATGTACAGCAGAATTTGTTTTTGAATTGTATATCATCCCAATTCCTCCTGTGTACTTGACATTCAGAACTCCTGCTGAGGAAGCGTTCAGACAGCCCACTCCTGGACTGGCATCATTAATGTCTCGATAGCTGGCTACCAAAATCAGTGTCAGGTTTCATGACAAATGTCATGAGAATTGTTTATTTTGTGGCATGGCAACAGTACAGTACAAGACATAAAAACTGCTCCAGAGTACAATAGACAGACAACTAGAATGCTAGACAATGCAAAAGAAGAATAGTGAGATAATGTTCATGGGTTTGTGGACTGTTCGGAAATCTGTCGGTGGAGGAAAGAAACTGTTCCTAGAATGTTGGGGGTGGCTCTTTAGGCTCCTATTCCTATTCCCTAATGATAGTCATAGGAGGAAAGCATGTCCCAGGTGGTGAGAGTGTTAATGATGGATGCCATCTTCTCGAGGCACCACCTTTTGAAGATGGCCTTGGTGATGGGCAGGTTTGTGCTCATGATGGAGCTAGCTGAATCCACAGCCCTCTGCAACCTCTTGTGATCCTGCACATTGGAACCTTTGTACTGGGCAGTGATACAACCATCCAGAATGGTATATTTGCAGAAATTTGCGAGGAGTCTGGTAACGTGCCAGACCTTCTCAAATTCCTAATTAGGTGTAGTCACTGGTGTGCCTTAGTCATGATTGCCCAGGAACTTGAAGCTGCTCACTCTTTCCTTCACCAATTCCTCAACGATGACTGGTGTTTGCCATCACTGGGCCCACAATCAGTCTCTTGGGTTTGTTGATGTTGAGTGTGAGGCTGCTGTTGTGACTCCACTCATTCTGCCAATCTATCTCAGTCGTCACCATCTAAGATCCTGCCAACAACAGTGGTGCCATTGGTGAATTTATATATAACGTTTGGGCTATGCCTACCCACGCAGTCGTGAGTGTTGAGAGAGTGGGCAGTGGGCTAAGCATGCATCCGAGAGGCATGCCTGTGTTGATTGTCAGTGAAGAGGAGATATTATCACCAATCTGTATTGACTGCTGTCTCCTCATTAAGAAGTCAAGAATTCAGTTGTGGAGGGAGGTATAGAGGCCCACGTATTGAAGTTTATTGATTAGTACTGTGGGCATAATGGTTTTGAACAGGAGTTGTAATTGATAAACAGCAGCCTGACATATATATTCCTTTTCATGCTCTCCTTCTTCTTCTCTCCTGTATTCTTGATGGAAACAGTGATAGCCCAATCTCCACTAGCTATGGATCAGAAATGCAGTTGGCAACAGTCATCTCATTTTGAGATAGTGAGAGTTCATCTACATTGTCAATCCAACTAATCTGTTGAAGAACTGGTGTGACTTTTATTGATAGCAATAAAATGAGCATTCCTTCTGTCAACTTTTTTCAATTAAGGTCACCTTGAGATTACCCATCAACATTGTGAAGGAGAGGGTCTCTGTAATGCCAGCTTAAGTGTTTTTCAGTCAAAGCTTTTGGAACACATGACAGCCTCAAAAATTCTCGTTGCAGTTTTGTGCTAACATTCTTCTAGCAATTCTCTATCTTCTGTAGCTTTAAAGTTTGACGTGCTCCTGGCTAAATATCCTTTTGCACTGAAAATTTGTGCTTTAGCTTCATGTGTCTGGCATCTGCCACAATTACCTCTACTTCCCCAATTGTGCAGCATGACACTATATTCCATTGCCAGACTAATTCCTGTCTCCTTTAGCTCATATCTCATGCCTTTGGCAAGCTTTCTTTTCTTGTCTCCAGCTCCAGCTGATGCTGTGGGGTTTCCTCCTCAAGGCCTGCACCATGTGACAGGAACTGCTTCTTGATCCGTGGCATTCAATATTAAATAACAGTTTTATTGAAGAGTTCTGGGGATAGTCTACAAACTAAAACACAGCTTATTTGGAAATGATTGGATCATGTGCATTATTATTTCTACGATAGACTCATGTGCTTGAGAAGTTACAGATGGTTGTGTGTGCAGTTTGTGAGGTACAAACTGAGGAAGTACTCTAGGCTTGTGATGGCAAGTTATCAAGAATCTGTCATTGTATATCATGTGCTCAATTCCTACCACAGCACTCCCTGAGAGATCATAACATGTGACATAATGGCTCTCCCTTACACAGGAAATAACAGCAAACACTGCAGCCCTGCTTTAGTATTCTTGTTGCACAACCTCTAACACTGGGAAAATTCTGCTGCTTTTAAGCTTCTGATCATATTTGAGTTTATTTCTTGGTGATGTTCAGCTTAGTTGCATCACCTTTTGCAAACGACCTTCAGCCCCAGTCCCCGCAGTTCACATTTGATTTTGTGCACTATATTTCTATTTTAATACTCCCAGATTACCAAGCAGATACTTGCAGAGATTTGAAAATGTTCCTCCAATTTACTGAGGCCATTGTTATTTGCACACAGATAGAGAGAGGAGCAATCTGCTGTGATGTTTTCAACAGATGACAATATTCCAAGGCACAAAGTCAATCAGATCAGAAGGCAATGTGTGATAGCCACCAAGGTGCAACATAGCTATTTTTCGCTGTGGTATTATCAGGCATTTCACTCTGGTCTATATATATTGCAATTCCTTCTGTCAATACACAAGAGTAATTGCTGAGAGCTGTTAGTATGTGACTGGAAAACATCAGTTTAGTATTTACACCCTATTCCCATCAAGCTGCAAAAGTCACCACTTTCCTGATGTATATTTTAGAATACTTAAGGAATTGTTGCTTAAGTTGCTCACCACCAGCAGTGCGTATCAGGAATTTGGGAAGCCCTCTCATAATTTTCTTTCTATGAATGGTACAAGTGTTCTCAAATGTCACCAACACACTCCCAACAGACAAGGCTGGATTCCTAGGATTCGATTTTGCAAATGAGTATTTATGTGCAACAAACAAACAAGATTTACCTTTACTCTACTGACAATTGTACGTGTATATACGTATAAATGTATATACACACATAAATGTATTGTGAGAGCAATGTTATTACACATATTGTGACCTTAGTGCAAGAGTAATAACTAGTCAGGTCAGGTCTTGTAAAATATTGTTTTAAATATTTCATTTTTTGATTGCCATTGAAAAAGGTCTTAGAGATGTACAAAAAAAGTTGTCAGGAAAAGGACATCAGTAGCTTATCATACTGTATCTATAGGAAAGTAGCTCACATTTAATTGTTTGGAAGGAGCATGACCATGGTGTAGGCATTGTGGCAGCCATTACATTTATAACAGCTTATATCAGCATTTTTCCATTAGCATTGGAAAATATCTTAAAGTACTTCCTAGAAGCTTTACTATAAGTAAATTAACACCAAGCGTAATGTTGTGCGTGCAATATTTCAATGATATTTAAGTAATCTTGTATATATATCGTTTGATTAAGCATTCTTGTTTATTTAAATCACTCAGTACAAGTTATATGTAAAAAAAAATTACTTGCATCCATCATCGTGCTACCATGTGATACACGTGCACCTCGCTTAAACTAAAGACGACATTTTGGAACCCCGTGTGTCTTCGTCTGAATTAGTTTTATGTTTTGAAGTTACAAAACATAACACATATATGCCAAAAGCTTGAATAAAGAGGGGCTTTAAGGAGAGTCTTTAAGGCAAAGCTAGAAATGGAGAGTTGGTTTGGGGGATTCTAAGAGCTTGCGTCCAAGCAATCAAAAGAAAGGCTGTGGATTGTGATGCACGATGACAGGTGAATATACCAGAGACCAACCTGAGAGGATTCCCAAAAAGATATAAGGCTAGAAGAGTTGACAGTGTTATAGAAGAGAAAGCGCAACGGGAACCAGCATACGTGGACAATGATTAAATGAGACAGTGTGAGCCAACTTATGGGCAGGAGATTTTGGGGTACAGTCAAGTAGGAGGTCCAGAAGAAATTAGGAGTGGTTAAGTCTGGAGATGACTAAGGCACGGTTGTGAGTTTCAGCTGCAGATGATCGAAGGCAGGAGCAATGATGGCGATTCTATTCATGGCCTGATAAGGTGCTCTCAGTCAGTGATTAAAAAATGGCCAGAAGAATACTTGTCACCTAGGGCTCTGTGCACTGGCTATTGATGTCTGGTAAAGGCAAGATGTTAATCTGTAATAAAACAGAAATTTTCTGGCAAGTGAAGGCAATGTAATGCTGTAAGAATGTAGGAACTAGAAACAGCAGGAGGGGCCAACTAGCCTTTTGAGCCTGGATAGGATCATGATAATCCAATCTTTAGCCTCACTATTTTCTTGACTGATCCCTTTGACTCTTCAGTTGCCACTGAAGAAAACTTTATCTTAGCCTTGGTAGGCTTAATGGCTGAGATTTCTCAGTTCTCTGGGATGGAGATTTTCAAGGATTAACACCTCTCTGGGAAAACTAATTCCACTTCATATCTACTTTAAGTAGCTGATTCATGATCCTGAAGCCATGCATTGCTGTTCTAGAATTCCCACTGCGGGTACATCTTTAAAGCACAAACATTCCCAAGCTCCCTCAAAATCCTATATACTTCAAAGGCAATGTGCTCCTGTATATTTAAATTCCAAAGACGGCAGGCCCATTGTGTTACATCGTTCCTCAGAAAACAAACTTACTCTTACCTCAAGGGAATCTTGTGAGTCTTTTCTGTATTGCTTTAAAGCAAGGACAGTTGTCCCATGTAAGGGAAATTAAACCTGTACATAGTTCACCTGGTGTGGGCTCAGCAAAGCCCTATATATTTGTATAAATGTTTATTTCTCATATACTTTTATTACAATAAAGGCAACCTTGCATTTGCTACCTTAGTTAGCTACTGCACCTCCGTGCCCTTTATCAAGATGAGGAATGATAAGTTCAAAGCCCTTGCTCCAATGTTAATAACGTATCATTCTGCAGATACTGCCTTACTTAGAACTGATGGAGGACCATACTTGAAACCTTTGAGGTCCACATGTCAAAACATACTGAATTTTCTTTGCTAGAATATATGTTCAAGTGGATGGTAGGAGGAAGAAAGGTTATGAATTTGACATTCAGGAGGTTAAATTAAGGAAGAAACAAAAAGATAATTACAATTCATTTTTCGTTTGATCTCAGGAAATCAAAAGTCAACATCCCAGACATATAGAACTAGAATTAAACAGAATAATGATTATTGAATGTATTAATGACAGATATCCATAATTGAATTTCCTATATTTTTCCTCAGGTACGATTATGTGGAGGTACGAGACGGTGGTGATGAGAAAGCATCATTACTGGGAAAATTCTGTGGAAAAATTGCACCTTCACCACAGATCTCTACGGGACCTCTTCTGTTTGTAAAATTTGTGTCTGATTATGAAACACATGGAGCTGGCTTCTCCATTCGCTATGAAGTTTTCAAAACAGGTTGGTTGCACTGGTTTTATTATATATGTCTTTCTGAGTTGTATTAATTAGCTGAAAGAATTAATATTAGAAGACATGATTAGCTCTCTCTGTAGTAACACACAAAACACGCTGGAGTAACTTAGCAGGTCAGGCAGCAGCTAAGGAGAGGAATAAAGAGTCAACATTTTGGGCTGAAACGCTTCATCAGGAGTGGAAAGGAAGGGGGAAGAAGCCAGAATAAGAAAGTAGGGGAAGAGGAAGAAATACAAGGTGGAAAGTAACAGGTGAAGCTTGAACTCCTTTCCCCTCCTCCCCCCCCCCACCTTCTTACTACGGCTTCTTCCCCCTTCTTTTCCAGTCCTGATGAAGAGTCTTGGCTTAAACCATCATCTCTTCAGAGATGCTGCCTAAGCTGCTGAGTTTCTCCAGCATTTTCCGTGTGTTGCTCTGCATTTCCAGCGTCTGCAGAATCCCTTGTGTTTATGATATTACTGTCTGTACATTGTCAAATATCTTGCATGGTGTTTCATTTGTTGTCAGTACATTACTCCTTCCTGTTGAATTCCATCTCCGTGCAGTAAGTTTGCCTTTGCTCTGACAAATCGAGCATTGAAGTGTAACAGAATAGATTGGTGAAATTCTTATTTGTTATTTAATTTTGCAGTCTTTAGGTTCATCCTCAGTTTGTTCAGCAGTGAAGTGACACCAAAGGAAGAATGAGATGAAAACATTTTAAATAGGCCTTTTTACAAGAGCTTTGGAACCACATCTTTTCCTCATTCACAGAACATCTGTGATTGATCAGAAATACCAGAGGAACGTTTATGGCCACTCATGCAGCAAAACCTCTGCTTCTTGGCACAGTTCCTTCTTATTTTTACATTCACCTTGGAATGGCCTCTCTTCTCATATTCCTATGGAATTAGTTCAATGGTACATGGGTTGCATTTAAAAAGTATTGTAAATATACCATAACATGTTTTCACCAGTCTTATTTTCATGAAGAACATACATGTACAGTGTGCACCAGCTAATCATTACCAGTAGACAGGAATATCTTTTTAAGCAACTAATATTTGGACACTAATTTTTATCACCTAAAGAGACTCTCAGCTGGACTGTCATAAATATTTAGGTTAGCTGTAAGAATTCAGATTTGTGTCATGTTATAATCTCACTTGAAGAGCGAATGAGTAAAATGAAACCAAATCTTTTCTTAAGTACGAAGCCCTTCATATCCACTCAGTGTCTGTGTTTCACAGTTGTGCTGAAACCTTGTCCTCTGAACCTCAAGGTGAGCAAAATACACTCTGCCTCCTGTGGAGAGTTTGAAGGCACTGCTTTCAGTACAAGTCTTGTCCACTGAGAGCTCAAACCTCCCCAGTGTTCAATTAACTTTAAGCTCCATGGTTTTGTGTCCTGCAGTTTCTCATAAACAGATGTATAATCCAACATGGTTGCCGATTAAAAAAAAAATTTTGCCTGTCTTGTTGCTACACAGCCTTAATGAGTTCCTGCAAGTATGCAATTATACTTCCTGCATAAAACTCCTGCTGTCAGAGATGGGTTAATGACTTTAATTCCAGGACATTTATAGGACAAGGCTCTAAGAACTGAATTTAGTACAGATATATTTAATAGCCTGCCTAATAGTATCATTTAGATAAAAGCACTGTTTTGGTTACCATGGAGGTGGCCCCATAAGAGGCCTGTACTGTACTGCTTGTAACAGTTCATTGAAAACAATAATGTAAAGACCATTTTTATTGCCTCATATAAATTACCTTGGTATGCTGGAGCTGAACACATGAAGCTTGGAGATGGACTGCTGATGACAATGCTTCCTTTCATCTTTTATTGTTCCTTGGATAGGAGGTTCAGAGCATTTTTTTTGATAACACTAAGTTGAAAAGGGATGATATCAGGATCACATATATTTCTTAGAGGGCTGGCACAGTGCTGCGGATAAGGACAGTGGATTGTTGATGCTGGTAGAGTTACTACCTAATGCCGGTTCAGTCCCGACCTCGGATGATACCTGTGTGCAGATACATTACGTACCCTCCTTGTGACCATGTGGGTTTCCTTTCAGCGATCTGGTTTCCCGCTGCATCCCAAAGACGTGCAGATTGAAAGGTTAATTGGCCACTGTAAATTGCACTAATCTGTAGGTGCGTGGTAGCATCTGAGGGGAGCTGATGGGAATTTGAGAAAAATAAAAAGGGATTAAAGTAGGATTAGTGTAAATAGCACAGATTGCCCTTGTGGACATGGTGACTCAGAGGGACTGTTTTCATGCTGTGTGATTCTGGTTTGAGTCAAAATTAAACTCAAACTAGAATTGGTCATGCAGTGTTATGATATAGATTATAGTGATGTAGATTCAAAATCCTGAGGGAGAACATTTCGAGGACATCAGTCAGAGATCCATTTGAACTATGACACTTGAAATAGAGAAGAACAGACCAGATTTCTAGCCACTAAACCTTTTCTTTGTCAAGTCCCAAGGAAATGTATGAGGCACATGGAACAAAGAAATTAACATTCACCGAGTACCACATGCATCATCCACTTATCTAAAGACACCACATACCGTACAGTGAAATAAAAACACTGATTACTGCGAAAGCTTGGTATAAAAGTCATCAACCTGAAATGTTAGCTCTGTTTCTGTCACCTTGCTGTGTATTTCCAGCAGATCACTGTATCTGTTGGTCCACAGCAGGTGAATGATATAGAGGGACATGACTGACATCTTGCCCCACAATCTGCAAATCAAACACAATGTTTGTTGTAGTGTGTTTTCAAGGAAAAAAAAGGTGAGGATGGTGAAATAAATGTTTCTCATCCTTCAAATTATAATATGGGGTCTTTTATTTCCACTTTCAGGGGGTTAAAAAGTCCTAGGCAAATTCCTTCAACATTACTATGAAGTTTCAGTACTCAACTTGATATTAGCAATTTGTAACCATTACCAAACTTTCCACTAAGGTGGAAGGAAGCAGAGGGTCTTAGTCTAAAACCTCACCCAAAGCATTCAGATATAGTGTCCTTCGGGACTTGAGTGAGGTGTCAGCCTAGATGATCTGCTCTTGTTTCTGGAGCTGGATGCCCAACATTCTTTGTTCAGAAGCAAAGCTGCCAGCAATAAATAGATAGTATCAAAGCAGATTTGCCGAGAAAATGGATTTCAAACACTTTTGGCGAATTAAGTGAGTGAGGCATTTTGACCTATTGGCAGATCAGGTAAAAAAAAAATTGTTCCGTAATTGCTTGAAAGTTAATTCTCATGGTTTCCTTTTAAGAAGTGTTAAAATCTGACACGTGATTAAGCAGGCAGAAGTTGTATCAGGCATCTATGAAAAGAGTGGACGTCAGTGGGCTGGGTTTGCAGAAGAAGACAGAAGGAGATTGTGGAAAAAGCAGGGAGAACATGTGGGAGGATCCATCTGTGTACAGTGTCATGGGTTGGACTCAAGCACTCATGGTCAGCAGCTACACAGGGGAGGAAACCATCTGTGTCCTAGGGAGATCAGCGCACAGATTCTTTGATCTGTGGTCTATACTGAAATGACGCAGAGAGGAAATTTGCATGAAAAACAAAAAAAGTTTCTTATACAATTTTACTTCTACTTTTAATTTGACCTCCTCTGCAATAATAGGTGAAACCAAGTTCAGAGTAGGTGACTGTGGAACACCTACCCACTCTGTCCGCGATGGCCATCCGGAGCTACTGGCTGCATGTCACTTTAACTCTTCTTCCCACAGACTCACTGACTTCTCTGCCCTTGACCTTTTCCAATGGCATGGAGACACGAATTGGAAGAACATCACTTCACATTCTATTTTGGCAGCTTGCAACCCAATGGTGTGAATATTGAATTTTACTATTTCAGTTCACTCACACCCCAGATGTTCTCCTCCCACACACACACTTGTTCATCCACCTTGTTTTCTCCCCCGTTTATTCACCTCTTCCATCAGTCTCTCCCCACCGGGTTCCATCTACCCACGATCCTCTCTCCATCTGGTTTCATCTCTCACCTACCCCATCCTCTAGCCCAATCTACTTGCACTGTTATTTACTACCTTTTCTCTTGTGTCTGTCTCAACCCAAAACATTGACTTACAACTTGTGCCTCCACAGATGCTGCTTGTCATGTTAACTTCTTTCAGTGTCCCTTTATTGCTTAGTGTGATATATTTCTTAATAGTTTAATATGAAAGCCTTACTTCTAATCCAATTTCCGTCAATGAGTTATGAATGGGCAACTTCACTGATCATGTGTTTAACATCTGTAAATAGCTGCAATATGATGATGAATTTCAACAGGGTAAAACCCTCTTCAGCTTCCCATTAGCCATAAGCCCAATAGGAAATGTGAAAAGGGTGCTTTTTATGAATGATTTATACACTAAAAATGAGCAACGATAGATGTACTTTCTACGCAAATATTGTATGTGCTCATGTCTCGGGTCTAGGTCTTGAACCCATAATCTTCTGATTCAGAAGTGAGAGATCTAAGCTGAATCATTTCAAAAGCATCACAAGGTATTGATGAATGTGAACCTCCCTGATTTTTCCAAGAGTGCTGTATACCATTAATCGTATCCTCACACTACCACAGCAGCTGAAATCAGCTCAGTGGGCAATGCTGTGAACCAAACGTTGGACCACCCTGGTCAAACAGCCCATTGCATTGTGATGAGTGTACTAAGGCTGAACAACTCCGCTATTACTTCTCATGGGCTTCATCAAAAATTCCATAATGTTTTTAACATTACTGGCCATAGGAATGAAGAACACCCCTTTTGAACTGCCTTTACTAAAACGTAACCATGCACATAAACCTTCAACTTTCGGATGCCTGCCCATTGGTTACTTGTTTACTGATTTGTCAACCTCACATGATTGCTCTTTTCCCTTTGCTGCATGCACACAGACACCAACTTCTGTACATCGAAATGCTTGATGTGCACGTGAAAATTGCGTAATGACAAGGGCTATTTCCTGATGGGTGATTGACTGAGGTGGTCATTATTAAATGAGCTGTGCACAGTAAGTAAGGCAAGCAGTGGCAGCCTGCAGCTGAACGTGATTCTATTTAAAGGGCCTTTGGGTTAAGTGTAAAGGAACGCAGGCACATTTCAGGAGTCACAGTGATTGTACATGCAGTTCAAATCTAGACAAGAGCTCTTTGTATATGGGTATTACAGTTCAAAGTGCAAGACTGACTGACAAGCTTTTGAAGGCTAAATGATAAAAGTACCCCTTAAACATGCTAAAAGTTAATCTTAGTCTTAATTTGATTTTCTGGCACCTGGAGATGTGATTAACATTACATTACTAACAATGTAGAGAGAGAGAGAGAGAGTACTGTCAATGAATATTACATGTCAAGATTCATTTAGTCAGAGTGCAAGTGGAAAGTTTAATTTTAATTCAATAGTAATACAAGCTTTCTCTTTGAGTATTGTCAATTAGAACAAATCACATTTGTTCTCTATGCAGCTAATCTCTATAATTTCTTCCTAATTACCTAAAATTACTGGTCAATAGTCCTGAATGCAATTTGCTTGCTTTGAGAATTATGGCACATACTTTGACAATCAAATTGTGCTGTTATCGCTTAGATATACAAATGTCATTTTACATGCATAATCATTTGCCAACATATTCCATTTGCAAATATATAACCAACACACATGCCCTACATACCATGTTCACTTTAACATACGTAGCCAGTGCAACAATGCTTTCATATGCAGGATTAAACTATATATCTTTACTTTGAGTGCTCTAATGAATGGCAGCTTCACCTATCTCACATATATAATTACTGCTTACACATATAAGTATGCTTACATTATCTTTACCAACATACAGTACCTCGTTCACAAGGAAAAATCAACTATGCTTTGTTCACCTATCCAACCACTCATGTAGACAATTCAGCTTGAAAGTCTTGTGCAAATCAACAAGTCTGTCACATGTCACATTAATACTTTCAAGTGACTCTTGTAATCCTGTAAAAATGTAACATGCAGATTAACTGACAGGTTCTCTGGCTTGTGTCTATAGCCTTGGAATGGCAATTAAGTTTCTAACTGAAATTAAAATATCCTGAAGAATTACAAGACATGATTAAAGGGAGACTTCCTTCTTCTGTTATTTTTTTTTAACACAAAAGCTAGTGTATTATTGAAGAGTGTGGCAAAATAGTTCGACTCACTTCCTTAACTAACACACCAACAGTTTAACTTCAGTATAAGGTCCCCTTGCTTGTGCCTCTCCTTATCGCACGTTTGGCCAAAGGAGAATGCAGACAAGTATCTGTACTGCACCAAACCCCTGCTCTTGCTGAGGCCACTTCACTTTTCGGGTCCAAGGTATAAAGGATAGGGTGAGCAACTTGCAGGCAATGCTATTCTCTGTTTGTTTTGTCAGCTCAAATCACTTAGCAGAAAACAAGTTGGAAACAAAAACAAAAAGATGCTGGAAAGACTCAGGTCAGGTCAGGCAACGTGCATTCGAAACAAGTCTGATTTGTTTCTCCAATGGACGATAAAATGTCCTGCTCATTAGTGCCTACTTGGTTTATTTCCCAAGACGTAGGCAACATGGTCAAAGTGACATTAATTGTCCATTCTTACTAATGTGAAAAGACGCTGGGCTCTGGTTTCTTTCTACTACCAAACTTACGGCTGCAATGTCCTTACATTTGTGTTTGACAGAAAATGTTCAAAATATTGATGAAAAGATGCAGTCTTGGTGTGTTTCATGTGAAAGTACTTTGAAACTTGGAGTGGAACTTAATGGTGTACTGACGACATTACTTCCCAGTCATTTTTCTTGACGGTAGAGCTCACAAAGTTGTGGAGGCTGGGAAGGTTTATATAACTCTGGTGAGCTACAGCTGTGTGTCTTGCAAAGGCCATCATGCTATATGAATCAGTGGATGAACTAATGCTTGGAAGCTGAGCTCTTCCACACTGATAGCTTTGAACATTAAAGACACAAAAGCAGATCCTTGGGGATATTTCACTACCTAGTAAGATCTTGGATGATTAGTGATATGAATTTATTTATTAACATACCCTCCTTCAGCAACACTTAACCAATCTAAAACTTAAATTTAGTAATTAACCAAGCATCAACTGGTATTTGAAAAAGAGAACTTAGAGTTGAAATCACACTTCGTATAAGTGTTTCTAATTCCATTAAGAAAAACTTGGCTGAATTTAAGATCAGAAGGCTATAAGGCACAAGAGCAGAATTAGGCCATTTGGCCCATCTAGCCTGCTAAACTGTTTCATCATGGCTGATCTAGTTCCCTCTCAACCCCACTCTCCGGCCTTCTCCCTATAACCATTCACGCCCTGACTAATCAAGAACCTATCAACCTCTGCCTTAAATACACCCAATGACCTGGCCTCGACAGTTGCACATGGCAACAAATTCCATAGATTCACCTCCCTCTGGCTAACATTGTTGTCTGTGTCCTAAGCAGGCTGAAGTTAGAAGGAGAGATTGCATATTGCTCCCCAATATTTAAGGAAGAGAAGCTATTTTGATCTGTGGAACTACATTTCAATCAACTCCTAACTTATGAACGTCCAACAAACACAATCCTAATTATGCAATTTCTCCTCCTATGTTAACCCTTGGGGTCAGGGTATCATTCTTGTAAACTTATGCCATACCTCCTTCAAATCCTCTGCATTCCTTCCCAGTGACAAGCACTTTTGCTACAAGGTTAGTATGTTAGCAGTAGACACCTCAGTGAGAAGGTTCATCTGCTGTGTTGATGGTCCCTAAGAAATTAGAAATAATCCTTCAACATCCTTTTGGCTTCCACTTCCAAGAATGCACAAGGCCACCCAATAGTGCTTTGCTTCAATAGAACAATCAAGACTGGTGGCCAGAGTGTGGAATGCATTGGGACATAACCTTTTCACCAAGAAGAGGGACAGGATGGATGTCAGAGTGACGAGAGCCATGTGTGGTGCCGACTGCTGGACCGACCACCGCCTCATTGTGTCCAAGTTCAGGCTTCGCATTCTGCCCATGAGAAGACCCCAAGGGCAGAAGACTGCAAAGAGGCCGAATGTCTCCAAACTGAAAAGCAGCAGGGTTGCAGAAGAATTCGTCGATGACCTTGAAGGCAGACTGCCAGACACACCACAGGAAGACGGGACCAGCGTTGAGGAACAGTGGACGGCCTTCAGAGACGCTGTCTACACTACCGCCCTCGAACATCTCGGACCAGCAACCCGAAGAAACCGAGACTGATTCGATGAGAATGATGAAGAAATACAGGCACTACTAACGGAGAAACATCAACATCACAGAGCGCATCAGAACGACCCCACGTCGCTAGCCAAGAAAGATGCCTTTACCAAAGCAAGAAGAAAGGTGCAGAAAAAAACTTCGCGAGATGCAGGACAGCTGGTTCAGCAAATAGGCCGATGAAATCCAGGGCTATGCAAACAGCCACGACATAAAGCGCTTCTATGATGCGCTTAAGGCTGCATATGGACCCCAGTCCTCCGGCTCCTCACCCCTCCTCAACGCAGATGAGACGCAGCTGCTGACAGAGAAGAAGCAGATTCTGGATCGGTGGGCTGAGCACTTTAACAATGTCCTTAATCGCCCTGCCGACATCAACGACGAGGCCATTGCCCGCCTGCCCCAGGTAGAGATCAACAAGAACCTCGACACCCTCCCCACAGTAGATGAAGTCAGGAAGGCAGTGAAGCAACTCTCCTGTGGCAAAGCGCCAGGACCCGATGCAATCCCTGCTGAGGTATACAAAGCAGGAGGCCCTGTCGTGATGCAAAAGCTGACTGTACTCTTCCAGTCCATGTGGAAAAAAGGACAGGTCCCGCAACAGCTGAAAGATGCCAGCATAGTCCACATCTACAAGAGGAAAGGCAACCGCCAGTCTTGCGACAACCACTGAGGCATCTCTCTCTTGTCCATTGCGGGGAAGATTCTGGCCCGCGTAATGCTCAACTGCCTTCTCCAACATCTTGAGCAAGGTCTGCTCCCAGAAAGCCAGTGCAGCTTCCGTGCTGAACGTGGGACCGCAGACGTGATTTTTGCTGCGCGCCAACTCCAGGAAAAATGCCAGGAGCAACACAGCGACCTCTTCGTGACCTTTGTCGATCTAACCAAGGCTTTCGATACGGTCAGCAGAGAAGGCTTGTGGAAGATCATGGAGAAGTTTGGCTGCCCCAGCAAGTTCATCACAATCGTCCGGTAGTTCCACGACGGTATGATGGTGAAAGTTCTGGATGACGGCGACGAGTCAGAGGCCTTCCCAGTGACAAATGGCATCAAACAAGGCTGCGTTCTTGCCCCTACTCTGTTCAGTATGGTATTCTCAGCCATGCTGACAGATGCCTTCTGTAACTACGAAGAAGGAATCCACGTCAGATACAGGACTGACGGCTGGTTGTTCAACCTTAGGCACCTGCAGGCAGTTACAAAGGTGCAAGAGACCGTCATCAGAGACTTGTTGTTTGCTGATGACTGCGCACTCAACGACAGCACAGAGCAGGAGATGCAGCGTGAAATGGACTGCTTCTCACAAACCTGCGACAACTTCGGTCTCACTATCAGCACCAAAAAGACCGAAGTTATCTACCAGCCTGCCCCAGGAAAGCCATACCAGGAGCCGCGCATCACGGTGAAGGGCCAGAACCTCCAGGCAGTCGACAACTTCACCTACCTGGGCAGCATACTCTCTCGCGCAGTGAACATAGACGCTGAGGTCAACAACAGGATTGCCAAAGCTAGCGCCGCCTTTGGGAGACTCCGTGAGAACGTCTGGGCGCGGAGAGGACTCAGCCTTACCACCAAGCTGAAGGTCTACTGTGCAGTGGTCCTTACCACCCTCCTTTACGCCAGCGAGACCTGGACTGTCTACAGCAGACACGCCAAACAGCTGAACCATTTTCACCTGAGCTGTCTCCGCAGACTCCGCCACATCAGGTGGCAGGACAAAGTCCCTGACACGGAAATCCTGGAACGAGCTGGGCTCTGCAGCGTCTACACCCTCCTGCTGAAAGCCCAAGCCAGGTGGGCTGGACATGTGGTCAGAATGCCAGACAGCCGATTGCCTAAGCAGCTGCTGTACGGAGGACTGTGTCAGGGCAAGCGCTCAGTCGGGGGGCAGAAGAAACGTTACAAAGACTGCCTCAAAGCGTCCCTCAAAGGCCTGGGTGTCAACATCAACACGTGGGAGACGCTTGCCCTCGACCGTCCAGCTTGGCGCAGCAAGATCACCACAGGAGCCCGTGCAGCTGAAGTCAGGCGCATCATCGAGGCGCAACGAAAGCGTGCTGTGCGCAAGGCCCGAGCAGCATCCACTGCCACAACAGCACCCACCCACTTGTGTCCCACATGTGGGCAAGCCTTCAGGGCCCGGATTGGCCTCATCAGTCACCTCCGGACCCACAGCCGCCAATCTCCCATTTGACTTTGAAGCCATGGTCATCTTCGACTACGAAGGACCAACAACAACAACAACAACCTTTCCTGTGCAGACATCTCACTCTGCGACAACTCATTTCAGGGAGGTAGCACCCCTGCCCCCTGCAACCCCATATCCCCCCACGGTCAACCTCCAGGGATGTATGTAATACTTTGTTTAGTGATTTTGTCTAATCTGTAAACCAAGTTGGATATATGCAGAAAATGTGACATTAAAATATGTACTTATATTATACTATCATGTATATTCTATTACAACTTTAAGCAGGTCTACAGGGAGTTTGGCCTCATCACATAGGACATCAATAGCGTAGCTCCTTAGCAGCCAGCCAGCTAGTTTAAATAATGTTAGCTATGCTAATGAACGAATGACATCTGTTAAACTCACCTCAACATGTCTTTTACATTTTAACCCACGATGGGCAATAGAAAAGTCACTGTTGCAAACAGTGCAGCGAGCAACCCTGTCATTATTTTTGAGGTCGACTGTAAAGCCCGCCCACAGAGAGAACTGATAGGTCTACTTAGCAGGAGTCCGCAATCGTTTTTGCACCGCAGACCGGTTAAATATTGACAATATTCTTGCGGACCGGCCAACCGGGGGCGGGGGTGTTAATCACAACCGGAGTATAGGTGATAAGTCAATCGCATCATAACATTTTAAGTAACGTTTGGATATTAAACACACAGCGCATATTTTCCCTGTATGAACATATAAAATCATTGGAACACACCAATATCGCTGTATCAGTGGGAGCCCTGGGCTTGTTTTCCTGCAACAACACGGTCCAATCGAGGGGTGATGGGAGACAGCGATACTCGAAGGGGGTTCCTTATGTCCAGTCTATTCCGCAGTTTAGTTTTCGTTGCATTCATTGCAGAAAACTCCGCTTCACAGGGATATGTTGGAAATGGAAGCAACGTTTTCAGTGCTTCCGTGGCTATCTCAGGATATTCAGCCTTGTCTTTGATCCGGAATGCCGGCAGAGGTGTTATGTCAAACATACTTTTCAGCCCACCATCATTTGCAAGCTCGAGGAGTTGATAGTTTTCCCGTGCTGACATGGATGATTCACCGGGGACATTCACAAATGGGTCACGGACCCATTCCTTTGCATGTCTCGGGTCACTGATGACCTCACGTGCGTTAAAATTCAACAGTGCGTGACAGGGAACGAGGAAAGGTGCAGCTGACTCATATCGTTTCATATCGCCGAATCATATCGTTTCCTCATGGCCCGGTGGCTGGAGACCACTCTTAGCACGAAGAGAGACCAATCAGGATGCTCACTCTCCCTCTCCCTCTCCAAAAAATCTGTTTCCAGGATATTGTATATAATTTCCTGGCCTCAGAGAGCCACTATCGTTATGTGGGAGACTCCCGGAACTTCCGGGAGAGGTGGGATGTCTGCCTGTGCTGTCATACAAAGTTTCTCTGCTAAGATGGGAAAATCTGCAGATGCTGGAAATCTAAGGAACACACACAAAGTGCTAGAGGAACTCAGCAGTTTAGGCAGCATCCATGAAAAAGAGTAAACAGTCAATGTTCCAGGCCGAGACCCTTCATCGGGACTGGAAAAAAGATGAGGTTAGAGCAGTGGGGGGAGGGGTGGAAGAACTACAAGGTGGTAGGTGATAGGTGAAACCAAATGTGGGGGAAGAGGGGAGGGTGAAGTAAAGAGCTGGGAAGTTAACTGGTGAAAGAGGTAAGGGGCTGGAGAAGGGGAATCTGACAGGAGAGGGTAGAAGACCATGGAAGAAAGGGAAGGGGGAGGAGCACCAGAGGGAGGTGATGGGCTGGTAAGGAGATAAGGTCAGAATGGGAAATGGGAATGGGGAATGGAAAAGGAGAGAGCGAGTGCCATTACTGGAAATTTGAGAAATCGATGTTCGCACCATCAGGTTGGAGGCTACCCAGGTGGAATATAAGGTATTGCTCCTCCAACCTGAGTGTTGCCTCTTCGTGGCAGTAGAGGAGGCCATGGACTGATGTGTCGGAATGGGAATGGGAAGTGGAATTAAAATGGTGGCTACCGGGAGATCTCGCTTTTTCTGACGGATGGAGCGTAGCTTTCTGTGCTCTGTGTTCTGGAATGAAGCTCACTTTCCTTAGATTTTAGGCTTTTCCTACATTGATGAATGTTTTGTTGGTGATGTAATTTATTCCGTGGGAGTTCTTGCTCATTTCACAGTATTGGAACATGATAATTAACTCCAGCCAGAATGAGAAATGATAACCAACTGCATTTGATTATCGCATTATGTTTGCCGTCGCTGGATGAATCCAAATCATGTTTTTTTTAAAAAAACTAATTTCAGATTGTCTGATAGCTGATCGGGCAAATATATATTGCAGTACGGAACAAAGTCATCCAGAAATGGCAGTGAACTGGGTTCAATTCGAGCCTTTAAGTTCGCCCCAGTACCTTTGGGCAAGTAAAGCAAAGAAATGAGGAAGAATACTGAAGATGTTATGTTTGAATGCATGCAGAAAACAGAATAAAGTTGATGATCTTGTAGCACAGTTAGAGATTGGCAAATGTGATGTTGTGGGTATCTCTGAGTCGTGGCTGAAAGAAGATCATACAAGGGTGATTGATAAGTTTGTGGCCTAAGGTAGAAGGAGATGAGTTATACAGCTCTCATTGCATGCACATGCAGTTCAACTCTTTGAGTGATTACGTAGAAAGTTTGAAGTTAATACCTCGTCTCCTTCTACCTTAGGCCACAAACTTATCAATCACCCCTGCTGCGCGCACTTTCTGGAGGTCCAAGGTCCGTATGCTCCACAATCGGTGGACTATGTGTAGATGTAGGAGGGGACTATGTTGAAAAATAAATGTGCTAGGTTTTCTAAAATTGACTTTTTCTAGCTTGAGCCACAAACTTATCAATCACCCCTTGTAGTTGGGAGCTTAACATTCAATAATACACATCGTACTGGAAGGGCAGGCAGGTAGGCAGAAGGGGTGAATCTGTTGGTAAAAATTGAAATCAAATCCTTAAAAATAGGTGACATAGGGCAGGAAGATGTAGAATCCTTCTGGGTAGAGTTAAGAACCTGCAAGAGTGAAAAAGTCCTGATGCAAGTTATGTACAGGCCTCTGAACAGTAGTTAGGATGTGAGCTACAAATTACAATGGGAGATAGAAAAGGCATGTCAAAAGGGCCATGTTACAATAATCATGAGGAATTTCACTAAGTGGGTAGTTCAGGAAATCAGGTTGGTGTTCGATCCCAAGAGAACAAATTTGTACAGTGCCAATGAATCACAGGGGATTTCAATATGCAAGTAAATTGGGAAGATCGGGTTGGAGCTGGATCCCAAGAGAATAAATTTGTAGAATGCTTATCAGATGACTTTTTAGCACACTAGGGGAATGACAATTCTGGATTGGGTGGAATTGGATTGCAGAATAGCAATAGTGTTTCTGGGAGAAACCCGAAGGCATGGGAAAGATATATGCCAAAGATGAAGTTTCCTATAAGAGGTTAAGTCAACTATCGCTGACAAGGGAAGTCAAAGACAACCTAAAACCTAAAGAGAAGGCATATAATACACCAAAAATTAGTGGGAAGTTAGAGAATTCAGAAGATTTTAAAAACCAATAGAAGGCAACCAAAAAAGCCATAAAGAGGGAAAAAAGAAATATTAACATAAGCTAGCCAATAAGACACTAGCAGAATGCCAGAAATGTGAGTGTGTCATGGGGCAGAACTGGGTGTCATGGCTATTATTAAGGAGAAGGTGCCTGGGAAGCTTAAAAGCCTGAAGTAGATAATGCAAGTCACCCGGACCTCAGGGACTACACCCCAGGGTGGAGATTGTGGAGGGATTAGTCACGAATTTTCAATAATCACTAGTTTCTAGAATGGTTCCTAAAGACTAGAAAATTGCATATGTCACTCCACTCTTTGAGAAAGGAGGGAGAGAGGAAATTATAGCTTAGTTAGCCTAATTTCAGTGGTTGGAAGGATGTTGGATTTGATTATGGAGGATGAGGTTTTGGAGCCTTTGGAGGTACGTGATAAAAAAGGCCAAAGTCAACATGCTTTCCTTAAGGGGAAATTTTGGCTGACAAATTTGTTGGAATTCCTTGAGGAAATATCATGTAGGAGAAACAAAGGAGAGTCAGTGGATGTTGTTTATTTGGATTTGCGGATGGCCTTTGACAGTGTTCCGTGCATGGTGCTGCTTAACAAGATAAGAGCCCATGGTATTACAGAAACGGTACTAGAATGGAGAGGAGGTTGGCAGGAGGCAAAGAGTTGGAGTAAAGGGGGCCTTTTCTGGGTGGCTGCCGGTGATTAGTCGTGTGCTGCAGGGGTCGGTGTTGGGACCACTTCGTTTCACAGTATATGTCAGTGGCTTGGATGAAGGAATTGATGGCTTTGTTGTCAAGTTTGTGGATGAATCAAAGATAGGTGGAGGAGCAGGTAATGTTGAGGGAACAGGGAGTCTGCAGAAGGACTCAGACAGATTTGGGCAAAGAAGTGGCAGATGGAGTATAGTTTAGGGAAGTGCATGGTCATGCACTTCGGCAGAACGAATAAAGCCATGGACTATTTTCTAAATGGGGAGAAAATTCAAAAATCAGACGTGAAAAGGAATTTGGGAGCCCTTGTGCAGAATTTGTTAAATATTAACTTACAAGTTGAGTCAGTGCTGAAGAAAGGCATATGCAATGTTAGCATTCATTTCAAGTGGACTAGCCCACAAAAGTAAGGGTGTAATGCTGAGGTTTTATAAGGCATTGGTCAGACCACATTTGGAGCAGTTTTGGGCCCCTTATCCAAGTAAAGGTGTGCTGGCATTGGAGAAGTCCAGAGCAGGTTCAAGAGAATGATCCCAGGAATGAAAGGGTTAAAATATGAGGAGCGTTTGAGGGCTCTGGCTCTACTCGCTGAGGTTTAGAAGAATGAGGGGGATGTTATTGAAACCTATTGAATATCAAAAGGCCTAGACAGAGTGGATATGGAGAGGAGTATAGGACTGGAGAGCACATCCTCAGAATTGAGGGGCATCCATTTAGAACAGAGATGAAGAAAAATTTCTTTAGCTGAGGGGTGGTGAATGTGTGGAACTCATTGCCACAGACGACTATGCAGGCTAAGTCATTGATCACATTTAAGGTGGAGGTTGATAAGTTCTTGATTAGTCAGGGTGTCAAAGGTTACGGGAAGAATGGAGGAGAATGGGGCTGAGAGGGATAGTAACTCAGCCTTGATGGAATGGTGGAGAAGACTCGATGGGCCAAATAGCCCATTCCTACTCCTATGTCTTATGATCTTATGGTCTAATTTTTTCCTTGTTCCTGATGGCTACCTACTGTCTAAAAATGTGATCATAAGCATACATGAGATCGTAGACGGGAACAGAATCATCTCCTGCTGTGATGTTCCCAGTTGCTCCAGGAAGTTGTTGTGATTCTACTTTTAGGCCTTGTCTGTAAAACAAAAACATCTTTTGAGTGGGCTGTTAGTGGTTGGCCAATGGTTCTCAAACCGCACCATTTGGGACCCAATGGTTTCAGGAGTGAATGGAAGGTCTGGAGTTTGCACCTTCTCCCTGAGACTGTGTGACTTTCCTCCGGGTGCTCCAGTTGGCTCCACATCCCAAAGTCATGCAGGTTGGTAAGGGGATTGATCACTCTAAATTGTGCCAAATGTGAAAATGAGTTATAAAACTTAGTAGAGTTGATGAGAAAGTGGGGAAAATAAAAAATGGGATGAGCGTAGGATTATCGTAAATGGGCTGTTGAAGGATAGCCTCATCTCTGTATGATTTTATGAAACAGGACAAAACTAAAATAACAATTGGTCTCTCACAGAACGGAGAAGGTATCATTCCCTGGTTAATGTGAAAGGCCCGTGACAGCTGTAGCTGCTAGTCTGAAGATTTTCCGATCCTAAAGTACCACTACAGGACTTTATAAGCTAAATGGAAACTGCCGCCTCAAATTTTTTAATATAAAAATTCCACTTTACAAATATGAGTGATTTACTGATACTTGGAACTAATTCTGATAAAAGTGAAGAGGCTTTGTATAATGAGATATAAGCCTTTTTCTTTCCAACGTGGCTTAGAATAAAGAGGAAAATGTATATGCCTGTGTACAAACCTTGCACTAACTACGGCTATGTATCATTTCATTACATTTTATAGAAACACCTGTGTCAACATGGTTCAACCTGGAAAGCAATGGTGGGCACATGCTGTATGCATTAACTCTTCCACCCTGTGTGTCAGTGCATGATAGGTCGCATCTGGTGTGCAAGCAGAATCACTCCCTGTGGAAACATACGCCAGGACTCCCTCAGTTTGCAGAGACCTGTGCATCCCACTGGTGTTAGTAAAAAACTACCATTTGCACATAAAACCTTCTTTAAAATTTAAATTAACAACAGGAAACGTGCAATTACTGTTTCTCCAGCGGGCAGCTGAAATTCCTGAACCATGCATTGTGTAGTACTAGGAATGCCATTATATTTAGTGCTGGAAGTCACATACAGCCAAGCTACTAAACCTTACAAAACAGGCTTTTATGTTAAAGGCTACAATTATTGTTAAGCGAGATGACTGCATTGGTCTCTGATCATTATGTTCTCCAATTAATGATGGGTTAGTATGATTACCAGGTGTAGATTACTGAAGTTACTCCATGGATTTTCAATAATCCAGTTTTGGCAGCAATAGCATCTCATGACTCACCTATTTTCATCTGTGCTACCCACTGATTATGTGCTTCAGTTCATCACTTACTGCCTGCTTCCCAGCAGTGTGGTTGCTGTTTACATATAGCACCAGTTATAGGAATGCAATCCCAGCCAATTGTTACCTTTTTAAGGTAACACGAATTTGATGATACTTAGATTGTTCAATATATGAGATAGTGAAGTTCTGACAAAGATCCACAAGGAAAGTATAACACATATGCGACAAGTATTTGCTAGGTTTTGAATGGAAGCTAGCTCAAAGTGACACACACATTTACTATGACTAGTATTAGTCTATTAACCTGACTCTCCCAAAGTATTTCCTCCATATGTCCACTGGAACTTCCAGTGGAAGGCTGGCATTTATAAGATCCTGACATTCCACCAAGTTTCTCAGGGGCTTTGAGATGCACAAAAGTAAAGTCTCTAACTTTTGTGTCGAAATTTAGGATTTAGAGATGCTTAGCTGAGGTTTCGGTTGGAGAATATAGAGATTTATCAATGCATGGATCACAACTTCTTTGAAAGCTGAAAACATCGTCCTGATGTCCTCTTACTTGTGTTTGAGTGAGGAGTAGTAAAGTGAGGGCAAGAACTCCTGATGAAAGAAATCTTGGAGTAGAATTAATCTTAAAGAGTAACATATCAAACACATGAATTATGTCCCACCCAACACTGAACCACTTAACCTTTTGTTCTGTATTTCAGGTCCAGAATGTTCCAAAAATTTCACGGAGCAAAGTGCAGAGATCAAATCACCTGGGTTTCCTGACAAATACCCAAATAATCTGGAATGCACATATATGATCTTTGCACCAGCCACGGCAGAGATTCTCCTGGAGTTTGAAAGCTTTGACCTGGAACCGGATAGCAATCTACTAGAAGGAATGTTATGCCGCTTTGACAGATTAGAAATTTGGGATGGTTTTCCAGGAGGTAAGAACAGTTTGTATCCCCCAGAAATTCTACTTAGTTTAGCAATCTGAAAACCGGAAGCCACATTTCCAGCAAGGCCCTGATCAGTCATTAAAATCGAGCAAGGTTGTCATTACATAATTCAAGTTGTAATTAGAAAGTTGTTAATAAAACAAGATATTAAACTGGATATTATGGAGCTTATTCATAATCTGCTGGAACATCTGGACTGGAAAACACTGCAAGTTAGAAGTTACCATTTTCATCCAACAGATGTTTTTAAGCATTGGAGGAAGATATGTAGTTGTACTTTACGTACTATCATGATACTGATACAGCTTTGCGGAATGTTGGTGTTTTCTTTCAATAAAGGGAAGTTTTGAATAGCAACAAACAATATTTCTAGTTAAAGCAAAGTAATTTTGTTTTAAAACAATAAACCCCACTTCTCCAAAAGCATTATGTATTTTAATATAAAGAAAAGCAAGGGCAAACTGGAAGAAGATGCAGCAACTTCCATTCCAATAGTTAAGTGCAGACACTTCACCTGCTTTGCTGAGCACCTGTGCTCTGATTGCAATGGCCTCCTTGTGCTTTCGACTGCAAGACACTTCAACTCTCCTCTCCATTCACACCACCCGTTGCTTTATTTTCCACTGCCAGGGTAAGAACAAATGCAAATAAAAGGAACAGCATCTCATATTCCACCTGGGTTGTCCACTAACAATGAATTCTAACATTGTGTTCTCCATTTTCGTAATCACCCATACAAAATGCTGGCGGTCACACTGTATCTTTGGGCTGAGACCCTTCATCAGGACACTTTTTGGTCTTGGTCTGAAACGTCGACTGTTTATTCCTTTCCATAGATGCTGCCTGACCTGCTGAGTCCCTCCAGTATTTTGTATGTGTTACTCTGGATTTCCAGCATCTGCAGAATCTCTTAGGTTCTCCAGTTTTATGTAATCTGCTTCTCCTCTATTCCTTTCTCTCTCCTTCTGATCCAACCAGGTCCTCTCATACACACCCTTCTTTCCAAATCCCATATCCAGTTTCTATCCCTTCTCCCAGCTGATTCCATCTGCTTATCATGTACACACTCTACCTAATGGATCCTCTATCTCCTCCCCTCATTGTTCCCATCTGCCCACCATCCCTCCCACATCTGGTTCTGCTCATCACATTCCTTCCCTATCAGATTCCATAATCTGACGTCCTTTGTTTCCTCCACCATCACCTGCCAGCAGCTGTCACCTTTCCCCCCACCCTCGACGGTCTCCATCTGCCAATTAACCCCTCCCGCACATGGATTGACCTATCCCTTGCCTGCTCTTCCTTGCTCCTGCCCTCCCACCTCTGTGTACAGGCTACTTCCCTTCTACATTCTCAGCCCTGCTGTTGCCTGACCCACTGAGTTCCAGGCTTCCAGCATCTGCAGTCTTTCGTGTCTCTGTCTAAATACTACCGTTACCAAACCTTTCAAGACACCTGAGAACTGTCTAACTAGATAAAATCTTGAGACAATGAGGGCAGATCACCAGACATAAACAAGGAAGAGATTTAATTTCTAAAGTAAGTGAGTGAGCAAGAGGTTTAGAAAGGGAATCTCAGAGTTTGGGCCTGAGTAGCTCCATGGATAGAGTGAAGGAAAGTCAAGAGCTGATAACTTGGAAGAAACAAAAAGAAATGTTTCAGTGGTGTCAAGCATCATTTTATATGCTGAAGATTCAAGGATGAGAGAACAGATGGGCTTAAGTGACTGCGTAGATTTGAGGTTACTGGAAGGAGTTAAAATAGGTGAATTTATGTGAAATGATTTACGTTCTGCCTGGAAATGTCATGGCACATCTTTAGAAAGTGCAGAGACCTATATGAGTAGGTTTCTGTACCTCTTCTCCTCAAGCTATGGTGGGCTATCAAGAAAACGCCTGCAAAAAATGTACCCAGTTATGTGTGATGAGTTGTAATTTCAACACAGTGAAAATTGAAAGGATTGGTGGTGGGGGAGATAGCTTTTTAGGATGGTAATTTGAAGTTGGGAGGCATTAATCATGGAAATACTGATACAGTGGTGTGCTCAGGGATGCTATGAGCAACAGACAGTTCATTAATTTTGAAATAATAGTTCTCCTTTGGATCTCTGTTACTGTGATTTAAAATCTTATGAATTATAGAAATTGCAGCATGAATTTGCTTTATTACTCTTCTGTTGCTGTTAACTCTTCATCTGATGCTACCTTCTCTCATCGATTTCTATGCTCTTCCCTCATATCTTTTAACATGCTTCCTTTTTCAAGAATATATTCAATTGCTTTCTAAATTATGTTAGATTTTCAGCCTCGATAGCTTCTTGTTCTTGTTCTAATAATCCACCACGTTTTATAATTGCTTCTAACAGCTCTCTTTGTTCGTCTAGTGCAAATCTTTGTTGCCAGTTCACCAGCCAGTAGAAACATTTTTCAATTATTTATCCATTCAAAGCCTTTCATTACTCTTCAGTTCAAGAGATGAAAGCCACAATAGTTCAAATATTTTTCAGAACTATAACTTTAATTCCTGGAAACAACAGGAATTCTGCAGATGCTGGAAATTCAAGCAACACACATCAAAGTTGCTGGTGAACGCAGCAGGCCAGGCAGCATCTGTAGGAAGAGGTGCAGTCGACGTTTCAGGCCGAGACCCTTCGTCAGGACTAACTGAAGGAAGAGTGAGTAAGGGATTTGAAAGTGGGAGGGGGAGGGGGAGATCCAAAATGATAGGAGAAGACAGGAGGGGGAGGGATGGAGCCAAGAGCTGGACAGGTGATAGGCAAAAGGGGATACGAGAGGATCATGGGACAGGAGGTCCGGGAAGAAAGACAAGTGGGGGGGGGGACCCAGAGGATGGGCAAGAGGTATATTCAGAGAGACAGAGGGAGAAAAAGGAGAGTGAGAGAAAGAATGTGTGCATAAAAATAAGTAACAGATGGGGTACGAGGGGGAGGTGGGGCCTTAGCGGAAGTTAGAGAAGTCGATGTTCATACAGATGGGGAGCAGTGAGAGAGGGCTTCACTTCTTCGGGAGTTCAGTGAAACCATCTCTCACTGCTCCCCATCTGTAATTTCTTCGGCTCTTCAACTTTTCGACCACACTTTGACTCAGACTTGAACATCGACTTCTCTAACTTCCGCTAAGGCCCCACCTCCCCTTCGTACCCCATCTGTTACTTATTTTTATGCACACATTCTTTCTCTCACTCTCCTTTTTCTCCCTCTGTCCCTCTGAATATACCTCTTGCCCATCCTCTGGGTCCCCACCCCCCCCCCCCATCTTTCTTCCCGGACCTCCTGTCCCATGATCCTCTCATATCCCCTTTTGCCTATCACCTGTCCAGCTCTTGGTTCCATCCCTCCCCCTCCTGTCTTCTCCTATCATTTTGGATCTCCCCCTCCCCCTCCCACTTTCAAATCCCTTACTCACTCTTCCTTCAGTTAGTCCTGACGAAGGGTCTCGGCCTGAAACGTCGACTGCACCTCTTCCTACAGATGCTGCCTGGCCTGCTGCGTTCACCAGCAACTTTGATGTGTGTTACTTTAATTCCTGGTATCATTCTAGTAAATCTTCACTGTGTTCTTTCCTTAGCTCTATATTCCTTGGCACTAATGGAATGGCTTGCATTATTTGAAAGAGCCATTCAGCCTCTTTTCTTGGCTTTCTATTTAATATCCTTATGTATTGATTCCAGGATTCTATAGTTCTGCGACCCACATTTTCATTTTTACAGGTTTATGAATACAGTACCCTCTCTCAGATTTATATTTCCTCATTTTATTAAGTATTGGTTCATACTTATCATGACTATTTTTCTTGTCACAAATATGATCCCGAAGAGACATGACAGGGTAGATGTGGAGATAGTGAGGGAGTTTTGAATGGACAGCATAGTTAAAAGATTAGGCAACGGTCATTTAGGGTTATTGATTTACAGAATTGTATAGTTGGGAAACAGGCCCTTTGGCCCAACTAATCTACCTGAGTTTGACCTATATCCCACTGAACCTTTCCTACCTATGTAATTGTCTAAATATATTTTAAACGTTGTAATTGTAATAGCCACTAAGGATTCCTCTGGCAACTCATTCCATACACCTAGCACCCTTTCTGTGAAAAGGTTGCTCCTCAGGTCTGTTTTAAATCTTTCTCCTTTCAACTTAAAACAATACCCTTTAGTTTTAGACTCCCATACCCTGGGAAAAAGACTGTGACTATTCAGCTTATCTATGTCCCTCAAGATTTCATATGCTTCTGTAACATCACCTCACAGCTTCCAACTCTCATAGGGAAAAATAATTCAGCTTTTCATTATAACTGAAATGCTCCAGTCCAGATAACATCCTCATGAATCTTTTATGCATCATTTCCGCTTAATATCTCTCATCCTTATAAGGACCAGAACAATACTCCAAATATGGTTTCACCAATGACTTGTACATCAACATAATGTCGCAATTGCTTTTCTCATGCCCTGAAAGGTTGTGGAGTCGATGGCTGTGTGAACTGGTACAGAAGGGATGAAGCCTGAGGCAGATCAGCCTGAAACTCCTTCAATTTATTGATGTTTTTATGCTGTTTTCCTAAAATGTGTATCCATGTAAAATCTCTGTTGATGCCATTCCTTTTAAATTTGTTTTCAGCAAATGTTTGTACCCACGTATGAATCATTTGGAAATCAAAAGAGATCCTTGCACAAAACTATGGGACATTGTTGCATACTCCTACATTCCATTTTCCATTGCAAAATGCTAATTGTCTAAAACTGCTATTAACTGAAAGAGTAAATTAGGCAGACTTCAACAAGAAAGTAGGTCAAAATTCAGGAACACCACCGAAGATACTTTTACAAAATTCGCTTGACGGATATTTCTAGGATTAGTACACTTACAATGAATGCATGGTCCGTAGTGGGCAAAAGCAAGGGATCAAACAGTTTTCTAAAATTGCTTTTCTAAAAATAACCTTGAGATAATTTATTTTATTGCAACAATTACTTGCAGAAATTCATTTATTAAGATATCAAATCTTTATCTGAAAGTGCCAGAATCTGCAGCAGTTGCTGTCAAGTAATTTATTTATTGTTCTGATTAAGAAATAATATTTTAGTAATCTTTCAGACACGGTAATTAGCCTCTAAATTGTGCCATAAAGGTAATTTGAACTGTAATGCAGAGAATGTTTGATAACATTAGGCCTTGTTGTCTACTGAATTACCACTTACTTGACTCGTGTGTAGATTGGAATCAAAGGCAATTTGCCCAGTGCCAGTACTCTACCAAGTTAAGTCCTTCCCAACAGCTCAGGCTGGGATTTAAAAGTGGGTTCTTAAGAGATTATGCTAAAACTATGTGCCTGATATTAAAGCCAAGAACAATTGGCAATGAGAAAAATAACCATTTATTTGCAAAGTCAATCAGATTTTCAATAATATATGAATTATTTCAATGCACAGTTAGATTCAGAAAGATAACTTCACAGGTGCTCTTGATTCATTTCTTATCCATTGCAGTGTGTGAGATGTTTATCGAAATAGTGGAAATGCATTTGGAAAATATTAACTGATTGGCATTCCGAAGCTCAACTATTCCCCCTTTGTTTCCTTTACTGACTCTAATATTACAAGAACTGGCACCACATCAGGTGTCAGACCTCAATCCTTTGTCTCCTGAGGCAGCAACCATTTTTGTTCTAGTGCCCACTCAAATAGTTCCACAGAATTGGCAATTTATTCCAGTCCAAAATAAATATTCTCGATAAGCGATACTATAGTGGCAAATTACCAAGAGCTGAGAGCATATTAAAAGGATGGGAGATAGAGGAAGAAGGTCAGTGAATAGATATCTGGAGCGAATGTTCACGTGATGATTTCAGAGACTCATATTTGCACTATACCTCACAGCACTGTATCACAATGTAAACTACATATATTTGATATACTAACAGCTGGCTTGGATCATAGATTTGCACATATGTAACACAATCTCAGTGTTCAGATGACTTTTTAAACTCCTGGAGCAGTTTTCATAGTTTATAAGGTAATCCAACCTCCTCTGTGGAGCTGCAGTTATGGCCTTGTTAAGACATCCAAGTGAGCAATTACAGAGAGAAAGGAAAATAATTCTTGTTTGGATTTTCTGCTGTAATAATAATCAATTTTCAAATCATAATGCCTGTGCTTCTAGAGGAATCACTGCATAAAGCACCAGAGATTTTTATTAAGCAATATGTTTGAAAGAAAATTTCTGTGAGACACAGCTGTTTCTGAGAAAGTGGAAACATCATTTTTAAAAATGTTACCAATTTCCATTTGATATTAAATAACGTAAGATATAATAGGTATCCTATGGTCCTACTCTTCTGCTTTTGGAGCCAGGCAAATCTGCATAGTGTTTTGTTGGGAACTGGTGGAATCCATGAAACCATAAGGATGGAGAGTTGAATCCCTCCCTCTCTGTTTAGTGGTATCAATCCTACTATATTTCTTCTTGTTGTTCTACTAAGATTTAGTATCCTTTTGTTGAGATGAACTGCAAACTTGTTAATAAATGTCAAAAACAGCTGATAAATAATTTGTCCCTAGAAGTATTCCTCGAAGAATCACATAGCAAATTACTCCTCAAAAAACCTGAGAAGTAACAACATTAAAGAGAAATAAAACATAAAAATAGAAATATATGAAGACAGAAAAGTTATTGAGAAAGGAGAGAATCTAGTCTCGTACAAAATAGTAACCGTCAATGAAAAGATATGGAAAGGACAAAAAGTGAGATAAGAATCATAAACAATAAACATATAAACAAAGAAACCATATTTGGCCTGCTATCTCTAGATTACCCATTCCACTGATGTATCACTACATTCATATCTGATCATTTATTCATCATTTTTATTGTAAAATACCTCATTATTCAAAATTATTCAAAAAAAATCAAAAATTGGATAATATACCAATTATTTTTCTTTGAATAGCTGCAAATATAGAGAAGGAAAGTAATGGAGTAAAACAAATGTTACTGACATATAGGGAAGAACAGAAGTAGAAAAAAAAAGTAAAAGAAACATAAAGAGAAATAAGAAGAAAGAAATTAAATGTGTCACTTGTTTGTATATAAAATATTTGTCATTGGCTAAAAGCTGCTGATAATCAACATCTTAGCATCCATCTCAGTTTATTTCGTGTCATCTCGCGCTTTCTCATCAACGAAGTTATCTCAGGCATACATAGCCATGAATGGAATCATTTAAGACTGGCTCCATTCTGAGTGCTGAATCTATTAAGACCAAAAAATCCTTTGGATTTCTTGAACTCTTGGAACCTTGTCAAGAATCTTTTTATTGTGAAGAGATAGTAGATATTCTTGGTTTTTTTAGAATTGAAAGTCAATCACCCAGGGAATTGTGTGTCCAAGCTAGCATGTGTAAAGGTCTCTTTGTCAGTGGCTCAGTACAACCTGCAGAAAGGCACACTCAATAATATAACTCAGAATACAGCACAGAAAATCTTAGAAGCAGATTAATTTCCACAATTTATTCCACGTTAATGCCCAGTTATTTTAGGATCTGGATCAGGTTTGTTATCATCGGCATGTGACGTGAAATTTTTTTTAACTTAGCAGCAGCAGTTCAATACAATACATAATATAGAAGAAAAAAACAAATAAGTAAATCAATTACAGTATACATATATTGACTAGATTAAAAATTGTGCAAAAACAAATAATATTATTAAAAAGTGGGGTGGTGTTCATGGGTTCAATGTCCATTTAGGAATCGGATTGCAGAGGGGAAGAAGCTGTTCCTGAATCGCTGAGGATGTGCCTTCAGGCTTCTGTACCTCCTACCTGATCGTAACAGTGAGAAAAGGGCATGCCCTGGGTGCCAGGGGTCCTTAATAATGGATGCTGCCTTTCTGAGACATCACTCCTTGAAGATGTCCTGAGTACTTTGCAGGCTAGTACCCAAGATGGAGCTGACTAGATTTACAACCCTCTGCAGCTTCTTTCGGTCCTATGCAATAGGCCCCCTCCCCATACCAGACAGTGACGCAGCCTGTCAGAATGCTCTCCACAGTACATCTATAGAAGTTTTTGAGTGTTCTTATTGACATACCAAATCTCTTCAAGTTCCTAATGAAGTATAGTCGCTGCCTTGCCTTCTTTATAGCTGCATCGATATGTTGGGACCAGGTTAGATCCTCAGAGATCTTGACACCCAGGAACTTGAAGCTGCTCACTCTCTCCACTTCTGACCCTTCTATGAGGATTGGTATGTGTTCCTTCGTCTTACCCTTCCTGAAGTCCACAATCAGCTCTTTTGTCTAACTGACATTGAGTGCAAGGTTGTGCTGTGGCACCACTCCACTAGTTGGCATATCTCACTCCTGTACACCCTCTCATCTCCATCTGAGATTCTACCAGCAATGGTTGTATCATCAGCAAATTTACAGATGGTATTTGAGCTATGCCTAGCCACATTGTCATGGGTATAGAGTAGTAGAGCAGAGCAGTGAGCTGAGCATACACCCCTGAGGTGCACCAGTGTTGACGAGGAGGAGATATCACCAATCCACAGAGATTGTGGTCTTCTGGTTTGGAAGTCGAGGATCCAATCACAGAGGGAGGTAGAGGCTCTGGTTCTGTAACTTCTCAATCAGGATTGTGGGAATGATGGTGTTAAATGCTGAGCTAGAGTTGATGAACAGCATCTTGATATAGGTGTCTGCATTGTCCAGGTTTTCTAAGGCTGGGTGAAGAACCATTAAGATTGCATCTGCTATTGACCTATTGTGGCGATAGGCAAATTTCAGTGGGTCCAGGTCCTTGCTGGGGCAGGAGTTCAGTCTAGTCATGACCAACCTCTTGAAACATTTCATCACTGTAGATGTGAGTGCTACTGGGTGATAGTCAGTAAGGTAGCCCACATTCTTCTTCTAACTAAGTAAACTAACTAACGTAATTTCACAAAGTAAAATTAGTCTTGAAAATTAAATTATTTCATGTTTGCATGATATTTGCTCTTATGAGGAAACTGCTCTGGTATGACTTGCAGGCTGAGTCAGTTGTTAATGTGTCCAATGTGAGGGGTGAGGAAGGGTAGGAGGGGGTGTGAGGAGTGGGTCACCACTATTGGGTTGCAGTCTGCCTGCTCCTCCATTTGATGACACATTTAGTACAGCTCTTGGAACACTCTCAGATCTTGATTTGCAAAACTGTTATATTTATAAGATATTAGTTTCTAGTTTAGCAGGTAGCATAATTACAGGGGAGATTGGCTGTGAGTAATCACAATCCCGAATTGTCTCCTTTTCTCCACAAGCTAATGTTTAAGTTATTTTTTTTTCCTCCTGAACTGTGTACTCCAATTTATGAATAATTCAATCTTCTTGGCTCCATTTATCGTACTGCAATCCTCTATTAAAATCATCCTACTGCCGGTGTGTGCTTGATCGAGCCAGTGCTCATAGTTGGCCCTCAGGTTAATGCTGTGGCCCTTCTTACCTGCTACACTACCTACAGGATACATGCTGTACATGTCCTAAAGTGGGAGCCAGCAGGGAGTGGAAACCAGGCTTCAGAACGTGGAGCCTGATGCTCTATCGCAGTACCAGCAATGCTATCTGATTGACATTTTTGGGGGATCGAGGAGTGATGCTGGGTTGGAGCCTAGTATGAGGCAGTCTCATCCTCCGTACCTTCTCCTCATATGCTCCCTCTGTTTGCCCGTCTTACCATGACCAATGATATTAACCAGCCTGATGCACTATTTAAAACCTCTGTGTTTTTAATCGCAGTTTACAATATCTGAAAATCAGTCAAAGCACCATTGTGTAATGAAGACAATACAAATGAGCAGCATGATAGCATAATTGTTAGCACAATCACTTTACGGCACCAGTTGAAGTTGAGTGAAGTTATCCCCTTTGGTTCAAGAGTCTGATGGTTGAGGGTACTAACTGTTCCTGAACCTGGTGGTATAAGTTCTGCGGTCTGTGTACCTTCTTCCTGATGGCAGCAGCGAGAAAAGAGCATGTCCTGAGTGGTGGGGGTCCCTGAAGATGGATGCTTTCTTGTGACAGTGTTTCATGTAGATGTGCTTAATAGTGGGGAGGGCTTTACCCGTGATGAACTGGGCTGTATCCACTACATTATGTAGGATTTTCTATTCAAGGGTATTGGTGTTTCCATACCAGTCTGTGATGCAGCCAGTCAATATACTCTCCAGCACATATTTATAGAAGATGGTCAGAGTTTTAGATGTCATGCCAAATCTCCGCAATCTCGTAAGGAAGTAGAGATACTGCCATGCTTTCTTCATAATTGCACCTACATGCTGGGCCCAGGTCCTCCAAAATAAATACACTGAGGAATTTAAAGTTGCTGACCCTTTCCACCTCTGATTCCGTAATGACGTTCTTCTGAACACCACAGCTGGATCTGTCTCCACTTGTCCTTTCAACACCCACGTTAACTAAAGTTCTTATGTATGACACTTTTGGCTCCATTATCACTTACATTCTATTCTTTGGTTCTTGATGCGACAGGAACAATTTTTTTCTTCACTCTGGTAGGTTGAAGAGTCTGTTTCTGTGCTGTATGTCTCTATGACTCTAACCAGATCCCCACTGAAACTCCTCTGTTACAAGAGAACAATCCCAGCTTCTCCAATCTACCCAGACAACTAGTACTCATTCCATTTACTCTCTTCTCCACTTGCTCTGAGGCCTTCACGTTTTTGTACAATGTGACACCCAAAATCTGACACATTGCTCTAGTCTTGTAGGTCAGCTAGTGAATTACAAGTGTTCCTCTTTAGTTCCTGTCGTCTTTTCCTCAGGATCCTACATGCTTTAACTATTTTCTCAGCCTACCCTGTCATGGCCAGAATTTTATGCACTTACACCTGTATCTTTCTGTCTTGAACCCTGTTTAAAATATGCCCTTCATTCTTCCTATAAAATACATTTTTCTCCGTTGATATACCCAAAGTAAAGCAATGGTCCTTGTAGTACCCCAAGGCAACACCAATTTAGGTGTTTTCTTGTCCAAAAAAAACCCATTCATTACTATTCTGTTTTCAGTCACAAAGCCAACTCTTCAACTATGCTGCTCAATACCTTTCATTCTGTGCCTTTCCCTCATCATATCTATCTGACACATCATTAGAAAACTGATGAAAGATAAATCAAATGATTTTTCTTGGTTTCAGTATAGTTATTGATAAAACATGACACTAGAGCCTTTCGGCTCAATTGGTCATCTCCTCATTGAATATCAGCTAACTGCGCAATTTTGAATATGATGATTTTGAATAAGATAATTCCAGCCTCCAGAAATGGCAGGCCTTTTCTTGCAACTGTTTTTGGCTGCCAATGTGTGCAAAGATTTTGTCCATTTTTACCAGATGTTCGCAAGTGTTTTGGTACCATCACTACCTTCAAATGTGTTGGTATAATCATTGTACTCAGTTTGACAAAGACTGTAGCATGTGAGAAAGCCGGGCTGAAGGTCTTCTCCTTTTTGTACTTAGTTCTTTTTTTAAGGTTTCATGCATTCATCTCTATGTCAGACTGAAGGAGAAATTTCATAACATCAATTGATCAGCCACTGACTGTTGCTATAGAAATTCTCAGGATTGTAGTTGTGGGGATTTCCTCTTTACAACAAAAGAATGAACAAATACAAACTCCCCTTTTTGTCACAGAAGCACCGGTTGCCCAGGTGATCACGACTGAGTCAGTCACTGAAAATCCTCCGAAGGTTATTCCGTTTAAAACAGGAGTAGTTACTGAGATTACAACCTTTACAGTTTAAAAAACAGGGGAAAGGTACTAAAAGCAATAAAAATAGATTGGCACAAGGTAAGCCATTAAAGATTGTTAACCCGCATCACATGCAATAATTAATTGTGATCAAGCTGACACTTTTTTCCACATCTGAGAAAGTCCAACACCATTGTAGATTCATAATCCATTTTAAAATCAGGAGCAACGGTGCTGCTCTTATGTTCTATTGTTTCCTTGCATTGCTTGGAGAAGACGAGGGTCCCTGGAGTGAAGTATTTCAGGCAGCAGACCATACCTTATAATATGGTGGCAGGAACCCCTGCTGATTCGCTGTATTGAAGTGCATTGGTAATTGCTTGGTATTACAGACCAGTGGTTAGGAGGATTGTTTTCTTTTCTTAAAACCATCTCCCAATTGTTTTTGATACACAAGTTAAAAAATGTAATTTGTAATAGCCCTCTTGCTATGAGATTTTGATGCATTGTGGTATGTCCATCCATAATATGCAGCCCCAGAACTCCCTGCAGCAAACAAAGGATCCCAATAAACACCAAATAACTCTGCTGACTAAAATGGTTTTTCTAATGTAACATTAGAAAATCATGTTCAGATTGTTTCCATGTAATGGAATCAGCAACACAAGTAGAGTGAGCACTTTGAACAACTTGACATCATGGTGCTGTTTGTAAGAAATGTAGCCTTTCTTGCTCGAAGCTGTATAATAAATAGAATATTTCATGATATTCAAAACAAGAATAAAAACAGTGGGAGACGCTGATTGTCGTTGTTTCTGTGCGTCAGCACAGATTCTGACTGAGAAGCAAATTTTCAAAACACTGAGTGATCAGCTACTGATTGTTGCTATGGAAATTCTCACTGGGGGTGAAATACCGCTTTTTTAACAGAAGAATGAAAGTACCTCTGTTTTTTCTTTAATTAAAGACTAACATATCACTGCATTCACAGAAATTGCTCGTTCCACATTTTTATGTCCTTAGATTATGATGAAAAACAAACACTCTGCTAATTTCCTTTATTTATTAACAAGAGGAAGTCCAGGTCTCCAGCCACCCCCACTGCTTTTATTCTTGCTCTGAATGTCATGAAATATTCTGTTTGTTGTACAGTTGCAAGCAGAAAAGCTACATTTCTTAGAAGCAGTTCAGCCATGACCTCATGTTCAAGGTTCTTGATCCAATTGGGTTGTTGATTCCATCACACTTCAACAGTCTGGACATGATTTGCTAAAATATGACATTAGAGGTAAATATTAAAAAAAAATGATAACAGCCACAAACCTGATGGGACCAATATCTGTCCTGTACAATTGGCAAGTAGAATTCATGAATATTCTATGAGGATATTGTAGATTGGATCACATGTGGCCCCTCACTATATATTATGATATAATGTCTGAAATAACTCATTGATGCCAGTGCATCGGTGGAGCGGAAGTCAACGTCCTTACTCTTTCTTTTGAAATGGAGTCTAAATTTACAGCAGCCTCAGGTTTTATGGAACAGATAGAAGACTGTCAACTTAATCATAATTGATTAGTGCAAGTGAGGTAGGTAAGTATCACCAATGGCTTGTCCATGCTAATACATTCTTATTGTTCTTCAGTGCTTTTCATTTGCCTTTAATACACGCACAGTTAGTAATCTGCACTCTATAACATTAATTAATTTTAAGAGAAATGGAAAGAATGTTTATGCGAATGCTTTTATTAATGTCACAATGCATGCTTTCAATTCATTAAAGGCCATAGGCTCTAGGTAGGACAGCTGGTTTTAAGTGACAAACCAAATCTTCTCAAACTCCTAATAAGACATGGCCACTGTCTTACCTTCTCCATAGCTGTATCGATATGTTGGGACCAGGTTAGACCCTCAGAGATCTTGACACCAGGAACTTGAACTTGCTCACACTCTCCACTCCTGATCCCTCCATGAGGATTGGTTCAGGTTCCCTCGTCTTATCCTTCCAGAAGGCCATATTCAGCTCTTTGGTCTTACTGACATTGAGTACAAGGTTATTGCTCCGACACCACCCAACTAGCTGGTATATCTCACTCCTGTACTCCCTCTCATCTCCATTTGAGATTCTACCAACAATGGTTGAATCATTAGCAAACTTATGGATGGCATTTGAGCTATACCTAGCCACACAGTCATGGGTATATAGAGAGTAAAGCAGTGTGCTAAGCACACATCTCTGAGGTGCACCAGTGTTATCGTCAACAAGGAGGAGGTATTATTATCAATCTGCACAGATTGTGGTCTTCCAATTAGGAAATCAAAGATCTAGTTGCAGAGGGAGGTACAGAGGCCAAGGTTCTGTAACTTATAAAAAAGGATCAAGTCTAAAGATTCCCCTGAAGAGATTTTTTTTCAAATTATATTTTATAAAAACTGTTGGCTTAACCCTGTGCTGTTTTGCAACTTCTTGTCCTCTCCTGATTTCATAATTACGTGTCATTAATACACAAAGAACTGCTAATCCAAATTTGTGAAATAGACGCGAACAGAATGCTACATATGATCTAGAATGCAGCCTTCATACGCATACAATGCATTGTAACTGAGCAGGCAGAAGAAATTTTAGTTAACATGAACAATTAAGAATTGGGAATCATTTGAATACATCAAGCATTGAGTGCTTGAGCTTAATGTTGATCCACGCTCTATTTCAGCCTTCTCTTTAACCTTCTATTTCCAGAGTTCCACCAACAAGTTTGCCACTTTTAATAAAAGATGAAATTCTGGTCACTCCTACAGACTTTTCTCTTTCCAGCAGCCACTTGATCATTTTCAAACAATACGGACCTGTCCAAAGGCAATATTTTAATAGTAATATATTACTAATGTGTTGTCATTGACTCTCCATAGTGGGAACTCTGTATCGTTCCAGAACTGAGCTTCATTGCCCCTTTCAGTTTCCAATAAATAGAAATACTTGCTTCTTTTGTTGGGGAGCGGGTGGAAGGGTTGATCTTGCGAAAGCGGGATTTTAATTTCTGCTAAAAGTTTGCTTTTAAAATTACTTGAATGGCCTTACCTAAAAGAATGCAAGGTCACTCATTTTGCAGGTTGCCTGCCAAAACAGCTCAGACAAATCCTGTTTGCAAGCACCAAGTGCATTTTTGACACGCCTTTGAACTGTATACAAAATAAACACAACTGGCATTGTTGAAGTGGCTTTCTTTGATATTCGTTGTAAAGTGCATATGTAGGGCAATGATATCACCATGTCCCATGGTCACGTAACAAGATGTGGCCAGACATATGACATTGTTTTCGTGAAAGTTGAAGTAGACAACAATGAAAATCTTGTTTTAGCTATCGCCAAAAATGCTCCCAGTAAGAATACTTTGTCCATTTTGTATGGGCTAATTTGGCTGAGACACAGAAGTTTAGTAACAAAAATTGGAATGAATGCAGCTGTTTGAACTGAAGCATAGAACAAGTCCTAACTGCTGACAGAGCTTTCAAAACACTAATAGACTTCAATTAAGAATAAAACATTGCCAGGGATTAGAAATAGTTTCAAGACGCAATCAAAAGTTTGATAATGAATGCCACAAAATAAAAGAAGCCACTTTCTTGCTTTTTGGCAGTTACACAACTTTTCAAAAGTAGCTGCTGACATTTGTAAAGCAGAGAGAGGGCAAGGAGGTCTTGTCTTTGCTACTTATCACACAACTCAGTCAGACAACAATGTGATGAAAAATGTAATATTGGCATTTATTTCAAGGGAAGTAGAATATAAAAGCAAGGAGATAATGTCGAGCCTCTGTAAGACACTTGCCAGGCTGCACTTGGAGTATTGTCAACAGTTTTGGGCCCCATATCTCAGAAAGGATGTGTTATCATTGGTGAGAGTAGGAGGAGGTTCATGAGGATGATTCTGCGAAATGAAGGGGTTAACATATGAGGAGTGTTTGGGAGCTTGGGGCCTGTACTCACTGGAACTTAGAAGAATGTGGGGGATCTCATTGAAACCTATCGAATGCTGAAAGGACTAGACAGGGTGGCTGTGGAGAGGAAGTTTCCTATTGTGGGGGTATCCAGAACTAGGGGGCATAGCCTTCAAATTGAGGGGCAACCTTTTGGAACAGAGATGAGGAGGATTTTATTTTAGCCAGAGAATAGTAAATCTGTGGAATGCTGTGCCACAGACTGCAGAGGAGGCCAAGTCCGTGTATATATTTAAGGCAGAAGTTGATCATTTCCTGATCAGTCAGGGCATCAAAGGATATGGCGAGAAGGCAGGTGTATGGGGTGAGTGGGATCTGCGATCAGCCGTGATGAAATGGCAGTGCAGACTCGATGGGCTGAATGGCCTAATTCTGCTCCTATGTCTCATGATCTTATGGTCTAACAATTCTAATTTTTGATCATTGCACAGCACAAATATAAATTAAATTGTGATTGGATTATTTTAAAGAATTGAATTACAATTTAAGGTTGATGTATGTATTTTATTTACCAAGACAAGGAATAAAACAGGAGTGAAGAGAGTTGAAAGCAGTTTGAGGACATTGGAGGAGGGTTGATGTTATTTGAAATGAAAACAGAAAATGCTGGAGATATTTGTCAGCCAGGCAGTATCTCTGGGCAAAGGAACAGAAATAAGGTTTTAGTTTGAAGATCTTCCATGTTCTAATGGATCATCAATGAACCCAGTTGCTTGTCCTACTGAGCATTTCTAGCATTTTCTGTTTTTATAGCAGATTTTCAGTATATAGTGTTTTTCATATTGATTGTTTTTGATTGATCTCATTACAGAATATTACAAACTGACTGAAAATACAAGAGTTTTACTCTGAATTCTTCTGAAATGTATTTCAGCTTTTCAGAGTTTGCCACTCAATTTTCAGACCCAGGGTAAAGAGCTCTCTATTTCAAGTTATCTTCACCATGTGGTACTATTCCAGTGCAAGGGGATCGACATTTAATAATGAGAAAATGATACCACAAAAATGAAGTAGGGGAGGGAGAATATGGATTCCAAAAGTCTCAAAAGTTGAAGCGAAGTGTGAAGTAATGTCATTAGGAACATTTATTTTCTACAACTTTTTGCCCTAATGAGCTTTCAAAGTGTTGCCTTGAAAATTAATTGCTCATGTTATTACAGTTGACCTGTTGACAAACATGACGGTCAATTTTCACTTAGTAAGATGAATGAGGCAAACAGGCTGTGAGACAGAAATACCCCGAGGATTCAATTGGTAACAACTATATTTTTATTGGAGAATTTTGGAGGATGGCGATATTTTACACCAACCTCAATGAGCAGATGAAATCCTGATTTTACGACCTGAAAAATAGAATCTCAGCAATACTACAGACATTGGATAATGTCCTGAAATGTCCCACACAATCATGAAGTGAAGTTTTAATAATGATTAGATTTCTTTGTCACATGTACAATGAAACATTGAAACATTGAAACATACGGTGAAATGCATCATTTGTGTCAACAACCAACGCAGTCTGAGGATGTGCTGAAGGCAGCCTGAAAGAATCGCCACGCTTCTGGCCCAACATACCCTTAGAATTGTGAGAATTGTGGGAATTGTGGGATGAAACTGGAGGACCCAGGAGAAACCCACGTGGTCATAGAGAGAACATACAAACTCTTTACAGACACTGGCAGGAATTGAACCCACATCACTGCACTGTAAAGCATTAGGCTAAACACTCAAACAACAGGAATTCCGCAGATACTGGAAATTCAAGCACAAAATGTTCAAGTCTGAGTCAAAGTGTGGTCGAAAAGTTGAAGAGCCGAAGAAATTACAGATGGGGAGCAGTGAGAGATGGTTTCACTGAACTCCCGAAGAAGTGAAGCCCTCTCTCACTGCTCCCCATCTGTATGAACATCGACTTCTCTAACTTCCGCTAAGGCCCCACCTCCCCCTCGTACCCCATCTGTTACTTATTTTTATGCACACATTCTTTCTCTCACTCTCCTTTTTCTCCCTCTGTCTCTCTGAATATACCTCTTGCCCATCCTCTGGGTCCCCCCCCCCACTTGTCTTTCTTCCCGGACCTCCTGTCCCATGATCCTCTCATATCCCCTTTTGCCTATCACCTGTCCAGCTCTTGGTTCCATCCCTCCCCCTCCTGTCTTCTCCTATCATTTTGGATCTCCCCCTCCCCCTCCCACTTTCAAATCCCTTACTCACTCTTCCTTCAGTTAGTCCTGACGAAGGGTCTCGGCCTGAAACGTCGACTGCACCTCTTCCTAGAGATGCTGCCTGGCCTGCTGCATTCACCAGCAACTTTAATGTGTGAGACTAAACACTGTTCTCATTCTGTCCTCTTCTGAGTTCAGAGAAGATGCTGTTACCTTAATACCAAGCAGATACATGAGTGGATTTCCAGGTGTTTTTCCAAAACTGGTTGCATTAGTTTAAATCTGTTTTTTTCTTATTCGTATTTTAGTCTGTCCAATATTTTACATATGTCAGTTTTCAATTTTATTAGCTATATTTCTGTCCAAGTACTCAATCTAAAGATCCATATGTTTCACTTAAGATTGAACCTGAATGAAAATACTGATAGCCAGTACAAAAGTGCTTTACAAAAGTATCTTAATATGCCAGTTAACGTGGTTTAGAAGACGTAGGTTTTGTGTCATCAGTGGAAGAATTTTTCCCGAAGTATGTATCAAGCCTTTCTGACAGGGAGAAGGTATTTCGTATTCTATGCCTTAACTTCTGAAAGGTCTTTGATAAATTACTGCATGGGAGACTAAGCTCAGTCAGTTTCAAGGGTAGGACACAAGCCTGAATTCACAACTGGGTAATGGAAAAGAAGTAGAGAAGTCCCAAGGGCCGATGCTTGATTCTCTTCTACTAATGGTGTATCGAAATGATTTGTAAAGTAATTAATTTCGCATGTCACACATTTGGGGGGTGGGGGGATGGGGTGATGTGCAAGGAAGGCAGTGGGAATAGAGGAGGCAACTGAAAACGTACAAGGAGAAATTGACAAAATTGCTGATCAGTCATGAATAAAGTTTAAAATGCAAATTGCAATGTACCACATCTTGGAAAGAAGAGTGGGTTGATTACTTTGCTTTAACTGGCCTTGAAGTCACCCTCCATTTCCTGCTTGGTTGCCCCTATAATTTGATTTCAATACCACCATTTTTTGGCTATAGTTATTTGTCCTCCTGACTCACATGAGAGTCCTGTGCATTAATATGGCCCCATAATATTAATAAAATCCAAACTGCATTGAAAGTGATGTCAGAGCAAAGAAACTTGCACTTGCCAGAATAAATCAGTTCAGCAGCTAATGAGAGGTCAAAGACCTCTTTAGGTTAGTGGAAAAATGTCCTCTGCACGAGCTAGAAGAATTGCCGTGCTCCTATTAAGTCTCTTAGTGTCATGGACTACATTCAACAGGTTTTAATTATTCCCATCTTGCTGCAAGACTTTAACCAGATAGTACTGTTAAAACCAGACTCTCTAAAGGCAGTGTTAAATAAATGCTATGAAATGCTTCCCATTGAATATCATCTCTCATTGTGCTAAGCACAATGTTCAAAAAGGCATTACGATCGTTAAAACTCTATTCATGTAGTTGGAATGAAAAGACTAAAAGTTCTAACGAGATTAAGTCCCATGCAAATACTTCTAGGTTAAATGTTTCTGTGTTTCAACTGACTTGGAGATTAGCAAAATGTACAGTAGAGAATGTTTTATTATAAAAGACATGAAAAGAACCAGAGGCTACAGTCTGTAACTCATCAGCAATCATTTCTTCATTATAATTACGCTCTCCAGTCATTGATATTTACTGCTTTTCCTTGTGATATGAGAGCTGATTGAGGAGATAGAATACATCATGTCTTCCTATTCAGCCATGATCCTTTAAACCAGGGGCTCCCAACTTGGAGTTCAAAAACCCCTTGCTTAATGGTATTAGTCCATGGCATTTAAAAGTGTTTGGAACCACTGCTTTAGACAAACTCCTTCAATAGTTCAATAAATAAAATCTAATCTTAGTTTGTGAAAAACGCTGTCAATTTGTGTATCTTTTTCATACATCATTTTTTTCTTATATTGATGTCAACAGAATCTCAAATATGTTTTATATCTAAAATATCAAATCAGTTATTGAAATTATTGGAAATGAAAATTGACAGCTGGTATAGGTAGCTTCCCCTCATGTTTTCAAAATTTAAAATGACATCATGTTTTGCACTGCAGTATCACAATTGTTTCAAAAATACTCTTATTTATTTAGGGGATATGGGAACATAGAACATAGTACAGCACAGTACAGGCCCTTCGGCCCACAATGTTGTGCCGACCCTCAAACCCTGCCTCCTATATAAGCCCCCACCTTAAATTCCTCCATATACCTGTCTAGTAGTCTCTTAAACTTCACCAGTGTATCTGCCTCCACCACTGACTCAGGCAGTGCATTCCACGCACCAACAACTCTCTGAGTAAAAAACCTTCCTCTAATATCCCCCTTGAACTTCCCACCCCTTAAAGCCATGTCCTCTTGTATTGAGCAGTGGTGCCCTGGAGAAGAGGCACTGGCTATCCACTCTATCTTTTCCTCTTATTATCTTGTACACCTCTATCATGTCTCCTCTCATCCTCCTTCTCTCTAAAGAGTAAAGGCCTAGCTCCCTTAATCTCTGATCATAATGCATACTCTCTAAACCAGGCAGCATCCTGGTAAATCTCCTCTGTACCCTTTCCAATGCTTCCACATCCTTCCTATAGTGAGGTGACCAGAACTGGACACAGTACTCCAACTGTGGCCTAACCAGAGTTTTATAGAGCTGCACCATTACATCGCGATTCTTAAACTCTATCCCTCGACTTATGAAAGCTAACACCCCATAAGCTTTCTTAACTACCCTATCCACCTGTGAGGCAACTTTCAGGGATCTGTGGACATGTACCCCGAGATCCCTCTGCTCCTCCACACTACCAAGTATCCTGCCATTTACTTTGTACTCTGCCTTGGAGTTTGTCCTTCCAAAGTGTACCACCTCACACTTCTCCGGGTTGAACTCCATCTGCCACTTCTCAGCCCACTTCTGCATCCTATCAATGTCTCTCTGCAATCTTTGACAATCCTCTACACTATCTACAACACCACCAACCTTTGTGTCGTCTGCAAACTTGCCAACCCACCCTTCTACCCCCATATCCAGGTTGTTAATAAAAATCACGAAAAGTAGAGGTCCCAGAACAGATCCTTATGGGACACCACTAGTCACAATCCTCCAATCTGAATGTACTCCCTCCACCACCACCCTCTGCCTTCTGCAGGCAAGCCAATTCTGAATCCACCTGGCCAAACTCCCCTGGATCCCATGCCTTCTAACTTTCTAAATAAGCCTACCGTGTGGAACCTTGTCAAATGCCTTACTAAAATCCATATAGATCACATCCACTGCACTACCCTCATCTATATGCCTGGGTTACCTCCTCAAAGAACTCTATCAGGCTTGTTAGACACGATCTGCCCTTCACAAAGCCATGCTGACTGTCCCTGATCAGACCATGATTCTCTAAATGCCTATAGATCCTATCTCTAAGAATCTTTTCCAACAGCTTTCCCACCACAGACGTAAGGCACACTGGTCTATAATTACTCGGACTATCCCTACTACCTTTTTTGAACAAGGGGACAGCATTCGCCTCCCTCCAATCCTCCGGTACTATTCCCATGGACAACGAGGACATAAAGATCCTAACCAGAGGCTTAGCAATCTCTTCTCTCGCCTCGTGGAGCAGCCTGGGGAACACCTCCTCTCCCTTAATATCAACATGCTCCAGAACACCAACCTCACTCATATTGTCCTCACCATCATCAAGTTCCCTCTCATTGGTGAATACCGAAGAGAAGTATTCATTGAGGACCTCGCTCACTTCCATAACCTCCAGGCACATCTTCCCACCTTTATCTCTAATCGGTCCTACCTTCATTCCTGTCATCCTTTTTTTCTTCACATAATTGAAGAATGCCTTGGGGTTTTCCTTTTCCCTACTCACCAAGGCCTTCTCATGCCCCCTTCTTGCTCTTCTCAGCCCCTTCTTAAGCTCTTTTCTTGCTTCCCTGTATTCCTCAATAGACCAATCTGATCCTTGCTTCCTAAACCTCATGTATGCTGCCTTCTTCCACCTGACTAGATTTTCCACCTCACTTGTCAACCATGGTTCCTTCACCCTACCATTCTTTATCTTCCTCACCGGGACAAATTTATCCCTAACATCACGCAAGAGATCTCTAAACATTGACCACATGTCCATAGTACATTTCCCTGCAAAACATCATCCCAATTCACACCCGCAAGTTCTAGCCTTATAGCCTCATAATTTGCCTTTCCCCAATTAAAAATTTTTCTGTGCTCTCTGATTCTATCCTTTTCCATGATAATGCTAAAGGCCAGGGAGCGGTGGTCACTGTCCCCCAGATGCTCACCCACTGAGAGATCTGCGACCTGACCCAGTTCATTACCTAGTACGAGATCTAGTATGGCATTCCCCCGGTCAGCCTGTCCACATACTGTGACAGGAATCCGTCCTGGACACACTTAACAAACTCTGCCCCATCTAAACCCTTGGAACTAATCAGGTGCCAATCAATATTAGGGAAGTTAAAGTTACCCATGATAACAACCCTGTTATTTTTGTACCTTTCCAAAATCTGCTTCCCAATCTGCTCCTCTGTATCTCTGCTGCTACCAGGGGGCCTATAGAATACCCCCAATAGAGAAACTGCTCCCTTCCTGTTCCTGACTTCCACCCATATTGACTCAAAAGAGGATCCTGCTACATTACCCACCCTTTCTGTAGCTGTAATAGTATCCCTGACCAGTAATGCCACCCCTCCTCCCCTTTTTCTGTCCTCTCTATCCCTTTTAAAGCACTGAAATCCAGGAATATTGAGAATCCATTCCTGCCCTAGTGCCAGCCAATTGAAAATGAGGAGACAATTAGCAATCACATTGATGGGTTTGGAGTCACACACAGGACAGACAAGGTGAAGATGGCAGATTTTCTTTTCGGAAAGACTACTACAGCTGGATATGGTTGTCAACGATAAGGACCCTGGATCTGAAATGTTAATTGTTTCTCCTTCTACAGATGCTGCTTGACCTCCTGAGTGTTTCCAACATTTTCAATTTTTATTTCAGATTTACAGTCTGCAGCATTTTTTGATGTTCATTTAGTCTAGACTATACTGTCGCTTCTCTTCCAAGAATTACAACCTTGAAGCAGTGCTTTACTGCATATTGGCAGGGCCTCGACCTGTCACATTTGCTCCCAGTGGTTTCTCCAGAAGAATTCTTTGTCAGCAATGTTAAGAATTTCTCTTTCCACAAATCTTGTTCAATCTTCTGAACATTCCCAGGATTTTTAGTTTTAATACACAACAGTCAGTAGTTCTGAACTTTATTTTTAAGACCATAAGACACAGGCACAGAATTAGGTCACTTGGCCAATCAAGTCTGCTCCGCCATTCTCCTACCTTCTTCCCATAACCTTTGACACCCTGACTAACCAAGAACCTATCAACCTCTGCTTTAAGTGTAATCAGTGACTTGGCCTCCACAGCCGTCCATGGCAATGAATTCCACAGATTCGCCACACTCTAGCTGAAGAAATTCCTTCTCATCTCTGTTCTAAATGGATGTCCCTCTATTCTGCAGCTGTGCCCTCTGGTCCTAGACTTACTCACTATTGGAAACATCCTCTCCACTTCTACTCTGTCCAGTCCTTTCAATGTTCAATAGGTTTCAATGAAATCCCTCCCTACCCCCCCCCCAATCTTCTAAACTCAGGTGAGTACAGGCCCAGAGTCAACAAACACTTCTCATATATTAACCCTTTCATTCCTGGAATCATTTTCGTGAACTTCCTCTGGACCTCAAATGCCAGCACGTATTTTCTTAGATAAGGGTCCCAAAGTTGCTCACAATAATCCATATGCAGACCAAACAATGCCTTATAAAGCTTCAACATCACATTCTTCCTCTTTTATTCTAGTCCTCTTGAAATGAATGCTAACATTGATTTTGCTTTCCTTACCACCGACTCAACCTGCAAGTTAACCCTTAGGGAATCCTGCACAAGTACTCCCAAGTCCCTTTGTACCTCTGATTTTTGAATTTTCTGCACATTTGGAGAATATTCTATGTTTTTATTTCTTCTACCAAAGTGCATGGTAATACAGTTCCCTACACTATATTCCATCCGCCAATTCTTTGCCCGTTCTCCCATTCTGTCCAAGTCCTTCTGAAGATTTTCTGCCTCCTCAACACTATCTGCCTCTCTACCTATCTTTGTATCATCTGCAAATTTAGCCACAGTCCCATCAATTCCATCATACAAGTCGTTGATATATAACAAGAAAAGAAGGGATCCCAGTACTGATCCCCCCCAGAACACCACTTGTCACTAGCAACCAACCAGAACAGGCACTTTTTTCTGACCCTTTGCCTCCTTCCAGTCTTCTGTCCATGCCAGTATCCCTCCTATAACACCACTGACTCTTATCTTGTTAAGCACCTTGTCAAAGGCATTGTGAAAATCCAAGTAAATGATGTCCATTGGCCCTCCCTTGTTTATCTTGTCTGCTATTTTCTCATATAATTTCAACAGATTAGTCAAGTAAGATTTTCCCTTAAGAAAACCATGCTGACTTTGGCCTATTTTACCACAGACTCAAACTGTGAGTTAACCTTCTGGAAATCTTGCACGAGGACTCCTAATTCTCTTTGTACCTCTGATGTTTGAACCTTCTCTCCATTTAGATAATAGTCTGCACTGTTGTTCCTTTTATCAAAATGCATTAACGTACATTTCCCAACACTGTATTCCATCTGCCACTTTTTTGCTATGTCTTTACTGATGATGTGCTTTGAAGATTAAAAGAACTGATTGAAGAATCACTGACAGTACTGAGATTCCTGGGGAATTAGTCCCCTTCTCAATGAAAACTACATTTGTGCTCACAACTAGCCCAAGTTAAATATCATTTCTCCCCCCTAATATTACTGCAGCATGGTGGGGGGAATTGATAACATTGGTTTATTGCCATCATGTGCACCAAGATACTGTGGAAACACTTTTGTTTGCTAGTTATCCATGTAGACCTTACCATACATAAGGACTGTACATTGAGGTAGTAAAAAGAAAGCAGAATGAGAATGTGATCATTTTTCATTGATTTGAGACATAACAGAAATGCTAGGAGTATATTTTCCACCTCACCAAATATATTGTCCACCTTACCAAATTCTACCAGCTCCTTTGCTAGGGTTAAAAAAACAGGAGAAAGTAAGGGGAAGGCTATTGTCAGGAGTGGATAGATGATTAATAATGAATACAAGTAAGTTAATGAAAATTGTGTAAAGTAAATTATCGCTCCACACCTCTGCAGATCACCAGGATAACACTTGGCTGGTAACAGAATAGGGCTTCTAAAATCTAAGCAGCGACTCAAGAGACTGCACATGCTGGAATCTGAAGCAACAATCTGCTGGAGGAATTCAGCAGGTCAAACAGCATCCATTGGGAAAAGGAATTGGCAGTGTTTTTGGGTTGAAACCTTGCATTAGGACTGATGCATCGATTTGTCCTGAAATGTTGACAATTCCTTTCCTCCTGTAGACACTGCTTGATTTGCTGAGTTTCTCCAGAAGATTATCTGTATAATCTTCTGCATTCCCTGTTGAGCCACCTACAGGAAGAAAATGTACTGCAGCAACTTACAATTAGTTTTTTACCATGTAACTAATTATGTTTTGCATTAAAAATTTTGCATATGAGAGCTTAATGTATAAATGAAGTCTAATGTTTAGGTTAGAGGGTCTTGGCAGTAGCCAAATAAAGGTGGAGATGATGTGGCAGTGGGAAAGAGCTGATGGAAAACAGATGGAGATATGTACCAGAGGAGAAGGAGGAAAAGTCAATGGCAGGACTGGAATCTCAGTGAAAGAGTAGACAATGATGGAGAATCAATTAATGGTCTGAGAGCTGGTTCCTCACAATGACAGGAGAATGAAAAAACATGAGGAGCTAGATGAGAAAGAGGAGGAATTGGCTCAGCCTCCTTCTCAACCGGATGACGATTTGTCAGGGTGAACCTCCATGTGCCAGTGCAGAATACCAATTTCAGGAAGGTGAGGAAATGGTAGGGCAGGTGAGGTGACGTTTTTCTCCTTTGGTGGCCAAGAGGAATGTTAAGTATTTTTCTCTGAAGGTGAGGAATGGTGCTGAGCGATTTCTGTTTGTGATTCTTGTCTCAGTAGCTCTCGCTGAGATACCTGAAGACTGTGGTAATTTAAACCAACAAGGAGTTACATCTTGGAAAGCAGTATTCCATGTAAAGTTTGAATCTAAAGAGACAAACAGCTTTTGCACAAGCAGACAAATGGACTTTATGGCAAGCTATCCACTGAATAATTGTGTCAATGCCATAGAGAAAACCTAGTTACATGTTACAATTCTTAAAGTGGCACCGGCAGACATTACTTGTATTAATTACATCTCATAATAATGAAAAGAAGGGAAATTTAACATTAAAGTAACTGTCCAATCACTGTGTGTTTACTTTAACACAAAGTTCTCTAGAATTACCCTTGGAATCTGGCTCCTTGTCTATTTCCATGATGTGAAACATCGTTTTTTCATTGTGACGTCTCACGATTTATGGTGTGGTGGATGTCCAATGACCCTGCCTTCTTCTGTATCTGGCAACAACATGATATGATTTTCATCTTCTCTGTCTCTGTATCCCTTAGCAACAAATACCACTTTCAACCTGATGCAGTCTCAACCCAAAGCACTGACAGATCTTATTTTCTGACAGATGCTGCACAAGCGTTTGAGTTTCTCCAGACGGTAACTTATTGCTCCAGATTCCAGCACCTGCAGACTCTTGTGCCCCATAACAGTGACCTGGTTAGGTAGCCTCCACTTGTTTGCCTGCACATTCTTGCACCTTTGGTTTCCCTATTCTGTAATTATTATCTGCATATTCATGAGTGAATTGAGTGGTTGAACATCTACTCTCTTGTCACGTAGTACCTCCATCAGTCTCAGCTGCCAGCCTTCTACTCCCAAATATGCAAGTGTGAGATCTTTCTGGTCTCCATAACGAAATCTACCTCGTATAACACTTGATTCTGTGGGCCCACAGGCTTCGCAGAGCACCTTCCAGTTGGCTTCACCATGGTCTTGTGATGCATGAACAGCACATGGTTCATTGATTTAGCTGCTCCACTTCAGGACCGATGGTTTGCTTTGGCTTGGCTCAACTTGGGAGCAAGTACATCATGTTGACATGGCAATAGGAGTCTGACCCTGTAGGTCCCATCACAAGCATTCCGCAGACTTGTAATATTTTCCTCATCACACACGGTTTGTAGGAATAATTTCCAATCGGCAACACGTGCATTTTGTTGTCCCTTCACTTGCTACCCCTGAGCTAACTTGGCTGTGTTTGAACTGCTCCTTTTGTTCCTCTGCTTCCCCACATGCATCTTCTTCTATTTGTCATTCAGCATTTCGACCCAGGCTTTCACAGCTGTCCAACTTGGTAGGTCTGCATGAACTTCTCTAGGTTACCTCCACCTTACATAAAGCTGTTTCCTCAGGCTGGACTCCAGATTGCACATATTAAGTAATAGCTGAAAAGCAAGCCCTCCTATCTATGAAACTGTAGCCATCTTCTAACAGAGCTAAAGCTGTTAAAGAAATTTTTTTAAAAAAGGATTCCTCCCTGCTCAAGTGGCAATGCAAAGACCTGCTAACGATAAAACTGTTATATTTGCTGCTGGGCTGCAATATGCTTATAATCCACCACATGCGCTCTCCAAGGTCTCCAGCTTTGACTCCTCCCCCTCCCCCTCCCTCAACCTTCTTATTCTGGCTTCTTTCCCCTTCCTTTCCAGTCCTGATACACGGTCTCCACCCAAAATATTGACTGTTTATTCTTCCCCATGGATGCTGCCTGACCTGTTGCGTTTCTCCCGCATTCTGTGTATGTTGCTATGGTTTAGTACAATTCTCCACCCTTCTGATTGGTGGATGCAATAACATCTTTAATGGCCATCTACCCTTATCCAATTCAATGTACAATGTGAATTATTTCTTCCAGTTGCCCTACATATCATTCCAGCTTTAGACAATCTTCCTCACTATCCACCACACCTCTAATTAGGGGTCATCTGCAAAATTACGAATCTTTCCATCTGCACATTCATTAATATGTATGACAAACAAAAAAGCACCCATCTCTGTTCCCTATTGCACATAGGCCTCTCATCTAAAAAAAACAACCATCTAACTGTATCCTTTTGATGAACTCATCCCAGATCCCATGTGGAATACCCTACACTTTGCTAAAATCCATGTAGACAACATCTAAAATCTTATCCTCATCCGTTTTTTTTGGTCACCTCTTCAAAAGACTCAGATTTTCCACACTCAAAGCCATGTTGACTATCCCGAATCAGTCCTTGGCTTTCCAAACAAATTCTGTCTCTCAGGATCCCATCCAATAATTTTCCCACCACTGAAGGTTCCCTGGCTTATCCCTGATGCCTTTCTTAGGTAAAGACACGACCTTAGCCATCTTCCAATCTTCTCAGTACCTCATTAGTTGAACATACTACTAAGTTCAATACTTCATACTACATACTACTACTAACATCTCTACTAAGGCTCAAATAATTTTCTCCCTTGCTTCCCAGAACATCCTTGGATATGTTGGGATTCATCCACCTTTATGCTTTTTAAGATCTCTAACATCTCCTCCTTTGTAACATACACAAGATGCTAGAGGAACTCAGCAGCTCAGGCAGCATCCATGGAAATGAACAGTGGATGTTTCGGGTCAAGACGTTCCTCCTTTGAAATTTGGCTATGCTCACAGGTATTAGAGTTCCCTGAGCTCACTAGCTTCCATCTCCTTCACCATGGTAAATACAGTCCAGAAGTATTAATTCAAGGCCTTTCCCACTTCACATGGATGACACATAGATGACCATGCAGATCCTATGGGTTCTACTCTCTCCCTAGCTACCCTTTTACACTTAATATACTTACGGAATGTTTTAGATTTCTTCTTTATCTTATCTGCCAGGGACCTCTCAAGGTCCTACATTCAATGGACAATGTAGCCTCATAGACCAAAAAGTCTTCCTATGCAAAGATTAGACATATTCTCAGTAATCATGATTATCCTCTGCCACATTTTAGGGTATGTACTTTTATATAAAAAGAGCCTTGGCCTGTAAAACATAGAAACATAGAAAACCTACAGCACAATATAGGCCCTTCGGCCCACAAAGCTGTGCCAAACATGTCCTTACCTGAGAAATTACCTAGGATTACCCATAGCCCTCTATTTTTCTAAGCTCCATGTAGCCATCCAGGAGTCTCCCCTATCATATCCGCCTCCACCACCGTCGCCAGCAGCCCATTCCATGCACTCACCACTCTCTGCGTAAAAAATGTATCCCTAACATCATTAAGGTTTGACAAGGTTCAAGAAGATGGCTTTGTAGTAAATGTTTTTACTATTGAGTAAGATAGGAACCATGTAAAAAAGTAATGCCACAAGGGCTCTGAAAAAACAGTTGGCTATTTTGAATGTCATCTTTTGAATGACATACGTCATACTTGCCAAACTTGGAGGAAAATGTTTCCGTGGTCGTACCTAATAACTGGTACCTGCACATGGATCTAATTGCAAAATATAAGCAAATAAACAATGACATTCACATGTATAAAACTACCATAGACTGAAATTTCTTTCACTTGAACAGATAATTAGTAAAATACACAGCATCCCAGCTGCCAAACATCACAGGGTAATAATGGTACAGCAGCTGTAACATTAAACTCAATTTCCCTCGGGATCAATAAAGTATGTCTATGTCTAGCTGACCCTGGGCTGTAGATCTGCATGGAACCCAACCTAGATTGTTTCTTGTGCCAGTGTCAGTCCAAAGAAAGTTTGGATGGGAGACTCCGGTAACACCAAGATTCTTGAAGTGGACAGAGGCGTGTCAGAAAGGAACTAAGTGTGGAAACTAAAGCTGTGAAATGGCGGGTGCTCAGTGGGTGGAGCCAGAGAGAGGCAGCTGTTCAGGAACTGGGAATTCCACCAAAAGACCATTTTCAGGCCAAGCAGATAATAGCAAAGAGGAATTCCTCATGGGATTCCAAAGCCCCCAAATACTGCCAAATTCTAATTAACTCTAATTTATTTCCCTCTGGAAAATATTGTCAGGGCCTTCTTTAATCTGTTAACAGTACTTCGCTCCACCTAAGATTTCTGCTAGGCACTGATACCAGGCACGTTTATCATGTGGGGGATCCCAGCTGGCGTGAGCATTAAAGCTTTATAGAACAAAAGCAAACAGGCAAAATTCAAGGTCTGGTCCTTTGAATCCAGCGGCTGGATGCTCAGAGGTTAGAACTGCTGCATTTACAGCCACCTTGAATTCTGATACTTCAATGGCCAACAAGTTTATACTGGCCTTTAAAGGTTGGATTTACGCTGGTTTTAAAAGAGGTAGGAATAAACATTCTCGTTGCCTTCTCTTTTTACCACTTTCTTTTCTAAAATGAAGCTTCCTGGGTAATAAAAGCCAAGATGCATCTTTTATGACCACTCCTCGTCCAGAACACTTTCTGGGATTTGCATCATTACATTTGTCTAATTGCACTGACACTTAGTGCAGCGGAGAGCTTCCTCTGTAATACTTTCAAACCCATGTCCTTTATAGTTGATTTCTAATTTATAGCTCTTAGGATTGCTTTATAGGACCCCCGAGGAGCTCCTGAGACACATGAGCTGCTAGGCATGGTGGTGTCTTGGATTGACACCATGCACCGTCTGACAGTGGGTTAAGGCTGTCACTCCTAATTGCCATTTCTTAACTTGATAACACAGAGCATATTATTCAACACATAGAAGAATTAAAACCAGACCTGCCGTGTACTCTGGTGCCCAAGGCATGCTGATGATATACAATCAACTGTGTGGCTGGTGTGGCTTGTGAATGAATGCTCACTTCCCCCTTGCCCCCCAGCTCTCTTGACCCACTGTGGTCTGATACCACAGGTCTCTGTCAGGTCTTACGCCATGCTGAATAATCTCTTTGCATGGAAACATGGAAAAATTAATTACTGGTTTAATGAGTTTGTCACAGCATTTTGGGCCGAAGGGCCTGTTTCTGTGCTGTACTGTTCCAGGTTCTATGTTCTATCACCATGACAGGCATTGTGGCCTTGTGCAACACAGATGAGTTGTACCTAATTCATTATTGAAGTGGCCTTAAGGCACCTTTCTCTCTCATCTGTGTTATTTCATTTTTGAAATAAATGTTTAATTGACCTCTCAGAATCAAGTAGTGACTCCCTGCTTATAACCATATAACAATTACAGCATGGAAACAGGCCATTTCGGCCCTTCTAGTCCGTGCCGAATTCTTACTCTCACCTAGTCCCACCGACCTGCACTCAGCCCATAACCCTCCATTCCTTTCCTATCCATATAGCTGTCCAATTTAACTTTAAACGACAACATCGAACCTGCCGCAACCACTTCTGCTGGAAGCTCGTTCCACACAGCTAACACTCTCTGAGTAAAGAAGTTCCCCCTCATGTTACCCTTAAACTTTTGCCCTGTAACTCTCAACTCATGTCCTCTTGTTTGAATCTCCCCTCTGGAGTATTGTGAGCAGTTCCAGAGGAGGTTCATGAGAAAGATCCCAGGAATGAAAGAGTTAATATATGAGGAGGGTTTGATGGCTCTGGACCTGTACTCGCTGGAGTTTAGAATAATGAAGCGGTATCTCATAAAAATATATCAATATTGAAAGGTCTAGATAGAGTGGATGTGGAGAGGATGTTTCCGATAGTGGGGACCAGAGGGCACAGAGTCAAAATAGAAGGGCGGCCCTTTAGAATGAAAATGAGGAGGAATTTCTTTGACTAGGGGGTGATGAATCTGTGGAATCATGAGTTATGGAGAGAAAACAGCCAGCAGAATGGGGTTGAGAGGGATGAAAATCAGCCTTGATAGAACGGTTGAACAGACTCAATGGACTGAATGGCCTAATTCTGCTCTGATGTCTTATGGCTTTATGGCATACTGGTCACAGCCAGAATATCTTGGCCCCATGAGAGTTTATGCTCTTCTTTTCTGCTTTCCTTTGTAGTTATTCAAGAAGAACACCAAAGGGTTTGCGCTACTTTGACCTTGTAGTATATTTTCCTGCCTTTCAAGAAAACAGGAGTAATTTCTTTTTTAAAATGTCCCTTTGTGTTATTCTACCATTCAGTGAGGTGAGGTGAGTGCCGAGTTAGTCGGTCAGAGTTGTCCATGGGTGTTGCACCCTAGCTGTCTGGATACGCAAGCCTGGGCAGTACGATATGGAGAGCAAACTGTTGTCCATGTAGCAACCTCCCCCTCTCCGCACAACTAATGAACCCAAAGGAACGGCAGAGACCGATACAGTTTGGTACCAGCAGCGTCGCAGGAGTTGCCAGTCAGTGTTGAACTCAATGTAGGGCTGCCTTAGGGCCTCCAGCCCCAGATTTTTTCCCTCAGGATTTACTCCCAAAGCCCTCCGCATGAGTGGGTATAGCTGCAAGGCAGCAGAGGTTTGAGATCGGAGTTTTGCTTCCCCTAGATGAACTGCCAACCACGGCTAACGAGCCCCACCCGCCTGAAGCAACTGGTTTTAAGGTGCCAGTAACCCACCTTTACTCCTTCTCCTGTCAGCAGAAATGGTTCCGCCGAGTTTAGTAGCTAAGCCACATGTGAAGGCCAGGAGCTGGACTTGGTTGTCAGGGGCTATTTGAGGCGCATGCCATTGGGTGCTTGTCCCTATTACCACCCTCGGTTATGACAACCTTAAGGACCCATTCAGTAAGAGGACATAAAGCCCTTGCATCTATCTATTTTACCATTTCCGTCCACTACCTTGTAATACACACAAAATGCTGGAGGATATCAGCAGGTCAGGCAACATCCATGGAAACGAGCAGGGGGTGTTTCGAGCTAAGACCACTCCACAGGACTGGAATCTGATAGGAGAGGAGAAAGGGAAGGAGGAGAGGACCCAGGGAGAGGTGAACGGCATGTGAGAAGAGGTAGGAGGCCAGATTGGGAAATAGAAGAAGAGGGGAGGGGGGAGGGTATTTGTTTTACCGGAAGGAGAAATCGATATTGATGCCGTCAGGTTGGAGGCTACCCAGACAGAACATTAAGTGTTGCTCCTCTGCTCTGAGGATGGCCTCATCATTGCACAAGAGCTGGCCATAGATTGACATGTCGAAACGGGAATGCGAGTCAGAATCAAAAAGGTTGGCCACTGGGAGGTTCACTTTTGGCAGAGGAGCGGAGAAGCTCGACAAAGCAGTCCCTCAATTTACAATGGGTCTCACCGATGTAGAGGAGGTGACATCAGGAGAACCAGGCACAATAAATGACCCCGGCAGATTCACAGGTGAAGTGTGCCTCACCTGGCAGGACTGTCTGGGATGCTAAATGGAGGTGAGGGAGGAGGTGAATGGGCAGTTGTAGCACTTTGGCTGTTTGCAGGGATAAGTGCTGGGAGGAAGATTAGTGGGGAGGGGTGAATGGACAAGGAAATCACGGAGGCAGTGGCCCTGGCAGAAGGCAGGTGGGGTAAAGGTATGTTGGTGGTAGGATTCCTTTGGTGATGGTGGAGAATGATTTGGAGGCCCTTTGGATAGATATGGGTAAGAGGAACTCCCTATCACTGCTAAGGCTGTGGGAAGATGGGGAACGTGACTGTTTGGGAAACAGAGGAGATGCAGATGAGGACAGCATCAATGATGAAAGAAGGGAAACCACATTCTTTGATGAAGGAGGACATCTCTGATGCCCTGGAAGCGAAAGCCTCATCGTGGGAACAGATGTGGTGGGGACAAAGAAACTGAGAAAACGGAATAGCATTTTTACAGGAAACAGGGTGGGAAGAGGTATAGCCAAAATAGCCGTGAGAATCGGTAGGTTTATAAAAGATGTTCATTGACAGTTTGTTTCCAGAGATGAAACAGCAATTTCGACAAAGGGGAGTGAGGAGTCAGAAATGGACCATGTGAATTTAAAGGCAGGGTAGAATTTGGAGGCAAAGTTGAGGAAATTGACGAACTCAGCATGGGTGCATGAAGCAGCACCAATTTAGTCTTCAATGTAGCATTGGAAGAGTTGGGGAGCATTACTGGGGAAGGCTTGGAGCATGGCCTGTTCTACGTAGCCAACAAAAAGGCAGACATAGCTGGGGCCCATGGCTACCGCTTGAGTCTAGAGAAAGTGGGAGGGGCCAAAGGAAAAGTGGTTGAGACTGAGGGCCAGTTCTACCAGATGGTGGAAGGTGGTGGTGGAAGGGAACTGGTTAGTTCTTTGGATGTGGATGTAAAGGGACTGAAGTGTTATGGATGTAGTTGGGAAAGAACTGAATCAAGGAGGATAGAGTGAGTTGAGGTATGAGGACACAAGTTCAGTGTGGCAGGAGTAGGCAGCGACAATGGGCCTGCCTAGATAGTCAGGTTTGTGCAGCTTGGGTAGGAGGCAGAAGCGAGCAGTGCGGGTACTTTGTAATGCCTCATTTGTTAAAGCAGCTTGTCGAAATGATTTTTTTCACAATTGTGTGAGGATGAGTAGGCTAAGACAGGCTATGGAGTAACAATGCGTGGGTTTCACTAGCTGTTATAAGGAGATTATGAAATAGCTGAGCTTAGGGATGTGACAATAAATTGGCATACATCATTATTTTAATGTAATTGGATATCTTTAGCTGTGTCTGAAAATATATTGATTAAGGAGAAATTAAGAAGAAATATGGTTCTAAATCACAAAATAATGCAAATAAGTTAATAGGAAGGATCAAACAAAACAACAGAATCTAAGAATGGCAAGATAAGCTGTTATTTTAATATGGAATCATATCTTATCATTATAATAATTTCTCCAGTCCAGTGCATTCACAGGCTTTCAATAAAAGAAAATGCAGACAATCATGGTTACAGATTGCCTGAAGAAATTTAGTCTGATGCAGCCCATGAGTGCAATAAAACCAAATAGTTATGACTTGTATTCTGCTGGCTCTGCCCTGGGATTTCCCTAGGGGCTCCTGCAATCACCTCAAATGCACAATAATGACCAGAATAGTTGGTGACTGGTTAGTCTAGCAGGGTTCCTGACAGTATTATCACAGTATTGCTTTCAGAAATGCTACTTTTCACAAGCTCCTGGTGGCTCATATTATTTAATGTGAGCTCAGATGATAAAAACAAGATGGTACTCAGAACAAAAGATGCAAGAAATCAGGTCAGCCGTGTTCTTGAGTGCGATGTGATTCAACTTCAATGAAAAATCGACCATAAAGGAAAATTGCAGGCATACTGCACGTCTCATAAAGAGCAAATTTCCTTCCAGGTTCTCAATGCATTGGAAGCATTTAGACAGGGAAAGCTCAGCGTAAAAGCATGCAGTGCTCATCTGGAAACCACTTCAGCCGTCATAGTCAATTCCAAAGTGAGTTACAGATGATTCAGTATGTTCGTGCAGAAGCTGGCTTTCATAGCTTTTGAGGACTGCTTTATCTTTGCAAGGAGCAGATCCCACTGACTCTGATTATCGCTGGGAATCAGCTTAAGTAGGTCTTCTTTAAGCAGTCTATTTTTAACATGGTTTCTCTTTGGCCCACAGATCTCAAACTGATTGATTTCCCACTGCAGCAGTCTCCTAGCCTGACTCTCACTCTGACACCCTCACCCAGCTCACACCCCCCTGTCTCCATAGATGGTCAAGCACTGAATAACACCCCATCACTGATTATTCTCCCCCACTCCCCCACTCTTAAAGGAAATCCTGCAAATACCACCCTGAACCCTCCACCCCCCCAACATGCACACACACACACACACACCACACACACACGCACACACACACACACACACACACACACACACACACACACACACACACACACACACACACACATTCCTAAATGTGGGCTTAATTAGACCTTTTAAACTGTTAATGTCTGTGCCAAAGCATTGGGCAAAGGCATGTCACATGACTATCTCATCAAAGCATATTCAGCAATCGTGTGATAATTCTTGTATATAGTAACTTCTATGCTTCACTTTCTGCTGTGGAACGTGCAGACTGCTTTAAGTGCACAAGGCCGATTCAGGGTGGCAAAGGTTGTGTAATCTTAAGCCATACAATTCTTCTTAAAAGTTCTGCTTTCCACCTGGTTTTACCGCATACCATAAGAAAATAAATTAAACTTATCCTACTGGCTAGCTTCGTAATTTCAAATCCCAATTAAGAAATTAGAGCAACTTTCACTTAAATTGAGTACTACTGAAGAATCTTTAATCTAAGCCTTTTTACTGGTAAAAGGGGGGGAGGATTAGAATTCAAAGGTATTTTAATGAACTTCCATGCAGCGCTTTCCAAGCAGAACGGTACGTGACCAGAACTATCAGTGTTTGTTTTTCTGCAGCTCTGAATCTCCAAGGCAGCTTTGCTCTTTGGAGCCTGTCCTTGGTAGCCTTCATTGTGCTGCTCTGATATGACATAGCTTCTCCTGAGTCTTGAAAGTTGCCCACAACATGAGTATTCATATTGCCCTTTTCAACGAGCATTGCGCGTATATTCTTGTAGACCAGGTAAAATCTTTCAAAAACCCATAAACCTTTCAGGTGGCGCCTTTACTGTGAACGAAACAAAAAGAGAAATTGATAGTTTTTAGCCTGCACTGCATTATTGGAAAATTTTCTTGCTGAAAAAAACATTCATAAAAGCATTCCTTTGTGCTTTATATGAGGGCTTCTAGAGTGCAATGATTTTAAGTACACTCTTCTTCACTGTTCACTCCAAGCTGTGTGGGTGCACGACCACACAGTAACTTAAAAGCTTCCGCGCACATATCCTTTGTTGCCACACAGCTGGAATTTCCTTTTATATAATGTTAATGTAATTTTGCAATTATTCTAATATAATTTTGAAATCTATGTTAATATAATTGTGAAATACACTGTAATGTTATGCAATTATGATTATAATCCATAAATTTTGTAAATAATAAATGTACCACAACCTATAATTTGAAACATTTTAGAGCTTCAAGATATTTACATTGTCAGTGTTTCAAGTTACAACACTGTTACAAATTGTAACAATAAACACAGGAAGGAAGTTGGTAGCTCATTGTTAACAAACCACAGGCCCGCTGAACGCCAATGCCGTCTCATCAAAACATTTTACTTTAGCCATTGTGCCTGTCAGTTGTTTTGACTGCCTGACATCGTTTGCTTGTGTTGTGAGTTGTGGGTTGTGATTGTTTGATGTGCAGATTACAAAAAAAATGTTTAACTTTCAGGCTGGGTAAAAATTTTCTGCTTAGGGCAATGGTTGGTCTGCACAGCTGTAAAAAAAATGTAAAGGGAACGTTGCTCTTCTAATTTCCTAGGACCTCTGCAATGAATGGTGAAGTTCTAGGACTTCAACTGACAATTTTTTTTCTACCACATTATGCACAAAATTCCAGTTCCTGATTAGGGGTGTGGCACATGATTATTTTCACTCATCTGCCAATGTATTAGAATCATAGAGAGATTATGTTTATAAACCTATAGCTATCTTGACTTTTCTTCTTCCCACTCTGTATCCTGTAAAAATGCCCTTTCCAGGACATCAGAAATATCCTCCCTCTGCAAAGAACAGGGTTTCTCTTTCTCCACTATTGATGCTGGCCTCAACTGCATCTCCTCTATTATCTGGACATCTGTGTTTATCCCATCTTAAAAGAGATAGAGTTTCTCCAGTCCTCACTTACCACCGTATGAGCTACCTCATCCAACACATCATTCTCCACAACTTCCGCCATCTTCAACAGGATCCTACCAGCCAAACACATTGTTACTTACCCCTCCTTCCCACTCTCCACTTTCTGCAGGGATCACTTCCTCCATGATTCCCTTGTCCATTCATCCCTCCCCACTAATATCCCTCCTGGCATATATCCCTGCAAGCAACAGAAATGCTACAGCTGCCTACTCACCTCGTTCCTCATCTCCATTCAGGGCCCCAAACAGTCCTTTCAGGTGAGGCAACACTTCAGATGTGAATCTGTTAGGGTCATCTATTATATCCATTGATCCCAATGTGGCCTCCTCTACACAGGTGAGGCCTGATGTAAACTGGAGGACCGCTTTGTCAAGCACCTCCACTCCATCTGCTAAAAATGGAATTTTCCAATGCCTAACAATTTTAATTCTGCCATGATGATGCCACTCTCAGGGTGGAGGAACAACACCTCATTTTCCAACTAAGTAGCCTCCAACCTGATGGGATGAACATTGATTCTCCTTCAAGTAACTTCTTTTTCTTTTTCCCCTCCCCCTTCCTTCTTCTTCTATTCCCCACTCTGGCCTCTTACCTCTTCTCCTGCCTATCATCTCCCCCTGGTGCCCCTCCATTTTCCTTTTCTCCCATGTTCCACTCTCTTCTTCTTCTCCTATCAGATTCCTTCTTCTCCAGCTCTTTACCTTTCCCACCCACCTGAATTCACCTATCATCTTCTAGCTTCTCCTCCGTCCCCTTCCCCTACCTTATTATTCTAGTGTCTTTTCCCTTCCTTTCTAGCCCTGGTGAATGGTCTCAGCCCAGACATCAACTTTTATTCATTTTAATAAATGCTGCCTGACCTGTTGAGTTTCACCAGCATTTTGTGTGTATTGCTTGAGGTTACATCATGGAAACATGCCACTTCACACTTGTGTTGTCTCTCTGCAAAATTCCCTGGAGTATGCATTAGGGGGAGATCACAGATGATGCACCATTTGATTGTCCTTCTTTCCCTAGCTTACCTCAACAGCAGCACTCTACTGATGTCCAGAGTGCTTGCTCTCCAAGAGAATTTTGAACATGACTGTGCCATTGATAATCAATACATGACTGTACCTCTAGCCACTATTTTCATTTGCAAATACACTTTGAAGGATTGTGAGTCTATCCTGTTTTACTAACCTTGAGAGAAATGTCTATTGTCCACAGCCTCAAACTGATTACTAGTGTATTACTCACCAGACAATTTCACTTATTAAAGTTTTTTCTAGAAGGTGTAAACTGTATAATTTGTTTACTCACATTCTGCTTTCCCTCCTGAATCTGATGCCTTCTGAAGAGCAACCTCAGTAATGATAGGGAGATACTTCATCACACCCCTTGGCCTATGTATTGGATCTTGTCCTCCATAAAAATGGAATTTAATATGAATAGATAACTAATAAGTGGCAGCTGCAATATTTTTTTGCTGTGTTTACTGCTACAATATTGGAAATTTGACATGGTAATTCCAGTTGTTCTTATCCTTTTACCAATCACCTGACTGGCATAATTCATTGACTCTAGAGTCATCGAGTTGAACAGAACAGAAGTGTGCTATTCAGCCCACCACTTTGATGCTAGCCTTTTTGTTGATCTCCACTAAGTTCATTTGCAAGCACTAGGTCTGTATCTTTCTATGCATTGCTTATTTAAGTGTCTGTCTAACGTTGCTTAAGTGGTGCAGTTGTACCGCTCTTCATAACTAAAGTTTTCCAATCCAGGCAACGTCCTGGTGAATCCCCTCGCCACCCTCTCCAACACAATGATGCCCTTCCTATAGTATGGTGATCAAAACTGCATACAATACCACAATTGGGGTCTAAGCAAAACAAGCTCAACTTTAATATTCCATATCCTGACCTATGAAGACAAGTATGCTATATATCTTCTTCACCACTCTTTCCTCCTGAGTTGTCACTTTCAGGGAACTATGAGCTTGAATCCCAGGGTTGCTCCTTTCATCAACATACTTCAGTGCCTTAGGTTTACTGTATGCATGCTACCTCTATTTGACTTCTCAAATGCGTGTCCTCATGTCCACGTGGGACAGAAGCAAGGTCGCATTGTGTATTCCACGGACCAGCAAATCTCGGCTGGCTTAGCTAACAGAGCGGCGGACACCCCTGCTGAAATCCGGAGGAAAACACACAGAGGATGCAGAGGGGGATCACAAAGCCAAGGAAAGAGGACCGGGTCGAGACAACAGAGACTTTTGGAGAAGAGGAGTTCGGTGGGTAATACCGTTCCGGCTGACCGGAAGTGCACCGAGAGCAGTAAGCGTAAAGGAGTTGGGTGCTTACTGATCTGGTTAACAACGGATGGTGCAATCCGGGGTATATTACGATCAAGGAACGTGTTTGCAGACTGGATATTGAACTTTTTACTGTTGGACTTCAGCCACATTCCACCGTGATACAACACTTGGCGGCACGGGAGGTCGTTCCTGCCTGTGGCCATCGAACGTGCAGCTCCTCCCGTGGAGGGTCAGACACCCTGAGCCAATAGACTGGTCCTGGACTTATTTTCCATCTGGCATAGTTTGCATTTTGTTGTTTGATTGTTGGGTTTTTTTGTATTGCTATATTTACGCTCCATTCTTGGTTGGTGCGGCTGTAACGAAACCAAATTTCCCTCTATCTATCTATCTATATGTTGGGATTTAATTCCATCTGTCCACACTCCGCCCACCTGTAGTCTTGGACAATCTTTTCCTACTTCACCGATCATACATCCTACATCCATCATTTTGCCTTCAGTGTTCTTTGTGAAAGTCTGGAGGGGAAATTGAATCTGGTTCCAGAGGTGACTTCTAGTGGTCATTCTGGGAAGAGGCTCACAACACTGTGACACTACCTTTACAAGTAGGACGGCAGCAGCTCACCATCATATTCTCAATGTCAACTAAGGATGAGCAATAAATGCTAATAAAAATATTCTCTTCATGTACGTTTGTATTCAGATCTGAACTCACATGGAAATAAATCTCACCCTCTCATTAACATTCCAAGCTCCTTCTTGCAGCACTGGACTCTTAATTCCTTCCCCATCCCAGCCTAAAGTACCAAAGATAACCTCCTACAGAATATGAGTCCCTATTCCCTGTACCTGGAAACTTTACCAACCTTTTCTCTCAGGATGTTGACACCCCCTTCTGACACTTACTATTAAAAATAAATAAAATCCCAACAATGAGCATAGGAGATTTAAAAAAATGCTCCACCCATCACATTACCTTTTTTGTGTTCTATTTTAACCTCATTCTCCAACATCTAGTAGTTTCTTTCTTAATCAAGTACCCATGTTTCTCAAATAGTTCCAGACGTTTGTTCTCACATTCAGTAACGGCTGTTTGAGACAATTCTCTAGAAGGAGAAAAGCAAGTGATCAAGAGATCACTTACAGTGCTAAGTTTGTGAAAGGTTTGATTTACTTTGGATGCTAAGAAGTCTTCAAGTGGAAAGGAGGAGTAGTTATGGGCCATAAAGATAGCTCCTCATACACTAAATGACAGATTTCAAGGGAATTCCTCTACCTAGAGGGTGAAAGGAATGGAGCTTACCATAACTCTAAATTGTTACAATAAATATGAATAAATTCAACGAGATAACTGCACTACAGAAAAAGAATAGAAGATTTGCTGATGTGGTTGGATGGAGAGGTGGGAAGAAGCTGATGTGAAGAGCACACCAAACCTTATTTGGATGAATGGCTTGATTTGGCACTAAGTGTTCTTTTTAGTGCTTGGTAACCAGATAAATAAAGAAAGACAATTTTTCGTACAAATATTGTTATCTCTCGTGTCTGATGAACTTTCTAATTCACAGGGAAAAATTATAACATGAACTCTTGTTTATTCTTGTCTTTTTCTCACCTTCTCAGTTGGGCTTCATATAGGACGCTACTGCGGCCAAGTTGCTCCCGAACGCATTCAGTCTATCACAGGCATTTTGTCGTTAACACTGCACACAGACACAGCAATCGCTAGGGATGGCTTCTCAGCAAACTATTCCATTGTCCAGAAGAACTTATCGGAAAGTGAGTATAAATTATGTGATTGTCATCACTTAGTTTGGATGGGTTTCTTTATTCATTGTTGGAAGATATCAAACACATCAGCATTCTGAGTACAATTATATGGAGCACATGCGACTCTAGTGTTTAATCTTGAAAATGTGGATTCACTCATGTTCGACGACATTCCTTGCAGACCCTACTAAACCAAATATTGCCAGCAGCAAGTCAAAATAAAAAAGCAATCCTGTTCAATAACATCTTGCTTCCATATAATGCCCTAGTGTGCTTTACAAGACAATACTCATCCAAAATTTGATAGAGACATTGAAGGAAATATCATTAACTGAAATACAGCATAAAAGGTATAGATGATACAGTGTAGCAAAGCAGCAGTTTAGGAAACACTTTTAGCTATAGTGAAGCAAACCTGATAAAATTAGGAGAAGCAATTCTGAATATAGTTCTGGAGAACGTGGCTGGACTAGTGGAAGGACTATCAGTGGAGAGTATTATGGAGAGGTGATCATGATTCAATATGAGTCATAGGAAAAAACAAAGGCAAACCTGGGAAGAAGGATCTAGGGCCAGTTTTACTGCATTGAGGCAATAGTAGAAAAAGTGAACTTTAAGCAGTTGTCTATAGATAAGTCAACCTGAGAGCAGTGGGAGACATTCAAGTGGCAAGTTAGTGTAGCAGTAAGCGTAATGCTTTACCGTGCCAAGATTAGTGATCGAGGTTCAATCCCCACCACTGCCTGTAAGGAATTTGTATGTTCTCCCTGTGATCACGTGGGTTTCCTCCAGGTGCTCTGGTTTCCAGAGACATATGGGTTAGGGTTAGTAACTTGTGGCCATGCCATGTTGGCACTGGAAGCATGGCCATGCTTGTGAGCCACCTCCAACACATCCTCTGACTGTGTTGGTCAGTGACATGAATGATGCAGTTCACTCTATATTTCAATGTTTCGATGCACATGTGGCAAATAAAGCTAATTTTAATCTCAAGAAGGTGATTTAAAGGGTTTGGAGGAAGAATGTTTGCACACAACAGGAAGCAGTGAATTCCAAATCCCTCCCACTTCCCACTAGATAACAAGGCCCAAAGAAAGTAGGTTAAGGTAGAAGGAAGCACTTGTCAGACTCAATCCAACAGAAAATCTGGAAGAGAGTAGAAAATGTAAGACAACACAAAAAAAAAAGGGAAATCAAGAAAGCAAAGGTACAAAAATATCAGCAGTAAATTATTTTTATAAGTCTCAAAATTTAATTTAAAATTAGGTGATAACTAAGGAAAGAATCTGACCTTTTACAGACCCAAAGGATATTGGGGTAGGTAATGTGGGTAACTTCAAAATTAATATTTCATGACTGTCTTCAGACAAAACCAGAATGATGTCAATTTGCAGCTATGGTGAAATACTTGAAGAGATAAATTGAGTAAAACAGGAAGCAGGGTGTTTATGGTCTATGAAAAGTCATCAGGCCCAGATGAAATGTGTTCCAGCTTATTGGTTGAAGAGTGAGTGGGCGTGTTGAGGAGATAATCAGTGATTTGGGAGAGGATTGGATTGGGCTTAAGGAACTTGGCAACAAAAGGAGTGTGTGACTGACCTTTAATGAAACCGATCACTTGAAGGAAGATGGATGCCTCCAGCCTCCTGGCAACATCTCAACAAAGCAAAAAGCAAGCACATCCAGGAAAATGTGTGGGTGTGAAATATAAGACTCCACTTGACTATAATGCTGGCCTAATACCCCACTCTTCAGCAATTGTGGAACAAGAAAGTAGCTAAGGAAGTAGAAGAAAATAAAAAATACAGAATATCTAAATAATAAATTCCAGTTTGACCAAGCTTGACCCCTCTCTATGGCAATTTATGCCTGTATATTGTAAGCAATATGCTGGAGGTAATGCATGATTTTATAACAAATATTTTAAAGTTATTATATTTCTTTCTAAATTAAAGCACCTTTTTGTTTTTTACTACTGAGGAAGCAATATAAATCTATTGAGTTGAAGTTTTGTTACTGATCTCTCAACTCAGTTTGGGTTTGGATAGTAAAATTTGAATTGTATCATGGGGAAGATGAACACATTTCTGTGGACACCCCATGGTCAACTCCTCGTATTAAGCGGCAATAACCCATAAGGGGCCTAGAGCAATTTTTCTTCTGCTTGATGTACATTGTATAAGTGTCCCTGATTTTTTTAAAAAAGTGAGATTTCATTTATATTACATCTCATTACATCCAAGAGATACACAAAAAGAGAGTCTGACGCAACAAATTAATTTTGAAAGGAAGTATCCACTCATTGTTGGAAAGCAGGGCAATTAATTAGAAGGAAGGAAGCTTTCACTGCAAGTGAATGTGATAAATGGTTAGTTACTCTGCTTTCCATGATATACATTGAGAGAGAAACTAGTTTTCTTTTGCTTCTTGCCAAGGAGGTTTTTTGTCATCTATCTCAAAGGGACTTGTTTAATGTCTCACCTGCAAGGTGACAACTCCATTAATGGCTTGTTGAACACCTTGAGATATTTTGCCTTATTATATTTTGCCACCCTGATAAATTAGTGCATTAAATGCAAGCTTATATTGATTTTTAATGAAAATCTTCAATAAGAAGCAGGCCTCGTTTGAACATTAGTGTAAGTGTCCATTTTTTCTGCCTTTGTTATGATGCTCTTCATCTAGTGTTCCAGAGAGGATTGACAAAAAGCCTCTTAATGTAGGCCAGAAACAACTAAGCGAGATTCAAAGAAGAAATTTCAGGCAGAAGGTATTAAGTTTCAGATTCGGGCAGCATTAATTATGACCTTCGTTGAACAAAAATTATAGTGAAAGCCCGAACCCGGAAGGACTGCCTCTCTATAATGAATCATGTCAAGCTGACAGAAATGGTGCAAATTGTATAAACAGTCATAGTCGATGTCTAAAGTCTGACAAGCTAGCTTTTTTGAAATAGCATTTGGTTTGGCAGGACAGTTTAAATATGTATCTGAGGCTATGTCATCCTCAGTATTGCTGGAAGGTTAATATTGCAACACCATGTGGAGGATTTTAACACTTATCCTTTAATTCTCCCTATTTGATATTGTTGGTGCTCCTCTGATCAGAACAAAGCATGTGGCAGACCATTTTACCAAATGTGGCTACTGACCACTATCAGTGCCACCTGTTTCTGCCATTTTATCGTCCACTATAAAAGCCAGTCATGTGAAAGGATGCTTTGCAAGAATTTTTGACAATTCCTCATAAATCAATAAAGAGTGATTCTCTTGAATTATAATGTTAAAAGATTGGAAGATGAACACTTTGCGTTGCTATTGGCAACTCGGTGGGTGCAGTTCATCTCTTAATGCTTTAGTGCGGCAATCCTGTCAATTGCAGACTGAAGCTCAAATGCCAAAAAAAAACTCTGAACAAAGATAGATTTGAGATTGGCACAAGGGAAGGAACTTTTTTTTTAAATACAGTAGTTTGAAGTTCTCCAGTACTGTTCAGCTTGAAGCAAAATGATTTTGAGTTCATCTCCAGGGGATGTATTGATTTATAAGTATTGACACGTTAAAATATTATGGAAGGAGACTATTCAGTCTATTGTATGTGAAGCTGAGCAAGGTGCGCCTAGTATACGAGCAACTGTCAATTTTCATTGGTAGTTCCGGTTCATTAGTTTAGGGAGGCACGGTAGCGTAATGCTATTACAGTGCCAGTGAACTGGGTTTAATTCCACCGCTGTCTGTAAGTAGTTTACACGTTATAACAGTGTGTTTCCTTCAGATGCTCCGATTTCCTCCCACCTTCTAAAGATGTGTGAGTTACTAGGTTAATTAGTCAAATGTGTGTAATTGGGCAGCACCAGCTAGTAGGGCCAGAAGGGTCTGTTCCAGTGTTGAGTCTGGAAAGATAAGTTCCATATCAATGCATATTTTATTTTAACATCAGTGTTGTTTTGTTCCATCATGACCTTTCTGCTCATACAGTCAAAAAGCACCGCAATCCCATTGGTCTGAAATTGACTTCTATAACTAAACACAGATATGGCAAAAGTCATACCCGGTTCCTGCACTTGTTTGCTGTCCAGTGTTCCCCCAACTAGATTTAAACAGTGCTGTTCAGTAAAGCATTCAATCCACACAGGGTAGACACAAACTCAAGACTTTAGAAAAGATGGAGGAGAGTTCTTCAGAAAGCCTGCATAGATAAGGGGCACAAACAGTTAAAGGCATTAATTGCCAATCTCAGGTCAAAGTAATTGAGGGATTCACAACACAAAGGTGAAGTTTATGGAGGGCGGAGGAAGAAAACACTCTGTCCTGGGATTAGGTGTCTGGTGATGTTGAATGCAAACAAATTCCCCACAAACAAACAATTAACCAACACACATTCAACAAGATTTTCCTTGGAATTGCTCTCATTCCATTGGCATTAGACTGCTGCAGACATTGAAGACATGAGATTATTAATGTCCTCCCACTGAACAAATCCCAGCAGATTGAGAGCAGCCCCAGGAGTTTTACTGGCCAGTGTCCAAAGCTGTACATGAATACTTCGCCACGGGTATCGACAACAGTACTGAGAAGGGAGATAGGTGGTTGAAATGATAACCAAATTCAATTTATATTTCAGAATTCTTTACAGCAGATTTAAATAATACAAAGAACAAGGAAATAATCAGTTTCAGAGGTACAATTGTGCTAAGCATCTACTTCATGAATCACAGTAATAAGAAGAATTTATATTTGTGTGTTACCTGTTTTTATGTTCAGATTTTCACTGTAATGAATCACTTGGCATGGAATCTGGCAAAATTCACGCAGATCAAATTTTGAGTTCCAGCGATTACAACATATACTGGTCATCAGAAAGATCAAGACTAAGTTACCCGGAAAACGCGTGGACACCATCAGAAGACTCTAACAAAGAATGGATACAGGTAATCACAACCACAGGATTTCACTTGGCTCAGAATGTCATGAGTAAAGCAAGGTCTGTGCCCTGTTGTTATTTGAGAGGTTTGCAACTGAAGACAATGTCCAGCTTTGAACTGCAAAGGAAAATATCTCTAATCCAAACTTCAAAGAAGATTTCTGACTGTGTAATTTTCTGCAATCACAATCACAAACTTGAGACCCAAAGGAAAATACCATATAGCACACTGTCATCAGTTCCATCATTTTTCTCTCTGTTTTAACCAGCAAAAATCGTATCTGTCATGCTGAGAAATCAGTGCTGGGGATGGGTAGCCCAGTATTGTCATCTACCTCTCCCCCATCAGCTACTGGAAGCACCCTTTGACATGGATGATATCTGTATGCTTTCTACTCCAACTGGGTGATAGTTTCCACATCATCACTGGGGAAACGTTGTTCTGTATTGACAGTGCATATATACAGGCAAGGAGTGCTCACACACTGCTGTCAATGTAATTTTGTGGAGTTGCTGACAAGTCATCAGCCCATGATATATTCTCCCCACTTCCATTGACCTGAATGCTATAATATTGTTTTCATTTGATAAAGGGGAGATTTTGAGTCCTTAGCTATGAAATTGCCTTGAATTTTGAAAATAGAAGTAGCCTATATGATTGTAAAAATGACACTTGTGCTGGGCAAGCACCACAAGAATTGTTTTGAAGTTGGTTGAAGGAGATAATTAGAAAAGATTAAGGGGTAAAGTGGGCAATTCTCAAAATTGACTGCAAGAAAATAGGAAAAAAAACAGATTGTTTCCAGGGGTAGGAATTGAAGGGGAAATGTCTTTCTTTGGAATCAGAATGAATAGTTTGATAGGTTATCAGTGGAAAGGAGGAAAATTGAGACAGGCTGGCTAACTAGGGTTTATTACTGATGTGGATGATAAACGTAACTAGTTAGGCTGTTTCCCCATTGTTACTTGGCAAAGTATTGGACTGGTTATAGGGGAATACTAATTTGATCCATTGGGTACATTTGCATCTTTACACATGTAATTCACATAGATAGCTAGTAAATAAAAAGGTTCTTGCTAAGCTGCACTTGAGTGATACATTTGTAGTGGTGAGCTTAAAACCTGAAATGAGATTGACAATATTTATTACTGAGGTTTGAATGTGATTAATAATAACAGAAGCCACTATTCTAACATGAAAGATTAAACGTTTAAAAGATTTTTACAAAGTAATTTTGATGGTGAAGTGCAATTCAAAAGATGAAAGAAGAAAACATACCTTTGGAAAATAAAATTATTTCCATTGGGAATTTTCAGACAGAAAAGTTTTAACATTTTACAGACTAATACAAATGTGTTACTGGGAAGTCTGGTGGTGTCCATTTCCTTGCTATTCAAACTTCAGCTACTTCAAAGCATAGAATGGGCAATATTCCAGAGAGTGCATCCCAAGCATTGGCCGTGACTGAGACACATGGCCACAGGGGCCCAGAAAGGATGGTCTAAGCCCTGGTAACGCCATTCTCTTAATGTTTACAAGTCTCAAGCAGTTAGCCGGGAGAGACCTCTTTGATATCCTTCCCAAAAATCTTGGAGCATTTTTGTTGTTGGGGATGGCAGCACACAATCATCATATCACTGTTTTGTAATGTGGTCTCAGGGTTTAACTTGTGTAGGCTATAAATATAGTTGGAACGATTGATGTCTATTAGCTCCTGGATTCACTCTCATTTTCAAAGTGGTGGGGGGAAACGAGGCAGCTGTTGGCTAATCCTGGAATTCAGCCTGGTCACAACCTTCCCAATGGGGTGACAGCAGACTTTTAAATCATTTTGCAATTATAATGTGCACACAGGCAGAACATCTTTCAAAAAAATTATCAAATCAACTAATTTCACAGGACAAAATATATATCCATCTCAAAGCACAAAGAACCACAATACTTCTAATGTAATAGCAGGCCTAATCTCCAGAACCAATCAGCTGTCAGGGTAAGAGGTCCCACATCTGTTTTCAGTCTAGGTCTAATTCTGCTCTTTGTATTGACTTTATAATTTAAAGCTCTGTTTTTATTAATCTTACAGTAGAGGCCCAAGGAAGATAGACATGAAATTCATTACTGAATTTGGTTGTATTGATTCAGATTAAGGGCCATTCTTGAGATGCCAGAGAGTAGCGTGTCTTTGCTGTCAGCTAGTTAAACTGCATCTTGTAAAAAAATATATAATTTGTTATGTCCCTTTCAACTACAAAGATGTTCAAACCATGTGCATTTTTCCATCTGGAGCCAAACTGATTTAAAGGAAAATCATCTTCTCAGGAAAAAAAAGTGTTTGCTGAACTATAGGGGAAAATAAACACCCAGAAATACTTACAAGTGTTTGTATTTTCAAAAAATGAAATCTCAGTGTTTGAATATTAATGTCAATCTTATATTAGTTACCCATTGCCATGAACTCAAGAAGATAATTCAGATTCAGATTCATTTATTTATCAGATGTATATGAAAACAAAGAGTGAAATGCATTGTTTCTGTTAACAACCAAACACAGCCTAATGATGTGCTGGGAGCAGCCCGTATGTCACCACACACTCCAATGCCAGCAAGGCAAGTTCACAATGTTCAGCAGAACAACACAAGCAATAATAACAACAAAACAACCACAGCAACAAAACCAGCCCCTCCAACCCCTCCCCCCCCCCCACACACACACACACACACACGTCTCTATTTGCAAGACAGGCTGCTTCCAGCCTCCACAGTCTTGCAAACATTGGGCCTTCAACTTCTGGACATGTCCACCAGGACTTCCACTATCTCAACTTCCAGACTGGCTGACTTTGGTTTTCAATCGTCGGTATCAAGCCCTGGACTTAATGATCATGTGACCCTAAACTCTGGAGCTTTGAACCTGGGAGTTAACCAGCCCTCCTCCATGGGATCAACCAACTTCGGTCATAGACCATGTAGATCATCGGACTTCATCCAACTGACCTGATACCCATCCATGGTGAATGCTGGCCTTCGACTGTGGAACGCTCTGACTAATCTCAACCTCCCCCTCATCTGTGTTCCTAAACCCTAATCTGACCCTTAATCCCCATGTCTCTGAACCATCCTTACGAACATAAGAACCAATTACGTCTGAGCCACAGCCTCAATAGACATCGCAGCTCAGCACCATCTTGATCAGAAGAATTTAGTGGCTGATCTCAGTGGAGGCCATCTGGAAAGTCTCTCTGAAAAAACCCACAATGGAAGAGTTGAATTTTCACACCACACCCATTGCTTATTGGTGATTATAGATGGTCTCTTCCTTAAACATGGTTGTCTATGTAATGATAGCTGCAAAGTGAGAAGTGCCAGTATTTTGACCTAATCATAATCTAGGAATATCTGGATAGCAAAGATGCATACATTGGGATGTTCTTTATCTACTACAGCTCAGCACTCAATATAATCATCCCCTCAAAACCAAGTAGTAAGCTTCAAGATCTTGGTCTCGATACCTCCTTATGCAATTGGATTCAATTTCCTCATATGCAGACCCCAGTCAGTCTGGATTGGCAACATCTCCACAATCTCCTTCAGCACAGGTGCACCACAAGGCTGCTCTACTTTATCTACACTTATGACTATGTGGCAAAGCATGGCTTCAATGCAAATATTTGAGTTTGCTGAAGACACCTGCTGCCATTGGCCGAATCAAAGGTAGTGATGAGTCAGCTTGTAGGAAGGAGACTGAAAATCTAGCTAAGTGGAGCCACTACAACAGTCTCTCACTCAATGTCAGCAAGACCAAGGAGCTGATTATTGGCTGTGGAAGGAGGAAACTAGAGATCCACGAGCCAGTTCTCATTGGGGGATCAGAGGTGGAGAGGGTCAGAGGACCTGTCCTGGGACCAGCACATAAGTGCAATTACAAAGAAAGCATAGTAGTGCCTCTATTTTCTTTGAAGTTTGCACAGATTCATCATGGTATTTAAAACTTTGACAAACTTCTATAGATGCGTGGTAGACAATCTATTGATTGGCTGCATCACAGCCTGGTATGGAAACATCAAAGCCCTTGATTGGAAAATCCTATAAAAAGTAGTGGATAAACCCCAGTCTGTCATGGGTAAACTCTCCCCACCAATGAGTACATCTACACGGAGTGTTGTTGCAGGAAAGCAGCATCTATCATCAGGGACCCCGACAACCCAGGATATGCTCTTTTCTCACTTCTGCCATCAGTAAGAAGGTACAGGAGCATTGGGACATGCACCACCAGGTTCAGGAATAGTTATTACCCCTCAACCATCAGGCTGTTGAATGAGTGGGGATAATTTCACTCAACTTCCCTTGCCCAATTACTGACCTTTTCCCACAACCTATGGATTCACTTTCAAGGACTCTTCATCTCATGTTCTCAATATTTATTGCCTATTTATATATTATGATTATTTTTCTTTTGTATTTGCAGTTTGTTGTATTTTGCACATTGGTTGTTTGTTCACTCTGTTAGGTGTGGTCTTTCATTGATTCTATTATGGTTTTTGGATATACTGAGAAAGAGGAGAAAGAAAGGAAGAAAATAAATTTCACGGTTATATATGATGACATATATCTACTTAGATAATAAATTTACTTTGAACATTGAACTTTAAGTAATACATTCTCCTCTTTTGATAACTTTCCCTAGTTCACTAGTTCAAGTTTAATTGTCATTCAACCACACATGAATGCTCATGAATACAGTCAAATGAAACACCGTTACTCCAGGGCCAAAGTCCAAAACACAGTACCAACAATCATACACAGCACAAGGCACATATAACACATATAAGATAGTGCCATGATCCTCTCCCTTCTCCAGCCTTGTATCCCTTTTGTCAATCAACTTTCCAGCTCTTAGCTTCGTCCCTCCCACTCCTGTCTTCTCCTATCATTTCGGATCTCCCCGCTCCCCCTCCTACTTTCAAATCTCTTACTATCTCTTCTTTCAGTTAGTCCTGACGAAGGGTCTCGGCCTGAAACGTCGACTGTACCTCTTCCTAGAGATGCTGCCTGGCCTGCTGCGTTCCACCAGCATTTTGTGAGTGCCATGAATGTTGCAGCAGTCTGCAGCAGACCACAGTACAGCTTGTCTTTTGCCAAGCGAACACTGGGGGGCAGCACTGACTCCAGTTTTGATGCTGCACTACACCGCCTTCAGTGGAGAGCACCAATTCTGACAGCCCTCTGCTGGGCGACGCCCCGGTTTGAGGCCTTGTCCTCACTACAACTGAGGCCCCACAACTCCTTCACCGTATGCTCCCATCGCCCACCGATAAATCAGTCAATTGGACTTGCAGCGTTCTGCATTACAATGTTGATTGGCCTTCTGTCTAGCGATGACAAGACAACCTACAGAGGAGGCATTAACACCCTGACACCGTGGTGCTAAGATAACAACCTCTCCCTCAAGGTCCAAAAAACAAAAGAGCTGATCGCAGATTATAGGAGGAATGGAGATTATAGGAGGCCCAGTCAACATCAATGGGGCTGCAGTTGAGAGGGTGAGTTCCCCAGTATACACATCACCGAAGATCTCACTTGGACTGTACACATTGGCTGTGTGGCAAAAAAAAAGCACAACAGCGTCTCTTCCACTTCAGGCTACTGAAGAAGTTCCGCATGAGCTCCCAAATTCTCAAGACCTTCTACAGGGGCACAATTGAGAGGATCCTGACTGGCTGTATCTCCGCCTGGTACAGGAAATGCAAAAACCTTGATCGCTGGGCTCTGCAGAGAGTGGTACAGACAGCCCAGCACATTTGTGGATGTGAACTTCCCTCCATTGAGGACATTTACAGCAGCAGGTGCAGAGTGAAGGCCTGGAAAATCATCGGGGTCACCAGTCACCCCAACCATAAACTGTTTCAGCTGCTTCCGTCTGGCAAACGGTACCGCACCATTAAAACCAGGACCAGCAGAATAGGGAACAGCTTCTTTCTCCAAGCCATTAGACTTATAAATTCACATGTCTGAACACTGCAACGCAGTCATAACACAAAGATTTTTACTCCGTCATATTATGGGGCGGATGTAAGATTTAAATAAATCCTATTCAATTAAAATGTCCAACAAAGTGTTGCCATCACAAGGAAAGCGACTAAGATGATCACTCGCTGTTAAACTGCACACTGCCTTCACACACCAACTCCTCCAACGTCTCCCTGTCACAGGCAGCAGCATGATCCGCATCGTCCAGCTCCTTCAGTTTCTCCACCAAGAAGCAACCCTTCGATGGGGTATATCTGACATACATTAAGTTCTTAATGTCCAGCAGGGCCTTGCAATTGTTAAAAAAATACGTTTAAAAGGGACAATAACACCTTTGGTTGGCCGCAAAGAATCAGCTGTGATCGAACACGCTGCCATCTAACTGGAAGTCACCAGAAGCAACATGTCTCTTCACAAATAGAATGAGCCTTAATACTGAAGCGATAGAGCTCGTGGTTAAGAAACTGGACTAGCAGCTTGAATATTTGCATGGACAATTAAAGAGTGACATGGAGAATATACAGAATTATGAACAGTTTTGGGCTCCTCAACTAAGAAAAGAGGTGTTGGCATTGGAGAGGGTTCAGAGGAGGTTCACAAGGATAATTCTGGGAATGAAAGGGTTATCATACGAGGAATGTTTGATGGCTCTGGGTCTGTACTCGCTGGAATTCAGAAGGATGAGGGAGGATCTCATTGAAACCTTCTGAATGTTGAAAGGCCTAGTCAGACAAGATGTGGAAAGGATGTTTCCCATGGTGGGGAAGCCTAGGACAAGAGGGCACAACCTCAGGAAAGAGGGGTGCCCATATAAACAGAGATGTGGAGAAATTTCTTCGGTCAGAGGGTGGTGAATTTGTGGAATTTATTACCAAAGGCAGCTGTGGAGGCCAGGTTGCTGGGTGTATTTAAGGCAGAGCTTGATAGGTTCTTGATTGGACAAGGCATCAAAGATTATGGGGAGAAGGCCAGGGAATGGGGCTAAGGAGGTGAAAAAAGGATCAGCCATGATTGAATGGCGGAGCAGACTGGATGAGCCAAGTGGCCTAATTCTGCTCCTACATCTGATGGTCTTATGATCTAATTGAATAATTCAATAAATCTGGATATGTTTCAAAGTAAATCACGATAACTATTCCATTTTTTAACAAGAAGAGCCAATTCACTGATTTCGGAAAGAGGAGGAGATCTTGCATCTGATGCCATTCTGTTCTATATGTGACTGACTCTCGACTGTTTTCCTCAGTTCTGGAGCAGTTAGGAATTGACAGTAAATAATGGCATTACCAGTTAATTCCACATCTTGTGAATGAGCATGTATAAAATAAATGACTAAACATAAAACACATCCACATCACCCCCTTTCATCCAAAACAACCAGATAGAGTTTACTTTCCTTTCATCAGCCTGCTTGTGCAGCTCCAAGTGGCAGCAACAAATGCAATTCCTTGTTTCTAGTGCTCAGAAATGTATCTATGTTGTATAGCTTCAAAGAATGGTTGTTGTTGCTAGGTGAAGGATACTGATTGTGCATTGATCAGAAGGAACAGGACTTTTGCTAATGGTGTAGATAGCATTATGAGATCAAAGTACAATGAATTTACTCCCAGGAATTTGCCCGACCAAGCTTTTGAATTCAGATGTCTACACATAGACGAATTGTGCTTTAATCTAAAACCTAATTATAGCATTACATTTTATTCATTTTTCTAATCCGTGCCTTTCGCAAGCTCCATGAGGACAATTAGTTTTCTCAACATACCAAGTTTGACATCTGCTGAATTTTCCTTAAACTAGCTTGGAAAAAGAGCTCCCAATTAAAGTATGACAACTGTTTTAGGTGACCAACTGAAATGCCTCATAGATACTGATTGTCTGTGGAGATTTGTGCCCTCAAAATAGATTATTTGTGATTTATTCTGTTTATTATAGATTCTTCTGCGTCATTTAGTCACTAAGATATGAAGCATCAATTAAACACAGTCGTTCATTATAGAGTCATAGAAAACGTAAAACAGAGAAGGATTCAATACAGCTCGTGTCTTCACATCAAATGTTCTTGTCCTCTAGTATAGCTCCATAGCCTTGTTGCTCACTGCCCCACAAGTATGCATTTGACTGTTTTTTTTAGTATAATAGTTTCTGCCTCAACCACTACTTCAGACAACATGTCCCAGTTCTGCTATCTTCTATGTGAAAAGAATTTCCTATTTCCATCTAATCCTCCTGTCAAATACAATCTGGGGCCCCAGGCTTTTGCTTCCTCTAAGCCATTCATAATATTATGCACCTCAACTCAATTTCACCTCTTTCCTCTGTCCAGATGTTCCAGTTCTCAATAATCTACCCAGCACCTCATTCAGTGTAAATACATCTTTCTTGTGATGCAGTGACCAGAAGCATATTAAGTACTTAAACCGTGCAGTGTGGCAGTTAAAAGCTTTGAGCAAGGGACACGGTGCTATAACCATTAACCAGGAGGCATAGCCACAAAGGGTGTAGTGACATTTTCATTCCCGAAATAGATGTCCTGTTAACTTGTATGTTTACTTACAGAATATAACCATGTAAATCAGAATATAACCATATCAACCTAGAACTGATATACACAATAACATTATTGCACTGTGCTCTGTTCACTAGGCTCTCTGTTCTTTGATTTTTATTCACCTTCTCTGACCATGCTGTTTGCTGTGTCAGTGTCACAATGGAACTTCCGTTTCATGCAGCTACCAGTCCTTGTCTGCATTTCAAGGTCCAAGTCAGAGATGAGTTTAGTGTCATATGCATAAATATGTGTATGTACACGTGAAATGAAAAGCTGGCATGACAGTATTCACAAGAAAAATATAACAAGCCTAAATTATGTCTGTCTGTCTGTCTAGGTACCATATCCAATGCGGACTTTGGTGACCATGGTTTTCCATATACATCTATCCTTCGTTTTTTGGATGACTTCCATTTCCTCGATGTGCAGCCACCTGGCTAGGCTTTTGATGTACATAAGCTGAGGTCTTCCTCTAAGTTTGTTCCCCTCGATCTTTCCAGAGAGTATGAGTTTTTCTAATTCATCTTTCCGCATGATGTGTCCTAGGAATCTGAGTTGTCTTTCTCTTATTGTTGGTACGAGTGATCGAACTGCTTGGGCTCTTCTGAGAACTTCTTCATTTGATGTGTGTGTGGTCCATGACATTTTTAATATTCTCCTGTAGAACCATAATTCAGCTGCTTCTTGTCTCTTTTCCATTGCTGGAGAAATGGTCCAGCATTCACTTCCATAAGTCAGGATAGAATAAATGTAGCACTGCAGTATTCTGCTTTTAGTGTACGTGCTCATCTTTCTGTCTGTTAATATGGTCTTCATTTTTTGGAAAGCTTCTTTCACCATTGTTATTCTGTATTTGATATCTGTGTCTCACCTACCTTTACGTTATTAGGCTGCCAAGATATTTGAATTTGTTGACTTGTTTGATGTTTGTATTTCCGATCCTGATCACACATTGTGGGATGTTTGTTTTCCATGCTTTCTGTCTTCTTGGTGTTGATTCAGAGGCCTCTGTGATTACTTTCTGCTGCCACTATAGTGAGTAGTTCTTGAAGTTTTGTTTCTGAGTCAGTTATTAGTACAATGTCATCAGCATATCTGATGTTATTTATATTATGGCCTCCAATTGTGAATCATTTGATGTCTTTGATACTTTTCAAGATATTTCCACTCTACAGGTTGAATAAGTCTGGTGAAAAGACACAACCTTGCCTGACTCCTCTCATGATATTCACATACTCACTCACTTCTCCTTCTGTTCTGATGGATGCTGTCTGGTCCCAGTATAAGTTTCTTAAGAAACGTATATCTTTCCCATCTATGTCAAGATCTTGAAGCATTTCCAGAAGATCTTGCTGTCTGACAGTGTCAAAAGCTTTTGTATAGTCAATGAAACATAGGTAGATGTCCTTTTGTACCTGGATGGCTCATTCACAGATCATCCATTGCATGAAAATTGCACTTCGGTCCCAGTGTTTTCCACAAAGCCGCATTGTTCTTTACTGATTTCTGGTTTTATACAGCGTCTTGCTCTCATCATAATTACTCTGAGAATAATTTTTCCCACGTGGCTCATCAGGCTTATTATATGATGTAACTCACACTCTGTTGCTCCCTCTTTCTTTGGAAGTGTGATGAACACTGATTTACTTAAATCATCAGGTATCTCCCCATGATCATAGATTTCATTTGCTATTTCTGTTACCTTCTCTATTCCAAAATCTTCTAAGGCCAGTATCATTTCAACAGCGATGTTGTCTGGACCAGTTGCTCTGTTATGTTTTGTTTCATTTATGGCTGCTCGAATTTCTGATTTTAGAATGCTAGGTCCTTCAAGATTCTTCTTTATGTTCGGTTTTTCTCCTCTTTGGTCTTCAAAAAGTTCTTTTGTATATTCTGTCCATCTGTTTAGGATTTCCTCTTTGTTCATAATTAAGGTGCCATCCTTTGCCTTGATGCATCCACTTGCTGAGCAAGGTAAGCTCCCCGTTAATTCTTTGATCTTATTGTGCATCAACTTTTTTCCAGGATTATGGGTTTGTAGCATTTCTATCTCTGAGCATTTCTCATTTAGCCATCTGTCTTTAGCTTCTCTGCATTTTCTTTTTATTGTCTTATCAAGTTGCTTGTATTCTTCACTGTCTCTTAGTTTGATGGTCTGTTTTTGTTGCATCAATTGTATTATATCTTCAGTTATCCGTTTCTTCTTACTTTTCCGTTCTTTTCATGGGGTGGTTTCTTTTGTAGCTACAATCATGGATTCCTTCAGTATGTCCCGGGAAGATTTGCCTCCTTCTTCCTGCAGCAATTGAAAATGGTTTTTCACCTTGATTGTGTATTCTGTTTTCAGATGAGGGTTGTTTTGTAGTTGTTGATAATCCAGTGGTTCTGATCTTTTTGGTTTCTTTAATTTTCTCATCTTTATTTTCATTTTGCAAATGACTGGTATGTGGTGGCTTCCACAGTCTGCTCCAAGGTAGCTTTTAGATTGAGTTATCGAGTTTTTGAATGTGTTATTGATTGTTATGTAGTTGATTTGATTTTTGTTGTTCCCATCTGGGCTTCTCCATGTCCATTTTCTTCTTGGATGTTGTTTAAACCAAGTGCTGGTGATTATCTGATTGTTTGTTTTACACCATGATATAAGCTTTTCTCCTCTTTCATTTCTTTCTCCCAATCCCTAGTCTCCAACAATATGGTCTTCTCTTCCCTCACCAGCTTTTGCATTGAAGTCACCCATGACTATGATGGCTTCTTGTGATTTGCATTCTTCTAGTGCTTTGTCTAGAGAGTGGTAGAAGGCATCAGTTTCTTCCTCTGAGCTTGTGGGTGCATATACTTGGATGATAGAGATGTTGTTTTGTTGTCTGTCTAGTTTGATCAGCATCATTCTGTCTGAGATATGCCAGTATCCTAGCAGGCTTTTGGATGTTTCTTTGTCTAAGATGATTGAAACACCCTTTTCATGTTTATCTCCACCAGAGTATATCATCTTGTAGTCGTCTGATTGGAATACCCCACTGCCTTTCCATCTTAGGCCGAGGATGCCAACTTCTAGTCTCTTCATTTCTAATTTTACGTTTTCTAGCTTACCAGCTTGGTGCAGGGTTGGAACATTCCAAGTGGCAATTCGCAGTCTCTTGTTTCTGCAGACAGTAGTGGTATGACAATCCGGGCTCACCTGTCTGTTTACATGATATCCCGTACCGAGCGGGGTGTCCGCACTATTTGGAAGTGGGCTGCCATTTATGCTGTTGGCTTCCCCTTGCTTGCTTCCAATGCAGTGTCTTTACAAGACGGGTGACCCTGACCATTGTCCTATTAAAAGGATCTACTGCTCAGCATCTGAGAAGCAGAAACCATCGATTGTGTTACTCACAACTTGCCTTCTGCTTCATCCTCCACCTGCATTCCGTGGCTTCACTGTAACCCAAGTAGGGAGGCTCACAGGTGCTGCACCTTGCCTAAGGGTGACCTGGCGGTAGCTGTGGTTAATGGTAACCTCATTACCTAAAGCAAATGCTCCACAGCCAGATGTAGTTTATCCTCATACCCAGGAGAGACCTAAATTATACAACTATTTATACCAATTAGTTACACTGCATTTGCTCCAGTTTAGCAGAGTCAGGAAATTTCCCCCTTCTTTTCTGTCTCTCCAGGTCATTGGATCTTTTACTGAGAAGATCCATTCTAATCTCATAGAGGAAAACTCCATTTGTATAATATAGGTTGCTTATCCCAGCTACAAAGTGCCAATCTGAGTTTCCCGAGGCAGATTCCTCAGTAGCTTTGTGCCTTCACAATTGTGTTTGCACCGTCGGTTTGGATCCTGGGTCACACTGACGGAGAGCCCCCCAGTAATGTACTGGTCATTAAACAAATACAGTTTTCTAACCATTTCTCTCTATTAGCACTGTTCCAGTGATCATCCTTCAATCTGGACTGACACGAGGCTTTGCTTCTAACACACACAGGAACCCCATTCTTTGCTTTCACCATTGAATGCTTGGTCTTTTGCTATTTTCCCTCTCTACTGTGCCAAGTGAAAGGCAAAGCTAAGTCCTCTGGGGAGAGGGCGCGCACATAAACTTTGCACAATTTATCTTTCCTTGCTTCACCATCTGTTGATTTTGAATGTGTTAGCCTCAAGTGCTCTACCAGTGTCTGCTCAGCACTATTGGAGTCCGAGTGCAGGATACCCTGATCATGAATATCTTAGGTTATATTCTATCGCCTTTTCCCCTAGAGTTTGCAATACTTCTCCTGATGTTACAACAGATCTCCTGGGGGTGCAACATTTCTCATGCTTGCTGTGTTTCTGCCGGTGTTTGCAACACTTTGTCCTGACATTTCCAACTCTTCTCTTGGTGCATGTAACATTTTTCCTGGAGTTTAAATACTTCTTCCATTCATAATTCTTCTAGTATTTGCAACACTTCTCCCAGAGTATGAAATGCTTCGCGTGTTTGGAACACTTCTTACAATGTTTGCAAAATTTCTCATGGAGTTGACAGTACTCTGCCAAACATCCGCACTTTTCCTGAGATTTGCGACACTTTTCCCAGAGATTACGATATTTCTCCAGGTGTTTGCAGCAGGTCTTCCCATATTTGCAATACTACTCGAGTTATATTCGACATTTCTGGTGTTCACAAAACTTATCAGTGTTGTTTGCAGGTGTTTGCAGTGTTTGCCACTCTTTGCCCATTATTGAAAACAATCCTGTCAAGCATTTGCAATACTTCTGGTGTTTACAATGTTTTTTCCCTGATATTGGAATGCTCCTCCCACTTTTCTCAGTGTTTGCAGTGTTTCTCCTGCTGCTTGCAACACTTCCCTCTGTGTTTGTAACACTTCTTCCTGTGACTGCAACATTTCTGCCAGAGTTTGTAATACCTCTCCTAGTGTTTGCAAGACTTCTCCCCGTGTTTGCAACACTTCCGCCTGTGTTTGCAACACTTTTCCCTGTATTTGTAACACCTCTGCTTGTGTTTGTAACATTTACCTCTGTGCTTGTAAAACTTTCTGCTGTGTTTGCAACGCTTTCCGCTGTGTTTGTAATACTTTTCTCTTTGTTTGTAACACTTCTCTGCATGGCTGCAGTACCTTTCCATGTTTGCAAACTTTTCCCAGTGTTTGCACACTTTTCCCCATGTTTGCAGCTCTTTCCCAGTGTTTGCAACTCTTTTCCCTGTGTCTGCAACTCTTTTCCCAGTGTCTGCAAACTTTTCCCAGTGTTTGCACACTTTTCCCTGTGTCTGCAACTCTTTTCCCAGTGTCTGCAACTCTTTTCCCAGTGTCTGCAAACTTTTCCCAGTGTTTGCACACTTTTCCCTGTGTCTGCAACTCTTTTCCCAGTGTCTGCAAACTTTTCCCAGTGTCTGCAACTCTTTTCCCAGTGTTTGCAACTCTTTTCCCTGTATTTGTAACTCTTTTCCCTGTGTTTGTAACACTTGTCCTTGTGTTTCCAACACTTCTCCACGTGTTTCCAACACTTACCCCTGTGCTTGTAGCGCTTTCCCTCATGTTTGTAACACTTTTCCCTGTGCTTGTAACACTTTTCCCTGTGCTTGTAACACTTCTCTCTGTATTTGTAACACTTCTCATGTGTTTGCAACACTTTCTCCTGTGTTTGTAACACTTTCCCCGTGTTTGTAACACTTTCCCCTGTGTTTGTAACACTTTTCCTTGTGTTTGTAACACTTTTCCTTGTGTTTGTAACACTTTTCCTTGTGTTTGTAACACTTCTCTGTGTGTTTGTAACACTTCTCATGGGTTTGCAACACTTTTCCCAGTGTTTGCACACTTTTTCCAGTGTTTGCAACTCTTTTCCCTGTGTTTATAACACTTCTCCCTGTGTTTGCAGCACTTCTCACTGTGTTTGTAACACCTCTCCATGTATGTAACACTTCTCTCCATATTTGCAAAGCTTCTCCCTGGTGTTTATAACACTTCCCTTGGAGTATGTAGCGCTTCTCCTCATTTTTGTAACACTTAACTGGAATTAACATGACATTGGTGGGACTTGCCAATATTATACCTGTAGCATCTCACCCTATTGTGAGCTGAATGCTACAGCATCCACGTTCATTACCATGTCCAAGCCTTTGATATGAATGGCTGTCTCAAGTCTACTTTTAAGTCTCCAGTGATTATATAGAATGATGTCCAACTTGCATTCCTCTTTGTTATTGTTATCTTTAGTGTTATTTGACAATTCTTTGTGGGCACTTGATAGTTTTATTTCTCTACAATGTGTCCGCCATGTTCTGTTTCCTTTTGCAACTTGGTAAATTGGTAAATTGACTTATTATTGTCACACGTACTGAGGTGCAGTGAAAAACTTGCATTGCATACTGTTCATACAGATCAGTTCATTACAACAATGCATTGAGTTAATACAAGGTAAAAAAAAATAAAAGAGGCGCAGATAAAATACAGAAAACTATAGTGTTGATGGACAATAAGGGTGTAAGGTCATAATGAAGTTGATTATGAGATCAATAGTCAATCCTATCATAGTAGGGAGCTGTTCAGTTGTCTTGTAACAGCAGAATACACTCTGCTCTTAAGTTGGAGCATGACACATCTGGACAGGATGTTTTCAATATAAGTTGATAAGGGTCAAAGAAGACATGCTAAATTTCTTTAGCTTGCTGAGGAAGCAGAGGGACTGATTAGTTTTCTTGGCCATGGTTAGACCAAGACAGGCTACTGGTGATGTTCAGTCCTAAGAAATTGAATCTGTCAACCCTCTTGACCTTAGCATTGTTGATGTAGACAGGAACATGTGCACTGCCCCCCTCCTGAGGTCATAACTAGCACTTTTGTTTTGTTGACATTGAGGGACAGATTATTGTTGTGACTATTATGACACCACCCATCCGCACCAGCTTCCGAGGTTTAGATGCTCAAACTCCCTAGAGTACGGATAGCTGGCACGGCCCCCTTAAAGATTCAGGAGAGTCCGGCTAATTGGCAATCATGTTTTGGGTGCCAGGGATTGAGCATTTAAGGAGCAACTGAACTGAGGTTCCGTGCTCAGTCATAAGCCTATTGGTGATTTCATCTAGCATTTGTCTTGTGCTCAGATTCTTGATCCAGTTTGAAATCGTATCTCAGTCTTAGCCTTGGGTACACCGGCATCTGGATCCAAGCCATCCTCATCACAATGACAGCATGCAACGAGCTCTGTCTCCTTCCTGTACTCTGACTCATCATTATTTGAGATACGTCCCGTTATAGCAGGATCATTTGCAAACTTCTCGATGGGCTTAGAACGGAATCTGGCCACACAACTGTGAATGTACAGGGAGTAGAGTAGAGGGCTGAGGAGGTTATCTGCTGGATGTTAAATTTTCTTGCAATTACAATGCAGGCTGCTTTAAATGGAGAGATAAAATTTACCTGATCTCCCTGCGTTGGTAACCTGACCTTTGTCATATGCTCCATTGTTTTCACACCTCTTGGGTTTCTTGGGAACCTGATTTCAGGCTTAATTTACACTTAATACTCAATGGTACAGTTCTTGATGGAGAAGATATGGCTAATACTGACATTACCGCACCACATCTGCATCTTGAGCTCCCAAAACTCCAACACATTTCCTTTACATTGCAGTTCTCATCACCTTTTCAAAAGTAATGACTTGTGTGTTTGAAGACATTAGCCTGCTTTTGCTTATCAATTCAAATATACATTGATACATTTCCAAACATTCGGTGCAAGGATGTTTCAAAATTATACTGTCTTACTCTGTCCTTCAGACTGAGATTGTAATCCCCAGTTTCATCTGATTCTGAGCATCAAAACTGTAACTTCAAAATAACCTGATCAGTGTTCAGTTGAAATGCACTTCTATCAACTCAATGATCTCATCAAATGGTTCTTTTCTTTTTGAAAAATGGTTGCCAGCTACGTTTCTAGTGCTGCATAAAAACTGGAGCCCATCTGTACTAATTAAATTTTTCCAGGTCACTGCACTTTGTTCTTTAACAGTGGCACCCATGGCCTCTACAATGTTATCAGCTCCAAGAGACATGGAGTACAGCAAGTAAATATAAACACCCCTAGCACTTTATTATAGATTGCATTTGTGCTATTTCTGCCATCTGTTTGTAGTTCCATTTTGTTTGTGCTAATTATACATCAGTTTTGAGCAATATTTTCTATTTCCTCATGTCTTTCGAAAATGTGCAAACTCTCCTACTTTTATTGTTTGCACTTTCGGACTTCCATATCTCCCAATCAATTCAGCAGAACTGTGGGCTCTTTTAAACAGATCTAAACAACGGCATCATTTTCACCCTCAATCGCTCACACAGGGAGCATCAAGTAAAGCACTGTGGTAGTCACAAAGTCGTCACCCAGAGCTGGTCTCATGGTGCAGCAATGTTGCAATGAATGATTAGGTGATATAGTCATTCAGATCAGAGCAACCCCACCATCCTTTAATTAATAGTTACCCTTGTATAACCACAGTTCTAAAACCAGGCATAATAAGAACATAAGACCATAAGACATAGAAATAGAATTCGGCCATTTTCATCCCATCGCGTCCAGTCATTATTATCCCTCTCAACCCAATTCACCTGCCTTCTCCCCATGACCTATGGTGCACTTTCTAATCAAGAAGCTATCAACTTCCACTTCAAATATACCCAATAGCCATCTGTGATAATGAATTCATTCAGAAATCCAATAAGGATCATTTTCTAATTCAAAGTGTTTCTCAGTATGTCATTACAAACCAATTTATTATTCTCAGAGCAACTGTCCCCTTTCTGTAGATAACAGTTATTTACACATCTTCAAACATCAATGGCAAACATACGATAGGTGGAAAAGGAAGACAAGTGCTGGAGTTTGATATCTATTTCTAGTTTGTTCACAATGGATGCTGAGCCTTTAAAAGAGAGGAGGGAAAGATGAGCCATGGACTTTGGAGGGATTTCATACAGCTGGAAAGCTTTCTATAGAACGGAGTGCTGGAAGTTTGCAGAAATCCCATGTTGATTTATTCTGACATCCAGATGAATCCTATTTCACCACAATAGCTGATGATTGGATAGAATAAGACTTCCCTCATCAAGCTTTATGCCTCCACATTATTTCCCAAGCAGTTTTACTCCTACACAGATCCTGACAGGCACTTGTGTATTGAGTCCTAAGAGGGTTTAATTCTGCAAGTCAGACACCTGATTGTCTTCCTTTCCTCATCCCCCAGGTCCCCACGCATTGCTTTCACTGAGCAAAGGCCCACATAAATTTTCCTCACATACACCAAGCTACTTACAGCTTTTTTGCTGGGAAATTCACTGAGACAGACTTGCAGGCATGCTCGCTGGCTTTCTGTCTTTTAAATAACCAAATGCCTGGCCTCAGGATGAAAGCTTTAAGTATCCTGTGGGATTGTAGATCAGATCTCAATACAGAATTTGTGGAATGATGTGATGCTTTTGTGAAATTTACACACAACCACGCTATGGTGAAATGAAGAACATACTATTATCCTAAAATTGTGTATGGTTAGATTCCAGCCAAGATTCCAATAGGCTGGAACAATTTGCTCTGCATTCTCATTGTTTAAAGTTCAAAAAACTTCTTGTAGTTTTGGTTCAGTAATACAGAGTTTAATCTTCCATGATTTACTGATTCAACCCTCACCGGTGAAAACTCACAATAATTTTTTAACATTGGCTTATTCTTGTCACATGTACCAAGATGCAGATAAAAACTTTTGTCTTTCCAAATAGCTCATGTCATACATAATTACATTAAGATAATAAAAAGAAAACAGAATGTGGCAGTGCCGTGCAGGGCGCCCATTTTAATCCCAAATAGAGAAACTCAATATCAAGTCAAAACCAAAATATTCGACCTTATCTTGTTTTGTTTGGCTTCAGTTGAGCCACTTGATGGGAGATCACACAGCATTTAAAGAATACTATATTTGAAGTGATCGTGCAGTTAAAGGATTTTGGAGAAAATGTGCAGAAGTATGTAATTCAAAAGGCTTCGTGATTATGGAATCATAAACTCATACAGCACAAAGAAAAGGTAATTTAGCACACAAGATTATGCCAATTCTTTCAAAGAACTGAGCAATTGATCCCAGTTCTCTCCTCCTTCCCCATAGCCCTGCAAATGTTTTCTTTTCAAGCGCATTGAGAGTTTTTCCTGAACCTCCTTCTTCAATCCATTCAGGTAGTTTACTCAGAACTGCTTGCTGTGTAAAAGAATTCCTATCCAGTTTCCCTTTTGTTTATTCTGTTAGTCAGTGAAACATTGGTATTACCTGCATAAATGCCGGAGAGTTTGGGACTCTGTTGCTTAGATATTGGAATGCAGAGATCCCAAAATTGCGGAGTTTCCTGCTGAAGAATCTATCATTATGCTTCACTGCTGGACTCCATATGGAGTTCAACTGTGACAAACTCGCTGGAATTCCATGGCACTTGTGTTGGAAAATCTATCATAAGGTTCTCGGATGGTCCTTGGGTTTATTTATTCAGCAATGTTCTTGAAAGCTTCTGAATGTTGTGGACTTTTGGATCACAACCAGCCATGGCAACAGAGAATGGAGCAGTTTAACGAGATGGCTTGTCACCATCTTCTTTGGCTAACTAGGTGCTGTTAATAATGTGCAGTTTTGTTGGTAGTGTTCATACCCCAAACGCAAAAATAAGAGAGGTCCTTTATTTAAATTTGCAGTAGAGGTTTACAGAGTATGTTGTGAAAGCTGTGCAGATATGGTTCCAGCTGTGTGAACAGACTTATGACATCTCCCAAAGTGGTAATGCAGCACAGAGTCTGCAAATGCCTACTAATGTGATAAGACTCCTTAAAACACTTTAATCCACACATTTGATGTATGTCTTGTTCCTTATTATATGGTAATTAAGTGGAGGAGCCTTGTGGACAAAGTGACCATGCTAAGCATAACTCTTATTGCATTCTGGAGTAGCAAAGAGGGGTCATGATGCCGAAGGACTTTCTGTGACTCATTCATCCATACACTCGGCTGAAAAAATAATACATTTGTTCATTTGGCTGAGGTTATTAAGAGCTATATAATATAGGCAACATTAAAAGAGGCAATTGATTTCAATCTTCAAAAATATCTTTGAAAATAAATTCAACAAGCAGATTGATTTTTCTGCAAAAATTTATGAAAGAAATGGAGCCCAACTCCATCCACAGTGACTATTTAAAAGCAAACCGATGTACATAGTCAGTCGACTAAAGCTCAGTTCCCACTGTGCAAAGGTGATGGATTATCCGTTTGATCAAACCGCAAATAACTTTATCAGCCCTAGTTACATAGTTCTTATAATTCAGTTTCCCTGCTCTACAAAAGCTGAAGTCCAAAGAAAACATCTCTGGGCTTACTGACTGGCCTGTGTAGTCTCAGAAGGTCCGGTTAGTTACAATATGTTACATCCTGAACCCTGCAACGGGAAGGAATCAGTAGCATTTATGTTTGATTTCTCTTGTATGTGAATCCAAATCATGACCAGATGTGTGCCTGGCAGCAGTAAGTCTCCCATTCAGCTGGGGCAAATTTCAAATTTCAATTCAGTTTCTTACCACCATTTTATTTTCACATTGAAACGTAGGTTCAAATTTCTCAAATGCAAGTGAGTCATTGAATGTTAGAGGAGATGGTGAATGAAAATAAATAAACACCAAACAAAACTTTTCCAACAAAATATTGATGCCACATATTTTGTTTGGTCTGTCTCCTGAAAAGCAACTGGGAAGCTGCAATAAACAAGAGGAAATCTGCAGATGCTGGAAATCCAAGCAACACACACAAAATACTGGAACTTGAGGTGTTAATGCGATATGGCATACTGTATGGTATATCGGTATTATAAAATGCATATTTAGTGTTTCCTGTTCTCTTATGTGACCATATTTCTCCATATTCCTCTCCCTCTCCCTCTCCTCCAGATCTGATCAGGAGTAGACTTCTTTTTAACTTTTATTGTTTTCTATTGTCATTTCTATTTGCTTCAGGGGCATAGCTGTGAACTATGATTACTCCAGCAGCGGCTATCTGTCCAGCTTTTCAAATGTGGCTTTCATTTTGAGTTCATGAACTGCTGCAACTTTAGTTGAACCAGATAACTGAGCCAAACTCCAGCTGCAATTCCTGAGTGACCTCCTTGCATTAAGTAATCTGGGAAGATTTAATCTACAGCACATTGATGTCATTTGGAAAAAGGGCTTAAAGCGCCCACATAACAGACAGTCAGGCTAAGAGTAAACTTACAAATAAATAAATACTGGGTCTCCAATGAATAACCCGTTCCAATTCAAAAGCACAAAATGGACACTGAGGCTATACTGAACTTTCTTCATACCAGATAGTAACAATATCCATGACAATTGTAGATGAAAAGGAAATGTAAACTATTGATCAACATTCAATTTTGTTCTGTAATTTCAATTTTTTTTTGACTACTTGGAAACATTTGGTAAGAGTTGGCCCCATGCTTTTCACACTAGGTAACTGGTATTAAGACATGATAATATACTGTATATTATGAAAGCTCTGAGCAAGCTCTTTGTGCTTTTAATCATGCAGGTTGACTTGGGGTTCTTGCAGCATGTTTCTGCAATAGCAACACAGGGCGCTATCTCCAAAGAAACCCAGAAGATATATTACATCCGGACCTATAAAGTTGATGTGAGCTCTAACGGTGAAGACTGGATCACTGTGAAAGAAAAAAATAAGCAAAAGGTAAGATATTGGATAAAAAATATCTCTTGCTAATTGTAAATTTTTGGTATTTTTTTTCTTGCTGGCGGTTTGATGTTTATCTTTAGAAGCTTTTTGTATGACACATGGCTTCGGGTTGTACACCTAATAGGGTTTTTTCCCACCACTTTTTCTGTTTTTTTATTATCACCAAAAATTTTTCAATCCTTAAAATAATGTTTTTTTTCCTTGAGACATTGTAAGTGTTGTTTACTTCGATGTACTCGTGTTATTTTTGAATAATATAATAATAAAAAAAGATTTGAAAAGGAAAAAAAACCTCTTACATTAACTCTTTTCCTTTCTCTCACCTGATGCTGCTGTGATGCACGTAAGCAGGCCCTTCAGGCCAACGTGTCCAATGAATATTTCCTGCATTTATTGTTTTTTTTTTGTTTTTACTATCTTTTACTTCAGATGTGATCATAATAGGTACGGTTAAGAAACTCTCACGGATGACAGAGAAATAGAGTCTATGTAGGTAGGAAAGGTTAGATTGACCTTAGAGTAGGTTAAAGGTCAGCACAACATTGCAGGCCAAGGGACCTGGGCTGAGCTGTGGTGTTCCATGTTCTGTGTTCTGTATGATGTTCTTTCTTGGAAAATAAGCATCTGGCAAAATAAAATTGTTGCAACATTGACACTGGGTCTTCGGACCTTCAATATAAAATGAATGGTGTGCTGCTGGCACTCACCACAGGAACATAAGTTCTGTCCTGACCTCAGATGCTGACTGGGTGGAGTTGGCATATTCTCCGAATGGGTTTCCTCCTACATCTCAAATGCATGCTGGTCAGTTAATTAGCTACTGTAACTACCCCTTGTGCAGGCAGGTGGCAAACCAGTCACGAGGCATTTGAGGGAGAATAAGTTGCAGGAGGAGAGGAAAATAAGGAGAGGGAGTTGGCACTGATGGGATTTGTCTGTTGTAGGAGCTGGAATGAACTCGAAGTGCTGAATGGCTTTCTGCATCATTCATCCACATAAAAGGAGGTAGTATAAGTTGCTGCTTCCCCAGAGGTAGAACTGTTGCTGTAACCCAATCTGATTGAATGCGATTCTCTAGAATTCAAGTTCCATTTACACAGCACTCTAATACAGCAAAAACATCTGGGGATGCTTCATGGTTTAAGATGGCACTGATGAGACACAGCAACACTTTCCTGACAGCAAATTAATCTATTATCTACTCAATAAATCACACTTTTTCTGGGCAATGATCACTGTAATGAATAGCCTGTAACTTCATCTTCCAAGTTGTGCTTTTGAACTGCCTGTACGAACTGGCATTTTTGTGATGTTCTGGGGGATTCAGTAAACTGGAAACTCGAAGGTGCAGTACAGTTGAGGCGGCATGGTGCAGGCAGGCCGGCCGAATCGGGGCAGCAGGGCTTGGACCAAAGAGTGTGGGATAAGCCGATGTTTGGCCTTTGCTGGAATAGACTTGCGACTGAATTGAAGCAGCAGGACCCAGGCCCAAGCGAGGAATGAGACAATGTTTGACCAATTTAAACTCCAGACCAGATTGAAAAGATTTGGTATGGGCCAAATTGACGCAGCAGGGTTTGGGCATTGCTGGAGTGGACTTGGGGCCAAACTGAAGCGGCAGGGCCCGGGCCTGGGCCTGAGAGTGAAGAATGATCTGATGTTTGGCTGATTGTAAAGGTTAGGGTATCGGGGCCGGAGGCAAGGTACAGGTGTTCAGCTCACTGCTCCACAAAGTTTACTCATCTCTGCGCTGAACTGAGGCTGCGGCCTACAACTAATGGGCTCCTGGGCCAGCTGCAGTGATGAACTGACTTCAGTGCTGTGGAGTCACTTTTGTGAACTCTCATTCAGAGTGTTATTTGTTTACTTTTTATTGTTTGTACAATTTGCTCTTTTTTTCACACATTGGGTGTTTGACTTTGTTCTTAATGAGTTCTATTGGATTTGTTTTTATGCTGCCTATAAGAAGATGAATTTCAAGGTTGTATATAGTCTAGGTACTTGGATAATAAATCTACTTTGTACTTTGAACTTCGGTGAATCATAATAGGAGGCATGATGGCTAATGACCAAAGATATGGTCAAAGCTGTGGGCGTGGGGGAGCATGCTAAAGACAGATAGGAGGCAAAAGGTGGAAACATTTGTGAGGAAATTCAGAATCAGAGAGTTTAGTGGTACAACTGTACGTGCTGAGGGATGCACTAAAGTTTGGGCCAGCCATGACAAAGGCTTTGTGGGGATGGATCACAATTTAGGTCCTACATTGCTAGATTCTAAGGGATGAGGCCTGTGTAACAGCCTCCCAAACATGGCACATGCACTTTGTCTAGGGATGAAATGCTTCGGAAGAGAATGTGTTGACTTGTTAGTACCATGAATGTAGAGAAAGATGCACACTGGGTGTATTACTGAGTATATATTAGAAATAAAGTACATTTATGAAATGAAACAGAATTAAAGTTGAAGAGTTGCAAGGTTAGAATGCACTCTCATGGAGCTGAAAAAGATTACAGATGGAGTCCATGGAAGTATGCAAATTTAGAAATCAAGGCAGAAAATATTCAAGCAATTTTTTGATGAATGCCTTATGACGAAGTTGGAGGATTAAATGACCCTTCCATTTGACCTCCTGAACATTCTCGGCATGACAATTACCCATAATAGAGCAAATTATAACTTTACTACTAATAGCTCTTGTATCCTATTAATTCTGAAATATGAGAAAAATGGAAATATATATAATTCTGTAATTGGAATAAAATGAAAACATAACATACAATTTCAGGCAGGAACCTCCCAGTAGGCAGGAATGGGTAGCCTACACATTTCCAATGTTTTATTTCCTCTATTTCCTTCAGTGGACCATTAGCAAGGTCGGTTTTCTTAATGGGGCCAGGATGAAGTGGTACATACATCAGTAGTCTGTAACTTTTAAAGCTTGTTCTTGCTCTATTCTGCACCTTTTCCTTATTCACACACAAAATCATTTTTAATTTTTGTTACTCCTCGAACGTCGGAACTAATTGCACATGCTTAAACCAGGGATTCAATCCTTCCCTCCTCAGGGTGATCAATAATTCTACTCAGATGAGTTTCAAGTTAAACTCAAAATTATATTCGAAAATCCTAAAACCTCCCTTCAACCGCAAGAGAGAGTTTAATTGCTGACGTACTCAGTTGTGGTCTATGGTTATACAAGCATGCTACTTACAAAGCCATCCCACAACCTTTTCTTGACCTCTCTGACCACATCTCCATAATGGTCATCCCAGCATGCCGACCACTGCCGAAAACAGAGAAACCAGTCAAGAAGACCATCACCATATGGCAGGGGGATGGGAACCAGGATGATAGAGCTGAGGGTGAGCCAACAGGCTTACAAGTAGATGATGGGTGTAACATAAATGTGAGGAAGGACTAGCCAATGATTGGGTACAAATGCAGACAGAGCAAAGAGTAAAATTGTACCACAGAGGTAAAATTCAAAAGGGCGAAGAATGCAGGACTGAAGGTGCTGTGCGTAAATGTGCATAGCATTCAGAATAGGGTGGACAAACTGGTGGTGCAATCAGAAACTGGTCGGTATGACATTGTGGGCCTTCCTGAGTCATGGCTGAAAGAGGGCCTTAGTTGGGAGCTTGACATCATAGGATATACTTTGTATCAAAAGGACAGGCAGGAAGGCATAGGTGGTAGTGTGGCTCTGTTGGTAAGAGATGGAATTACATCTTTAGAAAGAGGTGATGTAGGGTCAGAGAATGTTGGATCTTTGTGGGCAGAGATAAGAAATTGCAAGGGTAAAAAAAATTATGGGAATCATATATAGGCCTCCAAATAGTAGCCAAGATGTGGGATTGAAATTGCAAAGGGAGCTGGAAAAGCATGTAATAAGGATAACAACACAATTGTAATGGGGGACTTCAAAATACAAGGGGATTGGGAAAATGAGGTTGGTGTCGGAATGCAAGAGAGGAAATTTGTTGAGTGCCTACAAGATGTTTTTTTAGAGCAGCTTGTGGTTGAGCCTACTCAGGGAAGGGCTATCTTAGATTGGATGTTGCATAATAATCCAGATCTTATGAGGGAGCTTAATGTAGAGGAATGCTTAGGAGACAATGATTATAATATGATTGAATTCATACTGCAATTTGAGAGGAAGAAGCATAACTCACATATAACTCACATCTGTACCACAATTAAATAAAGGGAATTACAGAGACATGAGAGAGGAGCTTGCCCAGGTGGGTTTGAGGGGGATACTGGCAGGGATGACAGCAGAGCAGAGGTGGCATGAAGTTTCTGGGAGTAGTTCACAAGGTGCAGGGCAAATATGTCCCACTGATGAAGAAGATCTCAAATGGCATGGGTAGACAATCGTGATTGACAAGGGAAGTTAACAACTGCGTAAGAACCAAAGAAAAGAGCATATAAGGTAGCAAAAGTGAATGGGAAGTTTGATGATTGGGAAGCTTTTAGAATCCAGCAAGAGGTAACGAAAAAAACTATAAGTTGGGAAAAAATGAAATCTGAGGGCACTCTCCCATTAATATAAAGCAGGATACCAAAGGTTTTTTGGTTATATGAAGGGTAAAAGAAAGGTGAGCATGATATTGGACCACTGGAAAATGATGCTGGTGGGGTAGTAATGGGAGACAAATGACAGATAAACTTAATGGGTACTTTGCATCTGTCTTCACTGTGGAAGACAGTATAGTGTACCAGAGATTCATGAGTGCCAGGGAGCAGGAGTAAGTGCCATTGCTATTAAAAAGGAAAAAGTCCTAGGCAAACTCAAAGGTCTTAAGGTGGATAATTCACTTGGGCCAGACGGACTACATCCCAGAGTCCTGAGAGAGGTTGCTGAAGAGATGATAGATGCATTGGTCATGATCTTTCAAGAATAACTTGATTCTGGCATGGTCCCGGAGGACTGGAAAATTGTAAATGTCACTCTATTCTTTGAGAAGGGAGGAAGGCAAAAGAAAGGAAATTATAGGCCAGTTAGCCCAACTTCAGTGGTTGGGAAAATGTTGGAGTCTACTATTAAGGATGAGATTTTGAGGTACTTGGAGACTAATGATAAAATGGGTCAAAGTCAGCATGGTTTCTGTAAAGGGAAATCATGCCTGACAAATCTGTTAGAGTTCTTTGAGGAAGTAACAAGCAGGGTGGACAAAAGAGAGGCAGTGGATGTCAGAAGGGTTTTCAGAAAGCATTTGATAAGGTGCCACACATGAGGCTGCTTAACAAGATAAAATCCGATGGTGTAACAGGGAAGATATTGGCATGGATAGCAGAATGGCTGACAGGCAGGAGGCTGCGAGGGGGAATAAAAGGGGCCTTTTCTGGTTGGCTGCTAGTGATCAGTGGTGTTCCTCAGGGATCAGTATTGTTTGTCGATGATTTAGATAACGGAAAAGTTTACTGATGATATGAAGACAGGTGGATGGGTAGGTAGTGCTGAGGAAACAATGCAATGCAGCAGGACTTAGACAAATTGGAAGAATGGGCAAACAAGTGGTAGATGGAATACAGTGTTGGGAAATGTATGATAATGCATTTTGGTAAAAGAAACAATAATGCAGACTATTATCTAAATGGCGAAAAGGTTCAAACAGCAGAGGTGCAGAGCAATTTAGGAGTCCTCATGAAAGACTCCCAGAACGTTAATTTACAGGTTGAGTGTGTGGTAAAGAAGGCAAATGTAATGTTGGCATTTATTTCAAAGGGAATAGAATATAAAAGCAAGGAGATAATGCTGAGCCTTTATAAGACACTAGTCAGGCCGCACGTAGAGCATTGTCAACAAAGGATATGGGGGTCGAGTGGGATCCAAGATCAGCCATGAGCAGAGCAGATCTGATGGGCTGAATGGCCTAATTCTGCTCTTATGTGTCATGGTTTTAAGGTCTTATATGAGCTAAAGAGGCAATCTCAATGCTCCAGGACTGTATGAACAGGCTAACTGGCAGATGCTCAGGAACGCCACCACAAATGGAGAAGACATTCCTGTCACATTGGACATTCACCAGTATGTTTACTGACAGAACCATTCTACAACAGATAACATAGCATCTATCATGCACCTGGCCTTGACACGCCTAGAAAACAAGGGCACTGATGTCAGAATGCAGTTACTGGATTTCAATTCGGCATTCAACACTATTGTCCCACAGACCTTGGTGAACAAACTCCTGCTCTTTAGTCTAAATATATCACTGTGCAGTTGGACTTCCTAACGAACAGATATAGTCAGGATATACAACTGATCCTCCCTCCCAACACACTCAACACTGGTGCTCCCATTGCTGTACGCTCTGCTCATACATGAATGGACAACCAAACACCTGAGTAATCACATTGTCAAGTTCATTGATGACACGACAATGATGGGGCTCATCACCAACAACAAAGATGGCCTATAGAGAGAAGGTGGAAGAGTTCGAAGCCTGGTGCCAGGCAAATAATCTCTTCCTTAGTTTCAGTGAGACAAAGGAGATGGTTATTTACTTCAGGAGGACTCGCACCACTCACACCCCTCTTTACATTAGCAGCAAAGCAGATGAAACTGCAAGCAGTTTCAAACTCCTGGAGAGCTGCTCTTGCACAACCTCTCAAGGTCCCATAACACATCTTACACAGTCAGGAAAGCTCATCAAAGCCTCTACTTTCTGACAAGGCTGAAGAAAGCTGGATTTTGCACATTCATAATCACATCATTCTACAGATGCACAGTAGAGTGCATTCTGACAACCTGCATCACTGTATGACACAGAATCTGCACTGTAGCGGGCAGGGAGGCTCTACGGCGGGCACTCAAAACTGACCAATGCATCACCGGCACCAGCCTACCAATCATCAAGAACGTGTCTACAGAAAGGTGTCAGAAAGGGGCCAGTAACATCTTGAAGGATGCTGCTCGTGGACTGTTTGTCCCACAGACATCAGGGAGGAGGCTACGTAGCATTCAAGCGAGGACCACCAGACTCAAAAACAGTTATTTTCCCCAAGCAGTAAGGCTGATCAACATCTTCACCCTCTGACTCCACTACGACTTCATTATTTCTTGTCAGTTATCTTACGTACAGCCTAGTGTCACTTCATGGACATACAATCCAATGTATGTATATAAGGAGGTTTATGTATTTATATTTATTGTAGTTTTTATATTTATTTGGTTAGATGTAAAGCAGATAAAAGGTCACTCTCCCTTTGTGATTACAAGAGTATTCGTATTTTCTTCACCTCCCACCACACCCCCCTCCCCCCACTGGTGGTCGGCCCTTCAGCTGTCAAGATGCTCCCTCTGGAATTCTCTCTTTAAAGGCCTCTCCCTCTCTCTTTTAGTAAAATGCTCTTTACCTCTTTGACTCAGCGGTCCTTCGATATTTAGCTTGGTGACAAAGTGTGTCTGATACATGCATCTGTGAGAGATTCTGCAATGAGGAGGGACTGGTAGGCTGGGTTTGTTTTTCTTGGAATGGAAAAGGCTGAGGGAGACTGAATGGTGTATAAAATTATGAGATAGTGTGGTTATTAGGAAATATTCCCCATAGCAGAGGTATCTGAAACTTTGAGCACATGTGTAACAAAGGGCTAAGATATCTAGAAGAGCTTTGAGAAAGAATTTTCTCAGCCAGACAATAGTTGTGAGTGAGCGCTGGAGACCAATACTCCCATAACGTTTAAGAAGTATCTAGATGACCACATGACTCACCAATGGCCAGAAGGCCAAGGACCAAAAGCTGATAAATGAATGGGATTGATGCAGATTGGTCAACAAGGCTAGAGAGGGTCAGACAACGTGCTCCATGAATTAATGACACTGGGACTTTTGCTAAAATGATGGCTAAAGGTTGGCAGCATACACACCCATGAGATAGAAGGTTAATAGGTTTAAGATTGATTCCAGGCTGATACAAGTGAGCAGACCTGAAGGAGTGTTGTACATTTGGAGAAACAATTCTTAGGTGCAATGTCCTGCAAAGTAAAGTGTTGTGTGGAACAATTTTGACTAAGGGCTGGGATTTATTCCTGGTGTACCGGCCAATTTGTTAATCTTGACTAACATTAGCGAAATGGTGAAATGTGGAAGCCTGTTGCGCACAAATTAGCTGATGTGTTTTCTAGATTATGACAGTGAGCAGACTCATTGATTGCAAATCCCTTTGAGAGTTATGAGAAATGTGATATAAATTCAAATTCTTTCTACTAAAGTGCCTGATGTTTCCAGCGTACATTCTCTGCAGATGAAAACACAGGCAGTAAACATTAAGATGAGGCAAAGACTGTTGTCCTTATAATTCACGTCAACGCTCATAATGTATAAATCTAAGTACCACAGGGAGGTGGTTCGATTTTAGCAGAGATGTGCCTTTTTAAACAGCCACTCACTACTTCAATGAAAGACCTTGCTAGCAACTTGAGAATCTTGAAAAGTAAATTTTTAAATATTTTTTATTCTTTATGCCCCAACGTAACTCCAAGATGATCCGCCTTCCAGTCTTTACCTCACAACCCTGAGTCCCCTCCCTCAACCAGTTTTTGGCTAAGATCGTTGGATTTCTCTCCCAATGCACAAATTCATCATCCTTGCTCCCGACCTCTCAATTGGCCAGAGCCCGTGGCAGAAGACTTACAATCTACTGACCTAGTCACTTAGAAGATATCTATCAACCTCCCACTTTTCCACCCAACCCTTCCCCCCTCACCCTTGCACTTGCCTGTCCCCATCCCTTCCCCAACCCCCCACTGCCATCCACAATCCCAGTGTGAATTTACGGTCGTGTGCTCCCCATCCCAATCTGATCTTGTATACCAAAGTCAAAGTCAAGTTGAATTTATTGTCATAAGCACACAGGTATAATGACAAACTTAAATGGGGCAGCATCACAGGCACTCCTGTAGCACCAGTTTCACAAGAAAAACAAATTGTACAAGGATCATTTAATTGGACCCTTCAGCTAACTCCCAGGCCCTTCTTACAACTTCATTTCAACCTTTCAGTAGCACACAAGTCCTACTACTAAAAATTGTACCAATGGCCCACAACCAGAAAGATTGCTCATGTATCGCTCTGCGACTATCATGCACGCTTGCTGGAGCAGACTCAGACTTCAATCTCAAAGCGTCTTTTCATACGGATCAAAGATTTAGCACCATTTTATCACAGCTCTTTTCTGGCATGGAGATCAGATCAAACAAGTCTGAACCTTTAGTGGCAGTATATTGGCCTTTGGGTTTCTCAGTGCACAGTTAAGTTTGAAGTCCAGCCTTTGATCGCTGGATGTGAGCCATAGATGCTGGGCAGTCGAGGAAGAACTTCACAAGTTTAAAACGTGAATTTCAAAAAGACTGCTGGAGCTGCAATTGTGTTTGCTGTAAAGATAAGAATACAGATATGTCATAATTTTATATAAATATTTAATCTGCTTGTATCTTGTTACCAATTTAACTTTCCCTTAAAAGTGTGAGATTTAAAGGATTGGCTCATTAGTGGCTACTGGAAGGATATTCCTACTTTGAGTGGAAGACGACAACATATGTTTTCAGTAGGTAACTGAATCAATTCAATGCACAGGACCATTAGCTCTTCCTCACTGCAGACCAGGACCATCAAATTACTGTAACAGAGCAGATCACTATGTTAACAGAGAAGATTTGTTGAAGAACAGGATGTTGATTTAAACCTGATTACATCTCTGTATAATATACCAGGATTTAATAGTTGTTACTATGAGCGCAGGGGTACGCCAATGCAGTCACATGACCTCCTCATTCTGTTTACTATCTCAACAGATATATTATCATATTTAAAATTCCCTCCAAAGATAAATATTTAAACAACTCATTCTTTAACATGAGTTTATTTGCTTTTTTTGAATGAGTAAACTCATCTCACCTGTAATGTCTTAAATATAAGCAAAAGATGGTGGTCTCAACTGAAAATTTTTCTCATTGAATAATAGGCAGAATGAATCCTAAAAGACTTTAAGAAGTCTAGTTGCATCTTCTCACATATTAATAGCTTTCATGTAAAGCTCAAAATCATTTTTTGTGTGAGAAGACTCAGAGGGACCTCTTTAATCAATTTAAATTATTTTCAAACATGTCAATATTAAATGGTAATTGTTTCAAACAATCCCAGAGCGCAGCAATTTGCTGTGAAGTACAAGTGCCATTTTTATTCTGCTGTCTGATCTAGATTTCTAGATTAGTACCAGTCCAGAACATAACTATAATGTTACCATACCTCAAAAATGGAGGCACCCTTTAATTCAACATTGTAATTTCAATCTAGCAAACTAGTTCATCCCACTTAAAGAATCATTTCACTGTATTTGAACAGACTCTCAGTTCCACTGTCTTGTAGTCAGAGTAAAGCCAATGCATGGACTAAGATTTCTCATTTATGAAATTCTTTAGTGACTGGAGCATCCAGAACTTGGCATCACACAAAAAATAAAGGGTTTCACATTAAGTGAAAGATGAGGTTAAAGTATTTCTCTCAGAGAGTATGAGTCTTTGGAACTCTCTTCAAGAAGATGGTAGAAGCAGACTCAAAATATTTTTAAGGCATAGTTAGACATTTGGGGCGGATCAGTAGCATAGTGGTTAGCACAACACCTTATAGTACCAGAGACCTGGGTTCAATGTCAGCCACCGCCTGTAAGGAGTGTGTACGTTCTCCCCATGACCACGTGGGTTTCCACCGGGTGCTATGGTTTCCTCCCACAGGCCAAACGTTGGTAGGTTAATTGGTCATTGTAAACTGTCCCATGATTAGGCAGGGATTAAGTTGGGTCAATTCTGGGCAGCGTAGTTTGAAGGTCTGGAAGGGCCTTTTCAGTGCCGTATCTCAATAAATAAAGAAATGCTAAGTGGTCACCAGGTTTTAGACAAATACTTCCCTCAGCATCCCATCAATCAGGCATCGATAAAGTAATGCTCCAACTCCTTTATGCCTCTCCAGATGACCGATCTATATCTATTTCAATATTATCATTAATTTTAGCCACTTCATTGAAGAGTTTTCAAATGAGCAAAGAGGCAATAATGAGCTGGTTTAACATACAGTGAAAACAACGTGTACATTGCCAATGTGATTGCTCTTGTTTTGTCGAATTAGTGCAGTTCCTCAGTACAGCTGCATCATTTACAGCTGGACATAGGAATAAGAATATTCTGTTCAATCTGGAGGTACTTGCCTGTCTCCAGAGGAACACAATTAAATAGAAATAGAGATCTTTATCCAGTTGGGATTTAAGTTCACCACAGCTGATAGCAGACAATATATCCTGAAGTAATCACAGTTCAGCAACATCCTAAAGATATGAAAGATGTTGAGAATCCTCGGTACTGCTTGTACAAAGAAACTATTTTAGTCCTAAACACCGATCTCCCCTCTAGAGACAAAAATTCAAATTAAGCCTTACTAGAGACTGATAAAGATCTAATTTTTTAGCACTGACTGTTAAGGTTCTTAGTCAAAAAAAAACCTGTTTGCCTCAGGGAAGACTTCAATTGATTTTAGACCAGAATGCAAAATTGAGTCAGCTGAGATACATTTAAAGAAAAAGATTGAGATTATCAAAGAGTGATTTGCTGTGTTGAAGGGCATTCTTCTTAGTCATGGCTGGAGGCTTCAGAACAACTTTGGAGTTATCTGTCATTGGACTCGGAATCTAATAAATGATCATAGGGTTTAGTAGTGCATTGGCTGATTTACTGGGTTAGTAACCAAAGGCCTGTGTGTTTAATTTGGAGCCATGGGTTCGAATTCCACCATGGTAGCTGGGGAATGTAAACTTAAGTATAAATAAATCAGTAATAAAAATCTAGCATAGTAATGGTGACCAAGAAACTAGGGTACAGTTGTTTAAAAACACATCTGGTTTCACTAATGTCTTTCAAGAAAGGAAATCTGTCATCCTTATCTTCTCTGGCCTATAGGTGAATTTGGATCCACAAAGGTTGGCCCTTAATTTCTCAATGAAACACTACCTAGGGGTAAAATGGGATAAGCTATAAATGCTGGCCTTGTCAATCCTGCAAATGAACAAATAAATTAAAGATGAACAAATTAAAATTAGGTCAAATTAATCCTGTATCACTGAGCTCCTCTCAGTGTTTGTTCAGCGAGACCTGATTGCAGTCTTTCAGCGTGGAGGAGTGTGGTATTAGGACTACCTCAGTGCAGATGTCTGCTATAGTCACCGGGCCACGGGATAGCTAGGATAGTTGGTGTGCACACCCCACCTTCCCCTCCACCCCCCACACCCAACAGCCACCTCAGTGGCAAAGTTATCCTTGGCATTGGGCCCATCATTGTCATGAAAAAATCTGCACATGCTGGAAATCCAAAGTAACGCACACAAAATGCTAGAGGAACTCAGCAGGCCAGGCAACGTCTGTGGAGAAGAGTACAGTCGATGTTTCAGGCCAAGACCCTTCATCAGGGTTTAACATTTTCAAACTGTTAGGAAATTTGCTATTACATATAAACTCAAAAACACATTATTGACTAAAGATGTGTAAATTAATGGACAGATGGGGATTAGTGTATGATCTGTGTAAATGGCTGTTGGTAGTTGACATGAACTCGCAGGTTAATGTAATTGGTGAAACGTACATTATTCACAACCACAGACATTGAGTTGTGGTTCACTTCAAGGGTCTGGTTTGACATAAGGTGACGACGTAGTTACGTAAGGTTATTTTACTGTGCTTTTTGTTCAGTGTTTGGAATAAAATAAATTAGTTGTTCGGTTTCTTAAACATAAAATACCTCACGTCATTTTATTTGCGAACTCACTAGTCCAAAAGGCCTTACCTGTGTTATGCTATTCTAGGAGTCCTTAAAGATAATACAAATGTATAGTTGACCCAAAATGTCAACTGTCCATTTCCCTCCAGAGATGCTTCCTGCAGTGCCTTTTGTGTTGCTCCAAATTCCACTACCTTTGGTCCCCTGATCTTTCTTAAAAATGTAAAAACTAAGTTCTAGAGACTGACTCCTTTTTCCCCTGGCAGCTGTTCATTTGAATAGAGACCGCTGTGCTTGGTTAGCTTGCGAGTTGGAGACCTGCAGGCGTTCATGCTACCCCATTGGACCCATGGGGAGTCTACCAGTGCAGCACCAAGGGAGTCAGCACACAAGCAGCAGATTGAAACAGTAGTACTAAAAACTGATTCTTTCTCAGGGAAATACAAATAAGTCCTGGCATTTAGCATTTGCATGGAATCTCAGGTAGGTGCATTGAACTAGTAATACCAAGACTGGTGTAATACAAGGCACTAAGCTGAGCAGACAAAATTCCCAGATTCCGTCATTGCTCAATATTTTGTTTCCTAATGTCTGTGGGACCAGGGTAGAAAAATTAGTTTGCCAGGCTTTGGAGTGGAGAGTGATTACTCGGAGAGGCAGATAAGATTCCTGCTCCTAATCAGTGATTGTTATAGGAAACTGTGGGTGTTGACTCCATAGTAATCCAGAAGGCTGATGACTGTCAAGCATTGCCAAGATTTTGGGTGTATATCTTGGCCCAGGTTATGTAACATAGCAATATGACAAACAGGCTGCTAACTTGAAGAATTCTTGGTTTAACATTTTGAAAGCATTTGTGATTTTGTCCAAAGCTGATCACGGTCTTTAATATTTGCAGATATTTCAAGGCAACAGCAGTCCCAATGAAACAGTTATAAGGAAATTCCCTCAGACAATCCTGACGCGGTATGTTCGGATAAGACCACAGTCATGGGAGAATGGCGTTGCACTTCGCTTTGAACTATATGGATGCAAGATCACTGGTAAACAACAAGCTTCTGTGAAAACTGTTCACTCCAATGCACCAAAGGCATTATTAATAAACAGATAAATGTTTACTGCAGTTATCTTTTCTACAAAGAAACCTGCAACAACAAAAAAAGTATCACCCTATTTAAATCTTCCCTGAGAAATATACAAATGTGGAACTTATGTTTGCCCAATACAAATTCATTCTTTTCCCTTATTTATAGAGTATATTTTCTTCTTACTTAATTGAGAGATATCAATCCAAGTTGGAAGAGCCAAAGATTAGGGACATCCATGTGTTCAAAGATTTATAGATTTATCAATCTAAAAATATCAATTGGAGCATTGAGAAACATCTCACTGCTTGTCTGCTCTGAATCAACTTTCGCGTATGCAAGCTTACTTTAAGTTGAATGGAAAACTGTTATCCTGCAGTTGTGTGGTTGTATGTTTTGGGAACAGTGATATTTAACTATTACTTTAGTATTTGAGAAAGTTGCTAACTGTTCTATTTAAAATCACTGTCTCAAGGTGTGACCTCAATGATGCAATGCTTAATGCTCAAAAATTTGCACCCAGCACCAGTCATGACGTCTGATTTTTGTAACTGCATTGGAAGTGCAGTATGGCGACACCCTCCGTTTGTAGGATTAGAAAAATGTTCTAGATGATCCAGCTGCACTCTCGTCATTACCTTCGTCGCAGTAGTCGCATTTTTGCTTCTGGGCCAGAAGAGTGTTTGTTCAAACCTATTTCCAGGGAAGTGTTCATGTAAACTAGATGATGAGTTCATTGTCATCAATAAAATGCTTCCCTGTCAGACATGCCATGTTTTGGATGTGGTGTGAAATTCACATCCTGTTTATCTTCTTAGATTTTTCCACTATGATGGTTAAATTGCCTTGGGCTACATTGTAGTGGTTATCACATTTCCCAACAACAACAGTGACTGCCCTTTTTTGGCTGTGAAAAACTTGGCGAACCTTTTCCCTTTCTTAGACTCGTGGGTTAAATCCAGCCTGGCCCCACTGGGAGAAAAATATCCTTTGTCTACCAGATGTAAATGTACTAAAAGTCTTACCAATATTCACAGAGCAAATTCATTGTTGCCAAAAAAAAGTTAACACAACCAAAGGAAAAGTATCAACTCAAGTCTGTAGCTCAAAAAGAACTCAGAGTGGAACATACAATCACTTTCTTTTTGATTTGTTCATTCACAGGCTATGGACATTTAGAATTTGAATTTATTTAAATCTTACATCCATTCCTCAATGTGAGGGAGTAAAAATCTTTCTGTTATGACTCCATTGTATTTGTTGTCCTTCCCCATTTGCACCTAAACTGAAATCTGTTTCCAAAAGACAGTTTTCAACCTCCTTAATACATCTGGAGTCAGGTATCAGCCTGCCAGGATAAGGTCAGGTTTATTTGCCTCATCAGCATCAGTGAAAATATTCAGTGACTTAACAGCCCCTTTTATTTTTCATAAATTCAGATTTATTTAATTTCCTAAATTTACATCCCCCAAATGCCATGGATGGGATTTGATCTTGTGCTGCTAAATCAATAGCGCAGTGCTATCATTGCTAGTCAAGTAGCTGAACAGCAATACTGCCCTAGAACCTGGAATTACACACGTGCATATTACTTTGCAATCCTGAGGGAGGTAAAGTCCGACAATGTGAATGTCCACAGTGATTCTTTTGCCCATCAGCCATAGAGTGCTCAAGAAGAACTACCACACAAAAAAAACATGCCCAGTATCTTTCCTCATGAATTGGAAATCCATGCCTAGTGTAGTTATCTATGTGAGATGTAAATTGTTACCAAGTTTGCACTCCAAACAGTCTCGGACATTTTTTTTGTGGGAGTGTGGGGACGGAATGAAACTACCAGCAATTAGATAAAGACTGAAAATCTCAATTAGGTTCTCACAGGGTGGGAAATGAGAAATCCAACATTATTAGATCTTGAGAACAGATAATAAAATTCTAAATCTGAGGAGAGATATTGGACCCAGACTAAAAGTAATTTGATCTGGTCATGCACTTCAAAAAAAAAATATGGGGATAATTGAATGGAGGGAAGGCAGTGCTTTTCATTAAGTCCACATTTAGCAGAAAAATGCATGATAACAAAGAATAAAAATGGGATTTGAAAAGACAGCAATTAAACAGGCAAAGAGGAATAGTGAAATTATGTTATTAAGGAACAAAACACAAAACGTGTTATAGACTCTTCAAGGACAATGGAAATTTGGGATCGGAACAGGATCATTAAGCAACGAACAGGAGAAAACCATTGATAGTAGGAAGGAGACAATAGAAATAAATCACTATTTTGTTTCCACATGGTATCAGGGAGAGACAACAGGTGAACATGACATTGGATGATAAAATGAAATAGATCCATTTAAAAGAGAAAACAAGTGAAGATGAAGTAACCTAACCAATTCAAAGACAATAAAACCAGATTGATTGCATCCATACATTTTTGAAAGAATTAAGACAAAGATGGCAGGTGCACTGCTGCTCACATTTAATAATTCAGTAGATAGAAGTACTGTGCCAGAGGACTGGCAGGTAGCTAATGTAGTATCTATTCCTGAGTATAGAAAGTGAATATGTCTAAAGATTAATAGAGCCATCAGACTAGCATTAATAGTTGCCAAAATATTAGGGTTTCTACCAAAGAAGTGCAAGAACAGATAGATTTAATAATCAATAATCAGTATAGATTTCCAAAGAGAAAATATTGTCTAACCTATCTGAATTCCTTGGTGAGGTAGCAGAGAGTATAGAAAATGGAGTTGGGTAGATGTGATTTATTTTGGCTTTCAAAAGACTTTTGATAAGGTACTGCATCATAGGCAGGTGAATGAGAATGGAGAATGTGAAGACAAAGCTGAAGTGGTAGAATGGATTGCTACCTAGCATCTGGACTGTATAAGCAGAGAAGTGTATTAAAGGGTAGCTATTTGCAAAGGAAGAAGGTAGTTAGTGGAGTCCGATAAAGCTCGGTGCTGGGACAACTGCTCTACAAAATTGACATTAAAATTTAGACTCTGGAATTATCAACATAATTTTTAAATTTGACATTGGTGTAAGGAGAGAGGTGGATGGAATGGGGGTATTGTCAATACTGCAGAGTGTGATTTGCAAAATAATGATGTTCGGCGCAGATAAATGTGTTTTATTACATTTGTTTAGAGGCATAGAGAGAGTGCATATTTCTGGAGAGGGTCAACAAACAAAGTGATCCAAGGATACAACTATACCAGCATCAAAAGTTAGACCAGTCTAACAAGACAAAAAAAAAGTGCAGTGGGATTTATTTCTGATGGGATACAATTGAAAAGTAGGGACCTTATCATAAATCTGGATCAGACCTTACTGGGGCCATGTTTTGATACATACTGACCATGCTACATGCATTCCCTGTCTATAAAAAGATATAGAGAGAGTGGGGAGATTGACAGCGATAGTTTTGGAAATTTGACGATACAGATGTAAAGCTATATATCTCAAAAGGATGAATGGATAGGTCTCTTTTCTCTCACGAAGAGAAAACTGAGGGGTAACTAAATAGAGCTCTGTACTTGAGAGCCTGGCAGAAAGAAGAGAAAGTAGAAAGCATGTTTCTACTTTTAGGTTAGAGAGGCCGTCACCAATGAATGGAGACAATGTGTAACTCACCACTACAGGGAGGGGATGGAACAATGAAGATACATTTGAAGGGAGGCAAGGCAAGCATATGAGAGAGAAGAGAAAAAAAGTGACATAAATAGATAAAGATGAGCAAAGATGGGATCAGGTACATAAAGGCTGGCATGGACTAGTAGGGCCAAATAGTCTTTGACTGTACTCTAAAAGTTGGGTGGCGGTGTAGAGATACATCTCTACCAAAGGAGGTGTAAGGCCCTCCTACCCTCTGCTAGCCTGCAGGTCACCCTTAGGCAAGATGCAAAGCCTGCTTCACCAACCCCTCCCCTCCCACCAATCAGGGTCACATGAGCCATGGGAGCAGGTGGTGGATGGTCGTATGAGCAGCTGGTGCATATCACAAGTCCTGGTTATGCAACCACTGATGCCAGGCAGACAATCTCTGAAGAGTATTGATAATGGCTGGGGACATCAGTCTTGTAAAGACACTGCCCAGAAAAAGGCAATGGCAAAGCACATCTGTAGCAGAATGTGCTAAGAATAATCATGGTCAGAAAAGGACGATGATCAACCACATCATCCAGACATGGCATATATGACCATACAACCATAAGATACTGGAGCAGAATTAGGCTATTTTGCCCAAGTCTGCTCTGCCATTTTAGCACAGCCAATCCATTTTCTCTCTCAGCTGTAATATCCTGCCTCCTCCCCATATCCCTTCAACCCCTGAATAATCAAGAATGTATCACTCTCTGCCTTAAGTATGTGTAGAAACTTGGTCTGCACAGTCGCCTGTGGCAATGGATTCCAGATTCACCACTCTCTGCTAAAGAAATTCCTCCTCATCTCCGTTCTAAAAGGATGCCTCTCTATCCTGAAGCTGTGCCCTCTCGTCTTAGACTCCCGCACCATAGGAAACATCCTCTGCACATCCACTCTATCGAGGCCTTTCAACAATTGGTAGGTTTCAATGATGCCAGCCCTCATTGATGGAGATGATATCAAAATTAATCCTATATGTGTATGGAAATACTAATTTTGTATGTCCATATATTTTACATATATATATTTGATTTTAAATGTGCATACAGAAGAGCTAAGTTATAATTGATTAATAATGAGCTACCATTTATCTTGTAAAATCCATCATGATTAATCACTTAAACAGCTGCAGCTCTACTCATAATGAAATGTTGTCACAGAAAATGGCAGCACTCAAAATTTAATAAAGTGCTCTTCAGTCAGCAGCCACGAGTGACAGGAATATGGTAATATCTGAGGCAGTGAGGGGTGTGGTGGCTCACCACTCTGCCATCTCCCTGGAGTCAGAGGCCCGTGCTTGGACTGGAATCTCTTCTGCAAAGCCTTTTTGCTGGATCCTTTTCATTTCTGTTTTAGATGTTTATTTAATTTGTAAGCTCCTTTCTGATTAACTCTTCAGTGCTGTGATTTATCATCGCCAGCTAGCCAACCAAAAATGTAAGGATTTACTTCAGAATCAGGTTTAACCTCGCCGGCATATGTCTTGAAATTTGTTGATGTTGCAGCAGCAGTACAATGCAATACATAATAACAGAGAATAAAAATAGTGAACTACAGAGTGTATATATATTAAATTGTAAAATTAACTAAGTAGTGCAAGAATAGAAATGAAAAGTAGTGAGGTAGTGTCCACGGGTTCAGTGTTCATTCGGATGGCAGAGGGGGAGAAGCTGTTCCTGAATCGTTGAGTGTGTGCCTTCACACTTCTCTACCTTCTTGCTGATGGTAGCAATGATACCACACGCTCCTCAGTTAATCTCCACAGATGGAAAATGATCAGGACCACACTTTAGAGGAGCCAATCAGAAATCAAAACCAGAATGAACAATATTGTAAACACGAGGAATTCTGCAGATGTGTGTACTTGACATAAGTAATTCTTAACCATATCTGAAGTATTGTGTTGGAAACAAAACTTGATCGCTAACAGTAAGCCTTCAAGTAAGTGATGAGGAAGTAATACCATACCACAGAACAGTGCAGCACAATGTGTCATCCATCTATTTACCATTGGGGCTGTGCCTTGCTTTAATTCAACAGTATTGTTTTTGTTTCGTTCAGATTTTTCATTCCACAGTGCTACCAGTAGATTGTTCTCCTTATCACTGTAAGTACATCTTCATTTAAAAAAAAGCATTACCTCATTCTTCACTAATGGCCATTAACTTGTTGACCTGTAGATTACCCCTGTTCTGGAATGCTAGGAATGGTATCTGGACTCATCACTGATAACCAGATCACAGCCTCATCTTCCATGGACCGTTATTGGGGTCCTGAACATGCTCGTCTTCTCACCAGTCGTCAAGGCTGGGCATTACAACAGATCCATCGGCCTTACAGTAATGAATGGATACAGATAGACCTGGGAATGGAGAAGGAGGTGCGGAGCCTGATCATTCAGGGTGTGAAGCAAAGGGATAATAAAGTATATATGCGGAAGTTCAAACTTGGGTACAGCACAAATGGATCAGACTGGAAGTTGGTAACAAATCCTGGCAGCTCTAAACCGAAGGCAAGTAGACTGTGATCACAGCTTTAGATGTGAATATTTCTTTTTGAAATGGAAGCAGGACCTCTGAGTTCAGCTCTTGCCATTGTGCTGTCACTAGAATTAATGTCTCAAGTGCTACAGCACAGCAATGCAAGCACATAAGCAGCACCCTGCCAAGAGTCTGGTGCCCTTTGTAATGTGTAACTAGATGCCTATTTCCACATTAAATAAATAAATAATTTCTATCCTCTCCACCCAGTCAGAATGTATTAATCTCAGATTTCCTTGCAGCCAAATATTGATACCATACAGAGCTGGCATTTTGTTTATGTGAAGTACACTAAAAATGCACACTTGTTTCTTGGGAGTCTTTGTGTGACAAACAGGAAAGCTGCAAGTCAATCAGAATGCAAAGATCCTCTTCGTAGAAGAATATCTGGATAATGGTGTGTTTGGCAAACAGCCTCCAAAATATTTTCATCGTGGTTGTGTTGTGCATTTGCAGAGTCTGTAACAGTTAAATACAATTTGCATTACCGGACTGTAAACAAGTAAAGGTTTGCTGAGCACTTTAATGTAAGTGAGACCATGGACATAGGAGCAGAATTAGTTCATTCAGCCCATCGAGTCTGCTCTGTCATTCCATCATGGCTGATTTATTACCCCTCTCAACCCCATTCTCCTGTGTTCTCCCTGTAACCTTTGACACCTATACAAATCAAGAACCTATCAACCTCTGCTTTAAATAATACCCGATAAATGGGCCTCCACAACCATCTGTGGCAATGGGTTCCACAGCATCACCAGTTAATTTGGATAATATTCATATGATGCTGGCACTCTGCTTGTTAAACTCATGTGGCTAAGTTCATTTGGCCCAACACGGCCTAAAGACTGTCCAATAATGACCTATGGACAATCCAGTGGTGTTAGCAGCCTGAGAATGCAACTCTGAGCAGAAAAAGAATGATTGCAAGACAAACATATAAATGTCATTTAAACATTCTTAATACCCGGTCCTCCTCTGAAAAGGTATACACATAGGTCACTTCTTACAAAGTGTAAACCTTTTTTCCACTAGTTGGTGTGATTCCATGGTACTGGTGATTTAGGAGCAAACCTTTATGGAGATCCATCACTAGTTTATAGCAATAAACGGGCCATATACTACCTTCACCTGACTTAAATGAAATGAATTTTGGAGGCAGAATATTATAGGTAGATATGACATTTTCTTTTTGCTTCAATTGGTGTTTAATTTCTTATGGTAACATTTTTGTGATAGTTTCTTAAATCACAATAAGTTGCCATTGGTTGAGATGAAAATTGGTATGATTATCTCCCCTTTATTTGGATGGTAAATTGGCACAGAGCATAGTTGCTTAATAAGAAAAGCTGTTGGATACATGACCTGTCTTCGTGATGAAACTCAGTCTTCAATTTACTTTTGGATATTGATTTGTTATTTACTGTTATTGTGTAATACCCATGAAAACTTTTAATTAGTTCTACTGAATTAATATACAATCCTATGCTTATTGTACATAATTCCAGTTAGAATTCTACTGTCAAGTTTTGAATTTTCAGGATCAATTTTATAATTACAAATATCACTGGGCTGTGAAAATTGATTGCATATTATGGATACACTAAGTAAACTTAGTTTCAGGAATGAGCATTTTTTTTCTCGTGTGCATTTCTGTTAATGGATTCGACTAATGTCTGACTGTTTTTTCCATATTGTCTAGGTATTTGAAGGAAATACCAACTATGATACGCCGGAAATTCGGAAGTTTGAACGACTTTTCACAAGATATATTCGTGTCTACCCTGAGCGAGCAACGCCTGCTGGGTTGGGACTACGCATGGAATTGTTGGGATGTGAAATCGAAGGTACTGTGTTTTTTTAAATGACCTGTGTCTTCACTGATTGGAGTACTGCATCTATCAAATGTGGTAATAGCCCTGGAAGGGAGGTGGAAGATTGAAAAAAAGACAAAATAACTGAGATCAACGCTTCCACTTGCTGTTCAATCTTCATTGACTATTTTTTGAGTGTCAACAAAAGCTGAAGCTTTGCACTCTGTCTTCTTCATTTACCAGTGCAAGTGTTCCTTCAGTTAGTGCAGAGGACATGTACTTTAGTGGTTACAACATTGCTATATAGCAGCCATATAACCTTATAAATAGACTAGAGGATATTTGAAAACCAACGTCTAGCTTAGTTATAAAATGTCTGTGACTTTTAAAACTATAATAATTTATGATGCGATACAGCACATGATCCAGTTTACACCAATGTAAAAATATCTATTTCCTGAGAGCAAATGAACATTTTACCTCCGCTACTTGTGCGCGATGGGATAAAATTTCATTTAACATAAAAAGGCATGCAATTCTTTTAACAGTATTTTAACAATAATGGGTTTGAACTAAGCAGGTTAATGCCCCCATTAAAATAGCAATGTGATCTCATACCATTAGACTCCTTGCTGCTGATGTGTTTAACCACAGAAAAGTCTTTGTGACTCACAAATTGAATTTACCCATCAAGAGAAATAACAATATTTATATCTATTTTGTGTTCCTCTTCCCTGTTGTTGAGTGATAATGTGATGCCCTCCAAATCTAATATTAGATGCTGATATTTAAAATGATCAGGATAGATGTATTGACTAAATTCTGTGCTGCACTCTTCTTTTGGAGGCCACTCCCTCGTTCTTAGAGGTGTACCCACATACCACTATCTCTCATCCCATGTGCTACTGAAAAGAGATATTATGTACTTATGAACATGTCCTTCAATTCAGGCATCCGTTAGTCTCATGAGACCATGGATTTGCACCCGTGGAAGGTTTCCAGGGCGGAGGCCTGGGCAAGGTTGTATGGAAGACCAGCAGTTGCCCATGCTGCAGGTCTCCCCTCTCTACGCCACCGATGTTATCCAAGGGAAGGGCATTAGGACCCATACAGCTTGGCACCAGTGTCGTCGCAGAGCAATGTGTGTTTAAGTGCCTTGCTCAAGGACACAACACGCTGCCTCAGCCAAGGCTTGAACTAGTGACTTTCAAATCACCAGACAAACGCCTTAACCACTTGGCCACATGCCAACACATGAACATGTCCACACCAATACGATATAACAGTGAGGGCACACCTACGTGTCCTTCCAATGATTGTAACTTCCAGAACTTGTCCAGATTTGCCTAGTAAAGACTATAATTTTGCATGTTCTTCTTTCACTTCACCAATCAGAAGATGCAATCTTAGATTTAAGCTTTTCTGAATTAGAAAGTCTTTCTTTAATCTTCTCCTCATCATTGTAATTAAATATCTATAACCTTTTTAATAATGTCAGCACGAGGAAATCTGCAGATGCTGGAAATTCAAGCGACACACACAAAATGCTGGTGAAACGCAGCAGTTCCACCAACATTTTGAGTGTAATAATGTCAGCATTTATTTAGCAAGTGGTTACTCAGCTCACAATGCGCTTCAGGTTGGGCTGACATTTCAATGAATGCAGTTCTGAAGGGCTGTTGCAATGTAGGAATGTACCACTTGTCGAATCAGTTGGTAAACCCAAATTTTGTCCTTTCTCATGGGTATTAAAAGATCCCACTGCACTGTAGGGTCAGTTGGGCATCAAGGGTGGGAGGCGGAGGAGCTGAGGCATTGAGATCAGCTACAGTATAGCTCCCCCATTCAAATCGCACTGTACCATCAAGTTGCGATTGTTCTCCCTAAAAGAGGTACCTCTTAGTCGATTGTATTTCACAATTGATCTGACCAAGCTATATACATTTCCTTGAAAATTCATTATTTAAGCAATATGATTGCAAAATGTATTTAAATAAAATTTCCATTAAAGCAGATTGAAGCATAAGTTAATGAAGAAGAGTGCTTATATTTATTTTTTATTTATGAGGCATGGAATCTGGTCTTTGTTCCCTAACTGGCTTTGAAAGGAGGATTGTAAGGTGCCTTCTTGAATTCCTTAATCAACGTGTTGAGAAGTTTGGTTAATGTGTACAATCGTGTGCAGTGCTGTTTGTTGACACGTGTAACTGCTTGTCACCTATCTGAATCCAGTTTTGGGGTTAGGCTGCTGCATTGCAATAAAAATATTTGTCTAAGTACAGTGGCATGCAAAAGTTTGGGCACCCCTGGTCAAAATTTCTGTCACTGTGAATAGTTAAGTGAGTAGAAGATGAACTGAACTCCAAAAGTCATGAAGTTAAAAATGAAACATTTTTTTCAACAATTTAAGCAAGATTAGTGTATTATTTTTGTTTCGTACAATTTTAGAGTGAAAAAAAGGAAAGGAGCACCATGCAAAAGTTTGGGCGCCCCAAGAGATTTGAGCTCTCAGATAACCTTTACCAAGGTCTCAGACCTTAATTAGCTTGTTAGGGCTATGGCTTGTTCACAGTCATCGTTAGGAAAGGCCAGGTGATGCAAATTTCAAAGCTTTATAAATACCCAGACTCCTCAAACCTTGTCCCAACAATCAGCAGCCATGGGCTCCTCTAAGCAGCGGCCTAGCACTCTGAAAATTAAAATAAATGATGCCCACAAAGCAGAAGAAGGCTATAAGAAGATAGCAAAGCATTTTCAGGTAGCCGTTTCCTCAGTTCGTAATGTAATTAAGAAATAGCAGTTAGCAGGAATGGTGGAGGTCAAGTTGAGGTCTGGAAGACCAAGAAAACTTTCTGAGAGAACTGCTCGTAGGATTGATGGGAAGGCAAATCAAAACCCCTGTTTGACTGCAAAAGACCTTCAGGAAGATTTAGCAAACTCTGGAGTGGTGGTGCACTGTTCTACTGTGCAGCAACACCTGCACAAATATGACCTGGAAGAGTCATCAGAAGAAAACCTTTCCTGCGTCTTCACCACAAAATTCAGCATCAGAAGTTTGCAAAGGAACATTTAAACAAGCCTGATGCATTTTGGAAACAAGTTCTGTGGACTGATGAAGTTCAAATAGAACTTTTTGGCCGCAAAGGTATGTTTGGAGAAAAAAGGGTGCAGAATTTCATGAAAAGAACCCCTCTCCAACTGTTAAGCACGGGGGTGGATCGATCATGCTTTGGGCTTGTGTTGTAGCCAGTGGCACGGGGAACATTTCACTGGTAGAGGGAAGAATACCAGCAAATTCTGGAAGCAAACATCACACCGTCTGTAAAAAACCTAAAGATGAAAAGAGGATGGTTTCTACAACAGGATAATGATCCTAAACACACTTCAGAATCCACAATGGACTACCTCAAGAGGCGTAAGCTGAAGGTTTTGCCATAGCCCTCACAGTCTCCCGACCTAAACATCATCGAAAATCTGTCAATAGATCTCAAAAGAGCAGTGCATGCAAGACGGCCCAAGAATCTCACAGAACTAGAAGCCTCTTGCAAGGAAGAATCGGTGAAAATCCCCCAAACAAGAATTGAAAGACTCTTAGCTGGCTACAGAAAGCGTTTACAAGCTGTGATATTTGCCAAAGGGGGTGTTACTAAGTACTGACCATGTAGGCTGCCCAAACCTTTGCTTCGGGCCCTTTTCCTTTTTTGTTATTTTGAAACTGTAAAAGATGGATATATAAAAAAAATCTTGCTTAAGATATTAAAGAAATATGTCATCTTTAACTTTATGCCTTTTGGAAATCAGGTCATCTTTTACTCGCTTAGCTATTCACAGTAACAGAAATTTTGACCAGGGGTGTCCAAGCTTTCGCATGCCACTGTATTTACCAACACATTTACTATATAGATTATTTAATGTAAAGACAATGCTAAATTAAATTCAGTGCTCTCCTTTGCAGAGTGGGGCAGGCAGAAGAGGAATTCTGATGTTTTGTCCTTGTGGCATTCAGTTACCTAATTTCGCCTTACTAATCTAGTTTGAAATAATGTGCAAACATGGTAACATTTAGTGACATTTAAAAGTTCAACTCCCAGTGCTGATCTTAAATTCAACTTCAATGAGACCAAAATTAAATACGAGCTCTTCAAGTATTCAGATTACTTCTACAGCTTGTAATAATTGAGACCAAAAAAAAAGATCAGGTACTGTTATTCTAGCTGTCAATACTTCCTGCCTTCTTATTTTAACACAATAAAATAGGTCAGCAGCTAAGTGCCTGTATCCTTTCGATCTGTGTTTTGATAGACTGGTGCAGCCACCAATATTTATGGCTCAACAGTTATTGTAGCTGTTAAACCCACAGATTTTTTACCATTATTTTTCATACTTTTAATCCAAGTTTATATCAGAACACACCCCTGCGTGAGCTGGGCCCTCAGTATCTATGCCCACTACGCTGAGCTTTGCATCACTGAAATAATTGTATAATTCAGGCCTGTGGAGGATCCTTTTCTTTGGAGACCCATTTGAGTGAGACAGAGTCAGAGAGTTTTAGTAGCAACATGTTCTACTGGGGAAGTAGTGTGACATTTGCCCAAGCACAGTTCATTGGCCTATTTAATGAGCGTATTAACATTGACAATTATGAACAGATTAAACAATCAGTATGATTGCAGTGCACTCACTCTAACTCTTTACTATATGGTTTGTTCCACCTAAATCTTTAAAATCTATTAAATCATGCTGGCGTATTTCTGACATTTCAAAAGCTAATTTCAATTTAACTCCTAGCAATCAAAACTGTCTGCCAGACTGAACAGTCTTATAGCCCAGTATGTCTTTGAACACAGCAGCTGCTCAAGTGTGAAGTGTTTTCCATTGCTGCTTTCTTGATCCTCACCAATGACATCCATATATTCAGGAAAATAATGAGAGCCTTGACTCCAAAAGGACATAGTGCACTTACCAAAGACTTGATTTTAACCCGGATAACAGCCTTTTTCAGTAAAAGTAATTGACAGGCTCCATGAATGTGGATGAGTTAACCAGTGGCCCATGCAGATCAGGATGATTTTTGATTTGATTTCTGATCCAGTGAGTTAACTTACCAGCAGCAAGATGCTTTAGAGAATCACAGAATGAAACATGAACTCTTCAGCTTGTTGGGTCTGAAATGAACCTGTGAACCCGTGTAATGAACTTAGTGCATTCTTGTCTCTAACTACTCACTCCACAAGAGATTTCTTTGTTTCTCTTGCTATTATTGGATCTTTTGCCAATTCCACTCATTCTATGTCCACTGGTCCTCGATAGTTCTTCAGATAGTGGGAATAGTTTCATGAGACGCCAGACATCCCACCTCTCCCGGAAGTTCTGGGAGTCTCCCGCATATTAATAGTGGCTCCCTAATGCCCACAAATTATATAAGATGTCCCGTAAATCAAATTTTCTGAGAGAGAAAGCGAGCGCGAGAGAGACCACGGGAGCGGGAGAGAGAGAGCGAGAGAGAGAGAGAGCGGGCGTGCGTCATGGCAGAGTGTTCCAAAAAAAGAAAATATAAAACGTACGTCACCCCAGATTACCCTAAAGTGTACCCCTGCCTAATAGGGGTCAAAAATAATGACAGTGTTGCTCGCTGCACTGTTTGCAACAGTGACTTTTCTATTGCCCATGGTGGGTTAAGACTGTAAAAGACATGTTGAGGTGAGTTTAACAGGTGTCATTTGTTCATTAGCATAGCTAACGTTATTTAAACTAGCTGGCTAGCTGCTAATGAGCTACTCTTTTGCAGACATCCCACCTCTCCCGGAAGTTCCGGGACTCTCCCGCAGATTGATGGTGCTACCTCCCTGAAATGAGTTTTTGCAGGGTGGGATGTCTGAGACACACAGCAAGCTTCCCCACACCAGAAGTATGTAATGAATAGGTAACATGATATTTTGCCAATTGTATTTTGGCATGAACACCAGAGCAAATTCCTCTGCTTCCCTGCAAAACATGTTAGTGAGGAACCTTGAGATCATTTTGGTGCAATATCTCACTAAAAGATGAAAGTCCAGTACCACACCAGAATGCCAGCCTATGGTTTATCCTTAAGTCTCTAAAGGGGGGCATAAACTCACAGCCAGTTTGTGGGAGTGCTGACTCACCAGGGGCACTGTAGCTGTAGGTCTCCTTCAACAGGATGCATACCATGGTTCTTGTTCCTGCTTGACAACACCAATCCTTGTTGAAGAATGCTATTACAAGGAGCGGGTGAGTATTTTGCTGTGATGTGTGGTGACGCCTGACTTCTCATCTACTTGCTTCTCTGTATTCACCCTGAAGGCTCATGTGCAGATCATTTCCACTTAAGCAAGATGAATCAGTTGGGGGGGGGGGGCAGAAGAAGCTGTGTTGAATGGGCCTAATAGTTTTTAATTACATTTAATAAGTATATTAAAATGCATGAGAGTTTTGCAGGTCCTTAATACATTGATCTTTCAATTGCAGTCCCAACAGTTGCTCCAACAATGGACACAGATGAGTGTGACGACGAGCTTGGAAACTGCCACAGTGGAACAGGTGATGCCTTCGACTTTACAGGTGCATAAATCATCCTCCTAACACCATCACTAACCTCCCACATTCATTTCCTTTATGCTATCTTGTTAATAAGCCAAGAATTACTAAAGCAAATCATCTATCATCCAATATGTACAGCTTATCCTTACAAATCTGCTACTATCAACACCTTCCTCCAGCTAATTGGGACTAATGTTTTGGCGTTCGTTATTCCTTACTGGGCACTGTAATACTGCTTTAGAATAAAAAATACACTGCATTAAACTGAAACTGAATCATTTGTTACAGCCTTACAGGCAACACAGTTTTTGCAGTCATGTTAACACGTAGTCAAAGCATGCAATCCAAATGAGCCTGAGAGTTTCATGGGAGAAATTTGTCTTTGGCCATGGGTGTTAATCTCACTGCTGCTTCATAGTATCATAGAAACTGATGACAAAGACAGAAACTATTTTGTCCGTTGTGGTCATGACGTCCACAAAAATGAATGTGCATATGTGAGTACAAGCAGCTGCCAGGACTCTTACTTGTGTTTAGCATTAGCAAGAAAGGCAAAAATATGTTTTTTTCCCAGCCCTTTCATCTAACTGCCGATGTCAAATCCTGCATTTGACATGGAGAGCTTTGTTTTCTATAAAATAGTTTTTACAAAACGAGCCTGAAGAAGTAATGCAGCCTGGTGACATCGTTCAATCAGTCTGGAGCACAGTATTTAATTAACCCTGACAAAAGTGTCACGTCTCTATTAATTTTCTACTTTGTGCTTCCAGCAATCACCAGCGTCAACCCTGTGAGACCATCCCCTCTGATTTACCTTTGTTACTCTCATGTCAATCTGTTCTCGTTTTATGACCCTAAAATACACTGCAACAATTCCAAACTGTGTGTCTTGTTATGTCTGTCATGGCAAGCAGAGTGTTAGAAGAGGGTGGGGTTTGGATGATAGTAGGAACACTAGCTGGTACTGCATTGTTCCCCTCCAGTCATAGCTTGGGGTCTGCAGCCTGGCCTGTTGATAATTTGACAATTGTTTGCGTGCTTTGCAGTTTCCCTGCTGTGGGGTAGGAATCTCTCCTCGTCTGTGAAATGCAGCATGGCGGAGAATGAGACCGATTTTATTTTTTAGTGCAGCGGTTTTGAAGGTATCGCTTGGCCCGTGGGTCTGTTGGCGGCTGACAGCGGCATTGTACAGCAGCCGGAGCGAGTGGTTGAAGCAGCTTAAGGTGGCATTGCTTCAGCTGTACACAGCCATGATCTGTAGCTGTTTGCACACCAGTTACACTTTCAACAAATACTGCTTCTGTAGAGAATTTATTTTAGCAAGTCACAGATGGGCAAAAGAAGGGTCAGCCCTTTGTAAATCTGTTACCAGTTCTTTCCAACCAAGGGTGTAGAAACAAAGGGATTGGTTCAAAATTCTTCAAATAGACCACTGCCGATTCAAAGGGAGTATGTAGTCTCGGAGAAACGGTCCCTGTACATCATGTCCACATAGCCCCGTGGTGTTGTTGAAATGCAAACGATCTTCACCAGGAGTTACAAGGTTGTTGTTATGCGTGCATACAAAAGATTGGAACTATTGTTTCTTTTATCTGTGTGTTAAATTAGGTAGGAAAATAAGTAAATGATAAGAGTTTTAAAGCTATCTCTTTTTTGCTATAATCCTTTTCTCTAATTCAGTTTATCAATTAAGGCCACCAAAGGTTCCAGAAACAGTGGTTTTATTTTGTGAAAGACCAAACCTACCAGTGTGTGGCCTCTTCTACTGCCAAGATGACACCAGTCTTAGGCTGGAAGAGCAACACCTCATATTCTGTCTGGGTAGCCTCGAACCTGACAGCATGAACATCAATTTCTCTAGATCTGATCATTTTCCTCTTCTCTCTTTCCTCTTCTTCTTCTTGTAAAGTTTAATGGCAGTTGGCCCTTCCCTCTTCTTCCATTCTGCATTCTGGTTCCCCTCTTATCTCTTCCCTTCACCTCCCTATAACTTTCCCTTTTGACCCCTCCTCCTTCCCTTCCTCACATGGTGCATTCCCCTCTCCAGTGAGATTCCTTCTTCATCAGCCCTTTACCTTTTCCACCTAGCACCTCCCAGCTTCTCACTTCATTCCTCACTCCCCACCTACCTACATCCCCTCTTACCTGGCTTCACCTACCACCTTCTAGCTTGTACTCCGTACGCTCCCCCATCTTGCTTCAACTTCTACCCTCTTCCTTTCTGGTCCTCAAGAAGTGTCTCAACCCAAAATGTCGACTCTTTATTCCTTTCCGTAGATGCTGCCTGACCTGCTGAGCTCCTCCAGCATTTCATGCATGTTAACCTCCCAGTCACTTCTTCCCTCCCCTGGCACCAGCCCCCACACCTTAGTCTTTGTTTCGGCACATGAGCTGAGTTCCTCCGATCCACTGGAGGTATTGCATTATTCACTGCTAATTAAATTGAATGTACAAGAACTCAGAATTCATTCCACAATTATCTTTTAACATTTACTAACAGAATAACCTTCATCCCCTTTCTTCATTGTGGATATGGTGATTTGGAATCCACATCCACAGAGAAAGAGATTCTGCCCAGAGGAAGTGGATCGCTGCGTAGTTTGACTACAAGTAACAGCTCCAGAGCCGTTTGCATGCTCTACGTCTGATTTGAGATCTTGTAACTGTTTTACAGGTGGCAATACTGCTGTAAGTACAGAGGAACCAACGTTACCTGAGTTACCACTTTTCCCAGGTATGTAGCATCTGTATTTGAGTTACTGCAGAAATAGTTTAGCATGCTCTTAAATGTTTGTAAGTTAATGGTAGAAGAATATCAGAGATAGAAATAACAGTCCTTAAAAATGTATTCAGGGCTGAAGGAGGTTTTGATCTTAACTGCTTAGAGAGAAGGTCCCAGAGTTTGGCAGGTTTTGAGCTTCACATTTGATGGAAGCCCGCTTAACATGATTGAATGAGGTGTCCACTGATCTTTGGCAAAGATTAAAACAGGAGTACTCTGCGAAAATTCACCCTTGTTCTGAGTATAGATTCAACTGCTTCAGAAATGGCCACTCCCCGTCAGTATCGAGGACTGGCAAGGGGAGATGCAGCACAGGTCAGAAGGTGAGAAATGTTCTCCTTCTTTAGTCTTACAATAAACTTCAACTTGACCTCAGGAAAGCAATCACCGCAAGACCATAAGACCTTAAGATGTAGGAGTAGAATAAGGCCATTCAGCCCATTGATTCAGCTCCACCATTCCATCATGGCTGATTTATTACCTCTCTCAACTCCATTCTCCTGCCTTCTCCAGTAACTTTTGATACCCTTACTAATCAAGAACTCTTCAACCTCAGCTTTAAATATACCCAACGAGATGGCCTCCACAGCCATCTGCGGCAATGAATTCCATGGATTCACTACCCTCTGACTAAAGAAGTTCCTCCTCATCTCTTTTCTAAAGGGATGTCCACTCTAAGGCTGTTCCTTCTGGTCTTAGATTTCCCCACTATAGGAAACATCCGCCCGAGTCCACTCTAACTAGGTCTTTCAATATTTGATAGGTCATTCAATATTTGCAAGGCCAGGTTGTTGACTTTGTTTCATAGATCCATTATTGGAAGGAGCAGCAGACCTATGATACTATTGTGATGGAGTAATGACATTCAGTCAACTCCTGGTGGAGTCTCAAACTAACTAATAAAACATTATGTGTGGCTTTCACGAATTCAAAATCAGGTTTTTAGCAGGAAAATTATGGAAAACTAAATATTCACTTTTTATTCCATGGAAATAGATCTTCTCTTTCAAATTATAGGATGTTAGACTCCCAGCAAACTACCATTGACACACTTAATCCATGAAATGTGTGGACTTTGAGTCACATTCGCTCTATGAAATGTGACTTACTTTACAAAGAAACTGGGAATCCATAATGTTTAATACTGAAAGTAATTTAATTAAATGATTCACAAACATATCCAAATAACAAGCTCCAAGTTTTTTGTTTATTTGTCACATAAGTATAAAGCTGTCTGCAGTATTGGGTCTGATATATCCACAACGGCCAAAAAATATTCTAATTCTTATTGCCTGATATTGCAAAATTGGGCACGAGAGTGAGAGGTAAAGGAGGAATTAAAAAAAGAATCGCACTTCACAGAAGCTGAGGTTGATAGCAAAGCTACTATGAATTTCAATACTTCTATTTATGTACACAGTTGGCATTTCTTAAAGATATTTAAGTAGCTTTTGCATGCAGCGATTAGCTTCTCCAAAAGAATATACGTTTGTGATTTTATTTCAATTAAAAAAAGATCAAGATACACTCAATGCTGTCAGGTTGCCTTTGTGTTGTGCTCATGTCACAGGTTGTCAGCACGCAGATCTTCTTTCCTGCATGTAATGGCTCGAGGGCAGTGCTGGCAAGGGTCAGCATTTATTGGCCATCCCCAATTGCCCTCGGAGATGGTGGTGGTGAGCCTCCGTCTCAAACTCCGGCAGCATATGTGACCCAGCTAGCACTAGGCCAGAAGTACAGTCAAAGCATTTGCAACAGCTCATGCCAGTAAGATCTTGTTTTTTCAAAACAAACATAATGTACAACTCTTTGCGCAACGATCAGGCCTCTAGATCATTTTGACAGGGGAAGAGCACAACAAATAGCTGCGAGTTCTTCATCTGAAAGGAACCACTAGTCCATGAGGAACTGGGGACAGCTCAGTCGGGCAGCCTTCTTCAGGCAGACTGCCACCAGGGAACCAAGCAAATGTGCCCAGAGGTGAACTGAGTGGGGAGGCTGATAATGTCACCTCCTATCATTGTAGCTATTACATCAGTTACATTGACGGGGAAAGCCTCAGGGAATTGTAGGGCAGCACATTAAGAGCAGGGACATGATTTAACAGATCTCCTTGAGCCTCGGTAGGAGCTGGGGTACATTTTTACATTGACTTAAAGTGATGAGACAGCTTCACCTCTCGCAACTGAAAGGAAAAGAGTGGTGTATTTTTCTTAACTGCTCAGTGAAAAGCAAATGAACAAGTCTCCGTTTGTCTGTCACACAATTTGTTGAGCTAGTGTTAGCATTATCACCCGTAATCTCTCAGAAAAATTGTAATGGTGAAGGAGCAAATGGGACTAAAGTAATTGTTTACTGTTCAACACCAGAAATATTCTAGACAGCTGCAGTTTAATATGGAAATCCATGATCCCTGATGACCAGTTCCAGCTATTAAATTAAAAAAGCATTTTTGTTCAATTTTCTTCTATAAATCATTGCAGTATCCCCAACTGTTTCTGAACATCATCCATCATCAAGACGCAGGTCTCAGTCTTAGTCCTGAGATAGCTCAGAAACCAATTAGACCTTCATATCTTCATAGCTCTAGTTCTATCACCTAAAACAGTGCTTTGCTTAAGAGCACCTTATATTATCACAAAGCCAAACACTGCTTGGATATAGCTTAGTATGTCATATAGGTGAGGTATCCAAGGCCAAGGCACATCACACCACAGGCAGTGTTACCTTATACTGTCCACTGCAGGCTTTGAGTTTGCCTGTGTTTCCTTCCCGTTTTGTATAATTTACACAAACTCCTCTTTCAGCACCCTTCACAGTGCGTGGTGCTCACGTTTCTAACCCGCACCATGGAATGCAGCCAGTAATTTGATCCAGCCCAGTTGGAACATTTTTTTTCAAAGGTCTGGAAAAGGGTCCATAGGTGAGCTGAGGGTAAAAAGTAAACATTGACACAGTAACGGTAGAAGGCTCAGAGGAATGCACTTCACAATGAGCTGCTGCCCCATCTGCTTTAAAAGGAGTGCTTGTCACAAATTTTATCTCTGCACCGTTATCCTATTCTGGATCAATATTATAACTTCTTGAATGCTAAATGCAATGACAGCCAAGTAAAAGGATCCCCTAATCTACTCTTGTTTAGAATGAAAATGATTAAGACCCTCAACCATCTCCACATAAGAGTATTAAAGTATTCAGATCAATTTATTGCACTGGTTTTCCATATTATCCGAATGTAAAAAAACTCAAACCGGCTTCACTGATTCAACTGATAAATGTACTTGCTTTAACATTGCCGTCTGCAACAATGCAGTACGACATTTATCCAAGCCGTAAATCTTTTCAATAGTGTTCCATTCATTTAGAGCTGTGTGATGCCTCAGTCTCATTTTATTAGACAGCCTCCCTCCGTTGGAAACCTGCTATTAGAGCCAGTAAGTGTGTGCCTTTGTGCAAATTGTTTTTGTGGAGAGGACTGGTAACACAATGGTGCTAATAGAACAAACGCCACCAATTTGGTAGATAGGAGGTTTCCAGAAACCACAGTTTAATTTTCACCATGGCACGCACAACTGAAGCCTTGCATTCTTTTATTTTCTGATGCAAATATTCCAGATGACTGCAAACTGTAAACGTCAAATGCTATTGTCAAATCCAATGCCCTTTTTATTAGAGAATCGTCTTCTCAAACACTGAGCAGAGAATTAGTTGATTGGAATAATGTAATATAGATATTAGCATTTCATTTTTTGAGGTTCATCCTGTTGTTTTGGACAAACCCCAGACATTCTTTCAAATAGAATGTGGAATGTTTTTTGGCGGTAAAGACAGGCTATACACAAATGATGTCATAGAGTCATGGAGTCACAGAGTCTTGCACACACAAAGATAGGCCCTTTTGTCCAATTGATCCATACTAGCCAAGCTGGATATGACCTACATCTCTTCATACCTTTCCTGTCCGTGTACCTGTTCAACTACCTTTTGATTATATTAGCAAAATGGTGGAGCATGCGCGATGGTCTGAAAAGCCTATTCAGTATCATATGAGTGTTCTGCTTCCTATAGAAGTTAATTTACCCCCCCCCCCAATGTAGAGGGAGGAAAATATGGTGGAATTTATGTACAAATAGCACCAGAACCAAATCCCAGGGCATAAATGGAATCAAATGATCTGAATCATGGGATCACAGGAAGATTACACTGCAGGTGCAGTCCATTCATTCTATCAATTCTACATGCCAATTCTATGCAACAACAAGCCACTCGTTATACTTTCCATGTCCTTTCACTCTAAACCCTATTTTTTCCCTTTCTGATGCTTATCTAGTTTCCTTTTGAATGCCACAATTTAATCTGTCTTCACCTAGCAGTGCACACTGAATTCTAATTACACGTTCATAAAAAACAATTTTTCCTTATGATTTTAATACCTCTATGAGATCTTCCACTGTCCCAATGAGTGTGACCCTAGTAGATCCAAGTAATTAAGGTCCTCCAACTCTGGAACAATTTCTCTAAATTGCTTCAGTACCCGTGGCCTTCATACTGCGTTGAAGTTTCTCAACAGAAAAGGACAGAGTTCTCCAGTAGAGGCCAAATCATAAGCTCATTTTCCTTGCCTTGCTTTTGGTCCACCAATCTATAAAGCTCATGATCCCTAGTGCGTTTTAAACAGCTTTCTCAACTTGACCTTACCCTTTCAATCATTCATACACACTCATCCCTAGATCTCTGTACACCTGCTCTTTTTTGTCTATTGGCCCTACCAAAATGTATCACTTTGCATTTTTCTGTGTTAATTCTCTTTGGCCACTTCTCCACCTGTTCCACCAGCCTGTCTATACACGCTTGAAGTCTTTTGCTATCCTCCTCACAGACCACAACGTTTCCAGGTTTGCTAAGTAATGGGTTCCGGGTTATGAAATAATCATCGCATGAGTGACTTGGTTTTGCCAGTGCCAGTGTATATAGGTCATAGCAGACTCTCAAATCATTTGCATTATTATATATTCACTGCGTAAGATACTTGAAACTTTGGATAACATGTTAGAAGAAGTGTTTGCTGACCATTAGACTTGCTCACTAATTTTCAGGGTGTAACTAGACAACCAACTCCAGTATAATTGCACATTTTTATAAGACTAAATACAACCAGCTGACAACACATAGAATACAGAACATAAAACGGCAAAGTGCAGTACAGGCCTTTCAGCCCACGATGCTGTGCCTTCCCTTTAAACTGCCCTAGGATCAATCTGACCCTTCTGTCCCACATAGCCCTTCACTCTTCATTAATGCAATGGCATTATGATTAGATCATCAGTGGGAGCTTGCTTTTCTTCTATGAGGTAAGTGGTTCAAGATTAAGTAGATAATGACATTTCACTTACCAAGAATGACATAGGAACATAGAATACAAAACCAAAGTGTGTTAGAATTTAGATATCACTGGTTAAGTCTTATTGGTACTGGAGTGTTGTAGATAACTTCAGGCAGAATAGCTCAGGAAAGATTAAAAAAAAGACAGAAGGAGTACAGAGGAAGCTTAACAGGATATTACTAACAAAGAGGGACTTCAAATGAAGACTAATTAGAAAAATTAGGACAGTCCTCCTTTGACAAGATTAATAGCAGCTTCCAAGACGATTAGCAATTTTGAAGGCATTTACATAAAAATACTATAATGCCTTTAAAATTGCAGTCTATGTATACAATACTATGCAGTCTCAGTATCCAAATATTAATAATTTAAATCAATTGATGGAATCTATCCAGACTTTATCTTTTACCCAGCAAGGTCCTGTGTTCTGACAACATATTCCCTGGAAAAAGGTGAAAATTGGCCCCATATATAGGCTTTAAAAAGTGGTTGGAAGCTTAGTTGAAGCTGAGCAACCAACTGTACATGATTATGAAAAAACAGCAGTGGTCTCGGGACTAGGTAACTCTTCCAAATTCACAGCACAGCATCAGTGGCCAAGTACTTTCCTCTTATCCCGTACGTTTTAACAAAGAAGGCAAAGGAGAGAGAATTTCAATTTTCACACCCTTAAATGTAAAAGAGGGTGCCCAACAGACAGATGTACTTTCGAGATGTACCCAAGTTATTCCTCTCTGGAGAAGCCACACTGAGTTTCATTCTTGAAACGAGTCCCCGCAGAGAGTGGCAATCAGCCGCTTTGTGCATTCTGCATTTACAGACATTGCAGGTTTGTGTTTACGTTGTAACATCTACTTCTAAGATCCATTGACCAATTTAATCCCATTTAATAAGTTAATGCCCCTCTGGTTATTTGGAAAGTGTTGTAAACCCAGTTGTTGCATTAGTTCTGCCGTGTCTGAGCCCGTGAGGGACTAGGTTGACGGTTACGCTTTCTCATCCAGCTATTGACAAAGCTTATTAAAGGGTGTGTACAGTCTGTGCCACACATCAGATAAGATTGCAATGTGCAGTATTAGTAATAATGACCTTTGAACAACTTGGTGTGTATTCAGACAGAGAAACTGTAAATCAGCACATTCCATTGTTACCATTGTCACATAACCCGAACATGGTGCCAAAGTGTGTTTGTCCATGGACACCCCAGCAGTAACCCCTTTGGAATGCAAGGGTTCATTAATTCCTGTAATCTAGTAAAAGTGAGAATGTGCTCGATAGCTCGTGAACCACCCCCAACCCTAAATGAGTCCGGGTCATTAAAGGGACATCAGCGTGCCTTGAGGGAGTTTTGGCGTTGTTCCTGGAGTTACTACCAACTGCAAAATACAATCACTGCTGTCGCACTGAAGGCCAGGAAAGCAGCCACTGCAGCATATGTGGAGTCCACTGCGTGCACACTGACCTGATCATCTGCCAGCCCTTACATTTTAAAGCAACTATGTGTTTGAACACAGTTACAGTCCTGCCATTGTCTACAAAACAGGCAAAATGGCAATAGACAGAGTTCTTATAAACTTTTGAAACAGTATATCCAAAATCAATGACTTAAACAAAAGGGGATTAAGTGCCAGTATGTTTCAATGTACCTGTGATAAATATATCCAAACCTGAATTTCTGCAGAATGCTAATCGTATGAAAGCGACGAGGAAAGATTTCCATCTATGTCACTCCATTGTCAAGTTCAGGACATTTTTAGAGGCTTTGCAGCCTGTGTTGTATTTTATGGTATGGTCACTTTGGCAACATAGGAATTGAGCAGCCAATTTATACACAACAAGCTCCAAAATACAGCAACTGACATTAATCAGCTAGTCTGTTTTAAATGAAGGGGTAGGTATTTTAACTCCTCCGCAGTTTGTTTACTTATTTTATTTAGAGATACAGGGCTGACCAGGCCCTTCCAGCCCAACGAGCTGTGCTACCCACCTATTTAACACTAAATCAGCCTTGGTGGAATGGCAGTGCAGACTGGATGGGCTGAATGGCCTAATTCTGCTCCGAGGCGTATATATTTATTGAGATACAGCACGGAATAGGCTGCGCCGCCCAGCAACCCCTGACTAGCCTAATCACAGGACAATTTACAATGACCAATTAAGCTAATAACTGGTTCATCTTTGTAAAGTGGGAAGAAACCAGAGCACCCAGAGGAAACCCACACAGTCATGGGGACAACTCCTTACAGACGACGCTGGAACTGAACCCCGAATTCCGATGCCCCGAGCTATAATAGCATTGCACTGACCACTATGTTTCTAGACTTCCTGACGTCTTGTGCAAAATGGCAGCACCATGCACTGCTCTTTTAACACCAGAATTTAGACTCCTGTGCTTGGAGTTCCTGGGGTATTAAGCCTTTGATTTTCTGGCTTACAACACAAGAGCCCTAGCAACCTGACTATTAGGCAGGCACGTTTTTTGCCAGCTTTAGGAGTAATGGTTGACCCTCCCCTGCCCTCTCATAGTGGGAAGTGTTTTCAGAGTAGTGCAATGTGAACAAAGAATATTTCTTCAACCTACAAGTCAGGGCTTGGTCAAGAGTTTATGCCAGTTTAATCCAACTACTGAAGAAGTGTTTTATGCGAACCACGCTTCTGAAATATCTGATTAGCTGTAAGTTCGTGCATCACTCCCTTTGAGGAGTTAATTTTCTATGCCATGAAATTTTCTTTTTTTTAAATTTTGCCACTTGTCACTGTTGTGCCAGAAGCATCAACTGTGTGGTTGGTGAGATTACAGTATCACTCCCAGCACATTCAAATTCCAGTAAGCAATACTCAACGGTAATGCAAAGTAGTCTCTCCCATATGTCTATCTGCTTGTTTTAGATAGGGAAGCAATTTCTTACTGAAATGCACTAGCAAAGCCTCCAGTCAACCCACAATCCACAGAAACAATGTAGCTCTGACTGGATTCCAGCTCTCCGTTGCCCCCTAGTGTCTGGAAAAGACAAGCCGGGAAAAGACACTTTCCCCAAGGACGTGGATGAGCGAAACTGTTAATTTGAAAACTTATAACAAGGTACATGCAATTCTCAGTGCATTTGGGGAAGAAACAACCTGCACCTGATAGTTATTGTACCTAGAATTTTTCATTGAAATTTCCTTCAACATGTTGCTGACAGTTATAATTAAGGGTGTCAAAAAATTTTCCTTGCAGCAGGAAATATACATTTAGAAATTATGATCTCTGATAGCTAGCAAACATATTTAACAGGTTTGCTGACATTTCTCTGCCCTATTTATGAGGTAGGTGGCAATAGTTCTTATGGTTTTCTACCTCCGCCACAGAGCAATCATATGAATATCTTACCAACAAGATCATTGTTTCTCCAATAACATAGATGTCACATTCTCCCTATATATATGCAAGTACAAATGGGATATAGCACTATGAACATTATAAACTGAGCACCATTGGTTATTTCATAAAACCATAAGGCATAGGAGCAGAATTAAGCCATTTGGCCCATCAAGTCTGTTTCGCTTTTCAGTCATGGCTGATCCTTTTTTCCCCTCCTCAACCCCACTACCCAGCCTTCCCCCTCTAACCTTTGATGCTGTGTCCAATCAAGAATCTACCAAGTTTTGCCTTAAATACACCCAATGACCTGGCCTCCACAACTGCCTGTAGTAAAAAATTTCACAAATTCACCACCTTCTGGCTAAGGAAATTTCTCCGCATCTCTGTTTTAAATGGGCGCCCCTCTATCCTGCGGTATGCTCTCTTGTCCTAGACTCCCCCACCACGGGAAACATTTTCCCACATCTCCTCTGTCTAGGCCTTTCAACATTTGAAAGGTTTCAATCGGAACTCCCCTCATCCTTCTAAATCTCTACGAGTACAGACCCAGAGCCATCAAACGTTCCACCTATGATAACACTTTCATTCCCTGCATCATCCTTGTGAACCTCTTCTGAAACCTCTTAAATGCCAGCAGATCTTTTTCTTAGATAAGGAAATCAAAACTGTTCACAATACTCAAGGTGAGGCCTCACCAGTGCCTTGTAAATCCTCAGCCCACAGCCCTGCTCTTATATTCGACACCTCTTGAAATGAATGCTAACATGGCATTTGCCTTCCTCACCACCGACTCTACCTGGAGCCTGTATCTGCTGGCATCATGCATTGTTTTCAGGCTATATAGAAAACCAACAAGCTGCTTAAGGGTCTCAAAATCAAACCATTGAGAAGTTTGTGGAGTTTCTATTTCCCTGATATGAAATACGTATTCCCACCCAATAATACATAGGTATACAGTGTATGTATACCGTATGCAACTGTATTCTCCTTGAGATTCATTTTCTTGCAGACATTCGCAATAGAACAAAAAAAAACAATAGAATCAATGAAACACTGCGCACGACTGACAAAAAACAAATGTGCAAAAGAAGACAAACTGTGCAAACACAAAAAAGAAACAAATAGTACTAATAGTAAATAAGTAACTAAATAAATAATACTGAGAACATGAGTTGTAAAGTCTTTGAAAGTGAGTTCATAGGTTGTGGTATCAGTTCAGTGTTGTGGTAAGTGAAGTTATCCATCAGGAGCCTCGTGGTTGAAGGGTAATAGCTGTTCCTGTTCCTGAGCCTGATGATGTGGGACCTAAGGCTCCAGCAGGTTGAAGGAATGCTCTCCTACTTATTTTAAGTTCAGAAGGCTAAAGGCATGAGCCTTGTTTTAAAGTTTCTCTCTGGTACACTGCATTCGCTTAACCAGCTCAGTTCACAAAAGGACCATGAGCTTGAAATTCAATTGCACCTGTGTTTTTGTACAGTTCAACAAAGCTACCTTTTGCATTACACCAAACCAGGTCCCCTGCTGAAGAGGGTGCAATCAATTAAAAAAGGTACTTGAAACAGTTTTCCACCAACAAACAAGAGCCCAAATGGGCCTTACATACTTCTATATGGACCTCATTCAAATTTGTGCAGTTTCCTATCACTTCGGACGGTAGCAACCAGAGTAAGCTTCAGCCTTAAAGCAAAGCTTCCATGGTGGCACAGCAAATAGAGGTGCATTTTGGCAAGTTAAACTAGGCAGGATATATACAGTGAATGGCAGGGCCCTGGGGATTGTTGCTGAAACCCTGACCTTGGGGTAGAAGTATATGAATTCCTGGAAGTGGCAATGTAGGTAGCCAGAGTGGTGTAGAAGGCTCACGGTGTGCTTGCCTTTTACTGGATATTTAATAGATATAAGATTTGGGATATCATATGACAGTTGAACAAAACTTAGGTTAGGCTGCACTTACAGTATTGTGTGCAGTTCTGGTTGTCGTCCTGTAGGAATGACCTGTTGAAGTTAGAGAGGTTGTAGAAGAAATCCACAAGGAGGATGCCTCGATTAAAGGGTCCGAGTGGTGAGGAGGAATTGGATAGACTGGGTATGTTCTTTATTCTGGAGTGAAGGAAGCTGAGCGGTGACATAACTGAGGCATATAAAGTTATAAGAGACATAGATAGGGTAGATAGATTCTGCAGAGGCAAAGGTTTATGATGAGAGGTTAGTGTCTTTAAGCGGGTCTGAGGAGTGTATTTTTCTTGCAAAGAGTAGCTGGCATCTGCAATAAGCTCCTGGAGTAGGTAGGAATAGTAACGATGTTGAAGTTGCATCTGCACAAGGATTTGAATGAGCATTGCATAGAGGGATAGAACATGGGGCCAGTGAAATAGATGCGGGCTCAATTCTAACATTTAATGGAAGTTTGGATAACTACATGGATGAAGAGCCTGGAGGGCCATAGTATGGGTGCAATTAAATGGGACAAGGCACAGGACCATGTATACTTTGATAATAAGTTTACTTTGAACTTTGAACTTAATGTATGCTGAAGTTGCCAAAAGGCTCAGAAAATGACACGCTTCCCTGCAAACATAAGGTCAGGGGATATGTCAGCGTAGAGCGAGCACAATCCAGAACTCTGCTCCAGGTGCTCAGTGAATCTGCTGCCCTATTCCTATCCAGTCTACTCATCGTACAACAGTACAGTCAACACAAGATGCTTGGATTGTGTTGGTCACCGAGCTTCATATTGTTCTCAGTCAGAGCGGCTGCTGAGAAATCAGTGGAAACAAAGGCAGTGATAATAAACCACTCCCACTCCTCTGATGCAGCTAATGCCAGCAGTGATTTCCAACATCTACCTGATGAACAGATGTGAGCGAGCATGCCGACTTTCTGCCCACTAAAGCCAGACTGCAATACCCTCATTCTGGTGATTACTTCCGTAAACCTGTGAGCAGATATTTTTTATTTGGAGATATTTCTTCATGTGAGGCACATTAATCCTGATTCAATGAGAGAGGGCATTGGAATGCAAATTCTTTGATTCACTGTTTTACCGACATATATTATTGGAATAAGGTTACAGGGGACCAGGCCCTTCAGCCTCCCAAGTTTGAGCTGACTATCAAGCACATGGATCCCGTACTAACCCCACTTTGTTGTCCTCATATTCCACACTGACGCCATTCTACAAATGTGCAGTAGAGAGCATCCTAGCAAGCTGTATCACTGCTTGATACAAAAACTGCCCTGCAGCGGACAGCAAGGCTCTGCAACGGGCAGTTGAAACTGCCCAGTGCATCACTGGCACCAGCTTACCCACCGTCAAAGGATATGTATACAGAAAGGTGTAGAAAAGGGCCAGTAAAATCACTAAGGATCCCACACATCCTGCTCTTGGGCTGTTTGACCAACTCCCAGCAGGGAGGAGAACGACCAGACTCAAAACCAGTTACGTTCACCAGGCAGTAAGGCTGATAACACCTCCATCCACTAACTCCTCACTACTCCATTATTCCCCGTCATCCACCTTATGTCCACCTTATGTACAGCCTAGAGTCATGTTATAGGCATACACTCAATCTATCTACAGCAGGGGTCCCCAACTGTTTTTGCACCGCAGACCGGTTTAATATTGACAATATTCTTGCGGACCAACCGCCGGGGGTGGGGGGGGCGGGGTAGTGTTCAAGTAGGGTTAAACTCACCTCAACATGTCTTTTTTAGGGTTGCCAAGTTTCTCACTCCCAAATAAGGGACAAAAGTAGCAGTCAAATCCAAGGGACACTTTACCCCAGGAAAGCCTACCATGACCATGAAGCCTTGCGCGGGCACCTGTGTGCGCATGCATGACGTGCGCATGTGATGTGCGCGTACATGCCGATTTTTCCCCCACAAATCGGTTTTGCCTTCATCTTCCCGACTATACTGTACATACATTATTTCTACGTTATATAAGCTGTGTATTTATAGACAATAGACAATAGGTGCAGGAGTAGGCCATTCAGCCCTTCGAGCCAGCACTGCCATTCACTGTGATCATGGCTGATCATCCACTATCAGTATCCAGTTCCTGACTTATCCCCATAACCTTTGATTCTGCTATTTTTAAGAGCTCTATCCATCTCTTTCTTGAAAGCATCCAGAGACTTGGCCTCCACAGCCTTCTGGGGCAGAGCATTCCATACATCCACCACTCTCTGGGTGAAAAAGTTTTTCCTCAATTCCATTCTAAATGGCCTACCCCTGATTCTTAAACTGTGGCCTCTGGTTCTGGACTCACCAATCAGCGGGAACATGCTTCCTGCCTGCAGTGTGTCCAATCCCTTAATAATCTTATATGTTTAAATAAGATCCCCTCTCAGCCTTCTAAATTCCAGTGTATACAAGCCCAGTCACTCCAATCTTTCGACATATGACAGTCCCGCCATCCCGGGAATTAACCTTGTGAACCTACGCTGCACTCCCTCAATAGCAAGAGTGTCCTTCCTCAAATTTGGAGACCAAAACTGCACACAGTACTCCAGGTGTGGTCTCACCAGGGCCCTGTACAGCTGCAGAAGGACCTCTTCGCTCTTATACTCAATTCCCCTTGTTCTGAAGGCCAGCATGCCATTAGCTTTCTTCACTGTCTGCTGTACTTGTATGCTTGCTTTCAGTGACTGATGTACAAGAACTCCTAGATCTCATTGTGCTTCCCCTTTTCCTAACTTGACTCCATTTAGATAATAATCTGCCTTCCTGTTCTTACCACCAAAGTGGATAACCTCACATTTATCCACATTAAACTGCATCTGCCCACTCACCCAGCCTGTCCAAGTCACCCTGCATTTTCATAACATCCTCCTCACATTTCACACTGCCACCCAGCTTTGTGTCATCGGCAAATTTGCTAATGTTACTTTTAATTCCCTCATCTAAATCATTAATATATATTGTAAACAGCTGCGGTCCCAGCACTGAACCCTGCGGTACCCCACTGGTCACCGCCTGCCATTCCGAAAGGGACCCGTTAGTTGCTACTCTTTGTTTTCTGTCAGCTAGCCAATTTTCAATCCATTTCAGTACTCTGCCCCCAATACCATGTGCCCTAATTTTGCCCACTAATCTCCTATGTGGGACTTTATCAAAGGCTTTCTGAAAGTCCAAGTACACTACATCCACTGGCTCCCCCTTGTCCATTTTCATAGTTACATCCTCAAAAAATTCCAGAAGATTAGTCAAGCACGATTTCTCCTTCATAAATCCATGCTGACTGGGACCAATCCTGTTACTACTATCCAGGTGTGTTGTAATTTCATCTTTTATAATTGACTCCAGCATCTTTCCCACCACCAACGTCAGGCTAACCGGGTCTATAATTCCCTGTTTTCTCTCTTCCTCCCTTCTTGAAGAGAGGGACAACATTAGCCACCCTTCAATCCACAGGAACTGATCCTGAATCTATAGAACATTGGAAAATGATTACCAATGCGTCCACGATTTCTAAAGCCACCTCCTTAAGTACCCTGGGATGCAGACCATCAGGTCCGGGGACTTATCAGCCTTCAGACCCAACAGCCTATCCAAGACCATTTCCTGCCTAATATAAATTTCCTTCAATTCATCCATTACCCTAGGTCCTTTGGCTACTATTATATCTGGGAGATTGTTTGTGTCTTCCCCAGTGAAGACAGATCCAAAGTACCTGTTCAACTCTTCTGCCATTTCCTTGTTCCCCATAATAAATTCACCCGCTTGTCTTCAAGGGCCCAATTTTGGTCTTAACTATTTTTTTCCTTTTCACATACCTAAAGAAGCTTTTACTATCCTCCTTTATATTCTTGGCTAGTTTACCTTCGTACCTCATCTTTTTCTCTGCGTATTGCCTTTTTAGTTACCTTCTGTTGCTCTTTAAAAATTTCCCAATCCTCCGGCTTCCCACTCGTCTTTGCTATGTTATACTTCTTCTCTTTTATTTTTATACTGTCCATTACTCCCCTTGTCAGCCACGGCCTCCCCTTACTCCCTTAGGATCTTTCTTCCTCTTTGGAACAAACTGATCCTGCACCTTTCACATTATTCCCAGAAACACTTGCCATTGCTGTTCCACTGTCATCCCTGCTAGGGTATTGTTCCATTGAACTTTAGCCAGCTCCTCCCTCATAGCACCATAGTTCCCTTTGTTCAACTGTAATACTGACACTTCCGAGTTTCCCTTCTCCCTCTCAAATTGTAGATTAAAACATAGCATATTATGGTCACTACATCCTAATGGCTCCTTTACCTCGAGGTCCCTGATCAAATCCGGTTCATTGCACAACACTAAATCTAGAATTGCCTTCTCTCTGGTAGGCTCCAGTACAAGCTGTTCTAAGAATCCATCTCGGAGGGACTCCACAAACTCCCCTTCTTGGGGTCCAGCACCAACCTGATTCCTCCAGTCTACCTGCATGTTGAAGTCCCCCATAACAACTGTAGCATTACCTTTGCGACATGCCAATTTTAACTCTTGATTCAACTTACACCCTACATCCAGACTACTGTTTGGGGGCCTGTAGATAACTCCCATTAGGGTCTTTCTACCCTTAGAATTTCTCAGTTCTATCCATACTGACTCTACGTCTCCTGATTCTATGTCCCCCCTCACAAGGGACTGAATATCATTCCTCACCAACAGAGCCACCCACCCCCTCTGCCCATCAGTCTGTCCTTTCGATAGGACGTATACCCTTGAATATTCATTTCCCAGGCGCTGTCCACTTGAAGCCATGTCTCTGTTATTCCCACAACATCATACTTACCAATTTCCAACTGTGCCTCAAGCTGATCCACTTTATTTCTTATACTCCGTGCATTCATATACAATACTTTTAATTCATTACGCCCCTCACCTCCCATATCAATTCCTATTTCACTTGGCCATACTGTACGATCCCTTCTTGAGCTTTCTGCTCTGTTGATTCTGCTGTCATTCTTAACTTTTCTTATTCTCACTTTCCCTTTATCTCCATCCTTATGTTTCCAGTTCGTCCCCTCCCCCCCACTACTTAGTTTAAACACACCCGTGTTGCAGAGGCAAACCTGGCTGCCAGAATGCTGGTGCCCCGCTTATTAAGGTGCAACCGTCCCTTTTGTACAATTCATCCTTACCCCAAAACATACCCCAGTGGTCCAAGAACATAAATCCTTGCTTCCTGCGCCAGTTCCTCAGCCACACATTCAGATCCATTATCCATTTTGTCATATCATTCCTGCTTTTACAATGTTAGTGTTATTTATTTTCGGTTTTATGTGTTATTTGGTACGATCTGTTAGGTAATTTTTTGTGTCTGAGAATGCTCAAAAATTTTTCCCATATAAATTAATGGTAATTGCTTCTTTGCTTCACGCCATTTCGGCACGAAAGGTTTCATAGGAACGCTGTACCTTAGCGGGGGGAATACAGGACAAACCAATTTAGCCCAATTTCAGAGATGTCCCGACAAATACGAGACAGTTGGCAATCCTATGTTCAAGTTCAACAGTGCGTGACAGGGAATGAGGAAAGGTGCAGCTGACTCATATTGTTTCCTCATGGCCCAGTAGCACATGCTTTGCGACCCGGTACCGGTCCGCGGCCCAGTGGTTGGGGACTGCTGATCTACAGTATATAAGCTACTTATCTTATGTATTTATATTTATTGTATGTTTTTTGTTAATATTATTGTGTTCTTTATATTTTGTGTTTGTTTTTTGTGCTGCATTGTATTCAGAGTAACAATTACTTCATTCTCATTACACTTGTGTGCAGGAAATGACATTAAATAATCTTGAATCTCAAATAAGCCGCCCCTAAATTCTACCACTCCTGTGCACCACAGGGGCAATTTAAAATGGCCAATTAACTTACTAACCAGCATGCTCTTTGGGATGTAGGGGAAACCATTATCATCCCAACAGAGAAGATGCAATCTTCACCTGGATAGGACCAGACCTCAGGACTGAATGCAGGTTGTTGGAGCTGAAAACCAGCACAGTGTGCATTTACATTTTATTCATTTGTTTATATTTAATTGTAAGCATTTAGCAAAACAGAGCAAATCTTCATATTTATATTTACAACCTGAGTAATAGAATTAGTGTGTAGGTGGAAATTTTGGGTTAATGATCGACATTTTCAGTCAATAGTACTAGTGGACTGTTGAATAATTAAACCTTTACTAGTGAGTTCCTTGTTCTGCACCACATCATGACCAAAGGAATTCTCATTCCAGTATATTATGTGGTCAGTTTTCCTGGTGGCCCATTAGCAGATTGGTGTAGATTTATGAGTCTGCACAACAGGAAACTATAGAGCTATCCTCACTCTCCTATTGACAGCGCAGGGAGACCCTAAGAAGCTGTAATCACCAAAGGAGTGAAGGTCAAGGAAGATCTAATTAGGTTTAAAACAGAAAAAATGAAAGGAATTTTCCCCACTGATCAGTAAATCAGCTAAGGGTGGATGGGATGCCATAAATCTGGATCACTTCTAAATACAGCAAAGAGGAAGTTAGTAGATATTTTTGCTTTACACAAACATTTATTTGAGGCTGGAATGAATTATCATCAGTGGCCATCAAAACCAAGGCATCACAACATTTAGGAGGAGATTAAATAAACAGCTGATGAAGAAATGTAGTTTCCTAGCTTCACTTCTGCTTTTTCATTTATTATGATCTGGGACTCCTGGTTACGAAATATCTGGTTTTAGACCGTAAGGCCATAGGAGCAGAATTAGGCCACTCAGCACATCAAGTCTGGTCTGCATGATTTTGCTGTACATATTTTAGCGAATATGTGCAAGAAAATCATGCTTTTAAACAATTGTGAGCTGAATTCTGGCTTCTCCAGGCTGTGACATTTGACTGTATCCTGGCAGAACACAGCGAAATCTTCAAGTGCTCTCTGCCACCATCAGCCTTCCTTAGTAGTTACTGAGAGAAATAGTAAAAATAACCTCACCCGTCGATGGAATATGGTGCATTGAGGCAAGGAAAGGCCAAGTTTGAACCTCCAACGAAAATCAATGAAAATCTATAACACTGAATTTATACCATGGATCCATTTGTGGTTACCATGGTAACGTTTGACTTTAAAGTCGCATAGTCTCCATTCTTGTGAGTTGACTGAAATCTCACACCTTGATTGAGCAGAGTTTACAAAACAAAATCAATAGCAGCTGGGGTCCTGAGAAAGGCTTGTGGCATTCCCTACAGGCCGTCTATCAAATAGAATACATGATCTTCCCATCACAACTCTGGTTTTGTTCCAGGTAGTCAAAGTCTGGTGTATTGCCATATGCACAAGTGCATTGAAGATCTTAATTGTAGCAGCATTGCAAGCTCATAACATCATACTAGAATTGGAATTACTTTATAATTGTCACATGTACCGAGATACAGTGAAAAGCTTGTGTGTACAGTTCGGATTAATACTCAATGGACAAGGTAAAGCAATAACAATGCAGAATAAAGTGCAATGCAAGACCATAACGACATAGACTGCGAGGTGAAGAGTCCATCTTATTGTACTAGGGAATTATTCAATAGCCTTATAGCAGCAGGATAGAAGCTGTGCCTGGCCCTGGTAGTATGTGCTTGCAGGCTTCTGGACAATAGAAGAGGGGAAAAGACTGAATGTCTGGGGTTGGCGGGGTCTCTTATTATGCTGGGGTAGCGAGAAGCAGCATTTACAAGAAAAACATAAATGCGAATTATACCCAGTTTTTTCAAGAAAGAACACAAGTAGAACAAAAATAAAGTCCATTTTAGTGCAAAATGGTTAGTGTTGTAGGGAAGAACCAAGTGGCTGAGCAGAAGCAGCTGATCTTGATCCTAGTGGTGTGGGACTTTAGGCTACTGGTACCTCCTGGCCAATGATAGCTATGAGAAGATGGCATGGCCCAGATGGTGGGTTTCTTTGATGAGGGAAGATGCCTTCTTGAAACAGCACCTCCTGTAGATGCACCCATACAATCCACTGAATCTCCAGAATCTGTTGAAGTTTGTTAGAAGGCTATTCTTATATTTTGGTGTTTCGAGCTACTGCAACGATCGGCGTGAATTATGAAGTCCTATCTATCTTGCAGGTCGTCTCCCTCCCTTCAACGAGGCGCCTGGTTTCAACTGTAAGTTTGGGAGCACGGCCCGACAGAGCTTCTGTGACTGGCATCATGATGAATCCGCAGACTTTAAGTGGGAAGTCCATTTTGGAAAAGGTGAATCCACCATTACTGGGCCAGATGGAAATTATACAATGGGTAAGAAATGTGAAATGACATCCTCTGCAAGACATTTCTTTGAATCCAACTTGCTACATGACTGTACTGCTCTCGAGAAAGACCCCCAGGAACTTATCTGACTAAAGCTATCCATTCTTTATGACTTCAAGACTCGACCATGCAGGTCCTTTTTTTATATTTTTTGTCCTACTTCTATCTGAAACTCTGCTGCTCCCGGTAGTTTAACTTGCAACAAGCTCTGATTTCCTTTGGTTTACTTTACGTTTACTTTGGTTTCCAGACTAGGATCACTTTGCTTTTAGAATTCCCATCCATGGCTTTGGCTTTCCCTTTCTCCTCTATCCCTACACAACTCTTAAAATCTGATCAGATAGATATTCATAAATTTAATTGCATCAACTTTAGAAGAATGTGTTATGCCTGCAATATCTAAAATTGCCTCCCTACTCTGGATGAGTCCTAATGAAGGGTCTCGGCCCAAAATATTGACTGTTTATTCCTTTTCATGAATGCTGTCTGGTCCTCAGATCCCCTGTAGTATTTTGTGTGTGTTGCTCTGAATTTCCAACATCTGCAGTATCTTTACTCTTAGTTCTCTTTTAAAATGCTCCTTTATATCTACCCACTCTGTTGATCAACTTTTCTAATAGTTCCTTCATAGTATGCTGTCATTTCCCTTTGGATAACGTTTCTGTGAAACAACTTGGAGTATATTTCGGCCAGACAGGGGCATAATAGCTTCCCTGAAGAATATTTATGAGCCAATTTTTTTATGATGACCAGTTTTAAGGTCATCATGACTGCCACGAGCTTTTTTATTCTAGAGCTCTTTAATTATATGAATTTAAGTTTCTTTAGCTACCTCACTGGATCAATTCTCCAGGTTTATCATGCTGCAGTATCTTCTGTCACCCTAGAACAATCAAGAATAATTGGTCACAATGTGCTCAACTTCATAATGTTCTATTTCACATTTGTGACACCTGAATTGAGATGATTACAGGTTTTCAAACAGCTCGTTGCTGTTGGCAACCAGCTGAAAAGAACTTTATTACATTCTTTTTTAAATTCAGTATTGAACTGAGAGGATTGTTATTTTGAGATGTGTCAGCTGTTCAGCTGGATAAGAAATTGGCTGCTTCCCACAGATGTCAGATTTGATCTCTGCTCCTGCCGATCTCACCTGAGAAAATGGAAGCAAGCCTCAGTGCACCCAGTATGGGCGGCTAGCAATGGCCTAGTGGGATGGGGAGGGGTCAGCTCTCACTGGGACACTGCCTCCCCTCAAGGTTAATTCATCCCCCAGTGAACACAGAAGCTCAAAGCTCACGGAAGCAGAATGATAACCTAGGAGGGTTCTAGCCAGCAGTTGCCACCAGTGGGATCATAACTCAGCTAGCAATAACCTTCAGAGACAGGGAGGGAGGAAAGTATTGGTGAGAAAAATAAATTTCAAAATAACTTGTCAATCCCCCTGTGCAATGCCTGGAGGAAGGGAAGCAGAAAAGAAAGGGAGAGGGAGAGGAGAGCTGCTTTCTCCTTTTAAAACTGAGTACTTTTCGCACAAATAAATAAGTAGGAGTGAGGTCTGTACTTTTTTAAAAAGAATATCAGATCGCACTGTTTCTATATGTCTAAATATGCAGTCGGCTGTGGAGGCAGAGAGAATAGGAATGAGGTTAGTGAGGGAGAGGATTTGGATTGACCTTACAGAACTCAAACCAAAACAGCTCAATATCTAGCAGACAACAACGTTTAAAAACAAATCATCTTTATTTTATTTATTTTTATTTTATTTAGTGATACCACATGGTAACATGGCCTTCTAGCCCAATGAGCACACACTGTGCAATTACATCCATGTGACCAATCAGCCTGCACGTCTTTGGAATGTGGGAGGCCACTGGAGCACCCAGAGGAAATTCACATAGTCACGTACAAATTCCTTACAGACAGTGGTGGAATTGAACCCACGTGCAATTGCTGGCGCAGTAATGGTGTTATGCTAACTGCTACACTACCATTGATGTCCCTATTGTGTGCAAGCAATTGCTTGAAGGGAAAGAAAAGTTGTCCTATTTAACTATGGATGCTCCTCCAACTCTCATATATAAAGAGCATAGCTTTAAGCTGAGAGGGAAAAAAATTAAATACATGCCAGGGAAGTTTTGTATTACACAGAGTATGTAATTGGCTGCCCTGGTGGTAGTGGCAGATATAACAGTGATGTTCAAGAGGGTTTTAGATAAGCATATGAATATGCCAGAAACGGAGGGATATGGATCAAGTAGAGGCAGTAGGGATTAGTTTAATTTGACATCATGGGCTGAATGGCCTGTCCCCATATGGTACTGTTTTATGTCCTATCAGTTCCAATCAACATAGCTCCTTCACCATAACAACACATGCCAACATGCTTCATAGGAGCATTTCCACAATAATAATTGAACCATGTAAGGAGATTTTATGACACTGAAAGTCAACCGCATCCGACAGGTCTGTGTTCGCCAGGTAAAGGTGGGAAATTTTCTCCCTGAATTATGGTAGTGAACAAAACAGGGTTTACATCACTTTGGTAATTTCATGTCAAATTGGTGAAAGTAGCTTTTATATTAAATTCTGGATTATTTAATTAACTGAATTTAAATTCCACAGTTGGCTTGTGGATCCAACAGCCTGGACTACCAGTTTGTTAACCTTACGACTGATGAAATATCTGACAATCTAGGTGGTTTATACATCAGCAACTGCAAATAGTGCTGCTGATATTATAATTGTCCCAAAAGCACTCCAGAGATGATAACAAATAAAACACAATTATCAAATTGGACCTGAAGAAGTACTTAGACATGGTTTAGTTTTCAGGCAAATTTTAGTTGTGGAATGATTTTCAGAGAAACATGAAGAAAACACTAGAAGCAGGAACAGCTTGTAGACCTCCCTCAAACCACTTTTGTTAGCTAATAAGATCTAATTGTAATGTCAACTCTGCATTCCTGGTTACCCGTAGTAACCTTTCAGCCCCAGTGATCAAGTGCCTTTAGAAATATTCAAGGCTCTGTTTCCACCACCACCCCCACCTTTGTGGAAGAGAGCTCAAACAACTCATGACCCTGGGTGAGAGGAAAAAAGCCTCATCTCTGTCTTAAATCCACAACTGTTTTATTGATCCCTTGTTCTAGAGTCTCCAAATAGAGGAATCACCATGCCCACCCTGAGATTTTATCTAATTCAGTCAAGTCCCATTCACTCTTCTAAATTTCATCGCACACAAGCCTAACCTGTAAGAAACCTTCCAGTCATCGGTTTTGTAGACCTTCTGTGACATGCTTCCAATGCATTAACAGCCTTCCTCAAGTAAGAAGACCAATACTATATGCACTATTTCATTTGTGGTGTCACCAGTGTCATATATAATGGAATAACGTCCCTATTCTTTAGTTCAGTTCAATTACCAATAGGCAATAATGATCTGTTAGCTTTCTTAAAACCTTGCTGTAACTTAATGCTAGACTTTGTAAGTCATGCATTGGATATGAGCTGCCTCTCGTTATTTAGACAGTTTGCTTCATTTTATTTTTCTTGTCAAAATGGAGAATTCTGTATTTTCCTACATCTCATTTTCCAGTATTTTCCCTCTCAATTAACCTATCTATAATCCCTTCTCAACTTATTTTCCTACTTTTCTTTGTATCGTAAGCAGATACAGAAGCCATGACTTTGGTGCCTTCTTTCAAATCATATACATAAATTGTAAAGTGTTGAGGCCCCAGCACTGATCACTGTGACTTTGTTACTTCTAGCCAAGTTGAGCAAGGCCTATTATGTATCTTTTCTTTTTCCTTTCTTACACTTCTATATTTACTCCAGGGATTTAGCATGTGTTTTGGATTCTCAAGAACAAAGTCTTTGATTTTAAATGAAGAGGAGGGAGGGGGAAAGTACAGCTGATGCAAATCAGATGAATGAGTGTTGAAGGTGTGGAAGGCTGAAGAAACATGCAGAGAGAAACAGAGTGAAACCTAACAGAGACAGATAAATTTAAAGGAGTATTATAAAATCAGTGTGTTTGAGAAGCAGATGCTAAGAATTAACAAGTGAGACTAGGAAAGGAAGATTTAATGAAAAATCTTCCAACAAGAACAGCTAGGGTATTGATCAATTGTCATGAGTAAGTGCAAGGTGTCCAGTTTGAAGCAGTGTTAAAATTTACACTGATAGTTAGAGATAGAAATTTACACTCCATGGCACATCTTGGATTTATTTGACTGAGACGTAGTAAAGAGAAATTTTCCCTGTGACAGACAATGGATTGAATGGTGAATAGCTGAACACAGATAGATGTTTTGGAAGATTAGGTATCATTTAATACCTTATATTAATGACTCAATTAAGAGCAAACAATGATTGATGAGCTGGTGCAGGAGTATAGAAGTAATAGCAGTGATAAACCTTGTTTTTATTTCTTAGTCCAATGCTTCCTTGATCATAACTAAAGGAAGGAAGTGTTTTTCTGTGTCCATGTAGGTAGAGACAATTTTATTTACACCGAAAAAATTGGAGAAAAGGAAGAACAATTTGCACGCCTATGGAGCCCTTCATTACCACTTGCGAATTATGGCCATTGCTTGGTTTTTTGGTACCAAATCCGTGGAACTCAAGGCAGCAGTTTGAATGTGATTCAGAGGAAGCTGGTGGGTGGCTTACCTACTAATGTTCTTTGGACCGTGGGTGGACCTCAGGGTAGCCACTGGCAGGAAGGACGAGTGCTGCTCCCACGATCATCGCACAGCTATCAGGTAACTCCAGGAGTTCATTAAAGCATTACAGAATGATTTGAAATCTATATTTAAAGTAAATATCTTTGAATCACATAATCAAATCTTAATATAGTTCAAATATTTACCTACCCAAATCAAAGTCAAAATCATAGTTGACTTTATTGTCATATGCACAACTGCATGTGTGCACATGTGAAACACCTCAGCATCACGGCCACATGGCATCAGAGAAACAACATTTACAAGAAAAATATTAACAATTCAACATTATACTCTTCAGTTAAGAGAAGCCTCCAGCGTGACAAGCTAGAATGTACAAGTTTGAGATGGGGGCATCATAGTAGATGAAAAGCAGAAGCATAGATAGAGACATAGAGTCGTAGAACAATCCAGGATGGATACAAGCCTTTTGGTCCAATGTGTCCATCCAACCATGGTGACCCCCCACCCCCCACCACCACAGCAATTCTTAATTTCCTGCATTCAGTCCATATATCTTTAAACCCTGCCTATCCGTGTACCTATCAAAGATCGAAGTGCTTCTTAAATCAGTTCGTTGTAGAAGTGACTGGTGTTATCAACCATCAGGCTCCTGAACCAGAGTGGATAACTTCACTCAGCTCAACAGTAACTGATTCCACAACTTATGGACTCACCTTCAAGGACTCTACAACTCAGGTTCTCAATAGTATTTGTTAATTATTTATTATTATTGCCAGCAAGTTCTTGACACGATCTTGACCCAGAAATAATTTGATTCAAAATTTTATTTTTTTGTATCGTTATTTTTTTTGTATTTGCACAGTTTGTTTTCTTTTGCTCAATGGTTGTCCTTATTTGTTTGAGTGTAGGTTTTTTTTTCACTGATTCCATTGTACTTTTTTGATAGACTGTGAATGTCAGCAAGGAAATGAATTTCAGGGTAGTATATGGTGACATAAACGTTTCTTTGATAATAAATTTACTATGAACTTCGAATTTTTGTACCTGCCTCAACCACTTTTTCTGGCCAGCTTGTTCCATATACTCTCCACCCTCTGTTGGGAGGTTTTAATGTTAATTTTTTCATGGATATGGACATTGGCAGGGGCAGAATTCGTCATGAATCTGTTGGATTGCTGGGCTATTTCAGAATCAGCTGGAGTGAGATAATGGCCAGGAGGAATAAAGGTGGCAGATTTCCTTCTTGAACAACTTTAGTGAACCAATTGGGTTCTTCCACTGACCTAGTAATCACATGATGACCATAAACAGGTCTAGCTCTTTTTATTTCAGGCTTATTACTTGAATTTAAATTCTGCAGCAGTCTACAAACTTACAGTATATTTCTGGATCAATAGACTAGATTCAAGTCTAATAACCTAACCACTATGTCACCAGACTGCAGGCATTAAAGGCATGTGAAATGAACTGCCAAGGAGATAATACAATATTAAATTTTAGAGAAGTGAACAAGAACTGAGGGCTACAGGGAGAAGTATAAAACATGGTGAATGGAAACTGTCTTTTGTTGTCAAATCACTGACATACAATTAGTTCAGTGTTGAGTAACTTAAGCTGAGATACAGTGCTGATTTCTTTGGTTAGATTCAGGAATCAGATTGAAATTTTACCGGAATTTTCCATTAACTTGTGCATTACAGTTTGAATTTGACTATTTGATTATAGATGAAGCCATTTGTTTGTGATTCTGACTGTGTGTCTGTCACTTTGCTCAAGCCTCTAAAACCTTCTTTCTCTAAAGGTTGGCCTGGAAGTAACCGTAGGAAAAGGTAAACGAGGAGAAGTGGCAGTGCACGATGTGGAGGTAGTGAGCAACGGGAATCCAAATGACTGCATGGGTGAGTTCTCTGCAAAGTCTGCTACTTTGTTTTATATTCTTTAAAGTCTTTTCAAGTGAAATTCTACCAGAGCCTTCACAACTGTCGGAGCCTGGCACCTGACAAGGACTTCACCTGGGAATCAATTATGCCATTTTCCATTTTTTGTTGACTGAGTCACTGGCAAGGCCAGCATTAACTGCTCACCCTTAAGTTCCCTTCAGAAAGGGGTTCAGATCAACCTTCTTGAATTGCGGTAGCCTGTTGAAGTGAAATGGTGATCTGTATACTTGTAATTTTCCTAAAGTAGTCCATGTGGCCAAGTGGTTAAGGCGTTCGACTAGCGATCTGAAGGTCGTGAGTTCAAACCCCAGCCTAGGCAGCATGTTGTGTCCTTGAGCAAGGCACTTAATCACACAGTGCTCTGCGACGACGTTGGTGCCAAGCTGTATGGGTCCTAATGCCCTTCCCTTGGACAACATCGGTGTCGTGGAGAGGGGAGACTTGCAGCATGGGCAACTGCCGGTCTTCCATACAACCTTGCCCAGGCCTGCGCCCTGGAAAGTGAAGACTTGCAAGACTAATGGATGCCTTTAAGTCCACAGCACACGAGCTTCATGACCACAGTTCAGGCTAGACTCTTGCTCTGACCTCAGTTAAGTGTAACGTTACACACTTCCTTGTTGATCAATAACAGTAATGGCATATCACTGATCTAGGATCACAGTTTCATGTTGGCTCTTTCTTTCCCTCCTTGCTCTAAAGCATGAAGCAAGCATTCACACCATGAATAGATTCCACTTGTTCTCCATCACCTTGTGAGTTGAAGCTGGCTCTTGCTGCCTTTTATTAATTTATTAATTTACCATAGGCATTGCTGGTAAAGTCACTTTCATTTACCCAGTTCTAACAGTCCTTGAGAAAGCAGTGAAGAGCTACTGCGTTGGATGGCTGTTGTCACTGTACGCCCTTAGGGCTTTCAGTACGGGAGTTCCAATATCTCGACCCAGCAGTGAGCAATTAACACCAAATTATTTCTGAGTCAAAATCGTGTCAAGAACTTGCTGGCAGTAGTGTACGTATGCTTTTCTGTGCTCATCCTTTTTGAGACCTCTAACCTCAGCCTTTAGATGCTAGACCTTAGGAAAGAGACACTGTTACTGGATCCTGAAAACCAACACACACAATTCATGAAAACTGGCTCCCAACAAGTAAGGCTGAAGTTGTTGAATGACCTCCTCAAAATATCAGGTTGAGATCAAGATTAGATTAGAGGTAAATACGGCCTAAAATTCAATCGTCCTCCGTTGTGAGCTGGAAAATTGTAAATCTAGAAGATCTGGTCAGATCCAAATGCCTTGGAGATGAGGCTGAATGGGTAATCCAGAAGGTTTTGCTGTAAATCTTTATGAATCAGCAGGTATTAATGTAGAATATAAAATCAATTGTGTTGTAACTATGTTTCCATGGATTATACACGAGTTGAATCTAAGAAGAATATGACTATGTAAAGCTTCCACCAGCACTAATTTAGATGCTGAATCAGACACACTCTTGTGGACCCGTTTATGAATAATGAAATATAATTAGAGAGATATATGATTTAATAGATTAAATGTATCTGCAGAAAGGAAATTTAGGAAAAATTGCTTTCGCAGAACACTTCTTACACTAATCAAATGTTTTAACTTAATATAGCTCCCAGGGATGCCTTTCCAGGTTCAGATGGTTCTACATCAATTTTTCCTACTGGTAAGTCCCTTTAGTCATTGCTCTAGCAAATGAAGCAGAACATTAACATGTTTATTATCACAGGCCATGGGCAGAAAAAGACAAAGATTTGCACTGATGCTGCTTCGATATTCCTCAACACATGGTCTATTGCCTTTTCTTTAGCTTGCTAACCTTAACATTAGTTACAGGAAATTAATTCTAAAACCAGTCCTGCGCTACGTCTCAGACCTGAGGGCATGATGGTCAGTTGGGTAGGATAATAGCTGCTGTAAGCCTACAACAATGGGGGGAAGCTATTTTGTAGAAAAGGCCAACTTTGTAATCAAAACCACTTCCACTTATGAGAAACAGGTTTTATATTAACCATGCATGTCCAAATACTTGCTCCTCCACTCGTCACATCCCTGATGTTCACTTCTCCAGTACAGTGCTCCAGTGTTGTGCAGTGTCACATCTGTACCCACAAGCGCTCGACTTATTTTATAATGACTGACCTATGCCAGTCAGACAATTCACCGAGGTCTGGATCTGGTTATGAACCTGCACCTGATTCTCAGAAGATCAGACTGAGTCTGATGTTGTTCTGAGGTGGTTGATCCCTGGGAACCACATTCCATGATCTCTGGTCCAATGATGTCAATATCGAGATCGCAGCTGCTTGTAGTCCATAAAAATTACTTGAGTGAAGGGATTTAGTGCACTGTAGTCTATTTGCTGATGACACAAGGATAGGCAAGACAGCAAGAGAACACAAAGAAGCTTCAATAAATATAAATAACACGTAAAAACAAAAATGCTGGAAATAGTCAACAAATAAAGCAGTATCTGTGGAGAGAGAAGAAAGAGTTAACATTTCAAGTCATCAACTTGTCATCAGGACTAGATCTTTGATTTGAAACATTATCCCTGTTTTCTCTTTCCACTGATGCCACATAACTTGATTTTTTTTCAGCATTTTTTTGTTTTATTCAGATTTTCAGCATCTGCGTTCATTGCATCCATTTTAAGCATGATTTAATATTTAGAGTTCATTGGCATTCACGACAATGGTTCTGTATCCTGCTTCTGGTACAATATAGCACTTCAGAGCTTAGAAATGAAGCAGATATTAAGCTGCAGTGAAATGGGGGGAGGAGCAGAATAAGTAAAAGGCAAGTCCAGAAGGTGCTGGGTTGTTTTAAACATGAATCAAGGATCTTGGGGAATAGGCAGAAAAATATAGCTGAGGTCAAGGTCAGATTATCCGTGATCTTATTGAACAAGTTTTTCATTTCTCAATGTGCCATCCTTTGCCATTACAAGTGCAAATATGCAATCCCTTCCCTCTCCACCATCAATTCTCAGGAAACTGGGAATATTTTTGCTGAATTCTTATTCTTACCTGCAAATCTGAGTATAAAATGTACAATCATAGGCCTTCATTGTCCTAATTATGTATCACTAATGTAGAAAGAAGCAAATAATTCTGAAGAGCAGGCTTTTCAAAAACTATCGATGTACTTATTACAGCTGGAGACCCTGAGGATTTCACGGATAAAACTTTCTATGAGAGCCCTGGAGGTCCTGGAAACATGCTGAAGACCCTCGACCCTATTCTTATTACGATCATAGCGATGAGTGCCCTGGGAGTCATTTTGGGGGCCATCTGTGGAGTCGTCCTGTACTGCGCTTGCTGGCACAGTGCTCTGGCTGACAGGAATCTATCCGCACTTGAGAGCTACAATTTTGAACTTGTGGACGGAGTGAAACTGAAAAAGGATAAGCTGAACTCACAGAACTCCTACTCAGAGGCATGAAACAGGAGCACTTGGGGGGGTGGGGTTTAAGTGGCTGAGGAAGGTCGTCTGGAACTGTGGAATTTTTTTTTGTAGTTGTTTGTCTTTGGAAAGACAAGAAGAGCTCTGGATAATGCTGGTCTGTGACTGAGCCAAGCTTTTCTCAGGAGCAACTGTTAAAGCAATCAAACGGGATGCTATGTAAAAAGAAATGAATTATGTACAGTCTGCTTTTTAATTTTTAAATTAAAGTTTTAAATGAACAAATGCTGGTGTTGAGACCAAGTGAGATCATTTTACAAGTATTTATCATTTTCTGTAAAGAGTTATAAATTTGTATCATTCTATTTGTATAATGAATTAGCTTCACAGAATATGTTTCCAAAGGGCTTTAAATACCTATGTTTTTGTATATTAGTCCAGATTTTATACTTTGAGTATGCAGTATTTTAATTTTTCCCACCTGCCCCATTTTGAAAACAATTAGCATTAAGCCTCACTGGACGCTGAGGGGGGGAGGGGGTCATATCCTTTATAACAAGGGTAAATACTAAGACTTGTTAACATGCTATACAGGGCAACTGCCTGTACGCTGATAACATTGTGATTGGCTCCAGGCCAGGGGTCTGGATTAACAATGGCTTGCACTGAAATACACGCTACAAGGTTGATTTTTCTTTCCTTGTTCTCCTTTAGATGAGTGTGTTGTACGGACGGTGTTGGAGAGATTTGATTTTATTTCTTTTTAGCAGTTTAAGTAAAAAGGAAAAAAATGTTATTGAACAATAATTAAAAATATCTATAATGATACAGTTGATCAACATGTTTCTCGTATTGTTTCATGTTTTGTATTGCTGTGAGAGGTTCTCTTCTGAATTTTTTCTCTAAACTTTTTTAATGGTATTATTGCTTGTGTAATGTGTTGCTTTAAAAATGAAAAGAAAAAAGCCTTAACTCAAAATATTTGTACTCCTGACACACAGAAAGCCTAGACAATTCATACTGTTGTGTTGTATCTTGTACTCAGATCTATGACTACTGCCTTCCAAAGATTCAATTAAATTTAAAATTTTCCTACAGTACTTACTTGTGGTTTCTTATGATGGGAACTGGAAGTACAATCTACTCGCGAGCTGCAATGTCCTATAATTCCCAGTATTGACCATTAAGGCTGTGTGAAAAAACACAACAGCCTTCAGCAATTCCTGTTTATTCTACGTTTCCTGTTCAGTCAGCAAGGTCAGGGTTCACGGTGTGTGATAGTAGCACTGAGCCACTCAATCAAATTAAATGAGCAATGGAAGCAATTGCTAGATAAATCATTCACAAACAGCAAAACTGTTGTGATTCCACAAATCAGCATTCAAACCTGTTAAATATGTGACAAAAAGTACCCGTACAACAGTACGATTTTTTTTAAAAACAAGTAATTATGGAGCACTGCAGACTTAGATGAACAACTGTCTGTTGTGTGTGCAGACAGACAGCATTCCTGTATTGACAATTCAGATCCGCATCGTCTAACAGTGAAATTCCTGATGCATGTTGTGGAAGGTTTATAGCATTATAAACTACTGTGTACTATTATCTCTTCTCATTAGGTAAACAGCATGAATCAGACTGCATATATAAATTAGAAGAAACGTAGAGAAAGGTATTATTAATTATCTGCAACTAAGGCAGTATTAAAATAGCATTCTGTAGGATTCATATTAAGAGCCCATTAGTGCTCTCCTTTACGCCATCTGCATAAACATGGAAGACCAGCAAATTCATATGTCCATCTCACTACTAATTGCTTAAGTGACTGATGAATGTTGAGAGAGCTGAGTTCAATATTATTCTCTCTCTTCCATCATTTCCCCTCCCCTGTGCTCCTAACACCGCAAGCATCACTTTGCAGTGAGTGAAAGCTAAGAAATGTATTAGGAGATGGACTATCCATTCTCCATAAAGTAATCGAGGGTTTCCTTTTGGCAAGTACTTGACCTCGATCTTATAATTCTCTACAATCTGAAAGTTAGCTTAAGGAGAATCATTGATGAGGCTTCTGTCACTTGACTTTGTGGTGTAAACCTGGCCATTGAGCAAAACCCTGCTTGAGATGATTATTCTCACTCGAAAGCTAGTAAGGTACATCGAGCTAATGGGAAATGCCACTGAGTAGAACTAAAATAGCTCTAAGAATTTCCATTGATTTTGCAGATATCAAAGAGCCAATTATGTTTTATTTGTTATAGTTACTTCATCATGATTAGAGGCATAATTCTGAAGGAGAATGGAAATCATTGGAATGCAAGATAATGCAGCTTAGAGTGAAGTAACATTTGTTGGAAATGTAGAACCATTGCCTTTCTATATCTTCATATGATGTTCTAACAATCATATCAGTCCAGAGCGATAAAGTAATAAAATAGTGAATATGCTGTTCTCACATTAAAATAATTTCCTACACAGCTTTGAATAAAATTGTCTGGGAATTTTAAATGGAAATTGTGGAGACTCCTGAGAAAGTTTGGATGTAAAACTTTTGAAACTATCTTTGAAAAAAAGTTGAGTGTTCTTTCCTTCTTTGTAATTTTCATATTTGTTTGTATTTTATCAAAGGAAGATCTGCTATATGTATATATTTCTATGCTGTGCATTAAACAGAAGGGTTTTCACAATGGTTTTCCTGCCTTATATTTATTCAGCTGTACACTAAGTATATTTCTTGAATATTAAAATGTTTTTGCCAGATTACAATTGTTGATTACCATATTCAAAGTTCAAAGTAAATTTATTATCAAAGTACGTATATGTCAATATATACTATCGTGAGATTAATTTTCCTGCAGGCTTTCACAGTAGAGCAAAGAAATACAATAGAATCAATGAAAAACTACACACCATGGTCCTGGAGGAACGTTGTTTCGTTTTTACTGTGTACTGTACCAGCAGTTATGGCTGAAATGACAATAAAAGCGACTTGACTTGACTCGACTTGACAAACAAAGACTGATAAACAACCAATGTGCAAAAGAAGAGAAACTGCACACATACAAATAAATAAACAAACAGACAAACAAATAAATAACTGAGAACGTAATTTGCAGAGTCTTTGAAATTGAGTCCCTGGGTCGTAGATTTAGATCAATGTTGAGGTCAGTGAAGTTATCCACATTGGTTCAGGAGCCTGATGGATGAAGGATAATACTGTTACTGAACCTGGTGGTGTGGGACCCATGGCTTAGATGGTGGGGGTCCTTGATGATGGATGCTGCTTTCTTGTGCAGTGCATCCATCATCAAGGACTCCCGTCATCCAGGTTGTGTGTAATGAAACGGGAGCACAATGCTGACTGTTGAAGGGTACATTGTGCATGTGTGCCCTGAGTCTCATCAGTGGAGATCTCTGGGCATCTAATCAGTGCAGGGCCCTCCCCAGTGAATCCATAGTACCCAGTTTAGATGAAGGGTCTTGATCCAAAACGTGAACCATTCATCTCCCTCCACAGACGCTGCCTGGCTCCCTGAGTTCCTCCAGTATTTTGTTCATTGATTAATAACATCTGTGGACTCAAAAAACTTTATAGTCAACGAGTGAAGAATCTGCCCTGTGCCACATGGACTGCAAGCCAGAAAGCAAAAAGCGAGAGATAGAAACTTCAGCAAAGGAGAAAAGTAATGATTAGCGGAATCAAGAGACTGAAATCTGGAGCAACAAGCATTATGATGGAGGAATTCAGCAGACTGAGCAACCTCTGTGGGGAGAGAGAAGTTGTGGGCACAAAATATCAACCGTTCCTTTCCTCACACAAATATGTTGTTCAACTGAATTCCTCCAGCAGACTGTTGGTTGCTAAAGATTGGCACAAGTATAATGTGAATAGTTGCCTGATGGATGGCAGGCATCCAGTGAGCTATTTCTGTGCTCAGTGAATCCATGGCTCTGTAAATTGTATCCCTCTGTTTACACCATTACAAAGACTTTCTTCCAGATTCTGTAAACAGAGAGTGCATTAACCCAGCCTGAACAGGAGTGGGATATTACTGACAGCAGCTCCCAGCTTCGACTTGTCCATGTTTTGATGCTGTCAATTTTACCTTGCACAAATGGCAAGTGCTGACACTTTTACTATTAGTTCTGCAGCAAAATCTAGACTAATAGTTCTTTCCCACACCACAAACTTAATGGTGTATTTTAATGGTCATGCCTGCCAGGCAAAGTGGTGGCTGTTTGAGATTTTGCTGCCACTTTTATCACTGACAATACAAGTGTTAGAAAAACTACTAGTCCCTTAAGATAGGACTCTGCTCGATCATTAAGTTGCTTGTTGATCTCAGTAACAAATTAAACAAAAGAACACAAGAGTCTGCAAATACTGGTATCTGAATTAGAATCATGTTTAATAACATTGATATATGTCGTGAAATTTGTCGCATTGCAGTCGCAGTAATAAAAATAGTGCAAAAGGAAAGCAAAAAAAAGAAGAAAAAATAGCGAGGTCACAGGGTCAGCAGATGCTGCAGGATTTACACAGCGTAGTTTTATTCTCCCTTTCATAGCGTGCATAAAAGCATTGAGCTCATCTGGTAGTGAAGCATCGCTGCCATTCATGATGTTAGGTTTTGCCTTGTAGGAAGTAATGTCTTGCAAACACTGTCAGAGCGGATGTGCATCCTATTCTGTCTCTAACTTCAATGAAGTTGTTTTTATTGCTCTTAAAATAGCCTTCCATAGTTCATACTTGGACCTTGTGTATAGTTCTGGATCACCAGTCTTGAATACCAGTTCTCAGCAGACTTCGACTCCCCTGGTTCTTCCACAGCTTTTGGTTTGGGTACGTCTGGTATGCTTTCAAAGGCATACACCCACCCACACAGGTCTTGATGAAGTCACTGACAACTGTGCCGTATTCATTCAGCTTTGCAAATGAATAACCTGAGTATTGTCCATTCCACCGACTCAAAACAGTCCTGTAAGAGCTCCTCTACCTCCCTCGATCATACATTCACGGTTTTTCCCTCTGTTGCTGTGGTCTTTAGTCTTGCCTGTATGCTGGGTATAAAAGCCAGGTGATCAGACTTTCCAAAGTGCAGCCGTGGCATGGCACGGTAAGCATTCTTGATGGCGGTATAACAGTAGCCAAGTGTGTTGGCTCCTTTGGTTCAACAGATGATATGATGGTGGTAGTTGTTCAGAGACTTCTTCATGCTGGCCTGGTTGAAATCCCTCGCAATGATAGGGAAGGCACTAGGATGCACTGTTCTGTGAATGCTAATCACATTGCTCAGCTCCTCCAGTGCCAGCCTGATGTTGGTCAGAGGTGGAGTGTACACCACTACCAGGATGACGGCAGAAAACTACCTTGGCAGATAAAATGGATGACATTTGACATTTGGCAGTACAATGAACTACATGATCAATAAATATAGAGAAACAAACTGAGTTACATTAAATATATATATATATATATATGTTTATTAAATAGTTAAGTTAAAAATAAGTAGTACAAAGTAACAGAAATGAAATAAATAGTGAGGTGGTGTTCATGGGTTCTACGCCCATTCAGAAATCAGATGGCTGAGGAGAAGAAGCTGTTCCTGAATCACTGAGTGTGTGCCTTCTGGCTTCTGTACTTCCTTCCTGGTGGTAACAGTGTGAGGAGGGCATGTCCTGGGTGGTGGGGATCCTTAATGATGGACGCCGCCTTCCTATGTCTCTGCTCCTTGAAGATATCTTGGATATTAAGAAGACTGGTACCCATGATCGATCAGACTAATTTTACAAGCTTCTCCAACTTACATCGATCTTGCGCAGTAGCGCCCCCCCCCCCCCCCGCATACCAGAGAGTGAATCAGCCTGTCAGAATGCTCTCCATGGTACATTTGTAGAAATTTTTGAGTGTTTTGGTTGACAAACCAAATCTCCTCAAACTCCTTATAACCACTGTCTTGCCTTCTTAACAGCTGCATCAACACGTAGGTCTTCAGAGATATTGACACCCAGGAACTTGAAATTGCTCTCTCACTCTCTCCACGTTTGATCCCTCTATGAGGATTGTTTTCTGCTCCCTCGTCTTACACTTCCTGAAGTCCACAATCAGCTCTTTGGACTTGCTGATGTTGAGTGAGTGCAAGGTTGTTGCTGCAATGCCTCTCAACTATCTGGTATATCTCACTCCTGCCACTATAACTCACAAGAGAATTTGCAGATGCTGGAAATCTTGAGCAAAAATCACAAAATGCAGGTCAGGCAACATCTATGAGAAATGGGGACACCTCTTCTTCCCTTATTAGGGAGAGAGAGAGCACCTGTGGTGTCAAATTGCTGGGTGAACAAGTAGTCTTTGGTGCTACTTGCAGAACAAGTACTGCAAGTCTGTGTCTTTATTGATGCTTTGCTGCACGCTTGAGTGCTCGGTGGGGGGGGGCAGGCGCCGATGCTTTTTTTGCTGGTGGGGACAGGGGGATCATTGCTTTGCTGCTGCTTACGCACGGGAGGGGGGAACGGGGGGGGGCTTTGGGGTTCTAACATTTAACTGTCGTTCTTCCTTTGGGTCACTCCTCTGTTTTCATGGATAACAAAGAAAAAGAATTTCAGGATGTGTATTGTATACATTTCTCTGACATTAAATGTACCTTTGAAACCTTTGATCTATGGAGTGAAATAAACCTTCAACGTTTGGGGCTGAGACCCTTCACCAGGACTAGACTTGTATTTTGTGTGCACCACAATTTTGAAGTGTTTAATTAACCATTAAATACTTCTCATTTCTCTGATCAATCCTCAAGCCCACTTCGAAGGCAGATCACTATTATTTTGAAGAACTTCCTGGTATCATTCCTAAATTTGAATTTTAGTAGCTTGAACCAATGCCTCTTCTTGCCTACTACACAAGTTATTCTCTTTGGCTTAGAGCACCTTGTAGAATAAGGAATCAGACGCTTGGCCCATCATGTCCAGGCCAACCATAAAGTAACCAAAGATGATCCCATTTTCCACTACTCAAGCCTTAGCATTACAAGTGCTCACCTAACTACTTCTGAAATGTGTGAGTACCTGCCTCCACTAGCATTTTAGGCAGTGCTCTGCAGATTCCATCCATCCTCTTAACATCTTCAGAATTAACATTTCAGGTTTGGAAACATTCAGGTTTGTAACACTTGATTAGAACTAAATTAGTTTCCAATAGCAATGGTGGTTGGGGGGTGGGGTGGTGCTAGTGAGAAATGTTCAGGACAAAGGGAGTAACTCTGATAAGGAAGTCCCAAGCAAAACACACAAAATGCTGGAGTAACTGAGAAAGTCAGACAGCGACCTATGGAAGGGAATAAACATAAGCATTTAATAAAAATTTCCTGTATCTGCAGAATCTCTTGTGTTTATGATAAGGAAGTCCAAGTGGGTTAATGGCGGCAATTGCCAGCACCTTGAGCTTCTTTGTCCATTTAAAGAGCTGTGAATGACATCGATGTGGGACGTGCCCAGTAGATACCTCTATATGAACGTAAGAGAAGCTGAGCAAAAAAATACCTTAAGAGGCCAGTTCTGATATAGAAAGAAAGAAATTTTAAAGTCGGTGGATATTCAATCCAGAAGGCTACAACCAGCTCTGAAGGATCAAGGGGCAACGATCAACTTTATTTACCATATGCTTTTACATGTATTAGGATTTGCTGTGGTGTGTTGGCATGACTTGCAACCAAAAACATTCAGCAGTTATAAAGAATAAAGAATTACATAAAAATTAAGAACATATGAAGCATAAATGTGTACAAATATGTAAATACCAGCATGTATTTACAATGTAAACAGCATTCTAAAAAGCATTTTAAAGTATTTACGCACGTGCAGTGCAGTGAGTGGGATGGGATGGAAGGAGGAATGAGCTAACTAGAATGATTGATCAGATTAACTGCCTGGGGAAAGAAACTTTTAAAATGGTGTTTGTTTTAATGGCCCTATAGTGTTTTCCAGGACATCAGAAATGTCCTCTTTCTTCCGAAAAATGGGCTTTCCCTTCCCCCACCACTGAGGCTGCCCTTATCTGCATCTCCTCCATTTCCCGGACATCCATGCTCACACCATCTTCTTGCCATCTTAACAGTAAAAGCCCTCTTTCCTCACCTACCACCCCATGAGCCTCTGCATCCAACACATCATTGGCCACAACATCCACTATCTCCAGCAGGACCCTACGACAAAACACATCTTTACCCCACCCACACACACACACAGCTTTCCACAGGGATCACTCTCTCCTTTGTTCATTCATTCCTCCCCATTAATCTCCTTCCTGGGATTTATCAGTCAAGTGGCAGAAGTACAACACCTGCACATTCACCTCCTTCCTCATCTCCATTCAGGGCCCTAAACAGTCCTTCCAGGTGAGACAATGCTGCACCTGCAAATCTGTTGGGGTAGCCTACTGTATCAGGTGCTCCCAATGCAGTCTCTTGGTGAGACCTGACATAGACTGGAGGACTGCTTTGTTGAGCACCTTCGCTCTTTCTGCCAAAAGCGAAATTTCCCAGTGGCTAACAACTTCAATTCCAATTCGCATTCCTATTCCAACATGTCAGTCCATTGCCTCCTCTTCCTCCAAGATGAGCCCAATCTCAGGTTGGAGGAGCAGCACCTAATACTCCATTTAGGTAGCCTCCACCTGATGGCATGAACTTCAGTTTCTCCAAATTATGGTAATATTTTTCCCTCTCCCCCTTTTCTCTTGTTTACTTCACTCTCACTCACCCCCTTACCTCTTTTCCTCACTTGCATATAACCTTCCACTGGTGCCCCTCCTCCTTCCCTTTCTCATCATCCACTCACCTCTCCTATCAGATTCTTCTTCTCCAGCCCTTTACCTTTTCCACCTATCATCTCCCAGCTTCTTACTTCATTCCCCCTCCTCCACCCACCTGGCTTCGCCTATCGTCTTCTAGCTTGTACTTCTTCCCCCCTCCTCCACCTTCTTACCTGGCATCTTCCCCCTTCCTTTCCAATCCTGAGGAAGGGTCTTGGATTTGAAACGTCGACTGTTTGTTTATTTCTATACATACTGAGTTCCTCCAGCATTTTGTTTGTGTTGCTCTGTGCTTTTCAGAAGGGAGCTTTTGGAATGCTAAAATATAAAAACAAATCAGAAAATATTTTCAAAAGGCAGTTTGCAGGGTGTATAGTGTCTGCAATGATTTTTCCTGCCCGCTTCTTTGTCCTTGAAACATAGAAATCCTGCAGTGATGATAGACTGCAGCCAATGACTTTTTCTCCTGACCTGACAGTTCGCTGTAGTTTTTGTACATTGTGAGAGGATGCTGCATTAGACAAGACAGTAATGGCTGATGTGAAGACGCTCTCTCTGATTGCAGTGTAGAATTGCGCAAGTTTATTTGGGGAAGATGGAATTTGATGAATTATGTACCATTACACATCAGGGTGCAGGCTTTAAAATATTGCTATCCTCAGCATATCTGGAGGCAAGTTGAAAAAGAGAAAGGTGACAGAAGAATCATTTGCAATTCACAAGACTAAGAGTGCTCAGGAAACATGGATCACGATAAACTCCATCATCTTCAGCAGAATAGTACAACCAGAAGGTTCAACATCTGCTTGAAGTGGGTGGTGGGGGGGGGTTAATTCAAAACTAATTTGTGGAAGTATTATTGCAGTAAGCAAGTGGTCAGCGCATGGAACAGGGTCCCTTAGGAGATGATGGAAGCAGTTAGTATTGATTCATTCAAATGCAAATTACATTCATTTCTTTTCGAAAGTAACATTTGAGGATGGAGTACATGAGTAATTTGAGACAGGACATATGGTTAAGTACACTCGGAATTTATAAAAAGTTGTTCTCAAAATTCTGCCCCAATAAGGTTATCGCTGTCTCATTTCCAGGTCGGCTGTAGACTAATTGATGAATATTGATTGTTAAGATTCATCAAAGTTGCCATTATCATATAATTCAACTTCCGGATAGTGGAAGGTGAACAACATGTACTTTGGTCTTTTTCCTTCCAACGTTCTCTGTGATATCGTCAGAAGCAACTGCAAATTCTGCCTGCAAATTCACTGCCTGCAAATTCTGCACTAGAGTTCAAATATTGAACTTTGCATGATTTCTCATGGGAGGTGATGCCATCGCGAATCACTTAACGTTATTAAATCCATGCAGAGGATGATTTAAACTGTGTTAGAGTTTATCCATATTAAACAGTGGCTTCTGGCTTTGTTACAGAGGGCGGCAGCTGCCATTCACAGAGACAGCAATATTTCACTGTGTCTCCGCATCATAACAATTGTCTTTCAAAGCTTTTTGGTCATTTCCTATTCTGAAGTCATGAGAAGTCATAAATTGCCAAATGAACAGAAAGCAGACGACATGCATGTTGTCAACATTTTAGTGATACTTGACTGTTGATGGAATTAATTGCTTCAGTTTGTTGCAAGACAGGGATCACCGGCTAGATCTGATCTAATATGTAAACATGCTGCTTGCAAAGTTCACCGTTGTCCCCAGACCCTGCGCTAACCTGTTACAGTTACTCAGAACACAAGAGACTTCTCATGCTGGAAACCCGGAGCAACATACAATGCATTGACCAGGTTGCATCTATGGAGGGAAATGGAGAGTCAATTTTTTGGATCAAAATCCTTCGTCTGGACATTTACTGAAAACTATTTAGGCTGAAGTTTAATGAAACAGGGTTTTCTCACCAAGCAGAATGGGACAGTTATGTCAGAATGCTGTTCCTGGATTTTATTTTGACATTCAGCACTATTGTCCCACAGATCCTGGTGAACAAACTCCTACTCCTTGGTCTAAATATGCCACTCTACAACTAGGTGTTGGATTTCCTAACCACAGAACTCAGAAAATTAGGATGCACAGCTGCTCCTCCCTCCCTATCATCCTCAACAGGGGTGCCCCCCGGGACTCTGTGCTGAGCCCATTGCTGTACCCCCTGCTCACCCATGACTTCATGGCCAAACACCTGAGTAATCACATTGTCAAGATCACCGATGACACGACAGTGGTGGGGCTCATCACCAACAACGATGAGATGGCCTGCAGAGAGGAGGGGGAAGATCTCGAGGCCTGGTGCCAGGCAAATAACCTCTTCCTCAATGTCAACAGGACAAAGGGGGTGGTTATCGACCTCAGGAGGACTCACACCACTCACATTCCCTTTACATCAACTGCACAGCAGTGGAAATTGCAAGCTGCTTCAAACTCCTGGGAGTGCACATCTCACACAACCTCTCATAGGCCCAGAACACATTCTACACAGTCAGGGAGGCTCACCAACACCTCTGCTTTCTGAGGAGACTGAAGACAGCTGGATTTAGAAACACAGAAAACCTATAGCACAATACAGGCCCTTCGGCCCACAGAGTTGTGCTGAACATGTCCCTACCTTAGAAATTACTCGGCTTACCTATAGCCCTCTATTTTACTAATAGAAACATAGAAAACCTGCAATAGAAACGTAGAAAACCTACAAGAAACATAGAAAACCTACTTTGCACATCCAAACTCATGTCATTCTACAGATGCACAGTAGGGAATATCCTGACAAGCTACATCACAGCTTGCTACGGAACTGCACTATGTAACACCTGTGTAGTGCTTGTCTTATCTCACATGACTGGTCACCGCACTCGTTATGAGAAAAATCAAATTACATAGTACTACACCAGGTGCTAGTGGACCATCAGAAACTCTAGGCATTGGAAGAAGGCAGTGAATAGAAAACACCACTTCTGGAGTGTTTTTTTTTATAGAAAATAGCAATATAGACAAAATATTTACATGAGTTAGAACAATTCAAAATTCCAACACTCTGTCTTAGGTTCCAAATCCCAGCTATCAAACAAAAACTAAATTCCTTTCTAGTTAGCAACACACACACAGAATGCCGGAAGAACTCAGCAGGCCAGGCAGCATCTATGGAAAAGAGTACAGTCGATATTTCAGGCTGAGACCCTTCATCAGGACTGGAGAAAAAAAGATGAGGGGTCAGAGTTAGAAGGTGGGGGGAGGGGAGGAAGAAACACAAGGTGATGAGTGAAACCATGAGGGAGGGAGGGGTGAAATAAAAATCTGGGAGGTTGATTGGTGAAAGAGATAGGGCTGGAGAAGGGGGAATCTAAAAGGAGAGGGCAGAAGGCCATAGAAGAAAGAAAAGGGGGAGGAGCATCAGAGGACGGTGATGGGCAGGTAAGGAGATAAAGTGAGAAAGGGGAATGGGAATGGGGAATGGTGAAGGAGGGGGAGGAGCATTTCCAGAACATTGAAAAACCGATGTTCATGTCATCAGGTTGGAGACTACCCAGACAGAATATGAGGTGTTGCTCCTCCAACCTGAATATGACCCCATTGTGACTGTAGAGGAGGCCATGGACTGACATGTCAAAATGAGAATGGGAAGTGGAATTAAAATGGTTTTTTAGTTAGGATCAGTGCGATTCATTAGAATAATCTTTATTACTCCAATTTCTCTAACTAATTAGATCTAGTGCTACTCCCCATTTAAAGGTTTCCAGACTAACATTTGCCTTTTTATTTATCCCTGGTTAGTTAGCAAATTAAATTCCTATTTTTAAATATTTTGGTTAACCTCAGTTTCAGGTCTGTATGTCTTCAAATTCACATTCAAACTCCAACCCCCCCAAAAAATATATATATATGCAGCTTAACTCTTTTCACAACAAATTCTCCAACATCGCAACTTTTCAACAAAGTAAATCTCATTCAGTCACTTATCAAAGTCTTTGCAAAAAAATCAGTTCTTCCAGAAAACCAAATTTAGATCCTTCGAATGAGAAATAAACTTATACATCAACCATATTAAATCCTCGACATCTTGAAACATTTCATTCCCATGCTAGTTCTTTGATATTATTTATTTTATTATATTTAGAGACACAGCGTGGTAACAGGCCCCTCTGGCCCAGTGAGCTCACACCATCCAATTACACATAGAAACATAGAAAACCTACAGCACAATACAGGCCCTTCGGCCCACAAAGCTGTACCAAACACATCCTTACCTTAGAAATTACCTAGGGTTATCCATAGCCCTCTATTTTTCTATGTATCTATCCAGGAGTCTCTTAAAAGACCCTATCGTATTCGCCTCCACCACCGTCGCCAGCAGCCCATTCCACACACTCACCACTCTCTGCGTAAAAGACTTACCCCCGACATCTCCTCTGTACCTACTTCCAATCACATTAAAACTGTGCCCTCTCGTGCTAGCCATTTCAGCCCTAGGAAGAAGCCTCTGACTATCCACACGATCAATGCCTCTCATCATCTTGTACACCTCTAACTGGGTGGCTCACCATCTTGTTTTTTGCTTTGTTGGATGAAATACTGGGTCATCCATGGAAAGTCAATTCACAATACTTGCACAGCAGAAAAACCTGACTGAATACTTTTGTATGATTTAACAGGACTAATTCCTGTTTACACGGTAGAGATCTTGGACACTACTGTCTGTTGATATCGTCTCACTATAGCTGGTGCTCATTATAGCCATAGCTTCAATAAGTCTTTTATCATTATCATCTCTCCTCCAGGGGTTTCACCCTGACAATTTCCAGTAAGTAGGGTAGAGATACTAACTACTAACTCCACTTTTAACAGTTTAAATGTTCCTCGGCATCCACATCACTGAGGGCCTCACGTGGTCTGTACACACCAGCTGTGCAGTGAAAAAGGCACAACAGCACCTCTTTCACCTCAGACGGTTGAGGAAGTTTGGTATGGGCCCACAAATCCTAAGAACTTTCTACAGGGGCACAATTGAGAGCATCCTGACTGGCTGCATCACTGCCTGGTATGGGAACTGTACCTCCCTTAATCGCAGGAATCTGCAGAGAGTGGTGTGGACAGCCCAGCGCATCTGTAGTTCTGAAATTCCCATGATTCAGGACATTTATAAGAACAGGTGTGTAGAAAGGGCCTGTAGGATCATTGGGGACCAGAGTCGCCCCAACCACAACCTATTCCAGCTGCTACCATCCAGGAAGTGGTACCGCAGCGTAAAAGCCAGGACCAACAGGCTCTGGGACAGCTTCTCCCACCAGGCCATCAGACTGATGAACTCATGCTGATTTGAGTGTACTCTATATTACATTGACTGTTCTATTTATTATAAATTATTATAAATTACTATGATTGCACATTGCACATTTAGACGGAGACGTAACGTAAGGATTTTTACTCCTCATATGTGAAGGATGTAAGAAACAAAGTCAATTCAATTCAATTATACCTTTAGTTAGTTTCTATAGTTTGCTGTGTTTCTGTTGCTGCCCATGCCTGCATTAGCCACACCTCATTCTCACATAGTTATTTTTTTCCAATTTCTCTTTTTTAAGAATTCTGTAAACCTTATTTTCATCCCTCCACAGGTAGAGCTTTCTAACATTACATCTTTGGGTTTAATTAACCTGGGTTACAACTGCACCAGACAGGAAGGCTGTACAACAGGTAGTAAAAACTGCTCAGTGTTTCACCAGCACCAGCCTACCCACCATCAAGGATACAGTATATATGCAGAAAGGTGCTGGAAAAGGGCTAGTAACATCATGAAGGATCCCACCCACCCAGCTCATGGACTGCTTGTCCCACTCCCATCATGGAGCAGATTACGTAGCATCCACACCAGAGCCACCAGACACAAAATTAGTTACTTTCCCCAAGCAGTAAGGCTGATCAACACCTTCACCCACTAACCTACCTCTTCATACCCCAACCACCACTACTTTATCATTTTCTGTCAATCTCCTTATGCATAGACACTGTTGTGCCTAGCTACACTTTATGGACAATCGATCTATTTAGTGTATATAAGCTATGCTATGTTTTTATTTTTTATTATTAATTTGTTTTTATCTTTTGTGTTTTTATTGTGCTGCATCAGATCCATTCATTCTTCTTTACACTTGTTTAAAAGAAGACATTAAACAATCTTGAACTGTGTACAGAACTTGGGCCTCAGGTGCAAACCCCATGATGTCTTGCTAGCCTTTGGCCAGTTAACAACCCATTCACAGCCCAATCAAGTTTTGATAGTGTTGCTTGTTCTACAGCTATGTGGTTTATGGAGGGTGTCTGTGAGAAGAAATCTTGAAATGATTTACTACTTTTCCTTCTGGGCCCCCAACAAACCATAATACTGGCTCCTAGTTACTCCCAAATCACGACCTTCACCTGAAAATCACACCCATCAAATCACCCAGGTCACCCAATCCATCCATTAATGACCCAACGTTATGGGTCCTCTCCACTCACCGTCCCCAACAGACATTTACAAACAGCTCAACAGACATAAGTATTTTTCTCAAATTATGAAAATAAATTGATAACCATGATTTTGAAGGCATTAAAGTAATAAATAGATTATGAATGTTAGGTAAAGCAACATAAAGAAAATTAAGTTAGCTGCTTATCTGCACTTTATATTCAGAAGGTTTACCAGACTAATCTCTGGGACAAAAGTGGTATCCTATCAAGAGAAGCTAGACAACCTGGGTTTGTTTTTCTTAGTGTTTAGAAGTATGAGGGGTGACCTTATTCAAGTGTGTAATGTTCTAAGGCAGCCCAATAGATATAGTATCATACAAAAGTCTCAGGCTCCCTAGGTATATATATACATATATGTGCCTAAGACTATATATATATACATATATGTGCCTAAGACTTTTGGACAGTTCTGCAGATTTTGAGATTTTTTTTTACAAGTGACAGTCACAAACAAGGGGACAAAATGCAACATAAACAGCAGTCATTTAACTGAAGTGTTTTGAAATGTCTGCTGCCAAAGGGTAGGGAGTCTATGCAACTCTTTGCTCCTGAGGATGATGGAGGCTACATTATTAAAAAGGTGTAGGAAGGTGGTAGATAAATATTTGAAAGATTGAGAAATTGAGTGTATTGGGAAACTGACACAGAAGGCGAGTTAAGCCAGAATAGATAAGCCATGATCAAATTGAACAGCAGGACAGATGGACTATTCCTCCTCCTATGTTCTTGTGTTCTTTTGTTACTGACTCCATTAAAATAAATAAGGCTACACTTCTCAAACCATGATGAAGGTTACACTGCTCATGCCAAGAAAGCAGCAAACAAGCTGGACCACATCAGCAATTCACCAGAAATTCCTTAATCTGTTTATAAGGCTAAATTGGTTATTCTAACTCTATTTAATTCCACATTTAGTATTTTGCAAATATTCCAACAAGTTGTTTATATTGAAAAACATTCTTAGAAAACAGAATCACAATATTTTAAAACTACAATAGTGTGAAATTAATAAGAAACAATTTGATTGGTCTGACAGAATTCCTCTGTCTTTATATCCTTGGCATTAATGTACAAATGAGACAGTCATTAACATACTGTCAGATTACAAATGTTAAATTGTAGAAAAAATGTTGGCATTTCTGAAGACTTTTCAAAAGTAATTTTATGAAATTCCAAGTGCACAGTATTGCTTGTTACCAAGAACAGTTCCAAACTAATACTGTTACACTTATTAATTAGTTTGTTCCATTATACTTGGCTTGATACTCTCTGACAGAGCAACAATTGTACTCAGTGCAGATTCTTGTAATATTTTTTCATTAACTGTAGGATTGCTGGCACATGGAAGACTTCTTTCATTAAGTGTATCCTATTTTTCCAACTTTGAAAAGAGGCTTCCTGAGCTTAGATAGAACATAGTTGGCCAGGAGCAAATTGTTCCATTGCTACTAATGAGGTACTGAAGAGGATAATTGGTTGGCCCGACATTAGAGTCTCTTGTGTGGGCAACCTCCACAGGCCCAACTAACCTCAAATTGAACACTGAAGTGCAGAGAGCAGACAACTAGAATTTTTCACTCCAAATCTCTGTAAGTCAATTCTAATTATGATACAGTGTGGGTTCTCACTTCCTGCTTGAGTCAAGCTCCTAGATGTAGCTGCATCGATCTATTGGTTTATTTATTTTTAAGCTTGAAGTTGTTCTGCATTGTCTTGTAATTTCATCAATATCTTAAAAGCAATTTATCTTCATAAAGGCCATTTTGTTCTGACAATATTGAATGATTGAGGACATGGGCATGAGTGTTTGCACTTGGAATCCCGTGTGTGCATCAGACTTTCTGTACAGCAGAGAAGGAAACATGGTCTTGTTTTAGTCGCCTGACTACCTCTACACATAAATACTTGTGGCATAACTGATTTCATTAATTGATCCTATAAAACTTGAACAAGGCTTGCCCTAGATAACGTGAAAAGTGTTTGCATTGTGTCAACAGGACTGCAATATTGATCAATTCCGTGCCTGCTGAAGGAGGAAGGAACATCCTTTGGGATCATCCCCAAACAATTCACAAACATTGCTTTAGGACTGCCATTGCTATTAGGCTAATGTCACAGTAAAATTATATATAGAGAAAATCTTATATATAAGATTAATTAATCTCGTTTGATGTACTAAGCAAAATTCTGTCTATTTCTCTTCTTTAACTGTTGCCACAGGGTTACTGGACAAGGCAAATGGTGCAGTGGCTTAATATCTCTAGTAAACTTCAGGCCTTCTTATAATGAAGCACTTCCCTACTATATCAATGAACTGCTAGCTGAGAAAATGTTTTTAAAGTCCCTAGAGTAGGATTAGAGTTGATGGCTATTTAACTTCGAGGTAGAAATTCAACCACTAAGAAAATGATAGTGGGAAGAACTTAAATGAAATTAGTCAACACCACATAGGGCAACATATTGGACTAGATATTGGGAACTTTCTTTTCCATAGTTTTATGTGATAAAACTATAGAAAAGAAACAAAGTTCCCAATGTACTCTCGTGCTCAGAACTTTATTTCTTAAGCAATAGCATTCCATGCATTCAGCTGAAACCCAGAACCTTAATGTTTTTTTTAATTAATGAGTTTGCCTCTTGCTAAAGTTAAAGTCTAAAAATAAATCATAAAATGTTGGTCTTGCTCAGTAACTTCTGCAACTAGAATGAGGGGATGTAGCCTCAAGATTCAGGGGAATAGATTTAGATGGAGATGAGGAGGAGCTGCTTTTCCCAGTGACTGGTGAATCTGTGGAAATCTCTGCCCAATGAGGCAGTGGAGGCTACCTCAGTAAATATATTTAAGACACGGTTTAATAGATTTTTGCATAGTAGGGGAATTAAGGGTTTATTAGGGGGAGAAGGCAGGTATGTAGTCGGGCCAATAAAATCAGCCATGATCTTATTGAATGGCAGAGCAGGCTCGACAGGCCAGATGGCCTACTCCTGCTCCTATTTCTTATGTTCTTGCATTCAGTTAGAATAAAAAGTTTGACTATCATCCCTTCTGTCTTTTGGCAAAGCTTACGGGGACACAAAGGACTGTGGATGCTGGAATCAGTAGCATTAAATAAGATGCTGGGGAAACTCAGTGGGTCAGGCAGCATCTCCTGAGGTCATTTCTGTGCACTTCCCTCCGCAGATGCTGTCAGACCCACTGAGTTCCTCCAGCATCTTGTTTGTTGCTATTTATGTTATACTTAATGTTTATTACATCATTTTCTCTGATCTTGAACAACTTTTATTTTAACCCTCCTTTAAACCTGCAGCGTAGAATGAAAGAGAGGTACACCATGGAAAGACATTCTTCAGCCTCTGCAGTCTGTTCCAACCAGCAACCACTCACTTGCTCTAATCCTACCTTCATCTCTTCTTTGTAATTCTCCCCACACTCTCAGCAAGCACATTCGACTACTCCCCTATACCAGGGGCAATGCAACCTACCAAGCACATATGTTAGGGATGTGGGTGGACACAGATCATCCAGAGGGAATATAGTCACCAGGAGAGCATGGAAAGTCCACAAAGAGAGCAACCAAGGTCAGAATTGAATCCAAGCGTCTGGACCCGGAAGGCAATGTCTCATCTATCTATGCCTCTGTAACAACCCCATCTTAAAATAAAACTTATCATTCCAGTGATAATGAAGTCTGTGGAGTTAAGACCCTTTAAAAAGTTAGCATGTACAGGAGAGATGAAAATAACTGTTTATGTTGGGGTAATCTCCAGCATGAGCAGTTAAGCCAACTGACTTGTTTCGTGTTGTGATCCTCATGCAAGATAAAACATATTATTAAAGCTTATGCATGAGACATTAATATAGTCATAGTCATAGTCATAGTCATACTTTATTGATCCCGGGGGAAATTGGTTTTCATTACAGTTGCACCAAAAATAATAAATAGTAATAGAACCATAAATAGTTAAATAGTAATATGTAATTTATGCCAGTAAATTATGAAATAAGTCCAGGACCAGCCTATCGGCTCAGGGTGTCTGACCCTCCAAGGGAGGAGTTGTAAAGTTTGATGGCCACAGGCAGGAATGACTTCCTATGACACTCTGCATTGCATCTCGGTGGAATGAGTCTCTGGCTGAATGTACTCCTGTGCCCACCCAGTACATTATGTAGTGGATGGGAGACATTGACCAAGATGGCATGCAACTTGGACAGCATCCTCTTTTCAGACACCACCGTCAGAGAGTCCAGTTCCATCCCTTTTCAAGTACTTGCAAAATATTTCTTGGCACTGTCTGAAAGTAGATATGGTAAGGCATCAGCCAACATTTATCCATCATTAAACAGTATTAAAAACTACACCAAATGTATGCAAGTTACTGGCCAAGGTAGTTGACAAAATATCAGGGACTTTACTTCAAAAGATGTAAGAAGCTGTGAAGTACTTCGGGAAACGCAGAGGGTATGAACTGTGCTTTGTAAATCAATAACCTTTTTCCTGAAGTAGATCTCATTTGATGAAAGATAGGAGTGAAGTTTTTAAAGATATTGCATAATAAAAGAAAATGTGTGGCAGGGCCACGATGCTACAGAAACCCTCAAGATGTCATCCACGGAGCACGTGGAATGCTATCCATGAATTAATAGCTACCTTGCTATCCCAATGTTTATTCAATTGCCCTTTCAATTGGAGAGAAGTTTCAAAGAGATCTGACAGTTCGAAATAAATTTATGATCAAAGTATGTATATGTAACCATATACTACCCCGAGATTCATCTTCATGCAGGCATTCATAGCAGAACATACAAATAAAAATAGAATCAATAAAAACTACCCTCAAGCAAAGACTGACAAAGAACCAAAGTACAAAAAAATGAACTGTGCTGATACAAAAGAACAAATAATAATAATACTTACACAAGGACAATCAAATGGCAAACATTATTCATAAAAATCTTGCTTTAAGATGCAAACTCATAAATGAAATCACACCTGCCTATAAATACAAGCCTGATCCAGTTTTAGAGTCAGAATACCACTATATTATGACCAATCCATTATTATAGAGAGGAAAATCCATAATAACCATCTGGATATGATAATACAGGATAAACAAGCAAGAGCCATTCCAAACACACATAACTTACAGAAATCAACAAGTGAAAACCATCAAAAATACGCTGACTTAAAAGAGGAAATTGGAAGACTTTGGAACATGAGCAAGGTACACATTGTCCTGATAGTAATATCTACAACTGCTGTCATCCCAGAGGCACTACACAATAGCATTAAATAATTAGGGCTACACAGAAATATCTATACAAATCTTCAGAAAACCACAATATTAAGCACCACTAGAATAATCTGAAAGTTCCTAGCACTTGACAAATGAGCGAGTTTGACTATGCCTGTACCCCAGGTTTTACCCGCTTGAGCTGAGAAAATAAATAAATAGTGAGAATATGAGTAGCCAAACTTGGGATATAGAATGGGAATGGTAAAGTTTATGATAACATAACGTTTGATAAGCTTTCCTAATTCATTTTTTTCATTCAATAAGATGACAATCATTTATAATTTGCTGTAAAACAGTATCTAATGCTATCTACTTTGCTTTATAATATTCTCAGTTGTACAGTTGGGTTTTCAACTTTTTGAGCAGGAAATTGCTGAAAGCAGGGTAGCCAAATTTAGAGGGCACTTGGAACCTAGGGCATATAATTTTGTAACTCTCGAACCAATCATATTGAAACTAACAGAATAACTCAGGATCTGGAGCAACTGTAAATTGACAGGGGTGAACTCAATGTCAAATCAGGAATAAAAATAGAGAGGCATTAAAATTTGATTAACACATAAAAAGAGGCAAGTGAAAATCTTTGAAATACATTTAAATTTTATATTTTTTAAAAATCTCTAACTGCAGTTAAAACTTTGTAAAATGAGACTCCAAGTCTGTAAAATGATTTTTCCATCCCAGACAGACTGTGTAGCAAATATGAACACCTATCATATGATTTAAAAATTGCTGAAATGGATAAGACAGCATCATTTGAGTTTAGGCTATAAAAATCCTTAGGTTTATGTTATTCAATGCAATTCAGTCACTGGGCCAGACAGAGAGTAATGGCTGAGTAGTATAAATCAGCAATCAACTTTGATACTCTTGCAGTCTTGTAGTTTCTGCACATAATTTTTAGCTCTACAGCTGAAATACCATTAAGCATAGCTAACATGCTGTAGAATCTCATAAGCCCATACATTAGTGCAAGAATATAATCTGGGCCAAAATTCATCTGACATAATTTAAAATACAAAATTTCTGTCCAATATTTCATTAATATAGAAACAAATAGAAGCTCATACTTGTAGCAGCATAACAAAATAGTACAGCAAAAATGATTCGCTATGGACTAGATCTGCTATGGTTGAAGGAGAGTTAGCGGAGATATAAATTAAACATCCCTGAAACAGGCTCGTCCGTCTACGAAGTCCAGGCCAACCATCAAGCACCCATTTACACCAATCCTACACAAATCCCATTTTATTCTTCGCATATCTACTCCCTCCCAAGAATCAAAAAGAAAATCAATTGAATGAAAAGAATGCATTAGGAAAGCTTATCAAAATTTTGTAGCACATACCAGATAAAGCTTTATATTATGAGAAAATCTACCACTCACCTACACACCAGGGACAATTTGCAGCTGCAAATGAACCTACCAATCTGCACTTGTTTGTGATGGGGGAGCAAACTGGGAAACCCACACTTCACAGGGAGAATGTCAAAATTCCACACAGTCAGCACCAGAAGTCAGCTTTGAACCCAGCTCACTGGATCTATGGGATAGCAGCTCTAGTAACTGTACTACTATGCTGCCTATCTCAAACAGAATACAAAAAGAATGTGCTATGCTTTGAAATTCTAAAACCAATTAAAAGAAAAACACAGGGAGCCTGGGGATAAATGTGTATACTTCATTTTCACTTTAGTGAGGCATGGAAGACATGGTGGTGTAATGACGTATGCCATTCACATACTTTTACATATAACCTGTAATGAATTATTTAAACAAAGAATGTTTAATCAAACAATATATTACTCAATTATTACTGAAATATTAAATACACAACACTCCTCCCTGCTTAGCTATAAACTGCCACTCAATATAGGATGCATCTCAACACAAATTTTGATAAGCTTTCCTAATCATATATATATATATATATTTTTTTTTTAGCGCACAATATACTATATGATATAACTACTATATAGATATCCACAATCCACAAGCATATAAATTTTAAATTGTCCCATTCAGGCCCAAAGATTTAATCGATGTGGAGGATTTCTTATTCTTGTGGATAACGTCTTTCCTGAGAAATGTGGGCAGCGGGAGTCACTCTGTATGACAGGTGAGACTTGTGGCTGTGAAACAATTTCAGGTTATTGGGTTTCCTCCATAGCAGTTGACTCTGAGCCTGCATTAACAGGTTTCTTCTCTAACAATTGACTCTGCCAGGGCAATGCAGACCATTCACAGGGATGGAGAGGTTCTGTTCTTAGCATCTTCTGGATGTGCTGGCATCCTGAACAGTGCATGGCAAGCATTTGATGATCTATCCCGGGCCACCAGACAAAGCTTCGAGCCAACAGTTTTATTTTGACCATGCCTAGATGACCATCATGCAGCTCCTCAAACATTTTAGCTGTCAGCTTAGACGATGCAACTCTTAATCCCCACACAAGGCAAACCCCATCAAGAGCTGGCAAAAATGGAAGGAACACTAATTTCTGCAAAACATTCCAGACATTTTTTGTGGCTGTGTAGAACTCAGTTTTCTGGTTTCCCTTTAGATTATCTCTGCCATAATAGCGAGACGTTCAATTTGAATTAGGGCTTTGGAGTTCGAATGTTTCTCTGCCATTCATTCTTAGGGAAAATACGTCAAGGGGAATGTCCTCTCTTGTAAATTTTCAGCTACTTCCTTTTCCAAGAGCAAATGGGGCACTCCACTGGCACTTCCATGATTAATTGCCCTCTTGAATTCAATCTCATAATTGTGTCCTCCAAGAAACAGAGCCCATTTCTGCATTCCTGCTCTTGCTGTTAGTGGAACACCCTTCCATTGATTGAAAATGGACACCAGTAGTTGTTGATCAGTAACCTCTCCCATACAAGTACTGGTTGAAATGTTTTACACCCCAAATCAGATTCAAGGCCTCTCTGTCAATCTTGGCGTATTTTTTCTCTACAGCGGTGAAGGAATGTGATGCAAAGGCTATGGGGTGTTCATTTCCATCGCTTATAACATGTGACATGACTGCATCTATACCGTAAGACAAGGCATCAGAGGCAAGCTTCACTGAATAATTTGGATAATATGTGAGTACAGAGTCTGCCTTCACCATTTCCTTTACCTTTTTGAAAGCCACATCATACTGCTTTGACTATTGCCATTTCTTCCTAATCTGTAGTAACGAGTTCAATTGGTGGAGCACAGTAGCCGGGTTTGGCAGGAACCTGTTGTAGTAATTGACAAATCCTAAAAAGAACCACAACTATGATATGCTGCTTGGCCCTGGGGCATCCAACACTCCTTGAATTTTTTCAGCACACTTACATAATGCTTGTGCATCAATGGTGTGATGACAGTGAGTGATGTTTAGCTTTAAGAATTCACACTTGCTGCATTGTGCTCTGAGCCCATAATCTTCCAACCTTTTAAACACTGTCTTAAGATTTTGGAGCTGTTCCTAGTCATCCTCACCGGGAACAATGATGTCATCCCAGGTAACATTGAGCATCTGGGCAGCCATGCAACACCTGGACCACAGCTTTCCACCAGAGTGCAGGTATAAACGCTACCCTCAAAATAAGCCTATTATAATGATAAAACCCTATGTAAATGGTTATGGTGAGAAACTCTCTGGAGCTCATCCATCTCCATCAGTCGATATGCATCAGCATACACTTCAACAAAAAGTCCATTTTGTTGAAACGTTTCTTTCTGAAATATTTGCAACATTAATTCTCCACCCTGGGCAGAGGCTATTGATCTACTTTCAGCCTCCATGTGATCCAGCTCACTGGCTACTTAATCAAGGATTGTATAAGGAATTGGACGGGCTTTGTAAATCTTGGCTGTGGTATTTTCATTCAACACTTACTCTTGATATGTTTGAGTTTTCCAATGCCACCCTTGAACACTGCTGTGGCATCATCCAGTACCTTTCTTAATTCACTTTCAGTTGGCTCTATTGCAAAGGATGTGACATGCAAATGGCAGATGGATCTCCAATCAAGATGCAGTTGTCTCAGCCACTCACAACCCCACAACACTGGCCCTCCTGTTTTTGCCACACACAAGCCGAATAGAGCTTATTGGTTGTTGTATTTAGAGGTTGCAATTCTGTTACATATGTCATTCCCACAACAGTTATCTTTTCTCCAGTACAAGTTCTTAATTGGATATTTGCAGGCTTTAGTTCTTCATCTTTAAAGTGCCATTCAAACTCATTTTGTGGGATGACTGAAACAGCCAGTGTCCAATTCCATTTAATTAATTTGCATTTCACTTCTGATATAAGCCATATTGCTTGTGTCTTGATAGTTTTCACATTGTAAATCTCAAGGCTACTCAGTCCTCTGTCATTGTCATCATTACCCAATTTTACATCCAGAGCATGTAGATTAGTGCCTTTTTTTAAACTGCAACTTGACTTTTTATCTTTTTCTCTTCCTTGTGCAGTCCATCTATTTTTTTCTGCCTGACATGCTCTTTTTATTGTCCTACTTTGTTGCATTTTCTTTTTTTTATTAATTTTTTATTGTAAGGGTACTGATAACCTTACTCCACAAACCAAAAACCTGGACATTCCCATACAACATGTATAAAAGAGCCAATGGTTCTGTGGGGGCAAAATGAGCAATATGGGTCAGGAACCAGTCCCATTTGATGTCTAATTCTCGGTGTTAAATATGCTCTATGACAAAATTTCAAGTGTATATACCGACGATTTGGGTTTTTCGAAGCACCGGCAGCATTATCCCAAATTTGTTGCATTTTCTTCATGTTTTGCCTTTAAGCTTGCATTGGTCTGGTGTGTGTGAGCCCCTGCCACAACATAACACAATTTGTTCAGCCAGAGCAGTTTCTGTTTCAATGCTGCAATTTTGTTCACACTCACTTTTATTCCTGAGTACAACTCCATTGCTTCTCTGTCTGCTGTTTCCATTGATGCCGCAATTTCAACTACTCTTTCAAATGTGAATTGTACTTCAGTTAGGAGCCATTTTTTCTTGCTTTCTTCGAAGATTCCATAAACTAAACGATCTCTTAGTGTATCATTAAGCCCATCACTAAACTGATAATGCTCAGACAATTTCTTCAATTCAGCCAGGTATGCTGAAATGGAGTCCCCTTCCTTTTCATTCTGCTTATGAAACCTAAAACGTTCTGCAATCAATGATGGCATCAAATGTTCTAAATATTCCTGCATTACTTTCATAGTATCAGCAAAACTCAATTCTGCTGATCTGGTTGGAGCAGTTAAACTTCTAAGCAAACTGTATTCCTTTCCCACTCCCCCCCAATGTACTTAGAAACAATGGCACTCACTTGCTTCAAAATACTGCTCAGTTCACTCAGTATACAAAATCCAGTTATCTCTTGTGCAATCAAACATGTCTATCTTTGTAGGCTGCCATTTCTGCTTTTTAATTTATCATTATTTGTTATGTTTCATAACTCCAAAACAAATCAAAAGAAAAACACAGGGAAAAATGTGTGTACTTCGTTTTTCCTTTAGTGAGTTGTGCACATGGTGGCATAATCACGTATGCCATTCACATACCTTTACATATAACCTGCAGTGAATTATTTAAACAAAGAATGCTTAATGAAACAATATATTTACAATATTACTCAAATATTGCTGTAATATTAAATACACAACAGAATAATTAACCTGAAAAACTCACAGTCTGTCAAGGAGCCTTCAACCTAAAACATTAACTTTGTTTCACTTCCCATATATGTAGTATAATCCAACCTGGAATTATGTTGACTTGCTGAATACTTCCAAATCTTCTGATTTTGTTTTAGATTGTCGGTATCAGCAGACTTTTTAATATTTTCCATAGATTTAAAAACAACTGTGAACAGTATATATTCTTTTAGCTTTGTTTTTTGAAGTGTTTCATTCTGTTCAAACCAAGAAGACACATAGCATGAACTTGAATATAACCCTGTGTGACAGAGAATGAGTGAGTAGGAGGAAAACATAACTACAACATGTTGCTACAAGATGTGTCCATCCATCAATATCACACTCCTCAATCCCTGCTGGTATTACATTTTACCTTTTTAATGATATTCATTTCATAGTTCTCACACGCATCTGCTCCCTTTTGATATGTGCTTAAAGTCAGAAGTAAAGATACTTCCAGTATATATGAACTCATTTCTTTTAAATTTTTGACATCATTAAAACATTACAGCAGTTTATTAAGAGAATGAAATAAACTTTTATCAAACTTCAGAAAATTGGAGTGTAACTAATACACTGATACTGAATCAGGTGCGGTGTGTGAAAGGCATTCAGAGATCTTGTTTGTTCTTTGGATAATTATTTTATCATGGGGTTCTCTTGGATATCACTTGTAAACTTTATTCCAGAGAGCCCTTACTTTTTCACAATTCCAGAAAAAAATACAGTTAAATATTTCATTGGAAATTTTCCAAATCCTTTCCAGAGATGGATGATTAACCATTGCTCAGAATCTATTCCACCTTTCTGTGAGCAGATTATTTAGTCTCTGATCTTGAAGCCTTAACATCCTCTGTTCACTCTCCGAGATAAAAATCTTGGCAATCACCATCTTATCGAAATCATTTTGCTATCCTATGTCAGGTATTTCTATATCTCTATTTTCCCAAATAATATTTTAGCTGCTCAGTTGACCTTGGAGTTATGCTGACCACTTATTTCAAAACCCGGTCAACAGTTTTGATGCCTACATTTTTGTTAGAAACAATAGAAACCATAGAAAAAATACAGCACAGAAACAGGCCTTTTGGCCCTTCTTGGCTGTGCCGAACCATTTTCTGCCTAGTCCCACTGACCAGCACACGGACCATATCCCTCCATACACCTCCCATCCATGTATCTGTCTAATTTATTCTTAAATGTTAAAAAGAACCCGCATTTACCACCTCGTCTGGCAGCTCATTCCATACTCACACCACTCACTGTGTGAAGAAGCTCCCCCTAATGTTCCCTTTAAACTTTTCCCCCCTCACCCTTAACCCATGTCCCCTGGTTTTTTTCTCCCCTTGCCTCAGTGGAAAAAGCCTGCTTGCATTCACTATACCCATCATAATTTTACACACCTCTATCAAATCTCCCCTCATTCTTCTACGCTCCAGGGAATAAAGTCCTAACCTATTCAACCTTTCTCTGTAACTGAGTTTCTCAAGTCCCGGCAACATCCTTGTAAACCTTCTCTGTACTCTTTCAACCTTATTTATCCTTCCTGTAATTTGGTGACCAAAACTGAACACAATACTCCAGGTTCGGCCTCACCAATGCCTTATACAATCTCATCATAACATTCCAGCTCTTATACTCAATACTTTGATTAATAAAGGCCAATGTACCAAAAGCTCTCTTTACGACCCTATCTACCTGTGATGCCACTTTTAGGGAATTTTGTATCTGTATTCCCAGATCCCTCTGTTCCACTGCACTCCTCAGTGCCTTACCATTAACCCTGTATGTTCTACATTGGTTTGTCCTTCCAATGTGCAATACCTCACACTTGTCTGTATTAAACTCCATCTGCCATTTTTCAGCCCATTTTTCCAGCTGGTCCAAGTCCCTCTGCAGGCTCTGAAAACCTTCCTCACTGTCTACTACACCTCCAATCTTCGTATCATCAGCAAATTTGCTGATCCAATTTACCACATTATCATCCAGATCATTGATATAGATGACAAATAACAATGGACCCAGCACTGATCTCTGTGGCACACCACTAGTCACAGGCCTCCACTCGGAGAAGCAATTCTCTACTACCACTCTTTGGCTTCTTCCATTGAGCCAATGTCTAATCCAATTTACCACCTCTCCATGTATACCTAGCAACTGAATTTTCCTAACTAACCTCCCATGCTGGACCTTGTCAAAGGCCTTACTGAAGTCCATGTAGACAATGTCTACTGCCTTCCCTTCATCCACTTTCCTGGTAACCTCCTCGAAAAACTCCAATAGATTGGTCAAACATGACCTACCACGCACAAAGCCATGTTCACTCTCCCTAATAAGTCCCTGTCTATCCAAATGCTTGTAGATTCTGTCTCTTATTTACTCCCTGTTTCCTATACATGTCATACAACTCCCTCTTCTTCTTTATCAGAGTTGCAATATCCCTTGAGAAGAGGGATTGTTGAGCTAGGACAATTGAAAGCAGTAAGTCAGATATCGTGAGGCTCCTCCACTGACTCTAAAGTCTTGCTGGAGTTGAATAGATGCCAGCATATTGTAGAACCATGGTCTCAGTAGTGGAGCAGTCTCTTCCTCTAAATTTCTTCCTTTGCCTGTGTTTCAGCCTTTTGCCCCATCTTGCTGTCTCCTCTCCTTTTCAATCATTCCTCATGCCTGAAGCCTGCATCCTTGGTCTCTCTCAGTCTACCAATGAAACTTTAACTACATATTCTTCCTGCTGTGGTCATGACCTCTCTCTATTTTTAAACTTGCCAGAGACCCATTTTCATTCTGATATATTTATTTGTTGTGTATTCTGCTGAATATAAAGTAGCCGATGGTGAGTTAGAGGCTTTCTGTGGAAATGGGTTTTGCTCTTCCAGCCTATGACATAATCTGAATCATGATCACTTGATCAAATTACATCTTTACTGGCAGTTCTTTATTATCCAGTGTTTCCAGTAATTCTGTCTGACAACCTCTCAGTCTGATTGCTTTCTGTAGACAGAATGCACTAATTGGTTAATTTCTGCCATTAATAATCATAAAAAAGTCATACAATCTCTTTAATCAACTGTCAAATAAATAAATCTACCACGATCCAAAACATTAATGGAAGCTGTTTGTCTTCAGTTACCATCAAACTTTTCACCTACCTACCTTCTGGGTATGACAATATCTGTTGATGTCTTTGACTCCACTAATGCGGGAGCATTACTTATTAACAGTTTCCATAATATAAATCATTTACTGATTAAGTTGATCAAAACTGAAATGAATGATAATACAAACATGCATCAAAGAAGAGGAAGGGCATTTGCTCTGTAAAATGCTTGTGAAAAGTGGCATAAAATTTTTCTTTAGTGTGCTACTTGCAGTTTGTTACAGTTGGTTCATAGAAGAAGCCTCCTCCTGCCCTCTACCATAAGCATGCACTTTGCCATCTAGTTCACTCCACAGCATCTCACTGGAAATTTATTGTTTCATGCCTCAGGCATTTGAAGTCCTTAAAATAATCTCATCAGAGTTCGAAGTAGCATAGACACGTTACTTTGAAACAGGAGTTACTGCGCCATTTCAGGTATCTCTGCCATTCCATTAGATCATGGCTGCAGTACCACTTTCCTGCTTGATTCCCATAATCTTTCACTTCCCTGTGGCCCAAGGATCTGGCTAGCTCAGCCATAAATATACTCAATAATTCAGCTTACATTGTTCTCCAAGGTAGAGAATTCTAAACATACACAACCTGCAGAGAAGGGGTATTCCTCCTCATTTTGGACATAACTAGACAATCCTTTCTGAGACTCTGCCACTTTGTTTTACATTACCCCAAGATGGAAAACACCTTTTCAGCATCCACCGTTTCAATGCCCCCCAGAACCTGAATGTTTGGATCCTTCTTCAATGAGTAGACACCGAAATTGCTCAATCATTCCTCACGAAACAGCTTACTTCACCCCAGGAATCATCCTAGTGAATCTTTTCTGAACTGTTTCCAATGCAGGTATATCCATCCCTAAATATAGAACAGTGAAAATAGAATATAGAACAGTTCAGCAATGGACAAGTCACTTGGCCCACAATATTATTCCAATTTTATACTAAATGTCCTCATCCTGTGCGTCATCTATAGTCAACCCCCCCCCCCCAACATTTCTTCCAATACTGGAAGAAGATGGCGTCAGTGAACAATGTAACCATGGTGACATCCTCCATATGGTTCACAAAACTATATCTTTCACCTCTTTGATCTCTTTTTCTTTCATCTGTGGTTCTGCTATTGTTGGAGCCTGTGATCGACATTTCGGTGGTGTGTTTTTCAGGGCCGATGAGTGACCTGAAACTTTGCTGTCTCCAAGGGTGCTTCGAGCGAGGCATGTGGCCTCAATGCCAAGTAGCCTGGAGCCCGTGATCGACTCCATTTCTTGCTGAACTCGCCAATTAAAGCACCGAGAAAGATTGAAATCATCAAGGCGAGTACAAAGAGCAAGACGGTATTCGACGCCGTCTACCAGCCTCTCGCTCCCTGCTGTGTGAGGAAGGTGTCTGCATCTGAAGGTCTCTCTCTCCCTCTCTATCACGGCTCTCGAAGAAAGGTCTCTGTGTTCACATGGTGTCTCTCTCCCTCAATGTTGTCAAAGGCATTAAATTGAACCACTTGAAGTGAACCATTTGAGTCCTGGGACTTGGGTAAGGTTTAATCGAGGCAGTTTGTGGATTGGACTCTATAGTTCACGTTTTGATGTGCTACTGGTTTCTGGTTGCTTCTTATTTTGCTGTTTTGGGCAATTCTGAACCAGGGCAGCCTGCAGAGAATGAATACTGAGCTGAACTGAATATGCCTGGACTTCTTCGATTTCGTGTTCTATATACTGTGTTTTTTGCTCTTTTTTATTGTTGCCATTTGTGCAATTTTTTTTGGGCTAGAGTGGAGGGGGGAGGGGGTTGATGTTTTTCTTTGAACAGGTTCCATGTTGTTTCTTTGTTTCATGGCTGTTTGTGGGGAAGACGAATCTCAGGGTTGTACATGCATTGATAATAAATGTGCTTGAACTTTTCATGTAAATATGTAAACTCCTCTTGTACTCCACCAAATTGCCTGAGTGTACTACTAACCCTGATAACATAGTCCAAGTATCTATCTCTGTCTGTGTAAAAACTCATCCCCCCACCCCAACCAGAAGGCAAAGAGTGGGAATAAAGGGATCCTATTCTGATTGGCTGCCGGTTACTAGTGGTGTTCCGCAGGGGTCGGTGTTGGGGCCGCTTCTTTTTACAATGTATATCAATGACTTAGATTATGGATTAAATGGTCTTGTGGCTAAGTTTTTGGATGACACCAAGATAGGTGGAGGAGCAGGAAGTGTTGAAGAAACGGAAAGGTTGCAGAGAGACTTAGTCAGTTTAGGAGAGTGGGCAAAGAAATGACAGATGAGGTACAATGTTGAGAAATGTACGGTTGTACATTTTGGAAGAAAAAATAATCAGGCAGATTATTATTTAGATGGGGAGAAAATTCAAAAATCGGAAGTGCAAAGGGGCTTGGGTGTCCTCGTGCAGGATACCCTAAAGGTTAACCACCAGGTTGGATCAGCAGTAAGGAAAGCGAATGCTATGTTGGCATTCATTTCAAGAGGAATAGTGTATAAGAGTAAGGAGGTGTTGATGAGGCTCTATGGGGCACTGGTGAGACCTCATTTGGAATACTGTGTGCAGTTTTGGGCCCCCTATCTTAGAAGGGATGTTCTGATGTTGGAGAGAGTTCAGAGAAGATTTATGAGGATGATTCCTGGAATGCAGGGGCTAACATATGAAGAGTGTTTGCCGGCTCTTGGACTGTATTCATTAGAGTATAGAAGAATGAGAGGGGATCTCATAGAAACATTTCGAATGTTGAAAGGGTTGGACAGAGTAGATGTGGAAAGGCTGTTTCCCTTGGTGGGTGAGTCCAGGACAAGAGGCCACAGTCTTAGAATTAGAGGGTACCCATTTAAAACAAAGATGAGGAGAAATTTTTTTAGCCAGAGGATCATGGATTTGTGGAATTCATTGCCACATACAGCTGTGGAGGCCCGATCATTGAAGGTGTTTAAGGAGGAGATTGATAGGTATCTAATTAGTCAGGGTATCAAGGGATATGGGGAAAAAGCCAGAAATTGGAACTAGATGGAAGAACAGTTTAGCTCATGGTGGAGTGGCAGAGCAGACTCAATGGACCGAATGGCCTATTTCTGCTCCCTTGTCTTGTGATCTTCTCCATCAACTTACCAACCACTGAATTAGGACTCACTGGTCTATAATTTCCTGGGCTATCTCTACTCCCTTTCTTGAATAAGGGAATAACATCTGCAGCCCTCCAATCCTCCGGAACCTCTCCTGTCCCCATTGATGATGCAAGGATCATCTCCAGAGGCTCAGCAATTTCCTCCCTCATCTTCCACAGTAGCCTGGGGTACATCTCTTCCGGTCCCAGTGACTTATCCAACTTGATGCTTTCCAAAAGCTCCAAAACTTCCTCTTCCTTAATATTTACATGCTCAAGCTTTTCAGTGCACTGTAAGTCATCCCTACAATTGCCAAGATCCCTTTCCATATTGAATACTGAAGCAAAGTTTTCATTAAGTACCCCTGCTATCTCCTCCAGTTCCATACACACTTTTCCACTGTCACACTTGATTGGTCCTATTCTCTCACGTTGTATTCTCTTCCTGCTAGCTCCTTCCTGCTAGCCTTATATCTTCTAGATCTCTATCATTACCGAGTTTTTTTAACCTTTCGTAATCTCTTCTTTTCCTCTTGACTCGATTTATAGCAGCCTTTGTACACCACGGTTCCTGTACCCTACCATCCTTTCCCTGTCTCATTGGAACATCTCTACCTCGAGGAAAAAGATTCTTACTGTCTACACTGGCTATGCCTCATAGTTTTCAAAAATCTCTATCAGGTCTACCCTTAGCCTATGATGCTGTAAGGAAAGCAACACAAGCTTGTCCAACCTTCCCTTATAGCTCATACCCTCTAATCCAGGCAGCATCCTGGTAAACTTCCTCTGCACCCTTTTCTCAGTCTCCATATTCTTTCTATAATGCCATGACCAGAACTACATGCAATGCTCCGTGCAGTTCGACCAAAGTTTTATATAGCTAAAGCACAACTTCTTTACTTTTATACTCAACACCCCTATCAATGAATGCAAGCAAGCCAAATGCCTTCTTCACCACCTTATCCACTTGCATAGCCACTTTCAGTGAGCTATGGACCTGGATGCCAATATACCTCTGTGTCTCAATGCTATTTAAAAGTATACCATTAACACTTGACCATCCAAAGTGCAACTCCCCACATTTGCCCAGATTAAACTTCATCTGACACTTCTCTGCCCATATCTGTAACTGATCTACAGTATATCTTTTCAATGATCTCAAGTTCTCTGGCCCCTATAATCTTATTTTCACTGTGGACATATGGTCCCTAAACACCTCCGTCCCCCACCAGGAAGGCCTCAAAGCTCTCCATTTCTTTCTGGACACCAGACCCAACCAGTTCCCCTCACCACCACTCTCCTCCGTCTTGTGGAACTTGTCCTCATTCTTAATAATTTCTCCTTTGGCTCCTCCCACTTCCTTCAAACAAAAAGTGTGGCCATGGTTACTTGCATGGGTCTTAGCAAAGCCTCCCTTTTTGTCAGTTACGTGGAACAGTCTATATTCCAAGCCTACACTGGTGGTCGTCCCCCACTTTTCCTACGCTACATCAATGACTGCATTGGTGCTGATTCCTGCCTCCATGCCAAGCTCATCGACTTCATCAACTTTAACGCGAACTTCCACTCTGCCCTCAAGTTTACCTGGTCCATTTCCAAACCTCCCTCCCCTTTCTAGATCTCACTGTCTCTATCTCTGGAGACAGCTTATCTACTGAAGTCTATTATAAGCCCACGGACTCTCACAGCTACCTGGACTATAGCTCTTCCCACCCTGTCACTTATAAAAATGCCATCCCCTTCTCCCAATTCCTCCGCCTCAGCTGCATCTGCTCTCAGGATGAGGCTTTTCATTCTAGAACGAAGGAGATGTTCTCCTTGTTCAAAGAAAGCGGCTTCCCCTCCTCCACCATCAACGCTGCCCTCAACCACATTTCTTTCATTCCACGCACATCTGCTTTTACCCCGTCCTCTCACCACCCTACCAGGGATGGGGTTTCTACCACCCCACCAGCCTCCGCATCCAGCACATAATTCTCTGGAACTTTTGCCATCTCCAACGGGATCCCACCACCGAGCAGATCTTTCCATCCCCTCCACTTTCTGCTTTTTCGCAGGGACCGCTCCCTACATGACTCCCTTGTCCATTCATCCCTCCCCACTGTTCTTCCTCCTGGTACTTATCCTTGCAAGCAGAACAAGTGCTACACCTGCCCCTATACTCCCTCCCTCAATACCATTCAGGGCCCCAAACAGTCCTTCCAGGTGAGGCAACACTTCACCTGTGAGTCTGTTGGGGTCATATACTGTGTCCGATGCTCCCAGTGTGGCCTCCTGTATATCAGTGAGACTGATGGCATGGACATCAATTTCTCGAACTTCCGGTAATGGATCCCCCCCACACCCCTGCCCTCTTCTTCACCATTTCCCATCCCCCTTTCCCTCTCTCACCTTACCTGCTCATCGCCTCCCTCTGGTCTTCCTTCCGCCCCGACCTCCATGGCCTTCTATCGTCACCTATCAGACTCCCCTTTCTCCAGCCCTGTATCTCTTTCACCAATCAACTTCCCAGCTATTTTCCTCATCCCTCCTCTTCCTGGTTTTGCCTATCACCTTGTGTTTTTCTCTCTCCCCACCCCACCCCCACCATTTAAATCTATTCCTCATCTTTTTTTGCCAGTCCTGCCGAAGGGTCTTGGCCCGAAACGTCGACTGTACTCTTTTCCATAGATGCTGCCTGGCCTGCTGAGTTCCCCCAGCATTTTGTGCGTGTTGCTTGATTTTCCAGCACCTGCAGATTTTCCCTTGTTTATAGTATATCCTACTGTGTTTTTGACAGTCGTTAACACTGCCAACCTTGGTGTCATCTGCAAACTTGTTAATCCACCTAAATCAGGATAACAGTGTTACACCACTATTCTCTGTATTCTCTGAGCAAAATCCGTGCAGAGTATCCAATTGCAAGCTTAAAGTGCACTGGGTAGTTGTAAAAAATCCACCCTTCCTTTATATTCCATCCTCCTTATCATAAAGGCCAACATGCCATTCACTTCCCTAATTGCTTGTGTTTTCTTACGGACTGTGTCTTTTTCTTGCTATTTTGAATGCATGTGTATGTTTTTGCACCTTGGCACCAGGGGAACACTGTCTCATTCAGTTGTATCCATGTATGGTTTGAATGACAATTTAACTGCCACAAAGGAAACAAATTTCACAATGTGTGTGGCTGGTATTAAAGATGACTTCTGATTCACATCTACACAGCAGTATTCTGTAGATACTCCCAATATCATGGAGTTCAACCCAGATAGGTGTGAGGTGGTTCATTTTGGTAGGTCAGATATGACGGCAGAATATAGTATTAATGGTAAGACTCTTGGCCATGTGGAGGATCAGAGAGATCTTGGGGTCCGAGTCCATAGAACACTCAAAGATGCTGTGCAGGTCGAGTCTGTGGTTAAGAAGGCATGCCGTGCATTGGCCTTCATCAACCATGGGATTGAGTTTAAGAGCCAAGAGGTAATGTTGCCACTTTATAGAATCCTGGTCAGACCCCACTTGGAGTACTGTGTTCAGTTCTGGTCGCCTCACTGCCAGAAGGATGTGGAAAGCATAGAAAGGGTGCAGAGGAGATTTACAAGGATGTTGCCTGGATTGGGGAGCATGCCTTATGAGAATAGGTTGAGTGAACTCGGCCTTTTCTCTTTGGAGCGACAGAGAATGAGAGGTGACCTGATAGAGGTGTACGAGATGATGAGAGGCATTGATCGTGTGGATAGTCAGAGGCTTTTTCCCAGGCCTGAAATGGCTAGCACAAGAGGGCACAGTTTTATGGTGCTTGGAAAGCACAGAGATGTCAGTTGTAAGTTTTTTTACGCAGAGAGTGGCGAGTGCGTGGAATGGGCTGCCAGTGACAGTGGTGGAAGTGGATACGATAGGGTCTTTTAAGAGACTTCTGGATAGGTACATGGAGCTTAGAAAAATAGAGGGCTATGGGTAACCCCAGGTAATTTCTAAGGTAAGGATATATTCAGCACAGCTTTGTGTGCCAAAGAGCCTGTATTGTGCTGTAGGTTTTCTATGTTTCTATATCATATTCTGCTTTTTTATTCCTCCTACAAAGATAGACAACCATACATTTCCCTGTACTTTTCTAAAATTTGCTAATTGTTTACCAATCACTTTTCTATATCCTTTGACAGACTCTTTGCATTTTGTTTGCAACTTGCTTCCACACCTTTCTTGCATTGTCAGCAAATTTGGTTTTTCCTGGACATTCAAATATGTTACATTAGTCCCACTTCATCCATCCTTTTCATTACATTCTGAAAGAACTTTGAGACGTTTGTCAGACATAATTCCCAATTCAAAAGACCATGTCGTTTGACTGTGCAATGCTCCTATTTGCTTAATAATCAATTTCTGCATTTTCCTAATGACAGAAGTTAGCTTTGGTGGCCAATGGTACCCTATATATTCTGTCTCACTTCTTTCTTGAATGGAGATTTATAATCCAGAAATATTGAAATTTTGGAAGATTGCAACCCTACCACCTATCAGGATTAGTTCAGTTGTTAGCCTTTAGTGATGAGGACGGTTTGGACCCAAATGCTGGAATATCTGAAGCAAGGATTGAGACACGGTATCAAACTGGATCGAGAAATGAGCACAAAACAAATGCTAGATGATATCACTAGCAGGGTTTACAATTGAACACCGATCCTCAGTTCAGTTCCTCTTTAAATACTCAATTCTTGGCACCCAAACTATGATTGCCAATTAGCAGAGGGGTCCTGAACCCTTAAAGGGACCACACCAGCTATCTATTCTCCGGAGAGTTAGAGCATCTAAGTCCATGAAGTAGGGAACACCGTCCCCTTGGCGCCCCTGGCTGTTCGGAGAGTTGGTGATGGTTGTCGTGGACAAGAGCTGGATCCAAGGTGGCTCTTTCAGGTACTCAGCACCTTTTCTGGGATCTGAAACCTTCCAAGTCCATGAGGTATTGTCGAACGCCCCAAACAGTACGCGAGTCTGAAAGTCTTCTCACCGTGAAGACCTGTTTCACCTCAATAAACCTGGGTAGTGGAGAGGCTGATTGTGGTGAGTCTAACGAGCTGATGCTGACAGGTTTTAATTTACAGACATGGAAGGTGGAATTGATCTTTCGGGTCTCGGGGAACTGCAAGGTGTAAGCCACCAAGTTTACTTTCCTCAAGACTTTGAAGGGTCCAGTGAACTTGGGCACCAACTTTTGAGACTCCACCCAGACAGGCAAATCGTGAGTGGGCAGCCAGGCCTGTTGTCCAGCCTGTGAAGCGGGTCGCTGTCTTCTCCATTGGTTTGTCTTGGTTTCCCATGTCCGGGTAGAGGCCAGCAAAATCTCTCTTGCCCTACTCCATTTTCGATAGCAGCGTTACATAAGATCTTTGGCCGCAGGGATCCCAACCTCAGCCTCCTGTTCCAGAAGGAGGGGCAAAGGATAACCAAACTGGCACTCGAGCGATGATATCCGGTTCGCTGACTGCTATAAGGTGTTGTGGACGACCTCTGCCCACATCACTCATCGGGTCTTTCTAAGACCAGGCATCTTAGAGTACATTCTAGATCTTGGTTGGTCTGTTCCGTCTGGCCATTGGACTGTGAGTGAAACCCAGAGGAAAGACCTTTCGTTCCCCCAATCAGCTTACAGAACACACTCCAGAAATGTGATGCGAATTGTGGACCATGATCCAAGACAACGTCCACCGGGAATCCACGGATCTTGAAGAGCTGGTCCAGGACAACTTCAGCTATCTCCGCTGCAGATCATGGCTTCTCCAAGCCAATGAAATTGCAGACTTTCAGAAACTGATCGACAATTACAGAGATGACAGTCTTCCCCTTGGATGGAGGAAGACCCATGACAAAGACCTTGGGGATGTGTGCCCATGATCTTTCTGGAATGGGTAGGGGGTGGAAGAGACCTTGAGGTTGGGCATGGGGCTCCTTGTTCCAGGCGCACACCCCACATGCCCACTTGTACTGCCAAACCTCTTTCATCATTCGGCAACACCAATACCTTCTCTTGATAAACTCGAGATTCCTGGCAATCCCTGAGTGAGCGATCGTTCTCAATGAATGTCCCTACTGGTGTACCTGGAACCGGATGGAACTTGGGATAAACAAATTCCATCCCGGAGGACCATTTTTAGTAATCTCCATTTGAGCTTGGGCATTGCGAACAAGAACATTAATTCCCCAATGAATTGGCCCTACCACCTTGGCTTGGGGCAAAATGGTGATAGGCTGCTTCTCTCATTCTGGTTTATCAAATTGACAGGACAAGACATCTGGCTTCTGGTTCTTTGACCCCAGTTGATAGGTCAGGATGAAAGTAAACATAGATAGAAACATAGAAACATAAAAAGCCTACAGCACAATGCAGTCCCTTCGGCCCACAATGTTCTGCCGAACTTGTACTTACTTTAGAAATTACCTAGGGTTACCCATAGCCCTCTATTTTTCTAAGCTCCATGTACCTATCCAAGAGTCTCTTAAAGGACCCTATTGTATCCACCTCCACCACTGTCACCAGCAGCCCGTTCCATGCACTCACCACTCTCTGTGTAAAAAACTTAACGCTGACATCTCCTCTGCACCTATTCACAAGCACCTTAAAACTGTGCCCTCTTGTGTTAGCCATTTCAGCCTTGGGAAAAAGCCTCTGACTATCCACACGATCAATGTCTCTCATCTTATACCAATCATAAAGCAGTTAAAGAACAAAGACCATCTGACCTGCCTAGAATTCAGCCTCTTGGCCTCCTGAACTTAATTCAGGTTCTTGTGGTCTGTCCAAATGATAAAAAGGTTCATGACCCCGTCTAGCCAGTGACACCTTTCCTCCAAAGCTAACTTAACTACAAGAAGCTCTCGATCCCTGATGTCATAGTTCCTCTCTACTAGGGTTAGCCGCCTGGAGAAGAATGCTCATGGGTGTAGTTTATTGTCCGAAGGTGATCGTTGAGACAACACTGCACCCACTCCGACATTTGGGGCGTTCACCTCCACAATGAAGAGAAGGTCCAGGTTAGGAGAAGCCAAGATGGGAGCTGATTTGAGCCACTGCTTAAGCCCTGCAAAATCAGCCTCCGTTTCAGTAGTCCAGACAAAAGGGCCCATGGCTTTCTTAGATAGCACCATCAACAGAGCTGCCAACAAGCAGAAGTTCCCAATGAATTTCTAGTAGAAGTTGGCAAGCCCCAAGAAACATTGAACTTCTTTGACACTGGATGGTTGTGGCCAATCTCTGACTGCCTGAGTCTTCATAGGGTCCATCTTGAGATTACTGTTGGAGATGATGAACATCAAAAATGAAATGTGAAATTCAGACTTCTCCAATATAGCATAAAGTCCATGGTCTAGAAGCCTCTTTAAAATATCCCTGATATGAGCGACGTTCTCCTCAATGGACTTCGAGAACATCAGTATGTCATCCAAGTAGACAAAGGCAGGAGTATATCCTGGAACATGCCGTTTATAAAGGCCTGAAAAAGTGCCAGAACGTTCGCAAGGCCTAATGGCATAACCAGGTACCTGTAGTGTCCTGTCAGTGCGTTGAATACAGTCTTCCACTCATTGCCTTCCCTAATTGTACGCAGTCCACAGGTCTAGCTTAGTGAATGCTCTTGCCCCCCCAGAGAATCTCAGAGGCAATAATCATGAGTAGAAGGGGGTAACGATTCTTGACTGTAATGCAGTTTAATCCTCTATAATCAATACATGGTCATAGGCTCCCATCCTTCTTTTGTACAAAGCAGGAGCCTGCACTGGCTGGTGAGGAGGGCTGAACGAAGGGAGCAAGAGCTTCCTTTATATATTCTTCCACTGCACCTCTCTCGGGTCCTGAGTGCAAGAAGAGCAGGTACCAGGCAGAAGGCTTGTAGAACAGTTGTAGGCTTGGTGTGGTGAAAGTGTTGAGGCCTTTCCAGCGGACCAGAATCTCCCACATGCCTTCAGGCAAACTCTAGCCAAGATTTCATGTGAGTTTTTTTCCACAGTGGCTTTCTCTTTGCCACTCTCACATAAACCTATGACTGGTAAAACCTGCGGGCTATAGTTGTTGTATGTGCAGTCTCTCCCACCCCAGTCACTGAAGCTTGTAACTTCTCCAGATCACTTGGTGGCCTCCCTCACTAATCCCCCTCTTGCATAGTCACTCAGTTTTGGAGGACGGCCAGCTCTCGGCAGATTTACAGCTGTGCCATATTCTTTCCATTTCTTGATGTTTGACTTAACTGTACTCCAAGGGATATTCAGTAACTTGGAAATTTTCTTGTATCCATCTCCCGAATTGTGCTTTTCAATAACCTTTTCGCAGAGTTGCTTGGAGTGTTCTTTTGTTTTCATGGGGTAGTTTTTGCCAGGATACTGACTCGCCAGCAGTTCGACCTTCTGGATACGGGGGTATTTTTACTACAATCAATTGAAACAACTTGACTGCACACAGGTTTCCAAAAACAGATGTCAATTTAACTAATTATGAGACTACTAAAACCAACTGGTTGCACTAGTGATGATTTGATGTGTCATTTTAAAGGGTGGTGAATATTTACGCAGTCAATTATTTTGTGTTTTATATTTGTAATTAATTTAGATCACTTTGTAGAGATCTGTTTTCACTTTGACATGAAAGAGTCTTTCTCTGTTGATCAGTGTCAAAGAAGTCAAACTAAATCCATTGTGATTCAATGTTGTAAAACAATAAAACGTGAAAATTTCCAAAGGTGGTGAATACTTTTGACAGACACTGTACAAGGCTCTTAATGTCTGCTTTCTTAATTTCTTGCTAGTGTGTTCCCATGTCAATTTTGTGCCACATATGTTTAGTCATTTGTGGCTAGTTTCTAAAATTATCCAAATCATTATGTCTACCTCTAATCCTCACATCATATGCTTTTTCTTTCAATTTGGTGTCAAGTTTGACTTCTCCAGTGAAGTTTGTTTATTCTCAGTGGGATATGCTAGTTTCATTTTGCTGCAATGTATTTCTTCTTCTTTTTGAATGAAGAAATAGGAGAAGAAGGATATAGGAATAAAAAGGAAACCAAGAGACTAGCAGTGGGCTTCAACTGAGGAAAAAAATGCTTGACATTTTAGGAAACAGGAAGGAGTAAATCTTCTTGCTTGAGTAAATCTAGTTGCTCCTGCAGACCCCAGTCCAAGGCCCAGAGAAGACATCTGTATTGCCTTCATCCCTTGACAGCTATTAGTTCTTGATTATGCAAAAGGAAAGGGGTTTGTTATTGAGGAGAGGCAGAGGCATTCAGAGACAATTGATGGTCACACTCAATGTTTTTGGAACAGCTTCCTTCCCCCTCTGCTAACAGATTCCTGAATGGATAATGAATCAACTAATGAACACGAGCTCACTATTTTTGTTTGTTCTTTTTGCATTTTTTGTACTACTTATCTTAAATATACAATTGTAATTTGCTATTTTTTATGCATTGTACTGGTTTCATGACTTATGCCAGTGATAATAAACTTGATTCTCATGCTGATTCTGATTCAGATGAGAGGGGCATGATCTGGTAAGGAGATGCTTTCTCCAACCACTGCTTCAGAAACCCAACCAGCAATGCCGCTTTTCATGATGGTCAGCAACACCCTCCTCCCTGGAGGTTAGAACTTGCCCTCTGCTTATCCTTATCAAGCTAGTTGCCTGGTGTTATGGTTGATGCTCTATCTGGTATCTCTATCAATCAATACTCAAATACCCAAAGGTGTGCCCAACCAGATAGAGCAGGAAGTAAATGGAATAGTACATCTGCATGTCTAATCCAGCAGAGGTGGCATGACTGTACATCTAAATAAGTTCATTGCTCAGGCTGTTCCTTAAAAATGAACCTTGGAACATCAGTGTATTCTCATGACTCAACCTCCATAGGAGATCTCAGTCCATGTTCTTCACTGCTTTATAAACTTCAGTAGATGAGGGCAGCACCCTGCCTCCACCCCCCCCCCACCCCCAGCTCTTACCTTTTTACCCATTCACTTGAGATATTCCAGACTGGCAAGATAGCCAACTTGGAGGAACAACAAGAAAACACAGTGTCATCCAGTTTCACACTTGCAATTAGAGAATGGCATATTATTTATCCGAGCAGAGAGAGTAAATGCAACATTTGCACATAGTAAACTAGCAGACAAACGAGGCTTGGAGCTGGAGGAAAATGTTGCCTAGGTGCCAGCTCACAGGAGGGCGATCTCCCGCAGGAAATATGTTGCAGTGGACCCAGACGTGAAGCAGTCTTGCTACAGCTTTAGTTGCTACTGCCAGGGTAGTGATTTACAACAGCACAGCAATCTGTCCTCCAGCCTGAGTGCCTCCCCAGGAGATGGGTAATGGCTTCATGGAATACAAACCTGCAGTTCTCTGCCAACAAGTCAACATTCACAACGTGATCCCACAACTTCTTTGACAAGGCTGCACTTGGAGTATTTCCTCTGTGAGCCTCCACACCTAGCATGCTTTGTCATTTCCACCAGCTACAACATGTTCCCTCCATTAGCCGTATCTTCTCCTGCACACCCCTTTCCACCTTCTCCAAGGTCCACTCCCTCCATGACTCTCTGATCTGCTCATCCCTACCTTACTCCTGGCATTTCCCCTCCCCTTTCAATAGATGCAATACTTGTCCGTGAACTTCCTCCCTCACCACCATCCAGGGACATAAAGAGTCCTTCCAGGTGAGGCAAAGGCTTAGGTGCATCTCCTGCAATCTTGTTTGATGTTCCTGATGTGGCCTCTTCTACATTGGTGAAATCATGCACAGACTTAGGTCGCTGTTTTGCACAATACCTACATTTATTCTGCAATGGCTGCCCTGAGCTCCTAGTTGCTAACCATTACAACTCCCTACCCCATTCCCACACAAATCTGTCCATTCTTGGCCTTCTTTATGGCCAGGATAATGCCCAACACAAACTGAAGGAGCGGCACCTTATAACCCACCTGTGTTGTCTACAACCCAATGGCAGGAAAATCGAGTTTTTCAATATAAGATCAACCTCTTCATTCTTTTCCCCCTCTCTCCCTACCCCTCCATTCCTCCCATTTTTGCTCCGATCCTCACCCTTCTGTCAGCCACCCTTTACCTAGCTTTGTCCCCTTCCTTCCTCCTGGCTCCATCCATCCATTTCATATAGCTTGTCTCCCTTCCCACCCTCCTTCTGGTTCCAACTTTGTTCACCTCCTCTTCTCCTCCAAGGGTTCCCATTTCAGCTCCTTAACTTCTCTGAATTCAGTTCTGGTAACCTTTTGTGTTCTTGATTATCTTCTTCCAGCAATTGTCTCCACATCTTCACATTCCCTTCCCCCACCTTTTTTTCTTTTTCTTTTTCTTTTCTTTTTTCTCTCTTTCTCTTCCTCTGCATCCATCATTCACCTGCCACAGTCTTCTAGCTCCACCCTCACCCATCTCCACTACCTGGCACGACTTGCTTGTCATCTTACACCTCTCCTCAGTCCATCAACTGCCTCAGAGTCCTTTCTTGACGTTCCCGTTCCCTCTGTAGACTGGCCATCTCACCCTTCCACTCAGTCGTAATGTAGGGTTTCAACTTGAAACTTCCAACAATTTCTTTGCACACAGATGCTGCTTGACCTACTGAGTTCCCCCTGCAGTTAGTTTGTTTCTCCAAGTATAATCTCAAATGAAGCATAACCTGGCAAGTTTTTCATTTGCAAACAAGAGAAACCCTGCTGATGGCAGAAATCCAAGCAACAGACACAAAATGCTGGAGGAACTCTGCAGGCCAGGCAGTATCTATGGAAAAGAGTACAGTCAACATTTCGAACCAAGACCCTTCATCTAGACTGGAGAGAAAAAACCATTCATTCAGTTCCCCAAAAATAAATCAATTATTCTCTTGGCTTTCTGCATTTACTGCATATTGTGAATCTTGCATCTTTAAGTAGGCAAAGGTACGTTACCATGGCCAAAAGGGATGGAGAAGGGAGGGGCTGAAACGCCAACAAATGAAACTTCCTCTACCCAGCAACTTGTAAGCAAATGTACAATCACTGGAGAGCAAGGTTGAAGACCTAAGGGCAAGGTTGCTGTATCAGATGGAAATGTGAAATTGCTGTGTTCTGTGTTTCACAGAGACATGGCTCACTCCGGACACGGATTCAGAGAAGGCAAAAGGTCTGTGTTTCATAATAAACTCTTTGTGGTGCTCAGTTACAGCAGTCTTGTTGCACGGCTATCAACTTGTTCTTTAGAATTTGATGGTACCAACTTGTTTCACACCCCCTCTTTTCCCACAGTGCTGTAAATTGTTCATCTCAATTATGTATTCCATCTTGAAGTTATTGTTGAATCTGTCTCTGCCACACTTCCAGACAGTTCATTCAAAACAACTATTCAGTCTAGGGATCTTCTGGGATTAAAAGTTTTAAAAGCAAAATTGGAGCCCTGAGAGCATTTTATTTGCATTACAGAATTTGTAAAATGATATCATATTTGCTTCTTGGGTCAAAAGGGCTGTTCCTGTGCTGTTCTGTTCTAAATCCCATGCTTCAATTAATAATAACGGTGCAATAAAAGCAGAAATGCTGGAAAGACTGAACATGTCAGGCAGCATCTGCAGAAGGAGATGTTAATGTTTCAGATCTGGGAACCTTAATCAGACTTTTCTCTTCCTCCAGCAATAACTGTTTTAGTTTCAGATTTCCAACACCTGCAGTTTTCTCTTGATGTTCTGGTAAGGACAGTGGCACCAGTCACACCAGCTCACTCCTTCCCTGTTCAACTGTTAACCCTAACATATAATTAAAAAGAAATGAAGTTAGAATCATTACCCAATGTGTTGAGAAATGACACTGCCCACTAAGTTCAGATATAGAACTGATTTCTATCTAAGCCATAAACACAAGAGATTCTGCAGATGCTGGAAACCCAGAACAACACACACACACAATGCTGGAGGAACTCAGCAGGTCAGGCAGCATCAATGGAGGCAAATAAACAGTCAATGTTTCAGGCCAAGACCTTTTGTGAGAGCCTAGGTCTGAAACATCAACTGTAAGGGTCTAGACGTAAAACATCAACAGCTTGTTCCCCTCCATAGATGCTGCCTGACTGCTGAGCTCCCCCAGCATTCTGTATGTGTTGCTTTCTACCTTTGTGTTACCCAGCACATTAGTTTCAAAGTGCAGGTGAAAAAAGACAAGCATCTTGAGTAACTTTCAAAGTAACCTTCGGACTCAGCTGCCCCAACAATGACCATCAATGCGCCTCAGTTGTGCGAAGATTTTGTACTGGCTTCAATACTTTTGATACAAAGATCAACAAAATTAGCTTGCATAAAGAAGGGAAGTGTAGCCTGAGATAACCATTGATTGAATGTCTCAGGTAGATGCTGTTCTATACACTATTGTTTGGTTGCATGGTTCTGAGTGCTAGATATGTCTCCAGAAATGACTACAGTTCTGAAAATACTCCAGTGCTAAATCCCTGAAGCTATACACAAGAGAGGTGTAATAAGGGTCACGTTGTCACCGAGCCAATTGTACATTCAGCATTTTAAAATGAGGTTTCAATGTCTCAACTTCACAGGGGATAGCTTGCAGTACTACCTCTGAAGTTCCTGTTCCATCCAACACAGCATTACAAAGCTCCACAGTGTGCCTGTCGACCTCAGCAATGATAATAATAGCAGATGGATGATAGACATGAAGAGCCAAGGGGCATGAAGGAAAAAAGATCATGTCACTGCTAGGCGACATGCACAACACCATGGGTCAGAATCATTTCCTGAGTACGATTGGCCACTCCTGTCATATATTCTCACACACACTGAGCACTGCAATAGATAAGGGCAATAAGCTTGTACATGTAGACTATCATTTTCATTGATCTCCTGAGGGGATAGCCATTAGCTCTGATACACACTGCTAGGAAATTCTGAGGGAAAAGAATAAATTGCACAGGTTAAAGCAGCAGCTTTGTTTTTTTTAAAAAAAAATTGACTAAAAGATTTAGAACAGAAATAAATGTACAATTATTTTAAACTTAATGCTCAAAAATAAATGAGCTTTAAATATACAATAACCTTTTTTGTTGTAATACATTCAGTCGCACTATAGTCGACATTAAAATCCCAAAGGAGTCTCTCAACCAATATAGCTCGAGAGGTCTGAGCTTCTTGTTGAAAAGCAACACCAGAAACACCCCCAGACTCTAGTCCTAGTTGCTGAGGAAATACTTGCTTGGTCCCTTGACACTGTGAAGAGGGGGCCCTGGAGAAGACTCCTCATCAATCCAACTGCACCTGAATGAGTAAACAAGCTCCTTAGGGAAGGGGAGAGAAGGTAATTATGCAGAATCATTTTCCTTTCTTAAGAATACAGAAAGCCCTTTCCCTGTTCCTCAGCACATCTCACAGCAGCTCATGGGATTTAGAGGGTAGAACATCTGGGAGCTGCGCAGGTCAGAAAATGTACAAGTCTTCACATCGCAGATTTAAAGGTGATCAACCTCAAACTTTGCTTTCTTCACAGATGCTGGATGACCAGCATTTATTATTCTTGTTTCACATTTCCTTTATCTGGGGTACGCTTATTTTAGATTCTCGATGGAGGTGAATCGGGAACAAAAGAAAATAAGCACAAATAAGCCATAGGGCCCTTCAGACCTTCTCTACCATTCAATACCATGGTCTACCCTATGCTCAGGGCTGGTCTGTTCCTTATTTTTATTACTTTTATTTAGCGATACAACGCGGAGTATGACCTTCCAGTCCTTCAAGCTACAGTGCCTGATTAACCCTAACCTAATCACAGGGCAATTCACAATGAACAATGAACCTATTCGGTACGGCATTTTACTGTAGAAGGAAACTGGAGCCCCTGGAGAAAATGCACGCATTCCAGGGGCAGGACATACAGAGACTCCTTACGGCAGGGGTGGCCAACCTTTTATATTCCATGCGTCAATGTTTTCACTCACGAGTTCAAATGCGCCATACAACTCTTGTACCCCCATTCAATTCTTGTAAAAATATGTTAACATAGAACTCCTGCATGAAAAAAAATCACATCTGAGCTCGTGCGTGAAAAAATTGACGCATGGAATGTAAAGGGTTGGCCACCCCTGATTTACAGGATGGCGCCGGAATTGAACTCCGAGCTCCGGAAAGCCCCGAACTCTAATAGGTCGTGCTAACCACTGCACCGCTGTTTTGCCCGATTTCCAACAGTGTCCAAATATTTGTTCACTCTAGTCTTGGATATCTGCCTTTCTTTTAGCCTGCTGCCCCCCATATTTGCCTTGTCCATCTCATAAACCACATAACAAGATCTCCCTGTACACCAATGTTTTCTAATTTTGGTGTGGAACCCGCAGCTGCTTTCTGTACACCAACATTTCCTTGTTTCATTGTGGCCCATGGTTATACTTTGTAGCTGCAAAAACCAATCAAAGGAAAAATACTGGAGCCGGATTTGCTTGTCGACTTTGTTTCTCTTTAGGGAGGAGCGCAAGTACGACGTGATGACGTGATGATGCATGCCATTCACGTACTTCATACATATAACCTGCAATGAATTTTGTAAACAAACTAATAATATTGTATCAAACAATATATTTACAATATTACTCAAATATTACTGAAGTATTAAATACACCAGTGTCTCCCCTGCTTAGCTATAAACCCCAACTCAATATAGAATGCTTCTCAACTATATACACAGCATACTATATAATACAACTACTGTGCAGACATCCACTGCACAGTAAATTTTAAATTGTCCCATTCAGACCTAGAGATATTGCTGTGGAGGATTTCTTACTCTTGTGGGATAACATCTGTCCTGACAATGGGAGTGGTGGGGGGGGGGTGGTGTCAGTGTTAGCGGTCACTCGGCTTGGCAGTTCAGACTTGCAGCTGTAAAACAATCTCAGGCTCTGGGAATCCCTCTATGGTGTTTGTAGGAGTTAACTCTGGGACTGAAGGAAGTGGTTCTGACAGCTCTGGACAACTTTTTTCTTTAACAATTGACTCCTCCTCAGCTAATTGAAGTGTTGTCTCCAGACGAAATTAGATACAATCTCCACTGTGTAGGAGAGTGATCCACTTCTGTCATTAATCTTAACAAGTACCCACATTTGGTCACCTCTATAGTCCCTCACCAGGACTGGCTTGTCCAGGAATGAAACATCAAACCTCCTTGTTTGATGAGCCCTCAAATTGTTTCAGCTTTTTATCGTGTACACTTACTCCTCCTGAGATTGGATTTCAGCAGATCCAAGTGGGCATGCAAGGGAGAACCCAGGAACAGCGTAGCTAGTGAGTTGTTAGCTGTGGAGTGTGCTGTTTTGTGATATGCAAGGAAGAAATTGGTGAGCTTCTGAATCAGTGTCAATCTAGTGAGTTCTGCTGACTTTCTGTGCAGTGCATTCTTTAGACTCTGGACAAAACTTTACCACCAAGCCATATAGCTGGGCTGTACGGTGCAGGTGCAATTTGTCTTATTCCATTCATTTTTGGAAATGACTGAAACTGTTCTGCAACAAACTGTGGTCCATTGTCAATGACTAAGTGTTCTGGAACACCACTCCTTGATAAGCAGCTTCTCAAATCAACAGTGTGCAGGACTATAGTGGGGGCTATTGGGAACACTTCTTGTTATTGCATCACCTACTAGCAAGAAATTTGTGCCCATGAATAGTCTGACAAATTCCACATGAATCCTCTTCCTGAGCAATGTAGGCCATTCCCAGGGATGGAGAGGCACTGTTTTGGCACCTTCTGGACATGTTAGTATTCCGAATAGTGCAAGGTAAGCTGCTCAATCTGCTGATCTATCCCAGGCCACCAGACGAAGCTTTGAGCCAACGCTTCAATTTGACCATACCGAGATGACTGACATGTAGCTCCTTCAACACTTTAGTTCTCAGCTTAGATGGTACAACAACTTCTAATCCCCACATAAGGCAACCCCTGTCAAGGGCAAGTTCATCCCAGCACTGGTAAAAATGGGAGAACTGGAATTTCTGCAGCACATCCCAGCTATCTTGCATTGCCATGTAGACCTGAGACAGTGTGGGGTCTTTCCTAGTTTCCCTTTGGATCAGCTCTGCCCTAATAGGGAGACTTCCAATTTGCATGAGGAAGAATACAACAAGAGGAGTGTCCTTTTTTGTAACATTTTTGAGTATTTTCAGCTATTTCCTTTTCCAAAGGTAAACAGAACAATCCACCAACATTGTCCTCTTAAATTCCATCTTGTAGTTGTGTTATCCAAGAAACAGTTGTGCCCATCTCTGCACTCATACTGTTGCTGTTAGCGGAACACCCTCTTGTGGACTCAGAATGGGCACTAGTGGTTGATGATCAGTAATGAGGGTAAACTCTCTCCTGTACAAGTACTGGTTGAAAAGCATTATATCCCAAACCAAACTCAAGGCCTCTGTCAATCTGTATGTAATTTTTCTCAGCAGCGGTAAGGGAACAAAAGATGCAAAGACTATGGGGCATACTCTTCCGTCACTCAAAGCATATACCATAAGGTGAGGCATCACAGGCAAGCTTCACTGGACAAAGTTTATCATAATGTAATGTGTCTGCTGTCACCATTTCCTTGGCCATTTTGACCTTCACCATTTCTTCCAGATCTGTTGTAATGAGTTCAAGAGGTGGAGCAGAGTAACCAGGTTTGGCAGGAAGCTGTTATGGTCATTGACAAATTCTAAAAAAAACACAACTGTGACACATTCTTTGGCCTTGGGGCATCCACCACTGCTTGAATTTTCTCAGCATATGTGTGTAATCCTTGTGCATCAATGGTGTGACAACAGTAAGTGATGCTTGGTTTAAAGAATTCACACTTGTCACATTGTGCTCTGAGCCTATATTCTCCTAATCTTTTTAATACTGCCTTGAGATTTTGGAGGTGTTCCTCGTTTCTCACCGGTAACAATTATGTCATCCAGGACCTGATCCATAGCTTTCTGCCAGAGTGCAGGTGCAGATGCTACCTCAAAATTCCAAACTTCCAATGAAATAAAGACTCCACTGTGCTTTCTTTATAATTGCACTTACATGCAGATCCTCTGAAATGATAACACAAAGGAATTTAAAGTTCGTGGATCTTCATTTTTCTCCTCCTGACGTCAATAATCAGCTCCTTGGTCTTGTTGACATTGAGTAAGAGGTTGTTGTTGTGGCACCATGCAGCCACATTTTCAATCTCTCTCTATACTGTATGCTGATTCATCACCACCTTTGATTCGGCCTATGACAGTGGTGTAATCAGCAAATTTAAATATGGCATTGGAGCTGTGGGTAGCTTCACTGCCATAAGTGCAAAGCGAGTAGAGCAGGGGGATAAGCACACAGCCCTGTGGTGCACCTGTGCTGATGAAAATTGTGGAGGGGATGTTGTTGCCAATTTGAACGATCTGTGGTCTGCAAGTGAGGAAATCGAGGATCCAAATGCACAAGGAGGTATTGAGATAAAGGTCTTGAAGCTTATTGATTAGTTTTGAGGGGATGATAGCATTGAATGCTGAGCTGTAGTTATAGAATATTCTGATGTATGCACCCTTGCTGTCCAGATGCTCCAGGGTTGAGTGAAGAATCAATGAAATGGCAGCCGCTGTGGATTCAATTGCTTCTCAGGCAGGAGTTGATATGTTTCTAACCAACTTTTCAAAGCATTTCATTACTGTGCACGTAAGTGCTGCTGGATCATAGTCATTGATGCAGGTTACCACATTCCACTTAGGCACTGGTATAACTGAATTCTGCTTGAAGTAGATAGGTACCTTAGTCTGCCAAAACAAGAGGTTAAAGATCTCACTGTCTGGAATTGCCACTTCACCCATAGATAGCTTTCAGGAGGTCGTACTTGATTCTCTTGTAACTTTCTTAGTTGCCAGACTTGAATGCCTTTGATCTGGCCCTCATTAGATTGCAGATCTCATGCTTCATCTCTGGCTTTTGGTTGGGGAAGACTCTGACTGATTTTGCCGGAAAACACTCACCCACATTTGTTGTTATGAAGTCCATGATAACTGTGGAGCATTCATTTAGATGAATCTTTGAACAGGGCCCAGCCCACTGACTCAAAGCAATTCCATAACTGTTTCTCTGCCGTTTGTGACCACCCTTTTGTTGCCCTAACCTCTGAAGCCTTGCTTTTTAGCAAAGAGAAGGATCAGCAAGTGTTCAGATTTCCCGAAATGTGAACTAAGAATGGAGTAGTGGGCCTTCCTTATCTTAGTAAAGCAGTGGTCCAGTGTATCGGGACCTCTGGTGCTGGTGGTAAATGAGAAAGGATTTCTGCAAACAGTGTTGATTGACAGCATCATACAATATCTCAGACATTTCATTATAGTCAGCTGCTGATGCAGTAAACTGTGGTCAGGATCACAGATCACAGTAAATAGAACAGTCGGCATTTGATCATTAGGTATTCAAGGTTGGAGGAACATGAATATGACAAAACTGCCGCATCGGAGCTCCGTTGAGGGTTTATCATGAAACACACACACGCCCATCTCTTGCCTTTTTTGAATCAGAAGTTCAGCCAGTCATACATATTGAGAAGCCTCTGGGTCTGTTCGCCGTATTGAGCATTTTCTGAGTAAGTCACATCTCCGTTACGCACAGAACTCAACAATTCCTAACTTTCTGACAATACATCAATCTTGCCCTTAATTTTGTTCTCCAGTGACTGCACCCTATCTAGTCCTTTCAACATCTATTAGGTTTCGATGAGATCCCCTTGCATTCATCTAAGTTCCGGTGAGTACAGACGCAAAACAGCCAAACACTCCTCATATGTTAACCCCTTCATTCCTGGAATCATCCTCGTGAACCTCCTCTGGACTCTCTCCAATGACAACACATCCTTTCTGAGATATGGGGCACAAAACTGTTGACAATTAACAACTGTTGACAATACTCCAAGTGCAGCCTGACAAATGTCTTATAAAGCCACAGCTTTACCTCCTTGCTTTTATATTCTATTCCCCTTGAAATAAATGCCAACATTGCACTTGCCTTCTTTACCACAGACTCAACCTGTAAATTAACCCTCTGGGAGTCTTGCACGAGGACTTGTAAGTCCCTTTACATCGCTGCGGTTTGAATTTGCTCCTCATTTAGGTCTGCATGTTTGTTCCTTATACCAAGATGCATTATCATACATTCCCCAACACCATTCCATCTGCAACTTTTTTGCCCATTCTTCCAATTTATCTAAGTCCTTCTGCAATCGCATTCCTTACCCCCCACCTATCTTCATATAATCCGCAAACTTTGCCACAAAGCCATCAATTCCATTATCTAAATCATTGTCAAACAATATTATGGGGAGCAAGGACATGGCAGACCAATTGAATAATTACTTTGGTTCTGTCTTCACTAAGGAGGACATAAATAATCTTCCAGAAATAGTAGGGGACAGAGGGTCCAGTGAGATGGAGGAACTGAGTGAAATACATGTTAGTAGGGAAGTGGTGTTAGGTAAATTGAAGGGATTAAAGGCAGATAAATCCCCAGGGCCAGATGGTCTGCATCCCAGGGTGCTTAAGGAAGTAGCCCAAGAAATAGTGGATGCATTAGTGATAATTTTTCAAAACTTGTTAGATTCTGGACTAGTTCCTGAGGATTGGAGGGTGGCTAATGTAACTCCACTTTTTAAAAAAGGAGGGAGGGAGAAACCGGGGAATTATAGACCGGTTAGCCTAACGTCGGTGGTGGGGAAACTGCTGGAGTCAGTTATCAAGGATGTGATAACAACACATTTGGAAAGCGGTGAAATGATCGGACAAAGTCAGCATGGATTTGTGAAAGGAAAATCATGTCTGACGAATCTCATAGAATTTTTTGAGGATGTAACTAGTAGAGTGGATAGGGGAGAACCAGTGGATGTGGTATATTTGGATTTTCAGAAGGCTTTTGACAAGGTCCCACACAGGAGATTAGTGTGCAAACTTAAAGCACACGGTATTGCGGGTAAGGTATTGGTGTGGGTGGAGAGTTGGTTAGCAGACAGGAAGCAAAGAGTGGGAATAAACGGGACCTTTTCAGAATGGCAGGCGGTGACTAGTGGGGTACCGCAAGGCTCAGTGCTGGGACCTCAGTTGTTTCCAATATATATTAATGACTTGGATGAGGGAATTAAATGCAGCATCTCCAAGTTTGCGGATGACACGAAGCTGGGTGGCAGTGTTAGCTGTGAGGAGGATGCTAAGAGGATGCAGGGTGACTTGGATAGGTTGGGTGAGTGGGCAAATTCATGGCAGATGCAATTTAATGTAGATAAATGTGAAGTTATCCACTTTGGTGGCAAAAATAGGAAAACAGATTATTATCTGAATGGTGGCCGATTAGGAAAAGGGGAGGTGCAACGAGACCTGGGTGTCATTATACACCAGTCATTGAAAGTGGGCATGCAGGTACAGCAGGCGGTGAAAAAGGCGAATGGTATGCTGGCATTTATAGCGAGAGGATTCGAGTACAGGAGCAGGGAGGTACTACTGCAGTTGTACAAGGCCTTGGTGAGACCACACCTGGAGTATTGTGTGCAGTTTTGGTCCCCTAATCTGAGGAGAGACATCCTTGCCATAGAGGGAGTACGAAGAAGGTTCACCAGATTGATTCCTGGGATGGCAGGACTTTCATATGAAGAAAGACTGGATGAACTGGGCTTGTACTCGTTGGAATTTAGAAGATTGAGGGGGGATCTGATTGAAACGTATAAGATCCTAAAGGGATTGGACAGGCTATATACAGGAAGATTGTTCCCGATGTTGGGGAAGTCCAGAACGAGGGGCCACAGTTTGAGGATAGAGGGGAAGCCTTTTAGGACCGAGATTAGGAAAAGCTTCTTCACACAGAGAGTGGTGAATCTGTGGAATTCTCTGCCACAGGAAACAGTTGAGGCCAGTTCATTGGCTATATTTAAGAGGGAGTTAGATATGGTCCTTGTGGCTACGGTTGTCAGGGGGTATGGAGGGAAGGCTGGGGCGGGGTTCTGAGTTGGATGATCAGCCATGATCATAATAAATGGCGGTGCAGGCTCGAAGGGCCGAATGGCCTACTCCTGCACCTATTTTCTATGTTTCTATGTAATATGAAAAGTAGTGTCCCAATACTGACCCCTGAGGAACACCACTTGTCATTGTTAGCCAACCAGAAAGGGCCCTTTTTATTCCCACTCAATGCCTCCTGCCTGTCAGCCATTCCAATGTCAGCCACATTGTCCTTTCGATATAATGTGTATCCTTGGACATTAAGCTGCCAATTATAATCTTCTTTCGGCCACGATTCAGTGATGCCAACAATTCATACCTGCTAATCTACAACTACACTATAAGATCATCTACCTTATTCCATATGCTGTGTGCATTCAAATATAACATTTTCAGGCCAATAACTGTCACCCTTTTTGATTTTGTCCCCATTATATTGCAACTCATCCCACTGACTGCAATTTTGCCCAGTCATCTGCCTGTCCTCCCTAACAGTTTCACTGCACACTGCTTCTGCTTATATACTAACTGCCCATTCTCAGTCCTATCATTCTCCTTCTTGCCCACTCCTACCCAATTTGTTTAAACCCTCCCCAACAGTTCAAGTAAACCTGCCCGCAAGGATATTGGCCCCTTTCGAGTTTAGGTGTAACCTTCTTTTCGTACAGGTCATACATTCCCCCAGAAGAGATCCCAATGATCCAAAAGCTGAAACACTGCCTCCTGCACCAGTTCCTCAGCCACACGTTCAGTTGCCAAGTCATTCTATTCTTATCCTCTCTGGTGCGTGGCCCAGACAGTAACTACCCTGGAGGTCCTGCTTTTCAGCTTTCTACCTAGCTCCCCAAGTTCTCTTTTCAGGACCTCCTCTTTTTTCCTACCTATCATCGGTGTCAATATGTACCAAGGCTTCTAGCTGCTCACCCTCACTGTAGTGTTCTCGTGCAGTGTGTTGAAACTCTGACTAAACACCAAGTTAAACCGGAGTCAATAAAGACAGAGTCGTAGTAAGGTTAACTGCTTACTGTGCACTCTTCCACATTAACATCATATGGTGAAAACTGTTGATAAAAAAAATACAAACATGTACAGCGTCTGTTTCATTCTGGAGACCACGCGTGCTCTCTTCTTTTAGCGAGTGTTTCCAGCCGCCCCGAGTATCGGGCGAGGGGTCGCATCAAACCGCCGCCGGGCCCGAGCCCACCCCGTGCTTGAAATTGAAAAGCTGACACGCACGCCACCCAAACTGCCGCTTCCTTAACAGAAACTGCGTTAATATTTTTACTTCAAATACTTTCATAGGAACTTACAGCATTGCTTCTATAATGATTCTTTGTGGGTAGAAACAGAGTTCTTCATGATCATGCTGCACGCATGGCACCTGCCTTCACACCTTCCTGAACCGGAGGTTACACATAAAACGCGGCGAAACCGGACGTGATGTCATCACATGCCGCGATATACCATAGACAATGAATTTACCTTTGTTATACTGTAACATAATTATCAACCTTTAACTTTAACTAGAAAATAGTCACAAAGAAATCATATAAAGTGTAGACTCAACAAGGTCAAATAAATGCCTTAAGGGGAACACACTCACTGTCTCCAGTAGGTTCCTTTACCTTAGGCTCCTTAATCAAATCTGGTTCGTTACACAACACCCAATCCAGAATGTGCTTTCCTCTAGTGGGCTCAACCACAAGTTGCTCTAAGAAGCCATCTCATAAGCATTCTATAATTTCCCTCTCTTGAGATCCAGCTCCAACCTTATTTTTGCAATTTACAGGCACATTGAAATCCCCCATCACTTTTGTAACATTGCCCATTTTACATGCTTTTTCTAACTCCCATTGTAAATTATATCCCACATCCTGGCTAATATTTGGAGATCCCGTCAGGTTCTGTATTGTTCTATGACTGTGATTGTAACCCTGAAGTCCAGCTATCATTGAAGACAAGAAGCATCTTTAGCTGAGGAATTCAATACCAGACATGGCAAAAGTTAAGCTATCCCACTGTGATTACAAGAAGAATGTAAGATCTGCTGCAGCTGCATAGAATGCTAAATTTAAGACTTCACACAATACATTTACAGGTTCTTCCAAAAGTATCCTCTCTGAGAATTCTGCTTCTGATATTAGAATGAGAATTAGTCACCAGCCTCTTGATTGCAAGCAAATGTGTTGGACTGTGGGAAATCTATGACTCACCCCCCAATGCCCTTGTACAGACTTTCAAACTCTTTCTGCGTTTTTATGCTAATCACCAGAGTCAAACACATGTTGAGTGATTTAGCTTTTAAGTCGTTGCAGATGTTGAAACATAGATGGGAGAGAACTATTCTGTTCAGCCTGCTAGAATGACCCCAAACTCCCAATTGCTTCTCATTTTAATTTCCCATCTCAGCCCTTTACAAGGCCAAGGTAGTACAACCTAAACTCAGGAAACGCCACCTTACCTTATAACCAAGCACATTACAACACTGAGTTTAAAATTTCCAGTTTATCACATCTTCCAGCTGTTGTATTTCACATTTTCAGCTGCTATTGTTCTTTCATCTTCTGGTTATTTAAAATAATTATCCATCTTCTCCAATTCAAACCTCCTCCAGGCTTACTTTCTGTTTCTTACTTGACTACCCTTCTTCACCTTGCAGCATTGCCCCTTTTGTCATTTAATCTCTTCAGCTTTCTACCCTATGCCAGTGTTCCTTTGTGCTTTCTCCCTACATCACCACTCTCTCCCAACATTAAAGCTGCTTATCTCTAACTATTCCCAGTTCTCATGAAGGATCAGTGATCTGAAACATTAATTGTGCTTTTCTCTCTAGAGATCCATCCATCCAAGACAAAGCCGCCTGCCGTATTGGCAGCCCATCAACATTCATTCCCTCCTCCATAAGTTCACCGTGGCTGCCACAAGCAGCATCTACAGAATGTCGTCTCAAGATAAACCTCCAGGTTACTCCAACAACTGTAACAAGACAGATAAGTGCAGCAGCTGCTTAGGAATGTCACTTCCTGCAGACTCCTCTTAAGTCATGTACTAATTTGACTTCAAGATACACTCATTGGCCACTTAATTAGGTACCTCATACACCTAATAATGTGGCCACTGAGTGCATGTTTGTTGTCTTCTGCTCCGGGAGCCTAACCACATCATAGTTCGACGTGTTGTGCGTTGGGAGATGCTCTTCTGCACACCAGTGTTGTAACGTGTGGTTATTTGATTTACTGTCACTTTCCTGCCAATTTGGATCAGTCTGGCCATTCTCCTCTGACCTCCCTCATTAACAAGGCACTTTCACCCACAGAACTGCTGCTTACGGGTTGTTAATTTGTTTCTCACACCATTCTCTGTCAACTCTAGAGACTACTGTGCATGAAAATCCCAGGAGATCTACAGTGCAGTACAGTATTGAGATACTCAAACCACCTCATCTGGCTCCAACAGTCATTGCACGGCCAAAATCACTTAGACCACATTTCTTCTCCCATTGGTCCGACCAACCAATGAACCTCTTGAACTTGTCCGCATGCTTTTATGTATTGAGTTGCTGCCATATAATTGGCTGATTAAATATTTGCATTAACGAGCAGGTGTATAGGTGTACCTAATAAAATGGACACTGGGTGTGCATCACACTCCTTCATTCATTGGTAAATTGGTTTATTATTGTCACATGTACCAAAGTACAATGAACACCTGGCGTACTGTCCAAATAGATCTATCCATTACAAATGTGTATTGAGGTAGTACAAGGTAAAACAGTCGAAGGGTGCAGAACAAAGTGCTACGCTGGAGAGAGAGTGCAGTGCAGCTTGACAATAAGGTGCAAAATCACAACAAAGTAGACTGTGATGTTGAGTCCATTTTATTAAACTGGGGAAGCATTCAATAGTCTATTAACAGCAGGGGAGAAGGTATTCCAGGGCCTGTTGGTATATGCTCTCAGGCTTCTGCCCAGTTTGAAAGGGAGGAAGAGAGAATGACCGGAGTGGGTGGGGGGCATCGAAGATTCAACCATTCAAAATGCACTTATTATCAAAGTATGTATACAGAATACAACTCTGAAGTATGCTGGCTGCTTCAATGAGGCAGCGAGAAGTGTAGACATGCAGGGGAGGCTGGTTTATATGATGTGAGCACAACCATCTGCAGTACTTTGTGGTCGTGCGCAGAGCAGTTACTATCCCAAGCCGTGATGCATGGGGCTAGAATGCTTTCTACGGTGTGGCTGGATCTAAATTCTGGAAATCCCACCTCCAGAGCACTGTGGGGTAACCTTACCAGTCCAGATGAAGGGTCTCGACTTGTCAACTGTCCACAGACGCTGCCTGATTTGAGTTCCTCCAGATTAGGGAATAAGACCTTAAGATGTAAGAGCAGAATTAGGCCATTTGGCCCATCGAGTCTTCTCCGCTATTTCATCATGGCTGATTGATTTTTCCTTTCAGCACCAATCTCCTGCCTTCTCCCTGTATCCTTTCATGCCCTGACCAATCAGGAAGCTATCAACTTCTGCCTTAAATATATGTAAAGATCTGGCCCCCACAGCTGCCTGTAGCAACAAATTCTATAAATTCACAACTCTCTGGCTAAAGAAATTCCTCCACATCTCTGTTGTAAAAGGACATTCCTCAATTTTGAAGCTGTGTCCTCTGGTCTTAGACACTCTCACCATAGGAAATACGCCCTCCACATCCACTCTATCAAGACCTTTCACCATTTAATAGGTTTCAATTAGATCACCCCTCATTCTTCTAAATTTCATAACGTCATAAAACCGTAAGACATAGGATCAGAATTAGGCCACTTGGCCCATCGAGTTTGCTCAGCCGTTCCATCATGGCTGTTCTTTTCTTTACCTTCCTCAGCCCCACTCCCCAGCCTTCTCCCCGCAATCTTTGATGTCATGGCCAATCAAGAACCTATCAATCTCCACCTTAAGTATACCCATTGATCTGGCCTCCACAGCTGCATGTGTTAACAAATACCACAAATTCACCACCGTCTGGCTAAAGAAGTTTCTCCGAAACTCTGTTTTAAATGGACATCCTTCTATCCTGAGGCTGTCCTCTCTTGTCCTAGACTCCCCCACCATGGGAAACATCCTTTCCACATTTACTCTGTTTAGGCCTTTCGACATTCGAAAGGTTTCAATGAGATCCCCCCTCATCCTTCTGAATTCCAGTGAGTACTGGCCCAGAGCCATCAAACGTTCCTCATATGATAACCCTTTCATTCCCGCATTTATCCTTGTGAACCTCCTTTGAGCCCTCTCCAATTTCAGCACATCTTTTCTTAGATAACGAGTCCAAAACTGTTCACAACACTTAAGGTGAGGCTTCACCAATGCCTTATAAAGCCTCAACATCACGTCCCTGCCCTTATATTCTAGACCTCTTGAAATGAATTTTAACATTGCATCTGCCTTCTTTACCACCAACTCAACCTGCAAGTTAACCTTTAAAGTGTTCTGCACAAGTTCTCCCAAGTCCCTTGGCCTCTCAGATTTTTGGATTTTCTCCCTGTTTAGAAAATAGCCTGCACATTTATTTCTTCTACCAAAGTGCATGACCATGCATTTTCCAGCATTGTATTTCATTTGCCACTTCCTTGTCCATTCTGTTAATCTGTCTAAATCCTTCTGCAGCTTTCCTGTTTCCTCAACACTACCTGCCCCTTCACCAATCTTCGTACCATCTGCAAACTTGGCAACCAAGTTATTATTCCATCATCTAAATCATTGATATACAGCATAAAAAGAAGTAGTCCCAACACTGATTCCTGCAGTCACTGGCAGCCAACCAGAAATGGATCCTATTATTTCTGTTGGCTGTCTCCCATCAATCAGCCAATGCTCTAACCATGCCAGTAACTTCCCTGCAGTATCATGGGCCCTTAACTTGGTAATCAGCCTCATGTGTGGCATCTTGTCAAAGGCCTTCTGAAAGTTCAAATATACAACATCCACTGCATCCCCTCTATCTATCCTACTTGTAATCTCCTCAATGAATTCCAACAGGTTTGTCAAGCAAGATTTTCTCTTAAGGAAACCATGCTAACTTTGTCCTATCTTGTACTGTCTCAACAAGTACTCCATAATCTCATCCTTAACAACTGTTTCCAGCATCCTCCCAACCACTGAGGTCAAGCTATCTGGTCTATAATTTCCTTTCTGCTACCTCCCTCTTTTCTTAAAGAGAGGAGAGACATTTGCAATTTTCCAGTCCTCTAGCACCATCCCAGAGTCCAATAAGTTTTGAAAGATCATTACTCATGCCTCCATAACCTGTACTGCTACCTCTTTCAGAACCCTAGTGTGTATTTAATCTGGTCTGGGTGACTTACGTACCTTTAGGTCTTTCAGCTTTTTGAGCACCTTCTCCCTTGTAATAATAACTGTACTCACTTCTCTTCTCACACACTCTTCAACATCTGGCACACTGCTCGTGTCTTCCACAGTGAAAACTCATCTGCCATCTCCTTGACCTCATTATTATTTCTCTGGCCTCATTTTCTAGCAGTCCTATATCCACTCTCATCTCTCTTTTATTTCTTGTATACTTGAAAAACCCTTTTCTATCCATCTTGATACTGTTTGCTAATGTGCTTCCATATTTCATATTTTCCCTCCTCATGTTTCTTTTAGTTACCTTCTGTAAATTTTTAAAATCTTCCCACTAATTTTTGCTTTGTTGTATGCCCTGTCTTTTGCTTTTACATTAGCTTTGACATCCCTTGCAGCCATGGTTGTACTATTTTGTCATTTGAGTATTTCTTTGTTTTTGGAAAACATCTATCCTGCACCTTCCTGATTTTTCCCAGAAACTCAAGGCATTGCTGCTCTGCTCTCATCCTTTCCAGCATCTCTTTCCAATTTACTTTGGTTAACTCCTCTGTCATACCACTGTAATTTCCTTTACTCCACTGAAATACTGCTATGTCAGACCTTACTTCCTCCCTGTCAAGTTTCAAGCTGAACTCAATCATATTGTGATTACTGCCTCCTAAGGTTTCCTTTACCTTAAGCTCCCTAATCACTTCCATTTCATTACATAACACACAATCCAGTACAACTGATCCCCTAGGAGGCTGAATGGCAAACTGCTCTGAAAATCCATCCAAACTACAATCATCCACCAGCCACGATTCAGAGGTGGCCACAACATCATACTCGATCATCCGCCTTATTTCTTATACTCCATGCATTGAGATCTAACTCTTTGAGTACTGTTTTTGCTACCCGTTTTGATTCTGCATCCCTAGTGCACTGATACTCACCCTGCTGGCTGCAGCTTTGTCCTATCATCTGCCTACCTTTCCTGACAGTCTGCGCACTATCTTTGGTTCTTTACCATCCGTCCTATCCTGAGTTCCTTCACTCCGGTTCCCACCTCTTTGCCAAATTAATTTAAACCCTCCCCAATAGCTCTAACAAACTTGCCACAAGAATATTGGTCCCCCTTGGATTCAGGCGCAACCCATTCTTTTTGAACAGGACATACCACCCCAAGAAGAAGTCCTAATGATCCAAGAACCTGAAGCCCTGCCCCCTACACCAGCTTCTCAGCCACACATTTATCTGCCAAATCATCCCTTTTCTACCCTCACTGGCGCGTGGCACAGGCAGCAATCCAGAAATTACTACCCAGGAGGTCCTGCTTCTCAACTTTCAACCTAGCTCTCTAAATTATCACCTCAGGACCTCTTTGCTTTTCCTTCCTATGTCATTGGTACCAATACGTACCAAGACATCTGGCTGCTCTCCCTCCCTCTCCAAAATGCTGTGGATGTGGCCTGCAATGTCCCTGACCCTGGCACCTGGGACGCAACATACCATCCAGGTGTCCCGGTCACATCCACAGAATCTCCTGCCTGTACCCCTGAGTACTGAATCCCCTGTTACTACTGCTCCCCTCTTCTCCCTCCTTCCCTTCGGCAGCACCCTCTGCTCGGTGCCAGTATCCTGGTCTCCGTGGCAATCTCCTGGGAGGTTAACCCCCACAACATTATCCAAAATGGTATACTTGCTACTGGGGGGAGTGGCCACAGGATCCCTCTTTCAAGCTGAAGCCTCCTTTGAGCCAAAGCCTGACACTCTCACTCTCATCACTGGCCCACCCCCAACAATGGCCGCACCGCTTGTTCCATCTGTACTTTTATTTACTCCTTTCTGCACTGCTCTCACCACTGAGTGGGCTGCTGGAATGATACCGAGCACCCTATAAGTGAGCACCACTGACCTGCGAGAAACCATCTCATTGTGTGTTGACTAGGCTGCCAGAATGACACCTAACATCTGCGAATTCCTCTTCATACAACAAGTCATTCAATCCGGGAATCATTTCTGTGAACCTCCTTTGAACCCTCTCCAGTTTCAGCACATCCTTTCTAAGATAAGGGGACCAAAACTGCACACAATACTCCAAGTGAAGTCTCACCAGTTCTTTATAAAGTCTCAACATTACATCCTTGCTTTTATATTCTGGTCCTCTTAAAAAGAATGCTAACATTGCATTTGCCCTCCTCACCACAGGCTCAACTTGCAAATTAACCTTTAGGGAATCCTGCACAAAGATTTCCAAATACCTTGTTATTTCTTCAAATAATTCCAACAGATTTGTCAGGCATGATTTTCCCTTGAGGAAACCATGCTGACTATAGCCTATTTTATCATGTGTCCCGAAACCACGTGTTAACAATCGACTCCAACATCTTCCAAATCACTGAGGTCAGACTAACTGACCTATAATTTCCTTTCTTCTGCCTCTTTCCTGTCTTAAAGAGTGGAAAGACATTTGCAATTTTCCAGTCTTCCGGAACCATTCCAGAATCTAGTGATTCTTGAAAGATTATTACTAATGCCTCCACAATCTCTTCAGCCACCATCTGCTCCAGGTGACTTATCTACCTTTCAGTTTCTGAAGAATCTCTCTAGTTATGGTAATTTTGCACACTTCATGACTCCTGACACCTGGCACTTCCACCATACTGCTCGTATCTTCCACAGGGAAGATTCTTGCTTGTTTCACTAGAACTTCAGTGGTTTGAGAAGGTTGCTCACAGCACCACTTAAAGGGATTGAGAGATGGGTAATCAATCTGGAGTTAATATATATGTAGCATCCAGATAAAAAATATCCACTGTTGTTTCCTAGTTCTAAGTACTCCTCTCCCGACTCCCATCATCTTTACGTTCCCCTCTTCTCAGTGCATTTACCTTAACACCCAGGAGCATGCCAATACGTCACCTATAGCAAGGGGCTCCTTATTGCCAAAGAGAAATATTCCCATTGTTTTGGTTGTGTTTGGGTAGTTGTTAGGCCTGTATTATTATAAGCTGCATTATAATTTTGATGACCTGTGCCTTATGTTGGTAACTCAAGGTAAGTTCACTTCCCCCATGTAATCTCCGACCTCATTTAAAATTGGGGTTTCCATTGTGTGGGGTAATACTTCACTGCATTCAATACCAGATACCACAGTTTAATTCAAGCAACACACACACAAAATGCTGAAGGAACTCAGCAGACCAGGTAGCATCTATGGAAAAAAGTACGGTTGACGTTTCGGGCCGAATCGTCGACTGTACTCTTTTCCATAGATGCTGCCTGGCCTGCTGAGTCTCTCCAACATTGTGTGTGTGTTTGTGTGTGTGTGTGTGTGTGTGTTGCTCAGATTTCCAGCATCTGCAGATTTTCTCTTGTTTGTGATCACAGTTTAGTTCATGCTTAAGAATAAACAAATTAGACCGGAAACTTTAACCTGGTTCACATTCCACAGATCTTGCCTGACTTACAGAGGGTCTCTAGCATTTTCAGTTTTTGTTTCAGATCTCCTGCATCTGCAGTTTTTTAAATAAATTTTCATACTGAAAAATAGATAGTTGGATAAAATGTAGTGAAAGTGCATCATAATTCATTATAAGATATATCATTGTACTGTTCAAAGGCAACATAGATAAAAGTATCAGAGAAAAAATGATGCATGTTGAGTTTTGGAGGAATATCAGGATACTCAGTAGAATGTAATCAATACTCCATTCCATCGAACTATAGATAAACAATAATGGGTATGAACTGTGAGTTGACAATTTAAATATTTTTGAACTGCAATTGTAAAATTGAAGGGATTCTAGTCCCCTTTGTGTAAATCCAGTGGTTTGGCGCACATAAGCCAAAAGAAGCTTAACATGCAAGTCATCTCCAGGTCAAAACAAAATAATCAGTTGGCAAAAGACATGCAAACAAGGCATCTGGTAACAATTAAAAGACAGCCTGTAAAGCATAGAGCTTTGCCTCTGTAATGGAATGAATCGTTACTGAAGGAGATAAGTTAGGTGAGAGGAAGTTACAGTTCGTTGACCATCTACTAAAGAGTTGATCAATGGCACCTTTAAAGAGGCTGTAAAGTTGTTAAACAGCATGTTTTCAATTGTAAAGCAGAGCGTTCATATCTCTGAATAAATGAACTTCATATTGTGTTGATACAGATGTGACTGCATCGGTCTCTCTGAGTTACAAATCCAGAACTTAAAATCTGTAGTTTCCCACAGGCATGTCCCAGACAAAGGAATTATAATTACAAACACTTTCAGATATTTTCTAATGAAACATTTTAATTTATTTACCAAATATGCTTGAAACAATTTGTAGATTGTAATAATAAATATTAAAGTCGTAGAGTTATATAGTGCTCAAAGACAGGCCTCTAGCTCAGCACGTCCACACTGATCAGCAAGTACCTGTTCACACTATTGCAATTAATCAGCATGTGAACTACATCCTTGGCAGTTCAAGTGTTGATAAGGAGCAAGGTATATTTCCAATGTCATGAGAGCACCCACCTCCACCGCCTTTTCAGGCAGAGTGCACCAGATTCCAAACACCCACTGAATGGGAAAAAAAAACATTCTGGTTGCACATTAAAATTATGACATGATTCACACTTTAATGTTCAGATTTATTTATCACATTACATCAAAACATACAGTACACGTCAGCAACCAACCAAGGTTGTGCCGGAGACAGCCCACTAGTGTCACTACACGTTCCTTCCTGCACACCTGCGATGTCCTCTCCATCACCGGTTTGACCCAGAACATCACCCTAGTCTTCGACTACCAGAGTAAGCAAAGGACATCGGGGAATGGATCAGTGAGCAGCTTGATGCTCAGTGTATAACCACAGGGGGAGTGGGCCAAATTAAACATCTGCAGAAGGATTGAAGTCAATGATGGAGATGACATGACAAAATGTCACAAGTTGAAATATAAGTGACAAATATTAACAATGGAAGTGCTGAGAGCAGCAGAACTAGGGAAGGAATCATGTGCAACTGAGGCATCTACTAGCCTATCCAACTACACTAGAGGATCTATAAACACACTCTAAAGTGTTCTCTTCCTCCACGCCACTCGGCATCCACTAACCCCTGGAATTTAACTGGTTAATATGATAGAGCATCTGTGATTGGTTCCTGTTGCCTGCTCACACCGGTGTTGGCTGACTTGTGCCACACCTTCGTTTTCAAATTCCCTCCCTTGCTTTCAAATCCCCTCATGGTCTTGCTCCACCATAACAATGTGGTCAGTTTTCTGTCCCACAGCTTTCTAGGTATCTGTATGCTTCCTGCTTATCCCTGATTGTAATTGCAACATCACAAGCTGCTGTGGCTTCAGCTGTTAAACCTGAGAATGATTAATGACTCAGAAGAGAGTTGTTGTGCTTGTTCTAGCTGAAAAAAAGAGTTAACCAGCCTTATCCCATCCTCCAGTGCTCAATTCATAGCCCTGTGGGTAATAATCACTTCTATTATCAAAATCAGAATCAGAATCAAATTTAATAGCACTGACATATGTCGTGAAACAGACATATGTTTTAAACAGCAATACAGTGCAATACATTTTTAAAAAGCTATAAATTACAGCATGATATCCAGTACCTTGCAAAAGTCAGGCACGTGTAAAAAATTCTGTAAAGCAAAGACGCTTTCAAAAATAATGAAATGCAAATTTCTAAATATCAGAAAAATTACTATAAAGAGCAGTTAACAGTAAAAAAAATCAAATCAATATTTGGTGTGACCACCCTCTGCTTTTAAAACTGCATCAATTCCCTTATGCAGTTTTATAAGAGAATCGGCTGGTAGGTTTTTCCAAGCATTTTGGAGAACTTGTTCTAAAATGGCGCTACCGTTCATGAGCGACAGCTTTCTGATAGTCAGAAAGCTAAGAAATCTGACTAAAAACATCATTGAAACTAGCTTTTCTGAGGTAAACTGTGTTAAATTATCGCAGCAAACAGTGAAGGGGTGAACAATGGCGAGGTGAGTTTGGGGCATGAGCCTAGCTGGTGTGTCACAGAATCATTGCAGATGGTATTCCAATGCTCGTATGACTGGCTCAGGAGCGATGTTGGATCACTTTGGGTGCCAAAAGCTGAAGTCGTGGCATGGGCAGAGGAGATTGGCTGCCCTTACAACTGGCCCGGGTGCGAGATTGGATTGCTGTGGGCGCTGAGCTGGTATGTAGAGCTTGAGAGCAGCTTCAGGGCTGGGTGACAAAATCTGGGCCCAGAGTGAGTCACTGGGAAGTGTGGTCTAGGCTCGGATCCTTTTGCAGCAGCAGTGCCCAGGTCCCAGCGTGAGGTACGATACACTGTTTAGACAATTTAAATGTCGGCCCAGATCAGAGGCGAGACCTGATTTTTCACGCTCTCCATGATCTTCACTTCTCTTTTCGGGGCATCAAAGCCTTTCACTGTCTATTTTTTGGTCAATTTAAATGCCAGCCCAAATAGACTGGAAAGACAGGGTGTCAGTTTGGACGAGAGCCGATTTCGCTCGTTCACCATGATGGTCATCTCCATCGCATTGAGGCTATGAAGACTGCCCCAGCTGCTGAGCTCCGTGCACAAGCGATGATGAACTGACAAGCGAGGCTTTGGGCCTATGCAGGCTTCAGACCTGAGGACTCAAATTTGGTTCAGAATGCTGTTGTTTGTTTCAATTGTTTGCACAATTTATATTTTTTCTTTCTCTTGCGCATCGAGTGTTGGTCTTTAATTTTTATTTTTATTCTTTTTTTCTTTAATTGGGTTCTTCCACATTTCTTGCTTTGTGGTTACCCGTGAGCAAGCAAATCTCAAGGTTGTATAATTTATAATTCTTGGATAATAAATGTATTTGAATCTTGAATCCTGACTTTGGCTATCTCATTTGCTTCTTGTCTCTCCAGGTAATCCCAGAGACCCTCGATAATGTTGAGATCAGGCTCTGCGGAGGCCACACCGTCTGAAGCCATATAAAAAATCTAGAATGCCAAAGACCTTTGCACAGTACTATATACACACAGTATATGTACTGTATACATACATACATACACACACATATGTATGTATGTGTGTGTGTATATACAGTATATATACACATATGTGTGTGTGTGTGTGTATACTGTATATATTAAATAAATAGTGCAAAAAAAAGGAAAAAAATAGTGAGGTAGTGTTCACGGCTTGGCTCTTTGTCCATTCAGAAATTTGAAGGTGGAGGAGAAGATACTTTTCCAAAAGTGTTGAGTGTGCGTACTTTTTTTCTGTGTTCTCTAGATTTTTGACCCTTTGCTGAGAAAAGAAAGAATGTCAATCCTATTTTACTCTAGCGAATCTGCTCACAATTTTAAATACATCGATTTAGACTCCTTTCAACATCCTCGCACCAAAGAAAACAAACACAGCCTATCCATTCTTTTCTAAAGTGTTCCAGTCCTGGCAAAATCCTCCTGAATCTCCTGTTCTCCTGCTCTAGTGAAACCACATCTTGCTGGTGATGCGATAACCAGAACCGTACACTCACATAAAGAAGTGGTCCAACTAGTTTTACAAACTGTTCTAGCATATCCTGCCTGATCCCAGCAAACAGAGGAAACAACCGCATCTTAGTTTCAACCGCATCAAGGTGATGACCCTTCCACTCCCTCAGAGATACTCTCCAAGGTCCTCCTTACCATCCACACCACTCAGCATCTCCATCCCCTTGAATTTAATTCCTAAGCCTGCCTATTCTGCTACTTCACCATTCTCCTCATACACATTGCTTTGATAAGCTTCCAGTCCTCGTTCTTAACAGCGACTTGTGATGATATTCTTGCGGGGTGTACAGAACATATTGCAATGTTAAAGTTATTACTGTAAGTGGAAGGTATCTGGTTGCTGTTGGATGCAATGAGAATTAGCAATTAACAGAGGAGAGAAAAGTCCGGCAGTTGCGAGCAGGCCGTGTTTCTGCTGTATCGGTGGACATGAGTGTGATTTTGTACTGGAGAGACAGTGCAGAAGTTCAATGTGAGGAGAAAGGGAAGACTCTAGCCTGCAGTTACACGATCCAGTGGAGAGAGATAGAGGCAGCCATGCCAGCACCCCAAAGTCATTGCTATGGTCAGTCACTAAGCTCTGGTGGATTTGTTGATGCATAATCTTGGTCTCTAATATTCCAGCTGCCTCCCTCAAAGTTGGCAGTAAGACTGTTTTAGGGATATTATGTATTTAAGTGCTCAAACTGATCAGGAGTGTTATATCACAAAGTGTGGCAAAAAGTGTTTAAGTGTCACACCTGCAATTCTGGCAAACGATGCTGGTAGAGCAGGCCCCAGGAAAAGCACTCCCTGCAGCAATGGAATAAATCTCTGCAGCCCTAATAATTGTGCATCTTAGAAAATATCTCTGCTTGACCCATCAGAATCAGATCATTTGCTTCAGTTTACTCACCCAGTGGAACCTATGTTGAATCTAACAGGGTGTTTTTCTTGGGTGGCGTGGTTACACGGGACTTGGTGCTGCTGCCTTACAGCTCCAGGAATCCAGATTCTGTCATGACTGACTGCGCGGAGGTTGCATGCTCACTCTCTGACTGCATGCTAGTCTGGTTTCCTCCCGCATCCCAAAGTCATGCTGGTAGTTACTTGGCCACTCTTTGGTGTACGTTAATGGAAAAGCAGAAACAAAAAGAGAGTTGACGGATTTGTGTGAGTTGCGCCATGTTGAAAAATAAAGAGGGGGAACTGGGACAAGTGGTAGGCGGCATAGGGCTGATGGGTTGAATGACCTCCTACTGCATTCCTGGAGTCCCAGAATACATTGCATAAACAAATGTAAGAGCTCCTCCTAGTGGGATGAAATTGCACTGTTGTAACTCAGATTCATTCACCACAACACTTCAGAAGAGAATTTTTATAACTATTTCGAACGGTGCCATTAAGCTAAGTGCTAATAATGATCACTGGTGCACAAATACTGCACATGATGATGTGCACGTGGCTCTACATTATAAACGAAAATGATGACCCTAGGTAGAACATGAGGACACATATTTCATCTATAGTCTCCTGACCCAAATACTTCTGCTAGTTGTCACGGGTAGCAAATGCTATAAATAGAATGAGACCCTCATTCATTCAAACAGACCTCTATTGATGATTTTAAAAAATTGCCGTTTACATCAAAGGATGATTGTTCACAAGAAGAGAGCACTTGTTCGTCAGATGATCTATGAACTCCATAGTTTGTCTCCAACAGTGTGGGTAACTCACATTGTTTCCATGTCAGTAATACATCGTGTGTGAGTGCTGCTTGAGTGTGTTTCTGGTGATCTTGAACCTAAAACACTGTATTTTGTAAATAACCATTGTTGTACATGCACAATCCACCAGTATGCTCTTTTCCCCAACTGTTCTCCAGCAAATAAATCCTACATAACCTCAACCAGCTCACAGCAGATTGTCTGAACAGCTTCTGCAAGATCCCAGATTAGCTCTGGGCCCTCCATAAGTTTAATGGTCTCCCTTTGGAGTGCTTTGATGTTGCTTGGTGGGTGGAAGATGCTGACGCTTTTTGCTGAAATGGGCGGGGTAGGGGGGAAGGGGAGGTTGATACATTGATGCTTGCTGCTGCTTGCATGAGGAGAGGGGGAGAGGGGGCTTTCGGGTTCAAACACTTTTCTGTCATTCATTCTTTTGGGGTCCTCCGGTTTTTTGTGGATGTCTGCAAAGAAGGTATTTCAGGTTGTATAATGTATACACTCTCTGGTAATAAACAGAACTATTTCAGTACCAGCAGCCCGAGTTCAATTCCACTGTAAGGAGCTTGCGCATTCTCCTTATGTCCCCGTGGGATTTCTCCGTGTGCTCCAGTTTTGTCCCACATTCCAAAAGGTACACAGTTAGTAGTTTAATGGGTCTCATGGGTGTAATTGGGTGGCCTAGGCCCATTGGGCCAGATGGACCCATTACTGAGCTGCACCTCCAAATAAAATGAAATAAAATAAATAAATGCCTTCCTGCTCCCTAACACTCTCTCCGCATGTTAGGAAACCACTATAGAATTACAAATTTTACAGAACTTTCAGTTCAGTTAATAAGTGCCTACACAAGCCCTCCCACTCTACTTTATCTGACTTAGATAAATAAGAACTCTGGTGTGCTGACCTTGTGGTTAAGTTACTGGGACATCGATCTGGTTGCGTGAGTTTAAATCCCAGATAAGGAGTTTAAAATTCCAAATAATATTTTTAAACAAACAAGTTTATGGAGCAATAAACTATCAGAATGCGTTAAAAAATCTATCAGCTCAACTTTTGTTTTTCAGAGAAGGAGGTCTGCCCTGTCTGCTCCTTGTCTGAATCCAACCTCCCCAGTGTAAGGTAATTAATATAGCCAATTCGCATCCTTTTCATGCTTTGTATTTTATTTAGATCAACTGCACAATGCAATCATAGCTGATTGCACATTCTACAAACTAAGAGTAAATAATATCCTTTTGAAATTATCACTGGTATTTTATTCCATATAGCACCTTCAGTACTGTTATTTATTAGTGAGCAATAGCAGCATCTAGTCAAATATGCATTCATACATAATCAAGTCACTTTGAATATACTGTAGATTGGTGGGAAGTGCAGACATAAATTAAATTGCAGAAAAAAATCAGCGACTCAGTAGCAATGGTGCAGGCAAAGGAATGGTGGGTCTTCTGAGTTATTGAATTCTCTTCCCCTTTGTTCACTTATTCTTTTCTACAAGCTCCTCCCCCCAAACTTGTTACCTATATTGATTGACCTCTTCCACCTGGATCTGTCTTCTTATTATTCACTTTCCTATCCACCCAGTTTTCTCATTTCTTCTTCCTTTCTTCATCTTCACTGCCCCGCACAATATGTCCATCAGCCCACCCTTTTCTGGTTGCATCTGTCACCTGACAGCTTCTGTCTCTCTCCTCACCCTCTCAGTTCAGTACACTGGCTACCTTCTCTCTACACGCTCAATACTGATGCAAAACCTCGACCCAAAACTCTTTGCATCTGCAGATGTTGCTTTCCTGTTGAGTTCTTCCCGCAGTTGATGTTTTGCCCAGTACTCCCGCATCTGCAGTCCCTTGTGTCCCAATGCAGCAAGCACATTTTCCTTTATAAATATACAACCAGTAATGTACATTGAAATACTGCACAATTCATTTGCTAAAAGAAGCAAATTAAAGAGTTATTTTAATCTATTGAAGAAAACAAAATGTACCATGTGTGATCCAGAAAATGCTCCCTCCATTTCCAGACAAGAGCTGATTAGTTTTCCTAATTAAATTCTGATTAAAATCAATACCATGAAATTTGAATGTAGTAAAGATGCCTTTAACTTCTGAAAGACCTTACGATATCTATTCTGCAATATTATGAGTAATGAATTTAATTTAGAGCTAGCCATGACATCATTGTAAAATTTTAAGACTGGGAATGTAAAGTAGGTACTTTCTACTAATTTGTAGAAAATGGTAAATTCTCTTTAGAGATGATGAAATACATTAAACCTAACTTTTACATTAATGTGATTTTTTTAAAAATGTAAGCTTGCAAGGCCAGTAATTCTCATTTTCTAACCATTGTGCTTACGAAGAAAGACTCGCATAGCTCTAGTACAATTTCCGACGCCTTATAGACAGTGAGATGCTTTTATGGCGTTGGTGGTGTTTGTCCTGTGTCGTGAAATACGGAACGAGGTCTCAGAAGTGTATAGGATGTCAAGGGTCATTGCTTTTGCTAGACCATGAGCTTTTTGCCAGGCCTTGATTTTCAAATACATTTTCCTTAATCAAACAAAGATGTGTGAGTGTGATGAAGAACATCCTTAACGTTGTCTGAGGGTTGGCTGTGAAGATACGGAAATGGTTTGTATTTTCCAGAGTCTTGCCATGAACATTTATTGTCAGAGGATAGCTTGGGGCGGGTAGAGGATCTGGGTTTTGTGGATGCTGAGTGTAAGACTTAGCCTGTCATATGTTTTTGTCAACAAGTTGGTAACATCTTGGAATTTTGCAGATAATGCACCAGCTCAAGCATTACCAGCACAATGACTGGTTAGGATCATGGTCTGCGTGCTGTTAAGGAATAAACATCAGATGAAGACAAATTTTTGTACACAGTTGAATTTCAGATTTATTTATCACATGTACATCAAAACATACAGTGAAATACGTTGTCTGTGTTAACAGCCAGCACACTCACAGATGTGCTGGGGGCAGGCCACAAGTGTTGCCACAGATAAGTTTGCCAACCTAGCATCCCCACAATGTTCAGCAGAACAAAGGCAAACAACAACAAGAGCAGCAGAACAAAATGAGGCAACAACAGCAACCCGAGGACAGGCCTCCAGTCCTTGGCCCAGACACTAAGACTTGTAAACGTCAGGCCTCCAACTTCAGACTTAATCCCAGTAATCGCAGATCACAAGTTTGACATTCGAGCTTTGACTTGCGGATTCACGTATTTAGGCCAATGGCGAGAGTAGAAGCGACAGGCTTCGGCTCGGAAGAGGCATCAGCTCTGTGTAAAGCATCTGTTAAGGTTTCCTTTTTGTTTTTTCTCCTCTCTTACTGTACCATTTAAATGGCTGTGGTGTGCTCTTCATGCCAGATGTTGGAGAACTGGGAGACCCAGAGCCTCCTGGGGAACTACTTCTGTGTGAAGATGCATCCGGCTGCAGCTCCTTGAAGACTGTGTTAGGGATATGCAGAGTTAACTGGATGACCTTCAGCTTGTATGGGAGAGTGAGGACATAACTAATCAAAGTTACAGGGACATAGTCACCCTGAAGCTGCAGGAAGCGAATAGCTGGGTGCCTGTCATGAGAAATGGAATTAGGCAGTTAGAACAGAGCACCCCTGTGGCCATTCCCCTCAAAAACAAGTACTGTATACTGCTTTGGATATTTTTGTGGGGGATGACCTCCTGGGAGAATGCCACGGTGACTGGGCTACAGGCACTGCGCATGGGTCTGTGGTGTAGAAGGGAAAGAGAGAGAAAACGGGAACAGTGGTGATAGAGGCTCAACAGGAGGTTCTGTGGACGTGAATGGGACACCCAGATGGTATGTTGCCTCCCAGGTGCTAGGGTCAGGGATGTCTCTGATCGTATCCATAACATTTTGGGGAGGGAGGGGGAGCAGCCAGATGTCTTGGTACATATTGATACCAATGACATAGGAAGGAAAAGCAAAGAGGTCCTGAAAAGATCATTTAGAGAGTTAGGTAGAAAGCTGAGAAGCAGGACCTCCAGGGTAGTAATTTCTGGATTGCTGTCTGTGCCACGCGCCAGTGAGGGTAGAAACAGGATGATTTGGCAGAGAAATGCGTGGTTGAGAAGCTGGTGCAGGGGGCAGGGCTTCAGGTTCTTAGATCATTGGGATCTCTTCTGGGGAAGGTATGACCTGTTCAAAAGTGATGGACTGCACCTACACCCGAGGGGGACCAACATTCTCGCGGGCAGGTTTGTTAGGGCTGTTGGGGAGGGTTTAAACTAATTTGGCAGGGAGGTAGGAACAGGAGTGAAGGGACTCAGGAAAGGACGATGGTAAAAGAGTAAAGATAGCCTGCAGTCAGATTGTCAGAAGGGACAGGCAGGTGATCAGGGGTGTATCTATGGAAAATAACGCCTATGGCAAGCACTGAAATTGCGCCCCTGTCCAAACATCTGACACCCATCTTTTAGGTTACCATAATATCAGCTCAAAAATACAAGTCAAGCTCATTAATCTTTTAATTAACAAATGATGACACTACATGAAAATTATAACTGCACCTTCCTTGCTTTCACTGATGCAAATTGGTCTATGATGTGATCAAAGTCAGTTTTTTCAGTTTCCTCTCTTTCTACACCCAGCAGAGCAAGATCACAGAGTCTGCCTTGACCCATGGAGGCTCTCAAATACAAAAGTGTTAGTTTTAACTTGCTGAATGATCTCTCACAGCTGGCGATGGAAACTGCAATGGTTAGCATTATCTGAATAGCAATGCGAAGATTGGGGAAGACGCTCTCATCTCCATACTGAACAACAAATTCAAGAAGCTCTTCAGGTCTTGATATTTTTATGTTGACCCGCGTTGATAGCAATATTCTGCAATCAAAATTTCTTCATATAGCTGCTGTCCATCAACATCAGAGCTGTACAATTTGCCCAAATTTTCGCACTTCTTCTTTAGGTCGTTACTGTCGGCGCCGTAACACAGTCCCTCGACATCAAGAAGGAACCCAAACTTGGCGTCAGTGTCGTGCAAATGAGTGAACCTTTTGTCCATTTCTCTGTGAAGATGGTCGAGTGTTCCCTTCATGACTCTTCCCATTTCCTCCTTAGCTATTAACCCAGCATCTCGAGTTCTCATCAGCCATTTGTTTCTTTCGTCTCTGACGTCTTTCAACTTCAATATTCCATTCTTGACAGAGACCGACTCCTTTTTCGAGTGACTCACTGACCAACACTTCTCTTTCATCATAAAAATGATCTCAGGGGGCTTTCAAATCCAGGGCAGCATCATGGAAGTTCATGCTAGGATCCTGCAGCCTCTTTTGAATACGGTAAATGCAAATACGTAGTTTGTTCCGAAATCCTAGCAAAATCAGAAAATCATAACTCAACATACGGTTGTACAGCTGCCTTACGTCACTTCTTGTTTCACTGGTCTCGTTTTCATTGTCTATCATGTCCTGGAGAACTTGAAGTATCTCCTCAAGGTACTTGTTGATGGGTTTCACTGCTTCTGTCCTTGCACTCCACCTGGTTTCGGACTCCGAGTTAACAACCACAGGCACAGCGTTTTTGAGTTTTTCACAGTGCTGTGTTGAACGCGAGAAAAACACGTGGAGAGCTTCGATGGTTTCAAAAAACGTGACCATCATTGTATCCTGCTTGGAGATCCATTTCGTCCTTCTCTAGCTGTTTCAAGATGTCTTCAACCAAGCTCTCAGCAACCTTCTGGCTTATCTAGATAAAACCAAGGAAGAACTCTCTAACACGGACTGTTTTCCTCTCAAAATCAATTTCCACATACCTCACATACTTCTGACATTTGCTCATAGTGTGCCTGATCAGGAGTTGAGTCAAACATGAGACCATAGTATTTGGCTTTACGAATGTTTCTCAGTAAACTCTGGCGAACAGTGGATGCCATTATGTGGATGAATTCATTCTGGACACCCGGTGAAAGATAAGACATGGATCCAGGATGACTTTCCAAATGAGTGAGGTGTTCTTTTATGACAGGGTCAAAGATGCCCAGTAGTTTCAGTAAGCCAAGGAAATTTCCCACATTGGAGTCATCGTCTAGTTGAAGTGACTCCCTGTGTCTTCGCAAAGCCAGGATCTGAGTCGCAAGGAATTTTCTGCAGTGAAGGATTCTCGTCAAGATACAGGTACACATTCCTTTATCCGAAATTCTGAAATCCAAAAAGCTCCGAAAACCAAAGTTTTTCCGCCAACAGCTGACGTCACTCAGGTGTGACGTGGCAGCACTAGCAGAGGCTGCCAGACGTCAGTTGTGGCTCAGCACTCGTAGTGGTTTCACGTGAATTTGCTGTTCTCTGATATGTTGCGTTCACTGTTGACTTTGTGTTTAATTTCACTGTGAAAATGTCAAAAAGAGCTGCAGATACCCCTATGGGTAACAACAAGAAAAAGAGAAGGAATCATCTATCATTATCAATAATGCAGAAAGTGGAGGTATTGCAGAAACCTGATCGCCATATGTCTGTGTGGCATCTTACTAAAGAAATTAGTGTTGGAACTACCACTGTATATGATTTAAATAAACATAAAGACAAGTTACTGAAGTTTTATAGTGACAGTGACGTTCTACATTTATTCCAATAAGTCATTTACCCTGTGTTTGATTCGGTTCATTTGAAGCTGTATATTTTTATGTTTTATTGAATGTTTTTGTTGGAAATAAAATTTCTTCTTGTCATTATTCCCTAAACAATACAGTATAATAACTATTTACATAGCATTTACATTGTATTAGGTATTATAAGTAATCTAGAGATGATTTAAAGTATACAGGAGGATGCGCGTAGGTTTGGTGTGCCGCTGGGTCCTAAAGTCCACCGCACTGAGCCAAGTTAAATAAGGGACTTGTGCATACATGTTTTTTGGTATCGGGTGGGGGGGGGGGTCTGAAATCCAAAAAATTTTGAATTCTGAAATGCAACTGCCCCCAAGGATTTCGGATAAGGGATTGTGGACCTGTATCACGCCACTTCTGCTTTTCCTTCTCAATCTGTGACTGAAATACGGCGTCAATAACTCCTCTGTTTCCAGCTAAATTTCTTTCCATTTGTTTCCACTGTGTGAAGCATTCTCGATGATTCTTGGCATTTTCATGAACACTAATCCTTTCAGATGCTTTCCACTGGTTGAATCCACTTTCCTGCTCCAATGAGGATTGATGGTCTGACCGAGAATAGAGAAGACAACAGATACAAATGCAGACTTTTTAGAAGGGGAATAGATCAGCCATGTGCGAGTCACTTCCTCACCATGACCATTTCCCAATTTCCTCTTGAACCAAGTTTTGTTCATTGAGCAGTTATTTGTTGGTATGATAGGCCCCTCACTGTTCTGGAAATACTTCAAACCCAGCTTTATTACTTCTGTTCTCAACGTGTCAGGCAGAATTGCTTTTCCAGTATCCTTGTTGAACTTCAGAAGTCCAATCTCATGCTGTTCAATCACTTCTGGTATGACAGTTCGAGGCTCTTTGACACCATCCAGTTCACTAGGTTCAGTGTTGTCAGGTTCAATCTTGTCAGGTAAAATCTCGTCAATAAACTCAACATCACCACCACCACCATCGTCTAAGAAATAAGGTGGATGACCTTGTTGCACGATTACAGATTGCAAGGTATGATGTTGCGGCCATCACTGAATCGTGGCTGAAGGATGGTTGTAGTTGGGAGCTGAATGACCAAGGTTACATGTTTGTATACCGGAAGGGATAGGAAGGTAGGCAGAGGGGCTGGGTGTGGCTCTGCTGGTAATGAATGGCATTGAATCAGTAGAAAGATGTGACATAGGATTGGAAGATGTTGAATCCTTGTGGGTTGAGTTAAGAAACTGCAAAGGTAAGAGGACATTGATGGCAGTTATATACAGGCCTCCCAACAGTGGCTGGGAGGTGGACCACAGGTTACAATAGGAAATAGAAAAAGCATGTCAAAAGGGAAATGTTATGGTAGTCATGGGAGATTTTAAACATGCAGGTCGATTGGGAAAATCAGGTTGGTAATGGAGCTCAAGACAGTGAGTTTGTTCAATGCCTAAGAGAGAGCTTTTCAGAGCAATTTGTTGTTGAGCCAGCTAGGGGATCAGCTATACTGTATTGGGTGTTATGTAATGAACCGAAGCTTAGGGAGCTTAAGGTAAAAGAACCCTTAGGAACCAGTGATCACAATATGATTGCGCTCAGCTTGAAATTTGATAGGGAGAAAGTAAAGTCTAATTTCAATGCAGTATTTTAGTGGAGTAAGGGAAATTACAGTGGTATGAGAGAAGTAAATTGGAAGGAGCTGCTGGCAGGGATGTCAGCAGAGCAGCAATGGTGTATGTTTCTGAGAAAAAATGAGGAAGGTGCAGGACACCTATATTCCAAAAAAGAAGAAATATGCAACTTGTAAGATGGTACAACCATGGCTGACAAGGGAAGTCAAAGCCATTGTAAAAGCAAAAGAAAGGGCATACGACAAAGCAAAAATTAGTGGGAAGATAGAGGATGGGAAGTGTTTACAAACCTACAGAGAGCAACTAAAAAAAATCATTGGAAGGGAAAAGATGAAATATGAAAGCAAGCTAACAAACAATATTAAAGTGAATAGTAAAAGTTTTTTCAAGTATGTTAAAAAAAAGAGAAATGAAATTGGATATAGGACCGCTAGAAAATGAGGCAGGAGAAATAATAATGGGGGACAAAGAGATGGCTGATGAACTAAATGAGTATTTTGCATCAGTCTTCACCTGGAAGACACTAGCAGTATGCCAGATTTTGTAGTGTGTGAAAGAAGAGAAGTGGGTACGGTTACTATTACAAGAGAGAAGGTGCTCAAAAAGCTGAAAGACCTAAAGGTACACAAGTCATCCAGACCAGATGAACTGCACCCTAGGGTTCTGAAAGAGGTAACGTTAGAGATTGTGGCGGCATTAGAAATGATCTTCCAGAAATCATTGGACTCTGTCATGGTGCCAGAGGAATGGAAAATTGCAAATGTCACTCCACTCTTTAAGAAAGGAGGAAGCAGTAGAAGGGAAATTATAGACCAGTTAGCCTGACCTCAATGGTTGGGAAGATGTTAGAGTCAGTGGTTAAAGATGAGGAGATGGAATACTTGGTGACACAGGACAAGATAGTACAAAGTCAGTATGGTTTCCTTCAGGGAAAATCCTGCCTGACAAACCTGTTGGAATTCTTTGAGGAGATTGCAAGTAGGATAGATAAAGGGGATGTAGTAGATGTTGTATATTTGGACTTTCAGAAGGCCTTTGACAAGGTGCCATACATGAGGCTGCTTACCAAATTAAGAGCCCATGGTATTACAGGAAAATCACTAACATGGTTAGAACATTGGCTGATTGATAGGAGGCAGGAAGTGGGAATAAAAGGATCCTTTTCTGGTTGGCTGCCAGTGACTAGTGGATGTTCCGCAGAGGTCAGTTTTGGGACCACTTCTTTTTATGGTGTATATAAATGATTTAGATGATAAAATAGATGGCTTTGTTGCCAAGTTTGCAGATGATACAAAGATTGGTGGAGGGGCAGGTAGTGTTGAGGAAACAGGTAGGATGCAGAAGGACTTAGACAGTATAGGAGAATGGGCAAGAAAGTGGCAAATGAAATACAATGGTGGAAAATGCATGGTCATGCACTTTGGGAGTAGAAATAAATGTGTGTTTTATTTCCTAAACGGGGAGAAAATCCAGGAATCTTAGATGCAAAAGGATCATGTTTGCTGTTGTGTGCTGGGGCAGCAGGCTGAAGGTAGCAGACACCAAAAGAATCAACAAACTCATTCGTAAGGCCAGTGATGTTGTGGGGATGGAACTGGACTCTCTCGCGGTGGTGTCTGAAAACAGGATGGTGTCTAAGTTGCATGCCATCTTGGTCAATGTCTCCCATCCACTAGATAATGTACTGGGTGGGCGCAGGAGTACATTCAGCCAGAGACTCATTCCACCGAGATGCAGCACAAAGCGTCATAGGAAGTCATTCCTGCCTGTGGCCATCAAACTTTACAACTTCTTCCTTGGAGGGTCAGACACCCTGAGCCAATAGGCTGGTCCTGGACTTATTTCATAATTTACTGGCATAATTTACATATTACTACTTAGCTATTTATGGTTCTATTACTATTTATTATTTACGGTGCAACTGTAACGAAAACCAATTTCCCCCGGGATCAATAAAGTATGACTATGACTATGACTATCACTTGGGACTCCTTGTGCAAAACACTCTGAAAGTTAACTTGCAGGTAGAGTCGGTGGTGAGGAAGGCAAATGCCATGTTAGCATTCATTTCAAGAGGTCTAGAATACAAGAGAAAGGATGTGATGCTGAGGCTTTTAAGGCACTGGTGAGGCCTCACCTCGAGTATTGTGAACAGTTTTGGGCCCCTCATCTTAGAAAAGATATGCTAGCATTGGAGAAGGTCCAGAGGAGATTCCAAAAATGAAAGGGTAATCATACAAGGAACGTTTGATGGCTCTGGGTCTGTATTGTCGGAATTCAGAAGGATGAGGGGGAATTTCATTGAAACCTTTTGAATATTGAAAGGCCTAGATAGAGTAGATGTGGAAAAGATTTTTGCATGGTGGGAGAGTCTAGGACAAGAGGGCACAGCCTCAGAATAGAGGGGTACCCTTTCAAAACAGAGATGCAAAGAAATTTCTTTAGCCAAAGGGTGGTGAATTTGTAGAATTTGTCACCACATGCAGCTGTGGAGGTCGTTGGGTGTATTTCAGGCAGAGATTGATAGGTTCTTGATTGGACATGGCATCAAAGGTTACCAGGAGAAAGCCAGGAACTGAGGTTGAGAAGGAGAAAAAAAAAGATCAGCCGTAATTGAATGGCAGAGCAGACTCGATGGGCCAGATGGACCTAATTCTGCTCCTATGTTTATGGTCTTATGGTCTTATGGTCTGTTCCATAGAATGGTGAAGTTAAAGACTTGGTTAAGTAAACATTAGATTAGATTATGAAGACACACAGTCCTCTTTTATTGTCATTTAGTAATGCATGCATTAAGAAATGATACAAAATTTCCTCTGGTGTGATATCACAAAACACAGGACAGACCAAGACTGAAAAAAACTAACAAAACCACATAATTATAACATATATTTACAACAGTGCAACAATACCATAGCTTGATGAAGAAGTCCATGAGCACAGTAAAAGTTCAAAGTCTCTCAAATGTCCCACATCTCACGTAGACGGGAGAAGGAAGAAGAATTCTCCCTGCCATACCCGACCACGGTCCCACTCTGAGTCATCCGAAAACTTCGAGCTCTGATCAGCTCTCCGACACCGAGTACCGAGCGCCATCTCTATCCGAGCGATTCGACCTCCATCTCAGTCGCCAACAGCAGAGAAAGCCGGGGATTTTGAGGTCTTCCTTCCGAACAATTCCCGACCACACAGTAACAATAGCAGCAAACGAGCGTTTCAGAAATCTTTCCAGATGTTCCTCTGTGCTTTCATGTACCTTTTCCATCAAATCAGAATTGTCCATGGCCCCTATTTAACAGATACGATATCATTTTTCACCAGAGGGCTGCACATGCACAGCGCGCTGCTCTCTCTCCTCCCTAGTTATGTAATGGTAATGGAATGTCAGTGGTTCTCGTCTCTGCATTTTCCTTGCAGTTGTCATATAGGTAAGATCATGTTCTGTGCACTTCTAAGTAGACGGAATGCTTACTCTGATTCAGGGAACAGTTCTTCAATCACTGTGAGCAGGCAGTTGAGGAAGACTCTGGTGATTATCTCCCTGTGGTCAGGAGCTCTCTCTGTGGTTACCACAATCAATTTGTCTCCTTCCATGAAGACATCCATGAATGTTACCTCTGGTATAAACTCTTCATCCCAGAATTCAAAGTTCAAAGTTCAAAGTTTAAATTCTGGGATGAAGAGTTTATCCCAGGAAAATTCGGAGGCAACATACTTATGGATGTCTTCATGGAAGGAGACAAATCGATTGTGGTAACTACAGAGACAGCCACATATTTTATTACAATTATGTGTTGAGGCAGTGCAAGGGAAAGCAATAACAGAGTGTGCAATAAGTTCCTGAGAAAGTGCAGTGCGAACAGGCAATAAGGTGCAAGGCTATAAAAGAACTATATTGTGAGATCAGAAGTCCATCTTATGAGTTTGGATTTGGGACCGTCATTGTTTTGGGGTCAAGACCCTTCACCTGTCAGCTAAAATTTTTGGTGGATGGAAAGAGATGCAGGTGTCTGGGCCAGTCGTTGTGAGTCATGGTAAGTGTGGGGGGCAGAGAGGACTTAAACGCACAACCACGCAGTCGGAGTCTTTCCCAGGGTAGAAATGTCAAATACCAGAGGATATGCATGTAAGGTAAGAGGGAGAAAGTTTAACGGAGATGTGTGGAACAAGTTTTTAAAACAGGGAGTGGTGAGTGCTTGGAATGGGCTGCCAGGGGTCATGGTGGAAGTAGATATGATAGCGGCATTTTCGAAGCTGTTAGATCAAAACATGAATATGTAGGGAATGGAAGGATATGGATTATGTATAGGCAAAAGAGATTTAATTTCATTTGGCATTGTGCTCGGAGTGAAGGTTTGGTGTTGTACTTTTGTATCTTCTATGTTCTGTCTCAGCAGAATGAATAGGATCAAGTCAGCCACAGCAGTAGGGCTACTTCAAAACTCCTCAGTGCCCACTGTATATCAACATGGGTAGAGGATGCTGTCTAAGTTGCATGCCATGTTGGTCAATGTCTCCCATCCACTACATAATGTACTGGGTGGGCACAGGAGTACATTCAGCCAGACTCATTCCACCAAGATGCAACACAAAGCGTCATAGGAAGTCATTCCTGCCTGTGGCCATCAAACTTTACAACTCCTCCCTTGGAGGGTCAGACACCCTGAGCCAATAGGCTGGTCCTGGACTTATTTCATAATTTACTGGCATAATTTACATATTACTATTTAACTATTTATGGCTCTATTACTATTTATTATTTATGGTGCAACTGTAACGAAAACCAATTTCCCCCGGGATCAATAAAGTATGACTATGACCACTTGTGGGGCTGGGCTCTTTTCAAAATCTAGACTGACTTTTGCCCTGCCATTTCTTTGCTCTCTGCCCCAACAGCTGACGCTCCTTATTACAGTGTAGGTGGAGGCCATTCCATCCATAGAGTTCATGCTGGCCTCCTATAGTTCAATCCCTTTCTCGTTCTTTATTTCCCTATGGCCTGTAACATAGATTCTCCCACGTGTCCAGCTTTCTTCCTTTGACTCTTTTCCTATGTTACTACAGTTCAAACTCTTTTGTTTTCAAACCTGAAGTATTGAAGAGCAGCCTGAAATGAATGAGAAAGATTTTATTTTTACACGAGCCTTCTTTGTTTGACTTTGTTCCACATGGTCAAATTCATAAACAATCTGATTAGGTCTTTTTTGTGTACCAGAGAGCATTGAAAGAGAGAAAATGAAGCAAAACTGTGGGCAAAAAAAAAAGAAAATCCACAATGTCGTCCCCCAAAAGTCCACTTTCTGTAGACATTAAACCCACATTATATCAATTAGAATATTTTGACCAATTCCCCACAGCCAGCAGATCTCACTTCCTCACTCGCTCTCTATCCCCACCTTTAAAGCAATCAAAATGGCAATTAAATAGGTTTATCTCCCTTTTAATATATTCCCCCCTTTTTCATTCAAAGCAACTACAATAGTGAGTTCTAGGTTAAGATAATGCCAATTGAATAACAGGAGTTTTACCTTGACTTAGTTTGACCTTTCTGCCGTGCATTTGATGGAGAATTTTGGCACATTCATTATTCAGATGACAGGACTTAATTATGCTTGGTTTCTGCCAGAAGCTGAATTCATCACAATGAGGTGTGAACATTACACACCAACATGACATGGGTTATTGATGATTTCCTGTTCTTCATTTCGAACTACTTCACATTACAAATATTTGTTTTGTTGCCTTCAGGTTTTACACTAATGTAACATAGGAAACGTAATGAAACAGAGCTCTTGGAAGTAAATAATGACATAATATTTTCGACACAACATCTACAAGGAACGGTTTAGTATCAGCATCAAAATGGAAGGAATAGTGTGCAATAGTAGTCAGCCGGACAATATCTGGACACAAAGCAATGCAAAGGCCTAACAGGAAGTTATATTGCATAGGGAATCCAGGGTTTGTTTTCTTTTGTTTGGAAAACATCTCACTCAATTTTGCATTGGCCTCAAGGTTCCCACAGTATGGCTACCCACGAGCTCTATAAGTATCAACAGCTTGGCAGAGCTGAAGACAACCCCCTTCATATGTATGTGGCAGGTTCACAAAATATTTTCACGTAAGTTTAGTTGGTGGGAAAATCGTTTCTTGCCAACTAAGATGAATAACTAGCTCCAACCTCATTGCATATCTGACTTGAGCTCAGTAGAAGCTACAGAGAAGTAAAAAACTTGTACTCATATTAAAACACAGGAAAATCAGAGCAGGACTGAGCCACTTAGCCTCTCTAACCTCGCCCCATATTCAATATGATCATGGCTGATCTGTCCCTGGCCTCAGGTTTTCCTCTGTACCATCTCCATATAACCCCTGGTTCCCTGATCTGTCATAAATTTACAAACTTCCTCTTTAACTACTCCAACAATCTAACCAATACAATTCACTAGTGTAGTTAATTCCAGAGTCAGCACTCTCTGCAAGATGTTCCTGAACACGCCAGCTTTAAATAGCCAACGCCCCTCCCACCCCGCCCCATCACCAGTTTTGTTTCACATTCTCAGATCTCCTCACAGGCTTTTAGAGCAATGGACTTCTTCCCAAGGTGAAATCATAAGAAGAGGGTAGAGATGCTGGGCCTCAGACTGCCAGTGTAGCCACAATGGGTGCCTGATCTGGATGAATGAGGCCTCAATTAGGACTTCAGGCTCCACCTGAGTACTTGCTGGTGGAACAATGTGCTCCTCAGGAGGAGAGTGTGATAAAGATCCGAAGAAGGAAAAAGGGAAACCACTTTTCCCTCAATGTTGCAAAAACAAAGGAGCTGGAATGGAGACAGGCATCAACGGATCTGGGGTTGGGAGGGTGAACAGTTTTAAGTTCCTCAGCATAAATATCACCGAGGATGTCACGTGGTCTGTACACACCAGTTGTGTGGTGAAAAAGGCACAATAGCGCCTCTTTCACCTCAGACAGTTGAAGAAGTTTAGCATGGGCCCCCAAATCCTAAAAACTTTCTACAGGGGCACAGTTGAGAGCATCCTGACTGGCTGCATCAGCGCCTGGAATGGGAACTGTACCTCCCTTAATCACAGGACTCTGCAGATAGTGGTGCGGACAGTCCAGCACATCTGTAGTTGTGAACTTCACATGATTCAGGACATTTACAAAGACAGGTATGGAAAAAGGGCCCAAAGGATCATTGGGGACCCGTGTCACCCCAACCACAATCTATTCCAGCTACTACCATCTGGGAAACGGTAGCACAACATAAAAGCCAGAACCAACAGGCTCCAGGACAGCTTCTGCCACCAGGCCATCAGGCTGATTAATTCACGCTGATACAATTGTATTTCTATGTTATATTGACTGTCCTGTTGTACATACTATTTATTACAAATTACTATAAATTGCACATTGCACATTTAGACGGAGATGTAATGTAAAGATTTTTACTCCTCACATATATGAAGGGTAAGTAATAAAGTCAATTCAATTCAAAGGTGGAAGGAGGTCTCAGTTCTGGCCATCATGTGCAGGAGTGTTCTACCTCATATTCAGATTCATGTATTTATCAAAGCCTAAAGTGAAATTCAACATTTGCATTAACACCCAGCACAATCTAAGGTTGTGCTGGCGGGCAGCCCACGATTGGCACCAGACATTCCAGTGCCAAAACCTGTTCCCTTGGTTCCACCTAGTGTTTAGTAACATGATACTTGGCCTCATGCATTGCTGCTGTCTTGTTGGTAAGCCTCAAATGCACTAAAGGTGAATAGAGACTGCTGGTATCTATGTTTCTAATCCACATCACAGATTTCCCAAAGTATTCTGAAATTGGGTCTTGCTGTGTTGGTTATACATTCTTGAGTCAGATTTTCTATTTTCAAATTCCTGAAAGATCCAAGAATCCAGTCGTAATGGCGTTTAATGGTAGAACATTGGCTTGGAATGCTGCGTACTTTCCTTAGGCATGAGTGTTTTAAAACTGGTGTACAGATTGCATTAGCACATTGGAAAGGCAAAATACCTACTTCGGGCAGGCAGCCTAAAACAAATCCTCCCTCAACTCACACCACTCAATCCCTCACCTTGAACTTCAAATAACTTAATGCCATGAAGGCAGCATCAGAGTGGTACTGGAAGTCTACATGAGGTAATGCAATGGGTGTGGTAGAAACAACTAACTTATGTTTAGCCTTTATAGTCTTGCAGCAGTGAGGATGTCTATGTTTTGTGACATCATATGTGCGAAGAGATTAGGTGGTATTTTTAGTGAGTTGGAATTCAAAACAGGATGTCTAGTGAGAACTAATCAGCTGGGAAGCGGAAAACCTTTCATTATCCAAGTTTCCTGTGACTATCGATTGGTGGCGCGTCACTGCTTGTCATAGAGTCATGAAATCCTAGAGCATGGAATGTGGCCGTTCGGCCTAACATACCGATGCCAGCTCTTTGAATGAACATTCTAATCAGCCCCACTTCGCAGAAGATTCACCATAAGCTTACAAGTATTTCTCTTTCAGAATCAGAATCATATGTCTATACAGCGTTTCTTCACCATCTCCTTTAGCTAGAGGCTTCCAGATTACAACATAATAATAGTTTCATCACTCCTCTTGTTTTTTAAATGATGCAGTATGGCCCATCAGGTCTATGCCTGGTTCAAGCTGAGGAATCTCAACATTCCCACTCCCCACCTCTTTACTTCCCTGCACCCCTGCGACTTATTCTCTCTCACATGCCCAACTCAGTTTTGAGTGTGAAAATCAGAATCAGATTCATGATCACTAATGTATTGTATGTCATGACAGCTGTTGCTGTGCAGCAGCTGTACAACGCAAGACTTTAAAACTAGTATAACTTACCACATATTTATTTAGCGCAAAAGGCAAAAAATGAGATCATGTTCGTGGGTTCATGTACCGTTCAGAAATCTGACAGTGGAGAGGAAGAAGCTGTGCTTAAAATGCTAAGAGTGGGTCTTCAGGCTCCTGTTGTGCCTCTCTGATGGTATTTGCAAAAGGGGGGCAGGTCCCAGCAAAAGAGTGTCCTCAATGATGAATGCAGCCTTCTTGTGGCACCAGTTCTTGAAGATGTTCTCAACGGCAGGGAAGATTGTGCCCATAATGGAGCCGGCTGGGTCTACAACCATCTGCAGCCACTTACCCCACTCTGGGGCTAATTTAACCCACCCAGACCATCAACAGAAACAGAACCCTACACGAACACAGGGAGACTGTGTCAGCAGGTATTCCCAGTATTAAAGCTCTAATTATACTCAGTCAGCTTCTTTAGGCAGGCTGTGTTGTTTACAGGTCTGGTAACAGACCCCTAAGGCAGTCACTCTGTTCAAAATTCTTTTATGGGAAGAGAAAATGATCACGAGAATAGCAAAAAAAAAAGATAAAGATGAAAAAAAAACTTAAGGATGCTCTAAGGTCCTGGTTGAAAAAAAAATCAAACATTCCAACCAACTCCAGAGAAGATCTGGTTTATTGAAGAGGAGGATGGATTGAGAACCTGGAATTCACGCAAAAAGATCACACAGAAGGCCAGCAATAATGGTGGAAGGAACCTACTAACCCAGCCTGACAGGCACCTCTTGCTCCATATGAGAAAGTGACTACTAACATAAGACCATAAGGTAAAGGAGCAGAATTTGGCCATTTGGCCCTTTGAGTCAACTCCACCATTCAATCATGGCTGATTTATTTTCCCTCTCAAGCCCATTCACCTGCTTTCTCCACTTCAGTAAACTTTGACAGCCTTACTAATCAAAGTTCAAGGTAAAATTTATTATCAGAGTACATACGTGTCACTACATACAACCCTGAGATACTTTTTTCTGCTGCCATACATAGCAAATCGATAGAACAGTAGTTATAAGCAGTATCAATGAACAACAAACTGTGCAAACGCAAATATAAATAAATAGCAATAAATAACGAGAACTCGAAATAACAGGATAAAGAGACCTTAAAGTGAGACCATCAGTTCTGGGAACACCAGAAGTAGAATGATTAGAGTCATCAGTGAAGAACCTATCAACCTCCCTTTAAATCTACCCAAGCCTTGGCCTTCACAGCTGTCTTTGGCAATGTATTGCACATATTCACCATCCTCTGGCTAAAGAAATTCCTCTTCATCACTGTTCCAAAGGGATTTGCTTCTGTTCTGAAGCTGTGCTCTCTGCTCCTAAACTCCCCCACTATAGGAAATATCCTCTCCACATCCACTCTATCTAAGCCTTTCAACAGTCGCTAAGTTTCAATGAGGTCCCCTCATTATTTTAAACTCCAATGAGTGCAAATCAGAGCTATCAAACACTTCTTGTGTGTTAGCCCTTTCATTCCCAGGATCATTCTAGTAAACCTCCTCTCGACCCTCTCAATGCCATCACATCCTTTCTTAGATATGGGGCCTAAAACTGCTTACAATCAGATACGGGGCTCAAGACTGTTCACAACGGCCTCAGCAACATCTGAGGACCTATGAGTCCTGAAGAAGCATCTCGGCCTGAAAGGTCAATTGTTTATTTTTTTCCATAAATACTGTCTGACCTGCTGAGTTCCTCCAGCATCTTGTGTGTGTTGTTTTCGAACTCCAGCATCTGCAGATTTTCTTGTGCTTGTGACCTATGGAATTGGCTGGAAGAAATAAGAAGGTAATTTGAAACGGATAAACACTAGTACCGTCAGATGAGTAATTCCCTTAAATTTCTTTAGTTTTAGGCAGAAAACACTAAAACTGGTTTAGACTCCGGTCATTAATAATGTATAAGTAGTCCTCGCAGGCTTTTGAAGCTCTGAATTTAGTCTCCAGCTAAGAAATCATGCGCCTGGAGGCAATATTATGCATTGCTGGTACTACGCCAATATGTCAGCTTCGTTGCTAACCTTTAGAATGGTTCCTCTCACTAAACCAGATGACATTTCTGTTCTTCTTTCTATCTATTTCCTTTTCATTCTGCTGAATGCCAAGAAATGTCTCGTTTGTAAGGTGTCATGAAATGTGTATGACCTGTACAGCTGTTAAAGATGGTGATCTTGAGTTGGAGCCCCTAGGCAATGTTTAAACAGATCCCCAGAGACTGATGCAGTGTTCTTGGCACTGCATAGGTATTTTCTTTAAGTTCGTTAAAGACTAAAGCATAATATATCTATCTCAGTAGGACCTCTAGCTGTGGGACAAATTTAGAACCTGCTGAATCAGTGAAAAGGCTCCATGTGATAAACAGCCAAATATGGTATCATGTGTGAAGCTGATTTACTACATTTAATCACCCAGGACAAAGGTACCAGAGAAAAGCAATTTTACTCATTTTGCTGTTTTGAAGCTATGATGAATGTATAATTAGCGTGGCAGCATAGTAGTTTCACAGCACAGTCACTTTGCAGCACCAGCGATCACTAATATGGTTCAATTCCCACTGCCAGCTGTAAGGAGTCTGCACATTCTCCTCATGACCATGTGGGTTTCCTCCGGGTGCTCCAGTTTCCTCCCACATTCCAAGGACACACGGTTATGGTCACTGAGTTTTGGGCATGCTATGTTGGAGCCAGAAGCTTGGCAACAATTGCAGGTTGCTCCCAGCACAACCCTTGTTGACTTGATCTGATGCAAGTTTCGCATTTCACTGGAGTATTTCGATGTTTTGATGTACGTGTGGCAAATAAAGTAAATCTTTAATTTTTCATGTGCAAAGTGCGCAGAAGGAGGAATCTCGCATATTAGGATAACTAAAGGTCGGTACAGCTTTGTCAGTCAAATGCCTTGTACTAAGCTACAGTGTTCTATGTCCTAATAAGTGTATTAAAGAGGTGCACAACTGAAGTCAAAGTTCCTGTGGCTCTCCAGGGTATGCTGATCAGCTTTGCTTTCCCATTCTTCATAAGATTTATGCTGGAAACCATGTGCTAAATTTGGTATGTGTGGGGTCAGTGCTCATTGTTCTGGTGTACTTGTAGGCTCTGTTCCTCCAGCACAGATCAGAGTGCTGCAGGAACAGAACAAGAACTTTATTGCATCCGTTATGCTTTCTTAACATAGTACTCAATAACAGGAAATAATCTTTCCTGGTTGACCTGACAGCAGTGTTTGTTGACTGCAAGTATTGTTGTAAGCAATTGTGCAACAATGGGAGAAATCTTCAGCAAGGAATGACAAAACATATGTAGTAGCAGGTACTAAATTTCTCCAGTACAGCTCTCAAGATATTCTTGGTAGAGCAGGGGTCCAATCCAGCCTGCAGGATGATTTGGGGGAAAAAAAGAGTATATTCATGACCATTTATTATGTATCTGTATGGCAGCCGCTCTCTCTCCCACCGCTGTCTGTGCTGCCTGCTGCACCGGCAGCTTGTTGCGGCAGATAACCACCCGCTGTGCATAAGCACCTACCACCCTGCACTGAAGACCACTAGGGCCCCACTTACATCGTCAGACACAGTATAAACACACAGAGTACTCAGGTAAGTAACACCTGTAACAAGGCTGAGACTGTTTGCTGCTGTGGTTCAAAATGCTTTCCAAGAAAAGAAAAGTTGACATCCAAGGTCGGATATTCAACGATAATTGGAAAGATCGTTTTTTCTTCTGTGAGGTCAACAGCAAACCTGTGTGTCTGATATGCTCATAACAAGTGGCTGTGGCAAAAGAGTACAATATCAAACGACACTATGAGACGTCACACGGAGAAAAATATGAAAGTACGCAGGACGACTCAGAACGCAAAAGGTGAATGAACTTGAAGCAGCTCTGAAGAAACAGCAATCAGTGTCCACCAAAAGTCGAGAGACTCGTGATGGAGCTGTCAAGGCCGGCCATATTATTGTCAACAAAATAGCTGCTGCGTCGAAGCCATACTCAGAGGGGGAATTCATCAAAGCATGCATGCTGATGGCGGCTGAGCTGGTGTGCCCTGAGAAGAGACAGGCTTTTGGTAATATCAGCTTGTCAAGAAATACTGTGGCAGAGAGAATCGGGGACCTTGCAGGAGATTTGAACAGTCAACTAAAAGACAAAGTGAAGTCATTTATTGCCTTCTCTATTGCAATTGATGAGAGCACCGACATGACTGATGTAGCTCAATTGGGAATATTTATTCATGGTGTTGATGCATCTTTGACTGTCACCGAGGAGTTTGTGGAGAAAAGTGAGCTTCAGAATCGTTTCCAAGTCTTCACTCAGCTCGAGAAGGAATCCTCACTATTTTGCTCGCCGTTTGCTGTCAACACAGCATCAGATGTGCCGGAGAAACTCCAAATGGATCTAATTGAAATTCAGTGTAACTCGGCTTTGAAATATAAATTTGAGACTGTGGGTCTGGACTCATTTTATCAATACCTGGGACCAATGTACCCCAAGATGACAAACTTTGCCTCAAAGATTCTTTGCATGATTGGGACAACATATCTCTGTGAGCAGGTGTTCTCCATGATGAACATTAACAAATCCAAACTGCGCTCGCAGCTGACACACAGACATCTAAATGACATTATGAAAACACAACTGCCCAGAAACTGGTCCCTGATATTGACAGACTGGTTAAAGCCAAGAGATGTCAGGTGTCTGGAAGCAGCAAGTGAAAAATGAGTGACACTGTTCGATGCACTGTGACATGTAAGCAAAATGCATTATGAAATATTGAGTGTCATAATATTGTGATTCATTCATTTTCTGACTATTCTATTATTGTAAATGTGATCACTTCAATAAAAATTAGTGGCTAACTGTGTTTATTGTCTGAGTTTGATTGCTGGAAGCAGGCTAATAAAAATTAAGTGCAGTTGTGTAGCCCACAATTTACAATTTGTTTCGTTAGGTTTACATTTGTGTCTGCTAATATTCGATTTCAAATGGTTTATTAATGGAAAGGGTGTGGCTCCCAAAACAATCTTAGCCAAAATAGCACTGTTTTTTCTCTGTCTCTCATCACAACTTTCTTGTAGCCTACGACTGTAAGTTAATACCAATCATAAAAATAATGCTTGCTAGGCAATCTTCTTCATAAGAAATGAAATTCATAAAGTGAAACACTCTGTAGTTATAGCAGAGACTGAGACACATGAGAGCAAGTTGAAAAAACGAAGGCAACGAAAGCTGATGGGAGCACGTGCGCGTGCACAACTGATCCAGCCCGCATGAAGTCGCATTTTGCCCAATCCGGCCCATGACCTAAAATGACTTTGACACCACAGGTAGAGGAAAAAAACTCGAAAAAAGAGGCCTGCATGCTTTTTAACTCTATAATTGAGAAAATTCGAGAGAGACGGCATGGCTGTCAAGGTCAATATTAAGGAGGATGACGTTCCTGGAGTCCAAATGACATGCATATGGTTGCTTATAATATGCTAAAGCTTGGAGCAGATGACAACACTGCTCATAAATATATATATAGATGACAAATATTTGAAAAAACAAGTCCAGTAAAGAATTTATTTGGGTATTATAAGGTTTAAAAAATATATGAAATCAAAGCATATAATATTGAAAACACTTATCAGGTCAGATGGCATCTATGGAGAAGATGATACTTCAATAACACATTGAGAGTTATTGTCTACTATCTAAAATGACATCTTCCCCAGTTTCTCTCTCTCTCCCTCCCTCCATAGAGATGCTGAATATTTTCAGCCCGGTGTTTTTATTTGGAGTAGTAAAATCATGCACTGCCTAAAAATCCTCTGCCATTTCGATAGTGGCAATAGCAAATTTAAAACAGTGAGGGCAGAAATAATAGACAAATTTAATAAAATGTCTCTAGTTTTATCCTGTCACATTTTAATTCCAAATATCCACCTTCTTAACTATTCATATTTTTCACTTTGTCATAATAGAGGGGCACTGAAGTAACATATCCTTTGGAAAAATTTGCCCGCTTTGAATTGTACGTTTATCTAAGTTACTCATTCTAATGAGAGTTCCTGACTATTACTGACTGTTTTTTTGCATGCAAGTGTAAAACTTTCAGCTTCTGCCCTTCAGCATTTGTATTTTCAAAGCATATATTAACTCTGAACATTTTTTTAGACCTCTAATTCAATGACATGGCTACATGCTAACTGCTTTGTCTGCCCCTGCTAACAGTGGCCACAATATGAGGCTAATATTGAAAATATCCTGGAGATGGGGCAACTATTTAGCAGAATGCCTGGTTGCATGCCATTTCAATTCTCCTTCCCATTCCCACATCAATCTATCTGACCTTGGGCTTCTCCACTGCCAGGCTGAGGTTTGAGGCTAGATATAAACTAGAAGAACAACACCTCATATTCAGGTTTGGTCTACAACTCAGTGGGACAGAGGTTGAATTTTCCAAATTCATATAACCAGCACTCTATATACCCTTCTCTCTCTCCTCCTGATCCATACAGGTCTTCTCTTCCCCTGACAATTCCATCTGCCTATCATCCACACACAATGCCTACTGGGTCTCCTATTCCTCTTCCCAACTGGTTCCATCTGCCCATCTTCGTTTCTTTATCTGGTTTCACTTATCAACTTCCTCACATACCTGATTCTAACACCTGATTCTAACCTCTTGACTCTCCTCTTATCACTTTTCTTCCTCAGACTCTAGCTCCAGATTCCCCTCCACCCACCTGGTTCCGTCTCTCCATTTTCTTTCTCTCTCCTTATCTCGTCTATCTATCAATCTCCAGTCACTGTTTCCCAACTCCGCCTCTCTCCTTCCTTATCTGGTCCCACTTATTACTCGTTAGCCGATCTCCATGGCTGATTTATTTTCCCTCTCAACCCCATTTTCCTGCCTTCTCCCTGTAACCTCTGATGCCCTTATTAATCAAGAACCTATCAACCTCCACTTCCAATATTCCCAATGACTTGGCCTCTGCAGCTATCTGTGGCAATGAATACTACAGACTCACCACCCTCTGGCTAAAGACATTCCTCCTCATCTCTGTTCTAAGGAGATGTCCTTGTATTCTGACGCTGTGTCCTCTGGTCTTAGACTCCCCCACCATAGGAAACATCCTCTTCAGGTACACTCTATCTAGGCCTTTCAATATTCAATAGGTTTCAATGAGATCCCCCCTCATTCTTCTAACCTCCAGTGAGTTCAGGACCAGAGTCATCAAACACTCCTCATACATACATTAACCAACGTCCCTCCCTTCGCTTTTCCTCAGTCCTTTTGCAGGATCTTGATCTGGAATTTCAATTGATCCCCTACCTCCACAGATGCAGCCTGACCTGCTGTGTTCTACCAACCACTTGCTTCGTTTGCTTGAAAATCTACCAGAAGGGGCACAAACTATGGTTGCCTGCTTATATTTTTCACCTTGGCAGGCATTGAGCAGATGGCTTCAAAGGGCTGTCTGGATTGTTTTCTTGGGCAGAGCATAATGACTTTATTTCATTCAAAATACTTTGAGACCATTTCTTCATCTGAGGGCCAATTGTATGTCAGGACAAATAATCCATACTATTGAAGAGCTAACCCAGTGATCCATTTATCACCTCCTTGGATAGATACCTACCTCTACTATGCACTCCAGTCTCATCCTGAAAGACATTCGGACAGGTGCATGGATAGCAAAGAATTAGAGAGATGTGGGTCAAGCACAAGCAAGTAGGTCTAACTTAGATGGGCATCTTGGTCAGCATGGACTATTTGCACCAAAAGGTCTATATGAAAGAACCACCTCACCTCTCCAAGCACCTTCTCACTTTGTTTCCAGGTTTCCCGATCTCCAGCAGCTGCAATACTACAATCAAATTCAGTTCACTGAAGTGAGGAGCTGCCAGAATAAATTGTATGCTGGTTGTCAGATATTTTTGCGGCAGTACTATTAACAATACACTTTCACAAACACCTTGGGGATAATTACGTCTTCTGGTAATAGCTTAAAAAAACAGGCAATATTGAAACAGCCATTCATTATACACCTCTACCCTTTTCATTACTGAACTAAAACCAAGGCATATCTATAATTTATAACTGAAGTGATTTTGTCTATTTTAGTCTTCAACTTGGAGTCAAAATGACTTCCTTTCTCATCAAATCTATGCACTTACCAAGAGTCAATTTAGTTGAAAATAAGAATTCAGGTCAGCTCTGTGTAAACATCCTCTGGTTCTTCACTATGTCATGAAAAAACACATGAGATCAGCATCTTAAGTCAGAAGGTTGTGACATAATGATTACTATGCAATTTAAAGATCCTGTCAAAGTCATAGTTGAATTCTCAAGCCTTACAACTTGGTTCTTAAATACAGTGAAGGAGAGGGAATGTCTAAGAAATATGGTCTGATTAGAGAGCACCAATGCTGTGAAATTCAACTTGAATAAAAATGCAGGTAATATTATACACAGCATCTAAGCTGTTCAGCTCTGAAAACAGACTTAGGATTGATCTGAAGTACAATTGATAGCTTTTGATATTGAATTGCAGTTTAAGCTAATTGTTGTATTTATGTGTTTTGTCACGTCAGTAAGTTAAATATTTTGTAAGTTAGAGGAATTAATTCACTTAATGCAGATCTTTAAATCAGTGGGATGATTTTCTAAATCAGCTTCATTGCTTCCACTGTAATCATCTACTCAAAATATATCATAAGTCTACAGATTTATTTAATCTATAAGAAAGAACATGTAAGTTCAATATTTTGAAAAAGATAGAAAGTATATTTCAATCTACATTGTACAAGATACTCAGCAAAGAATTAATGATATTGGTTATGTTTAAAGTAGCTGAAGTAGTGCAGCAAAATTTGGGCTGTTATTTCAAAAAAAGCTGAAAGGAGACAAGAGAATTATATAAATGGCAATAAAATTGTACCCTTGTGATCTAACTTGCCCCTTTCACTGATCATTATTATAAATATCAACAACTTCTTTTATAAATTCTTTCTTTGTTTATATACACCTACTCAAACTAATGAAAAGTCTCCTTTATTCATATTTCCATATTTCAATCTTCAGATTGAGTAACAGTTTAAAGCTAACAATCCATTTCCATTTATTGCAACACACACAAAATACAGGATAAACTCAGCAGGTCAGGCAGATGATTCTGCCTATCATTTCCCAACTTCTCACTTCATCCCCTCCCCCACCCACCTATGTACCTCCCCCCCACCTGGTTTCACCCATCACCTTCTAACTTGTACATCTTCTCATCCCCCACTTTCTTATTCTGACTTCTTCGCTCTTCCTTTCCAGTCTTGAAACGTCAACTGTTTATTCCCCTCCATAGATGCTGATTGACCAGCTGAGTGTCTCCAGCATTTTGTGTGAGTTGCTCTGGATTTCCAGCATCTGCAGAAGCTCTTATGTTTTTCATTTCTGTTGTGGCGTGGAATGAAATCACTGGAGAGACAGAGTCACTGATAGATACAAAGCAGCTTCTTTATTCGACACAACAAGGTACAGCAGGCATCATACGGACAGAGACGCTTTCGGTAGAAGGGTCTGCCAGCCCAATGTGGGCTCGATATTTATATGCTAAACACAAAGGCAATCGCTACTTAGACAATGCTTCCTTTTGAAGTTACATACAAACATCACACCTTCAGATTTCATCCTTTCCTTCCGACGCCAACATGTCTGGGTTGGTATCCACAGCCTTTAGTTCAATCCACAATACATTTATTTGGCATTTTACATGCTAACATAGAAGACAATTAATATTTATAATGTTTAGATAATACTGCCTTTGAAACTACAGCATCAGGTCAAACTACGGCACCAGAAGCGTCTGGTATTCACACCGTTTTAGGAAGTGCATTGTTGTGGACTCAATCCACAATACTTTGTCAAATAGAAGTCTGGTGGCCAAAGTCACTTAAGTGTAAACAAATCATCTACCCAAAAAAATTCACTCTAACAATTTCCATTTATGTCTGTGATTCATATATACACCCTGTCTGTGTTCAGTACATAATCAACCAGAGAAGCATATCATATACATCAGATAAACAATATATCTATGGCATTAAAGGAAACATTTAGTGATAGTATCTTTGTTGGCTCTTTGCTAAAGCAATCCAAAAATAATTCCATTCAGATCTTTAACATAAATAATAGTCTCTATCCCAAAAACTGCCTATGATTAAACATTACAGACAGTACAAGAGATGAACTATAAAACACCTCAATGGCTGTATCTGCAACACTGAAACTTCTAAGGACATGTGTATTTCAATTCATCAGTATCCTTACATTTGGTGTACACTGAAACTCCAGTACCTCAAAAGTACCCTTGATTAAAGCCCTTCTGAGACCTTTCGTATTTCACATTGTTTCCAAATCTATTTTTAATGGTACTCTTCCTCCACCCATTCAAATCAATTAAGATATAAAATCATTAATAATAATGTATCCATTTCCCACTCCCTTCATAGGGTAAACAACTTTCAACCATTTACCAATCTAGAACACACCTGATAAATCTAACATTGTTTCATGAACAGAGCAACTATAAACTTCCCTTTTCATGGTGAATTATATCCTCCTATGGTATAAGTCAACTTAGTTTGTATCAGCTTCTTAACAGACACTTTGTTAAATTACTTATTAAAGTTCTTCTCTACATGATCCTTTCTTGGAAAGTCACCTCTTTAATCAAGTAAACACGCTATTAAATTTGGCAAGCATGGCCTTCCTTTGAAAAATACAATCCTTAGAGCATTAAACATTCAATCATTTCATTGAGAATAATGATTTCAAACATTATTCCTCACAACTAACTCTAGACCAAGCAGTATATTCATTGTATAAGATTGTAATTATTGTAGACTCAGCTCTTTGATACAATTCCAATTATTGTATAAAAGGATACAGAAAATGTGAAACAAATAACTTTTAAGTAGAAAGTTCCAGCCAAAGAGTTAATCGTTGCACCTACCATGGCAAAAGTTGTATCGCCAGATGGAGAAACACCAGTGATCAAGCTCCTAGCTGGTGTGCTGCAAAGAGACACTCTGACACCCTACATCTTTATAATCGTCCTTGATTACACTCTACGTCAAGCTACCAAAGATCATGACAAGCTTGGTTTTACCATAAAACCAGGACGAACCAAAAGGGTCAGACCAGTTACGCTCACAGATCTCGATTTTGCAGATGACATAGTCCTGCTCTCTGACCAGATGGAGGAAGCACCGCAGCTACTGACAAAAGTGGAAATTGAGTGCAATGAGGTTGGACCTCACCTAAACACTAAAAAGACAGAGTACATGGTGTTTAACTGCGAATAAGGTACTCTCAAGACCGTAAAGAATGATACCATTAAGAAAGTCTTTGACTACAAGTACCTCGGGTCAAGAATGATGAGTTCAGAGAAAGACATAAAGATACGTAAGGCGCTGGCGTGGAGGGCTATGAACGACATGAAGGAAATCTGGAAGTCGAACCTGACCAGAGGGCTTAAAAAGAGGATCTTCATAGCAGTCATAGAGTCCATTCTCACATACAGATGCGAGATGTGGACACTCACCAAGACTATGCAAAAGTCCCTAGATGGTTGTAACACACGAATGCTCTGGATGGCTCTTGACGTGAGTTGACAACAGCACATGACGAACGTCGAGCTCTATAATGACCTACCGATGATCAGCACTAAAATCGAGGCGAGAAGACTGCAACTAGTGGGGCACTGTTTATGCCACCTCGAGCTACCTGCTACCTAGTCATCATATGGGAGACCAAGCATGAGAGGATGAACCCTGGGCACCCTCCCAAGACTATGATCAACACACTCCTACAAGACAGCAGCGCGGCTAATGTAGATGAATTGAACACACTGATAAGGGAGAGGGAGAAGTGGAGAATCCATCATTGTGCCCGATGCCGGCCCCCTAGGACTGAGTCGACGCAGTAGTAGTAGTAGTAATAGTAGTAAGGTCACTAATGTATGATTGTAATATCAAGTTAACCCTTACATTAAATAAAACAAAAGCATCAGAGATAGGAGCAATGCCAGACCATTCTGTTCCTCTTGCCTCCTCTGCTGTATAGTCATGTTTAATAGGATTGTGGTTGTTCTTTTACCTCAGTAAAACACATCATCATCATTATATACTGTGTTGTATGACATGGACGATCATGGTCTTTCATCGATCTTTGCCTGTGGGGAAGACCCCCTTCATGCTGCTGATCTTATTCTTTTCTTTATCCATGACCATGATTGTCATTGGCAAATCTTTCTACAGAAGTGGTTTGCCGTTGCCTTCTTCTGGGCAGTGTCTTTACAAAATGGGTGACCTCAGCCATTATCAATACTCTACAGAGATCGTCTGCATGACATCAGTGGTCACATAATCCGGACTTGTGATATGAAGCAGTTGCTCATAAGATGACCTACCACCTGCTCCCATGACTTTACTTGATCTTCTATTTGGGAACTAAGCAGATACTGTACTACACCTTGCCCAAGGGTGACCTGCATTCTAGCAGAGGAAAGGAGTGAGCGCCTTACACTTCCTTTGGTAGAGACGTATCTTCTATCCTACCACCCACAGCAAAACTAACCTGCACTAACCAAGTATTCCTTGATTTCCTTCATAGCAATAGATCATTATTCTTTAATTTGCAACTTAGTAAGCCAGCCTCCACAACCCACATGATTAGAGAATTTCCAAGATTCTTTACTGCCTGTGTGAAGCAATTTCTTGTTACCTCCATTCTGAATGGCCAAAATGTAATGCGTGAAGGTTCCAGACATTCCAGATGGGAAAATCGTCGTTGTATATTCTCCACATAGCCTCATGACCAATATGTATGTTTCAAGGAGACACTTTCCAAAATTCAGAATGTATAGGCCCAGTCTGCTTAACCTCTTCTCATAGACACATCTTTCCACCCAACTACTTTCTGAGAAATTGTTTTAATGACCTTTTGATGTATTCCCTCTGAATATCTCCTTCCTTAGTTAATTGTGAAGAAAATAGGGCCTTCACTATTTCCTCATAAAGGTCCTATATAATTTCCTTAAGGTTCCTTGAACTGACACTTAAAGCTTTCAGCAATAAAGGCCAACATGCCATTTGTCTCCCTAATTGCTTGCTATTTCTGCACAAGAATTTTCATAGAACTATGTACCAAGTACAGCCAGGTCAATCACAGGGCAGAAGTGAGTGTAATTGCTATAATTAAGGAGAAGGTGCTAGGGAAGCAGGAAGGTCTGAAAGTAGTCAAGCCACCTGGACTAGATAGACTACATCCAGGGTGAAGAAGGAGGTAGCTGAAGGGATGTTAAAGGCATTAGTAGTGACCTTTCAAGAATCACTGGATTCTGGAAGGATTCCAGAGGACTGGAAAACTGCAAATGTCACTGCAATCTTTAAGATGGAAGGGAGGCAAAAGACAGGAAACTGTAGGCCAGTTAGCCTGACTTCAATATTTGGGAAGATGTTGGAGTCCATTATTAAGGATGGGGCTTCCATAAGACCATAAGACATAGGAGCAGAATTAGGCCACTTGGCCCATCAAGTCCGTTCCACCATTCAATCATGGCTGATCCTTTTTTTCTCTCCTCAACCCTATTCCCCGGCCTTCTCCCCGTAACTTTTGATGTCATGTCCAATCAAAATTTATCAATCTCTGCCTTAAGTACACCCAATGCCTTGGTTCTACAGCTGCCTGTGGTAACAAATTCCACAAATTCACCACCCTCTGGCTAAAGAAATTTCCCCTCATCTCTTTTTTTAAAATTTCCCCTCTATCCTGAAGCTGTGCTGTCTTGTCCTAGACTCCCTCACCATGGGAAATATCCTTGCCCCATCTACTCTGACTAGGCCGTGCAACATTTGAAAGGTTTCGATGAGATCCCCCCTCATCCTTCTAAATTCCAGTGAGTACAGACCCAGAGCCATCAACCGTTACTCATATGATAACCCTTTCATTCCCTGAATCATCCTTGAGAACTCCTCTGAACCCTCTCCACTGCCAGCACATCTTTTCATAAATGAGGAGCCCAAAACTGTTCACAATACTCAAGGTGAGGCCTCACCATTCTTGAAATGAATGCTAATATTGCATCTGCCTTCCTCACCACTGACTCTACCTGCAAGTTAACCATTAGGGTGTTCTGCATAAAGACTCCCAAGTCCTTTTGCATCTCAGATTTCTGGATTTTCTCCCCATTTAGAAAATAGTCTACACATATATTTCTACTACCAAAGTGCATGACCATGCATCTTCCAACATTTATTTCATTTGTCATTTTCTTGACCATCCTCCTAATCTGTCTAAGTCCTTCTGCATCCTACCTGTTTCCTCAACACTACCTGCCCTTCCATCAATCTTCATATCATCTACAAACTTGGCAATAGAGCCATCTATTCCATCATCTAAATCATTTATATACAGCATAAAAAGGAGCAGTCCCATCACTGACCCCTGTGGAACACCTCTAGTCATTGGCAGCCGACCAGACAAAAATATTTTAATTCCCACTCACTGCCTCCTACCAATCAGCCAATGTTCTAACCGTGTTAGTAATTTTCCTGTAATACTATGGATTCTTAACTTAGTAAGCAGCCTCATGTGTGGTACCTTGTCAAAGGCTTTCTGAAAGTCCAAATATACAACATCTACTGCATCCTCTTTATCTATCCTATTTGTAATCTTCTCAAAGAATTCCAACAGGTTCATCTGGCAAGATGTTCCCTTAAGGAAACCATGCTGACTTTGTACTATCTTGTCCTGTGTTACCAAGTACTCTACAACCTCATCCTTAACAACTGACTCCAACATCTTTCCATCCACCGAGGTCAAGCTAACTGGTCTATAATTTCCTACCTGCTGCCTTCCTCCCTTCTTAAAGAGTGGAGTGACATTTGCAGTTTTCCAGTACTCTGGCACCATGCCAAAGTCCAATGATTTTTGAAAGGTCATTGTTAATGCCTCCACAATCTCTAACGCTACCTCTTTCGGAACCCTAGGGTGCAGTTCATTTGGTCTGAGTGATTTATGTACCCTTGGGTATTTCAGCTTTTTGAGCACATTCTCCCTTGTAATAGTAATTGTACTTACTTCTCTTCCTTCATGCACTACAACATCTGGCACACTGCTAGTGTTTTCCACAGTGAAAACTGATGCAAAATACTCAATTGGTTCATCTGCCAACTTCTTGTCCCCATTATTATTTCTCCTGTCTCATTTTCTAGTGGTTCTATATCCACTCTCATCACTCTTTTATTTTTTACATACTTAAAAAAGTTTTACTATCCACTTTGATATTGTTTGCTGATTTGGTTTTATATTTCATCTTTTCCCTCCTAATAATTCTTTCAGTTGCTCTCTGTAGGATTTTAAAAGCTTCCCATTCCTCTGTCTTTCCACCAATTTTTGCCTTGTTGTATGCCCTGTCTTTTGTTTTTACATTAGCTTTGACATCCCTTGTTTGTCATGGTTGTAATATTTTGCCATTTGATTATTTCTTCGTTTTTGGAATACATCTATCCAGCACCTTCCTCATTTTTCCCAGAAACTCACGCCGTTGCTTCTCTGCTGTCATCCCTGCCAGAAGCTCCTTCCAGTTTACTTTAGCCAAATCCTCTCTCATACCACTGTATTTTCCCTTACTCCACTGAAATACTGCCACATCAGATTTTACTTTCTCCCTATCAAATTTCAAGTTGAACACAATCATATTGTGATCACTGGTTCCTAAGGGCTCTTTTACCTTAAGCTCCCTAATTGCCTCCGGTTGATTACATAACACCCAATCCAGTATGGCTGATCCCCTAGTAGGTCCAATGACAAATTACTATAAAAAGTCACCTCATAGGCATTCAACAAATGCACATGCTGACAGGAAAAATGTACAAACATCTTACAGATGGCATCAGAATTGAACTCCGTACTTTGACGCTCCGAGCTGTAGTAGCGTCACACCACAGTGGCACTGCATATTGTCATGCACTTTGGTAAAAGGAATAAAAGCATAGACTATTCTCTAAATGGAGAGAAAATTCAGAAACCAAAGTTGCAAAGGGATTCCTTGTGCAGAATTCAGCAAAAGTTAACTTGCAGGTTGAATTGGTGGTAAGAAAGGTAAATTTGACATTAGCATTTATTTAGAGAGAACTGAAATATAAAAGCAAGGATGTAATACTGAGGCTTTATAAGCCATTGTCCAGATGGCACATAGAGTGTTATGAGCATTTTTTGGGTCCCTTTTATAAGGAAGGGTGTTCCCTCACTGGAGATGGTCCAGAGGAGGTTCATGAGAATGATCCCAGGAATGAAATGGTTAATGTATGAGGAGCATTTGATGGCTCTGAGACTGTACTTGCTAGTTGGGGGAATCTCATTGAAACCTATTGACTATTGAAAGGCCTAGATAGAGTAGATGTGGAAAGGGTGTTTCCTATAGTGGGGGAGTCTAGAACCAGGGAGCAAAGCCTCAGAATAGAACAATATCCCTTTAGAAGAGAGATAAGGAGGAATTTCTTTAGCCAGAGCGTGGTAAATCTGTGGAATTCATTGCAACAGATGACTGTGGATTCCAGTCATAAGGTATATTTAAAGTGGAGGATGATAGGTTCTTGATTAGTTAAGGGTGTCAAGGAGAAGGTAGAAAAATGGGGTTGAAAGGAGTATTAAATAAGCCATGATGGTGTGGTGGAGCAGACTCGATAGGCCGAATGGCCTAACTCCGCTCTTCTGTCTTACAATCTTATTATCTTATGGTCTAAGTAGAACACCAGCCTATTTCAATCTCTTACTGTTACCTTTGCTTTTGAATTTTTCAAACAAATAGTATGACCACAGGTTTTACTATATTATATTCAATTTGCCATTTCCTCACTCTTTCACTTAGTCCATCTGGAGCAACTGAAGTCTCTCTCCATCCTGCTCACAACCTACATCTTCATCCAGCCGTGTATCATCAACAAAAAGGGATATATTACACTTGGTCCCCTGATCTATATCAATGATAATGTTTGTGAAAAGCTGCGGCATGATTATTTATATCTCACTCGACATGATCTCCCAGCCTGAAAATAACCCTGTTTATTCCAGCTTACTATTTTCTGTCAGTTAATCAAACTATATCCTCATCCATGCCAGCCTCTGAGCCCTACCCCATGTGTCCTGAATTCTTCTAGCAGAATGGCTATTGCTCCAGATTCCAGCGTGTGCCGTCTCTTGTGCCCAAATATGCTCCACTTCTAGGTTAATAAACTCTTACCTGGCATCTTCCATTCTGGAAGTCAGTACACAATATCCAATGGTTGCCCCATGTCTGGCCCTCATTAGCTGAGAGTAAGTACATATTTGCAAAAATAAATTGTGCATAGTTAGGAGAGAAAATCAGATAAAATATATACTCATGGATATTTGGGATATGGCAAGTTAGATAGGGAGAGTCTAAGTTCTGAAAGAATGGAGATCAAATGTTTTGCATGGTCTATTATGTCAAAAAGTTGAGAATAAGAATGTCACACACTAATCAAACTCCCATGCTGGCCATTATAATGATGAAGAAAAAATTGTTTATAACATCTTTAAAAGACCTGAATAGAATGTAAACTCTAGTTAAATGTTTACATTGAGAAAGTTGCAATTATACTTTTACCAAGCATTTTTATCCCTAAATCAGATTTACCTTGCCAATTTTAGTTGGCTCACTATCACCAATATTTCAATATTCAAAACTTCTGTCCTCATCTACAAATTGTCCATGGTTTGAGCTTGCCCAAGTTTAACTTCCTGCCATCTCTCTGTTCTTTCAATGCATCTACATCACCAGAGTGTTTTCTCATCAGTACCAGACACAGGTCAAGGTGATGAAATACAGTTCACTTGCCTACTTGAGTACGGTTCCAAGAAGCTTGATGCCATCTATAACAAAACAATTCTTTTGACTGACACCCTGTCAATCATTCTAATCATCATTTTCTTCACATTTAGAACTGTATGTACTGTTTACAGTGCATTAACCTTGGGTTACTTACCTAACCTACTCTGACAGCAGCTCACAAACCCACAAGCTCCATCACCAAGAAGGATAAGGGGAGCGAGGACATGGAAGCGCCACCACCTACTGGTTCCCCTGAAAGTCGCGTAATGTCCTACGTGAACATCTTCACAAGAAAGACTGATTCAGGAAGTAGGCTTGCCATCGTTTTCGCAAGAGCAACTAAATGTTGGGCAATATACACAGATCTGCCAGTGATACACCCATCCTGCAAATTAGTCTTTTTTTTAATTACTGTATATATCCTTGCATTGTCACTTTCACCCCTATACTTCCTCCATACAGGCTATTCAGCCTCATAAGTCCCACACACTGAATGATTTTAGTAAAACTCTTTGTTTTGGTACTATTTTTACTTGCTTGAAAAATCTATGAAAGGTACTTCTTTAATTTTGCCTTTAATCACTCATTCTAAAGCAATTTAATATCTTATTGAGATTATTTCCTAGAGCTTTATTGTTATACATGGTCATGAAACACAGACAGTTCCAGTGATTAATGTAGGTGTCAGGATAGCACTGCGTACGAAACTCCCTTCGGTCGACATTTTCTTTCATATCTTTTACGTTTGTTTTTCATCCTGAATGTGATCCTGGAACTGTTGGAGTTTGATATTTGCAGTGTGGAGATCATTTGGGTGTTTCAGCGCTCTACGGTCTCCAAGGGGAATCCGGAAGGCAGAGGCAGCGTGTAGTAAGCTCGTGGCAAGAAGGCTGCGAGCCAATGTTCAACTCTATTTCACTGATTAAAGTTTCCATTGTTTGCTGATTAAGGCGATGAGGGAGATTGAAACACGGGCTGCCTGCCTTTTTATCACTGGTGAGATCACTCTGCAAAGGAGAGGGGAAACTGCCTTTTATCGCTGGTGAGATCACTCACTTTTTTCAGTCTTATGTTTTTTTTGTATTCTGGGCATTTTGCCTGAATTTTCTCTTTTTTTGTGTGTGTTGGGGAGGGGGATCTGGGGGTTGATATGCCTGTTCTCTTTTTGTTCATTTTTTTGTGCGGGGAGGAGGGATTTGGGGGTTGATGTTCGGCTGCCTTTTCTTTTCTTTCTTGGTTTCATGGTTATCTGGAGAAGAATTTCAAAGTTGTATACATTGATAATAGATGAAACTAAATGTGTAGATCCATAAAGCTGAATGGTTGTTCATTTATGTCACTCACATCTTTCCTGAGGTAGTAGTGTGGGAACCTACTTGGATCTGGTGCAGCTCTATCATGGTGCAATTGGGATTTCCAACTCCTTTTTCTGCTGGTATGTCGGACAGACATCCCTGAGAAAATGTATCCTGACATCAGCCACCTCGAGCAGCCTCAGGCTGCAGGAGCTGAGAAAGGCAGACAACTAGTGCAAGGAGAGCCAAAGCTTTTCCTCTGTGCAAAATGGACCCTGGAGACTTGCATGCCATTTGGGGATAACGTCAAAGGCACCAAAACTCACAATCATGGGGTTGCTAGTTCAGCTTCATTATTGCTGCACACACTTTGTAATAAAACCTTTCTATCATGAGCAGAGTAAAAGCGCTCTTGGTTTGATTCCTATACCACTTACTCTGGGAACACACATCAAAGAGACCGCTTTGCTGAACATCTACGCTCTGTCCGCCAGGGAGAGCAGGATCTCCCAGTGGCCACACATTTTGGTTCCACATCCCATTCCCATTCTGACGTGTCTATCCATGGCATCCTTTACTGTGAAGATGAAGCCACACTCAGGTTGGAGGAACAACGCCTTATGTTCCGTCTGGGTAGCCTCCAGCCTGATGGCATGAACATCGACTTCTCTAACTTCCGCTGAGGCCCCGCCTCCCCCTCATACCCCATCTGTTACTTATTTTTATGCACACATTCTTTCTCTCACTCTCCTTTGTCCCTCTGAATATACCTCTTGCCCATCCTCTGGGTCCCCCCCTCCCCCTTGTCTTTCTTCCCGGACCTCCTGTCCCATGATCCTCTCGTATCCCCTTTTGCCAATCACCTGTCCAGCTCTTGGACCCATCCCTCCCCCTCCTGTCTTCTCCTAGCATTTTGGATCTCCCCCTCCCCCTCCAACTTTCAAATCCCTTACTCACTCTTCCTTCAGTTAGTCCTGACGAAGGGTCTCAGCCTGAAACGTCGACTGCACCTCTTCCTACAGATGCTGCCTGGCCTGCTGCGTTCACCAGCAACTTTAATGTGTATTGCTTGAATTTCCAGCATCTGCAGAATTCCTGTTGTTTCCACTTACTCTGGGTATAGCTTATGGAGCTATCGTCTACCTTACCTACAGTGGTGGAATTGAACCTAGGTAACTGGCTCTGTTTTGGCATCATGCTGACCAATATCAATATGATTTGAAAAAAGTTGTGAAAATACTGTTTTGAAAGTTTAATTTTGAGGCAGTAAGGTTTTTGTTTAATATTAATTACACTCATCTTATAATCACAATAGTAATAAATTTGTGATGATGTCCATATCAGCAATAGTACCTTAACATATAGACGGCGAAACAGTTGAAAATTCTGAAACAATCATTGGCATCAGATGGTAACTCAGTGGAAGATTCCATGTTCCAAATCTGTTTATGATGTGATGTTAGAAAAATCATTTCTCCATGTGTTATTTGCACTCATTCATCATGTGCACAAAGAACAAAGGAGTGTGTATGGAAAATCAACAACATATTCACTTTACGCTTGTGCAATCAGCTCACTTGATTAAATCAATAATTCAAAGAAAGAGCAAGAAATTGGCTGGCTGAAATGAGTGTAATCAGTAGATAATGCATCATCCGAATCTTCAGCTTAACATGTAGCCCAGACTTCAAACAAAATGAGGGTTTGGAGTTTACAGAATAATATCCAATAATATTTTATAAATCTACAACAGCAGACCCATTTGACAAAGGTTATAATATATGCTAATAAATATCATCAGTATTAATGGCAGACAGAAATGCATCACAATCTACTCCTAAAATTTCTCCATTATGGGAATCACAGTACATTAGAGGCAGATTTAAACTGAAGCACTGTTCTACTTTTGACTCTCTTTACACCTTGCTCATTTTTCTTTCAGACACACTTACTGTAATTACAGATGTCAATTTTGTGGCTTTCCATTCTCTAAATTATCACTCTTTTAATGTACTCCCTATGGTGCCAGATTTTTTAAATCTCAAAAGCCATCCATTTGAAGGTTTCATTCACTTGAACGGGTGCTCCCGTGAGGGAGCTCTGACCACTGGAAAAGTAGCCCCGTGGTAATATTGCTCCAGAGAAATGTGAAAATTAAATACAGGGAGAATTATTTGTAATCACTGAACTCTTGATTTCCTTTACAGGTTTATGAGGCACACCTTCAATCCCTCAAATAACTCAACATCAAAGTGACAATCATTGAGTTTCCAGTGTTGCCAGTTCCCCGAGTTTAGCTGCTGACCTTTTCTTCAAATCTGCCAGCTTCACCAGCTACTCAGAATCAAATGCACTCTTGACCCTTCCATCCTTGCACCTTTACAGCTCCATTTCCAACCTTCCTTTATGTGTCGTCACCTGAGTTTGACTGTGACCAATCACCGAGTGGGAGCATGTGAAGAGAGCTGCCTTTCCAATTAAGTCCACGCTCAAGATTAAAAGGAAAGAACTTTGCATCAGTTTTAAGGAGTTGGACTGCAACCAATCACCGAGTGGGGGATTCATTAGAAAGGGAAAATAAAAAATAATGCAAGTGCAAGCAGAGCCACCGTTGTTGTAAGTGGGTCAGTGTTTCGAGAGGCTTTGGCTCATCAGGCTTGGGCGAGGTAAAGTTTCTCTTTCTGTTTTTGATTCTTCATTCCTCACCTGTTAGAACATAGAAGTGTAGGGAGAATGGCTCCAGGGGCAATTTTTGAGATGTGGGAATTCTGGGACACCAAGCTGCAGCTTCTGAGAGAATGTATTAAGGAACTGGTTTGCAGCTTGATAACCTTCGACACCCAGGAGAATGAGGAGGTGATAGATAGGAGCTACAGGGATGTAGGTTGCAGGAAACAGGTAACTGGGTGACTAGGAGAAGGAGGGGAAATGTACAGGCAGTGCAGAGTACTCCCCTGGCTGTTCCCCTCAATAATAAGTATATCACTTTAGATACTTTTGAGAGGGACATCCTACAAGGGGGGAGCCGCAGTGACCGGGTCCCTGGCACCAACTGTGGTGCTGTGGCCCCGAAGAGAAGAGAGGTGAAGAGACCAGTAGTGGTGATAGGAGATTCCACAGTCAGAGGAAAAGAGACCAGATTCGGTGGATGCAGTACAAACACCCAGATGGTATGTTGCTTTCCAGGTGCCAGGGTCAGGAGTGTCTCAGATCGAGTCCATGGCATTCTATGGAGAAAGGGTGAGCAGCCAGAACTCTTGGTATATATTGGCACCAATGTCATAGGTAGAAAAGGTGAGGACCTGAAGAGAGATTTTGGAGAGCTAGGTAGAAAGCTGAGAAATGGAACCTCCAGGGTAGTAACCTGCTGCCTGTACCAAAAGCCAGAGAGGGTAAGAATAAGATGATTTAGCAGGTGAATGTGCAGCTGAGGAACTGGTGCATGAGGCAGGGTTACGCATTTATGGATCATTGGGAGCCCTTCTGTACAGAAGGGACAGGTTAGACCTGAACCTGAGGGGGACCGATATCCTTGCAGGCAAGTTTGCTAGAGTTGATCAGGAGGGTTTAACGTAATTTGGCAGGGGGATCAGAAAGAGAGTGATAGGGCTCAGGATGGGGTAGTTAGTCTGCAGACAGAGGCAGTGAGACTGCTAGAAAGGAGAGACTGATGATAGGGCAAAATTGCAGTCAATGGGATAAGTTGCAATGTAAAAGCGGACAAAATTGACAAGTGTGAATACAAAACCGGAGGTGTTATATTTGAATGCGTGCGGTATACAGAATAAGGTAGATGAATTTGTAGCACAGTCACGGATTGACGTAATGACGTCGTGGGCATCACTGAATCACGGCTGAAAGAAGATTGTAGCCGGGACCACTGTATCAAAAGACAGGCAGGTAGACAATGGGGGTGGCAAGGCTCGGTTGGTAAAAAGTGAAATCAAATCATTAGAAAAAGGGGTCAGAAGGTGTTGAATCATTGTGGGTAGATTTAAGGAACTGCAAGGGTAAAAAAAAACCCTGATGAGAGTTATATTTAGACCCCCAAAGAGTAGGAAGGATGTGGTCCACAAATTACAATGGAAAATAGAAGATGCATGCCAAAAGTGCAATGTTACAATAGTCATGGGGGATTTTAATATGCAGGTAGATTGGGAAAATCAGGTTGGTGCTCGAACCCAAGAGGGAGAATTTCTACAATGTCTATGAGATGGCTTTTTAAAGCAGCTCATGGTTGAGTTCTCTAGGAGATCAGCTATTCTGGATAGGGAAGTGTGCAATGAACCAGAGTTGATTAGAGAGCTTAAGGTAAAGGAACACTTAGGTGCATGATCACAATATAATAGAACTCACAGTGAAATTTGAGAAGGAGAAGCTTAAGAGGTAGTAATGGGGGCAAGGAAATGGCAGATGAACTGAATGAGTATTTTGCATCAGTCTTCATTGTGGAGACACTAGCAGTGTGCCAGAAGATTGAGAGTGTCAGGGTCAGATGTGTGTGAAGTTGCCATTAATAGGGAGAAGTTTATTGGGAAACTGAAGGGTCTGAAGGTAGATAAGTCACCTGGACCAAGAAGTATACACCTCAGAGTTCTGAAAGAGGTGGCTAAAAAAATTGTAGAAATGATCTTTCAAGAATCAATTGATTCTGGTATGATTCTGCAGTAATGAAAAATTGTAAATGTCATTCCACACTTCAAGAAGGGAGAGAGGCAAAAGAAAGAAAATTATAGTACAGTTAGTCTGACCTCAGTGGTTGGGAAAATGTTGGAGTCGATTGTTAAGGATGTGGTTTCAGTGTACTTAGAGGTACATGATTAAAATACTATTTTTTAATGTTTCTTAATTGTACATCTGATTTTTTGTGTTCTATCGCTGAGCAGCAGTGAACCATCTGATTGGCCTATCAGAGTTCTCTTTGGCAACTAGTTGACTTGATCAGAATTTCTGATCTGGCTATTGTTCATGATTGCACTTAATAAAAAAAATAGGCTGTAGTCGGCATGGTTTCCTCAGGGGAAAATCTTGCCTGACAAATCTGTTGGAATTCTTTGAAGAAATAAGAAGCAGGATAGACAAGAGAGAATCGGTGGATGATGTGTACTTGCATTTTCAGGAAGCCTTTGACAAGGTGCCACGCATGAGGCTGCTTAACAAGTTAAGAGCCCATGGTATTACAGGAAAGATACTAGCATGGCAAAGAGTGGAAATAAAGGGAGCATTTTCTTGTTGGCTACCAGGACTAGTGGTATTCCATAGGAGTTTGTGTTGGGTCTGCTAAATATCAATTACTTGGATGAGAAAATTGAGGGCTTTATGTCAAGTTTACCGATGAAACAAAGATAGGTGGAGGGGCAGGTACTTTTAAGGAAGTATAGAGTCTACAGAAGGACTTAGATTAGGAGAATAGGCAAAGAAGTAGCAGATGGAATACAGTGTTGGGAAATGTATGGTCATGCACTTTGGTAGAAGAAATAAAAGGGTAGATTATTTTCTAAATGGAGTGAATATACAAAAAACTGAGGGGCAAAGGGACTTGGGAGTCCTTGTGTAGGATTTCATAAATGTTAATTTGCAGGTTGAGTCTGTGGTGAGGAAGGCAAATGCAATGTTAGCATTCATTTCAGGAGGACTAATATAAAAGCAAAGATGTAATGTTAAGGTTTTATGAAGCACTGATGAGGCCTCACTTGGAGAATTGTGAGCAGTTTTGGCCCACTTATCTAAGAAAGGATGTTCACAAAAGTGGTTCTGGGATTGAAAGGCTTATCATATGAAGAGCGTTTGATGGCTCTGGGCCTGTACTCACTAGCATTCAGAAGAATGATGGGTGACCTCATTGAAACATATCAAATATAGAAAGGCCTCAATAGAGTGGATGTGGAGGATGCTTCCTACAGTGGGTGAGTCTAAGACCAGAGTGCACAGCTTCAGAATAGAGGCGTGACCTTTTAGAACGGAGATGAAGAGGAATTTCTTTAGACAGAGGGAGGTGAATCTGTGGACCTTTTTTGCCACAGGCAGCTGTGGAGGCCGAGGCATTGGGTATATTTACGGCAGACTGCTCCAGACTAAGGCTGAGGTTGTTGCTCTCACACCAGACCACCAGCCGCTCGATTTCCTCTCTGTATTCTGACTCATCCTTGTTGTTGATGAGGCCAACCACTAATGTGTCATCCGCAAACCAGATGACACGGTTTGAGCTGAATCCTGCAACACGGTCACACGGCAGCACTGTGAACAGCAGCGGGCTCAGCAGGCAGCCCTGGGGAGTGCAGTAACCTTCAGCCATGTGCACTAACCCTACACTAATCACATTCTGTTCTCTTCCACATTTGCACCAGCTCTCCTCAGACTCTACCGGTCCCCCACACTCACGGGGTAAGTTACAATAGGCAATTATCATGTTAGCACACTCACCCCCATGCCTGTGGAATGTGGCAGGAAACCAGAGCACCTGGAGGAAAGCCACAGAGACAAAGCCAGGCGGAGCTGGGTCACTGGAGCTGCAGGACGGCAGTGACACTCTGCCGCTTCATTGCAAAAGAGGAAATGTCTCCATTCGGTTGACTCACCTCTGCAAAATCTTTCTGTTCTTTGTGTAGTTGGTTTGTATCCAAGGGACAGGTTTTTCAGTGGGGAAGGAACTAAATACAGGGTTCGTCCACTACTGGACAGTGAGGGAGCAGGATGGGTGAGGAAATCCCTCAATTATTGTAGTAGTTTACCAAGCCAGGGGGCTGCAGGTGTGGCAACAGTCCTATTGGTTTTAAGGAATATAATAGAACACAATACATTGACTACAAATGTAAGAATGAAAAGGCACTGTATGGTTTACTCTTGTAAATATTTTTTATTATGAATAAAGTAAATTTTGATATTTTTAAAAAATTACATATTTAAAACTAATTCTCCAAGCAGAATTTTAGTACTTTGTCGTTATCAGAATTGTCCTTACCAGGACCAACAGGCGCCGGGACAGCTTCTTCCACTAGGCCATCAGACTGATTAATTCACACTGTTACAATTGTATTTTGATTATATTGATTGTCCTGTTGTACATACTATTTATTGCAAATCACTATAAATTGCAACTTGCACATTCAGATGGAGACGTAACGTAAAGATTTTTACTCCTCATGCATGTGAAGGATGTAAGAAATAAAGTCAATTCAATTCAATTCAATTGTGATATCAAAATTGTGGCAAAGTATTCACTTAACACACATCAAAGTTGCTGGTGAACGCAGCAGGCCAGGCAGCATCTCTAGGAAGAGGTACAGTCGACATTTCAGGCCGAGACCCTTCGTCAGGACTAGGGTCTGGACCTAGACCTGACGAAGGGTCTCGGCCTGAAATGTCGACTGTACCTCTTCCTAGAGATGCTGCCTGGCCTGCTGCATTCACCAGCAACTTTGATGTGTGTTGCTTGAATTTCCAGCATCTGCAGAATTCCTGTTATTCACGTAACAACTCTGTCGCTCACCCCTGATCCATTTAGTTCTCATAGCACCAAACTTTTCTGGTCACACTTGGCCAAGAAGTTCATGTGCACCCTTATAGGCTGCACAGAATGTGAATGACTGTCTCAGTTGTGGACTAGCCTATGCAACTTCCAGTTGTGCCCAAAGCCTTAGGTGTTATTCAGTGCTGGCTGCAGCCCTCAATAACATCCATAACCAAGGGTGGGCCAACAGCTGTGGGCTGAAACCCTGTTGATTTACAATGGTTGAGATCATGTTCCACTCAAGAAAAACAAATTGATATTCAGACAAAGAGTAATGGAAGGAAAGCAGCACCACATGCCTGGATTTCTAGGCTTCTTGTTTATAATGGATCAGTAATTTCTTTTAACACACGCAAAATGCTGGTGGAACGCAGCAGGCCAGGCAGCATCTATAGGAAGAGGTACAGTCGACGTTTCGGGCCGAGACCCTTTGTCCTGACGAAGGGTCTCGGCCCGAAATGTCGATTGTACCTCTTCCTATAGATGCTGCCTGGCCTGCTGCTTTCCACCAGCATTTTGTGCATGTTGCTTGAATTTCCAGCATCTGCAGATTTCCTCGTGTTTGCGTTAGTAATTTCTTTTGTTAGCTCTGCCTACTTATAAAGTAAATATTTACACAGTAAGTGGTTAAGGTCTGGAATCCACTGCCAATTATTGTAATATAGACAGATTCAATTGTATTTAACAGACCACAGCAAATTACTAATACATGTAAATGTATATGGCAAATATAGTAGATTCTTGGTCCTTGATCATTGTGGTTTTTTTTAAAGAGGGGAAAAGGAGAGTTGCATTCTCTTGACTAAACTGTTCTTACAGAGAGCTAGAATGGATTTCACAGACAAAATTGCCTCCGTCTGAGCTTCAGGCATTCTGTGACACAATGATAGTTCTCTACCAGTCTGATCAACATTTGCTTTAGGTTTATCTTGATACTGTTGCATCCATTTTGTTGATTTAACTGTACAAGTGGTAATCCTGCCTTTTCAAATACCTGGAATACTTCTACATTTTTTCTTTTAAGCAGCACAGTGAATTCTGTATCTGCATAAAATAGTCCAAATCAAACCATCAAATCAGCATATAATACCAGCATGCTACGGATTTGCTCAGACAGGCACTCAAACAATTTATTTTATAATTAAAACTAAAACCATATCAATAACTTTGATAAGTCATTGGGATACACAGATGTCACTGAGGCCAAGTCATTGTGTATATTTAAAGCACAGCTGGATAGGTTAGAACCATAGAACCATAGAAACTACAGCACAGAAACAGGCCTTTTGGCCCTTCTTGGCTGTGCCGAACCATTTTTCTGCCTAGTCCCACTGACCTGCACACGGACCATATCCCTCCATATCCCCTCTCATCCATGTACCAGTCCAAGTTTTTCTTAAATGTTAAAAGTGAGCCCGCATTTACCATTTCATCTGGCAGCTCATTCCACACTCCCACCACTCTCTATGTGAAGAAGCCCCCCCCACCGCCCCAATGCTCCCTTTAAATTTTTCCCCCTTCACCCTTAACCCATGTCCTCTGGTTTTTTTCTCCCCTAGCCTCAGTGGAAAAAGCCTGCTTGCATTCACTCTATCTATACCCATCATAATTTTATATACCTCTATCAAATCTCCCCTCATTCTTCTACGCTCCAGGGAATAAAGTCCTAACCTATTCAGCCTTTCTCTGAAACTCAGTTTCCCAAGTCCCAGTAACATCCTTGTTAACCTTCTCTGCACTCTCTCAACCTTATTAATATCCTTCCTGTAATTTGGTGACCAAATCTACACACAACACTCCAAATTCGGCCTCACCAATGCCTTATACAACCTCACCATAACATTCCAACTCTCATACTCAATACTATGATTAATAAAGGCCAATGAACCAAAAGCTCTCTTTACGACCCTATCTACCTATGATGCCACTTTAGGGAATTTTGTATCTGTACTCCCAGATCTCTCTGTTCTACTGAACTCCTCAGCGCCTTACCATTTACCTTGTACATTCTACCTTGGTTCGTCCTTCCAAAGTGCAATACCTCACACTTGTCTGTATTAAACTCCATCTGCCATTTTTCAGCCCATTTTTCCAGCTGGTCCAAATCCCTCTGCAAGCTTTGAAAACCTTCCTCACTGTCCACTACACCAGCAATCTTTGTATCATCAGCAAATTTGCTGATCCAATTTACCACATTATCATCCAGATCATTGATATAGATGACAAATAACAATGGACCCAGCACTGATCCCTGTGGCACACCACTAGTCACAGGTATCCACTCAAAGAAGCAATCCTCCACTACCACTCTCTGGCTTCTACCATTGAGCCAATGTCTAATCCAATTTACTACCTCTCCATGTATACCTAGCGACTGAATCTTCCTAACTAACCTTCCATGCGGGACCTTGTCAAAGGCCTTACTGAAGTCCATGTAGACAACATCCACTGCCTTCCCTTCATCCACTTTCCTGATAACCTCCTCAAAAAACTCTAATAGATTGGTTAAACATGACCTGCCATGCACAAAGCCATGTTAACTCTCCCCAATAAGTCCCTGTCTATCCAAATGTTCTTGATTAGTAAAGGCATTAAAAATCATAGGGAGAAGGCAGGAGAATTGGGTTGTGATGGATAATAAATCAGCCATAATGGAATTACGGAGGAGACTTGATGGGCTGAATGGCCTAATTCTGCTCCTATGTCTTTAAGGTTTAACTGGCAGGAAACCCCCTTTGTAGGCAATCCCTTAGGATTGAGAGTGGTTGACTTCCAATAGTCTTATGGTTTCTGAAATGGCTGATGAGGCTAATGAGAGACCCACAGACCTGGCCACATATAGGGCAGGAAATGAGTGAGAGCATGGGTAACTTGTAAGATGGAGAAGTCCTTTCATTGGTTACATTAGGCTTCTTCATAGTCCCTGTAAATGGACTTGGACTTCCCAAAACCATGCTTTCATGAGCTTCCACTTTGCAAAAGAGAGTGAGGATTTTGCACTTTTCCAAGGGGGCTTTGATTGCATCCTTGAATTGTTTCCCCTGAACATTTGGTAATTTTGTGCTATGATGGAGATGGGAATAGGGTGCATGTTTTCAGAGACTGGTGCCAGGCATGATAATTAGATGGCCTTCCTTTCGGAGCTGAGTAAGTGTAATTAGGGCTTCGATGCTGGGGATGCTGATGTGTGAGAGAATGCTGACGTTGTTTCAATTATCTTTTCTGAGATTCTGGTGGATTCCTCAGAGATAGTGCTGGTGGTATCCCCTCAGCAGTTTGCGGTGGTTGCTACTGGTAGTCCAAGTCTTAGAAGCATTCAGGAAGGCAGTGAGAACCCCTACCTGGAAGACCATGGGATTTGTTCTGCACTTGAGGTCTTGGGTGATCAAACATCCTTTCCCTCAGCCATCCAAAAGCTAGGTTGGAACACTGGTGACGAAGTATTTCATCAGTGAGGCCCACCTTTGTTGAGAGATAGCCCCTGAGAAATACAGTTTGTAGAAACAGGCCACAGTTTGTAGTCATTGCAGACACTTCAACAGAGGGCGCTGCCGTATAAAGGGGTTCTGGCTGCTGGATAGTGTGCCACCGTTAAGTGTAAAAACCAATCTCTCAAGCATTTTAGTGAAGGAGATCACAATGACTTGCAGCTCCAGCCTCCAAATGCAAGTGTTCTCAGCATGCTGAAGTAGAGGTGACCTTGGTTTTGAAGTGGAAGTGATGTTGTTTAAACAGCTTCCCACTCGTCCTTTAGATTAGTTGCCCTCCGGCAGGAACCGGCCAGGGATGTGTGCAGCACTGAGGTGGACAGGACTGAGAAAGCTCCTGAGGCAATGATGCAGCCTTCCTTGACAACAATGTCCTCTGAGAAAGGGTCCATCGTGGATCTGTTGTTTAAACTCACAGCTGGTTTACTGAGAATGAATACAAGATTCAGGAGCTAATTAGGGCAAACACATGACATTCTTGGATTGAATGCTTCAAGGGAACAGAAATAGCTCCAAAGGAAAGTGGAGGCAGTGGTCCAACAGGAAATCAGCGACCAATGAACAGATGGTGAGCGTGTAAAGCACAAGAGGTCCAGAGATTCACTGATAACCATCATTTGTTGGATTCTTTAGTGCTGTCAAGGCTATCCATGGCTCAAACACCCACAGGCCTATTCAAATGAGGGATAGGAACAGAGGTGAATTTATCAGGAAGAGAAAGACAGTCAGCACTCAATAAGAGGAGTACTTTGAAGAAAAAAACTACTCAATCCTGACTCTGTCCTTGATATGTCCTAGGTTACACTCCACAGAAAACTAGTTCAACCTGGCTATCAATAGGAAGTCAACCAGGTCTTATAAACAGCCGGTATTCCTACTAAAATTCTAAACTTGACAGAGAGGAATTTAAGGCACACCGTCACAAATCACCTGCATTGTCTCAGAAGATGAGAGTATATGAAGGGATGTGAAATTATGAGTGACAGAGATAGGGTAGATGATAAGAAACCTATTCTCACGGCAGGGGTAACTGAGTCCAGCGAGTTTTAAGGTGTGGAGTGGAAGTTTAGAGGGAATCTGAGGAAGAATATTTTTCACCCAAAGGGTAGTCAAGATCTGGAACGCACTATCAGAAAAATGGTGGCGTGTTTAGCCTCACACCATTTAAGAAGCATTTGAGTAAGCACTTGAATTGTCAGTCAAAGTACCAAGTGCTGTAAATGGAATCAGTTTGGAGAGGTTGTTGATGGTCGCCATAGACATAATGGAATATCTTGCTTTTGTACTCTAGGACCTCAGAAAAGCCATAATTGTGATCATCTTAAAGTGACATGACTAGTCCAGCTATGATAACTATTGAAGGGTCACCCTGCTGAGTGCCACAGGAAAAGTCTTCCTCAGAGTCTTCCTCAACCACCCCTTCCCTGTGCTGAAGATCTGATTATTGTATCCTGTTCTCCCATGGGGAAACAATGTTCAAAGGAAATGCTGATTTGACACAGGGCAACAACTTTGCCATCTTGTTTGTTCCCCAGTCCATACTGCTGTTGAGTGCAACTCCCATTAATGCACAAGGTTATAAATTCAATCCATGAGTCAGTTTATTGAGCCATACTATAACTTCAAAAGTCCTACATACTCATCTCTAATTGAGCAACAAAAAAAAATCTATTCGTTTATCTTTTTCAATTCTTAAAACTGTAGGGTCCTCCTGTTAGTGCAGCAGGGCAGTGCTTTGGTGAACACCATGATGGATGAAGCCAAGCCAGCTCAAGTCAGTGATTAATGGGATTTGCTTGTGTCGAGCAATCAGAAAGAGGATTCTTGACTGCTCAATGCCCCGAAACTGATGGAGCAAAGAGACCAGAACTTCAACCTAGCTGCCTGGATTATCCAGTTAACTGTACCTTGTTCAAATTAAAAAGAGTTAGATTTCATTATCTTTATAATCAAATCACATAACATAATACAATAATTTTACATAGTGTCTGAATGTACTATAAATAACAGTGTGGGCCAATTTGTTTCGAACTAATCTCTTGAATTGGATTACTAATGGCATTCCAGAGTTGGCACATCCAGCAGATGAAGGCTTGTATTGCTGACCTTGTTATACCTCATGAAGTCAGCTCATTTAAAACCTCATTAACGCCCCATGTACGATGGGAGCCCTGAACAGGTGGGGAGATGGATTTGTTCCAGATGCTTTGAAGAGCAACTATGCAGAACAGTCTGAGGGAACAGCAGATAAGTACTGACAGTAGCTTAACACTGAATGTCGGAGGACATCTTTTCAAAGCAACTCTGTGACTTTATAAGAATGTCTCCAATGTAACAACAGGGACAGTGAAAAGAAGAAAACATTGTCCACTGCAAGTTGGTTAAAAAAAAAACCTTTGCTGAATATAATGTTATATAAGGCAAACAACAAGGATAAAAAGAGATTTGTATTCCTCGGAGTAAAGTTATTATTCCCTTCCCATTAAGAAATGTTTCACGTAATATTGGCACTGATGTTAATGGACACTGCTGCCCATGTTGAATACAGGGTATGTTTGTTTGTTTGTTTATCTAAAGATACAGCACAGTAACAGGCCCTCAGGCCCAATGAGCCCATTGACCAACTCATACATCTTGAAATGAGGTAGGAAACTGGAGCATTTGGGAGAGACCATGCGGTCACAGGGAAAACGTACGGACAGCATCAGAACTGAACCCGGGTTTCTGGCACAGTCATGGTGTTATACTAACAATCATGCCACCTTGCCTCAGTGGAAATACAGAACAAATCTCAATGTCCCCAGTTTCAAGGCCTAGTCACTCTCCGTCAGTGATATCGGGCAAAGCACGACATTCATATGCCCACATTTGACTTGCAGAACAGACAACGTCAATGGAAGAGATCACCAAGCAGATAAGGAAAATATTCAAAGATGGGTACAAAGCTTCCTTGAAGATGTGCAACATCCTAACTGGCTCCTGGGAACGTCTGGCCCATGACCACGTTCAGCATGATATTGTAAACTTCTAGTCTATGCATTGGTAGCACACAGAGTCTTTACCTAAACAGTGGGAAGAGAACACCACCTCTTAAATGCCCATCTGCCAGCCACTATCTGCCCATTCTGTGGAAGATCCATGGTTTCCACTCTGCCCCACTAGCTGCATCAGAACCCACAAAGCTGGAGAAGAATTAAAAATCATGCCCATGGGATATCCTCAAAAGGTATGCAATGTGCATAATAAGTGTATATTTATGTCCCCCTCTGCAACTGCATCTTGATTGAAACCTTATTGATTGTCTTCTGAAAAATTAAATTTCACCACATTCACTGTTTTCCCCTTTATTTAGCTTGGCTGAGGGAAATCTCTAAACTCTGCTATAGCACAGATTCATTTGTGCAGAAGGAAAGAATTCAGGGGGATAAAAGCAATGAAGTCCTGAAACATATTGATATCATGAAAGAGGAGGCATTGATAATCTAAACGTGTATAAAGGGGGATAAATCCCTGGGCTCTGAGCCAGTGGATCCTAGGATACTGTGGGAAGTTAAGAAAGAAATTGCTGGGACCTTGACAGATTTTTGTATTTTCCTCAGGTACAGGTAAGGTAATGGAAGACTAGAGGGTAACTAATGTTGTGCCTTATTTTAAGAAGGGCTGCAAAGACAAGCCGAGGAACTACAGACCCGTGAGCTTAACAACAATGGTGCAAAAATTACTAGAGGGGATTCAGAGAGACAGAATCCAACTGCATTTGGAAAGGCAAGGATTGATTAGGCATAGTCAGCATGGTTTTGTGTACAGGAAATTGTGTCTCACAAACTTTAAGTTTTTCAAGCTGTCACCAAGAGGACTGACAAGGGCAGGGCGGTAGATATTGTCTACGTGGACATTATCAAAGCTTTTGACAAGGTTCCATACAGAAGGCTTGTCTGGAAAGTTAGATCACAGGGGATCCAGGGTGAGCAAGCCAATTGGCTTAGTAGAAGGAGACAGATGGTGGTAGTGAAGGGTTGTTTTCCAGATTGGAGCCTGTAACCAGCAGTGTACCACAAGGATCAGTGGTAGTTCTCCTGCTGTGATACATTTTGAGAAGCTGAAGCCTGACAGGACATGCACAGTGAATGACAGGTTCTTGGCAACTGTAGTAGAACTGAGAGACCTGGAGGTACAAATTGATTGTTCCCTGAAAGTAATAACAAAGGTGATAAGATGGAGAAGAAGGCATGAAGTATGTCTGCACTCATCTGATAGGACACCGAATACAAACATTGGGATGTCATGTTACAGCTGTTCAAGATGTGGCTGAGGCCACAACTGGAATACTCTGTGCAAGTCTGGTTACCACACTATAGGAAGTATATGATAAAGGGAGCAGAAAAGATTCACAAGGATGTTGCCAGGTCTGGAGGGCTTGAATTATAAAGAGAGGCTGGATAGGCTGGGATTGCTTTCAAGCCAAAAACATGTGATTCTGATAACAAGTCAAAAACATGTAACTCCGTCAAAACTAACCACAACTTACAATCAGTGGAAACCCTGCCAAGAAAGTCGAATCTACTTGTTCCTATTGGTGAATCTGATCCTCATTCATTTATGTATCATTTTGACTTTACAAGCCGAGCCCAACAGAAATAGCTTTTCTTCTTTTGGAGATAGTGCTGTGGGGAGCGTTTTAAATTGTAGCAGCCTGTGTAATGCGAGATATACTGTATGCAAATTAACAGTACCCTTAAGTTAAAGTTTGCCTATACAGTAGCTACTCAGGTTGATAGGCTGGTTAAGAAGGCATATGGCATGCTTGCCTTTGTTAGTTGAGGCATTGAGTTCAAAAGTCAGTAAGTTATGTTATGCATTTATAAAACTCCAGTTTGGCCGCATCTGGAGTATTGCATACAGTTCTGGTCACCCCATTACAGGGAGGATGTCAAGGCTTTGAAGAGGATGCCTGGATGAGAGGGCATGTGCTATAACGAGAGGCTGGACAAACTTGGGTTGTTTTCTCTAGAGGGACAGAGGCTGGCAGAGGTTTTATAAGATTATATGAGAGGCTAGGTAGAGAAGACAGACAGTATCTTTTTCCCAGGGTTGAAGTGCCTCATACAAGAGAACATGCATTTGAAGTTAAATTTAATGGAATTGTGAAGGGTAAGTTGTTTTACACAGAGGGTGGTCGGTGCACTATCTGGGGTAGGGGTAGAAACAGATACATTAGAGATTTTTAAGAGATGTTTACATAGCTACATGAATGTGAGAGAAATGGACATTGTGTAGGCGGAAGGGATTAGTTTAGTTGGCTACTTCAGTGGTCCCCAACCACCGGGCTGCAAAGCATGTGCTACCGGCCCACGAGGAAATGATATGATTTGGTGGTATGAAATGATATGCACCTTTCCTCATTCCCTGTCACGCCCACTGTTGAATTTGAACGCACGCGAGGTCACTACCCACGCACCATCCATGTCAGCGCGGGAAGAAGATCAACTCCTCGAGCTTGCAATTGGTGGTGGGCTGAAAAGTATGTTTGACGTAACATCTCTGCCAGCATTCTGGATCAAAGTCGAGGCTGAATGTCCTGAGATAGCCACGAAAGCACTGAAAACATTGCTTCCATTTCCAACATCATATCTCTGCGAAGCAGGGTTTTCTGCAATGAATGCAATGAAAACTAAATTGCGGAATAGACTGGACATAAGGAACCCCCTTCGAGTATCGCTGTCTCCCATCACCCCTCGATGGGACTGTCTTGTTGCAGGGAAACAAGCCCAGGGCTCCCACTGATTCAGCGATATTGTTGTGTTGCAATGATTTTATACGTTCATACGAGGAAAATATGCGCTGTGTGTTTAATATCCAAACGTTACTTTAAATGTTATGATGCTATTGACTTATAAGTGACTTATAATTGACTTATCACTATATTCATGTGAGGAAAATATGCGCTGTGTGTTTAATATTAAATTCGTTAGATAAACCCTTTTAGAAACGAAATTGAGTGTATTAGCCACTTATAAGTGACTTATAGTTGACTTATCACCCATATTCCGGTTGTGATTAACACCCCCCCCACCCCCCCACCCCCACCCCGGTCAGCCAGTCCACAAGAATATTGTCAATATTAAACCGGTCTGCGGTGCAAAAAAGGTTGGGGACCCTTGGGCTACTTGATTACTTACTAATTTAGTCGGTTCAGCACAACAATGTGGGCTAAGGGGCTTGTCACAAACAAGAGAAAATCTCAGATGCTGGAAATCCAAGCAACACACACGAAATGCTGGAGGAACTCAGCAGGCCAGGCAGCATCTATGGAAAAGAGTATAGTCGACGATTCCGGCCGAGACCTTCATCATTAAAAGGCCTGCTCCTGTACGGTACTGTTTTATGTTCTATTGCGTGTGAGACTCCATTATACAAAAAACCTGTACACAATCACTTAATAGTAAACCAAAAGTTATTTGTTAAAATATATTGCCAAATTTAAAAAGAATATTTAGCTAAGTAATCTTTCATCTCTTTTGACAAATAACAGTATTTACCTAGACTGATCAAGGATTCCAAATCAACACCCTACTCTCATGTTTCCCAATTCCCACTTGACTGCTGGATCTCTATGGAATCACAATGGTTGAGCTTGAAGCAAATCCACACTGTAAAATTCACATTGTCATTCTCACCTAGAGTTTTAATACATGTACCACCGGAACATTCTGGTCGTTAACGACATATGAAAAGTAGAACCATCTGTCGTCCACATCCCTAAATACACATTGCTGTTTTGACAACTGATTCTTGTGTTCCACCATGGTTACTTCAAACCCACACTGATCACAGATGTCTTTCTTGGGTCCACTGTTAAAGGCTTTACATTGAACACAATCCCTGGAATATGTGAGCATAGAGGGAAAAAAAAGCCAAATGAGCAAAAGCAAATACTCTGATTTTCTGATTTCACATTTCAGCTAGATAAGGAAGCCAACTTTGATAATGGTCAGAAAATACCCCTTTTTTTGGCCAAGCACAGCTTCTAGAGTAGGCTCAGGGCATGATAGTATTATATCTCAGAACTTAAAAAGGAACATAAATAAATCTGAAGCTGTTTCCATCCAGGGGGTCAGTGTGGACATGGTGGAGGATTACAAATACCTGGGGATACGAATTGACAATAAACTGGACTGGTCAAAGAACACTGAGGCTGTCTACAAGAAGGGTCAGAGCTGTCTCTATTTCCTGAGGAGACTGAGGTCCTTTAACATCTGCCAGACGATGCTGAGGATGTTCTATGAGTCTGTGGTGGCCAGTGCTATCATGTTTGCTGTTGTGTGCTGGGGCAGCAGGCTGAGGGTGGCAGACACCAACAGAATCAACAATCTCATTCGTAAGGCCAGTGATGTTGTGGGGATGGAACTGGACTCTCTGACGGTGGTGTCTGAAAACAGGATGCTGTCCAAGTTGCATGCCATCTTGGACAATGTCTCCCATCCACTACATAATGTACTGGTTGAGCACAGGAGTACATTCAGCCAGAGACTCATTCCACCGAGATGCAACACAGAGCGTCATAGGAAGTCATTCCTGCCTGTGGCCATCAAACTTTACAACTCCTCCCTTGGAGGGTCAGACACCCTGAGCCAATAGGCTGGTCCTGGACTTATTTCCTGGTATAATTTACATGTTACTATTTAACTATTCATGGTTTTATTACTATTTAATTATTTATGGGCAACTGTAACGAAAACCAATTTCCCCCGGGATCAATAAAGTATGACTATGACTATTCCGTCACATACATTCAGTGGCCACTTTATTAGGTACACTTGCTCGTTAATGCAAAATTCTAATCATCCAATCATGTGACAGCAACTCAATGCATAAAAGCAAGCGACTATGGTCAAGTGGTTCAGCGTTTTTCAGACCAAACATCAGAAAAGAGAAGAAATGTGATCGAAGTAACTTTGACCAGAGAATGATTGTTGGTGCCAGACGGGCCATCTTGAGTATCTCAGAAACAGCTGATCTCTGGGATTTTTATGCACAGCAGTCTCTACAGTTTACAGAGAAAGGTGCAAAAGAGAGAAAAAAACATCCCGTGAGTGGCAGTTCTGTGGGTGAAAACGCCTTGCTAATGAGAGAGGTCAGAGGAGAATGGCTGGTCTGGTTCAAGCTGACAACAAAGCAACAGTAATTCAGATAACCACATGTTAGAAGAGTGGTATGCAAAAGAGCATCTCTGAGCACACAACACGTCAAACCTTGAAGTGGATGGGCTGCAGCAGCAGAAGACCACAACAGGTTCCACTCCTGTACCTAATAGAGGGGCCACCAGTGTAGGTATTTTTCATTTGAGTTTTTGCATTCTAGACATGTATTTCAGAGTAATTTACATATACTTGCTTTCTAATTCAGTTCTAACTTCAAAACAAAATTCAAACAGAGATAAGACTGTTCAAAGTAACAAGAGATTTAGGCAGAATAGAGACAGCGCAACCATTCTCACTGGTGAAATAATTGAAAACCAAAGGATACAGATTTAAGATCATTGGCAAAAGCTGAGGAAAAGCTATTGTCTGATGTAGAGCATGTTTAGCATCTGGAATAGATTGACTCTCGGGGTGGCAGACAAATTCAGTTGTGGATCTCAACAGGGGAATGAGTCAGTACAGCACACGAATGAAAAAAATTGCAGAACTACAGAAAGATATTTAAAGAGTATACTTTCAGATATATAAAGAAAAAAAAAGAGGCAAGGGTCGACATCAGACGACCGAAAAATAACAGTAGGAGGTAGTAATGGGGGTGGGGATAAACGGAATAATATTTTGCATCAACCTTCACTGTGGAAAACACCGGCAGCATGCTAGGAATTTGAGGGTGTCAGGGAGCAGAAGTGGGTGTAGCCGCTGTCACTAAGGAGAAGGTGTTTGGGAAGCCGAAAGGTTTGAAGGTAGATAAATCATCTGGATGAGATGGACTACACCTTACAATTCTGAAAGAGGGAGTTGAAGAGATTGTACAGGCATTAGTAATGATCTTTCAAGAATCACTACATTCTGGAATGGTTCCGGAGGATTGGAAAATCGCAAATGTCACTCCACACTTTAAGAAGGGAGGGAGGCAGAAGAAAGGAAATTATAGACCAGTTAGCCTGACTTCAGTGGTTGGAAAGATGTTAGAGTCTATTATTAAGAATAAGGTTTTGTGGTACTTGGAGGCACATGATAAAATAGGCCAAAGTCAGCCTGGCTTTCTAAAGGGGAAATCTTGCCTGACAAATCTGTTGGAATCCTTTGAGGAAATAATAGGCAGGATGGACAAAGTAGAGTCAGTGGATGTTGTTTACTTGGATTTTCAGAAGGCCTTTGACAAGGTGCCACACATGAGGCTGCTAAACAAGATAAGAATCCATTGTATTATAGGAAAGATGGACAGAAGATTGGCTGACTGGTAGAAAGCAAAGAGTGGGAATAAAAGGGGCCTTTCTGGCTGGCTGTCAGTGACCTATGGCGTTCCACAGAGGTCGATGTTTGGTCTGCTACTTTTGATATTATACATTAATGACCTGGATTGTAGAATTTATTGCTTTGTGACCAAGTGTATGGATGATACAAAGATAAGTGGAAGAGCAGGTAGTATTGATGAAGCTGGGAGTTTGCAGAATGTCTTAGATAGACTAGAAAAAAGGGCAAAGAAGTGTCAGACAGAATACAGTGTAGGCAAGTGTATGATCATGCACCTTGGCAGGAAGATTAAATGGGGAGTGAAGTCAGAAATCAGAGATGCAAAGGGACTTGGGAGTCCTCGTGCAGAATTCCCGAAAGGTTAACTTGCAGGTTGATTCGGTAGTAAGGAAGACAAATGCAATGTTAGCATTTATTTTGGGAGGTCTAGAATGTAAAAGCAAGGATGTAATGCTGAGGCTTTATAAGGCATTGGTCAGACCGCACTTGGAGTACTAAGAGCAGCTTTAGGCCGGATATCTAAGAAAGGATGTGCTGGCAAGGGAGGGGGTCAAAAGGAGGTCTACAAGAATTATTCCAGAAATGAAAGGGTTAATGTGTGGGGAGCATTTGATGGCTGCTGGTGTTTAGAAAAATAGGACTGGATCTCATTGAAACCTACTAAATATTGAAAGGCCAAGGTAGAGTAGATGTGGGGAAGATGTTTCTAATAATGGGAGAATCTATGACCAGAGGGCACAGACAGAGCAGAAAAACCTCCCTTTGGAACAGAGATGAGGAGGAATTTCTTTAGCCAGAAGGTGGTGAATCTGTGGAATTCACTGCCACAGGCAGTTGTGGAGTCAAGTCATAGGGTATATTTAAAGCAGTTGTTGAGAGGTTCTCAATTAGTAAGGGTGTCAAATGTTATTGGGAGAAGGCAGGAGAATGGGTTAAGAAGGAAACTGGTGGAGCAGACTTGATGGGCCAAATGGCCTGATTCTGCTCCTATGTCCTAGGGAAAGACATAGGACTAGGTTGTTTCTCCAGGAGAGAGCAGGCATGTACTCAAAGGATCAATGATTTCCTCTATGCTGTTACCACTTTAAGAACCCAGGAATCAATTAAGATATCACATCCTGCAAAGGTGACTGAGTACCTACCTATGAATGGTACAGACACCTTCACAGGTTGGACAATATTCACAGGTTGGCCCAGCATACTTCGAGTCTGTGCATTTGCACCGTCCACATTCACAAATTCCTCTGCCATGACATAACATTCCATTGGCTGAAACACATAACGACGTGTTCAATGAACAATCACAGGCACTGCCTGTGAAACTGGGAAAGCATTGACATGTTCCACATGTACAAATGCCATGTCCTGCAAAAAATAAAATGTCAATATACTGCACCGTTTTCATTAAAGTTTACCCCAAACTATCTGATAATTGCTCATTTAAAAGGTACAGTAATCCCAATTAGTAACAAAGTTATTTCTCCACTAATGAATTCCATTCTATGACCAGCTATATAATGAAAGCTAGGCAATACAGTAACTCTCCAACCACAGGCAAGTGCAATATAGGAAGAATAAATTTTGAGAGATTATTCATTTGAGTTGTGTATTTACCTCCACAAATCAAACCACCAGACCGATCACAATTGAAATTATCACATTCACAATATCGGCCGTAGATGGTTTCATGAGGATTTTCTCTCTTTCTGCAGACACATGCTCCACAGATGCAATCTCCATGGCCACTGCAGATTTGAGATGTATTATCTTTTCTACACGAAACATCGGAGTCCTCGCTCCATGCTTCATCAAGGCTGCATTCACAAAATTGTCCAATATAACCTTCATTACATCTGAAAATCAAGCAAGGTCAAGTTACAAACAATGACCGTAAAGCACTAAACTATCTTTTGAGAAAATTATTCACCCTTCAACTTAACAGTTGTGTTTATTTTTTTGTTCCTGTAAATGTCTGCAAGAAAATGAATCTTATGATAGGTCATGGTAATATATCTATTACTTTGATAATAAATTTCATTTACGCTTTGATCTTTGAAACCTGAACTTTCCAAACTAGTGGCAGGGATAGTGATTTCTCTAACTTCTGGTAATTTCTCTCCCCTCTCTCCTTCTCTCTTTTTCTATTCCTCATTCTAGATATCCTCTCACCCCTTCTCTTCTTACCTGCTCTTCACTTCTCTCTGGTTCCTCTCCTCCTTGTCTTTGTTCTGTGGTCTACTGTCCTCTCCTATTAGATTCTTTTCTTCTTCAGCCCTTTACATCTTCTACCTATCCCCTCTCAGCTACTTACTTCACCCCCTCTCTCCCACCCAACCACCCACCATCTTCCTTGCCTGATTTCACCTACCCTCTGCCAGTGTGTGCTCCTACCTCTCCCTCCACCTTCTTATTCTGCTTCTGTACCCTTCCCTTCCCATCCCGATGAAGAGTTTTGATCCAAAATATTGACTCTTTATTCCACTCCACAGATGCTGACTGACTTGCTGAGTTCCTCCAGCATTTTGTGTGTGTAGGACACAGTTTTAAGTTGACAACATGTAAAGACCAGGCATAACAGTTGAGCATGTCCTCAATTAGAGTAGCCTTGCATGGGAATTTGAGCTTTGGTTGACTGATGAGAACATCATAGTCAGATTAGTAATAGCCACAAAATGGGCCAATGCGAATCTGCTTCTTGTTTTTACAAATGTAATTAATTCATGAAATGACAATAGAAATAGGGGTGTTGATTACCTATCCCTAATTGCCTGTACCAAGGAGTTCAGAATTGATTTGTGCTGGAGTGACATATAAGCCAAACTAGGTAAGGCTGGCATATTTACTTCCTTGAAGGACGTTAGTGAAGTGAATGGATTTTTAATGATAATTCAGCACTTTCATATTTATCATTACTGATACAACTCCTTCAATTCAAAATTTATTTAACTATATCAACTTCACTCATTTAAGGATTTGAACTCTCCTACATGGATCAATTGTCCTGGCTGGCTTTGGTTTCTATGCAAAATGGTTATCAGGCACACATTCTTATTATGGCTATTACCCAGAGAAATAAACGTACCTACAGGCTCCACATTCGAGTATCCCATTGCCCTGGTTACATACAAGACTATTAGCGATCCCATGTTTATGGCATTCGCATTCACACTGGAATTTCAGTTTAATTTCAACATTCTCATTAAATCCCAGTGGCTTAATTTCAATAGTTGTTGGCTGCCCATAGTTTGGGCAATTTTCTGTTGTAATACTTACAGTGAATCTCACCTGGGAAAAAAAAATGGAGTGATGTATTAAAAATACTTCCTATTTCCGGTATTTTCTAGAGAAAATGCTTTTGCTGCATGCAATAGACAATAGACAATAGGTGCAGGAGTAGGCCATTCGGACCTTCGAGCCAGCACTGCCATTCACTGTGATCATGGCTGATCATCCACTATCAGTATCCAGTTCCTGCCTTATCCCCATAACCTTTGATTCCACTATCTTTAAGAGCTCTATCCATCTGTTTTTTGAAATCATCCAGAGATTTGGCCTCCACAGCCTTCTGGGGCAGAGCATTCCATATATCCACCACTCTCTGGGTGAAAAAGTTTTTCCTCAACTCCGTTCTAAATGGCCTACCCCTAATTCTTAAACTGTGGCCTCTGGTTCTGGACTCACCCATCTGTGGGAACATGCTTCCTGCCTGCAGCATGTCCAATCCCTTAATAATCTTATATGCTTCAGTAAGATCCCCTCTCAGCCTTCTAAACTCCAGAGTATACAAGCCCAGTTGCTCCAATCTTTCGACATATGACAGTCCCGCCATCCCTTGTGAACCTACGCTGCACTCCCTCAATAGCAAGAATGTCCTTCCTCAAATTTGGAGACCAAAACAGCACACAGTACTCCAGGTGTGGTCTCACCAGGGCCCTGTACAGCTGCAGAAGGACCTCTTTGCTCTTATACTCAATTCCCCTTGTTATGAAGGCCAGAATGCCATTAGACTTTTTCACTGCCTGCTGTACTTGCATGCTTGCTTTCAGTGACTGATGTACAAGAACACCTAGATCTTGTTGTGCTTCCCTTTTTCCTAACTTGACTCCATTTAGATAATAATCTGCCTTCCCGTTCTTACCACCAAAGTGGATAACCTCACATTTATCCACATTAAACTGCATCTGCCCACTCACCCAGCCTGTCCAAGTCACCCTGCATTCTCATAACATCCTCCTCACATTTCACATTGCCTCCCAGCTTTGTGTCATCGGCAAATTTGCTAATGTTACTTTTAATTCCCTCATCTAAATCATTAATATATATTGTAAACAGCTGCGGTCCCAGCACTGAACCCTGCGGTACCCCACTGGTCACCGCCTGCCATTCTGAACGGGACCCATTAATCGCTACTCTTTGTTTTCTAGTCAGCCAGCCAATTTTCAATCCATGCCAGTACTCTGCCCCCAATACCATGTGCCCTAATTTTGCCCACTAATCTCCTATGTGGGACTTTACCAAAGGCTTTCTGAAAGTCCAGGTACACTACATCCACTGGCTCTCCCTTGTCCATTTTCATAGTTACATCCTCAAAAAATTCCAGAAGATTAGTCAAGCACGATTTCCCCTTCGTAAATCCATGCTGACTCGGACCAATCCTGTTACTGCTATCCAGATGTGTCATAATTTCATCTTTTATAATGCATTGACCAATGTGGTCAATAGTAGTTTCATCGCAATGGCAGGCCGAGATCCAGATTACAAGAATCTTCAGTATTCTGCTAAGGCTTATGTTCAAGAGGAAGAGAGTTGTAGGAAGGAAGTACAATGTACTACAAGTATCAGGGTCTTGGTAGGTTCAGGTTGGGCCATCCTGTATTTACCCAGCTAAGTATTTTATCCAGGCCAGGATGTTGTTCTTTCCAGGTGCATCCATTTTGAGATTCCACCTCAAACAGTATAGGCCAATGTGGACATTTGTTTTAAGTCTGACTATTGTTTTTTATTAATTCATGAGATAAATACAGTGTGCCAGACCTTGTTACGTTTGCAGACAGGGACAGGTTGGATATGGAAATGTTATATATTCAGATGAGTTGGGCTTGGATTGGTTATGATCAAGACAGGTTTTAATTTTATACCCAAAGAGACTCTGGAAGTCTGGGCGGTGGGGGGGTGTGCGGGGTGAAATTACTGAGTAGGCTATTCAGGCACAAAAGAGCCTCAAATGATGTTTTGAGTGAAAACCAATCTTGCAGAAGTGAGTGCTTATGCAAGTAGCAGTTGTTGGGTGTAGCATTAAACATCAAATTGCTGTTTCAATTGCCTGTGAATGCTCATTAAAAAGGCTGCTCAACATTTTAGTAATTAGCACTTGAGATAATGCACTTACTCTGTTGATTGGGATCAAATTCATAGATGCTGAAAATTTCAATCACTGCTTAAAGTTATGTCTCTGTGGGGATTTGAAAAGGACTTTTGAGAAAAAAAACATTAAGAGCCTTCTGGGACTTTTTATCAAAAAGTCCCCAACGTTTATTCCTAAAATGAGAATTTCATTTGAGCTCTGGTCAACTGCACATCATTGCATTGTATGTGATTGGTAATGGGCCAGCAGTCCCCACTAGTTAGTCAGGAATGGGAAGAAGAGATGTGGCCAGACACAACAGCTCCGGCTGCTGAAGGAGAATAGAGAAAAGGGTAAGGGAATTTCCTTTCTCTCTTTGAACAGAGGACAGCTTCCCACACCACCACTGAGCACATCTTAAGAGACAGTGCCTCAAGAAGGCAGCATCCATCACTAGGGACCCTCACTATCCGTGAACTTGCTCTCTTGTCATTACCTCCATCAGGGAAGAAGTTCAGGAAGCTGAAGGCACTCAATGGTTCAAAATCAGCTTCTTCCCCTCCGCCATCTGATTTCCGAGAAGTCATCATGTTATTCCTTTTTGCACAAATTATTTATTTATGTAACTTATGGTAAATACATAACTTTGCACTGTACTGTTGCCGCAGAACAACAAATTTCACATAACCTAAGTTAGATAGTAAACCTAATTCCGATGATGACTCTAATTACTTGCATCTCCAGTGCTACATCCAAGGAGATAGTAATATCTGTAGAGCAGAGTATTAGAGTCATACATCATGGATAGAACCCTTTAGCCAAACTTAGCCATGCTGACCAAAACACCCATTTAAGCTAGTCCCAGTTTCCCACATTTGCAAAACAAGAGAAAATCTGCAGATGCTGGAAATCCGAGCAACACACACAAAATGCTGGAGGAACTCAGCAGGCCAGGCTGCATCTAGGAAAAGAGTACAGTCTTCGGCACGAAATGTCGAGAGTATTCTTTTCCTAGATGCTGCCTGGCCTGCTGAGTTCCTCCGACATTTTGTGTGTGCTTCCCACATCTGGCCCATTTTATTACTACTCTACTGACCCCGACCACTTTCTTAAGCAGCTTGTCCCACCCTCAGTGTGAAGCAGTTGCCCCTCAGGTTCCTTTCTCACCTTAAACCTATGTCCTCTCCCTAGGAAAAAGACTGTATGCATTCAGCTTATCTATGCCATTCTGAAATCTATGGCTGTGCAAGTCAACACATGCATGGAATTTCCTCTGAACAGTCAATGATTCACAATTGAAATGTAAGCATACATTATATGTACAGTCTGTGGCCACTTTATTCGGTATCCCCTGTAACTCCTGTACCTCATGAAATGGCCACTGCCTGTGTGTTTGTTGCTTCCTGTTGCTGTAGCCCATACACTTCAAGTTTAAAGTGTTGTACATTCAGAGATGCTCTTCTGTTGCACTATGTGGTTACTTGAGTTACTGTCACTTCCCTGTCAGCTTAAACCAGTCTCGCCATTCTCCTCTGACCTCTCTCATTAATAAGGCATTTTTGCCCAAAGAACTGCGACTCACTGGATGTTGAATAAACTCTTCTCGGGCTTCCAGCAGGTACAGGTATCAATTTTTAACCAATGTTTCGATGACAAACTCTGTCATCTTCATCAGACCATAAGATATAGGAACAGAATCAGGCCACTTGGCCCATCAAGTCTGCACTGCCACTTCATCATGGCTGATCCTATTTTCCTCTCAGCCTCGTCTCCTGCCTTCTCCCGATATTCCTTCATGCCCTGACCAATCAAGAATCTACCAGACTTTAATATACATAAAGACTTGGCCTCCACAGCTTCCTGTGGCAAAGAATTCCACAGATTCACCACTAAAGAAATTCCTCTTCATCTCTGTTCTAAAAAGTCGCCCCTCTATTCTGAGGCTGTGCCCTCTAGCCTTAGACTCACCCACCATAGGAAACTTCCTCTTCACATCCACTCTATCAAGGCTTTTCACTATTCAATAGGATTCAATGAGCTCAGCCTTCATGCTTCTGAATTCCTGTGAATACAGGCCCGGAGCCATCGAACGTTCATCATTTGACAAGCCATTTAATCCTGGAACCCTCTCCAATTTCAGCACATCCTTTCTAAGATAAGGGGTCCAAAACTGCTCGCAATACTCCAAATGAGGCCTCACCACTGTTTTATAAAATTTCAACATTACATCCTTGTTTTTCTATTCTGGCCTCTTGAAACAAATGCTTACATTGCATTTGCCTTCCTCACCACAGACTCAACCTGTAAATTAACCTTTAGGGAATCCTGCGCAAGGACTCCCAAGTCCCGTGGCACCTCGGTTTTTTGTACTCTCTCTCCATTTAGAAAATAGTCAACCCTTTCATTTCTTCTGCCAAAGTGCATGACCATACACTTCCTGACACTGTATTCCATTTGTCATTTCTTTGCCCATTCTCCCAATCTGTCTCAATCCTTCTATAGCTTCATTACTTCCTGAAAACTACCAGCTCCTCCAATTAGCCTTCATATCGTCTGCAAACTTTGCCACAAAGCCATCAATTCCATCATCCAAATCATTGACGTATAATGTAATAAGAATCGGTTAAAACACAGTCACTGTGGAACAACACTTGTCACCGGCAGCCAGCCAAAAAAGGCTCCCTTTATTCCCACTCTTTGCTCCTACCAATCAACCACTGCTTTAACCATGCTAGGGTCTTTTCTGTAACACCATAGGCTCATTGCTCATTAAGTAGCCTCATGTGTGGCAAAGGCCTTCTGAAAATCCAGTATATAACATTCACAGATTCTCCTTTGCCTATCCTGCTTGTTATTTCTTCAAAGAATTCCAACAGATTTGTCAGGCGAGATTTTCCCTTGAGGAAACCATGCTTATTGCGGCCTGTTTTATCATGTGCCTCCAAGGACCCTGAGACCTCATCCTTGAAAATCGATTCCAAAATCTTCGTAACCACTGAGGTCAGATTAACTGGCCTATAGTTTCCTTTCTTCTGCCTTTCTCCCTTCTTGAAGAGTGGAGTGACGTTTGCAATTTTCCTGTCTTCCGGAACCATTCCAGAATCTAGTAATTCTTGAAATATCATGATTAATATCTCCATGATCTCATCAGCCACCTCTTTCAGAACTCTGCGGTGTAAACCATCTGGTCCAGATGACTTTATCTGCCTTCAGACCTTTCAGTTTCCCAAGAACCTTTTCTCTAGTTATGGTAATTTCACACACCTTATGACCCCTGACCCCTGGAACTTCCACCACATTGCTAGTGTCTTCCACAATGAAGACTGATGCAAAATACTTATTCAGTTCATCTGCCTTTTCATTGTCCCCCATTACTACCTCTCCAGCATCGTTTTCCAGCAATCTGATATTCACTCTCACCCCTCCTTTACACTTTATGTATCTGAAGAAACGTTTGGGATCCTCTTGAATATTATTGGCTAGCTTACCTTCGTATTCCATCTTTACCTTTTTAATGACTTAATTAATTACCTTCTGTTGGTTTTAAAAGATTCCCGATCCTCTAACTTCCCATTAATTTTTGCTCTATTATACGTCCTCTCTTTGGCTTTTATGTTAACTTTGACTTCTCTTGTTAGCCACAGTTGTGTCACCTTTCCTTTAGAATACTTCCTCCTCTTTGGGATGTATATATTCTGTGCCTTCCGAATTGCTTCCAGAAATTCCAGCCATTGCTGCTCTGCCATCATCCCTGCCAGTGTTCTTTTCCAATCAATACTGGCCAACTCCTTTCTCTCATGCCTCAGTAATTCCATGAACTTGATCATATTATGATCACTTTCCCCTAAGGGTTCTTTTACATTAAACTCTAATCAATTCTGATTCATTTCACAACATCCAATCTAGAATAGCTGATCTTCTGGTAGGCTCAATCACAAACTGCTCTCAAAAGCTATCTCATAGACACTCTAGAAATTCCTCCTCCTGAAATCTAGCACCAATTTGATTTTCCCAATCTACCTGTATATTGAAGACCCCCTGATGAATGTAACATTGCCCTTTTGGCATGCATTTTCTATCTCCCTTTGTATTTTGTATGCTCATTCTATTACGCTTTGGGGGTCTATATACAACTCCCATCAGTGTCTTTTCACTCTTGCAGTTCCTTAGCTCTATTCACAATGATTCAACACCTTCCAACCCCATGTCATCTCTTTCTAATGATTTGATTTCATATTTTACCAACAGTGCAACACTAATCCTCTACCTTCCTGCCTGTCCTTTCAATACAATGTGTATCCTTGGACATTAAACCCCCAGCTATAATCTTCTTTCAGCACGATTCAGTGATGCCTACAACATCATACCTGTCAATCATAGAAACATAGAAAACCTACAGCACAATACAGGCTCTTCAGCCCACAAAGTTGTACCGAACATGTCCCTACCTTAGAAATTATTAGGTTTACCTATAGCCCTCTATTTTTCTAAGCTCCATGTACCTATCCAAAAGTCTCTTAAAAGACCCTATCGTATCCGCCTCCACCACCGTTGCCGGCAGCCCATTCCACGCACTCACCACTCTCGGAGTGAAAAACTTACCCCTGACCTCTCCTCTGTACCTACTCCCCAGCATCTTAGACCTGTGTCCTCTTGTGGCAACCATTTCAGCCCTGGGAAAAAGCCTCTGACTATCCACAATCTGCAACTGTGCTGCAAGTTCACTTAACTTAATCCATACACTGCATGCATTCAAATACACCTTCAGTCCTGTATTCACCCTTTTGAATTTTGCCCTGTCGACAGCCTCTCCTCGCTACACATTGCCTCCGTTTGTTAACCGGGTACTTCATCTTCTGCACTATTACCCACCTTGCCTACAATACCTCTTACACTGAAATATCCGCAGCTCAGAATGCTGGTCACACCATGCTCAATCTTTTGATTCCTAATTTTGTCTGGGGTCTTATCAACATCTGCTTCCACTATCTCTCCACTGACTGTTCTGGCACTCTGGTTCCCATCCCCCTACAACTCTAGTTTAAACCCCACCGTGCAGCATTAACAAACCTTCCCGGTAGGATATTAGTCCCCCTCCAGCTCAGGTACAAGCCATCCCTTCTGTGCAGGGCCCACCTTCCCTGGGAGAGACCCAATGATCCAAAAATCTTATGCCCTCCCTCCTTCACCAATTCCTTAGCCAAGTAGTAAACTCTATCATCTCCCTGGTACTGGCCTCACTAGCACGTGGCACAGGTAGCAATGCTGAGATCAAAACCCTGCAGGCCCTGCCCTTTAACTTAGCAACTAATATCCCGAACTCCCTATGCAGAAACTCAGCACTCGTTCTACCCATGTCATTGGTACCTACATGGACCATGACTTTTGGCTGTTCACCCTCTCTCATATGAATACTGAGGACTCGATCCAAGATATCCTGGGCCCTGGCACCAAGGAGGCAACATACCATCCAGTAATCTCGTTCTCGCCCACAGGACTTCCCCATCCATTCCCCTAACTAACGAATCCCCTACCACTACAACATGCCTCTTCTCCTCCTTTCCCTTCTGAGCCACAGAGACAGACAGTGCCAGAGACTCGACCACTGTCACTTGCCTCTGTTAGGTCATCCTCCCCCCCAACATTATCCAAAGTGATATACCTGTTGTTGAGGGGGATGGCCACAAGAGTATTCTGCACTGGCTCCTTAACGCCTTTCCCCTCCCTGACTATCACCCAGCTTCCTGCGTCCTGCATCTTGGGTATAATTACCTCTCTATATGTCCTATCTATCACACCCTCAGTCTCCTGAATGAATCGGAGTTTATCCACATCCAGCTCCAACTCCTTAAGTTGGTTCCTGTGAAGCTGCAGCTGGATGCATTTTGTGCAATTGTAGTCATCAGGGACACTGGAGGTCTCCCTGCCTTCCCACATAGCACAAGAGGAGCATTGCACTATCCTGCCTGTCATCTCTACTGTCCTAGCTGAACAGATATAAAGAAGAGAACAAGAAAACTTGATCTTTTATTTCCTTTGCTTTCTCTGACAGAAAGCACTCTTTGTAGAAGCCTCAAAGAGTTAAATCCACAAGATCACCACTTCATGATGGAGAAAGCAGAAGTTGTCATCAAAATGTCGGTTAAAATCAATACCTGAACCTGGCTGGAAGCCCGAGAACAGTATATTCATCATATACGCCGAGAAAGCACTAGATCTTTTTAACTGGATATGTTTTTTGTTTTTTGCACAAATCTCTGTAAACTCTAGAGACTGCTGTGTGTGAAAATCCCAGGTACTCAAGCAAACCTGTCTACCACCCTCTGACTAAATTAATTCTTCTGTATCTCTGTTCTAAATGGACATCCTTCAATCCTGAAGTCGTGCCCTCTTGTCCTAGACTCCCCTACCATGGGAAATAACTTTTCCATATCTAATCTGTTCAGGCCTTTTAGCATTTGGAATGTTTCTATGAGATCCCTCCTCATTCTCCTAAACTCCAGTGAATACAGCCCAAGAGCTGCCAGACGTTCCTCATACGGCAACCCTTCCATTCCTGGAATGAAAGTTGCTGCCTCTTGTTTGGCTGAAGAGATATTTGTATTAATAAGCAAGTTTACAGGTGTACCCAATAAAGAGGCTACTGAGTATATTCATTGCATTCATGAATTTGCACTGATGTCCTACCTCCTCACCAACTTGAATACCAGAACACTTTCTCCCATGTTGTCCTGTTTGAATGCTATTATTTTTGCAGTGGGCTGTGTAATGTATTGAAACTCCTTCAGGTAATTTGCTGTTATCCAGGATAACCTTAGATGACAAGGTCTGTAGCCAAAACAAAAAAAAGTGAAAACATATAATTTCTAAATATTGTGCATTGAGTAATTCAGTGCAGGTTTTAATGAGGAGGGTCAGTTCTTACATGATAGGCTTTGATTAACTCGATTGCCATTTGATTTCCAACTTCAGACTTTGGAATGTGAACTTGGAGTGCCTATGCAAATAGGGAAACAATATTATTTTTTCTGTCTGGGTATAAGTGGCTACAGTTATAAAGAAAATACCTCCTAAAATGCTCTGTTTTTGACAAGCAAGTAGCAACAAAAGAAGTTTTGGAAGAAGTGTGCATATAATCAGTGTGTAAAATTTACAAAGGAAAGTTTTTTCTAAAATTTGTCCTTGCAACATTAAAGAGAAACTTTCAACCATCTCAATCTAGTATCATGGCTTCAGGTTATTGTGTATTCATTGGAAGTTGCCAATAACATCTTCACCAGTAACCGGAAGAGGGCCATCGACTGTGAATGCTTTTCCACAACCAAGAGGCAGAAAACAATACAGGAACCTGTAGATTTCACAAATATAATTTAAATCAGCCAATCTCGCTTGGAGTCTGCTTTAACACAGACATTACCTTTATTCTCAATCCCTTCTCTGCAACTTGGTAATTGTGGAGGACGGTATGATAGAGGCATTTAAGAGGCTCATGAATATGCAGAGAATAAAGAGATATGGACTATATGCAGGCAAAAGGGATTTGTTTAATTAAGTGTCATTAGTTTAGTTAGCTCAGCACCAGATCATGGGCTGAAGGGCCCGTTCCTGTTCTGTATTGTTTTATGTTAAAATATGCTTGTTTACTAAGTTTACATTATTCAGACAAAAGCTAATCAATTTGAAATGCTAACTCTTTTTCTCTTTCCACTGATACTTTGGAACCACATTTTAGGAATGTGCAATTAAATTTTGAAGCCAAATTTTCTACAATATTCTGCTTGATCTGGAGGGTAATTGCAATGTCAACAAGGGAATATTAAAGCTCTCAAGTCATTCAAATTGCACTACAGATGTAGAATTTTCAAACTATATCGTCTCTACTGGTTCAAATTCTAGATCTAAAATTGTTACGCAATTTCCTCTGGAATATAGTTACAGCCGCTATCTCAATCACCTTTAAGCAAAAATGTTCCCTTTTTAACTAATCAAATTTGTGATAATGTATTATTTTAATTCCTAGTGCAATCATTTAGCTATAATACTGAGTTTGAGACCACTTATTACTTTTCCTCTATCTAAAAATCCATCACTTTAAAAAGGTTTCATACTTTTGGAAATTATATATTAGATAAGGCCGACAAACTTTATCCATTAATAAAAGCAAAAGCCCACTTTACTTTACCTAATTGCCTCCAGTATCTCATGCCATTCTGATGAATTTTCATAATTGCTTTCCATGACATTAAAGTTATTCCATTAATGTTGTGTTCAAATCACCAAGCAATTTACAATTGTCCCCAAACTAATACATTGAATTAATAAGACATCACTTGTTTTTGTGCTAAATGTTACAATATTTTAAACATTCAGAATCCTATTACTCTTTCTAGACTTACTTTTACTTTTAAGGGTCTACTCAAGTCCTTTCAATTTTCTTGCTCTCTCATTCCATTAAGGATTTTACAATTAAAATTCCTTTCCTGATAAGCAGAGTGCATTTCTCTGAATCTGCAAATTACTTAACCAGTCTATCTGTGTCTTTTGTAGTTTGCTGCATTATCATCTCTGCCTGGAACCAATATTCATTCTACTTTTTCTCTGGAGCATCAGATGTTGAAGGAAAAGCTGAAGTTTGTGGAGTTGTGGGAGACAATAGCCAGGGTAGACAGACAGAATCTTATTTTCCAGGGAAGAAATTTTGAATACTACCTTAAGGTGAAAGGGGGGAAATTTAAAAGGGGTGTGCCGGGCAGGGTTTTTCACTCAGGATGAATGGTGCCTGGAATTCACTGCCAGAGATGGGAGTGGAAGCAGATATAATAGAGATGATCAAGAAGCTTTTAGATAGACACATTAAAATGCAGGAAATGGGGGGATATTGACCATGTGCAGCCAGACAGGATTAGTTTAATGGGCATTGTGGGTGACACAGACATTGTGGGCAGAAAGGCCTTATCACTTAAGGCCTCACTATTGGTTGGAGTCAAACATAGATGTCGTACCCTAGCTGTCATATACAAACCACTGCACAAGTCGGGGCAGTACAATATGGAGAGCAAGCTGTTGCCCATGCAGCAGTCTCTCCCTCTCCACGCAGATGATGAATCTAAAGGAAAGGCAGAGACCGATACAATTTGGCACCAGCAGCATCGCAGGAGTTGCCAGTCAATGTTGAACTCAATGAAGAACTAAACTGAAGAACTGAGTGTAGAACTAAGAACATGGAACTCAAGGCAGAACCATGACAAAACGTAAGGACTCTAGCTCCTGATATTTTCTGAGGGTTTACTCCTGAAGTCTTCCCTGTGAGTGGGTATAGCCACAAGACAGCGGAGGTTTGAGGTCAGAGTTTTCCTCGATGAGCTGATGAGCTCCATTTTCCTGAAGTGATTGGTTTTAAGGTGCCAGTAACCAGACTTTGTCCCTTCTCCTATCAATGAGAATCGTTCTGCCGGGCTTAGCAGCTAAGCTACACGTGAAGGCCAGGAGCTGGACTTGGTTGTCAGAGGCAATTTGAGAAGATAGTCTTTGGGAGCATTTACTAGGTAGTATGAGCGTATGCCCATTAGTACCTCTTCCCCACCCCGAAATGACAACCTTAAGGAACTCTCACTGCACATTTACTAATTTGGTAACGTGCCAATGGAGTTTTGAGAAGAAATTTGTCCAACCTACAGAAGGGTCAGGAAAATATTCGCCATACTAAATGTCCATCCGGTTTTGTAAGTTTATGAAGTTGGCAGATGTTAAGATAATAGTGAAGATGGCATTGGAGCTTTCTGAGCTCAAGAATAAAATTCAAGTCTTGTCACCAAATGAGGAAGTAGAAAACAGTGTATAAATTCTCAGTATTTGAAGTTAGAGTGTGAGATAGAGTGTTACTTTTTGAAGCACTGGTGAGGCCTCATTTGGAGAATTGTGAGCATTTTGGAGCCCTTTATCTTAGAAAGGATGTGCTGAAACTGGAGAGGGTTCAAAGGAAGTTCACAAAAATGACTCCAGGATTGAATGGCTTGTCATATGAAGAGCATTTGATAGCTCTGGTCCTGCATTTGCTAGAATTCAGAAGAATGAGGAGGTGACCTCATTGAAACCTTTCGAATGGTGAAAGGCCCTAATAGAGTGGATGAGGAGAGGATGGCAGAAGTGATGAAGTAGCAGAGCTGATTCAATGGGCCAAATGGCCTAATACCTATCTTATATTTTATTGTCTTATGCTCTTATAGGCAGGTTTAAATTTATGTTGATTCAAGTCATTATCAAAAGATTACAAGGAATGTTGGGTCTGATCTTTGAATCATTTGTGCTTGCTTTTAATGGTTCATTAATATTACCACAATCATCTAATGCTTCTAATTTCACACACCCTTGGTCCCAAGAATTCTTTAGCTGATATTGTCTATTATGATGGAAAAGGAATGATATTGTACTCTAAGGCAGAGTTTGAAAAAATAGGCTTCAAAATTGAGCCCTCTAGAATTCATTACTTCTTAACTAAAAGCAATCAACTTTTAAGTTTAACTGCTGTGTATACCTTGAACTAATAATGAATTTTTTAAGGTATTATAAGAGTTCAGCAATGTCAAAAGCAGGTCATTTTGTAAATAACCCTTTTTGCTAAGATGTACAAACATTTACAGAGGATGAATCATTTTTGATCGTTGAGCTCAGTGTATGAAGTCAGAGCAAGGTCCAAGCAGGTGCGAAAGCAATGTCAGGAAGTCGACAGTGCACTGACCACATCCGACCATTTTTATAGTAGTTTTCAATTTTGTCAACAATATTAATCTGTAATGTAAACCAATAAATTTGTTTTCACAAAATGGTTATGCTTAATTCCATCTCCTCCACAATTGCAGAAATACCAGTTCAACTGCAATGAATTATTTCTAATAAATTAGTAACTCACACAGAATTTATCTTTTATCTTTTTATCCTGTCACATTTGAATTTTTATGACATTCAGGATCATTCTATACTGAATAACTTGTCTTGTCTGTTAGCAAAAAAATTTGAGCTGTTTTGCTCACTGAGGATTAAGCTGTTTCCTGTCTCAATAAGCAAGAACTGCAGTTTCTATTTCATTTTCTTATTCACCATAACTATTCATTAAATTAATTCACAAACTAATATTATCTACAGACAGAGAAACACTGTACTGAATGAAAGTTGTTGTAGCCAGTGGTTCTGAAGGGAACTGTTCATATTCTGCCACTCACAGTTTGATACTTTCCTGATTAAACCCAACTCGGCAGATCAGGATGAGTGAGTGTCCTTTCCAGTGCGTGTGGTGGGTGTGGGGATAGCAGAAAGAAGAAAGAGAGACATTATGGCCTAAATGACAGAAAGGAACAGACCCCTGCAAGATTTTGAGCACAAATACTTGAAATGACGAGAGTTTAGTGAAGTAAATGGGCAGCTGGAGTTCAGAAATTGAAGCACAGAGTTTGTATACTCCTGCTGTTTACTTGTCACCAAAGTCTTGCTGCACCTTGCCATCTTACTCCAGGGATTAAGAAGTCAGCCCACCACATGCCACCCACTTTAATTAGGCCCAGTTTAAGACCATACGCCATCCCTCTCAACCACACTTTCCTGCCTTCTCCTGTAATCTTTGATGCCCTTACTAATCAAGAACCTATCAACCTCCATCTTAATCGTACGTGATGACTTGGCCTCCACAGCCATTTGTGGCAATGAATTCTGCAGATTCACCACCCTCTGGCTAAATGAATTCCTTCTCATCTCTGTTCTAAAGGGATACCCTTGATTTCTGAGGCTGTGCACTCAAGTCCTAGACTCCCCTACTATTGGAAGCGTTCTCTCCATGTCCACTCTATTTAGGCCTTTTAATATTCGGCAGGTTTCAATAAGATTCCCCCTCATTTTTCTAAATTCTGGAGAGTAAAGGCCCAGACCAATCAAGCACTCTATTTATCATATATATCTGAAATAAAATTTGGATTACAGGGATGTGGTCATTTCAAAGAATACAAACGGTATAGTTTAACAATATTTGACTTGTAAAGTGGACTACCATTTGGAAATGCTACCATATACATTAGGTTTACTTACACAAAAAGCGTCAACACCACTGAAAATTAGTCAGTGACTAATTTTATCAGCGACTCTGACATCAGTAATATAGATGTAATTTCGTCATTGTGACAGGAGGAAGAAATTATTTTCAGTAAGCCTTCAGTATTGTCTGTGAGTGACAATACTCTGATTATAAGACAAGACCATAAGACCATAAGACAAAGAAGCAAAAGTCGGCCATTAGGCCCATTGGGTCTGCTCTGCCATTTTATCATGAGCTGATCCATTCTCCCATTTAGTCCCACTCCCCCGCCTTCTCACCATAACCTTTGATGCCCTGGCTACTCAGATACCTATCAATCTCTGCCTTAAATACACTCAATGACTTGGCCTCCACTGCTGCCCGTGGCAACAAATTCCATAGATTCACCACCCTCTGACAAAAAAATTTCTTCGCATTTCTGTTTTGAATGGGCGCCTTCAATCCTTAAGTCATGCCCTCTCGTACTAGACTCCCCCATCATGGGAAGCAACTTTGCCACATCCACTCTGTCCATGCCTTTCAACATCCAAAATGTTTCATTCTTCTAAGCTCCAAGGAATACAGTCCAAGAGCGGACAAACGTTCCTCATATGTTAACCCTCTCATTCCCGGAATCATTCCAGTGAATATTCTCTGTACCTTCTCCAACATCAGCACATCCTTTCTTAAATAAGGAGACCAAAACTGCCCACAGTACTCCAAGTGAGGTCTCACCAGCGCCTTATAGAGCCTCAACATCACATCTCTGCTCCTATACTCTATTCCTTTAGAAATGAATGCCAACATTGCATTCACCTTCTTCACTACCGACTCAACATGGAGGTTAACCTTAAAGGTATCCTGTACAAGGACTCCCAAGTCCCGTTGCATCTCAGAACTTTGAATTCTTTCCCCATTTAAATAATAGTCTGCCCATTTATTTTTTCTGCCAAAGTGCATAACCATACACTTTCCAACATTGTACTTCATTTGCCACTTCTCTGCCCATTCTTCCAATCTATCCAAGTCTCTCTGCAGACTCTCCATTTCCTCAGCACTACCGGCCCCTCCACCTATCTTCGTATCATCAGCAAACTTAGCCACAAAGCCATCTATTCCATAATCCAAATCGTTGATGTACAATGTAAAAAGAAGCGGCCCCAACATGGACCCCTGTGGAACACCACTGGTAACCGGCAACCAACCAGAATAGGATCCCTTTATTCCCACTCTCTGTTTCCTGCCAATCAGCTAATGCTCTATCTACGTATGTAACTTTCCCATAATTCCATGGGCTCTTATCTTGTTAAGTAGCCTCATGTGTGGTACCTTGTCAAAGGCCTTCTGAAAATCCAAATATACAACATCCACTGCATCTCCCTTTTCTAGCCTACTGGTAATTTCCTCAAAAAATTGTAATAGGTTTGTCAGGCAGGATTTTCCATTAAGGAATCCATGCTGAGTTCTGCCTATCTTGTCATATGCCTCCAGGTACTCTGTAACCTCATCCTTGACAATCGACTCCAACACTTCCCAACCACCGATGTCAAGCTAACAGGTCTATAATTTCCTTTTTGCTTCCTTGCCCCCTTCTTAAATAGCGGAGTGACATTTGTAAACTTCCAGTCCTCCGGAACCATGCCAGAATCTATCGACTTTTGAAAGATCATTGCTAATGCCTCCGCAATCTCCACAGCTACTTCCTTCAGAACACGCGGGTACATTCCATCTGGTCCGGGAGATTTATCTACCTTTAGACTATTCAGCTTCCTGAGTACTTTCTCTGTCGTAATTGTGACTGCGCACACTTCTCTTCCCTGACACCCTTGAGTGTCCGGCATACTGCTGTCTTCTTCAGTGAAGACTGATGCAAAATACTCATTCAGTTCCTCTCCCATTACAATTTCTCCAGCATCATTTTCTATCGGTCCTATATCTACCCTCACCTGTCTTTTACTCTTTATATATTATGCTGAATTTACAGTAATGAAGGCAAACTGAAGAGTCATATAACCTATATTCTCATTCCAAAACAAGGCAATTATTAGGCTGCATGATCAGATCTATTTCCTTCCTGATTTTTTTTTTTGAAATGAAGCTGATGGATCCTATAAGCAATTTTTATTGCACTGAAAGAGTGGAGTAAACTTTGTTCAACTTTTATCAGCAAGAATAGGAGTCAGTAAACCTGGTTTTGTAGGTGATCGGGGCAGCAGAGTCCTGAAATAGCAGGTGCAGCTTGTGCGCACATCTTGGGCAGTGAATCATCAGAGAGGTGATGTTGGTGTTAGTAAGTGTCAAGTGAACGTCAGTAGGAATATGCAGAGCATGCAGATCTTGGCAATATTAATCATTTAATGTAATTTTACTGGTGGCACTGCCAAGCTCCCACCCTATTTCCTTTGATGGTTAACAGCAAGACGAAGCACTTCCATTAGCACAATTGAAGTTGCTGACTGATTCCTTCTAACCAGCGGATGTTTGATGATCTTTGTTAAATGTCAATAGTTACGCAAATGCAACTATTTTGTATTTTTATCTCTGCCAGTACAAGGCCAATTTCTTTAACTTCATGCCTCAGGTTTGGAAACACAACAAGCTTAGATTATCCAACTGAAACAGAACTTGAGCTGTCTCTTTTCAAGGGATATGTCACTCGCTTCATCAAACACAGCGAGTAAGCTGGGTGGTTCATTTTCTTACCTTGTAAGCGTCTTTTAGTTCTTCCTTAACAGCAAAGAGAAGCTGTATCTTATTGTCATTAAGCTTCTGTGCCAATTGAGCAATGGATGGATAATTCTGCGATTAAGAACATTTCCAAATTACATGATAGCAAAGTACAAGGAAAACAGAAAACATTTAACACCAACTCTGTTATTGTTTATGGTAGTACGTGGCCACATTAAGCCTGAGATACTTTGATTTCTAATTTATGAAATTGGAGGGAGATGTGCGTGTGTCGGTGGGGGTGAGAGAGTGAGTGTAGAGGGCAATTAAATATATTTGGGGCATTTGAGCAGTGCCCAGGAGAGAAGCCCTCAAACTGAGTTCAGTTTAGGATATTTGAAAGTCCTGGTGAAAGATCAAATCTCCGAGTAGAATAATGCAAACTGATTTATATTTGATATAGAAACAGCCATCCCATTCCAGGAGACCCCTGGGAAGCCAGGAGAAATGCAATTTTAAGTACAGAAATAGATATTAGTTCATAAATATAAAGATAGGTTTGTGTTGATCTTTTACAGCATGCTCCTTGAATTTGTAGCACAGTTTACTGCAGCAATTCAATTTCAGGTTCTCCAGGCTTGTGATATCAATGCCTCCACTGTAAAGATAAACACCGATTTGAGCTTCCCATCAATTCACCTACCATTCCAACCTAGTCACTTCCATCACGTCTTCATTGTTTCTGAGTCATAATCCTAGAGTCCCCCAGCCTGAAACTACATGGCAAGCAACACAAAGTCTTGTGGTTCAAGCAGATGACAGCCATGCCCCAGCTTCTCAGGTGATCAATTATCCCGGGCCTGCCAACATTGCCCATATCACAAGTATAAATAATACCACAGAAGTATTAAGTAGTGATTGTTTTTGCTGAGCTAGTATCTAATATCCCATTAGACCAGGGGTTCCCAATCTTTTTTATGCCATAGATGTCTACAATTAACCAAAGAGTCTGTGGACCCCAGGTTGGGAAACTCTGCATTAGACTAATACTGTGGTGGTATCTAAAACATCCCATCTAAGTGACAACAGTTAAATTATGTTCAACTAGACAGCATAAATTGTTGCATGCTGTACAATCCAATATGAAACATGGAAGCTTTTTTGTTGACAATGTTCTTATCTGTCTATAATGTTTATGTTGAGCCCATCTCTCAATATCAAAATCAATAACAAGAAAAGATCTACAGATGCTGGAAATCCAGAAACATCAACAATACCCTTTTCCATAGATGCTGCCTGCCCTGCTGAGTTCCTCCAGCACTTTGTGTGTGTTGCCAATATCAAAGGCCAGCTTACCTGATGGCGACCGATTACATAGACACCCTGAGTGTCAAGGTGGCAGTTCCCAGCACTTGGCAACAATCTGCCACGTCTCTTATTCCCAGAAAAGTGAAGTGCTTCATTACTATAGAAGACAAGTAGTCGAGTGGCAGTTCGCCAACCAATATTACCCTGTAAGATAAAGCAGAATTAAGTACACTAAATACGTGTGATTATTTTAGCGAATAGGTCAATCTGTATTAGATTCTCTGAGAATATTCAGATTGCTTGATGGCTTCTTGATGGGAACTTCAAACAGATGAGGATAATGAATAAATGTGCTTAAAAGATAATTGGTCCCTTTGTAGACTCCTCCCACCCCCACCCTGGACACAGCCCTGGTAATACATGGAGAATAAAGAAGGTATTACACAGAAACAACTACGGGACATTTGCCCCCTTATGCTTGTTCCAGAATTCATGGCTGATCTTAAATTTAGAACCGCTTTTGTGCTCAGGTAGAAATTCAGAATATGGATTTTTGAGGACTGTATTTTACATTAAGGCAAAGTACTCTCCTTGCCAACTAGGAAATCGTGTGAATGCTAGAGACAAGGCATATCTACAATTGGGTTTCCAATATATGGTCTGTGTTACAACAGAGGCCTACAACATCTAAGAATTCAGTTCAATTTACAGATTCATTTCTTACTAAACACAGGGGATTCTGCAGATGCTGGGAAATCCAGAGCAACACACACAACATGCTGGAAGAATCCAGCATGTCAGGCAGCATCTATGGAGGGGAATAAACAATTGATGTTTCAGGCTGAGGGTTTCATTTCCTACTAGTTGATTTACCCTGTATGAATAACATTTACATTTGGGAAGAATAGTTCATGTGTTGTTGTTGTATTGACAGTATTTTCATTTAAGGTTGATGCAAAATAATTGTAAAATCAATCTAAATATACAGCCTATGGGCATCCATATTATGTACCGTACCTCCCATAAAGACAAAAGTATTTGGATATGATCTGGGTTATAGAATTGTGCAAAATGTCCAACCAAGCATTTGGTGCATAAGTTTATTTCTCAAATTTAATTGTTCCTGAGAATATATCAGTGTCTTTTTGACGAAATATTACATAAAATGACTTGGCTTCAGACGGATATTGAACATAAAGAGAATACGCAGAGACGGTAGGTAAAGGGAGTTTAAATTTGAAGTGTTGCTTAACTTGGAACTAATATACCATAGATTTTCAAATGGAGAAACATGAGCACTTCAGTCTGGGTTCTACATAACTCAGTGCAGATAGGAAATATAATTAACAGCTATTGAAGCCAAGCCAGTAAATCAAACTCATTGTAAATCATTCCAACCATAAGGTACAGTTCCTACAAAAGGCAAGGAAGATGTTGGATTCAAAAGCCATGCATTGGCCAACCTATTGCAGTCTCAAAACTCCAGCTAAAACCAAGGAGAAGCTGTGGGAAAATGTTTAGAGGAAGCAGAATGGAAAAACAAACGGCATGCTGTGCAAAAACCAGCTGCCAAGATGACGGCAGTGTTTCCAGAAAGCCGCACTGGGCTGCTCCCCACATGCTGCTGGCAGAGATTCATTGGCTAAGTGGTGGTTCAGTAGACCTCACAAAGTCTTGCATATCAGTCTACTGAACATCAGAGAAACAAGTGTCATCGCCCGCCACCAGCTCCACCTCAAGTGAAATAGCTTTTCCTTCCTGATACAAGCAAATAACAAAGCAACCATATGTACAAGTGGCAGCGTGAGATTCAACTGTCACAGCAGATCTCCTGCAGCCTCAGGGAAGCATGGACCCATTTACATTTGCATAATTTGATAGCAAAATGAAGAACAGGCTTTAGGATACCCTTGCCAAATTGAAGTCCCCACTAGCTTGATGCAATGAAACCTAGTCAAAAGAGTGCCTGAAACTTTCTGTGTTCGCCAGAGTTCAAAAAAGCCTCCACATTGGTAGAGTAAATGAACATTAAAAATTCTACAAATGCCAGAAGCCTGAAATAAAAACGTTAAATGCTAGAAACCTGAAATAAAATCACAAAATGTTGGGAAGACTCAGCAAGCCAGGCAGAATCTGTTGAAAGTGAATGTGGTGCATAGTTTAGGTCTGTGTTGCTTGATGAAAGCTGGCAAAGTTAGATTTTTGTCGGAGACAAGATGGCGGGGTGGGGTGGGGGAAGGATGTATAGAACAAAGGGAATGTCTGTGATAATATCACTTGAAGTAGCTCATTGAGACAGTTATATGCAAATTAAGCTTTCTGTTGTCCATGTAATGTTCCAACGTGTCAGTCCATGGCCTCCTCTTGACGCAGAAGATGGAGGAGCAAAACCTTATATTCCGTCTAGGTAGCCTCCAAACTGGTGGCATGAATATCAATTTCTCCTTCCAGTAAACAAATCCTATCCCCCTCCTTCCTCTATTCCCCACTCTGACCTTTTACCTCTTCTCACCTGCCTGTTACTCCCACTCCCAGGTCCCCTCCGCCTTCCCTTTTTCCCATGGTCCACTCTCCTCTCCTATCAGATTTCTTCTTATCTAGCCCTTGCCCTTTCCTTGGTTCACTTAGCACCTTCCAGCTAGTCTCCTTCCCCTCCCCAACCCTTTCATTCTGGCATCCTCTCCCTTCTGTCCTGAAGAAGTGTCTCAGCCCAAAACATTTCTTCATTTCCATAGATGCTGCCTGACCTACTGATTTCCTCCAGCATTTTGGGTGTGTTCCATCGAATGGTGTTGCTAATGGAAAGCTTGTGGGATCTGTCCATCAGGCCAGATTTGTACAAGAAAGTTAAGAACTTACAAAAAAACAAGAATATAAAAACAGACTTTACTCTACTGTCACAGATAACTGGACTAACATGTTTCTCTGCAGTCTGATGAAGGATCCCTCATCTGAAATATTAATTATTTCTCTTTTAACAAATGTTCGCTGAACTGCTGATCGGTCCTAGTACGTTCTGCTTTTATGTAAAAGCTGATGTAGCTTCACAGGGTAGCTGTGCAATGTCTTCTTTCTTCATATAGGGTGCCTAGAATAAGGAGTCACGGCTCAAAATAAGGGGTCCAGGGAAGAGATGGGGAGAAATTTCTTCACCAAGAGGATAGTGAATAAGTGGAATTTTTGACCCAAGAGAGCCGTGGAAGCTCGGTCATTGAGTAGGCACAAAAGAGATTTTTAGACATTAAAATAATTCAGGGGCACACGGTTACTACAGGAAAGTGACACTAAGATGATATTGATCAGTCAGTATCTCGTCAAGTGGCAGAACAGGCATCATGGGTCAAATAAGCTCTCCGATGTTTTGTTCTAAAATAAGGAGATTAATGGTGACTCCCTTCCTCTGGTACTAATGCTCCAGTAACAGCCACAGAATAGGACCGGTGAAATTACAGTCCCATTAACACCACTGGCTCCACTGAAAGTGGGCTTGCCAGCTGATTGGGAAACTTATGTAAATAGGACATCCTTTTTTTTCTGTCATTCACTCATGGAAAGTAATTGCTCCTGAAGGGTCACCATCTCCCATTGCCTTGTACAGCATGATCTCTTGTCATCTTGAAAAAGCAGTCCTTAGGAATATAGAGTCACGGCACACTGGCCATGGTGCTCACCCAGCTAGTCCCATATCCTTCAGCCCATATCCCATCAAGCCCAATACTTTTAGGTCAAAGAGCATTGGTACAACAAGGACACTTTCGGGAGACTGGAGTCATAAACAGGCCACAATATGTAGAGACAATAGATCTTATTGTCAGAGGAACTCATGTCCTTATCGTTCCCATATTTTTACATAAAATAATGGAAGTATATGATCAATAGTAAACTGGAAGGAGAGTCAGACCAACAAAGAATTTCATGGAGACACATAAGAGAGTGGAGATGTTGGAATGTGTTACAGGAATTCCATTGGTCAAGCAGGATCTGTGTGGGGGCAGGGGGACAAATTATCAACATTTCAGTTTGAAACCCTGAATCAGGACTACAAACCCCTGCACCATAAATTTCATGATGTCGATAACCGATTCCAAATTATTTAACTGCATTTAAATTCCCTATATTTAATGTTGGAATTAATGATTTGTGTCTGAGTCATTAGTCTCTTCCTCTGAATTACCAGACCGCTACTCCCATAACATGTAGGCCTACAAGAGCTGGAAGAAGGGGACAGGCTGGATAGCTTTCTTGTTAAGCTTGTTCTTGGTCTGCACTAGCTACAGACCTACTTAGCGACCCAGATCACAAAAGAAGGAATACACCCACTTTAATGTCCTGAAGCTGAGGTGCCAAAACAAATATACTGAACAAAAGTTTAAATCTTCCCAGTAGGAGAAATAATTGGAAATAAAAACCCCCAGGAGGATATGCAAAGAATTTCCTTCATCTATAAATGTGTCCAAAAAAACTTCATCTTACAAACTAATGGAACCCAGTCAATGAAGTTTCTGAAAGTTGGTTAAAGAGGCAGATTTTAGGGAGAATCTTAAAGGGAGAGAGGGGTGGTGGAGGAACACAAGGGATCATCCAGGACTTTCTGAAGATCAGAAGATGGAAAATCAAATTCAGCTTCCCTCAGGGAGAAAATGGTGACGGACTTGCACAATTAAACAGAAAATGCTGGGAATATTCCACTGGTATATTTGCAGAAATAGAAAGAGGGCTAATATTTCAGCTCAGTGACCTTCAATCAGATTTGAATTAATTTGAACATATTTCATCAACATTCAAATGTTTCAACTAAGCTTGAATCCAAGCTATTTTTTTCTTAGAACTTGATCATTGTATATTGGGAACTCTTGAGCTCTGTCCATAGGAGCATGAAAGCACGAGAAATTGGACCAGATGAACACTATTCATCACCTCAAGCACCAGATCCACCAGGCCCTGATCTATCTCAATTTCATTTTCCTTAATTCCCCATTCCTTAAATATCCATGTCAGGACACTGGAGCAGGGAGCCAATCACAGACCCTGTACTGCGCACACAGAGATATTAATTGAGTAACAAATCTCAAGCTGCAAACAAAGTCAGCATCAAAGTTCAGGCAGAGATCAAAACATCCAGAGAAATCCAAAAACCAGAATCAGGAAACAGGCAGAGTCGATATTCATAGTCATACTTTATTGATCCCAGGGGAAATTGGTTTTCATTACAGTTGCACCATAAATAATAAATAGTAATAGAACCATAAATAGTTAAATAGTAATATGTAAATTATGCCAGTAAACTATGAAATAAGTCCAGGACCAGCCTATTGGCTCAGGGTGTCTGACCCTCCAAGGGAGGAGTTGTAAAGTTTGATGGCCACAGGCAGGAATGACTTCTTATGACGCTCTGTGTTGCATCTCGGTGGAATGAGTCTCTGGCTGAATGTACTCCTGTGCCCGCCCAGTACATTATGTAGTGGATGGGAGACATTGACCAAGATGGCATGCAACTTAGACAGCATCCTCTTTTCAGACACCACCGTGAGAGTCCAGATCCATCCCCACAACATCACTGGCCTTACGAATGAATTTGTTGACTCTGTTGGTGTCTGCTACCCTCAGCCTGCTGCCCCAGCACACAACAGCAAACATGATCGCACTGGCCACCACAGACTCGTAGAACATCCCCAGCATCGTCTGGCAGATGTTAAAGGACCTCAGTCTCCTCAGGAAATAGAGACGGCTCTGACCCTTTTTGTAGGCAGCCTCAGTGTTCTTAGACCAGTCCAGTTTATTGTCAATTCGTATCCCCAGACAGAGTACAGATACAAATGCAAAAAGGCTCAGAAAAATTCACTGGCACAATTGGCAACAAACAGGTGAAAACACAGGATTAAAACACACTGAGCAATAAACAGAGAGGCAGATGATAGGTGGAGCACAATGAGACACAGGTGGCAGCAATACAGGTAATAATGAGAAACAGGTGAGAGGCAGAGTACTCAGTAATACAGGGGCCGGAGTAGAGCAGAAGCAGGACAGGAGCACATGAGGCATGAAAACAAACAAGAGCACATGGCAATACAAAACCACAGATTGACGGCTAGGGGGAAAACACACAAAAAGGTAGTTCAACTGGAGGTACTGATAATCCATTCATCTATCTGTTGTTGGAATTCAACAGATCAAGTAGCATCTGGGAGGGGGGAGGTATCATCAATATTATGGGTAGAAACCTTGCATCAGGACCTAAAACTGGACATTCTTTTCCTCCCGCAGTTACAGTTTGATCTGCTGAGTTCCTCTAGCAGATTGTTCATTGCTCCTGATTCAAACATCTGCAGTCTCTGGTGCCTCCATAAATTGTGGCACATCACTTATTGTGAGAATTTGACTGCTCATTCATGACTCATCAGTCAGAGGAACTGTCCTCAACTTTCCTACTTTGTCAAGCCTTCGAAGAAATTTGTATGTCTCAATAAGGTCACTTCTCATTCTAAACTTTCAAGAATAATGACCTAGACTACTCAATTTTCCCTCATGTGACAGACTCCAGATTTTGAGATAAACATCTCGTTAATTTTCCTTTTCCTTATATAAATATTCCTTCTATTCTATGAATTGAACATCTATTAGTTTGCCTTGTCCTTACATAAATCCTTTTTTCTATTAAGATCATAAGATAGAGGAGCAGAATTAGGTCATCTGGCCCATCAAGTCTGCTCTGCCATTTCATCATGACTGATCCAATTTTCTTCTCAGCCCCACTCCCCTGCCTTCTCCTCATATCCCTTCATGCCTTGATCAATCAAGAATCTATCAATCTCTGCCTTAAATATACCTAAAGACTTGGCCCCCACGGCTGCCTGTGGTAAAGAATTCCATCGGTTCACCACTCTCTGGCTAAAGAAATTCCTCTTCATCTCCATTCTAAAAGATCACCCCTCTATTCTGAGGCTGTGCCCTCTGGTCTAGACTTTCCCACCATAGGAAGCATCCTCTAGACATCCACTCTATCAAGGCCTTTTACCATTCGATAGGTTTCAATGAGGTCACCCCTCATTCTTCTGAATTCTAGTGAATACAGGCACAGAGCCATCAAACTCTCTTCATATGACAAACATTTCAATCCTGGAATCATTTTTGTGAACTTCCTTTGAACCCTCTCCAGTTCAGCACATCCTTTTTAAGATAAGGGGCCCAAACCTGCTCACAATACTCCAAGTGAGGTCTCACCAGTGCTTTATAAAGTCTCAACATTACATCCTTGATTTTATATTCTAATCCTCTTGAAATGAGTTCTCTTGAAAACTTGAATCCTCTTGAAAACATCTCATAGGTTTGCCTTTTACTTATATAAATATTTCTTCTATTCTATGTTTAATTATTGTACCGTGAATGCTAACTCTCGTGAAAAGCATTTTATTACAGCAGTAGATTCTGTCTATATTAGGTGTTCCCACCTAATTCCCAGAGTCCACTGCTTCCGTCAGGAAGTGCTATTCAGGAACTGCAAGTCTGGTGGTTAATCAGTGACTCAACATGATTGGCTGCACACCAAGATGCTTCCAGTAGGATGTGAGGAACTCAAAGGCATCTAAATTTAGGCAAAATGTTATAAATAATTTCCATGATATTTAAACATTGAAGTGTTTTCACTTACCCCACAGACAGCAACCTGCATGATTGCATCAACACCCCCTGCTGAAGATTTCTGACCTGCTGCAATGGTCTGGCTCCGAACAAGTTTGCTGTACTCTGCCCTATTGTTAGTTAATGGCAGAATGTTTATGAAGCTGGATCGACCTGTACATGTTTTACCAGCTGGGCAAGGAGTTTTCACTATTGTGCCGAACCCTAAAAATGAGCACACTTATAGTCAAGAAAATCTTATCAAAGCCGAGCCTGTCAAAAGACTAGAGAACAAGAAAATATCATGCAAATCATCAATGATTATATTTAAGATCTATTCAGATGTTTTGCTAAAAAAAATTGCTTTTCGATACCTTATAAAGGGGAAAGGCTAGGTCTTTTTCTTGGAGCGTAGCAAGCTGAGAGGTGATCTTATAAGGGGTGTTTAAAATCATGAGGGGCAGAGGTAGGCTGAAGGTACTCAGTCTTTTTCTCAGGGTTGAGGAAGGATTTAATAGGAACTTGAGGGGCAACTATTTTTACACAGAGGTATGGTACGTGTATGTAATGAGCTGTTGGTGGAAGTGATTGAGGCAAGTTCAATAATAACTTTTAAATGAATAAGAAAGATTTGGAATGATACAGACCAAATGCAGCCAAATTGGACTAGTGTTGTTGGGCTTCTTGGTTGGCATAAATCAGCTGGGCCATACTGTAAGATTCTATTACTCTATAAGGAATACATTTTGCTTTGTCTCGTGATTTTTTTTGTATTGCATACACATACAACTTATGAGTATGCCAAACAGCTAAATTATGAGGAGAAAATCTACGGATTTTTTTTTTACCAATTCTGAGATCAGAAGTTATCTTCCTCATTTCCTTCTTCAGTTTAATTCCCAATGTCTTCATGTTTTCCAAATCATTTTCCGAAGAAAGGGAGAGGTCCACAAGAAAATATAAATCAATGGGATAATCTTCAGCTCTCTTAAAATGCAATGAGAAGGTTTGTGGTTCTCCTGAAAAGAGAAAAGATATGCAAACATTGGGATTTCTTCTCACAAAGGGTGACGGACCTTCAGAATCCTCTAGCTCTGAGAGTCCTGGAGGCTATGGATAGATGAAGTTTTAAAAGATCGGGGAATTAAGGACTAAGGGGAACAACCACACAAGAGGACTTGAGGCAGAAGTAGCTCAGCCATGGGCATATTGAATGGTGGGACAGGACTGAGAGAACAAGTGGCCTTCTGCTTCTGTTTCCTTGAACTCTTGTGCTTCTCTGTTTTCAACTGTAACACAGCGCAGTACCATTTACAAGATTCTGTACATTTCTGTGGCTTATAACAAGTTCTTTTACATCATCTCTCAAGGATGCAGTCTTGACCACTACAAAATTGCACAGAAGTAGTCGCACAGCTACACCAATATTACTTATGTGTCATATGTACTTTTGGTTAGGAGTAATCGTGGCTCTTGGTAATGCTGTAACACATTGTTTTTTGTTTCCTTGATATTATCAGTGTTTAGACAGAAGAATCAGAACCTTTGAAGATCTAAGAAGCAGAGGGAGATCATTTGGTTCATTGTGTGCATGCCAGGTGGGAAAGGGCTGTTCAACCTAACCCCATCTTTGAGCACCACCTCCTTAACCCTATAGGTCTCAACTTTATCACAGTAAAGTATTTTTTGACGACAAATAGGGTTTCTGCTTCCAACAGCCTTTCAGACTATCCCAGGCCTCCATCTTCCTAGGTAAAGCAAAAGTTCCCCACCACCCCTTACTTTAGACCTCTGCCTCCATTACTGACTCCTCTGGTGAGAGAAATGGCCCTTGCTACTTACTTTGTCTGTGCCCCAAGTGCTTTCTAAACTCCTCATATGAGTCTTCCCAAGCTTTAGTAGTTTTTCACTCTCTCTGCAGCGAACCATCTGTGACGACAAACCAAGTTATCAGAAGATTGATGCTGATGAGAGAGATGTGAGACAATGGAGAAACATTCAAAATGCTAACAAGACAGAAGAGAGAGATTAACGAGAAAGAAACACATTTCAGAGTATTGACAGACCGGTTGCTTTGAACCTGAATTGTTTGAAGTTTGATGGACAGGCGATACCCCAGCAGGGGGATAAAAAGAACAGGTTCGCTAAGGCACAACACACACCATGAGATCACGAGATAACGAGACCCTGTAAGAGCGGTGTGCCCCCACAAGTTGGTGAGAGCTTGGAGGTCTGGTCGCGGGAAACGACCATAGACGCACAGGGTGAAAGGGTACGATCGGCGGGAACCTGGTGTGTGTGTCCGCCCTTGCCTGGGTGCCGGGTTCACTGCGGAAGAACGGTCGTATCCGGAGTGGAGGGGTCACAGTCGGTGACCACAGAAGACATTAAAAGGGTTCGCCCGAAAGCCAACTGCGAAGAACATCAAAGGTCTGTCTGAATCAGATTTGCATATTCTTTCTCTCTCTCTCTCCAATGGCACAACAGCGATTACTGCAAACTGTACTAAGCTGAACTGAACTCTGCGTCACTTGAGACTGATCATTTTACCCCTAGACTGTGATAGAGCTTGGTTGATTCCTATTACCCTAGTTCTGTGTACATGCGTGTTTTATCATTGCTAACCTGTTGCATTTATATCCTTACGATTAGAATGCTGTGTTGCTTATTTCTTTAATAAAACTTTATTAGTTTCTGTTAACCAAACTCCAACTAAGTGGTCCATTTCTGCTGGTTTGGCAACCCACTTACGGGGTACGTAACACACCCAGTAAGAATACTCTTCTGATTTTGTGTGCTATTACTTCATTTACTAGCTTGTACTGTATTGTTATCTTAAATTCTCTTAGAGAGAGATACCAAGACAATGAAACCTGCAGATACTGAAAGACCTGGAAAAAGTAGGCATAGAGATGATGCTTCCATTAATAGGAGAGTCTAGGCCAAAGTTTCTCGAATGTTTCCCTTAAAAAGGAAGAGGAATTGTGCATCTTAGTGCCTTGAAATAGATGATAGCAGCTAACCTGACTGCTGAGGTGGAGACAGAGGGATTCAGAGCAGGAAGGGGAGATTCAGAGATGGTTCATGTGAAACTAAGAGCAGGTATATGATGGCTGGCACTGCAACAGTAAAGGGTCTATTTCTATGCTGTGTGACTCTGTGAATCTATGACTGTGTGAGTCAATTGGGAGAGGGTATAATGGAGCAAACTGAGCTGTCGGAGACATTGAATTTCCTGACAAGTAATTTGTCTAAAGAATAAAGACAATGGAAGGAAGAGTTTACAGTCTACATCGAGCCGTCTATAGTAGATTAACCATAGAACAGACAAAAGTTGTAATTTGTTAGTCATAAGGAAGGGATTTGCACTATAGGGAAAAGCCCTCAAATGACACTTTAGAGGATGTATTGGTTATGTTGCAATCACATCGCAACCTGCCTGGAAGTGAAGCAGTTCTTCTTTCACGTATAGCGAGCAGCAGGATGAGTCCCTTCCTACTTTATTTACAGAGTTTGGACTTCCTTCCACTGTATTTATTCTTTAGACAAATGACTTGTTGGCAAATCCAATGACAAGTCACTTATTCTGCCATGCACTCTCCCAAATGAATCACACATTTTGGTGTGTCTCAGCCTATTAAGCAGATAACTGATGGTTCATAGATTTGAAAGGTTTGGCTATCAGAGATCAGATACATATTGAATCTGGGAAAAATTTCCATTTTAGGCCCAATTAATTAATACAAAGGTGCAAACTATCCAAAGGCAGGTTGGAAATGCCAACGGCGGCAGTTTATACAGTGAACCGTAAGATACCAGAAGAAATCAGAGAGTTTGACCAAAGGTTGTAAGTATTGTGGTTGAAGAGAAAAGATGGATTGTGGGGCAGGTTTCTTTACAGAGAGAGTGGTGGTTTCCTGGAATATGCTGCCCGTGCTTGGTAGAGGAGGCAAGTATGATAGAGGCATTGAAAAGGCTCATAGATAGGCACATTACTGGGCAGATATGGAGCTTGTGAAGGCAGAAGGGATTCGTTTAGTTAGGCATTTAATTACTAGTCATGGACTGAAGGGCCTCTCCTGGTGCTGTACTGTTCTGACAATCATGCCTGTGCCCAAGGATAGCAGGATGAGCTGCCTCAATGACTATCACCCAGATGCACTCACGTGTACTGTGATGAAGTGCTTTGAGAGGTTGGCCATGGCAAGAATCAACTGCCTAAGCAAGGACCTGAACCCACTGCAATTTGCCTATTGCCACGACAGGTCTACAACAGATGCAGTCTCACTGGCTCTCCACACAGCCTTGGATCACCCGGACAATAGCAACACCTACGTCAACTTGCTGCTTATTGATTACAGATCGGTGCTCAACACAATCATACCCTCAGTACCAATCAACTGCAGTGGGTGGGTCTCTGCACCACCCATTGCAACTGGGTCCTTGACTTCCTCATCAGGAGATCATAGTCAGTGCGGATCAGAAATATCCTCTCCTCCTTGCTGACAATCAACACTGGTGCATCTCAAGAATGAGTGCTCAGCCCACTATCTACTCTCTCTACACCCATGATTGTGTGGCTAGGCACAGTTCAAACACCATCTAGAAATTTGTCGATGACACAATTACTGTTGGCAGAATTTCAGATGGCGATGAAGAGGCACACAGGAGCAAGATAGATCAGCTGGTTGAGTGGTTGCAGAAAGCAACCATGCACTCAATGTCAGTAAAGCCAAGGAATTGAATTTGGACTTCAAGAAGGAGAAGTCAAGGGAATACACACCAGTCTTCATCAAGGGTGAGCAGTTTCAAGTTTCTGGGTGTCAACATCTCTGAAGATTTATCTTGAGCCTAACATATTGATGTAACTACAAAGAAGCCATGACAGTGGTTTTATTTTATTAGGAGTTCGAGGAGACTTGGTATATCACCAAAGACACTCTCAAATTCCTACAGATGTACCATGAAGAGCATTCTAACTGGTTGCATCATTGTCTGATATGGAGGGGCCCCTGCACAAGATCGGAAAAAAATGCAGAAGGTAGCGATCTCAGCCAGCTCCATCACGGGCACTAGCCTCTCCAGTATTGAGACCATTTTCAAAAGGCGATGCCTCAAAATGTCGGCATCCATCATTAATGACCCCTATCACTCAGTACATACCTTCTACTCATTGCTACCATCAAGGTGGAGGCACCTGAAGACACACACTGAATATTTTAGGAACAGCTTCTCCCATACCACCACCAGATTTCTGAATGGACAATGAACCCATATATACTACCTCATTTTTTTTTCTTTTTCTTTGCTCTCTTTTTACACTACACTACTTTTAGTATATACTGAATATATACTTTCAATTGTAATTTGTAGTTTATTATTATGTATTGCAATGTGCTGCTGCTGCAGAACAATAGAGTTCACAAAGTGTGCCAATGATATTAAACCTGATTCTGATTCTGCGTTCTAACAGTGAAAAGGACATTGAGGCGAGGTACGCAGACATCTCTTCTTCGGTTGTCCATCGAAATCCGGTGGTGACGTCCACTCCTTTAACGGTGAGATCTTTGATGACTACACAGTCCTATCCTGCACCCACAAGCTCTATTGCAGGTGGGACATGTATATGTAGCAGTGGTGCCAACCATGGCTGCATTTCTCCTGGCTCTCTTGATTCCAGGTATTGTTCACCGTGGTCAGAGGTGGAGACCTGTGCAAGGAAGATTTTAAAGTGCCACAGGGGGTGTGCCATCCCCAGTAGCACTATCTTCACCATGATGAGGTAAATCTCGGTGGCAAGGGTGATCCCAGGACAACTGGTCCCACATCTTGGCTGCAGGAGGCTGCCAGGTCCTTTGTCTGTTAAGGCCCGCCTACTGCATGCCTCCAGCGCATTGCTTTTCTGTCAGGGTGTGCTCCCTTAGCCTTACCACAAGGCAGTGGGGCTATTTTCCCATAGCTGGGACAGTGGTTGACGGGCGCCAGGGCGTGTCCACACAGTGGTGGGCCTGCACGCCACGTCTCTAGGGCCCACTGCTACTCCGAGATCCCCTGTAGTTTAGCCTGGGGCCGTAAGATACCCAGTTTCCATGTGTGGCCCCGAGGAGGCACTGCAGGAGTCTATGCAGACATAGAGTCAGGGTAGAAGACTCAGAGCACCGTTTGAAATGCCAGGTGAGTTCAGGTCAGTGGAAGGAACATTCATTAGACTGACCTATGCTCGGGTTTTGTACAAAGCGAACCGTCGATCTTGAGGCAGTGCGGCTGAAACCAACAGGTTTTGTGGTGCCGGTGTACCACAAGGCTACGCTGCAACCAGCTCGGAGATTCTTCCTGAAGGTGATGAATCCAAAGAGTCCAGACACTTCTGAGGTGGTGGAGAAGAAGATGTTACACCTGTTGTTTTTGAATGTGCACAGATCATCGGATGGTTCTGATGAATGTATAACTGCAGGATCATGAAGTTCACTTCATTACAAGCAGTCATTTCAGCCACAAATCAATGTTTTTCACTGAACAGGCAAACTGGACTGTGGAGTCACAAGGGATTCCGCAGGTGCCGGAAAAATTCAGCAGCACACACAAAATGCTGGAGGAACTTAGCAGACCAGGCAGCATCTATGGAGGGAAATAAACAACCGAGGATTTGGATCCTGATGAAGGGTCTCAGCCCGAAGCATCGACTGTTTACTTTGTTCTTTCAAAGCTGCCTGATCTGCAGAGTTCCTCCAGTACTTTGTGTGTGAAACTGCAATGTATACACAAGCAAGAGTCACATACATGAAGGCAAAGACTTGTATTACCAATAGACATCCCTACTCCCTGGTATCCAGTTTGTCTTATGTTGACTTCAATGACAAACTAAGAATCTGCAGGACCCAAGAAACCGTAATGGAGTTTTGAAGAGGACTCTGTCTCCAATAAAGACAAGTGAAGCTGCTTTGCAGGCCTGATAAATGATGCTGGATATAAAGAACAAGCTCTGGCACGTACAGCGTAATGAGTAGGACACATATTTAACCTGCTGTCATGCACACTTGGTACATACTGTTCAAGATGAGTGCCATTTGGGATTGAAATAGCACCAGGGAAATCGTAGGGAAGATTGGAAGCCGCACTGAAGGTTTCAGTGGGGAACAGGTAGAACATAAAATGTAACACACAAAACAGTACAGGCACAGGGCCTTTGCCCCACCATGTCTGCACTGACAATGATTCCAATCTAAGATTAAGATCTTTTAAGATAAAGATTTGTTTGTCATATGTACTTTGAAATAGTGACACGCATCATTTGCGTCAACGACCAACATACTCAGGATGCGCTGGAGCTAGCAGCTACACTATGGTGCCGCCCCGTTGAAGCTAATCCCATCTGTCTGCATATGTTATGTATCCCTTGATTCCCCTGATTTCCAGATGTTATGTTGCCGAGATGCCAATGACAGGCAGATAGCGGGCCAATGTTGACATCAGGCAGCTCTTGAAATCCTGGAAGGACTGACAGTTTGATTACTGAGCACTGCCTCTCCTTAAGCAGAGGAAGGGAAAGGCAGAGTATACTGTGAAACTCTCAATATTTATTTGAATTTCTTTCCTAGCTCACCAGCTCTGAATGAACAATTCTTTAGATCCCAATCAGGGATCTATATTAATGCTCTTGATGTTGTTGACTATCATCATTCCAGAGTTTTAAATGAGAATGCAAAGCCAGCACAGCTAAAGATTAGCTTTATTTGTCACACGTACCCATCGAAACGTACAGAGAAATGTGTCATTTGCGCCAATGACTAACACAGTCCAAGATGTGCCGGGGGCAGCCCATAAGTGTCACCACACTTCCAGCACCAGCATAGCATGCCCACAACTTCCTCACCCAAACCCCTCTGTCTTGGAACTGGGGGGAAACTGGAGCACCCAGAGGAAATGAGCGCAATCACGGAGAGAGCTTGCTAACTTCTTACAGACAGCAGCGGAAATTGAAGCTCAAGTTTGCAGCCGGTGCTGCAAAGAGTTCCACCACTGTGCCACCATCCTACGATGTAAGCTGAGACAGAAAATAACACAAGGTAAATTGAAACATATCAGAAAGCGCTGTCTCAAAGAAAACTGAAAAATGTGAAGGTTAAAGAACAAACAGAATTAGGCAAAGAGATCTGCATGGGAAAGAAAGATCTAGAAAACTGAGGTAAGAGAAGAACCATCTCACATATTAAAACTCTTTTTATCTCTTGCCATAGATATAATTCAACTGAGTGACCGATCCCAGCTGTAACTGTGCTGTTTGATTCTTGGGCAATAATGGACATCATGGAAAGGCAGGAACAGCTGAAAATATACTATTAACCATAGAGGTCATCAAGCTTCATACAGGCAGCTTTAAATGCCTTTATACCATAGTTCTTGAGCTGTAGTAATGAGGTCATGAACTGAAATTGTCTAGGAATTAATATTGCAGCACTGTGAAACCACAGCTATCACATCTGCCTGGCATTCTTAACAACTGACCAGATTCACAACTCTGAAATTCCATTGGACATAACCCTGCTGGGTCACCTTCCATAACACCCTCCAGTGCTGACCTGTTGGATTTTATAGGGTCAGTGTGGGGTCACCTTACTTGAGTGGAGCAGTAAGTGCACAACCCCTAATTCAGAAGGTTGAAATGTAACCTAAGGAATTTCATAGAGATAAACATGAAAGGAAATCCGGTGAACATCGGGTACTGAAATGATAGTATAAAATGTTACAGATCAACTTCCTCAGTGAGAATAATAGATTAAAAGCTTTGCTTTAACTCATTGTTAGAATAGTTCTTGTCAGCATTTATAAAAAAGCATTTAGAATTTCCAATGTATTATAAGGTGCAGAATTGACAATCATGCATACTTAATAATGACTAACACTCATTCACAACAGACTCTCTCGTGTCATATGGTTGAGTTACCTGATCGTAATTTTAGGGTTAGACTCTGTGGTCGAATTTGTATGATGTCTTCCAGCTTCTTCACATCACTTACATGGCCAGTTAGGCTTTTATTGGTATTTACTCTCAATGAACCTGCGGGATTTTCAATATATTCCATCGTACATCCTCTCCTTTTTAGTTCTTCTATATCATCACAGCGTGTCACTGACAACTCTCCTGGCTGCAAGAAATCCTATAAATAAAAATGGACCATTTAGATTGATGTATGTGGTTAAACAGCAATAAACCTCAACACGAGGAACTCTGCAGATGCTGGAAATTCAAGCAACACACATCAAAGTTGCTGGTGAACGCAGCAGGCCAGGCAGCATCTCTTGGAAGAGGTACAGTCGACGTTTCAGGCCGAGGCCCTTTGTCAGGACTTCAAAAGAACTTTCCTTTTGTTAGGAACTGCTCTGTCCATGATACCCGCTCCCAATGTTAGTTAGAATGAAACAGATCTACTCCCCTTATCCTAATCTTTCAGGTTCAAGTTTAATTAAGTTTAATTAACCATACATGAATATAGCCAAATGAAACAGCATTCCTCCAGGGTCAAAGAGCGAAACATATCACCACAGCACACTGCACATAGCACAAGTAGCACATATGGTTACAATTTCAGAAAAACATAGTCATAAAAAATATGCAGCCCAAGTCCCTGAGAGGCAGGACTGTAGAATTGTAGACTGTAAGTTGGCCTGGTCCAGCTTGTTTTTCCACAAAATGAACACTGGAGGGCAGCAACAAGGGAACACAGAAGAGTGGCACTGATGAGAGGGGCCAGCTGCCAGCAGGTTCCAGAGCGCCCACAGTATCTCCTCTCTTGGTCGGCTGCACAGGCAACACCACAGCCTTGACCTAATCCTCGCCATAACAGAGGCAAGGCAGCTCCCAAACCGTCAGTCTCGTTAATGAACCAGTGAACTGGACTTGTACCTTACCAAGGTCCAACGGGGTCTTGTGACCACAATAAAAATGTCCAACGCATTCACTCACACTGGGCACCGTCCAATGGTACGCAACAAGTCCAGGCGACAGCAGCTCTGTTGCTATTGAGCAACTCACTAATGAGACAGTACAGCAGTATCTGATGTTCTTCGTATCCAGCAGTGACTTGCAATCATAAAAAAGATGTACAACACGAACAAATACACCTTTGATTGGACCCAGAATGGCCAATACGTCTGAGCGTGCCACTGTCTTTCCTTATGTCATCTGAAATAAACACAGGTTCTATAAGAGGGAAAAACTCTGTCATAGCTATTTCCCACTAGCAAGGACTTGCCATTCAGCAGAACATCTTGTTGTTTCATAGAACACTAATATATTCTTGTTTCATATCCACTGCACAAGTGATCAGTCTATTTCATTGGCAAAGCTACTGGAAATTTACAAATGTTTGTACATGGCTTCCAAGATAGAGCAGAAAACCACTCCATTCTAACTCAGAACTTAGAGGGGAAAGCCAGCAGAGCTATGTCAACCAACTACAATACATCTGTACTCAATAGCATAAGAAACAACTGAAACTTGTTCATAAAATTCAACAAAATGATTGCTCAGCTGTTCTTTGGTTGTATCTCCATACTCCTTCTTTATTCCAATAACATTTAATCAGCTTATGCTCCAAAAAAATCTATCTCACTCATGACTAAGTTCAATGATTTAAAGAATCAGCATTCACAGCCAGGTGGTGGTGAGTGGGGGGGTGGGGGTGGGGTCAGTGAGAGGAGGAGAGAGTATTTCAAATATTCTTAGCCATCTGTGAGAAGGAATTCCCTTTCTCGACCGGAATTTAAGTTGACAATCCTTTCTGCTGGCATTGTGGCCGCAGTTCTGCACTTCTCCCATCATGGGAAGTATCTTCACATCAGCCTAGTAAACCTTCATTGTACCACTTTAGAGGTGAGCACGCTCACATAAAACTCCAGTAATCCATTATCTGAAGATGTAGAAATCCTAGTATCTAGGTTCAGTATCTAGTTGACAAGGTGAGTTTTGCTGCATCCCTTTTAAACTACCTGGGTCCTGGTTGCTGCGATCCCCTTGAGCTCACTGGGCCCCAGTCTTCACACACCCTTTCACCCTTTCATAGCCCTCACTCTTGACCTCTGTTTATACCGACTGGGGATCTGTTTCCCACTTTCCACTGTAACCTGAACGGAGCTTTGTTTCCCAGATTCACTTTAAACACACAAGACCCTGTAAACTGTGAACAACTTAAAGGGTTCACTGGACAATGTGTTATAATACTGTGTTTCAAAAAAAGTGGAAGAATTTAGATCTAATAATGGAATAGCATCTAATCATCTGGATTATGGGCTACTAAAGTTCTGAGAGTGCAGTAATATCAGAGTTTTACTATTTATTTTTTCTTAAATAGGGAGACCGAAACTGTACACTGTTCCCAGTCGGGTTTCATTAAAGCATTGTACAGCTGTAAATCCTTTGCATACCAGGTAGTGCTCTCTGACTTTGTAATTTTCTTATTAAAGTGGATAACCTTGCTTTTCTTCAATGTGCATCAATCATATCTTTGCCTGTTTACTTAACTTGTCTGTGTTCACGGAATCATAAAGAACAGAAAACAAGCCCTTTGACCCACAAAATCCACAATGACTATTTACACTCATATACACTCATTTACAGGAATTTTATTCCCTTCAACTCCCCCCACCACCACCAACACCACCTCAAGTTTCTACCTCTTACTACACAATGAGGGAAATTTACAGTGGCCAATTAACCTACCAACCCACTCATCACTAGGATGTATGAGGAAGATACACATACAGTAGATAGATACATTATTGATCCCAAAGGAAATTACAGTGCCACAGTAGCGTTACAAGTGCACAGGTATAAATATTAGAAGAAAAGCAGAAAGAATAAAAAATAAGCTACCACAAACAATCTAACAGGAGGGGGTCATCACTTCCCCAGCTATAGGTTGACTCATTATAGAGCCTAATGGCAAAGGTAAGACTGACCTCATATCGCGCTTTTTGAAGCAGCGCTATTTTCTTAGTCTATTACTAAAAGTGCTTCTCTGTTCAGCCAAGTTGGCATGCAGAGGGTAAGAAACATTGACCAGAATTTCCAGGATTTTCTGTAGGGTTCTTTGTTCAACCAGAGCCTCCAGTGTGTCCAGTTTGAGCCCTACAACAGAGCTGGCCTTTGTAATCAGTTTAGCGAGCTTGTTGGCATCATCCATGTTGATGCCATTGCCCCAGCACACCACCACAGAGAAGATTGTACTGGCGACAACAGACTGGTAGAACATGTGAAGGAGAGGCCTGCATACTCCAAAAGCACCTCAGTCTCCTCAGAAAGTAGAGGCTTCTATGTTGGTGCTCCACTCAAGTCTGTCATCCAGGTGCACCCCTAGGTACTTATAGATCCTCACCACATCCATGTTCTCACCATCAATAGTAACAGGGAGCAATGCAGGCTTAGTCCTCCTAAAGTCCATTACCATCTCTATTGTCTTACTGATGTTGAGCTGGAGATGATTCAGCTTGCACCATTTGACAAAGTCTTCCACCAGCAACCTGTATTCATTCTCCCGTCCTCCCTTTATACACCCAACTATTGCTGAGTCATCAGAGAATTTCTGCAGATGACATGACTCAGTGTTGTATCTAAAGTCCAAGGTATACAGGGTAAACAGGAAGGGAGCCAATACAGTCCCCTGTGGGGCCCCAGTGCTGCTTATTACCATGTCTCGCACACAGCTCTGAAGCCACACATAATGTGGTCTGCCAGTCAGGTAGTCGATTATCCAGTATGCACAGGGGTACAGTGCTAGCACTGCAGTCCTCTTTAAGAAAAAAGCTGAAATAAACAAGCTAATTAATTAGGTGCCGCCCAAGGTGATTTGAGTATCTCAGAAACTGCTGATCTCCTGGGACTTTTACACACAACAGACTCTGGAGTTTACAAAGAATAGTGCCAAAAATGAAAAAAACTTCCAGCGAGTGGCTCTTCTGTGAGCAAAAACATCTTGTTAAATCCACTCGCTGGATGTTTTTATCCAAATGTGAGTAGGCCCTGTTCAGCAGGTAGATGACAACATCATTGGCTCCATTGTACTCCTGGTAAGCAAACTGCAGGGGATTGAGGGCTGATCTGATCAGGGGTCGGAGGTGAGCCAGGACCAGCCTCTCTCGGGTCTTCATGATGTGTGAGGTCAGGACCACTAGACGGTAGTCATCCAGGACTTTTTGTTGGCCCTGGGACCACACGTGATGTTTTCCACACAGTCCGGACCCTTTCCAGGCTGAGACTCAGACTGAAAATGCGCTGGAGGACTCCACACAGCTGCTCAGCTCACTCCTTCAGGACCTTTGGGATTCACACCATATGGCCCCAATGATTTGGGGTGGCTGAGCTTCCCCAGAGCCCTTCTCACCTGCTCAGGAGGGAAGGTGAGTCCAGGATGACTGGGGAGTTGGTGAAAGGTGGGGGCTGGGGGAGGTGAAGTTTGGGACGATAGTAGTTGGTATGTGGAGGTGTGGGTGGTAGGTGCAGGGCAAGGAAGGGGTGTAGACAGTGGTAGCCTGTGTTGCTCAAGCACGTGGTGAATTGGAGGGGGGGGAGGAGGGTGCAGGGAAAGTGATGGTGCTGAGAGAGCATTGGATATCTCTGCACCTGGGCTGGTGTGCTGAGGCGGGGGGGGTGTGAACAGGAGGTCAATTGTCAAACCTATTGAAGAATTGGTTTAACTCACTAGCCTATTCATGGCTGCATTCTGAGCCTCTACAGCTAGGCTGATTGAAGCCAGTGATGTTCTTCATGCCGCTCCACACTTCCCGTGAGCTACTCTGGTCAAGCATGTTCTGCAGTCCTCTCCTGTGTTCCTCTTTAGCCACCTTGATCTTCTCCTTTAGCTCCCTCTGCGCAGGTTTCAGTTCCTCCCTGTCTCCTGATCTAAAGGCTCTCTTTCTGTGGTTGAGAAGAGCCCTTAAGGGCCGGCTGGTAGCGCAATGACATCAGCGCCGGACTCTGGAATGAAGGTTCCCGGGTTCGAATCCAGTCGGAGCCACTCCCGAGTACGCTTTCCATCCATGCCGGGTTGAGTGTCGAGATTGCAACTTGACCTCGTAAAATAAAAAAAAGGGAAAAATACTGTGAAATGCCCGTGCGAGGAGTGGCGTGCCACACAGGCTCTCTCTCACACTCCGCACCTTGTAAAGGTATGAAAAAAGATATCGTCCCGCCAACATCGCGCACGCACGCACACGCAAAAAAAAAACGAAGAGCCTTTAGATCTCTGGTGACCCATGGTTTGTTGGTAGGGAAGCAGCGAACAGCCCTTGATGGTATTACAGTGTCCACACAGAAGCTGATGTAGCCAGAGATGCAATCAGCAAGTCCGTTAATGTCCTCCCCATAAGCACATTCTAGTCAGTAACCCAAAGGAAACTTTTACAATCAAATGGAGAAGTGCAAATGCCACAAGGAAACCACAGAGGACAGGACTGAACCCAAGTCACCAGAGCTGTGAGACAATAGTTCCCTCACCTCCATTCAGGGCCCCAAACAGTCCTTCCAGTTGAGGCAACACTTCAGCTGTGAGTCTATTATGTCCAGTGCTCCCGATACAGCCTCCTCTACATTGGTGAGACCTGCTGTAAACTGGGGGACCGGTTCGTCAAGCTCCTCTGCACCATCTGCCTCAAGTAGGACTTCCCGGTGGACAAATGTTTAATTCTTATTCCCATTCCCATTCCAATATGTCGGTCCATAGCCGCCTCTTGTGCCATGATGAGGCCTCCCTCGGGGCGGAGGTGTATCTCCTTATATTCCATCTGAGTGTGGCATGAATATTGATTTCTCCTTATGGTAAACATATTTTCCCCACTTCCTCTATTTCCCTCACTAAACCTTTTACGTCTTCTCACCTGCCTATTACTTCCCCCTCAGTATAATCCTCCTTCCCTTTCTCCTATGGTCCACTCTCCTCTCCTGTCACATTCCTCTTTGCCGGCCCTTGACCTTTCCCGCCAACCTGCCTTCACCTATCACTTTCCAGCTAGTCTACTTCCACTCTCCCCCCACCCTACCTTTTTATTCTGGCATCTTCCCCCTTCCTTCTCAGTCCCAAAGAAAGGACTCAGCCCAAACCATCTACTATCTATTCATTTCCAAAGATGCTACCTGACCTGCTGAGTTCCCCCAGCATTTTGTGTGTGTGGCTTCAGATTTCCAGCGTCTGCAGACTTTCTCGTGTTTATGAATCTCTACTAGCTGCCCCATTCTGCCACCCTTTCGCTGGCTGGGTATTCAGGCCTAGCAAGGGGAAATTTGCTCCAGAATCAGAAAAATGCAGATTGGGAATACTTAAATAGGTGCAGCGTGACTTTTTTGAAATTAGATTTTTTTTTTGTTTTTGTTGGACTCTCTGCAATTAGTTGACGTGAACTGAGATTGCATTACATCTATTAGTCTGCATGACCACTTGTTGTCTGTAACTAAAGCAGTTTAATGACTCGACCGTGGCTTTTGTTTCTCTGACATGTTTCAGTCTGCTTCGAAAGAAATGTAGAAACCAACACAAGGGCACAGGCAAAATACACCATATCCGATTCGGATCACAAGGGGGTACTATAGTTACATCCTGGGACATGACATTAGATATTGGGTATTACATCCTGAATGAAAGATGCTGAAATGAGAAGTACTTCGACACTTGAGGGAATATCTTGTAACAATACTAAAGATTGAACGTTGCCAGTTATTAAATGTCCATGCAATTTGTCCAATACCTGGAACATTTTCACTGTGCACATAGCTGGCGCAGTATTCATTTATTTTAATTATTTCCACAGCCTCACGAGCTGGGAAGGGCAGTATAAATGTTAGTTTTACTTGAAACACTTTCACAATTCGAAATAGAGTTCGCAACAAGTTAGTTTTGAACACTTAACCCAGACTTGAATACAAAATGTTTGATTATTTCAGATGCATTGTTTCAAAGGGTTTTATCCTCTTGAGTGTTAGTTTGTGGCTTATTATAAGAGTTATCCTTTCCTCCTGCCTCAGGTAGTCCCTCAGGGTAAAGGATGACTCCCACTCTGGTTTGGTGGGTTCTGATAAAGCCAGGTTTGGAACTATGGGCTCTTCCACAGTGGAGGCAAGTAAGTTTACGGGATGGACAGTGGGAAGCATGCAAGTCAGTTCATTCCTTCCACTACTCATACAGGACTTCTCAGGCTGCATGGCAATACCATTGCAATGTTCCTTCTCTGCTTTGAGTGATTACAAGCCAGCGATTCCCGGGAGTCACAGACAATCTGCTGGAGGAAAGGAACTGACAATGTTTCGGGTCAAAGTCCCAGCACACATCGCTTGTTACTCCAAATTCCAGCATCTGCAGTATCTTGTGCCTCCATTGCACGGGAGTCAGTGGGCATGATGCATTTCTTGAAGGATTGTTTGAACACATCCTTGAATCTTTTCCTCTGGTAATTTCTTACAGCTCAGAACAAAGCATCTGCTTAAGGAGTCTGGTGTCAGTGTACATCAATTTTTCTGAAAGAAGTACCATGATTTTCCTGCCCTTTATTTAAGCAGACTGTACTAATGAAGTCCCAACAGAAGTAATAAGTGGAACTATCTTTAGTTTTCATAGGATAGATTAAAGAACTTACATCTTTTGTGCACCATCCACAATTTCTCCCACTTTGTATGCATTGTCCACAAGACCATGCTTTGACTCTTAAACACTCACTGGCATCTGTAAGATGAAAGGAAAATTAAGACCACTACAGTGCATATTACACACAAAGGCTATTTTGAATTTCATTTTGTGCGATGAGAAAGAGTGATTGATGTCCTGTTGTCTTGGAGCCTTTGGGATAAAATGATCTTAATATGATTGAATTTGACGTTCAGTTTGAAAGTGATATGATTCACCGTGAGACTGGGATCATAAATCTGAACAAAGGAAACCATGACATAAACTGCGCTTGCTCCAGCTGTGGAAGAGCCTGCGGTTCCAAACCTGTGAGGGGAGAAATCCTGTGGCTGATTAGAACACATTGGAAGGTATGCTGATGAAGGGGATCATAAGATCATAAGATATAGGAGCAGAAATGGGCCATTTGGCCCATCGAGTCTGCTCTGCCATTCAATCATGGGCTGGTCCAATTCTTCCAGTCATCCTTACTCCCCTGTCTTCTCCCCATATCCTTTGATGCCCTGGCTAATCAAAATCTTATCTATCTCTGCCTTAAATGCACCCAATGACTTGGCCTCCACAGCCACTTGTGGCAACAAGTTCCACAGATTTACCACCCTCTGACTAAAGTAATTTATCCGCATCTCTGTTCTAAAAGGATGTACTTCAATCCTGAAGTCGTGCCCTCTTGTCCTAGACTCCCCTACCATGGGAAATAACTTTGCCATATCTAATCTGCACAGGCCTTTTAATATTCAGAATGTTTCTATGAGATCCCCCACCCCCCCACCCCCCGCTTATTCTCCTGAACTCCAGGGAATATAGCCCAAGAGCTGCCAGACATTCCTCATACGGTAACCCTCTCATTCCTGGAATCATCTTTGTGAATCTTCTCTGAACCCTCTCCAATGTCAATATATATCCTTTCTAAAATAAGGAGCCCAAAGCTGCATACAATACTCCAAGTGTGGTCTCACAAGTGCCTATAGAGCCTCAACATCACATCCCTGCTCTTATATTCTATACCTCTAGAAATGAATGCCACATTGCATTCGTCTTCTTCACCACCAAATCATCATGGAGGTTAACCTTTAGGGTATCCTGCATAAGGACTCCGAAGTCCCTTTGCATCTCTGCATTTTGAATTCTCTCCCAATCTAAGTAATAGTCTGCCAGTTTATTTCTTCCACCAAAGTGCATGACCATACACTTTCCAACATTGTATTTCATTTGCCACTTCTTTGCCCGTTCCCCTAAACTATCTAAGTCTCTCTGCAGGCTCTCTGCTTCCTCAACACTACCCACTCCTCCACCTATCTTTGTATCATCAGCAAATTTAGCCACAAATCCATTAATCCCATAGTCCAAGTCATTGACATACATCATAAAATCAGCAGTCCCAACACTGACCCCTGTGGAACTCCACTAGTAACTGGCAGCCAGCCAGAATAGGATCCCTTTATTGCCACTGTCTGTTTTCTGCCGGCCAGCCAATGCTCCACCCATGCTAGTAACTCGCCTGTAATTCCATGGGCTCTTATCTTGCTATGCAGCCTTATGTGCAGCACTTTATCAAAGGCCTTCTGAAAAATCCAAGTACCCCACATCTACTGCATCTCCTTTGCCTACCCTGCTTGTAATTTCCTCAAAAAATTGCAGTAGGTTAGTCAGGCGACAGGAAACCATGCTGGCTTTGGCCTATTTTGTCATGTGCCTCCAGGTATTCCTCCAGGTAATCTCATCCCTAACAATAGATTCCAACAACTTCCCAAGCACTGATGTCAGGCAATAGGTCTATAGTTTCCTTTCTGCTGCCTCCCACCCTTCTTAAATAATGGAGTAACATTTGTAATTTTCTAGAAACAGCTATTCATTCATGGCTGAGAAGAAGAAAATAAAGTTTGAATTAAATGCAAGCAAGGGGCTTATAAAGTTGCCAGAAATAGCAGCAGCCTGACATGAAAAAAATTTGTCTCAACAAAGGAGGATAAAGAAATTTATTTAAATAGGCACAATAAATCATCAGAACTGTCTGGTGAGAAACATAAAAACGGACTGTAAACTTTTTTTTTAGATTTTTTAAGAGGAAAAGACAAACCAGGGTAAGATTGGGCCTCTAGCAGACAGAAATAGAAGAATTTATAACAACGAATAAAGAAATAGCAGAGTCAGTAAACAATTACAGTTCATCTGAAAAGGCACAAAGCTTGCCATACAGAGAATAAAGGCTCTTGTGAATGACATTGATGGAATCAGAGAAGTTGGTAAGATTCAACGATAACAGATCAAAATGACCTGATGACTGGCATCCTGAGTATTGAAAGATGTGGCTTTAGAGATGGTGGATGAACTGGGTTATCACATTGATACATTCTGGAATTATTACTATGGAGCTGCTACGGATTGGAGACTACCTATTGTTACCCCACTACTTTTAAAAAGCGGAAAGAGAGAAAACAACCTGGATGGTAGCTAATGTTGGGCCTTTATTCTAAAGGTTTGATCATCTTGAGAAACACTCACAACACGCTGGAGGAACTTAGCAGGTCAGGCAGCATCTGTGGAAACGATCAGTCCTGAGCTTTTATTTAAGAAGAGCCGCAGGAGGTACAGATATGGTCTCCAGAAAGGCATCTCTCCGGCGAAAGTGGAGATTCCAGACTAGACTGGAATCAAAGAGGGACGCTTGACAGCTGTGGCAGGGCTTGAATGCTATAACCTTCTACAAATTTAAATCTAGCGACATGGGGGACAGCAGAGCTTCGCTTCCAGATGAGCTCAATGCCTTCTATGCTCGCTTTGATCACCAGGACAGGGAGGAAGTATCACGCTCACCCAAATGTCAGCTAATGATCCTTTGGTCTCAGTGTCTGAAGACGACATGTGGGCTGTCTTCAAGGACAGTGAATCTAAAAAGAAAGTATCCAGTCTGTACAGAGTCCTGGCCGAGTACTAAAGAACTGTGCTGGCCAACTGGCTGGTGTATTCATGGATATCTTCAACCTCTCGCTCTGGCATTGTGTGGTACCCACCTGCTTCAAGCAGGCTTCAACCACGCCAGTGCTCAAGAAGAGTGTGGTAACCTGTCTGAATGACTATCACCAGTGGCACTTACTTCCACAGTGATGAAGTGTTTTCTGAGGCTTGTGTTGAAGCATATCAACTCCTGCCTCAATGGTGATTGGATTCATCCCAAATCCCTTAACAAAGCAACAGGTCCACAGCAGATGCCATCTCATTGGCTCTTCACACAACCCTGGAACATCTGGACAGCAAAGATGCATACATCATGATGCTCTCTATTAATTACAGCTCAGCATTTAATGCCATCATTCTATAGAAACCATAGAAACTACAGCACAGAAACAGGCCTTTTGGCCCTTCTTGGCTGTGCCGAACCATTTTCTGTCTAGTCCCACTGACCTGCACACGGACCATATCCCTCCATACACCTCCCATCCATGTATCTGTCCAATTTATTCTTAAATGTTAAAAAAGAACCCGCATTTACCACCTCGTCTGGCAGCTCATTCCATACTCCCACCACTCTCTGTGTGAAGAAGCCCCCCCTAATGTTCCCTTTAAACTTTTCCCCCTTCACCCTTAACCCATGTCCTCTGGTTTTTTTCTCCCCTTGCCTCAGTGGAAAAAGCCTGCTTGCATTCACTCTATCTATACCCATCATAATTTTATATACCTCTATCAAATCTCCCCTCATTCTTCTACGCTCCAGGGAATAAAGTCCTAACCTATTCAACCTTTCTCTGTAACTGAGTTTCTCAAGTCCTGGCAACATCCTTGTAAACCTTCTCTGCACTCTTTCAACCTTATTTATATCCTTCCTGTAATTTGGTGACCAAAACTGAACACAATACTCCAGATTCGGCCTCACCAATGCCTTATACAACCTCATTCCCTCAAAACTAATAAGTAAACTCCAACGGCTAGGCCTCAATACCCCCTTGTGCAAATGGATCCCGGATTTCCTCATTTTAAGACCCCAGTCAGTTCAGATTGGCAAAAACATCTTCCCCATAATCTCCATCAGCACAGGAACACCACATTCCCTCTGGTGCTCCTCTTCCTTTTCTTTATTCCATGGCCTTCTGTCCTCTCCTATCAGATTCCCCCTGTATCTCTTTCACCAATCAACTTCCCAGCTCTTTACTTCACCACTCCCCCTCCCAGCTTCATCTACCACCTTGTGTTTCTTCCTCCCCCTCCCTCCACTTTCTAACTCTGACTCCTCATCTTTTTTTCTCCAGTCCTGCTGAAGGGCCTCAGCCCGAAATGTCAACTGTACTCTTTTCCATAGATGCTGCCTGGCCTGTTGAGTTCCTCCACCGTTTTTGTGTGTGTTACCATATATAAGTTTGCTGATGACACCACCATTGTGGGCGGTATCAAAGGTGGTGATGAATCAGCACCCAGGAGGGAGATTGAGAATTTGATTGAGTGGTGTCAAAACAACAACCTCTCACTCAATGTCAGTAAGACCTAGGAACAGATTATGGACTTCAGGAGAGAGAAACCAGAGGTCCATGAGCCAGTAATCATCGGAGGATCAGAGGTGGAGAGGGTCAGTAACTTTAAATTCCTGGGTGTCACTATCTCAAAGGACCTGTCCTGGACCCATCATATAAATATGATTGCAAAGAAAGGACGAAAGCACCTCTACTTCCTCAGGAGTCTACAGAGGTTCAGCACGTCATTAAAAACCGTGGCATCCTTCTATAGATGGGTGTTGACTGGCTGCATTACGGCCTGATATGGGAACACTAAAGCCTTTGAGCAGAAAATCCTACAAAAGGTATTGGATTCGACCTAGGACATCATGGGTAAAACACTCCCACCATTGAACACATCTATATGAAACCTTGCCACAGAAAAGCAACATCCATCATCAAAGCTCCTCACTACCTAGGCCATAGTTTTCTCGCTGCTGCCATCAGGTAGAAGGTACAAGTGCCTCAGGACTCACACCACCAGATTCAAGAGCAATTGCTAACCCTCAGCCAGGCTCTTGAACAAAAGGGGATAATTACACTCTTTCTACTTCTGGTGTTCCCACAACCGATGGTCTCACTTTAAGGATTCTTTATCTTGTTACTTCATACTCATTATTTATTGCTATTTATTTATATTTGCATTTGCAGTTTGTTGTCCATTGATCCTGTTTGCAGTTACTGTTCTATAGATTTGCTAAGTATGCCAGCAGAAAAAAGAATCGCAGGATTGTACGTGGTGACGTATATGTACTCTGATAATAAATTTTACTTTGAACTTTCTTTTGTCTGTGGAAGACAGACAACATAGAAGCTGTGTAGCCTCGGTTGTAGCAAGGACAAGGCCTCCAGCCGCATGTTTGCCTACTGCTGCGGACCAAATGAGGAATGCCAGAGGCGGTGCAGCGTGGCATCCACAAGCAGTGGCGGGGGAGTGGGTGGCTGGCCTCTCCCATTAGTGCTGCCTCCCGTATTTGAGTGGTGGAATGACAGGCTGGAGACTGTGCCATCAATTACGGGAGATATATATGTTTTATTTCATGTCGATATGCTTCTTTGCTCGTTATTTTGTTTGTTTTGCACTTTGGCCCCAGAGGTACGCTGTTTCATTTGCTGTATCTATTATAGTCGAATGATAATTAAAGTTCATTTGATCTGAAGCCAGAGAACCACAAGTTGGTGAGCTTTACTTCAGTGGTGGGAATTATTGGCAGGGAATCTGAGGAACAGGATTTGCTGTTGGAAAAACAAGCACTGCTTAGCAACAATCAGCATAGTTATGTGCATGGGAAGTCGCATCTCACAAATTTGATTGAGCTTTTTTGAGGCGACCAAGAGAATTGATGAGAGCAGAGTGGTAAAATTATCTACATAGACCTTAGCAAGATCTTTGACAAGGTCCTACATGGTAAACTTGTCCAGAAGGTTAGATCACTTAGTAGGAGGATGAGAGTGGTAGTGGAGAGTTGTCTTTAGGATTGGAGGTCTGTGCTGGTCCTCTGTTGTTTGAATGTATACTAATGATTTGGATGAGAATGTATGTGACGTGATTAGTAAATCTGAAGATAACACCAAAGGTTACAGCAGGATATAGATCAATTGTAAAAATGGAAAAGGAAACAGCAGATGGAATTTAATTTAGACAAGTTCAAAGTGACAAAGTTATACCAAGACAGGATATACACAGTGAATATCAAGGCCCCAGGGAGTGTTGCTGAACTAGGAGATCCTGGGATACAATTAAAGAATTCCTGAAAGAGGCCATAAGGTAGACAGCAAATGACGTATTTCCTTTCATTTGTTGAGGTAGTGAGTATAGGCATTAGGATGTCATGTTACATTTACACAAAACATTGGCTAGTTTGAACATGGAGTATCCCAAGGAGTTCTCTTCACCACTCTGTAGAAAGGATGTGATCAAGCTAGAGTGGCTGCTGAAAAGATTCACAAGGATGTTGCTTTGATTGGAGAGTTTAAGCTACAAGGAGAGACTGGGTCTGTTTTCCGAAGAACAAAGAAGGCTGGAAGGTGACATAACAGAGGTAGATAAAATTATGAGAGGCACAGATAAAGAAGATAGACAGAATTTCATTAAAATGGCAGGGGTGTCAAAAATTAGAGAGCATTGACTTAAGCAACACACACAAAATGCTGGTGGAACGCACCATGCCAGGCAGCATCTATAGGAAGAGGTACAGTCGACGTTTCGGGTCAAGACCCTTCGTCAGGACTAACGGAAAAAAGAGATAGTAAGAGATTTGAAAGTGGGAGGGGGAGGGGGAGACCCAAAATGATAGGAGAAGACAGGAGGGGGAGGGGATGAAGCTAAGAGCTGGGAAGTTGATTGGCAAAAGGGATACAAGGCTGGAGATTTAAAGCATTGATTTAAGTTGGGAGGGAGAAGGTTTAAAGGGGATCCAAGGGGTAAAGTTTTCTCACAAATTGTAGCCGGTAACTATAATAAGCTCACAATATGCTGGAGGAACTCAGCAGGTCGGGCAGCATCAGTGGAAACGATGAGTTGACATTTCGGGCTGGAACCCTTTGTCAGGACTGAAGAGGGAAGGGGCAGAGGCCCTATAAAGAAGGTGGGGGAGGGGTGGAAGGAGAAGGCTGGTAGGTTCAGTTGAAAAACCAGTAATCTGAAAGACAAAGGGGTGGGGGAGGGGAAGTAGGGAGGTGATAGGTAGGAAAACAATGGGTAGTAGAAGGAGGCGGAACCACCCTTCTACTACCCATTGTTTTCCTGCCTATCACCTCCCTGCTTCCCTTCCCCCACCCCTTTGTCTTTCAAATTACTGGCTTTTCAACTGAACCTACCAGCCTTCTCCTTCCACCCCTCCCCGACCTTCCTTATAGGGCCTCTGCCCTTTCTCTCTTCAGTCCTGACAAAGGGTTCCAGCTCGAAACCTCGACTCATCATTTCCACTGATGCTGCCCGACCTGCTGAGTTCCTCCAGCGTGTTGTGAGTTTTGCTTTGATCCCAGCATCTGCAGATTATTTTGTATCTATAATAAGCTGTCAAACGATATGATGGAGACAAGAATAGTAACAATGTTTAAAAGGCACCTGAACAGGTACTTGAATGAGCAAGGCATAGAGGAAATGGAATTAATATAGACAAGCAGGTTTTATATAGGTATGAGGTCTCTGATCATTTGAACCATCAGGAAAGCAGAATTTGGAGAATGAGATAACTCTTGACGTGCATTTGAACATGTATTTGAAAATATTTCATCACATCCTTACATGATCCCAAAGCACTTGGCAACCAAATAATTGCTTCAAGTTGTAGTTACTGTTGATCCATGGGGAAGTAAAACAACTTCCAAATCCCATGTCATTTGACACTGTTTGAGAAATAATTGGTCAGGATGTCAAGAGAACTCTGCTTTGCTTGTTTAAATGATGTTCAAATTCCTACTTAGTTTACAGCTGATCTGAAAAGAAACATCCTTAACAATAGAAACACCTCAAATACTCTGCAATGATGTATCAAACTGGATTATCAGCTCAGATCCTGCGCTGAGATCTAAACGCATGAGCTTCTAATTTACAAGCAAGGTTGGAAACTGGCAACACTTCTAATTGTGTACAAGATAGTCAGGAAATAATAAAGTTTTACCTGAATAAGCAAGATCTTGCCACATCCAGAAACAAATCAGCATTGTACTTATGTAAAGCTTCAAATCCATCTGATAAAAAGAAACCACAATGTAAATTGCTATGTTGCATTTATGCATTAACACTTGTTTTTTTTCTCTATTCTCTGTTTTGTTTGTCTTTGCTCGGTCTTGAGCTTACCTACCCTGTGTGCAGTGATTCCTGAGTCCTAGCCTGTGTTCTCTACTCACCAATCCACAAGAGGAGATTCTTTTCTCAATTCCATCCTCGTCTCTGCACTTGGGCCCAGCTGGTCTAGGTCTCTCCTGGTAGTCACTGGCTAAAGATATGGAATGTCACCACAACAACCCCAATTCAAACACACCCTGGCTACCACGCCTCATTACAACAAGCCTGAGCTATTCATGGACCCAGCAGAGTCTGAGCATCCAGGAGTTCACAGATACTAACTGCTCATTGCCATCATCTGGCTGAGCCAGGAAACCCCTGCTGCCATCCTATCTCCCAAGTCTCCAGGCAACACAGAGGCATCACCCACTTGTTCTCATGATGGTGCTCCAAACCTGCTGGTACCTGAGCAATTTCATGGCAACCTTGAAACACGCAGCAGGTTTCTAACCCAGTGTTCTCTGGCTTTCGAGCTGTAACCCACCACGTTCCCCTCCAACTACTACAAAGCGGCCTATGTTATTTCTCTTCTCTCTGGCAAACCTTTCATCTGGGCTATGGCACTCCGGTGAAAGAACTCTGCAAGTTGTACAGATGTATCCCTCTTCACCAGGGAGACAAGAGGGTGTTTGATCACCCAGCCATTTTCCTTGCCTCTGGTAAGCCATCCACTACCCACTAATTGACTGGTCCACCAGTGCACTCCATGGATTGTCTTCTCACTACCAGGCTGCCTGCCTACCCACCTCTACCGGGCTGCCTCCTACCTGTCCCAAGCTGCCCTGAGTTCCACCCAAGTACGCAGACTTGCTAGAGGTTTTTAGTCAAAAAGGGACACAACACTCCCACCTCATTGAACCTGCTACTGTGCCATTGAATAGTTGCCTGGATTCTGTCCACCCCGAAGAAGATTCTACTCCCTATCGGCTCCAGAAAGGGTGTCCATTGAGAAGCACATCCATGATGACTTGGCATCCGGTTCATCCACCCCTCCACATCCTCTGCTAGAGCAGGCTCCTGCTTTGTGGCGAGAAAGGATGGTGGACTCCAACCATGTACAGTATCGGATATCGAGGTCTCAATAACATCACAGTGAAGTACTGATACCGCTTGCCACTAATGCCCACAGATTTTGTGTTGCTGCAAGGGACAACCATTCTATCAAACTGGACCCCCAAAATGCATACAAGCTGGTCTACTTTCAGGAGAGTGATGAAAGGACGAACACCTTTGACACACCCAACCGCCACTGCGTGTATCTCCTGATACCATTCGGTTTAGTCAAAGCTCCTACGGACTTCTGGGCCTTTATCAATGATGTTCTCCAAAAGATGCTACATCATTTTGCCTTTGTGTACTTGGATGATAAACTCATCTTCTCCAAGATCCAACATGAACACATCCAACATGTTCAACGGGTCCTTCATTGTTTACTCCAGAACTAACTATCCATCAAACTGGAGAAGATTGAGTTCCACATTCTCCAAGGCCTGCCCTTTTGTGCCCCTATCCAAGCTTCACTCAGCTTGGGAGAGGGCCAGCCTTATGCTGCAACCTGTGTTTAGAGTGTACAGCTTCCTCTGGGACATTGTTTCTGATCAAGGCCCTCAATTTACCTCCCTGTCAGCCCATGGTCAGTCTCCCATTGGGATTTCACCCCCAGTCCAATGGGAAAATGGAGAGAACCAACCAGCACCTGGAGAAGACCCTGAGGTGCCTTGTGTCAGGCAACCCAACCACCTGGCAGAGTTTGCTCATAACACTCTGCACTGCTTTTCTATGGGAATGTCTCCCTTTGAGTGTCATTTAGGTTATCCCCATCCTTTGATTCTCAGACAGGAGTCTGAGGTGAGAGTCCCACCTGCTGAACAGCTGGCCCGTCGTTGCCTGCAAAAGTGGAAGAAAGCTTGTCAGCCCTGCAGAGTTCTCTCCACAACAACAGCGGCATGCCAACTGTTGAAGGTGGCTGGGGCCTTTGTTCCATCCTGGTCAAAGAGTCTGGATCTTCACCAAAGACCTTGCTGTCCAGGTTGAGTCTCAGAAAATGGCACCATGCTACATCAGAGAGTTCAGGGGTCTCCATCAGATCAACCCAGTAACTTACCGTCTGCGGTTGCCACATGCCATGCGTATCATCTGCACCTTCCATGTCTCGTTTCTGAGGCCCCTTCTGTGCAGTATACTGGTGCCAGTCCCAAGACTGCCCCCCAGCACCTTGCATTATCAACAGTCAGTCGGCATACACCATCCATCAGCCTCTAGACTCCCGTGTGATCTGTGGCCGGCTCCAGTACTTGATGGATTGGGAGGGTTATGACCAGAGGAAAGGTTGTGAGTTCCCTCCTGTGACGTCCTTGACACAGACCTGATCAGAGGCTTCCACTGTTGCCACCCAATTGTCCTGGGCCATTAGGTGCTGGCTGTTGGAGGGATTCCTGTCATGCTTCGATCTGATCACTAGGGGGTGCCAGAGCCCTCCAAGCTCCAATGTTCATGCTCCCTTGATTATTTCCACTTGTATCTCATTTTAGTTATCAGTGGCCGGGTGCAATATTTTTCCCTCTATTTCAATTATTTATTTCTCTATTTATTTTCTTTGTCTTTACTCCAACTTGAGCTTACGTATCCTGTATGCAGTGATTTCCAAGTCCTGGCCTGTGTTCTCCACTAACTAATTCACAAGAAAAGATCTTTTTTCAATTCTATCCTCGTCTCTAGTCTCCTCTGCAACTTGGTCCACCTAATGTAAGTCTCTCTTGGTAGTCCATTGGTTAGAGATACAGAACTTCACCAGAACAATCCAGGTTCAAACCTAGGCCTGGCATCCACTCCTTGTTACAGTTTATTTTGGCTCTGCTGTTTATATATATATATTTGTGAATGTTCAATACTGATTACAACAGGTTTGTCACATGACCCAAGTTCCATTCTTTGCATTTGGTTGAGATGTTGAACCTCTTGAGGACATATAAAGGAACCTGTGGTAATATTTCAAAGAAGACCGAAGGAGTCAATACTACCAACTAATCAGATTATTATCCTGCTGTCAATATCCCTAAAAAGCTGATCTATCTTGAAGTTCATCCCCTCAACCCGTTAGAAACGAGTAAGCACACTTCATCATAATGTTAGTGCATTTTTTATTGCCTCTGAGTATATTTTTAACACTGCTGTCTATGAGAGTGTCCTAGAACACAATTTAACTGATGCTTCTCCTGCATATTTATAATGAGCTTATTAACTCTAGAGCTCTTTGTTGCGTTAGAAACAAAGAAAACCTACAGCACAATACAGGCCCTTCGGCCCCGATGCCATGGTGAAAATGTACTTATTTTAGAAATGACCTAGGGTTACCCATAGTCCTCTATTTTTCTAAGCTCCATATGCCTATCCAGGAGTCTCTTAAAAGACCCTATTGTATCCACCTCCACCACCGTTGCCAGCAGCCCATTCCACACGCTCACCACGCTCTGCATTAAAAAGCTTGTCCCTGACATCTCCTCTGTACCTACTCCAAGCACTTTAAAACTATGCCCTCTCATGTTAGCCATTTTAGCCCTGGCAAAAAGCCTCTGACTATCCACACGATCAATGCCCCTCATCATCTTATACACCTCTATCAGGTCACCTCTCATCGTCCGTCGCTCCAAGGAGAAAAGGCCAAGTTCACTCAATCTATTCTTGTAAGGCATGCTCCCCAATCCAGGCAACATCCTTGTAAATCTCCTCTGCACCCTTTCTATAGTTTCCACATCCTTCCTGTAGTGAGGTGACCAGAACTGAGTACAGAACTCCAAGTGGGATCTGACCGGGGTCCTATAAAACTGTAACATTACTTCTCGGCTCTTAATCTCAATCCCATGGTTGATGAAGGCCAGTGCATTCTAAAAGCATTAAAGATGTTTATAAATTTCCCTTATCAAACACTTCAAGCCCAAAACTACTGGGAATCTTTATGAAGTGCACCTGCTAATATTTTATCTTTAAAGGTTTGTTACATCCATTTATTTTCCAAAACTAATTTATAAGTAAAAATTAAGAGTTTTCAACAATTTTTACATTACCTTAATTTGGAATTCAGTTTGCATTGTCTTATGATGGTTCTTGTCTAGATAAAGGAGGAAGCACCTTGTCCAAAGAAATATAAGAGACACATTCTGATCTTGGCAGCTCTATCAGTCATTTCAACAAACAGCTATATTAATAACATTATAGATATCATGGTTTCAGAATCCTACTACACCAGATACAAACATTTTGAAATTAAAAATAAAACATTTAAGTATCTAATTTAAGTGTTGTCTATCAGACTAAAGAAAAGCATATTTGGTAGCTGAACTTCCGACCTAACCAGATATCACTTCCACAGGACTTCAATACATGCCAATTTGAATCATGATGAGGTCACTATATAACTTAACAAGATTTGAAGATTTTTCAAAATAAAAATTAAGGCACCTATTGTGTAAAGGCAGGTTAATGTTGCCTGAAATAATTTGAACTGTACCGACACCCACATTTTAGTATAATTTCCTCAAAAATCATGCATAATATTTTGTTTCTGTTGGTAAAAGAAGGAAATTTTGTCTCAAGCTCCAGGTATGTGATTAGAACTAACTTTAAGGAAGTTACCTCATAGATCGCCGTACTGCGTTAAAGAATACATGAACAGCATGGCACAGTCCATATTTGACAAGAGATTGTCTTTCCAGCTCATTGAGTTTATTTATGTATGTTTGGTCAACCTGCCGGTGTCAAAGTTCTATTCTATATGCAACTCTCCTGCAGGTATAATGTCTGCCAATGAGATTGGAGCATGGTGAACAGAAATTTCTGAGAATGTGTCTCTAAAATTAGGAAAGATCAAATAAACCACACTCAGAATGTAATAAGCCATAAACAGGAAGGGTGGACAGCAAAATTGAGTATGGGAGTGCAATTCAGTAAGTCTGAAGAGCGGAGAATGTACACAACTGCGGGAATCAGCATCCAATTGAAATCTCATTCTCCAGACAAAAGTCATGACTAAGTGGAAAGAAACCAAGTATTTCTCCTGAGGTGCAGAGCAGGGCTGAGCCGTCCTTTGAACTGGGTACAGACTAAAGTTGCAGTGAGGGCTGCAGGGTTTCCCTATGAACGATTTCACAGCACTGGTGAGTGGCAGTCTGATGGACTGACCCATAAAGATCAGGAAGGAACCTAGTTTAATCCTGGCCTGAAGTGAATGGCATTTCCTCAGCCAAAACAGAGATTGGGCAGAATGTCTGAAAATGTTTTCAAAGTAATCAGTGGTCACAATCCAACCTTCCCTGGCTGGATGATGGGTTTTCCGATAAAGAGACAATCAGATTGTACTGCTCCCAGAAACATAAATCCTGCCAGCATTTTTAGAGTAAAACTCTCGCACAAACAAAACCCAAAGGGTGATATTTTTAGAAATTCCTTCTCAGGCTGCGCAATAAAGGAAGGCTTGGTAGGGGAAGCTTGCTGCAAACCTTTATAATCAACTGCTACAGCCTATGTATCGCTGCTGCTAACTGTGAGATTTTGACCCAGCAATGATAAAAGAATCACAATCAAGCTTATTATAATGTGAAATTTGTTGTTTTCTGGTAGCGGTACAGTGCAATACATAAATATTACTACAAGTTGCAATGAAAATAAAGGAATAATAAGGCAATGTCCATGGGTTCAGAAACCTAATGTAAAGGAGAAGAAACAGTTCCTAAACTATTGAGTATAGGTCTTCAGGCTGCTGTACCCACTCCCTGGTGATTGTAATAGAAACATAGAAAATAGGTGCAGGAGTAGGCTATTCGGCCCTTCGAGCCTGCACCGCCATTCAGTATGATCATGGCTGATCATCCAACTCAGAACCCTGTACCAGCCTTCCCTCCATACCCCCTGATCCCTTTAGCCACAAGGACCATATCTAGCTCCCTCTTAAATATAGCCACAACTGTTTCCTGTGACAAAGAATTCCACAGATTCACCACTCTCTGTGTGAAGAAGTTTTTCCTAATCTCGGTCTTAAAAGGCTTCCCCTTTATCCTTAAACTGTGACCCCTCGTTCTGGACTTCCCCAACATCGGGAACAATCTTCCTGCATCGAGCCTGTCCAATCCCTTGAGGATTTTACACGTTTCAATAAGATCCCCCCTCAATCTTCTAAATTCCAGCCAATATAAGCCTAGTCGATCCAGTCTTTCATCATATGAAAGTCCTGCCATCTCAGGAATCAATCTGGTGATTGTAATGAGAACCGGGCATGTCCAGGGTGGTAGAAGGCCATCATTAATAAAGCATGTCCAGGGCAGGACATCATGTGATGTGAGAGGGAGCCTGAAGCTGGAAATGAAACATGCTGCTTGCACCCAGGAAAGAGGGAGGGAATAAAATGTGGTCAATAAAAGCAGTTGTTGACTTTATTTCCCCCCCTCACCACCTCCCAGCCTGATCCCAGCTGAGCCACCTGAAACAGGGCGTTATTCCAGCACTGAAGCACTTGTGCAGCAGAGTGGTGCAGCTAGCAGAACTGCTGCCTCACAGCTCCCATCACCCAAGTTCACCCCTGACCTCTGCAGACATCCCACCCTGCAAAAACTCATTTCAGGGAGGTAGCACCATCAATTTCCGGGAGAGGTGGGATGTCTGCAATAGAGTAGCTCCTGAGCAGCTGGCCAGCTAGTTTAAATAACGTTAGCCATGCTAATAAATGAATGACACCTGTTAAAATCACCTCAACATGTCTTTTACAGTCTTAACCCACCATGGGCAATAGAAAAGTCACTGTTGCAAACAGTGCAGCGAGCAACACTGTCATTATTTTTCACCCCTATTAGGCAGGCGTACACTTTAGTGTAGTCTGGGGTGACGTGCGTTTTATATTTTCTGTTTTTGGAACACTCTCCCATGGCGTTCTCTCGATCTCTCTCTCTCTCTCTCTCTCTTGCGCTCTCTCTCGCTCTCTCTCGTGGTCGCTCTCTCTCTCTCTCTTGCTCTCTCTCGCGCTCTCTCTCTCTCACACTCGATCTCTCTCTTGTGGTCGCTCTCTCTCTCTTGCTCTCTCTCGCGCTTACTCTCTCTTGCTCGCTCTCTCTCTCTTGCGCGCTCTCTCGTGCTCTCCCTTGCTCTCTCTCTCTCGCGTGCGCTCTCTCTCTCATGGTCATGCTCTCTCTCTCGTGGTCGCGCTCTCTCTCTCTCTTGCACTCGCGCTCTCTCTCACGCGCTCTCTCTCTCTCTCTCTCTCACTCACTCGCTCTCAAAAATTGATTTCCGTGATATTGTATATAATTTGCGGGCATCAGGGAGCCGCTATTAATATGCGGGAGACTCCCGGAACTTCCAGGAGAGGTGGGATGTCTGCCTCTGGTACAGTCTGTGTGGAGTTCACCTATTCTTGCAGTGACTGTTCATATTTCCTTAGGGTGATCTGGTTTCCCTTCATCAGTTAACGTCCAATGTAAATTTCCCTTAGAGTGTGAGTGAGTGGTAGAATCTGAGGGCAGTTGATGGGGATTCATTTAAGATTAGTACAAATGGGTACTTGACAGACAGTGCAGGCCTGGCGGACTGTAAGGCCTGTTTCCATATTGCATGTCTCAATGACACTAATTAATTCTCCATTGATAAATTACTCAATATGAAATCATTAAAGAAAGGCTTTAGAAAATAACATGTTATTTAAAAAGAAAAGCAGCAGCTGGAGCAAATGACCATTTTGAACATTTCAAGCAGTAATTTCTACTCTGTAAAGCCCACTAAAGTGAGATGGGGATTATAGTTGTTGTCATTTCTGGAGTTACAAGGTCCACAGGATATAAAGGTATTATGCAATTGGTAGAACAATCCCAACTGTGATTTACTGAGTAAGAATGAACATAGCATGCCATGGCGTGCTTTCAAAACTTTAAAAAATTGGATTAAAATATGATTAACAATTGCTGCCTGCTGACTAAAAGTCATTTCAAAATACTGAGTAAGAAACAGAACCAAACAAATGAACAAAATATGTCTCAGTATGGCAGCAGTTTGCTGAAGGAGAGAGAGTACAGCGCACAAAAAGCTTTCCTGGCACAGAAAATGCATAACACTCTATCACCAAACAGTGAAATTATTTCCATATAAGGTCAGAACTATACGACCTGTTCAAGGGTCATTCTGTACAATCCCCTTCAGCTTGCAACAACATTGATATTACAGGCAAACCTGCTGGAGGGCAGTGTACATGTTCATTAGGTGAATGCAGTATGCAATATATAGAAAAAATGCATTGAGCATGTGATACAGAATGACACAGCTTGTTATTGTTACAGTTGAGTTTCAACAGATTTTCAGAAAGAATGTTAGTCATTTCCTGTTGATGTTTTCTCTCAATCTCTGTCTTTGATAAACTGGCCTCTCCCAGCAACAGAAGCAGATTGGAGACTCCATTTCTGTCGACAGTCCATTTCCTTCCACAGATGCAGTTTGCTTTTGCAACGGGAACAGACTTGTTAGCTACAGGTAACCTATGGTTGCAATGAAGCAATGAAGATATTTGCCTATTGAGCCAAGAAACCTAAACTACCGATATCTGAGACTTGATTTCAATCTCACAATGGCCACTATGGAGCTTAAATTCAATTGATAATCTGGAAACATTTAATGAAAACTAAGGCATTATTAATGATGATAACCACTAAAGCCTGCCTGATCCACTAATATATTTTACATGTGCTATCCTTTGTCGTGTTTAACTCTAAAATGGCCAAGCAAGACATCCAGTTGTACTGTAACTACAATACTGAAACTGAGATGGAACAGACTAGGCAGGAAACTTGAACAAAATTGCTGATGGGCGGAGGATGCAAAAGCATCCATTACTCAGCATCGGGGGACCCCAGCACACGAGTGCTAGGGACAAGGCTGAAGTATTCACAACCACATTCAAGCCACCATTCTCGATATCTACCTACTGCGATGGTGTAGCTCTGGCAGAAAAGAGGGAACTATAATGGAATGGTGTGAGCCTTAAAGGGCAGCAGATAGTGGGTTCCACTCAGACCTGTTGTCCCTGTCCTTCCTACTGATACAGAGCTTGGGTCTGAGAAATGGCGATGGAGTAGCCTCAGAAAATAATTGCAAGTGCTGCAGTCAAGGTACATCAGTCACAGAGGGACAGATTGCTTGGGGCTTTGTCAGTGGAATTACCTTCCTGCTACTTTCTCTGACTTCATAATGCATTTAGTGACAAGTGCACTAATATAAAAAACCCCTTCCTGGCTAACACAGAGCTTCTTATCCGTAACTCCAGCCCACTAAATGATGAATGTTTCATCCCATGATTGATCTGTATCTTGTAAATGGTACGGAGACAAGAGTTAGACCATCACTAAATGTTACCCAGCCTGTGCCTTGCAGTCCTGCAATTTCCACGTTGATGTAAAAAGTCTGATTTAACATCTGACAGTACTGATGTGAGATTCATTTACTCTGGTTCTGATGAGTTTTTGGGAATAATGAACAGATTCTTTTGTTAATTAAATACTCTCTGAATTCTCTGTAGCTGACATCCAGTATGATGCTTATTTATCAGAGTAGTTGTTCCTGCTACAAAAGACTGCAATTAGCAAAAAATCCAAACTTCTCATGATAAACACATATAATTATGATAGCAGATGATACAGATTAGACCTAGACTGCTCACTGAGCAGCAGTATCATAGCCAGTAAATGCTGCCTTCCAACATCTGTGTTTTTTTTATATTTTATATTATCTAACACAGTACCATTAAGTGTCTCGACCCAAAACGTGTTCATTTCCCTCCACTGATGCTGCCTATCCTGCTGAGTTCCTCCAGCATTTGTGAGATTTGCTCAGATTTGCAGCATTTGCAGAATCCCTTAAATGTCTGTGACCTTGTTTGGAATTTGTTATTTCCTTCCTGTATGGGGAACTCCATTGGAGACACTGGAGACCGCCAGATGTTGCATTATGGACCAACCAGCGATCTGCTGAAGGAGGAACTCAGCGGGTCAAGCAGCAGCTGTGGGAGGAAAGGAATTGTTGATGTTTTGGGCCGAAGCCCTGCATCTGAACTCTGACAGTCCTGATGCTGGCTTTTAACCCAAATCATCGATAATTCCAGCAGACTGCTTGTTGAACTGTATAACTCACTGGTACCCCGTTCAGTTAACTTTTGTCTCGATGTCAACAGCTCCCTCACAACTCAGCTTTCAGGTATAGTAGGAAATGTCAGTGAGCATGCTATTGTGTAGTATTTTAAAGTAATCTGATGGTACAAGTGATCACTCCAGTTATTGCTTTGCTAGTGCACAGGCAGTCAAAACCTGCCCAATGCATCAGCCAGCATCAACCTACCCACCATCAAGGACATGTGTACAGAAACTAGCTGGAAAAGTGCCAATAACATCATGAAGGATCCCACCCACCCTGCTTAATAATGTTTGTCCTACTCCCATTAGGGAGGACGCTACGAAGCATCCACCAGACCACCAGACTCAGACAGGTACTTTCCCCGTGCAGTAAGGCTGATCAACACCTCCATCAACTAACCCACCCCTCCACGGTCCCATTCCACCACTACTTTATCATTTCCTGTCCTTATGTATAGAGGCTCCTGTGCCTACCATCATCTTATGGACACAAATCAATCTATTTACCTATATATGTTATATCATGTGTATATATTTATTGTGTTTCTATTATTATGTTCTTATTGTGGTTTTGTGTGCTGCCACAAATCCAGACTAACAATTATTTCATTTTCCTTTACACTTGTATACTGGAAATGATAGTAAACAATATTGATTTGAACTGAATCAGCTGATATAGATTGATCTGTCATTTCCACCAAGGGCATACCTGAGCAATGTCTCACATAAGTGACATCAACCAATAATGACCCCCACCATCAGGTCCATAACCTCTTCTTATTACTGGCATCAGGTAGAAGGTACAGGAGCCTGAAGATCAACACTTCAACATTCAACAACAGTTTCTTCCCTGCTCCCATTAGGTTCTTGAATTGCCCTAAAGCATCCTAATTCTACCTCAGACTATATTTCCCACAAGTTTCACTAATGGCGTAAAATTCACTTTTGTTTATTGTGGAAACATAGAAAACCTACAGCACAATACAGGCCCTTCAGCCCACAAAGCTGTGCTAAACATCTCCTTACCTTAGAAATTACCTAGGGTTACCTATAGCCCTCTATTTTTCTGAGCTCCATATACCTGTCCAGGAGTCTCTTAAAAGACCCTATCATATCCACCTCCACCACCATTGCCGGCAGCCCATTCCACGCACTCACCACTCTCTGCGTAAAAAACTTATCCTCTGTACCTACTTCCAAGTACCTTAAAACTGTGCCCTCTCATACTAGCCATTTCAGACCTGGGAAAAAGCCTCTGACTATCCACACAATCAATGTCTCTCATCACCTTATATACCTCTATCAGGTCACCTCTTAACCTCCGTCGCTGCAAGGAAATTCGGCCAAGTTCACTCAACCTATTCCCATAAGGCATGCTCCCCAATCCAGGCAACATCCTTGTAAATCTCCTCTGCACTCTTTCTATGGTTTCCACATCCTTCCTGTAGTGAGGCGACCAGAATTGAGCACAGTACTCCAAGTGGGGTCTGACCAGGGTCCTAAATAGCTGCAACATTACCTCTCGGCTCCTAAACTCAATCCCACGATTGATGAAGGCCAATGCACCATATGCATTCTTAACCACAGAGTTAACCTGCGCAGCTGCTTTGAGTGACCTATGGACTCAGACCCCAAGATCCCTCTGATCTTCCACACTGCGAAGAGTCCTTCCTTTAATACTATATTCTGACATCATATTTGACCTACCAAAATGAACCACCTCATACTTATCTGGGTTGACCTCCATCTGCCACTTCTCAGCCCAGTTTTGCATCCTATCAATGTCCCACTGTAACCTCTGACAGCCCTCCACACTATCCACAGCAACTCCAACCTTTGTGTCATCAACAAATTTACTGACCCATCCCTCCACTTCCTCAACCAGGTCATTTATAAAAATCACGAAGAGTAGAGGTCCCAGAACAGATCCCTGAGGCATACCACTAGTCACTAACCTCCATGCAGAATATGACCCGTCTACAACCACACTTTGCCTTCTGTGGGCAAGCCAGTTCTGGATCCACAAAGCAATGTCCCCTTGGATCCCATGCCTCCTTACTTTCTCAATAAGCCTTGCATGGGGTACCTTATCAAATGCCTTGCTGAAAGCCATATACACTACATCTGCTGCTCTACCTTCGTCAATGTGTTTAGTCACATCCTCCAAAAATTCAGTCAGGCTCGTAAGGCACAACCTGCCTTTCATAAAGCCATGCTGACTATTCCTAATCATACTATGCCTCTCCAAATGTTCATAAATCCTGCCTCTCAGGATCTTCTCCATCAACTTCCGACCACTGAAGTAAGACTCAATGGTCTATAATTTCCTGAGCTATCTCTACTCTCTTTCTTGAATAATGGAACAACATCCACAACCCTCCAATCCTCCAGAACCTCTCCCGTCCCCGTTGATGATGCAAAGATCATCGCCAGAGGCTCAGCAATCTCCTCCCTCGCCTCCCACAGTAGCTTGGGGTACATCTCTTCCGGTCCCAGTGACTTATCCAACTTGATGCTTTCCAAAAGCTCCAGCACATCCTCTTTCTTAATATCTACATGTTCAAGCTTTTCAGTCCACTGTAAGTCATCCCTACAATCGCCAAGATCCCTTTCTGTAGTGAATACTGAAGCAAAGTACTCATTAAGTACCTCTGCTATCTCCTCCAGTTCCGTACACACTTTTCCACTGTCACACTTGATTGGTCCTATGCTCTCATGTCTTATCCTCTTGCTCTTCACATACCTGTAGAATGCCTTGGGGTCTTCCTTAATCCTGTCCACCAAGGCCTTCTCATGGCCCTGTCTGGCTCTCCTAATTTCTTTCTTAAGCTCCTTCTTGCTAGCCTTATAATCTTCTAGATCTCTATCATTACCTCGCTTTTTGAACCTTTCGTAAGCTCTTCTTTTCCCCTTGACTAGATTTACAATAGCCTTTGTACACCACGGTTCCTGTACCCTGCCATCCTTTCCCTGTCTCATTGGAACGTACATATGCAGAACTCCACGCAAATATCCCCTGAACACTTGCCACATTTCTTCCGTACATTTCCCTGAGAACATCTGTTCCCAATTTATGCTTCCAAGTTCCTGCCTGATAGCTTCATATTTCCCCTTACTCCAATTAAACGCTTTCCTAACTTGTCTGTTCCTATCTCTCTCCAATACTATGGTAAAGGAGATAGAATTGTGATCACTATCTCCAAAATACTCTCCCACTGAGAGACCTGGCACCTGATCAGGTTCATTTCTCAATACCAGATCAAGTACAGCCTCTCCTCTTGTAGGCTTATCTACATATTGTGCCAAGAAACCTTCTTGAACACACCTAACAAACTCCACCCCATCTGAACCCCTCGCTCTAGGGGGATGCCGATCGATATTTGGGAAATTAAAATCACCCACCACGACAACCCTGTTATTGTTACACCTTTCCAGAATCTGTCTCCCTATCTGCTCCTTGATGTCTCTTTTCCAATTAAGTGGTCTATAAAAAACACCCACTAGAGTTATTGACCCCTTCCTGTTCCTAACTTCCACCCCCCCACAGAGACTCCGGTAGGCAATCCCTATTCTCATGTCAGTTATGCATAACTTATGTTAATTTATGTCTATTTTTTGTTATTCATGTACCGTAGTGCTACTGCAAAAAGCTAACTTTTGTGACATTTATGCTTGGGTATGTATGCCCATGATGATGGATCATGAATTTGGGCAACCACCCACTTTGTTGGGTCAATGTCCATCCCATTGAAAGAGGTTGGTCAGGAAGTCATTGAGTTTCTTGCATTTAAGTATTCACCAAAATGGTCAAGATGTTTGCAGGATCTGTGGACTGTGCCATAATGGGTTCTTAACTTCATGCAGAGTGAGCATAGTGCATGAAGGAGGAGACGAGCAATAGAGTGCAAGATCATCTGTCGGTCCAAACAGTCAGACTTGAATAACACATGCTAAAAGCATGGAAGCTATTTGCCATAGCTGGCAGTGTATCAAGACATTCCAACACATACTGTATGACCAGAGTATGAGCAGAAGAGTCTCAGAACTTCCATGAGGATGGCTGATCGGAAAGAGAATGACATAAGCTGTAAGATACCATCTAATTGCTCTAGAACATAGAACAAAGAGCCATACACACAATACAGGCCCCTGGCCCACAATGTTGATCAACTTTTTAACCTACTCCAAGATCAATCCAGCCCAGGGGTTCTTAACCTGCTTTTTATGCCATGGACACCTTTGGTAGTCCGGTGAAGCCTATGGACCCATCTCTGAATAATATATTTAAATACATAAAATAAAATAATTTGATTACAAAATAAGACAATTGTTTTGAAAACTATTATCAAAATATTTTTTAGAAACAAACTTCTGATATAGTAATAAATGTGCTTCTTTATAACTCATTAAAAAGCTAGACTATACATTTAAAAGATAGGCAAGATAAAATTTAATTTTATTTTCTTAAAGATGTATTTGTGCGAAGGCTGCTGTTGCTTAGTTTGAACAAGAACTTTAATCTGTGGGACGGTCTTTGACAAAGCCACATGCATGTTATATTAGATATCCAATCGTAGGGCTGCCCGATAGTACCCCACACTGCCACCAAAGCTTTCACATCCTTCCTTTAATGAGGCAAACAGAACTGAACACAAAATTCCAGGTACGGTCTAATCAGTTTTACAGAGCTTCAATATTACTTCATTACATGCATTGAAAGATAAACTGATTCATTATCACAGGTGAATGATGCAGCAAAAATGGCCAAATCTGACACAATCAGAGAAAACAAGATGCTTAAAATTACAGAATGCAAATTGAGTCCAGAAGTCTGCAACGTGTCAAAAAGAAAGATGAAGTTCTTTGAGGACATAATGAGTGCAGTGGATAGAGGGAAACAGGTGGATGTCGCGTTCGATAAGGTGCCGAACAAGAGACTTATAAATAAGATACAGATGCATGGAGTTGGAGGAAGTGTATTCGCATGGATAGTGGATTGGTTAACCAATAGAAGGCAGGGAGTTGGTATGAATGGTTGTTTCTCCAGTTGGCAGTCAGTGGTGAGTGGGGTGCCGCAGGGGACAGTGCAGGGCCTGCAGCTGTTTACTATTTACACTGATGGTTTGGAAGAGGGGACTGAGTGTAGCGTAGCAAAATTTGCTGATGGCACTAAACTGAGTGGAAAAGCAAATTGTACAGAGGATGTGGAGAGTCTGCAGAGGAATAGGGGTAGATTAAGTGAGTGGGCTAAGATCTGGCAGATGGAATACAATGTTGGTAAATGCGCGATCATCCACTTTGGAAGAAAAAAATAGAAGAGCAGATTATTATTTCAACGGTGAAAGATTGCAGCATGCTGTTGTGCAGAGGGGCTTGGGAGTGCTTGTTCATGAATCGCAAAAAGTTGGCCTGCAGGTACAACAGGTTATTAAAAAGGCAAACGGAATGTTGGCTTGCATTGCTAGAGGGATTGAATTCAAGAGCAGGAATGTCATGCTGCAACTATACAGGGTACAGGTGAGGCCGCACCTGGAATAACTGTGTGCAGTTCTGGTCTCCATACTTGAGCAAGGATATGCTGCCTTTGGAGGCAGTGGGAGGTTCACCAGGTTGATTCCAGAGATGAAGGGGTTAACCTATGAGGGGAGATTGATTCACCTGGGACAAGACTCTCTGGAATTCAGAAGAATGAGAGGGGGTCTTATAGAAACATACAAAACTTTGAAAGGAATAGATAAGATAGAAGTAGGAAAGTTGTTTCCATTGGTAGGTGAGACAAGAACTAGGGGACATTGCCTCAAGATTCAGGGGAGAAGATTTAGGATGGAGATGAGGAGAAACTGTTTTTCCCAGAGAGTGGTGAATCTGTGGAATTCTCTGCCCAGGGAAGCAGTTGAGGCTTCTTCACTAAATATATTTAAGATTCAGTAGGGTAGATTTTTACATAGTAGGGGAAGTAAGGGTTATGGGGAAAAGGCACGTAGATGGAGCTGAGTTTACGGACAGATCAGCCATGATCTTATTGAATGGTGGGGCAGGCTCGATGGGCCGGATGGCCTACTCCTGCTCCTATTTCTTATGTTCTTATGAAGTGCTGTTCCTCAAATATACATTGGCTCTGTTATGACAGTGTATGGCTTACATAGAGATTGGTCAGAGTGGAATAGAGATGAAAAATCAAAATGAAGGCAAAGGGAAGCTCATAATCACCCTTGCTCCACAATCTGGGTTTGGTTCCTCCAATTGAGAGGACACCACATTATGAACCTCAAAAGTTGTACACTAAATCGGAAACAGCACAAGTGAATAACTGTTACACCAGGAAGAAACATTTGGGTCCTTGGATAGTGGGAAGGGAAGAGGTAAAATAGGTGATATGCCTGCTGCTGATGTCTTGGGAAGTCCTGCAGGAAGGAGAATGGGTTGTTAGATGGAAGAGTGGACCAAGGATTCACAAAGGGAAGGGTTCCTTCAAAATACTGAAAGAGAAGGAAGGGAAAGATGTATTATGTTGTAACTACAATCTAAGTTGCTGGAGAGACACTGAAACTGGTGATATAGAAGTCTTTATTCATCTAAACAAGCAGACATTCTTCTGTGACCCTCTATGTATTTTATACCCTTAAGATTTAAGGTAACAGTAGGTGATTCAATACAATTGCAATAGTTACAATGACGTGTGACAAAAGATCAAGTTATCAGAAGATTGATGCTGATAAGAGAGACAAAGAGAGAAACATTCCAAATGTTAATGAGAGACGAGAGAGATTAACGAAAAGAGACACAGTTCTGAGTATTGTCAGACCGGTTGCTTTGAACCTGAACTGTTTGACATTTGATGGACAGGCGATACCCCAGCAGGGGGATAAAAGAGACAGGTTCGCTAAGGCACGACACCACGACACCACGAGATAACGAGACCCTGGAAGTGCGGTGGCCCCCCCCCACAAGTTGTTGGGAGTTTTGGAGGTCTGGTCGCGGGACCTGTCCATAGACACACAGGGTGAAAAGGGTACGATCGGCGGGAACCTGGTGTGTGTGTCCGCCCTTGCCCGGGTGCCGGGTTCACCGCAGAAGAATGATCATATCCGGAAAGGAGGGGTCACAGTCGGTGACCTCAGAAGACATTACAAAGGGCTCACCCAAAAGCTAACTGCAAGGAATATCAAAGGTCTGTTTGAATCTGATTTGAATATCATCATTCTCTCTCTCTCTCTCTCTCTCTCTCTCTCTCTCTCTCTCTCTCTCTCTCTCTCTCTCTCTCTCTCTCTCTCTCTCTCCCCTCCCTCCCTCCCTCCCTCCCTCCCTCCCTCCCTCCCTCCCCCCTCCATGGCACAACAGCGATTACTGCGAACTATACTAAGCTGAACTGAACTCTGCGTCACTTGAGACTGATCATTTTACCCCTAGACTGCGATAGAGCTTGATTGATTCCTATTATCCTAGTTCTGTGTACATGTGTGTTTTACCATTGCTAACCTGTTGCATTTATATCCTTACTATTAGAGTACTGTGTTACCTATTTCTTTAATAAAACTTTTTTAGTTCCAGTATTCCAGACTCCAACTAAGTGGTCCATTTCTGCTGGTTTGGCAACCCAGTTACGGGGTATGTAACACATGGTTTACTTCAATATTTGGGTTGACAATACTTCCTTTGAATTACATATCTATAGTGGGAGGCATTTCTGAATTTTCAAACTTGTAGGAACAAACTAATTGATACAGATGTTCTAAACCCTTCTGAAGACAGAGAGCTAGACCCCAAGATTGGTGTTTGTGTGAGCTCACTCTTTGAGTACACAATAGATCAGCTTTTTGATATACTAATTAATATATTCAGTCTGATCTGCAAGCTTCCTTGAACTTGTTTACATTGGTGGAAATTACCTAAATCTATAGCTGCCTGGATTGATGCAAACCACTTAACATAACTCTATTGTCTTAATGTTTGGCTGATGCATATTCAAAGGTCTTGTGGTCACCATTTTGTAAGCCATACTTAGTCTGTGGGCCAACCTGCACTTTTAACTTCAATTTACTATTTGTAATTTACAATTTACATTAAGAATTTAAGACTTACTCTTGTTTGAATTAATACCTGCCATATTCACCTAACTTCAGAATACTCCCTAATGTACCCAGTGATGGAATCTTGTTGAAATTGGCAGAAATTGGGAAGATTGATCAATTGAGGCTGGTGTAGCAAAAGGTGAGGACCAAGAGAATACAGTTCTTGCTCTGCCGGGAGTCAAGATGGTGAGAGCAAAGGCACAGGAATTAGAGTTATGGTGAAGGGCTCCATCATCTGTGGTAGAGGGGAAGCGTGAAAATGGCAGCAATATAGAAGACTATCCATGATTTCAATGAATGGTAAAGTAGGTTCAAAGGATCTTGCTCCAATTTTTTTTTATATTCTTACGTTAGAACTTGGATGATGTCAGTCTGTCTTCAATACTCATAATAAATAGTAGCTATTAATTATTATGGAGATGATTTGTAATTATTCGTGTCAGACCACATACATTTTGATGCCTCTGTCTTCAAGTGGTAGCTAGAATGCAGCAAGCAAAAGTCAAAGGTATCAAGGTGTTATACATTCAAATTATTAATAACTTATCCTGATGGAATAATTTCTCACTTTCTATTCATTTTTCAAATGTGGGCTTCATTGGCAAGGTCGGCATTCATTGTTCATTTATCCTTTCTGCTTTGAAATTTGACATTCACCTTGAACTACAGCAGTCCATATACTGGAAGTGTTTCATAAAGAGTTTTGTAGGTATTTGATAGAGTTACAATATATCATCTTTATGTTCTTTATTTTCTTCCTGAATTCTAACTTCCAATTATCCATATAGAATGAATGCATAGGAATAAGGATATGTACAATGTCATATTCACCAGACCACAGTCTATTTAATACATACCAGAAGACGCTTCTTGAAACTGTTACAATGAGATAGGCAAATATAAAGAACTTCATTTTGATTAGTGTATTACTTGTTATCAAGGCTGCGAAACAACAACATAGGAAGAAGATTGAGTCAAGATTCACAACGAATAGCACACGTGACTTGTGGAGAGGGCTACACACCATCACAAACTTCAAAGCCAAACATTGTGGTGCCACCAACATTGCAGCCTCTCTCCCAGATGAGCTCAATCAATTTTATGCTCGGTTTGATGTCACTAACTCTGAGCCTTTGAGGAAAGCCACCACTACAACCTGCAACCTGGTCATCTCTGAGGCTGAGGTATGCAGATGTTTCCAACAAGTGGACAGTCACAAGTCTGCAGGACCAGACGGCATCCCAGGGCGAGTACCCAGGATGTGCGCAGCACAACTGGCAGGTGTGTTGACCAACATTTTTAATCTCTCCCTCTCCCAGTGTAGAGTGCCCTCCTGCTTCAAATTATTCACCATTGACCCTGTACCAAAAAAGACCAAGCTAACTTGCCTGAACGACTGGTGTCCTGTCGCACTCACCTCAATAATAAGCAAATGCTTTGAGAGGCTGGTCAAGGATTACATCTGCAGCTTGCTACCACCCAAACTGGACCCCCTACAATTCACCTACCGACACAACCAATCAGCAGATGACGCCATACGCATCCTTCCTCCATCCTTACACATCTAGAGAAGAAGGATTCTTATTGGAGAATGCTGTTCTTGGACAACAGTTCAGCATTCAACACTATAGTTCCATCTAGGCTCGACAAGAAGCTCAGAGACCTCAGCCTTGACCCTGTGTTGTGCAGCTGGATCCTGGACTTCCTGTCAGATCGCCAGAAGGTAGTAAAAGTGGGCTCCCTCACCTCCAACCCTCTGACTCTCAACACAGGAGCCCCTCAGGGCTGCGTACTAAGTCCCCTCATTTACTCCCTGTATACCCATGACTGTATCTCCACCCAGAGCTCCAATCTGCTAATTAAATTTGCCAATGACACTACATTGATTGGCCTCATCTCAAACAACAATGAGGTGGCCTACAGGGAAAAAGTCATCTCTCTAACACAGTGGTGTCAAGAAAACAACCTCTCCCGTACAACAGCGCCTCTTTCACGTCAGATGGTTGAGGAAGTTTGGTATGGGCCCTCAAATGCTAAGAACTTTCTACAGGGGCACAATTGAGAGCATCCTGACTGGCTGCACAACTGTCTGGTTTGGGAACTGTACCTCCCTTAATCGCAGGACTCTGCAGAGAAGCGTATCTGTAGTTGTGAACTCCCCACGATTCAGGACATTTACAAGGACAGGTGTGTAAAAGGGGCCCGTAGGATCGTTGGGGACCCAAGCCATCCCAACCACAATCTATTCCAGCTGAACCTATTTCATTCGTGAAGCAGTACTGCAGCATAAAAGCCAGGACTAGCAGGCTCTGGTGCAGCTTCTTCCAACAGGCCATCAGACTGATGAACTCGGGCTGACTTGCGTGTACTCTATATTACATTGACTGTTCTACTTATTATAAATTATTATAAATTACTATGATCGCACATTGCACATTTAGATGGAGACGTAACAAAGAGTTTTACTCTTCATGTATGTGAAGGATGTAAGAAATAAAGTCAATTCAATTCAATTCAATTCAATTTACCCACTTACTTTCGAAATGCGGTTGATGTTGGTATGATCTCAATTATCAGCCGTTGATGGTTATTCTATGAGGTGATATTTGGGTCTTCTTAAAGTACATTAAAATCAAAGGAATTCACAATATGGAACCAGTTCATTCAGAGCTTCACATTACAATTTTCCCTTCACACATTATCAACTTTTCTTTGTGTTGCCACTTACAGGGAGGTATGGACTTAAACCTCAAGATCCCTCCATACATCAATGATCCTGAAGGTCCTGCTTTCCTTCTTGCATTTGACCTCCCAAAATGCAGCATGGCACTCATACACAAATTACGCTCTATCTACTATTTCTCTACCCAAATTCTCAACTGATAGATTTCCTACCGAGTCCTTTGACAACCTTTCTCACTGTCTTCAACCCCACAAATTGCTCTGTAATCTGCAAATATATTAATTGGCCCACCCTCACTTTCATCCAAATCATTTTCATATATTACAGACAACAGAGGTCCCAGCACCAATCCTTGCAGACTGCCTCTGGTCACGGACCCCCCAGTCAGAAAACAACACTCCTCCACCACTCTATCTTCGTGGTAATCCAGCATGAGGTGAAAGACTTAATGGAGGCACTCCACTCTACATCCAATGCTTTCTATACCTGGGTTGAAATATTGAAAATTGTTTCTAGTTTCCAAAATTGACATTCTGAGACAGGCGTTGGACAAGTAGAACAACTGTCATTAGCAGGCATGGCTTCCATTTGCAGAATGTTCTTCGGAAGAACAGTTTGAAAGCCATTGACTACAATCATGTAGATTACATCATCGATAATTTGCCTGTACACAATACTTCAAATGTAGAAAACTATCCTGAGGCATAGAAGTATAAAAATAAATGGATGCCAGCAAAGCATTAGGTGAAAGTTATTGATGCAAAGAGGTTGGGTTTTTATGAGAGTCTCACAGAGATTGAAGTAAACAGATAAATCATTGCTGCACCTTTACTTTGGTTAGCTGAAGGCACAGCAACCAAAGTAAGAAAATATACCAGATTCAAAGAGGGCATATCATGGAATGAGACTTAAAGCTGAAGAAGGTGGAAAGGACAAGATTTTGGAGATATTTAAATACAAACCAATTGCTGCTCTTCAGCACACATCTCTGTCACCTTCAGCCAGATTCAATTAGAAAAATAACAATTTTTGGATTCAGTGTCAGCTGGCTGGATTGACCAGTAATGACAGATGTAAAAAGCTCAAATCCTCCATGTTGAAACCAAATGAACAGCAAAGCAAATGGTTGCTATAGGAGTATTTCTAGATTCAATTGCTATTATAGAAGTCAGAAGAGGTGCAACAGAATACATAGCAAAGGCAATCAAAGAAGTGATATACTCCCCACCTTACCGTCAGTGTAGCCACCTGTACCGTGTTTGGCTGTGTTGTGACTGGTTGTCAATTTTTAGTGGAACTCTAGCTTCTCTGTGGACCTGGATTCACATGAACATACGCAGACACAAGCACACACACTGTCACTCTACGGCTTTGGTTCAGTTCAATCTCTGTTTATTTAGTTAATGAATGATAAAGTAACCCCAATCCCAACTCCACCTCTTGTATGTGTAACTTTGGAATCTTTGTACAGTGTGTGGACATTGACAGTAAAATCGTTACATGAAACTGTTCAATGTGCGCTAACTGCCAGGAATATTTAAATCTATGTCCTCAACGGACTAGATTATCTCATATTGCTTTCTCAGAGAACAAACCAGATCTACATCTGGAAGAAATCCTACCTTCCCTCTGAAAAATAGCAGTACCCTAACCCTCGCTCTCAGAAAACAGTGACATTCTAGTACTGGGAATTGCCAGCCAACACCGGTGATTGCCACTCATTCTTGGCTAAACTGAACCTATTTTTACATGTATTTGTTTAAGTCAAGTGAACAAATGCATTTAGATAGCAAATGTTTTGCAACTACAGGTAATATCGCCATATCAAAATAGCAACACTACATTTTAAATAAGAACATAAGACATAAGAGCAGAATTAGGACATTTGACCCATTGTGTCTGCTCCATCATTCCATCATGGCTGATTCATTATCCTTCTCAATCCCATTTTCGTGCCTTCTCCCTGTAACCTTTGACAATAATGATCAATTCTTTTATAAAATATGGGACCCAATGCCTAACCTTGGGTACTGTACTTAAACATTTATTTTATTCTTTATTTTAACAAAGCTAGTTATTTCACTATTATTTTCATTGTCTTATTCTCCAGTACACTGCCCTATGCACCACTGCCTTCCTGGGAGGGTGATAAAACAACAATAATCACTCTAGAATGCCCATTCAAACTCCAGATACCTCCCCCCCAACCAGGCCCCGGTACTCATTCAAATTTGGTTCCTCTGCATGAGAGGAGAGATTGGTCTTTATTAAAGAGCACAGACAAGCATTTGCTTAAAATATTCGTGCGACGTCTGTTCACTATGTACTTGTCATCCAACACTAGCAAAATTCATTAAAGATCAAGGTCTCAGGAATAGCTAGCCTGGATCCACCATGAGGCCACCCAATGCATTTTTCTCTGATATATAATAAATATAGAGTCACACAGTATGAAAACAGGCCATTCTGCAAAATTTGTTCATATGTCGCCCAGTAAACTAGTCATATCTGCCTGCATTTGGACCATAGCCCTCTAAACCATTCCTATCCATGTACTTAACTAAATGACTTTGAAATGTTACTAATATTCTCACCTCAACCACTATTTCTGGCAGCTCATTCCAAATATGTATCAACCTTTGTGCAAAGAAGCTGCCCCTGATGTTCCTTTTAAACCTCCCACCACTGACCTTGTTTTTAACACACCTCACTGAGAAAAAGACTACGTGCTTTCACTCTGTCTATGGTATTATATACCTCTTTCAGATCATCCCTCAATCTCCGGTGTTCCAAGGCATAACGCTCTAATCTGCATAACTTTTCCTTGCAACTTGGGCTCTCAAGTCCAGGCATTAGCCTGATAAGTGAATTCTGCACTCTTTCTAGTTTATTAAGATCTTTCCTATAAAAGGGTGACCCCCCCCCCCCCCCACCAACAGTACTCCAAGTCAGGTCTCAACAAAGTTTTATATAACTGCAACATGACCTCCTAATTCCTACACTCAATGGCCCCAAGGGATGAAGATCAGCATAGTAAACACCCATTTCACCATCTATCTACCTGTGACATCACTTTCAGCAAACTATGCACTGGCACTCCTTGGTCCCTCTGTTTCAAACTACTCCCTAGGGTCCTACCATTCACTGCATAAGTCCTATCCTTACTTGATCTCTCAAACTGCAATACCTCACATATATCTGGATTGAATGCCACTTGCAAATCTTCAGTCCACATCTCTAGCTGATCAAGGTCAACCTCTAATATTTCATAACTTTCTACATTGCCTACAACATCCTCTATTTTAGTTTCACCCACAAATGTACAAACCATGACTTGTACATTCACATCCAAATTGTTTATCCAAGTTGCAAACAACAAAGGCCTCAGCACTGACCCCTGTGGCACACCAATAGACACAGAACCTCCAGTCTGAGAAACAACCCTCTGCTTCCTACCACTGAGCCAATAATGAATCCAATCTGGTATCTCCCACTGGACCCCATGCGATCAAACCTTCCAGACTAGCCTACCATGAGGGACCTTATCAAAGACCTTGCTAAAGTCCACATAGACAACATCAACCCCCTACCCCCATCTACCCTCCTGGTTACCTCTTTGAATAATTCAAAGGAACTTAACAGACAGGACTTCCCATGCACAAAGCTGTGCTGACTGCCCAAAATCAGACCCTGTTCCTACATTGTGCCCGGATCTAGGATTGAGCAAGATATAGAAGCTCTGGTGAAGTCCTGCTCAGTGTATCTGTACTGCAGGCCACCTCTTCCTGCTTCTCCATTGCAAAACTTTGACTGTCCATCTTCTTCTATCTTAGAGCAGGAAATGGTTACTATTTGGGCAGTGTATCTTTATAGAGTGCAACATAGAGCTCCTGAGGTCTGATTATGTGACATGACATCCCTGAAGAATTGGTTTCCGATATGCAACAAATCGGCACTACCTGTCAGAAACACAAGAGAATTCTGCAATGTTGCAAATCTTGAGCAACACACACAAAATGCTGGAGGAACTCTGCAATATTCCTCTCCATAGATACTGTCTGTCACAATCCTTCTCTCTAATGGAATCCAACATGTCCTAACATCTCCATTTAAATCAATATCTAAATCAAACTGCACAAAAAGTTTAAAGAGGCCATGAGTCATTGACTAGCATTGTTCCTGCTTAGATACTGAACCATTCTACTCTACATTACGTTGTATTTCCCATCTTAAATGTGGATGGGCAGCTGGTTGCAGACGTGGCCTAGTCTGGTGTCACCAGACTTGGAAGAACATCTGGAAGAGGAGGTGGTAAGATCGGAGGAATAGTACATCCTAATGTTGGGAAAGGTGACTTTATGAGAATACTCCATCTCTAGGCTATAGAGATGAGGTGAAATGGAGCTGTGAGGATACTAGACGTCCAAACAATATGCAGGATATCATTTACCTGTCTCTAACCTAATGTTATTAGATTTCATGGATCAAGCATGCCTTCATTCCTTTCCATCTTTGGGGAAATCCTGCATCTATTATTAAGGAAGAGACAGAATACTTAGAAAACCATAAAGTAACTAAACAAAATCAACATGGTTCTAAAGAATGAAAATTTTTTTTTTAATTTGCTGGAGTTCTTTGAGTATGCAACATGGTGGGCATAGGGGATCCAGTAAATATAGTGTATTTAGATTTCCTAAAGGCATTCAGTAAGGAGCCACATAAAAGATTACTGCACAAGATAAGAGCATGTGGGGTTGAAGTCAAAATATATAAGAGCATGTGGGGTTGAAGTCAAAATATTGTTGCACTGTTGATATTTGATTTAATAATAGCATGTTTTAAGAGTGCACTGTTATTTTGATAGCACAGACTATGCCAATGTTTTATGAAATAGCCAAATAACAGGTGGTGGTGAGGAAATGCTTTTGAAGTTATTCAAAACTTTATTTTTCTCTGTCTTCTTTGTTCTCAGTGCTGTCTCTAGATTAACCACACTGACCGTCCAAGTTGGCTCAGCTAGCATGCATGATGAAGTTGTTAACTTGGGACACTTAGCGAAAGATCTGCTTTCATCCTGGACCTGGACACCAGACCCAAGGCAATAATACTGTCTAACATTGCACAAAACATTCCAGGCTCACCTCCAGCCACTGAACTGCTAATGTCAGTCAGTTTTCCCACATCTGTCTCCACTTCATTCGTAAGATTAGTTACATTCCAGCTAATGCAAGTATCTTATGAATCTACAGTGTAGCCTTTAGTTTTGAAATCACCATATGATGGATTACTGTTGCTTTCTCCATGATCTCAAAGACATTCTTTACCAGTACAGTTGCCAAATCTGGAAAAACTTCACATCTTACAGTCTGTTATTTAAAGGGCCTCTGTATGTGTCTGATCTTTGCAAGTAGCTTGAAGCAATTATCCTCTGAATATTTTCCTAATATAAATACTCTATCATTTTTTTCAAAGTCATATTTCAGCATCCTATTTGGAAGGTTAAGGATCCAGCCAAAAGAAAAGTCTTTAAAAACACAAAAGACAAATAAATGTTGCCTCTCAGTGAAATGTGTTTGCCATGCGGTGTCATGATTTGGCCACTAGATGGTGGGCTCACTGATCAGATCAGATTTGCAAATCCAAGAGACTTTCTTACGATGATAACCAATTAGAGGATTCTGAAGCATCATAGGTAATTAATCTGAAGTACATCTCAGGCAACAGCTCGTCTGGTTTTTCTCTTATACAGATAGATCATGTTTTATTCCTTTCTACATCAAGTTATCTTTTATTTTCCCCCCTTTCATTTTATTCAAAGCAATCATTTTAACATTTTTAAATGTAAAATTCCCTCTGTATGTCTTTAATTCTCCTTTCATTTTTCATTAATGTCTTATTTTAATTAATTTAACTTCCTAGGCTCAGTTTGTTATATGTATATATTGGGGCTCGCCTAAGCTCTACTCCACAGACTGCTGGGTTGTTGCAATGCCCTTAGTCCTCCACTCCACTACACAGTTATGTACTTTACTTAGATGACAGCTCTTCCTGTGAGCTACTGTGTCAGGACTCTGGTGAGAACCCCTGCCCTCTGTTAACTATCACAAAGCAAATAATTTTCTGTGCTCTGACGCAGAGAGGCTCTCTGCAAAACAACAGTCAAACCACTGGAGGAACTCAGCACGTGGAGCTGCATTTGTGGGGGAAAGAATTGTTAGCATTTCGGGTCGAACCACCTCGTTTCATTTTTTTTCTCTCTCTCCCTTTGACTGTCTCCATATAACATCCACATGCCTCTGTCTCCCAGAACCAAACACACCCTCTCCCCTTTGCCTGTCCATCATAATTCACTGGTCCTCAGTCCACCAATCACCTTGGGCTGCTGCCTCAATGCTCCACCTCTCCACTTTATACTGGCTACCTCCACCCTCCACTCTCAGTCCCTGATGCACTGTTTCAACCGGAAATGTTGATAATTCCTTTTTCTCCACAGATGCTGCTTGATCTGTGGATTTCCTCCAGCTGATGGATTATTGTTCCAGATTCCAGCATCGGGAGCCTCTTTTTTCTCTCTGTGAAGGCTGCTGTTATGTGTTCCAAGGTGAGGGGCCAAGGGTTCATGCAGTAAGCTGGCACGGTGACCACGGGCCTTTTGGAGCTGTAAGAAGCTGCACGTCCCTTCCTGGCTGAGACATATCTTGATGGTAACACAATCTATCAACAATGATCACTGTAAATCTTGTTAGTATAGACATCACTGGGTGTGGGGAGGTCTGTGCAGCCAAGCAACAGGAGGCAAGGCAGCAGGTTCCAACACATCCAACAGGATGAGAGAATAAGAGAGTCAGTGTGGTTTGTCAAAACACAGACAAATACTATCAGACCCCAGCAAAGGCCAGCACTCAGTCTGCCAGCCAGGAAGCAGCAGTGAGCCCAACATCTCCCACCTCAACCTTCCCATCCAATACCAGGCCCCACAGGCAGCCCCGCTACACAGACTCTCTGACAGACCCAGTTTCCTTTTCAACACTGTAACTGAATATGAAATACTTATCAAATATTTGATTCTGACTTCATGCTGCACTTTTCATTGGCAAACAGAACAGCAATATAATAATGGATCTGATAGAAATATTTATTTATGAACTATTGATAGAGAGTCCTTAGTACAGAAGTGACTTGGCTACTTTTAGGCTCTTTTGCCTCTCAGACCATGCGTAACATTATCACTATCAGTTTTGCAGTTAATCACAGGAAAGTAAAATTTTAACATTTTATCAAAAGCACAAAAACTTACAAATACTTTTCTGCTAATTATTTTAATTTCCCATGAGAATCTTAGGATTTATGATTTTCTATGTTTCTCAATTTCCTATTAACAATATTACTCATCGATTACTAATTTTCTGTTTACTTTTCTAGCCATCACAGAGAAATGTTAAGTCTTGCATTAATTTCTTGTGTTCTTCTCCTCAGTTTAAGATATGTCCTTCACAAAATCCCTTCTCATATTGTATTATTATGAATATGCTAATTATCAATCAATACATACGTCACAACCACGGACACTGGCGCAGAGTCAGGGTGCTCTTGCAGGCAAGCAGCTGAAAGAATTCGGCAGTCACGCACGTGAGCGGTGTCTCAGAAAGTCAGCGTTCATTATTAAGGACCTCCAGCACCCAGGGCATGCCTTTTTCTCACTGTTACCGTCAGGTAGAAGGTACAGAAACCTGAAGGCACACACTCAGCAATTCAGGAACAGCTTCCTGCCCTATGTCATCTGATTCCTAAATGGACATTGAATCTTTGGACACTACCTCACTTTTTTTAATATACAGTATTTCTGATTTTTGCATGTTTTTTTAATCTATTCAATATATGTAATTGAATTACTTGTTTATTTATTATTTTTTTATTTTATTTATTTTTTTCCTTTCTCTGCTAGATTATGCATTGCATTAAACTGCTGCTAAGTTAACAAATTTCACATCACATGCCAGTGATAATAAACCTGATTCTAATTCTGATTCACACTCCAGGGACCAGCGTTTGATCCTGACTTTTCATGTGGAGTTCATCCTGTGTCTCTTTTAGTTTCTTCCCACATCCCAAAGACATGCAGGTTGGTAGGTTAATTGGTTACTATCCATTGCTAATAATATATAAGTGAAGGATAGAATCTGAGTAGAGCTGATGGGAGTGTGGAAAGAATAATATTGGATTATTATAAATAGATTCTCCAAGGCGGGGAGATTTGCAAAGGCTACTGGGGAGACTTTAAACTAGAATGGTTGGGGGGGTGGGAATCAAATTGAAGAGACTAGGACAGAGGAGGTTAGTTCACAAATAGAGAAAGCTAGTAGACAGTGTGTGAGGGAGGATAGGCAGGTGACAGAGAAGGGGAGCGCTCAGACTGAAGTTGTAGGGGAGAAGGAAGAAAAAGATAATAAAGTTGTTTGCACCATTCAGGATAAACAGAGAGTAAGAGGTGGAGAGTTTCTTAAATGCATCTATTTTAATGCTAGGAGCATTGTAAGAAAGGTGGATGAGCTTAGAGCATGGATTGATACCTGGAAATATGATGTTGTAGCTATTAGTGAAACATGGTTGCAGGAGGGGTGTGATTGGCAACTAATTATTCCTGGATTTCATTGCTTCAGGTGTGATAGAATCGGAGGGACAAGAGGGGGAAATGTTACATTGCTTGTCAGAGAAAATATTACAGCAGTGCTTTGGCAGGATAGATTAGAGGGCTCATCTAGGGAGGGCATTTGGGTGGAATTGAAGAATGGGAAAGGTGTAGTAACATTTATAGTGGTGTATTATAAACCACCTAATGGGGAGCGAGAATTGGAGGAGCAAATTTGTAAGGAGATAGCAGATATTTGTAGTAAGCACTAGGTTGTGATTGTGGGAGATTTTAATTTTCCACACATAGACTGGGAAGCCCACTCTGTAAAAGGGCTGGATGGTTTGGAGTTTGTAAAATATGTGCAGGATAGTTTTTTGCAGCAATACATAGAGGTACCAAATAGAGAAGGGGCAGTGTTGGATCTCCTGTCACGTACCCCGTGACGGGAATAAAGAACCAGCAGAAATAAAAAACACTGTGGAGTCCGGTATTGCTAACAAATAATAATATTTATTACTGTAGTAACTACACAATACAGTAATATAAATGTAGATAAATCAAACAGGTTAGCAATGATTACATATAAGTGAGTGTGGAAAAATATATGAAAATCAAGCTTCTTCAAGTCTAGGGGTAAAAGATACAATCTTACGATGATGAGTAAAGTTCAGTTCAGTTTGTGGTGTTGAGTTGATTAGTGATGGAGAGAGAGAGAGAGGGAGAGATTTGAGTTTTCAGGTGAGCTGACGCCATCGATCTTCTCGTTGTCCTCCGAAAAACTTCGGAAGTCATTGACTGTGACCACAACAAAGGGGACCGGTTCTCTGTGGTGGAGCTATCAACCCAGGCAAGGGTGGACACATGGACAACTCCCCACTAGTCAATCCCTTTTCTCACTGCAAGAGCGACTAAGCGATCCTCCAAACACCCATTTTTTCTTTGGGCACAACAAAGCTCATTCAGTGTCCCAAAGCATGTGTCTGAGGTCTATATCATCTGATATTTATCTCACTGTACTGGGTACCAACTGTCATTCAAATAACTCCTCCTTCCTTTGACTGTGTAAGAAATGCATTAGCATGCCAAGTCCTTGGGAAGTGTAAACACGCTGCCGAAAAATCATAACATCGATTGTCCATCAAATAACGCCGCCCTCGGTCACCATAGCAACTTACAAGCTGCTCGGTGCTGTCTCTCTCCAACTCAGCAGAAATCCAAAAGTTACTCCCAGTGCCTTAAAGTGACAGTCCAAAAGTTAGTCTTCGTCTCTCTCTCTCTCTTTCTTCCTCTCCCTCTTTTCAAAACGACATGTCAGTGTTAAATAACTCTCTCTCTTTTCAAAACGACATGTTGGTGTTAGATAACTCTCTCTCTCGTCAAAAGCACAGTTCATAGGGGTAATTCAGGACCCTGTCACACTCCTGTTAGGGAATGAGATAGGTCAGGTGACAGAGGTATGTGTTGGGGAGCACTATGGGTCCAGTGATCACAATGCCATTAGTTTCACTATAAACGTGGAGAAGGATAGGTCTGGACCCAGGGTTGAGATTTTTGATTGGAGAAAGGCTAACTTTGAGGAGATGTGAAAGGATTTAGAAGGAGTGGATTGGGACAATTTGTTTTATGGGAAGGATGTAATAAAGAAATGGAGGTCATTTAAAGGTGAAATTCTGAGGGTACAGAATCTTTATGTTCCTGTTAGGTTGAAAGGAAAAGTTAAAAGTTTGAGAGAGCCATGGTTTTCAAGGGATATTGGAAACTTGGTTTGGAAAAAGAGAGAGATCTACAATAAATATAGACAGCTTGGAGTGAATGAGGTGCTCGAGTAATATAAAGAATGTAAAAAGAATCTTAAGAAAGAAATTAGAAAAGCTAAAAGAAGATATGAGGTTGCTTTGGCAAGCAAGGTGAAAATAAATCCAGAAGGTTTCTACAGTTATATTAATAGCAAAAGGATAGTGAGGGATAAAATTGGTCCCTTAGAAAATCAGAGTGGATGGCTATGTGCAGAGATAGATAAAAGAGATGGAGATTTTGAACAATTTATTTTCTTCGGTATTCACTAAGGAGAACGATATTGAATTGTGTAAGGTAAGGGAAACAAGTAGGGTAGATATGGAAACTATGATGATTAATGAAGAGGAAGTACTGGTGCTTTTAAGGAATACAAAAGTGGATAAGTCTCTGGGTCCTTACAGGATATTCCCTAGGACCTTGAGGGAAGTTAGTATAGAAATAGCAGGGGCTCTGACAGAAATATTTCTAATGTCATTAGAAACAGGGATGGTGCCAGAGGATTGGCATACTGCTCATGTGGTTCCATTGTTTAAAAAGGGTTCTAAGAGTAAACCTAGCAATTATTGGCCTGTAAGTTTGATGTCAGTGGTGGGTAAGTTAATGGAAAGTATTCTTAGAGATGGTATATATAATTATCTGGATAGACAGAGTCTGATTAGGAACAGTCAACATGGATTTGTGCGTGGAAGGTCATTTTTGACAAATCTTATTGAATTTTTTGAAGAGGTTGCTAGGAAAATTGATGAGGGTAAAGCCATGGATGCTGTCTATATGGACTTCAGTAAGGCCTTTGACAAGGTTCCACACAGAAGGTTAGTTAGGAAGTTTCAATCAATAAGGAGGGAGGAGAAGATGGCGGCACGACGCAGCGCGTGCGGCCGTTCCAAATGATATCGATATGTGTTAACTATGGGGCTGTGCACAATCCTGATTTGATGGAGACAGCCGTGAGAAGCACAGAGGAACACCTGGAGAAACTTCTGAAATGCCCACTTCGCTGCTGCTGCTACTGTGCGATCGAGAATCTCCGGAGGGGAAGGCCCCAAATCCTCGGCTTTGCCTACTGCCTGTTGCAGGGGCCGGGGTCATAGAAACATAGAAACATAGAAAATAGGTGCAGGAGTAGGCCATTCGGCCCTTCGAACCTGCACCGCCATTTATTATGATCATGGCTGATCATCCAACTCAGAACACCGCCTCAAGCCTTCCCTCCATACCCCCTGACCCCCGTAGCCACAAGGGCCATATCTAACTCCCTCTTAAATATAGCCAATGAACTGGCCTCAACTGTTTCCTGTGGCAGAGAATTCCACAGATTCACCACTCTCTGTGTGAAGTTTTTCCTAATCTCGGTCCTAAAAGGCTTCCCCTCTATCCTCAAACTGTGGCCCCTCGTTCTGGACTTCCCCAACATCGGGAACAATCTTCCTGCATCTAGCCTGTCCAATCCCTTTAGGATCTTATACGTTTCAATCAGATCCCCCCTCAATCTTCTAAATTCCAACAAGTACAAGCCCAGTTCATCCAGTCTTTCTTCATATGAAAGTCCTGCCATCCCAGGAATCAATCTGGTGAACCTTCTTTGTACTCCCTCTATGGCAAGGATGTCTTTCCTCAGATTAGGGGACCAAAACTGCACACAATACTCCAGGTGTGGTCTCACCAAGGCCTTGTACAACTGCAATAGTACCTCCCTGCTCCTGTACTCGAATCCTCTCGCTATAAATGCCAGCATACCATTCGCCTTTTTCACCGCCTGCTGTACCTGCATGCCCACTTTCAATGATTGGTGTATAATGACACCCAGGTCTCGTTGCACCTCCCCTTTTCCTAATCGGCCACCATTCAGATAATAATCTGTTTTCCTATTTTTGCCACCAAAGTGGACAACTTCACATTTATCCACATTAAATTGCATCTGCCATGAATTTGCCCACTCACCCAACCTATCCAAGTCACCCTGCATCCTCTTAGCATCCTCCTCACAGCTAACACTGCCACCCAGCTTCGTGTCATCCGCAAACCTGGAGATGCTGCATTTAATTCCCTCATCCAAGTCATTAATATATATTGTAAACAACTGGGGTCCCAGCACTGAGCCTTGCGGTACCCCACTAGTCACCGCCTGCCATTCTGAAAAGGTCCCGTTTATTCCCACTCTTTGCTTCCTGTCTGCTAATCAATTCTCCACCCACACCAATACCTTACCCCCAATACCGTGTGCTTTAAGTTTGCACACTAATCTCCTGTGTGGGACCTTGTCAAAAGCCTTTTGAAAATCCAAATATACCACATCCACTGGTTCTCCCCTATCCACTCTACTAGTTACATCCTCAAAAAATTCTATGAGATTCGTCAGACATGATTTTCCTTTCACAAATCCATGCTCGGTCAAAGCACTTGGCAGAGATGGTGCTCGGTGTCGGAGGCTCGGAGTTTTCGGACGGACTCGGAGTCGGACTGTGGTCGGATGCTTCCAGGATGCTGCATCGGCAAGTTTGCGGCGCTGGAGGTTCACCGTCTGCGTGAGATGATGGGACTTTCGAGGGACTTTGAGACTTTTACCGTGCCCATGGTCTGTTCTTATCAAATTACTGTATTGCTTTGCACTGTTGTAAATATATGTTATAATTATGTGGTTTTTGTCAAGTTTTTAAGTCGGTTTGTCATGTGTTTCTGTGATATCATTCTGGAAAACCATTGTATCATTTCTTAATGCATGCATTACTAAATGACAATAAAGGAGGACTGTGTGTCCTCATAATCTAATCTAATCAATCGTTAGGTATTAATATTGAAGTAGTAAAATGGATTCAACAGTGGCTGGATGGGAGATGCCAGAGAGTAGTGGTGGATAACTGTTTGTCAGGTTGGAGACCGGTGACTAGTGGTGTGCCTCAGTGTCCTGTATTGGGTCCAATGTTGCTTGTCATATACATTAAAGATCTGGATGATGGAGTGGTAAATTGGATTAGTAAGTATGCAGATGATACTAAGATAGGTGGCGTTGTGGATAATGAAGTAGGTTTTCAAAGCTCGCAGAGAGATTTAGGCCAGTTAGAAGAGTGAGCTGAAAGATGGCAGATGGAGTTTAATGCTGATAAGTGTGAGGTGCTACATTTTGGCAGGACTAATCAAAGTAGGACATACATGGTAAATGGTAGGGCATTGAGGAATGCGGTGGAACAAAGTGATCTAGGAATAATGGTGCATAGTTCCCTGAAGGTGGAATCTCATGTGGATAGGGTGGTGAAGAAAGTTTTTGGTATGCTGGCCTTTATAAATCAGAGCATTGAGTATAGGAGTTGGGATGTAATGTTGAAATTGTACAAGGCATTGGTGAGGCCAAATTTGGAGTATTGTGTACAGTTCTGGTCACCAAATTATAGGAAAGATGTCAACAAAATAGTGAGAGTACAGAGGAGGTTTACTAGAATTTTACCTGGGGTTCAGCACCTAAGTTACAGAGAAAGGTTGAACAAGTTGGGTCTTCATTCTTTGGAGCATAGACGGTTGAGGGGGGACTTGACAGAGGTGTTTAAAATTATGAGGGGGATAGACAGAGTTGACGTGGATAGGCTTTTTCCATTAAGAGTAGGTGAGATTCAAACAAGAGGACATGAGCTGAGAGTTAAGGGGCAAAAGTTTACAGGTAACACGAGGGGGAACTTCTTTACTCAGAGAGTGGTAGCTGTGTGGAACGAGCTTCCAGTAGAAGTGGTAGAGGCAGGTTCGATTTTGTCATTTAAAAAAAAATTGGATAGGTATATGTACAGGAAAGGAATAGAGGGTTATGGACTGAGTGCAGGTAGATGAGACCAGGTGGGAGTAAGCGTTCGGCATGGACTAGAAGGGCCGAGATGGCCTGTTTCTGGGCTGTAATTGTTATATGGTTATAAGGATAGCATGGACTTGGTGGGTTGAAGGGCCGGTTTCCATGCTGTAAGATTCTATGACTAAGACAAGGGAGAAAGCAGTCAGTGTTGAGGATGTAGAATTAAGCAGTGAAATTTTGAATTTGAGTTCATAAGTATTGTAACAATACTACCAGCCATATAAAAGCATGTACTGTGTTATATTATTTTAGATCCATCTCCTTGTTTGTTTTTTTCCCTTAGTTCCTTAATAATTTCCTTCCACAAATGTGTAGGGAAGACTTAAAGGAATATGGGCCAAATGTAGACAAATGGAGCTAACATAGGGCATCATGTTCATCAGAGATGAGTTAGGCTGAAGGGCCTGGTTCGATGCTGTGTTACTCTATGACGCTATGCTTGCATAATTCCCAACCAACTCATCTTTAACGTGAATGTCAAGTCTCTCTCAACCAAGGTGGTCTTCAAATGGTTCTGTTTATTGTCAGAGAATGGACATCCATGAAAAACAGAAGATCCCTAAAAGAATGAACGACAGAAGAACTTTAGAACCCCAAAGCCCCCTCTCCCCCCTCTACCGCACAAGCACAAGCAAACATCAAGGCATCAACCTCCCCCCCAACCCGTTTCAGCGAAAAAGCATTAGCCCCCACCACCTACCAAGCAACAGCAAAGCATCCAAAGAAAGACCATGATCTGCAGTCAACAAAACTATTGCTTACCTCTTCCCATTCTTACCCCATCCCTAATTTATTTATTTATTTATTTTTCTCTCTTTCCCTCTCACAATAACTCCTTGCTTGTTCTCCATCTTCCTCTGGTGCTCCCCTCCCCAGTTCTTTCTTCCAAGGCCTTCCATCCCATGATCTTCTCCCTTCTCCAGCCTTGTATCCCTTTTGCCAATCAACTTCCCAGCTCTTGGCTTCATCCCTCCCCCTCCTGTCTTCTCCTATCATTTCGGGTCCCCCCCTCCCACTCCCACTTTCAAATCTCTTACTATCTCTTTTTTCCATTAGTCCTGACGAAGGGTCTCGACCTGAAACGTCGACTGTACCTCTTCCTATAGATGCTGCCTGGTCTGCTGCATTCCACCAGCATTTTGTGTGTGTTGCTATAGCTTACCTGACAGTTTGACATGCCATAGGCTCTCTCTCTCACTAACAAGCGACAGAGAGATGTTACCCATTTCACAGCAAAAGGGGGGACTAACAACCACTATAATATTACAGCATTACAGTCTGCTGTGTCACTTTTTATTCCGAGATTCTCTGACTCGAGAATCAGCAGCAAACTCTCCCCACCAGCGCAAGAAAGAGAGAGAAAGTGTGATTGCTTGACTACAGAGATCTCCGTCTGTACATCCACTGCAGCAAAATCCTGATGTTCCTTCTCCCACGGTGCCTCAATCAGCAACACCGGCCTGGGATCTGTCATCCCCGCACCCCAGAGGCACCTTCTTCCAAGCCGCACCTGGAGAATGCCGGAAAACGGTCGGCCGGTGAGCTCCAGGAGTGGGAATTCATCCACCATAAAATAACCACAGTTTGAGTGTCATTGAAGATCAGAACCTTGATAAAACCCCAGCCACCATGAAAAGGGAATAAAAGAGATTTAAAGACAGGAGTTTAAGCTGTTTCCGCAGATGAGCTCAAAGAGGCAGCCACTTGGCGCCATATTAACTCCGCCCACATCCCTGACTCTGTAACCTTCTTCTAAAAAGACCCAAGATGATCCTCTTCATGAACACTCTCATCTGCTTGGCAGGTCTTGCTGTACCGTCAACGACTTCGCTTTCAATTCCTCCCACTTTCTGCAGATCAAAGCTGTAGTCATGTGCACAGCTCTGCCTACCTTTTTGCTGTCTACCAGAATAACACTTGTTCTAAGCCTATTCCACCACACTCTCAACCTCTCCCCCTCAGAAAAGTCTTACTTTGACACATGGCTGACGCTTGTGGTGATTCTGCTTCCTGGGTTCGTGCAGAACTCTTCAGCTTCATTATGTTTGCTACTGATCTTCCCCCTTGCACTCAAGCTCACCTAGACCTTCTCTGACATACCTTCCACAGCAACCTTCGCTACCCCCTCTCACCTCGCCTCCTGTAGGAGGCTACCTCTTTTCTTCAATTTCACTGTCTCTACCACACCTGTTCTCAAAATAGGGCCTTCTGCTCCAGCATTTCTGAAATGCTGCTCTTCTAGAAACATGACTTTCCCTCTGTCATAGTTGATGGACCCTTCACAGGCCCTTCCTCCATGTTTTACACATCATATCTCATCTCCCTCCTCCCAGAGCAGTAATTGATCTCTTGGTTCTCACCCAACCAGCCTCCGCATTCAACATATCATCCTTCACCATTTTCATCAGCTTCAATGTAAACCCACCACTCATTACATCTTCCCTGTCTTAGAAATTCCCTAGTCAGCTCATCCCTTCTCACCCAGCCCTCCCCATCACCTGGTACTCTTTTGGTTTCTTTATAATCCTTGCCCTTGTTTCAACAGCAACTTCTGATTACAGCTTGTGTTTATATGCACTTGAATAAGCAAAATCCTCCCAAGGTATTTCACAGCAGTCTTCACTGAGCCAAATTAAAGATGTTCGGGCAGGCAGGCAAAGGTGAACGTTTAATTTTAAAGTAGGGAGTTATGAGGAGGAAATTTCAGAACCTGGCAGCTGAAGGCACAGCCAACAATGGTGGAGTGATAAAATGATCTGAAGGCCAGATACAAAGAAACGCTGCATAGCTGAAAGAGATTATGTAATTAAGGAGGAGCAAGGCCCTGGGGCATTTGGATAAACAAGGACAAAAAACTTTAAATCAACCAAGAGTGAGCAGGAGATGAGTGAACAAGACAAGCAGCAGTTATCAGAGTTCTCAGTGACCTCAGGTTTATGAAGCATAGACTTAGACAGCCAAACAGTTGCGTGTTAGAATGCTATTCATATGCTAATAATCTTTCATGTCAAAGATTCCTGTAAATTCTGCCTAGTGGTGGTGCACACACACATTAGTGCAATTGCTAAAACTCTAGATACAGTTCCCCCACTTGAACAACAGATGGAGCATCAGTGTTTTTTTAAAATGTTAAATGCAGTACGTGACAATAATTTTCCAGGAAGTGCTCAGGGGCACAAATCCTCAGGGAATCCAGGATTTCCACACTGATAGTAAAGATAATATTAGGATTTGCTGTTGTTAGAAGTAGATATGAATAATGCCAGCAAACCCAACATTTATTGCCCTGGAGACATTGTGAAGCCCTCTGAATCCTCTGAAATCCGTCATAAAGATTCCAGACCATTCTTCATAACGCTAAGTTGTTCTTAATAACCTTCCAACTACTTGGTGAGTCACAGTGTTCATGGAAGAAAGTTAATGAAGAGAAAAGTTGACCTGCGGTTTTCTGAATTAGCATCAGCAAACAGTAAGGGTTAGAGATCAGTCCCTTTGCAAACTGTGCGATGTAGCAATGGCTGTAACATTGTGTACAGCTTCCAAGGTTTGCATCCACTGAAGTCATTCCTGCAATGATTCTTGTTAACAATTACCAAGCTTAACAAGGGAGGGTGTAAATTGAAAACCACAAATATGAACACAAGTACTTTGCTTCAGTTTATTGAGCAGAGAGACATGGAAAAGTCCAGCACAAGATTAACCCATTGTCTACGCCAACCATGATGCCAGTTTAACTAATCCCATTTGCCTGCATATATCTGTATTCTTCAATCCCCTGACTAGTCATGTACCTGTCTAAATAACTCATAAAATTTACTATTGTACCTGTTTCTATCATCTCTACCAGCTGCATGCTCCAAGCACGTGCCACTTTGTGTAAAAAAAAACTAGCCTTGTAAACTTTCCAGCAAGTTACACACCAGCCGACCTTGGACAGACACTGTCACTCATCTCTATTGATGTATCAAATTCCCGGAAATCCCAGCCTAATACCAGCCTGAAGATTCTATTGCAGAGTGTATACCGGCATAGAGAACTTCACTCACCACAACTCTGAACTGATTCCACAACCTACAGACTCATTTTCAAGAGCTCAACAACTCATCATTTTTTATATTTGCACAACTTGTCTTCTTTTGCACATTGGTTGTTTGTCAGTCATTGTTTATGTATTGCTTTCATAAATTCTGTTGTATTTCTTTATATTTCTGTAAATGCCTGCAAGAAAATCAATCCTCAATGTAGTACATGGAGACATGATACAGTAATAAATTTTACTTTGACTTCAGCTTTCTAGATCCATACTGCACTGGAATAAGCTCTACAGCCCACTATGCCTGTGTCAAACATGATGCTGAATTAAACTAATTCCTTTCCCTGCAAATTCACGTACTGTATCTGTCCAACAGCCTTGTAACACCTCTACTGTATCTACCATTCCCCCTAGCAGCCCAAACCAGACACCTACAACTCACTGTATTAAAAAAAACTTTAATTGTACACATTTCAATACAGAGGATTGCAAAAAGCTTCACAGGGTTGTAAACTCAGCCAGCTCCATCACAGGCACTCGCCTCTGCTCTATCGAGAATACAGAAACAGAGAAAACCTATAGTATAATAGAGGCCCTTCGGCCCACAATGCTGTGCCGAACATGTCCTTACCTTAGAAATTACCTAGGGCTACCCACAGCCCTCTATTCTTCTGAGCTCCATGTATTGCTCTATTTATTTATTCTAATTGTAATTTATAGCATTTTTATGTACTGCTACTGCAAAATGACAAATTTCACAACATACGTCAGTGATAATAAATTTGATTCTGATTCTGTCTACTCTGTCAATGCTTCTGATAATGTTTTTATCATTAAAGAGAAAATTCATTACTTTTCCAGGGCAGGTAGGATATGAAATTCCACTACATTTAGCATTGCCTATCCCAAAAGAACAACTTTTAAGTAGTTAATCACACTTCAGTACCAGCTTCAGAATTGATGGTACCTTATATTTATTTGGCAGCTTTAGATAAGAACAACGCTGTTTGGTCTGAGTTGGATCAGTCATTCATTTACACAGGAAGCTTGTGTTCAACTGTGTCATCTTTTGACTCACCTTATAATTTTCCTTTTGTGGCCAACACAGGCCTGGCATGTGTCAGCAAGTCCAGCTTTTAAAGGCACTGCAAATATGTCTGCTCTATAGGGTGCAGCAGTCTGTCATCTGCTTCAATTAATCCATTTGTCAAACATTACTCCCATAAGTTAACCTTACAGCAGCAACTGTGTTCCCTGAAAAACATGGGACATAATTTAACATATTACCCAGGCAGAATATTTCTGCTACAATTCCAGATGAGTAAGAGAGCCTTAGACATATGTTTCACTCCATATCTTGGAAAGCTGCCAACATGCTTTAGAATTATGTGTTCCAGCAAGTATGTGTGACTAATACAAAATGGCTCTCTTCTAGTTAATAGCAATTCAGCTCTCATTTTTAACCTACTGCGGCTGAAAGAAGACGACTGAGACTGGAGGCATCTGGGTTGTGTCTGGTACACCCATTTGTACCAGACCTGAGATAAGACATGCGACTGTTCACTTTCTTCTGTGGGATAACTCAAATGTTGTCAGGGTGTGTCCAAGGGCATGCACTCACTATTGCAATCATTTTGCTTTTTGTTTGATTTTGTCACGAGGGCAAGATCTGTTACTGTGCAGATGCCAGCTCCTGCCGAGGGCAGGCTGATAACAAAGTTAGAGCACAGTCATTCATGATGTCATTTCCACTTACAGGGAACAGATATATAAGACATAACGAAATACAGAAAACTCTTCAATAAAGTCATAATTATTGTCACTGTTCAAATCAGTTAAGTATGTTCACAACTGCTGCGGTCCAAATATGTGGTCCACTATTATGTTCACAAGGATGAGAATAAATACTGGCTATCGCAAATTAATGTAAAAAAACTAAAAACAACAATAGTGAAATGATGAGATTTGTACTCCTTTCCTTGATTATGTTTTTTTTCCCATTCATTAGAATCACTTTAATAAAAATTTTATTTTTAAACATAGAGAAAGAATCTAAAGGCACTTCACAGAGACAAAGGGAACAATGCATGTTACGCCATTCCGGACATCGGAAACTCGAAGAGGAGGGGACTTCAATCAGGTCCACCACCCAAGGATAAAGGGTAGGAGCGGTTCGCAGCAGCTTTGACCAGCAGCCAAACGGCATTTGGGATTAATTAATAAAACCAAATTAAAGGAAGGTGGGGCAAGCGCAGCGGCCATCGTCCGAGTGAACATAGTCAGAGTGGTGGTCTTGAGGCTCTTCGAGGCTTCATTGAAGAGAGGCTTAACTCAGAGAAAGCAAAGGAAAGAACAGCTCAATTTTTTTTCCTCTTTTTTGATATCTGTTCAGCTAGGTAGAGATGACAGGCAGGATGCTGCAGTGCTCCTCTTGTGGGATGTGGGAAGGCAGGGAGATCTCCAGTATCCCTGACCACTACAACTGTAAGAAGTGCATCCAGCTGCAGCTTCTAACAAACTGCATTAAGGAGTTGGGGCTGGAACTGGATGAATTCTGGATCATTTGGGAGGCTGAAGGGGTGATAGAAGGGTATTTTACACCCAAGATACAGGACATAGAAAACTGGGTGGCAGACAGGATGGGGAAAGGGGTTAATGCAGAGTACCCGTGAGACATCCCTCTCAACAACAGGTATCACTTTGGATACGGTCAGGGTACATGACCCAACAGAGGAAAGTCACAGTGTTCGGGTCCCTGGCACTGAGTCCAGCTCCGTGACTGAGAAGGGAAGGGAGAAGAAGAGGCATGCTGTGGTGATAGGAGATTCATTATTTAGGGGAACAGACAGGAGGTTCTGTGGGCAAGAATGAGATTTTCGGATGGTAAGTTGCCTCCTGGGTGCCAGGGTCTGGGATATCTTGGATCAAGTCCTCAGCATTCTTAAGTAGAAGGGTGAACAGCCAGAAGTCGTAGGATGAGTGACGAGGTTCCGCACAGAGAATTCAGGGAGTTAGGTGCTAGGTTAAAGGGCACGACCTCCAGGGTTGTGATCTCAGGATTGCTACTTGTGCCATGTGCAGCCAGTGAGGCTAGAACTAGGAAGATTATACAGTTTAATACGTGGCTAAGGAGTTGGTGTAGGAGGGAGGGCATAAGATTTTTGGATCATTGATCTGTCTTCCAGGAAAGGTGGAACCTGTACAGAAGGGACGGTTTGCACCTGAACTGGAGAGGGTCTAATATCCCAGTGGGAGGGTTTATTAATGATGCAGAGTGGGGTTTAAACTAGAGTTGCAAGGGGATAGGAACCAGAGTGCCAGAGTAGTTAGTGGAGAGTTTACGGAGGCAGATGTTGGTAAGACCTCAGACAAAGTTAAGAATCAAAAGGTTGAGTGGGGTGCGACAAAATCGAAAAGGGTGAATACAGGACTGCAGGTGCTGTATCTGAACACACGCAGTATAAGGAATAGGTAGATGAACTTGCAGCACAGTTGCAGATGGGCAGGTATGGTGCTGTAGGCATCACGGAAACATGGGTGAAATATTGGGAGCTTAATGTCCAATGAATCGAAAGAAGGGGCAGGAAGGCAGAGAGGCAGCTTTTCTCTGTTGGTAAGAAATGAAATCAAATCAGCAGAAAGAGATGACATAGGGTTGGAAGTCCTTCAGTCATTGTGGATAGAGCTAAGGAACTGCAAGTATAAGAAGACCCTGATGGTATTTGTATACAGACTCCCAAACAATAGTAAGGTTGTGGCCTACAAACTACAATGGGAGATAGAAAATGCATGCCAAAAGGACAATGTTACAATGGTCATGTTACAACGTACATTACTTCCTACAAAGCAAAACCCAATAGCATGAATGGTTCCGAGGCCAATGTTAGGCTGTCCTAATGGATTACCTGGTAAGGCTCTGGAAAACTGTGCCAACCAACTAGTGGGAGTATTCAAGGGCATTTTCAACCTCTCACTGCTTCAAAAAAGCAACAATTATACCAGTGCCTAAGAAGAATAATGTGGGCTGTCTTAATGACTATCACCCGGTAACACTCATACCGACAGTGATGAAATGCTTTGAGAGGTTGGTCAAGACTAGACTGAACTCCTGCCTCAGCAAGGACCTGGACCCATTGCAATTTGCCTATCGCCACAATAGGTCAACGACAGACACAATCTCAATGGCTCTCCACATGGCTTTAGACCACCTGGACAACACAAACACCCATGTCAGGATGCTGTCCATCGGCTATAGCTCTGCATTTAATACCATCGTTCCCACAATCCTGATTGAGAAGTTGTAGAACCTGGGCCTCTGTACCTCCCTCAGCAATTGGATCCTCAACTTCCTCACCAGAAGACCACAATCTGTGCAGATTGGTGATAACATATCCTCCTCACTGACTATCAACACTGGTGCACCTCAGGGGTGTGTGCTTAGCCCACTGCTCTACTCTTTATGACTGTGTGGCTAGGCATAGTTCAAATACCATCTATAAATTTGCTGACAATACAACCATTCTTGGTAGAATCTCAGGTGGTGACAAGAGGGCGTACAAGAGTGAGATATGCCAACTAGTGGAGTGGTGCCGCAGCAACAACCTGGCACTCAACATCAGTAAGACGAAAGAGCTGATTGTGGACTTCAGGAAGGGTAAGATGAAGGAACACATACCAATCCTCATAGAGGGATCAGAAGTGGAGAGAGTGAGCAGTTTCAAGTTCCTGGGTGTCAAGATCTCTGAGGATCTAACCTGGTGCCAACATATTGATGTAGTTATAAAGAAGGCAAGATAGCAGCTATACTTTATTAGGAGTTTGAAGAGATATGGCATGTAAACAAATACACTCAAAAATTTCTATAGTTGTACTGTGGAGAGCATTCTGACAGGCTGCATCACTGTCTGATATGGAGGAGCTACTGCACAGGACCGAAAGAAGATGCAGAAGGTTGTAAATCTTGTCAGCTCCACCTTGGGTACTAGCCTACAAAGTACCCAGGACAGCTTCTGGGAGCGGTGTCTCAGAAAGGTAGCATCCATTATTAAGGACCTCCGGTACCCAGGGCATGCCCTTTTCTCACTGTTACCATCAGGTAGGAGGTACAGAAGCCTGAAGGCACACACTCGGCGATTCAGGAACAGCTTCTTCCCCTCTGCCATCTGATTCCCAAATGGACATTGAATCTTTGGACACTACCTCACTTTTTTAAAGTATACAGTATTTCTGCTTTTGCACGTTTTTAAATCTATTCGATTATATGTAATTGATTTACTTGTTTATTTATTATTTTTTCTTCCTCTCTGCTAGGTTATGTATCGCATTGAACTGTTGCTGCTAAGTTAACAAATTTCACGTCACATGCCGAAGATAACAAACCTGATTCTGATTCACATTCATGGGGGATTTCAATATGCAGTTAGATTGGGAAAATCAGGTTGATACTGGATTACAGGAAGGGAATTTCTAGATTGCCTATGAGATGGCTTTTTAGAGCAGCAGGTTGAGCCCACTAGAGGATCAGCTATTCTGGATTGGGTGTTGTGTAATGAACCAGAATGGATCAGAGAATTTAAGGTTAAAGAACCCTTAGGGGAAGTGATCATAATATGATCAAATTCACCCTGAAATTTGAGAAGGAGAAGCCAAGATCAGATGTAATAGTGGTACAGTAGAGTAAAGAGAATTATAGAGGCATGAGAGGAGTTGGCTAGAATTGATTTAAAAAAAAACACTGGCAGGGATGACGGCACAGCAGCAATGGGTAGAATTTCTGGAAGCAATTCAGAAGGCACAGGATATATAAATCCCCGTCTATCTGGAATTGGAATTGCCATTAGTTTATTGTTGCCACATGTACCAAGATACAGTGAAAAGCCTGTCTTACATACTGTTCATACAGATCAATTCATTAGATACCTGCAGAGACAAGGTAAAACAAAATCAGAATCACAATAAAATGTAACAGCTATAGAGAAAGTGCAGTTCACAAATACAATAAAGTATAAGATCACAACACGGCAGACTGTGAGATCAAGTGTCCATCTTTGTGGATTAGGGGTATACCAAAGGACAAATTTACTAACTTAGTGTTATAAACTATTATTAATAATTTGCTTGACCTTGCAACACGGGCATTAAAATTCAAACAAGTTTGAATTGTTTTGTTATAATTCATTGCACTCGCTATTTTGTAGTTACATTAGTTCTGTGATAAGTATGTAAAGTACATAAAGGACATATTCAGCAATAAGGAATTCTAAGTAATGTAAGCAATAAACATTTGGGTGTGTCGAGGAACAGCCTTCATAATGCACTGTGATATTACAAGCAGCTTGACTAAAAGCAGCTATGGCAGTTCACTACAATCAGTCAGAAAAATCAAAGCAGTGTTTAAGTAAAAATTTTTAAAAACTGCAGGTTCTGAAAATCTTAAATATTAACAGAAAATGCTGGAAAGCAGTTTCAAAAACAGTTACTGCTCTTCAACCATATGGTTCTTGAGCCAACCATAACCACTGCACTATGACTATTTTGATCACTGCACTTTAATGGCCTTCTTTAATGGCATTCTTTCTAATGGTATAACTTATGCTTTTCTTGTCAATACTACATATCTGCCTTTGATGCTGCTGCAAGTAAGTTTTTCATTGCATCTGAGCTTACATCTACTTGTGCATATGACAATAAAATTGACTTTGAAAAACTCAGCAGGTTAGGCAGCATCTGCAGGAAGGAAAACAAAGTTAACATTTCAGATGCTGGATCTGAGGCCTTTGATCAGAACTTGGGGAAAAAAATTAGGACTGGAAAAATAAGAGGAGAAAATGGTCTTCACCTTCCTAATGACTGCTTCTTTCCAACAGAGGCACGTGAAGTTAATATTTGTCTTCAATGTAAGGATAATCAGGTAAAATAGAAATCAATAAACCTCAGAGGTATACTGTATCTGAATTTAATTTATTACTGATTTGTGGATTTCCCCAGCATGGATGACTTTCATTTTAACCCCTAACTATCCTTGAGATGATGGAGATCTACTTGAAACACTACATTGCATAAAGTGACTTTTAAAGCACTGATAATCAATTTGAGTGAGTCACTGGGCACTTAAATGCCAGTAAATTAGAACACAAAATATATCTCATCTATTTAAAAAAGATGACAAAACACTGATGTGCAACAATAGAATCACAGCAACTATAGACTCATCAGTATCCATTCCAAGTTTTACAGAAAAGTTGATGGTGCAAAGGTACTTCAGAAGGCAGTTTGAGGACTAGGGTCCCATTAGGTCTAATGCATGGACTTGAGGATTTTCATTGCTTCTCTAAAGGACAAACAAGTGTTTTCAATAATCTGGCAGCTTCATATTCACTTGCACTGAACCTTCACATACACCTAAATGCAGCTAACTCCATTCACCCTCACCTTCCCCCAGCCCCCACTAAATTCATCTACACCATTCACTTCAACCACTCCCTGCAGTGGAGAGCTTCATATTCATACTGCTCAGAAGTTTCTTCTGAATTCCATGTTGGATTCTTGATGACTACCTTTATAATGTTGGGCTCTAGATAAATTTTTAAACACATTCTCTGTACATCCCCTCAATCAAAATTCTTCAGATTTATGATGATCCTTTTATAAATTACCCTACAGAATTTTCCCTTAACGTCTCTGCAAACAAGGGGATTAAATTCCTATTTCAAAAACACTGAGTGTATTTTGTTAATTTTATTTTAAAATAAAACAAAATTATATGTACATATGTTCTTAAACTATATGTATATATAGTTTTGAATCATTCATAGCAGTTCAAAAACAAATGTTCAATTAGGGCATGGATTGCCATTGCGACTGATAGGCGCATTCAGCTTTCATGCAAGTTAAAATTCAATTTAAATATCTTGTCAATGGCTGCATTCAATAAAAAGCTCTTTCTTCAAGGATTGGAATCTGCTGATATGTCAGAATGTTTCTTTTATTTTTGGTCTGTGGGACAATATAAAACTACAGTGTAATTGAGGGGATGAGGGCCAACTTTAAACGACAGTTTCAACCAACTGATCGTATCCGGTTAACTAGAGAGTATTCCATTACCATGGTAATCATTCTTAGTTTTGTTCCAAAGTTTAAAAAAAACAAGTTCACCATTTCTGTCCTAAACTCTTGGCTTCCCTTAGTAATATATTTGCATATCTAATTGTGTTTGTACGGTGAATTAAGTAGAGACTATTTTGAATTTCACTTTATGATCAATCTCCTGAGTAATTAAAGTCTCATGTTTAAAAGGTATACATATAAAAATCCTACAGAAATCCTTGAAAGTTATTAGTCAAAAATGGAGAATGTCTTTGTTTGACAACCTTTCATGCTCTGAGTTTGTTCTTAAGTAATCATCTCCAATTGCTGTTGTGACATTAAAGGAAATTCTTTTATCTTTTTTTTTCCCCAAAAGAATTTCTTCCCCAAATTGACTGATCTGAATTGCAGCATTCCTCAGCCTCTGTTCAAATGATACAGCTCTCTGACTCCATTCAAATAGTTGGCGCAGAATTTATTCCTGTAATGCAGTGACCTTGAAACCTTTTTAAATATTATAGAGACAGTGTTTTTTGAATCTCAGTAACTTTACATAAATTCAATCACTACCATTAAAATAAATCACTCTTATATTTGAAATGGTTTAACACCCGGCAGCCAAAAGAAAGACAGACTTGAATTACAGCAAAAGAAAAGGCGGCATGGTATCGTAGTGATTAGCGTTACGCTTTACAGCACCAGGTTCAACTCCCACGACTGTTTGTAAGGAATTTGTAAGTTCTTCCTGTGACCACCTGGGTTTCCTCTGGGTGCTCCGGTTTCTTACCACACTCCAAAGGCATAGGAGTAAGTTGAGCCCGTGCTATGTTGGTGCTTGGAGCATGGCGACATTTCAATGGAGCCTCCAGCACATCCTCACATTTCACTGTATGTTTTGATATACATGTGACAAATAAAGCTAATCTTTATCTCTTACGAGTATTTTACTGCTACTCAATTACTTCTTTAGGAAGGATAGATGCAGGGGGCTGGAACTTGAAGCTCCATTCTGTCCTCTCCATCTTTTTATACCAGCTACCAGCCCTCTACCTTTCAGTGTAGGTGAAGGGATTTACCTTTAAACATTGACTGCCTATTTCTTTCCACAGGTACCTCCTGACCAACTGAGTCCTTCCAGAGTTTTGTGAGAAAATGTGGTAACTAATTTTCCTTCACACGCTTCCACAAATAACAAAGACAATAATTTCTTGATAACTGTTTCAAGTGAATTTGGTTGAAGGTTTAATTTTGGATAGGTGAGAATTTCCAGAAGTACCATGAGATATCTTGCATCAGAGAGAACAGAGGGGATCTATGTTTTTAGAGGGAAAGCATTCTGACCGGTTGAATTACGGACTGGTATGGAGTTCTCCAATGCACAGGATCGTGAGAGACTGTAGGGGATTCTAGACTCAACAAGTTCCATCATGGGCACCATCCTCCCCACCATCAAGAACATCTTCAAGAGGTGGTGCCTCAAAAATGTGGCACCCATCATTGAGGACCCTCACCATCTGGCCCATGCCTTTTTCTTGTTACTACCCATGGGGAGGAGGTACAGGGGCCTGAGGACCCACACTCAACAATTCAGAAACAGCTTCTTCCACTCTGCTATGAGATTCAGAACAGTCCACAAACCCATGAACACTACCTCATTATTCCTTTTTTTTGCACTATTTATTTAAGCAATTTATAGTAATTTTATTTCTTTACACTTTGCTGCTGCCGCAAAACATATTTCACGTCATAAGTCACTCATAATAAATCTGAATTTTTTTTGTAATTTATTTTTTATTGAAGTTCATCATCAAACATTTCCATAAGATGTATTTCAGATATTGAACATATATATTACATAGTCATATATGCCACAAATCACCACATAATTTTCATCTGAGGTATACACTTATAGAAAAGAGAGGAAAGAAAGAACAAGCAAAAGGAGAAAACTATGTAAAGGTAGGGAGTGATCTTTTTTTTTTAAACAACATATTCATTGATCTATGAGAATAAAATCAGGCCTATGAGGTTTTATGTAGCCAAACTATTCCACCCAGTATGAATCAAATTGTTCCAACCCATGACTAACAGATGCTGTTATTTTCTCCATCCTGCAAATGTCCATTGTAATTTCCATCCATGCATCCAAAGTTGGGCTCTCCTGTGACAACCATTTCCTGGCAAGAGTCCCCCTGCCAGCCACCAGTAGCATATTCACTAAATATCCATCTCTTTTCAACCATTCTTGAGAATAAATCTGAATTCTAGTTCTGATTCATGCAACGAGAAGATAACCCAGAAATTTATTCCCAAATCAATGAACAACTAAGCATGTAGTTGAAGATAAATTAATCCAGAGTGGCGCAGAATTGCACACATTTCCAGGCCTCCTGGCACTCAAAGGGAAATTTGACCTTTGACTTTCCATTTTCTGTTGTTAGAGCTAGAAACACAATTCCAGTTTCAAGTTCTCCCTGATGATGTCAGTAATAGAACAATCTTTTCTTTTTGCCTTCCTAGTGACTTTCATCCTCATTGATGTCAAGAATTGCCTTCCTCATTTACTCACAGAACAAGCTTTTAATAGTGCGAATTCCCCTGAAACCAGGACTTATCATATTCAAACTACATTCATAGCCAATACACTCCCTGCATTCTGCGATCTCATTGCTTATCCTGTAAACGATATACACTGAAGATTGATCCTTCCTTGCACCATCAAATGCATTTCTATATTAAACCCTAGCACCTAATGGGTTAACAATCCCTTTACTAGATAGCGTAGATATGGAATGCTGATGTCTGAAGCATCACAGTCAGCTGTGGGGACATTTGTGGAAGAAGACCTTGGATGGAAAATCCTACAAAAAGTAGTGGATACAGCCCAGCCCATCACAGGTAAAGCCCTCCCCACCATTGAGCACATCTACATGAGAGTGCTGTTGCATCCATCATCAGGGACCCCGCCACCCAGGTCATGCTCGCTTCTCGCTGCTGCCATCAGAAAGGAGGTACAGGAGCCTCAGGACCTACTCCACCAGGTTCAGGAACTGTTACTACCCCTCAACCATCAGACTCTTGAACCAATGCAGATAACTTCACTCAGCTTCACTCGCCCATCACTGAACTGTTCCCACAACCAATGGACTCACTTTTAATGACTCTTCTCAATATTTATTGCTTATTTTTTTCTTTCGTATTTGCACAGTTTGTTGTCTTTTGCACACTGGTTGTTTGTCCATCCTGTTGGGTGTGGTTTTTGATTGATTCCATTATGGTTCTTGGACTTACTGAGTATGCCCGCAAGAAAACAAATCTCAGGATTCTATATGGTGACATATATGTACTTCGATAATAAACTTACTTTGTAGTTTGTACTTTATAGAAGGACTCAACACTGAAGATCTTAATACCCCAGGGCTTACAGGGACATGATCTCATACCCGTGAATAAGAACCAGGTTTATTATCACTGATGTATGTCATGAAATTCGTTGACTGTCATGGTAGTACTGAACAATGAAAGACATTAAAAAGTTTACTACACTTTACAAAGCAAAAAGAATAGTAAGAGACAGTCTTCACTGAGACCTGATGCTTATTTCAGCCTCTCATAAGTACTACACATGTGCCTAAACTGCTCTCATAATCAAAACCATTCCCAACATCCCAGCCTCAAGATCACTCCAAGCTGCTGCCACTGATCTATGATACTCTTCAGACTGCTTTTCACTGCTGCATTGCAAAAGTCATACAAACCAAAGGAAGGATGACTTCATACACACTTCTTCATCCAGGAGAATGAGACATAAGGATTTGCCAACATTTTCAAGTATTTGCTAACATATTGTTAGAGGACACCTCCGAATAGCCTCCACCTGCGAGCATGTGTCTATAACAATAGCAAGTCTCTCACTCCCTTTCAATGGCTCCATTTAATATCAGAGAATGTATACAATATACAACCTGAAATTCTTATTCTCCACGGACATCCTCAAAAAATGCCAAAGAATGAACAGAAAAAAATGTAAGAACCCCAAAGCCCCTGTTCCCCTTCCCACACACAAGCAACAGCAAACACCATAAAACCTCCCCCCCAAATTATTCTAGCATAAAGCATCACCATTCCCACTACCCACTGTGCACACAACAACAAAGCCCCCAAAGAGAGACCATAGTCTATGTACATCAAAAACTAACTCAAACAAGAGAAAATCTGCAGATGCTGGAAATCCAAGCAACACACACAAAATGCTGGAGGAACTCAGCAGGCCAGGCAGTATCTTTTCCATAGATGCTACCTGGCCTGCTGAGTTCCTCCAGTATTTTGTGTATGTTGATCATAAAGTAACTGATTATTCCAACAATTCAACATCCCCCTCTCTCTCACTCACTAACAAGGGAGAGACAGATATCACTTCTTCCACAGTGAGAGGGGAGACAAACAGCCACTGACAGTCGCTGTTTCAATGTTATAGTCACAATCTGTCACTTTTTATTTCGAGTTTGACGACTCGAGAATCAGCAGCAAACTCTCACTCGCCATTTCAGTTTGTTTTCCTATCCTCCCGGAAGTTTCTCACTTCCTTGCAGTTTGTATACCTATCCAGCCTCTCTAATTCCCTCTTCCGAGGCTGTCTATAGAATTTCTTCACCTGACAACACTCAGTACAGTTTGCACCAGTATTAGTTATCTGCTGCCCTTTTCCCTTCAATCGGTTGATCCTAAGGTTGCCACTGTTCAGGTCAGTATTGGGAGCTGCCTATCATTGCTTAGGAAAGACTATTGATGCACTTCATCAAGTCAAGTCACGTCCACTCTCATGTATACAAGTACACAAGCTACTGTACAATAGAAAACTTGCTGCACATCACTAACAACACAGAGAATATAAATCATACATAAAATTATACAGTGAAAAGGATTATGCCAAAGCAAGCTATTAGTCCAAAAAAAAAATCAGAAGACTCATTATCCATCATAATCCAGCACTGCTGGTTAGTAACAGTTGCATTAAAGGATCAAAACCATACTAGCATTTGGAAGTCAGAACTTGCTTACCACGCAATATTGTCTGAAAGCCCCTAAATCAAGGCTGGCATCTCTGACAATACAACACTTCCTCAGCAGTACGCTAGAGCCAATGACCTAGATTATGTGTTCAAGTCTCTGCAGTGAGGCATAAAATTTAAATGTCCCTATTCAGGAAAGAATGGTTCACTCAACACTGGCTAATCAGAAGTAAAGGCTGCAAAGCACCAGTGGTGCAGGAATTGACTCAATAAATTTAGTACATGCAACCCAATGAGTAGAGTCACTGGCATAGATCAAGTTTTTCTCCATACAGTAATAATGATTTCTTTATGGTTCAGTTACATTTAAAAGTTGTGCTTTAAAATACAATCAAGTCCACAAGCTACAAGATACAATAGGTTGCAGGAATCTGTGCATTGAAGCCAGATAGGCCAATTTGTGGTATGCCACAAGTCACAATTTACTCCAAAGTGATTTAATGAAGATCACTTCTTTTCCCCGGGATCTTTGACTAGGAGGACAGCCATTCATGTTCAGGTTGACAAGGCATATATTCCCTTTAAACTTGCATTCCAAGGAGAAGACATAGCTGCCAATTTTACTAAAAGGTGATGAGCAAATCACTGACCAGGGAGGAATTCAGTACCACAGCCTTCTCCACAGTTTGGAACACAGACTACACATGGATAACTTGTTCAACTATTTCAACAAAATCATGCTGATCTCTACCTCAACCACCACTTCCTTGCCTCCTCTCCACATTGCTATAGTTCTTTTAATATCTAGAGATTTATCACTCTCTTTATTGAACACCATCAATCCATAAAATTTCTAAGATCCACCACTCTCAACATTACACAACTTTTTCTCGTTTTTGTTTAAGTTGACTGCCCCAAATTTAAGAGCCTGAGCTCTCGTTCCAGACTTCTTAGCCAGGGAAACCATAAATCCCTCAATTACCCTGTTAATCCCTGTAAGAATGCTGTAGTTTTCAGCGAGGTCCCTTCTCATTCTTTAAATTCTAGAGAATGGGAGACTAGCCAACATGGTCTCTCTGCATACAATAGACTTGCCATTGGTCTGAAGAATCTTTATTGCACGCCCTCTAAATAAGTGTATCCTCTTTTTTAGGTAAGAGACCAAACTTGTGTGCAATAGTCCAAATAAATGATTATAATGATCTAACAGAATGATTATTGTAAAAGATTTTTTACCTTTGTACTGCATTACCTTCTGTACCTCCATGTTTGCTTTCAGTGATTAATACACAGGAACAGTCAGATCCCTTTGATCTGGCTATCAGTAATCAACCATTGATTGTGTTCTATAAAGTGATCAATAGATTTCTAAGGCTTATATCAAATGTTGATTTTGGAGTATCAGCATTTTCCAATGTTGCCCCATTTATAATAGCATTTCTGATTTTGTACCAAAGATAGACAACTTCACAACTTCCCACAATGCACTCCACCTGCAATGTTGCCCATTCACTTACCTTATCTATATCCCACTGACGATTCTTTATATAATCACTCTTCACAATCCCACTTAGGTTTTTATTATTATTAGAAAAGCTGGAAATATTATACCGACAATATGCTGGAGGAATTCAGCAGGTCCCGAGGGCCACTCCAACCTCACCTCTTCTGAGCATGCAGCCCTAAGAAGTCTTGTGTCTTCCCATTGGAAATATATTACTTGGTCCCCTCAGAAAAAATTGTGCATCTTTAGGACAAAAGCACTGATCCTTCTGGTACCCCACTAATCATAACTTGCCAATCTGAGAAATTGTTTATTCCTGCCTCAGTTAATTGACTCTCAGTCCACACTAGTATATTAACTCCAATTATATGTACTCTAACTATATCCATCAAACTCCTGTATGGGAACTTAACCAAAGCTCTTCATAAATCCACATCTACTCAGTCATATCTCATATTATTCATTATTATAAGTCATTTATTATAGATTCAAACATGTTTTCTACTACCAATATCAGTGTAGCAGGTTCCTAGTTAACCTTTTCTCTCTCATTTCTTTATATATTGGGGGTCACATTTGCTTCTCTCTGATTTGAAGGAACCACTCTTGACTCTGTAGAATTATAGTTGATAATTAGAGTATCCATCATTTCTGTGGCCACCTTTTTCATAATGTACTGATGAAGGATCTTGGCCCAGAACATCAACTGTCCATTCATCTCCATAGATGCTGCCTGGCCTGCTGAGTTTCTCCAGCATTTTGTGTGCTTTGCCTTGAATTTCCAGCATCTGCAGATTTTCTCGAGTTTGTTTTTCATAATGTTATCTATGTGAATTTAGTATTTTATCTTGCTTGTAATTTGCAGGTAATTAGATTAAAATTAAAATGAAGACATCTCAGTTGGAAATAAGGCTTGTACAGTATTTATACGGAGGTTTGCATGCCCTCATGTTATCTCAGAGCAGTTTACAGCAAAAAATCTTCAGAAGTATAATCACCAATGTAATGAAAGAGACACAGCAGCTGATTTGTACAAGCCATTAAAAAGAAATATGATAATGATCAGATAATCAGTTTTTGTGTTGTCGATTGAAAGATAACTATTGGCCTGGACTACAAAGATAACTTTCTGTTTTTTTTCCTTCGAAGTTGTGTCACAGAATCTTTCACATCCATGTCAGAATGCATGGTGCCTTATTTTCAACAAAAGAAATAGTAGGCCATAATGCCGCCTAAGCCTACTCCTCTGCTAATAAAAACCGACTCATAATCCCACTTGATTTCTTTAGTATTCAAGTCTATCAATTACAACTTTGAGCATGCTCAACAGCTCAACATCAATAGCCCTCTGGGATGAGTCTTCTAATGATTCACTGCTTTTCAAACAAAGACATTTTTCTTCATTGTAACTATAAATAGCTGATAGAGACTCCACCCTCATGTCCTAAACACTCTGTCAATCAAGAAGATCCACTCATTCTTCTGAACTTTTAATAAATATAAATTCATCCTCTTCTCTTAGGACACTATCCTCTCCCAGAGATCAGTCTAGTCAATCCACAGTTACCGTGAACTCACCAAAGCCACGAAGTGTTGCAGTAAGATTTCCTTACTCTTGTACGCCAAAATCATGGAATCATAAAAACCACTGATGTAAATCTGAAATAAAAACAAATATTGCTGGAAAATCTCACTAGGTCAGGCGGTTTCTGCAGAATAGGAAGCATTTAATGTGTAGCACCGGGACACTTCTTCAGAATATTAACCACATATGCTGTCTGACATGTTGAGTGCTTTGCATATAATATTATGTGGCCAGTCACAGTCTGTTAGCCAGAGACTAGCCAGTTCATTGCCACTCTTTGTATTCTATCAATTAACTAACCCTTAATACATGATAGTAGATTATCCTTATCTCCATATGCTCTAACCTTATTCACAGTTTACAAAGTAGAAACTAGATAATCTCAAATAACCTTCACAAAATGAGTTTTCATTGCAGTGAATTGTATTGAATTGACTTTATTTCTTACATCCTTCACATACATGAGCAGTAAAAATCTTTGCGTTATGTCTCCATCTAAATGTGCAATGTGCAATTTACAATAAATAGTATGTACAACATGACAGTCAATATAGCATAGAAATACAATTGTATCAGCGTGAATGAATCAGTCTGATGACCTGGTGGAAGAAACTGTCCTGGAGCCTGTAGGTCCTTGCTTTTATGCTATGGTACCATTTCCCGGATGGTGGCAGCTAGAACAGTTTGTGTTTGGGGGGACTCAGGTCCCCAATGATCCTTCGGGCCCTTTTTATGCACCTGTCTCTGTAAGTATCCTGAATAGTGGGAAGTTCACATCTACAGATGTGCTAGGCTGTCCGCACCACCCTCTGTATGGAATACTATACAAGTATTAAATTCATCACATTACTCACATTATTGATAATAAGGAACCTAAGTTCAAGCCCACATAAAAAAAACAAGAATCTTGATTAAGGCATACAAAACCCTAATACTTGCCTCTACTTCCACGCTGATGGGTAAATAAGGTTAAATGTCTCTCTGCACACATTCTGTCTAACCTGCTGAGTACTTCCAGCATTTTCTGTTTTATTTACTTGAAGATATTGCATTATCTTAAGAATCTGAGTGGGGTTGCGTGAGACACCCTCAACCCTGCCTGAATCACCTGTCTGATGTTGAAAGACTCAAAACACCCGATGAACCCCGGTTACATCGCTGATGATGTGTCTCGGCGCAGTACAGCATTCAAAAGATAATCCAAATCCCACAAGTGTGGATTCAATCAGAGCTCTGACTTCAGAAATAACCAATCAAGGACACAGGACTAATAAAATGATCTGTGGTATTTTTCATTCACATTCTCCTTTCTGGATCTGAGGTGTGGCTGGGAATATTTTTATTGGTACCTTGTTTTTTCACATGATCCTGGTGATGTCCAAAAGTTGGAGCAATGGTACAATACTGTTGCTTTTCTGTACATATAGTTCTACATTTGACTACATTTTGAATACGGAGAGGCAACATACCCAGGCTGCCATGTGGTTATTTGATTCCAAAAGTAGGAAAAAGCCTGATCTCTGGGGTTCTTTTAATAACTCTGCCTGGCCTGTCATTTAGAATATAATATAAATAGTAAGACTCTTGGCAGCGTGGAGGATCTGAGGGATCTTGGGATCCATGTCAATAGGACACTCAAAGTTGCTGCGTAGATTGACAGTGTTGTTAAAAAGGCATATGGTGTGTTGGCATTCATCAGCCGTGGGATTGAGTTCAAGAGCCGTGAGGTAATGTTACAGCTATATAGGACCTTGGTCAGACCCCACTTGGAGTACTATGTTCATTTCTACTATCTTACTACAGGAAGGATGTGGATACTATAGAGAGCGTGCAGAGGAGATTTACAAGGATGTTGCCTGGATTGAAGGGCATACCTTATGAGAAGAGGTTGAGTATACTTGGCCTTTTCTCCCTGGAGCGATGGAGGATGAGAGGTGACCTGATAGAGGTGTATAAGATGATGAGGAGCATTGATCATGTGGATAGCCAGAGGCTTTTTCCCGGGGCTAAAATGGCTAACATGAGGGGGCATAGTTTTAGGTGCTTGGAAATAGATACCGAGAGGATGTCAGGGGTAAGTTTTTCACACAGAGAGTGGTGGGTGCGCGGAATGTACTGCCAGCGGCAGTGGTGGAAGCGGATACAATAGGGTCTTTTAAGAACCTCTTAGATAGGTACATGGAGCTTAGAAAAATAGAGGGCTATGCACGAGGGAAATTCTAGGTAGTCTCTAGTGTAGGTTACATTCATAAACTCAACACAGGTAGCCACCTTGCTCTCATACCTGTGGTTTTACTCGCCCAACATGGCCTTCTTCATGGCCACTTCACTCGCATACCAGCTTGTAAGTGAAGAACCTCTTGTTTAGCCAAATGATCGATGTCAAGTACCATTTCTCTTAGTCAACAGGGTTTGTGTAATTCTATCACTTCAAAGCACTTATTGAACCCATGTTCTTCTCTGTCTAGCACAAGGACCCCAGAAACAAGGGGACTCCAACACTTTTGAGTTCTGATCCAAATCACACACTATTCTGATCCGAGTCCAAATTCTGGAGTTCCCTCTGTAATAGTGTTATAGTGTGAATGTTGCCTGTCGCTTTTACCAAACCGTAATTCTCCAAGAACACTCAAAGTTCAAAGCAAATTTATTATCAAAGTATGCACATGTCACCATATACTGTCCCAAGACTCATTTTCCTGCAATCATTCACAGTAGAACGAAGAAATCAATGAAAAACTACATGTCTGACAAACAACCAACGTACAAAAGACACATTGTTTCAAATACAAAAATAATAATAAATAAGTAAATAATACTGAGAACATGAGTTGTAGAGTCCTTGAAAGTGAATCTGCAGGTTGTAGAATCAGTTCAACGTTGAGATGAGTGCAGTTATCCACGCGAGTTCAGGAGCCAACTGCTTGAAGGGTACTATCTGTTCCTGAACCTGTTAGTGTGGGACCCAAGGATTCCATATCTCCTTCCCAATGGCAGCAGCAAGAGGAGAGTACTGCCTCGGTGCTGGGGGGGGGGGGGGGCGGGGGTCGTTGATGATGGTCCTTGTTTTCTCGTGGCGGTGCTCCTTGTAAGTGTTCTTAATGGTGGGGAGGGTTTTTCCTGTGATGGACAAGGCAGCAACCACTACATATTTACAGGCTTTTCCATTCTTGGGCATTGGTGTTTGCACATCAGTCATGACACATGCAATACTACATTTTAAAGACAGCCGGGTATGAGCAATAACTGCTGATTCTGCTGTGATTAAAGAAATGGTAAAGTGTTGCCTTTTATAAACATTCTATGTGCATGCTGCACTCTCTATATCCAGTTGTGTGTTAATACTGTACTGTAACTCTGAGCAGGAGTCACATGGTGTGTTTGCTTTGCAACAACATAACTTTATGTGGAACATTCATTTCAAACCGACAGCTGAAAGACTCAGTCTATACATAGCTTAAGTCTGATACCCACTCCTGAACCAACACATTGAATCTCAAAACATTCATGAAGATATTATAAATTGACAATGAGAAAGATGAAGTTTTTCTTTGGAATTCTCATGCAAGCTTTGGGTATGTTGCATAAAACCATTAGATATTTCCTGCTGCTTTTAAGACTAATCAAATGGAATCTCATTTGACTAAGACAGCTTCATGTAGCAACAAATCTGCATAGCACATCAAACCACAGAGCCAAGGAATGGCAGTGATGAGTTATCACTGAAAAAGGCACGCACCAAGTTTAGCCATATCAATTTTAAATGAAAACATGAATGTTCAGAATGGCCATATTGGGAGCTGTAGTGTTGATGGCTGTGGTAAACCATATATATATATATATGTTGTAACTGGGTTAACTGTCTGGACACGCCCCTCTGCTGACTGCCCCTGTGGCTCCTCCCACAGAGTCCTGTATAAAGGTGTTCGCCTTGCCCCTCCCCCTCAGTCCAGGGCAGACACTCACCGTGGAGGTCGTGGAGGTCGTATTGTACAGCGAATAAAGGCCTTTCAGTATTTTACCAAACCTCAGTCTTTTGGAGTTATTGAAGGTGCTTCAATTTTATTCGCTGTACATTTTAAAACATGGAACAGGCACTGAGACCAGACAAGTTAGACCTCGATCCGCAAACACCTGAAGCTGAAAACGCTTTTGAACTCTGGCTGGCCTGCTTCGAAGCGTATCTAGAGGAGATTAAAGTGACCGACCCCGTAGCAAAGCGCAGAGTTCTACTCTCCAGGTTCAGTCCATGGGTCTATTCGCTGATTAGAGACCAGCCGAGCTACGACGGCACGATGAGCGCACTCACAGGACAATACCTGCGGCCAATAAACAGCGTATATGCTCAGCACCACTTAGCGACACGGCAACAGTGGCCCGGGGAATCGAGTGCTGAGTTTGTCCGGGCCCTACAGACGCTCGTGCGAGCCTGCAATTGCCAGGAGCTGACGGCACGCAGCATGCAGAGCTCCTAGTGAGATACGCCTTCGTCACGGGGACCAGGTCAGTGTACGTGCGCCAGCGGCTGCTGTAAAAAGCCGATCTTACCATAAGTTCGGCGATCGAGCTGGCTGATACGTTGGAGGCTGCTCTGGACAACTCTGAGGCTCTCCAGGCACGCGATCCCCCGATGACCTCGTAGGTGCCGCAGACCCTGCAACCCGCCGGCGAATCGATCTCGGCTGCTGCCAGTCGTGAGTCCGCGAAGTGCTACTTCTGCTGACTGGAGAAGCACCCCCGGAAATGCTGCCCGGCCCGACAAGCTACCTGCCCCAGCTGCTGAAAGAAGGGCCACTTCGCCAAGGTCTGTAAGTCAAAACCGCGAGCGGGATTGAGCATCGCCGCCTGCGAGACATGGGGGCGGCCATCTTGGTCGGCGCCACCTCCCACCACCTACGACCAACGGGTGCTCACGGGGCACCCCACCACGCCGGGCCAAGACAGCGACCCCACCCTGGCTTCCGTGACCCTCGACCAAAGCGCTCCCCACCAGCTCGCAAGGTCAATGATGGACATCCTGGTGGAGGGGCACAGGACAAGCTGCCTGTTTGACACAGGCAGCACGGAGAGTTTTATCCACCCGGACACGGTGCAGCATTGTGGACTCATGATACGGCCGGTAAGTCGGAGGGTCACCATGGCCTCCACGTCGCATACAACAGACATCCGGTGGGGTTGTGTAGTGACACTAGTGGTGCAGGGCACAGAATATCGAGACTTTACATTACTGGTCATGCCTCAACTGTGTGCCCCTGTGCTATTGGGGCTGGACTTCCAGAGCCACCTGAAGAGCGTGACAATGAAGTATGATGGGCCCCTCCCACCAATTACTGTCATAAATCCCCAGTTTTGTAGAGATATAGAAACATAGAAAATAGGTGCAGGAGTAGGCCATTCGGCCCTTCGAGCCTGCACCGCCATTTATTATGATCATGGCTGATCATCCAACGCAGAACACCGCCCCAGCCTTCCCTCCATACCCCCTGACCCCCGTAGCCACAAGGGCCATATCTAACTCCCTCTTAAATATAGCCAATGAACTGGCCTCAACTGTTTCCTGTGGCAGAGAATTCCACAGATTCACCACTCTCTGTGTGAAGAAGTTTTTCCTAATCTCAGTCCTAAAAGGCTTCCCCTCTATCCTCAAACTGTGACCCCTCGTTCTGGACTTCCCCAACATCGGGAACAATCTTCCTGCATCTAGCCTGTCCAATCCCTTTAGGATCTTATACGTTTCAATCAGATCCCCCCTCAATCTTCTAAATTCCAATGAGTACAAGCCCAGTTCATCCATTCTTTCTTCATATGAAAGTCCTGCCATCCCAGGAATCAATCTGGTGAACCTTCTCTGTACTCCCTCTATGGCAAGGATGTCTTTCCTCAGATTAGGGGACCAAAACTGCACACAATACTCCAGGTGCGGTCTCACCAAGGCCTTGTACAACTGCAGTAGTACCTCCCTGCTCCTGTACTCAAATCCTCTCGCTATAAATGCCAGCATACCATTCGCCTTTTTCACCGCCTGCTGTACCTGCATGCCCACTTTCAATGACTGGTGTATAATGACACCCAGGTCACGTTGCACCTCCCCTTTTCCTAATCGGCCACCATTCAGATAATAATCTGTTTTCCTATTTTTGCCACCAAAGTGGATAACTTCACATTTATCCACATTAAATTGCATCTGCCATGAATTTGCCCACTCACCCAACCTATCCAAGTCACCCTGCATCCTCTTAGCATCCTCCTCACAGCTAACACTGCCACCCAGCTTCGTGTCATTCGCAAACTTGGAGATGCTGCATTTAATTCCCTCATCCAAGTCATTAATATATATTGTAAACAACTGGGGTCCCAGCACTGAGCCTTGCGGTACCCCACTAGTCACCGCCTGCCATTCTGAAAAGGCCCCGTTTATTCCCACTCTTTGCTTCCTGTCTGCTAACCAACTCTCCACCCACACCAATACCTTACCCCCAATACCGTGTGCTTTAAGTTTGCACACTAATCTCCTGTGTGGGACCTTGTCAAAAGCCTTCTGAAGATCCAAATATACCACATCCACTGGTTCTCCCCTATCCACTCTACTAGTTACATCCTCAAAAAATTCTATGAGATTCGTCAGACATGATTTTCCTTTCACAAATCCATGCTGACTTTGTCCGATCATTTCACCACTTTCCAAATGCGCTGTTATCACATCCTTGATAACTGACTCCAGCAGTTTCCCCACCACCGACGTTAGTCTAACCGGTCTATAATTCCCCGGTTTCTCTCTCCCTCCTTTTTTAAAAAGTGGAGTTACATTAGCCACCCTCCAATCCTCAGGAACTAGTCCAGAATCTAACGAGTTTTGAAAAATTATCACTAATGCATCCACTATTTCTTGGGCTACTTCCTTAAGCACCCTGGGATGCAGACCATCTGGCCCTGGGGATTTATCTGCCTTCAATCCCTTCAATTTACCTAACACCACTTCCCTACTAACATGTATTTCGCTCAGTTCCTCCATCTCACTGGACCCTCTGTCCCCTACTATTTCTGGAAGATTATTTATGTCCTCCTTAGTGAAGACAGAACCAAAGTAATTATTCAATTGGTCTGCCATGTCCTTGCTCCCCATAATCAACTCACCTGTTTCTGCCTGCAGGGGACCTACATTTGTCTTTACCAGTCTTTTCCTTTTTACATATCTATAAAAGCTTTTACAGTCCATTTTTATGTTGCCTGCCAGTTTTCTCTCATAATCTTTTTTCCCCTTCCTAATTAAGCCCTTTGTCCTCCTCTGCTGAACTCTGAATTTCTCCCAGTCCTCAGGTGAGCCACTTTCTCTGGCTAATTTGTATGCTGCTTCTTTGGAATTGATACTATCCCTAATTTCTCTTGTCAGCCACGGGTGCACTACCTTCCTTGATTTATTCTTTTGCCAAACTGGGATGAACATTTGTTGCAGTTCATCCATGCAACCTTTAAATGCTTGCCATTGCATATCCACCGTCAATCCTTTAAGTGTCATTTGCCAGTCTATCTTAGCTAATTCACGTCTCATACCTTCAAAGTTACCCCTCTTTAAGTTCACAACCTTTGTTTCTGAATTAACTATGTCACTCTCCATCTTAATGAAGAATTCCACCATATTATGGTCACTCTTACCCAAGGGGCCTCTCACGACAAGATTGCTAATTAACCCTTCCTCATTGCTCAAAGCCCAGTCCAGAATAGCCTGCTCTCTAGTCGGTTCCTCGACATGTTGGTTCAAAAAACCATCCCGCATACATTCCAAGAAATCCTCTTCCTCAGCACCTTTACCAATTTGGTTCACCCAATCTACATGTAGATTGAAGTCACCCATTATAACTGCTGTTCCTTTATTGCACACATTTCTAATTTCCTGTTTAATACCATCTCCGACCTCACTACTACTGTTAGGTGGCCTGTACACAACTCCCACCAGCGTCTTCTGCCCCTTAGTGTTACGCAGCTCTACCCATATCGATTCCACATCTTCCCGGCTTATGTCCTTCCTTTCTATTGCATTAATCTCTTCTTTAACCAGCAACGCCACCCCACCTCCCCTTCCTTCATGTCTATCCCTCCTGAATATTGAATATCCCTGAACGTTGAGCTCCCATCCCTGGTCACCCTGGAGCCATGTCTCTGTGATCCCAACTATATCATAATCATTAATAACAATCTGCACTTTCAATTCATCCACCTTATTACGAATGCTCCTTGCATTGACACACAAAGCCTTCAGGCGCTCTTTTACAACTCTCTTAGCCCTTATACAATTATGCTGAAAAGTGGCCCTTTTTAATGCTTGCCCTGGATTTGTCGGCCTGCCACTTTTACTTTTCTCCATAGTACTTTTTGTTTCTACCCTCACTTTACACCCCTCTGCCTCTCTGCACTGGTTCCCATCCCCCTGTAGTGAACTAACCTCCTCACGCCTAGCCTCTTTAATTTGATTCCCACCCCCCAACCATTCTAGTTTAAAGTCACCTCAGTAGCCCCCGCTGATCTCCCTGCCAAGATATTGGTCCCCCTAGGATTCAAGTGCAACCCGTCCTTTTTGTACAGGTCACGCCTGCGCCAAAAGAGGTCCCAATGATCCAAAAACTTGAATCCCTGCCCCCTGCTCCAATCCCTCAGCCACGCATTTATCCTCCACCTCATCGCATTCCTACTCTCACTGTCGCGTGGCACAGGCAGTAATCCCGAGATTACTACCTTTGCGGTCCTTTTTCTCAACTCCCTTCCAAGCTCCCTATATTCTCCTTTCAGGACCTCATCCCTTTTCCTACCTATGTCATTGGTACCTATATGTACCACGACCTCTGGCTCCTCACCCTCCCACTTCAGGATATCTTGGACACGATCAGAAATATCCCGGACCCTGGCACCAGGGAGGCAAACTACCATCCGGGTCTCTGGACTGCGTCCACAGAATCGCCTATCTGACCCCCTATCGAGTCCCCTATCACAACTGCCCTCCTCTTCCTTGTCACGTACCCCACTACTGACCACACACACACACCGACCCGCACATCCCACCCAACACAATGCCAAATCCCGCACTACCGACGCCACTTGCAGCCTCTCCACCCTCAGGATCCCTCCCCCACCGCTGTTCGCCAACCTGACCCCCGACTGTAAACCTGTGGCAACTAAAAGCAGGAGGTACAGCGCGGGGGACAGAGCTTTCATTAAGTCTGAGGTGCAGCGGCTGCTCAGGGAGGGGGTCATTGAGGTGAGCACAAGTCCTTGGAGGGCGCAGGTGGTCGTTGTTCGGAACGGGGAGAATAGGATGGTCGTGGACTATAGCCAGACCATCAATAGGTTCACACAGCTTGACGCGTACCCTCTACCCCGCATCGCGGATATGGTCAATCAGATAGCACAGTACAAGGTGTACTCGACCATAGACCTAAAATCCGCTTACCATCAGCTCCCCATCCGCCGGGAGGACTGCCCTTACACCGCCTTCGAGGCGGACAGCAGGCTTTATCAATTCCTGCGCATCCCCTTCGGTGTCACAAATGGTGTATCTGTCTTCCAGAGGGCAACGGACCGGATGGTGGACTAGTGCCAACTGAAGGCCACGTTCCCATATCTGGATAACATCACCATCTGCGGTCACGACCGGCAGGATCACGACAACAACCTCCAAAAATTTCTCCAAGCGGCCAAAGCTTTCAACCTCACCTATAACAAGGACAAGTGTGTATTCGGGACCACCCGACTTGCTATCCTTGGGTGTGTCGTGGAGAATGGAGTCATTGGCCCTGACCCCGACCGTATGCATCCCCTGTTGGAACTCCCTCTTCCCAATACCCTCAGAGCCCTCGAAAGGTGCCTGGGCTTCTTTTCATATTATGCCCAATGGGTCTCTAACTATGCAGACAAGACCCACCCCCTGGTCAAGTCCACCACATTCCCCCTCTCGGCCGAGGCCCACGCGGCCTTCAACCGCATAAAAGGGGACATTGCCAAAGCAGCAATGCATGCAGTGGATGAGGCCATTCCCTTCCAAGTAGAGAGTGACGCCTCTGACTTTGCGCTGGCTGCTACCCTCAACCAGGTGGGAAGACCAGTGGTGTTCTTCTCCCGTACCCTTCAAGGCCCTGGAATTCGGCACTCTGCGGTAGAGAAAGAGGCCCAGTCCATAGTGGAAGCTATTAGGAGGCACTATCTTGCTGGCAAAAGGTTCACCCTGCTAACTGACCAGCGCTCAGTTGCATTCATGTTTAATAATCAGCAGTGGAGCAAAATCAAAAATGATAAAATTCTGAGGTGGAGAATCGAACTCTCCACCTACAACTATGACATCATATACAGGCCTGGGAAGCTCAACGAGCCCTCCAATGCCCTATCCCGGGGACATGCGTCAGCGCGCAGATCGACCAGCTATACGCCCTACATGTAGACCCTTGCCACCCGGGGGTCACCTGGCTTTTCCACTTTGTGAAAGCCCGGAACCTGCCCTACTCCCTTGAGGAGATCAGGACGATGACCAGGGACTGCCAAGTCTGTGCAGAGTGCAAACCACACTTCTACCGACCCGAAAAGGCACAACTCATCAAGGCCACCCGCCCTTTTGAGCGACTGAGTGTTGATTTTAAGGGCCCCCTTCCCTCCACCGACTGCAATGTGTACTTTCTTAACGTTATCGACGAGTACTCGCGGTTCCCCTTCGCCATCCCCTGCCCCGACACACTATCACTTCAGTTATAAAAGCCCTGCGCAAGCTCTTCACTCTGTTCAGATATCCATGCTATATCCACAGTGACAGAGGGTCCTCGTTTATGAGTGACGAGCTGCGCCAATATCTACTGGCTAGGGGAATTGCAACTAGTAGGACCACGAGCTATAATCCCCAGGGGAATGGGCAGGTAGAGAAGGAGAATGGCACAGTGTGGAAAGCCACACTCTTAGCCCTCAGGTCAAAGGGACTGCCGGTCTCCCGCTGGCAGGAGGTTCTTCCCGAGGCACTCCACTCCATCCGCTCCCTGTTATGCACAGCCACCAATGCCACCCCTCATGAGCGGCTCTTTTCTTTTCCCAGAAAGTCGACCACTGGGACCACCCTACCAACTTGGCTGACATTCCCGGGGCCAGTGCTGCTCCAGAAACATGCGAGGAGCAATAAATACTCCCCGATGGTCGAGAAGGTTCACTTACTTCATGCGAACCCTCAGTATGCCTACATGGTTTTACCTGATGGGTGGGAGGACACGGTCTCCATCCGCAACCTGGCACCCGCAGGAACTCCGGGCCCCTACCCTGAACACTCCGTGGTGACTATTGACCCCGTACCCACCGATCTATGTACCCACGAGACACCGCACCTCCAAACCCTACCCAGACACCACACAACACTCCCATACCGGGCGCGACGCACACGCACAAGGGATTAACAACGCCTAACATGCTGGCACCTCAAGTCAGGCCGGAGCCAGCACAACTGCTATCACCGACGCAATCACCACTGGTGCTACGTAGATCACAGCGACGGACTCGACCGCCTGATAGACTTAACCTGTAAATATACTTGTTGTAAATATTGTTAGTCACTTCACCCCGCAGGACTCTTTTTTAAAAAAGGAGGGGTGAATGTGGTAAACTATATATATGTGTTGTAACTGGGTTAACTGTCTGGACACGCCCCTCTGCCTCCTCCCACAGAATCCTGTATAAAGGTGTTCACCTTGCCCCTCCCCCTCAGTTCGGGGGCGGGCACTTACCGTGGAGGTCGTATTGTACAGCGAATAAAAGCCTTTCAGTATTTTATCGAACCTCAGTCTTTTGGAGTTATTGAAGGTGCTTCAATGGCTAAGCTCAAATTTTTTTCAGCTCAAATACAGAAATGAATAGAATTATTCTTTACAGATGTCCAGTTGTAGAATTCTTCAAAACAATATGAAATACAAGAATAAAAATACCATATTTCTGACAAGAACTGCACCAGAAGCATGAAACACTGACAAATCGCAATCTCTCTTCAGATGCAAAGCCAGGAATGCCATTTTGAGATATTGTGCAAACAAAATTATAAAATCACTTTAACACAAAGCCATGGCAGCTACATGTTTGAGACAAGGATTCAGAAGCAGGATGAAATAATATTTCATTTTATATGTTGTTACAGGTTTTGATTTTGAGTGTTGTTCCAAGATTTGATGATGTATGTTGCTACAAATTTCCAGCATTTGCAGTATCTCTTGTGAAACAAATAGTCTGCGCAATGTTTCATTAAAGAACTAATACTTGCCTCCCTTTCACAATATCCCTCTCAGGACAGGCTTGTCATAGATGAACAAGTTTAGTTGTCCATGCAAAATCTGACATGCAAATTACAAATTACAAAGAGTTCATCTTCAAAATTCAGACTAATCCCACCCTCTAGCACTTTCCAAAATCAGGTTGATAGTCTTATAGGTCATATCTCCTCAAGTAAGAATCCAAGTTTTTAAAAAAATGTGTTAGGTGTTTTGCCTATCATCATCATCATCACTGTCATCCTACCTACTTCCCTTATAATAGTTACTTTAAATCATTGGCCCTCGATTTGTCATCTGCCCCTTAAAAAAAATGCCTTTCTCTTTATTCTATTTGGGTTCTTCATGATTTTATTATCTCATTTTTCTTTAAATCATCTCATTCTTCTCTGTTCCATAGAAAGTCTCTCCAATCTCTTGTCATTACTAAAATTTTCCTTTTTTGGTACATCTCCTCTGCAATTTCTCAGTATAACCACATCTTGCAATGTGGTAACCGGAACTACGAACAAAGCTGAATCTGTAGGCTGACTAGCTCTACATGGTCAAAGAAAGATACAAAATGGAAACAATCTTCTGTCCACCAAATCGGACCCAACCATTAACCACAAATTTACATTTGTGCTTATTCTTCTCACATTTTCAACACTCTCTCCAGATTCTACTACTGGTGCACATACTAGGAGCAATCCTCAGGGGCCAATTAACCTACTGACACAAGCGCATATTTGGGACATGGAGGGAACTGCAGAAAATCCTCACCATCACAGAGGTAATGCCCAAAATCAACGCAGACAGCACCTGAGTTCAGAACCGAACCCGTGTATCTGGCACTGAGAGACAGCTCCTCGGCTACCAGCGCCAATGTGCAGTCCAACCTAATTTCCCTTCTTTTTTTATTTCATAAGATATAGGAGCATAATTAAGCAATTTGGCCCATAGAGTCTGCTCCGCAATTCAATCATGGTTGATTCATTATCCCTCTCAACCCCATTGTCCTGCCTTCTTCTCATAACCTCTGCTAATAAAGGAAACCACTCCACAGGATTTATTAGCCACCTTTTCATTCCGTCCTAATACCTTTAAGGATCTGTGAATGCAGGCTCCAAGATTTCTCTGTTGCTCCATAGCTCTCAGTATCTTTCCACTTATTGTGTACAGGATTTCCCTACCCCTACAATTTCCTCACTTGCTTCTTTTACTAGTCTGGGCAAAATTTAATCCGAGCCTAGCAATTTATTTACTGTCTAAGATGTTAAGCCTATTAATATTTCCTTTCATACTGTGTTTATCACACTATCTATTTACGCTCTTCTTCCCAAGAACACAAGCAAATAGGAGCAGGAGTAGGCTGCCAGGCCCCCCCAACACTGCTCTGCCATTCAGTATGATCATACCTGATCAACGTGGCCTCAACTCTTCTATGCCAGTTCCCCATAACCCTCAATTCTTTGATCTTTCAAATAATAACCTATCTCCACCTTAAGTAGATGCAGATTGTGTATCCTCTAGGCAGAGAAGTCCAATAATTCAGTACCTTCTGTGAGAAATCTCTACACATCTCAATTTTAAGTGAAAGGTCCCTTATTTTGTAGCTATGTTCCCTTGTTTGTGATTCTCTCATGAATGAAAACATCTCAGTATCTACCCTGTCAAGTTCCCTATGAGTTTATATGTTTGAATATTATTCCTTAACTGTAACATTGGCATTGTACTCATAGCTAATAGTTTGCAGCTGTCTTATCAGAAGAATATTAACCATATTCTCCAGCTAGCTCTATTTGGCTATCTTTATGGTCCATTGCCCTACTCTTTCCTTAGTTATGATTTTGCTCTTCATATATACCTAGCTGTTATTTTTGCATTTATTTGAATTGACTTATTGCTATCACATGTACCAAGATGGCGCTACCGAAGACGTGCAACAGCTTACTACTAGTTCTTACTGGAACAGTTAAAAAAAACGTGGTTTTGCATGCTATTATTTCAATACATCAGTGCATTCAGGTAGCATAAGGGAAAACAATAACAGAATGCAGAATAAAGTATTACAGTTACAGAGAAAGTTCAGTGCAGGAATACAATAAGGTACAAGTCAAGTAACTTTATATTGTCATTTCGACCATAACTGCTGGTACAGTACACAGTAAAAACAAAACAATGTTTATCAGGACCATGGTGCTACATGAAACAATACAAAAACTACACTGAACTATGTAAAACAACACAAAAACTACACTAGACTACAGACCTACAGACATAAAGTGCACAAAACAGTGCAGGCATTACAGTAAATAACAAACAAGACAATAGGCACAGTAGAGGGCAGTAAGTTGGTGTCAGTCCAGGCTCTGGGTATTGAGGAGTCTGGTGGCTTGGGGAAAGAAACTGTTACATAGTCTGGTCGTGAGAGCCCAAATGCTTCAGTGCCTTTTGCCAGATGCAGGAGGGAGTAGAGTTTGTATGAGGAGTGCATGGGGTCCTTCATAATGCTGTTTGCTTTATGGATGCAAATGTCTGCAAATGGTGTAAATGTCTGTAATAGTGGGAAGAGAGACCCCAATGATCTTCTCAGCTGACCTCACTATCCGCTGCAGGGTCTTGCGATCCGAGATGGTGCAATTTCTGAAAAAGGCACTGATGCAGCAGGTCAGGATGCTCTCAATACAACATACCATAGAACATACCAATACAAGACCATAGCTTGGGAGATCAAGAGTAATTTTTATATATGTTTTGCAGTGTACTGCTGCCACAGAAACAACAAATTTCATGACATATGCCACTATTAATAAATCTGATTCTGATTTTATTGTTTAAGAGGTCTGTTCAATAATCTTATCACAGCAGTGTAGAAGCTGTCCTTAAGCCTTGTGGCACATGCTTTAAGGCTTTTATATCTTCTACCTGATGGGAGTGGGGAGAAGGCAATGCCCAGGGTGGATGGGGTCTTTCAATATATGCTTTACCGAGACAAAGAGAAGTGTAGATAAACTCAATGGAGGGTGGTTGCTTTCCATGGTGTGCTGAGCTATGTCAACAAAACTCTGCAGTTTATAGTTTACTTGCTAGTATTGTTTGTTTTTTTTCCCCCTTTTACCTTTCAAACTCTCTTTTAATTTCACTATTAAGCTTTCTGTACTTTTCTGTGCTTTATGTAGTATTAAGCTTCTGGTTGAAAAAACACTTTTCATTTTTTCACGATCCCTCATCCTTCGGGGGTTCTAGATTTAGCAATTGCACCCAACTTCTTTGTGATGATACATTTATCTTAAGTGTTTAAATCTCTTTCTTTATTGTCTCTTACCACTCTGACATAGCCTCTATTAGCTATTTACAGTTTATTCTAGCTAAAAAATCATCACTGCCTAGTAAAATTAGCCTTAAATTCAAAAGCTTTAATCTTATTTTATATTTGTCTTTTTCCATTACTGTCCTAAAACTGAATTATGTTCAGCACACTATCCACTCATTCAAAAATCCTGATAATTCAACCTCTGACTCATCATAACTTTACTTACCAAGGATCCTTTAACACACAAAAGCTCTATTTCCTGTTCTCCCTTTAAACCTATCAAAATCCAATTTCCCATACTCTCTTCAAACTTCACAGGCTCATTGTAAAATTTCTTATACTACCGTGTAGCAGTTAAAATAGTGTATTAAAGGTGTGACACGGCACATAATGATGATGATCATTAAAGGTATGTTGGAATAACACCCAAAAGTCTGGAAAATCTGCTAAAATCCTGATTAAGGCTTTTACTGTGCAACTTGTTGCACATAGAATTGTTAAGTTGATGGAAGTGGCATTCAAGAATCCTAGAGAATTTCATCCTCCACAATTAACTAGTGTAGCTACAATCCGTGGTCAAAATGGCACTGCAAAGTTTAAGGCTACAAAACTGAGTCTAAGGTTCACTGGTGAAATCAGTTGCATCAGATGCTATCACTGCTGTTACGTACTCCTAGGGGTCATTTTTTTTTTATGGACTATACCTTTAAAAAGGAGAGAGAGAGAGTTGTACAACACAAACACCTTGTTACTAAGAGAGAGAGAGGCGAATACTGCTTTGAGATGATGTTATGGTTTCTCTGCAGCGTGTTAACTTTTTACAAGGACAGTTAGAGACACAGAGAAACACATGCTTGGAGTCAAGATAGATTCGATCAATGAAAGACACCAGTGAGTGAGGTCCTGGTTTAAACTTTCAATAGCCCGAAAAGGGGTGAGTTGAGATCGATCCTGAGTATTGATAAATGACTCTTACAAGTTTCCTGCATCTGGAACGAGTTTGCAGGGAGAGAGAAGGAAGGAGCTACTTGATGAACAGCTGGTGTTCAGCATGGTGAGATTAATGGAAGGTCAGCTGATAGATTGACAGACACATGGTTTTGGACACTGGATGAGCTTTGTTGTGCCCGCAGAAAGGTGGGTTTTTGGAGGATCGGTAAGGAGAATCGATCAGTGGCTCTCGCAGTGTGGAGAAGGTGTGACTGGTGGGGAGTTATTCATGAATCCAACCCTCACCTGGGTTGATAATTCCACCACAGAAGAACGGTCCCCCTTTGTTGTAACACACATCAAAGTTGCTGGTGAACGCAGCAGGCCAGGCAGCATCTCTAGGAAGAGGTACTGTCGACGTTTCAGGCTGAGACCCTTCGTCAGGACTAACTGAAAGAAGAGTGAGTAAGAGATTTGAAAGTGGGACGGGGAGGGGGAGATCCAAAATGATAGAAGAAGACAGGAGGGGGAGGGATGGAGCCAAGAGCTGCACAGGTGATTGGCAAAGGGGATACGAGAGGATCATGGGACAGGAGGCCCAGGAAGAAAGACAAGGGGGGGGGACCCGGAGGATGGGCAAGAGGTATATTCAGAGGGACAGAGGGAGAAAAAGGAGAGCGAGAGAAAGAACGTGTGTATAAAAATAAATAACAGATGGGGTACGAGGGGGAAGTGGGGCATTAGCGGAAGTTAGATAAGTCGATGTTCATGCCATCAGGTTGGAGGCTACCTAGACGGAATATAAGGTGTTGTTCCTCCAATCTGAGTGTGGCTTCATCTTTACAGTAGAGGAGGCCGTGGATAGACATGTCAGAATGGGAATGGGATGTGGAATTAAAATATGTGGCCACTGGGAGATCCTGTTTTCTCTGGCGGACAGAGCATAGGTGTTCAGCAAAGCGGTCTCCCAGTCTGCGTCGGGTCTCGTCAATATATAGAAGGCCACATCAGGAGCACCAGACGCAGTATATCACCCCAGCCGACTCACAGGTGAAGTGACGCCTCACCTGGAAGGACTGTTTGGGGCCCTGAATAGTAGTAAGGGAGGAAGTGTAAGGGCATGTGTAGCACTTGTTCCGCTTACAAGGATAAGTGCCAGGAGGGAGATCAGTGGGGAGGGATGGGGGGAACTAATGGACAAGGGAGTCGCGTAGGGAGCAATCCCTGCGGAAAGCAGAGAGGGGCGGGGAGGGAAAGATGTGCTTAGCGGTGGGATCCCGCTGGAGGTGGCAGAAGTTACGGAGAATAATATGTTGGACCCAGAGGCTGGTGGGGTGGTAGGTGAGGACTAGGGGAACCCTATTCCTAGTGGGGTGGCGGGAGGATAGAGTGAGAGCAGATGTACGTGAAATGGGGGAGATGCATTTGAGAGCAGAGTTGATAGTGGAGGAAGGGAAGCCCCTTTCTTTAAAAAAGGAGGACATCTCCCTCGTCCTAGAATGAAAAGCCTCATCCTGAGAGCAGATGCGGCGGAGACGGAGGAATTGCGAGAAGGGGATGGCGTTTTTGCAACAGACAGGGTGAGAAGAGGAATAGTCCAGATATCTGTGAGAGTCAGTAGGCTTATAGTAGACATCAGTGGATAAGCTGTCTCCAGAGACAGAGACAGAAAGATCTAGAAAGGGGAGGGAGGTGTTGGAAATGGACCAGGTAAACTTGAGGGCAGGGTGAAAGTTGGAGGCAAAGTTAATAAAGTCAACGAGCTCAGCATGCGTGCAGGAAGCAGCGCCAATGCAGTCGTCGATGTAGCAAAGAAAAAGTGGGGGACAGATACCATCGACTTCTCTAACTTCCGCTAATGCCCCACCTTCCCCTCGTACCCCATCTGTTATTTATTTTTATACACACATTCTTTTTCTCACTCTCCTTTTTCTCCCTCTGTCCCTCTGACTATACCCCTTGCCCATCCTCTGGTTCCCCCCACCTTGTCTTTCTTCCCGGACCTCCTGTCCCATGATCCTCTCGTATCCCCTTTGCCAATCACCTGTCCAGCTCTTGGCTCCATCCCTCCCCCCCCCCCCCGTCTTCTCCTATCATTTTGGATCTTCCCCTCCCCCTCCCACTTTCAAATCTCTTACTAACTCTTCCTTCAGTTAGTCCTGACGAAGGGTCTCAGCCTGAAACGTCGACTGTACCTCTTCCTAGAGATGCTGCCTGGCCTGCTGCATTCACCAGCAACTTTGATGTGTGTTGCTTGAATGTCCAGCATCTGCAGAATTCCTGTTGTTTCCCCTTTTGTTGTGGTCACATTTGGTGACTTTAATGGAAGAGAAGAGAGGAGAGAAGGTTTGAAACAGAAGAAACCTAGTGACAAAGAGGTCACTGTTTGGACTCTCTCTATAAGTAGCCTGTAAGGGTGAGTTTGATTTCATTCCAATACGAAAGTGTGGTTGTCACATCGTTAATCCACAGGAGTGGGTACTCTGGGGAGGGGAGTACCTTGTGAGTACCACTTGTGTGTTACCCTTGTTTGGGTGTGGTTGTTCACTGAAGAAAGACACCCCTGCGGCAAATCACTGTTGGAGTTATTTCGTATGTTGTGGAACTGGATAAGTGGCTATCACGGTTGTGTGTTCGGGGTAACCTTGTGTGGAAACTACCTGTGTGTGATTATCCTTGCCTGGGTTGGTAATTTTACCACTTGAAGCGGGTCCCCTTAGCGATAGACTACTGTTGGTGATAATCCCTACGTGGATTCTGTTGGAGTATCCTGTGGCCACCACCTTGGGATGACCTGTAGCTGAATTCGGGTGTGGTACCACTTGTGTTGGAAGGATATTCGTTGAAGATCACTGTCAGTGATACTTCATGTGTGGAGTAGAACAACTTCGGAGATAAAACCTACCACTATTGTTATTCTGTATTGCTGTCATGGAATCTGTGGAATATCGACATAATTGCCTTCTCACAACATTTGCCTTTGAATTACAAACATCTCGCATTAATTAACCTGAAGAATTAGCTATCTCTCTCTCTCCATCACAATTCAACTCAATACCATGAACTGAACTGAACTTTATTCATCATCGTAAGACTGTATCTATTTACCTCTAGACTTGAAGCTTGATTTTCATATATTTCCACTATATATATATGTATATATAGTCATTGCTAACCTGTTTGATATATCTGCATTTATATTACTGTACTGCGTAGTTACTATAAATACCATCAGTTAATAGCAATACTGGAAGCCAAAGTGTTTTCCATTTCTGCTGGTTCTTTAACCCGTCACGGGGTACGGGACACTGCAATGAGCATAGCATCACTTATCTCAGCCTTGATCGAAACATGGATTAAAAAAGATGAATTCCAAAGGCAAGGGGAAAGTGACTGTCCTTGATATCAAGACTCATTGGCCTTCTGTGGCATCAACCAGCTATGAATTCAAAAGATATGAAAGTGAAAGCACTGTCATGGCTGAAGTTGTACCCTGCAAAAAGAAAAATGATTGCAGCTGTCCCAGTCTTGGGAGCTTCTCTGAGCAGTGTCCTAGGCCGAAACACCCTCAGTTGCATCATTCCATTATACGACCAAAAATTAGATTATTTGGAGATAATTGCATAATATTGATTCCATTTCCAACTCTCTGCAAAGGAAGCTGTTCACAACTGTACACAGGTAAGTCTACACAAAATTAGGCATGGGCTGACAAGAGTTAAACAATATCCACATCACATATGTTCCAGACAATGACACGTAATCTTGACATTCAGCAGTTATCACCAGCATTCAAGTCCTGCAACTCCAATATCCTAAAGGTAATCACAAACTAGAAACTCATTTTGACCAGTCACACAAATACGTTGGGTACAAGAGCAAGTCAGAGGCAGCAAATGACTTATTTCCAACACCATAGCCTTTCTGTTATCCACAAGTGACATCAAAAGCTGACAGAATACTCTGATTTTTAGATGAGTGCAGCTCCAATAGCAATCAAATAGGAAGATCAGAGCACAGTGCCTGCTGTCATACTATGAACAAATTGCATTGCATTTATTCACCTATGCTATTTCTAAGGTCCCAGACTCAAAAACTCTCGCCACTGAGATGGAGCAAGGCGGCAGCACATGAAAAACCCACCATCTACACTGGTTCTCCTCATCGTGACCTAAAAGTATACCGTGCTCACTTCTTGGCACCGGAAACTTGGCAACACTTGTGGGCTGCCCCCACTACATCCTCGGAATATGTCAACTGTTGATGTAAATGTATGTTCCTTTGTTTCAATGTACACATGACAAATAAAGCTAATCTAATCAACTCATCAGAAATTTCTCAAGGGCAATTAATTAATGTCCGCAATGCCAAGACTACAAAATCAAAGAAAAATACAAAGGATATACTGTATTTCCTTTAGCTGAGGGATCAAAAATCAAGGGGCATAGATTTAAAATACCTGTTAGATAAAATTACTTTTTTTCCCATCCACAAGATGAGACCTGAATCTCAACTGCCTTTGGTGCCAACTCCCAACACATTTGAAAAATAATGAATTTGTACTTGAAGAACAATGACATGTCTATCAAAGGAAGTTATGGTATATTCACCCAATAATTATAAATAACTCCTCTTATAAAATGTATGTATAGGGGTGTGGTAGGTGTTATTAGGCAGGAAGAAAATACTCTCTCTGTTCTGAAGCTGTAATTAATGTAAACCAAGACTTCACAAAGACACAGAGTGGGCGCAGCAAAGAAGAACATTTTTGGCCTGATGAATTCATAATGGCTCTACACAAGAGTAATCCAATCTCACCTTCACTTCCCTTGGTCTTGCAGATTTGTCCTTTCGGATACTTGTCCTCTTATCTCACTTGCAAGGTCTTTAACACACAAGAGAAAGCAAGTCCTGATAAAATGATGTAGCCACAAATGGAGAATGCATCTAGTTGCAGCCCCACTGGATCTAAATAATTTTACAATTCAGAAGGGATCTACTGAAGTAATTCTAAGGAAGAGGATCTTTAGTTATACGGATAGATTTATTTATTAAAATACAAGAAAGCATTTATCTCTGTGGGTCTGTGTCAGCTTGTAGCATAGTAATCCCATTAGTCCCATTCCCCCTTTTAATTGGTCTGTATTTCCACAATTTATTGTTTCTCATTAAGGCATGTAGGATCCATGGAGACTTAGTACATTGGATTCAAAATTGGCTTAGCTACAGAAGACGAATGGTAGGGGTGGAGGGCTACTTTCTGACTGGAAGTCTGTGACCACTGGTCTTCCACAAGGGTCAGTGCTGGGATGAAAATATTGCTGATTAACATGCTTGCAGACGACACATAAATTGCTGAAGTTGTGGATATTGAAGAAGGTTCTAGTCCAGTGGGAGATGTGGGTAGAGAAATGGCAAATGGTGTTTAATCCAGCCGAGTGTGAGGTGCCACACTTCGGGAGATCAAACGTTAGGAGAAAGAATACAGTAAATGACAGGACCCTTAAGAGTATTGATGCACAAAGGGTTTGTGGGGTGCAAGTGTACAGCTCCCTATAAGTGGCAACACAAGTAGATTATGTAGTAAAAAGGGCATACAGCATACAGATTGTTGAGTATAGGTAAGGAAATCATATTGTGGTTGCAAAAACCTTTAGGTAAGCCTCATCTGGAGTATTATGTGGTGTTCTGGTCAGCAGAATAGAGGAAGAATGTGAAATTACAGAGTACAGTATTTAGATCAAGAGAAGTTGAGCTTATTTGGATTATTTTGATTGCTAAATAATCAAACAACAGGAATTCTGCAGATGCTGGAAATTTAAGCAACACACATCAAAGTTGCTGGTGAACGTAGCAGGCCAGGCAGCATCTCTAGGAAGAGGTGCAGTCGACGTTTCAGGCCGAGACCCTTCTTCAGGACTGTCAGCTAAATAATCATATTCTTTTCATTCAGAAAATGTCAAATAATTAGAAGAATACCATAAAGGTAGAACAGGGAGAATTTAAAGGATATTTTTCAGGCATGTTTTGTTTTTAGAGGTAGATACCTGGAATGTTCTGTCAGGGGAGCAGTGGCCGTGGACACAATAATAAATTTTAAAAGAGGTAGACATACACATGAATAGGCATGGGATGGAGGGATACACACATCATATGTAGGAAGATGGACATCATAGTCAAAACAGACACCATGGACCCAAGGCCCACCCTGTGAATACAATATTCTATGCCCATCATCTTTATTGTTTTTGTCACTTACCTACACTAGATGAAATTTACAGTGGCAAATTAACCTATTATCATGTCTATGTAGCTTGGGCAGAAAAGACAGCACACTAAGGAAACCCACACAACCACACTCCAATCTGGCAGCATGCATGGTTAGGATTGAACCTTGGTCCAAGGACCTGTGAAACAGTAGCACCAACAGCTGAACAACTGTTCCACAGGTAACTGAACCGTAACATTCAAAAGGGTTGCATCTGAAAAAAAATGGCTTGCTTGGACTATGGGCAGAGAAGGCCAATCAAAAATCCTCTTACATGAAGCCAGTAAGAACTCAGTGAACTGGGCCGTCACCTGTGCAGTAACCATTCTCTGAGTCTGATATCTACAATTACAGCCCAGAAACAGGCCCCTCAGACCAACTAATCCATACTCACCAAAATTCCCAACTAAGCTAGTTCCACTTGTCGGCATTGAACCCAAAACGGAGGGGGGGGGTCCCTCCATTAATACATTAATCCGTCAGAAGTCACATCCTCCTCACATCGAGTCTACCTGGTTTCCTTCAACTCTACCTGGCTGGTGGCAGAGTTGATAAGAGTTTTAAGATACTCTTAGATAAGCACATGGATGTAAGAAAATGATGGTTATGGGCTCGGTAGGTTAAATTGGACGTGGTGTAGGTTTACATATGTCAAGCGCAACATCATGGGCCCCCACACCGTGCTGTTCTGCATCCCTTGAAACCTTTCCTATCCAACTGTCTGCCATTTGTCATTCACCTGAAAACGTTAACTGTTTTTCCCCCACCACTGAAGCCGTCTAACAAACTGATTCTCGTTGGCATTCAAGTTTACTTCACACGATCTTTCTCCCACAGCCCTCGGCTCCACCGTCCCCCACCCTTCCATGCGTCAGCCACTCTCCCGGCGATGACATCACCCTTCCCTCAGCCCTACGCCCACACAGTGACGCGTCTGCTCAGGAATTCGTTTCCGGCGGGCACTGCCGCCGCTCGGCTGAACTCGGAAGCCGTCGGCAGTGCTCGGGGAGCAGTAGGGAGACGCAGGGGTGATCGCAAAAGTAAGGAGTAGTCGCGGGCGCAGCCGCGGCCCTAGAGAAATTGTGCGTCGGTGACAGGGTGGGGATAGCTTTGTTTTTCAAAAAAAAAGAAAGCAGAGATCGTAAATGAGCGGGCGAAGACATCCATTGTGTGCATATCAATCCACCGAGGAGTGTAGCCGGGGCTAGAAGTCATTTGAGTAGCTGGGAATCTGCTAACTCCGGTTGACCTGCACATTTAAGGTAAGTGGGCCGCTCATTCTCTCCTTGCACAAGGCACCGCCGACCGATCGGGGTCCGTCGGCGCTTTTCTCGGGGTACAAGTTGTCCATATGGTCATTATCAATATGATATCTCTCCCTCCTACCATAGAAAGGACGGAAATGTGACACATGTCCTATTTATGGGTGGGGGACGTACAGCCACTGAAATATACATCTTTTCGTATTTATATACACAAGTATGATGAAGGGTATAGTTCCAAGTCTTGTCGGGGCTGTTTTCTCCACACTGAGCGAGATTTTTTTGTGGACATTCTTGCGAGAATTTGAGCATTGTATGGTCAGGCCGGTTCGAGTTTTTACTCTTTTGTTTTCCCATCCACAACACCATTTTTTTTCTTGCTTAGTTGAAACTTCGAAGGTCCATGTGAAAGAGTTTTAATATGATCACTTGTTTCTATTATGTGAGGATGTCTTTATGTCTAACTTTAAGTATTCGCAGTAGTAGTTAAACACCCGACGAAAGCTATCTAGCTTTCCCTTTTAGTGGTCTTGAGTGTGCATTTTATTTGCTTTTGTTTTATAAAAATGACTGCTCTTTGACTCTTTAAGTATCTCAGCTTTAAATTCAAACAAAAGTAGTTCCACTTTGAAGGTTTTTTTTACAACTGTAAAAGATTAACCGTGGAACACCCTATTTTGCAGATGTATTTTTGTGATACAATAACTTTAAACAAAAAAAGAAATTGCCAAGCAAGGCTTTGTGCGAGCGATGACGTGACCTATTTTTATTTCGCAAATGGACAAATATGGAAAAGGATTTCAACGGCCTAAGGTGTTGAAGAATATTAGTAATTCCGTTTAAGAAATTAATTTGACTTGATAGATTAGGTTCTCCTTACTACATTTTAAGAAAAAAGTATCTCACACAACGAATCAGAAACTAAAAATAACGGAACTTCGCTCTCCCTCTGACTTCCTGCCCAGGACTTGAGCGTCAGTTCTGCAGCTATTCTGCAGATGTTATGCTGTAAAGTATATTGGTCTTACAGGACAAAGATATGCACATACAAATCCAAAGTGTCCTGATGGTTAATGTATTCAGTTTTTCTTTAAGGGGAAAACAACGACATTCTCATAATGTGAAAGTGTGTGTGTAATTTGGCTTAGTTATTCTAATGTCATTATAAATAAATCAATGTGCCAGAAATAGCCCTGTCCACTGATATATTTATTTGGGAGCTTTTGCAGACGGCCTTGATGTAAGGGCTAATTCCGAATCATGGTTCTTCTGACACTGTGGTGTTCTCTCAGTACTGTGGCTGAGCACCATCCAAGATGAAACATTGGAGAAAGCGTAGTCCCCTTTTCAATTAGTTCATCTCATTGGAATAGCAAGGACACCAGTGATGACATTATTTTCCCTTACCTGTTGTGTGGAGGCTTGTGTGCTTCAAGGACTCCATCAGGCGATGCCAACTCAGGTTGAAGCAGCTGAAGATGAGATGCCAGATTAATCCAACCCCAGCTGCCAAACAGACAGACTTGCGTCTGCCTCTCCCAGACCACACTTCATGCCAGACGAAACAATGACTTGTAATTACATATGTATCACCTGGGGCCTGGATATGATGGACCTTTTCTGATTAGTATCTCCAGTATATTTAGTAGATGAGTTACAATAGTTAAAATACAGTTTCAGAGGATGTCATTGGAACATGTTTATTGATTGATATGGACACTGCTGACAGAATTGATATATTTTATCTATTTTATTAATAATAGCGGACATGTGGCCAAGTGGTTAAGGCATTTGACTAGCGACCTGAAGGTCGTGAGTTCGAGCCCCAGCTGAGGCAGCGTGTTGTGTCCTTGAGCAAGGCACTTAACCACACAGTGCTCTGCGACGACACTGGCGCCAAGCTGTATCAGCCCTTGCCCTTCCCTTGGACAACATCGGTGTCATGGAGAGGGGAGACTTGCAGCATGGGCAACTGCCAGTCTTCCATACAACCTTGCCCAGGCCCGCACCCTGGAGAGTGAAGATTTTCCAGGCGCAGATCCATGGTCTCACAAGACTAACGGATGCCTTAAATTTTATTAATAAATCGTGTGTAAGCTACAAAAAAATCATTAGGCTCGGAAGAAACCCCAGAAGACTGGAAAGCTCACACAAAATGCTGGTGAGTTAGGCCGCATCTATGGAAATGAATAAACAGGCGTCGTTTCACACCAGGACCTGATGAGGTCTCAGCTAGAAACATTGACTTTTTATTCCTTCCCGTAGATGCTGCCTGACCTGCAGAGTTTGTGTGTTTTGCTCTGCAGAATCTTGTGTTTAAGACTGGAACACAAGTTTTATTTGCTTAATGAGAGGTTATGTTAAACTAACTGAATTAACCTAGATTGGTTTGAGCAATTAGAAAGACTTGCATTAAGACTAGTTAGAAAGGTAGGAGTAATTCAAGAGAGAATTACAAATTGAATGCAAAATTGGTTAAGTGGCAATTCTTTGACCGTTATCATTGGCTTTCTTCAGGGCTTTGTCTCATTGAATGTGCAGTGGATTCCGGTTAATTGGACCATTGGTTAATCAGGGCAGCTAGTTATTTGGGACAACTCTGAAAGAAAATCTAATAATTCCCTTCATTTATTTGGGACACTACGCAGCTTAATTGGGACAGAAACTGTTGCCGAATTGTTTCTAACTAGCATCAGTCGTGTGCACCTGCAAAGCTGTTAGACACTACACTATGCTTAGAACAGGCAGCATCTCTAGGAAGAGGTACAGTCGACGTTTCGGGCCAAGACTCTTCGTCAGGACTAACTGAAAGAAGAGCTAGTAAGAGATTTCAAATCTTACTAGCTTTTCTTTTGGTTAGTCCTGGCGAAGGGTCTCGGCCCGAAACGTCGAATGTACCTCTTCCTAGAGATGCAGCTTGGTCTGCGTTCAGCAACTTTTATGTGTGTTGCTTGAAATTCCAGCGTCTGTAGATTTCCTCATGTTTGCATGCTTAGAACGAATAGTTTTTACATAGTATCAGATATCTGCTTTTGTGTTCAAAAGTCAGTGATTTTTGTCGCTGATAATTGGTGAGAAAGAAGCAGTAGGACAATTCAGAACTGTTTTGCTCACTGCGATTTCAGGCATTCAGGCTTGGAGGTGCCAGAAATAACCATGAGTGAAAATAAAATGATTTTAATACTTCGTTAGGAACTACAAAGAATTTGAGGGTGTCAACAGTCATTTTGAATGTTACAATGAAAATGAAGATTTGGAAGATGCAATTGTTGAAAGCATTGTGTGAAGGCAGTCCATTATCTGCAGTAGGTGCCTTCGCTAATTTTGATCATTTGCAGTCAATCAAAAGTACATGGCAGCATACACTTGATAAATTCATCCATTGATAACGATTAGGAACTAATACAAAGTTTTATAGTACTGCAGTAGTATTGGTATGGGATGAACAGGGAGAGGTAGCATCTCTGATGAAGGAGCTCGTCATGTCCATTCCAGAGAAGTTCACTCACCTTTGGTCCCACCAAGCACTTAGCTCTCACCTGTGGCTCCAGGTAGCTGTTTACATGCGACAGTGGCCAGACCCCCGTACACCACTTCGACAGGCTTGCTAAACCAGCTAGGAGTAACCAGCAGCCTCGTACCCAAGTGAGATAAGGACATGCCTCTACAGGCAGTCAAAGCCATCTCCGGGGGACTGGGCAGATGAGATCTTTGGTGAGTTTCAGCTGCTACAAAGGCGGTACTACAAATTGCTGTGGAGAGCAAAGGGCATGACGAGGAATAGAAGGAGTGGCAGGTAATTTTGAGGAAGTAGAAAGGCATGAAGGGATATGGGGAGAAGGCCGGAAAATTAGGGCTGAAGTGGAAAATGGATCTGTCATGATGAAATGGCAGAGCAGACTTAATGGACCAAATGGCCTAATTCCGCTCCTATATCTTATTTGCTTAAGGTGTCATGGTTATCCACTGCAACCAAGGAAGAACCCAGTTTGTGATACTTGTTCGTACCACTAGACCCAGACTTCTGAGGTCAAGAGAGTAGAACTGCCTCACTGCATAGCTTTTCTCCTTTTGAAAACTCTGCTGCACAGGTTTCTGTCATCGTCGGACATGATGGGCCACCAGTATTGGTAGTGTTCTTATCTGTTCTGTATTTCATTTAAGTGCGTAGTTTGTTACTCAGTTAAACAGCAGTTTGTCTTTTATAGGCCTTTTTAACTATTTCAATGAATCTTTGACTACTTTGGTCAGTTTGTATAATTGGGCTAAAATGTGCTCGTCTCAATTTCTCCCAAATAACTATTGATGATTCTGCCTTGGATGTAGAGGGTATGATAGAAAAGTTAGTAGTGGTAAAATTGTTCAAAAAAGAGGAAAGCTTTTGATTCCAGGAGGATATAGAAGATCTGACCAGTCAGGCAATAAAGTGGAAAATGAAATTAAATTGGTGTGAGGTGATAAATTTGGAAGTGAAGGGGGAAATATTCAATAATAGACAATAGGTGCAGGAGTAGGCCATTCGGCCCTTCGAGCCAACACCGCCTTTCACTGTGATCATGGCTGATCATCCACAATCAGTATCCAGTTCCTCCTGCCTTATCCCTATAACCTTTGATTCCACTATCTTTAAGAGCTCTATCCATCTCTTTCTTGAAAGCATCCAGAGACTTTGCCTCCACAGCCTTCTGGGGCAGAGCATTCCATATATCCACCACTCTCTGGGTGAAAAAGTTTTTCCTCAACTCTGTTCTAAATGGCCTACCCCTTATTCTTAAACTGTGACCTCTGGTTCTGGACTCACCCATCAGCAGGAACATGCTTCCTGCCTCCAGCGTGTCCAATCCCTTAATAATCTTGTATGTTTCAATAAGATCCCCTCTCAGCCTTCTAAATTCCAGAGTATACAAGCCCAGTTGCTCCAATTTTTCAACATATGACAGTCCCGCCATCCCGGGAATTAACCTTGTGGACCTACGCTGCACTCCCTCAATAGCAAGGATGTCCTTCCTCAAATTTGGAGACCAAAACTGCACACAGTACTCCAGGTGTGGTCTCACCAGGGCCCTGTACAACTGCAGAAGGACCTCTTTGCTCTTATCCTCAATTCTCCTTGTTATGAAGGCCAGCATGCCATTAGCTTTCTTCACTGCTTGCTGTACTTACATGCTTGCTTTCAGTGACTGATGTACAAGAACACCTAGATCTCATTGTACTTCCCCTTTTCCTAACTTGACTCCATTTAGATAATAATCTACCTTCCTGTTCTTACCACCAAAGTGGATAACCTCACATTTATCCACATTAAACTGCATCTGCCCACTCACCCAGCCTGACCAAGTCACCCTGCATTCTCATAACATCCTCCTCACATTTCACACTGCCACCCAGCTTTGTGTCATTGGCAAATTTGCTAATGTTACTTTTAATTCCCTCATCTAAATCATTAATATATATTGTAAACAGCAGCGGTCCCAGCACTGAACCCTGCGGTACTGGTCACCACCTGCCATTCCGAGAGGGAGCCATTAATGGCTACTCTTTGTTTTCTATCAGCCAGCCAATTTTAAATCCATGTCAGTACTCTGCCCCCAGTACCATGTGCCCTAATTTTGCCCACTAATCTCCTATGTGGGACTTTATCAAAGGCTTTCTGAAAGTCCAGGTACACTATATCCACTGGCTGTCCCTTGTCCATTTTCATAGTTACATCCTCAAAAAATTCCAGAAGGTTAGTCAAGCACGGTTTCCCCTTCGTAAATCCATGCTGACTCAGACCGATCCTGTTACTGCTATCCAGATGTGTCGTAATTTCATCTTTTATAATTGACTCCAGCATCTTTCCCAGCACAGACGTCAGGCTAACCGGTCTATAATTCCCTGCTTTTTCTCTTCCTCCCTTCTTGAAGAGAGGGACAACATTAGCCACCCTCCAATCCACAGGAACTGATCCTGAATCTATAGGATATTGGAAAAGGATTACCAATGCGTCCACGATTTCTAAAGCCACCTCCTTAAGTACCCTGGGATGCAGACTATCAGCCTTCAGACCCAACAGTCTATCCAACACCATTTCCTGCCTAATATAAATTTCCTTCAGTTCATCCATTACCCTAGGTCCTTTGGCCACTATTATATCTGGGAGATTGTTTCTGTCTTCCCTTGTGAAGACAGATCCAAAGTACCTGTCAACTCGTCTGCCATTTCCCAATCTGCCATCTGCCAGGGCCCAATTTTGGTCTTAACCACTTTTTTCCTTTTCACATACCTAAAGAAGCTTTTACTATCCTCCTTTATATTGTTGGCTAGTTTACCTTCGTACCTTATGAATATTCATTTCCCAGGCGCTGTCCACTTGAAGCCATGTCTCTGTTATTCCCACAACATCATACTTACCAATTTCCAACTGTGCCTCAAGCTCATCCACTTTATTTCTTATACTTCGTGCATTCATATACAATACTTTTAATTCCTTACTCCCCTCACCTCCCATATCAGTTCCTATTTCACTTGGCCATACTGTACGATCCCTTCTTGAGCTTTCTGCTCTGTTGATTCTGCTGTCTTTCTTAACTTCCATTATTCTCACTTTCCCTTTATTTCCATCCTTATATTTCCAGTTCATCCCCTCCTCCCCACTACTTAGTTTAAACACACCTGCCTGCCAGAATGCTGGTGCCCCACTTATTAAGGTGCAACCTGTCCCTTTTGTACAATTCATCCTTACCCCGAAACATACCCCAGTGGTCCAAGAATGTAAATCCTTGCTTCCTGCGCCAGTTCCTCAGCCACACATTCAGATCCATTATCTCCCTGTTCTTGCCCACTCCAGCACGAGGAACTGGAAGCAAACCAGAGATGACCACCCTGGAAGTCCTGCTTTTCAGCCTTCTTCCGAGTTCTCTGAAGTCGCGCTGTAGAATGTCTTTCCTCTTCTTCCCCACGTCATTTGTGCCGACATGCACCACCACTTCCGGATGTTCACCTTCACTCTTGAGGATTCCCTCCAATCGGTCCATGACATCCTGGATCCCGGCACCAGGGAGGCAGCACACCATCCTTAAATCTCGCCTGTTGCCACAGAAACCCCTTTCTGTACCTCTCACTATGGAGTCCCCTACTACCACGGCTCTACCTGACGTTTGTCTCCTCGGCTTTGCTTCAGCGCCCATTGTTGACTCGCAGACCTGACCGCCTCTCAGGCTGGCATCATCTTCTGTCCCGACAGCTTCCAAGAGGGTGAACCTGTTTATGAGAGGCACATCCCCTGGGGTCTCCTGTACTTCAAGCATCCTTTCCTTGCTCATCGTGGTCCTCCTTCTCTCTTCCTATATCCTGGGTGTAATGATCTCACTGTAGGTCCTGTCCAGAAAACTCTTGTTCTCCCGGATTAACCTAAGGTCATCCAGTTGCCTCTCCAGTGCTGCAACACGGTCCTTCAGAAGCTGAATCTGGACACATTTTCCACTGGTTTAGGAGCCAGAGGCACTATCAGTGTCCCTGACCTGCCACATCATGCATGTAGCACACTGAATCAGCCTAGTGGTCATCTCTTCACCTCTTCAACTGTGGCGTAGTCTCCTCCCTTAGCCTCCTTGCCAAAGACTCTCGAGCCAAGGACTCGCACTTTTCTCACAAGGCACTTCCCTCAACAAGGCCGCTCCCTTAGAGCAAACCTTGTTTATATTAGCTGATAATTTGAGTAATTAGCTTCACCTGCCGCGCCTCCTCCGCCCTGGGAGTGCATTGTGAAGTGTACAGGGATGTGGATGACCACTAATTTTTGAACTTTACAATGTAACAGGAATTTAACTCTGCAGTTACATAGGCCACAGAATACTGTGCAGAATTTTGGTCAGCACATGACAGGAAAGATGTGATAGCATTAGAAAGTACAGAGCAAGTTTGAATCTGGCAATATCTTTGCAAAGTTCAAAGTTTGTATAAGATATACAACCTTATTGCAGACGGCAGCCATAAAACAAAGGAACACAGTAGAGTCCATGAAAAACACCACAGAACAAAGACTGTCACATCCATTGTGGGGAAAAAAATGAACATATCATGCAAACAATGAAAATGTAAACAAATAATGCACAGAACATGAACTACAAATTTCTCAAACGTGAGAGCACAGCTACGGAGTCATTCAGTACTGAGGCGAGTGCAGCTGGTCAGGACACCTGCACCTCTCACCCAGTGATAGTAGTGAGAAGAGAGGGAGATCGGTCAAATGCAGGGAGGCAGGCTCAGATCCTGGCTGACTCAGAGTAGTGGGTTTAATACTGGGTCGTCCTCTGCCCTCGACCTCGATCAGTTTGTTTTTTGCTTTCGGACCCGAGCCCCGAAGTTTCCATCAAGCTGGCAGTCTGCTCCAGCAATGGCCGATGCGGCCATACCTGCGTTCTTGAGAGTCTACCTAATCCTTCATGATACTGCAGAAATGTCATTTCATTCAGAAGGTTCAAATGCACAGCTCCCAAAGGGAAATTATGGGCTGTGGATTGCAGTGATCATGGTCCGGAAAAAGTATATTTCGTAGTACTTTGGTTAGCTGCGCACATCTTGGATGCAGGACATTGCAACTATAAGATCGTTTATATGCCTGGATTATTTTCTGCATATAAATTTGGCATGTGTTAGCTGTGGAATCATTATATATGGGTTTAGTTGGTAAATTAGTAATCTTAAATTGTGTAGAATATGATATCAATTTAAAAGGCAAAATTTGACCATCCATTTTACAGTTTTAGGTAAGATTAGTTGTTGCACCAATGAGCTTTCTTAGTTATTTGTTGTGATTTTGGGAATTGCAAATTTGCATACTAAGATCATAATAGCGTTTTGTACTCTTAGTAGTTTATGTAACAGGTTTGTGAAATGACTGAAAACACAACAACTCTTTAAATCGATATGCGCAGAGCTAAACCCAAAATTAATGATTTAAAATATGAATGATTTTTGTTTTTCTTCCGTGCCAACTAGCATTAGTTGACATTGTTTTAATACTATGTCCTGACAAGTGGACTGTGTTGAAATTTCTAAGGAAGTGTGCCTGATGTCTATTGTGCAATGTTTTTAATGAGACATCAAGAGTGGATCTCTCTCACAAAGAAAGTACAATGGTATTAATCAAACATGATCAGGGCAGTTTTCTTGATGTCCAGGTCAAAATTTGTGCATTAAACAAAATAAAGAAAAATAATTTAGTTATTCTTTGCATAACTGACCAAAACTTTGCTGTGTACAGATTGGCTGCTGCATGTCTCTGTAGCGATGACTATTTCAAGAAAAATGTACTTCCTCGGTTTTGAGAGAAGTAGTTTTCATGGCCTTAAGGCATCTTTAAGGAGCCAATTAATCTTCATTGGGATATCCTGAAGTGTAACTTTTTTTTGATTGTTTTCTAGCACCACTAGTCCATTCTGCAGTATGTTGGGATTGCAATGCAAGAACTGTGAACCTGCAATTATGCAAGTGTTCATGGCCACAGGGCACCTCATGGAAGCCAAATAAGTGTTTCTTTTTTTTGGGGGGGGGGTGCACATTTAGCAATTTGTATGCAGTACAGCCATCAGGGAAATAACTGGGTTCTTCTTTCTTTGTTGTTGATCTGAGGGGAAAGTGTTAGCAATTACACCAGATCAACTCTTTCAGTAATCTCACTGGAATTTGCTTCCATCATATAGGCTTTGGCTTTATGCTATACTTATAGTTCTATATTGATGGGTCAACATAAGTTGTATATTTAAATTTAATGGGCAGGGAATAAACCCATAGTTTCTCATATTGGTGTAAGTTTGTTTCATAGTAAAGTACAAAAGCAATTGGCAATATTCCTATGGATTATATTGCCTGAGGCTTGGATCTTGTCTAGTGTCCATTAGCTTTTTCAATGAGACACTGGGAAAATAACTGTTACTTGTATCCTTTTCCAAATTCATTGATTACTACCTCAGCATTGTCCATTCCTTTAATTGTAAGTGACCATGTTTCTGTGCTCTACTGGTAGAATCATCAATGGAAAGTCTTGCTATCAGGAACTCTTTTTCTGAAGTACTTAAGCCCATTACATTTCTTAAATCAACTGAGTTATATCAGTTTTTTGTTGATTTGTAAATCGTGCAAATCCCTTTTGTCCATTTTTAGTTACTCTGAGCAGTAAGGTGGTGATAAGTCTTGGCCTTGAACACCTTGGAAAGTCAATCTAGAAATCTGAATTTCCAGTGTTCTACTTTTACAATTCCCTTCGAGTATTGTGATTAGGCTAGGTTAAGTCAGTGTGTTGATGGAAGCGCCTGTTCCATGCTGTATCTCTAAATAAATAAATAAATACATAATACATAAATCCTGCGTGATTTATTATCCCTCTCAACCCTGTCCCAGATTGTTTTTATTGAGAGTAATGATTTATGCAGTACCTATTTAAAATAGGTAACTTGGTGTAAACTATTTATTTGCAGTGCTTCTCTAATTACGTTACTTGGACAGTACAACATTGTGCAACCTAAGTTTCAGTGTAGCATTTTCAATAGTTCTGATTTTTCATCTCTAGGAATCTCCTGCTGACATGGACAGCTAGCCGTGTGAAGTCACTGTTACAACTGGGGCAGCTGTGCGTAGCCCAGGTTGCTCTGAAGTTATTCTGTAGTGCTAAAATATGAAACAGCTTGATAAAGTGAAGTATACTATAAATGAAATGAGGCCCTCCATTGGTCATGGTTGACCCTGGGTGTAGCATCTTAACTGTCTAAGTCAATATGCAAGCCAGAACAGTACCATGTGAAGAGCAAGCTGTTGCCAAGCTGTAAGCTCTCCCTCTCAATACAGCTGATGAATCTAAAGCAGGGGTTGCAAACTTTTTTTAATGCCATGGACCAAGCAAGGTTGGGAACCCCTGATCCAGAGGAACTGCAGAGGCTGATACAGTTTGGCACCAGCAGCACCGCAGGAATTGCCAGTCAGCATTGAACTCAATGGACTCCAACTCAGTTTTTTTTCCCCCTTGGGATTTACTCCAGAAGCCTTTCCCATGAGTGGTTATAGCCACAAGGCATTGGAGGTTTGAGATCAGAGTTTTCCTGCCAACCCCATATTTTTTCAGCCCCAACTACCCAGATGGAAAACAACTAATTAAGTGTAATATGTGTGCTGTGAGGTCCCATAATGCCCATTGGCTTTTTTTCAGGTGATAAGCTTGTGTTGAGTCTGTTACTGTCAGACTTCATGTTTTCAGACATAAGTTTATGTGGTTTATGCAACACTGAAGTGGAAATAATGCCATGCAAATTTTTTGGATTTTGTTTTCATGTTGCCATGTTCTTTTAGATATTCATGTGATGTGGAGAGTTTGCGATTGTATTTCAGTCTTTCATTTTGCAACATTAATGGTGGATAATGATGGGGGTCTATCAGAAAACATTGGGTCATAGCCTTTGATTTTTGCAAAACTTAAATTTCCAAGTCTGTAACAAAACTTTATGAAGGGCAACTTTTACTTTATGAAAAATATATTTTCAATTCATCTTGAGAGTGTGAGTGTTATAGCTAATTTCACTGGCTTAAGAATCAGAGTTCTGCATTGTTGATCCCAATATGTATAGTAAATTCAGTTCTCACAATGCCAGTTGGAGAATATAAATTCAAATAATTAAGTCTACTTCGAAGCGAGTTTCAGTATAGTAACTGAAACTGCAGATTGTTGTGAAATCCCTTCAGGTTCACTTAGGCCTTTTTACAGAAGGAAATCTGCTATCTTTGTTTGGTCTGGCCCCAGAGCAAGTGGTGTAAAAGACTCTAATCACTTTCTCAGTTTGGGGTTAAACTTTTCCAGTAATGATCACATCCTGTGAATGAATGTGGAAAAACTTGGTGCATCATGAGTTTAATTCAAATTCTCTAAGAATGCAGTTTGGTCTGCACATTTTTGTGGGCATGAATAGAGAATGTCTGTTTCACCATATAAATAATACTGTTTCATGGCAACCAAAGGTGTGTACTAAAAATGTATGTTGTTAACTTCGGTGAATTTAAAGATGAGGGTTTAGACAGGATCAATAGGAGCAACATTTTCGTGGATCACAAGTAAGGGGAAAGCTCCATGGTCCTCCATTTGAAACATTGTAGCTTTTTACTATGCATGAACTCCAGTCAGTTTAATTGGTTTGGTTGGACTGGGTAACGTAAGCATAACAATATGTAGAACCAGCTTTGTCAAATGGGTCTATCAGATATGTTTCTCTCTGCATACTCAGAACCATAAGTCAAAACAAACCTGTGTTTGTATTCTTTCCAATATTACCTATGCTGATATTACCTGTGCTGATTCCCCCCCCCCTGAGTTAAAGAATTAAAATTCAAACTGAGATCACAATGTGTAAAACTGAACTTGTGAAGCAAGTAGCTGTAAAGAGCTGATATCAGCAAAATATGGACCCAGTATTGAGAGCTGGCATATGCTGCTGTGTAATGAAGCATGACAAGTGAAGTCAGACCGTCATTATATTTTAAACAGTAAAATTACTAACAGTTGATGCAAGAAGACACTAAACTTTACCTGAAGTGAAAGGTGACACGTAAACATTTGAGAGCATATTACACTTTTCACATATGACCATCACCCTGCCCCCCCACACACATTTGCATCCACCTATCAACTTGACAGGGTGACAGTGTCTTAATAAAGCATATGGCATCCTTGCCTTTATTGGTCAAGGAACTGTGTTCATGGTCAGGAGGTAATGTTGCAGCTCCAGGTAGGTTGCATCTGGAGTGTTGCATTCAGGTTTGATCACCCCAAGACAGGAAGGATGTGGAGTCTTTGGAGAGGATGCAGAGGTTTAAAATGAAATCTATTTACCTTTCAAAGGGTGGAAGGAAATCTGATTTCTGTATGCTGAATAACCTTTAAAAGGCTGTGCATATTGTACGTTTGCACTGCCTGCCCTGTTTTTTGCAATTAAATGTTGTATAATAAAACCAGTGGTGAATGTAAGATGGATACTGTGGAAGTAAAATTAGTAATTGAAAATGGGCTCCATTGATGCTGAGGTACATCCTGCAGATGCGCTGGGGCACATCATCAGTGATGTAACCTGGGGTCATCAGGTGTTTCGGGCCTTTCAACATCAAACACCCTTCCCCAGGACTCTGAGTTGTCATATTGTCAGTTTTATTAAACTTGATGTTATGATAACTCAAAGCCCTTTTAGGGATTTCTGTAGAGTCAGGATGGTGTTAACTGCAAAATGTACTGGCTCTGCAGCTAGATCTGACCACAAAAGATTGGGATTGTTATGTTGCTGTGTTTTGTTTTTATAGAAACCATAACATGCAATGAACTGTATCAGGTGCTATAAAGTTGTCATTTGATTTTTAATCATCGACAACAAGCTGGATGAGCTGTGTCTGCTGAGAGAGACAGGCAAGGAATTTAAAGACTGCTGTGTGTATGTCTTAATGGAATCCTGGCTCCATGACAACTTACCGGACGCGGCGATACAGCTAGAGGGAATGACATCGTTTCGTGCGGACAGAGGGGCAGCTAGCTCTGGTAAGAGCTGAGGAGGAGGTCTGTGTGTTTATATAAACGAAGACTGGTGTGTGAACGCTACAGTAGCTGCTAAACACTGCTCACCACTGGCTGAATTTCTCATTGTGAAATGCCAGCCGTTCTATCTGCCGAGGGAATTCACCATCATGTTTGTGGCAGCTGTTTACGTAGCTCCCAATGCCAATGCTAAGGCTAATGCTAACAGAGCACTGGGAGGCCCACATGAAGCCATCAGTGAGCTACTGACTACACATCCTGACAGATTTGTGGTGATTGCTGGGGACTTTAACCACACCAGCTTAAAGACTGTTCCCCAAATTCCGGCAATATGTGGATTTCAAAACCAGGGGAGACAGCACACTGGACTTGGTTTATACCAACACACCACAGGCATACAAAGCAGCCCCCCGTCCCCATCTTGGCCACTCTGACCACATATCTGTCATGCTAACCCCAGCATATAAACCACTGCTTAAACATGTGAGAGCAGAGAAAAGAGAGACAAGGGTCTGGCCAAAAGGAGCAGCCTCAGCACTACAAGACTGTTTTTTTGCGCACAGACTGGGACATATTCAAAACAGCAGCCTCCTATGATGACCATACAGACATTGAGGAGTATGCGGAGGCAGTAATCAGCTACATAGCCAAATGCACGGAGGATGACACTGTGATGAAAACCTTAACCACATGTTTAACCACACGTGGCTATAAAAAGCCATGGATGACAACAGAGGTGCATTCACTACTGAAGGCCCGTGACAGCCTACAGATCGGGGGACAGGAGTGCGCTTCGTTCAGCCAGGTCTGCGCTTTCACTAGGGATCAGGAAAGCGAAAAGGGCCTACGCGGGCAAAATACATGGACATTTCTGTGACACAGGTGACACCAGACGGATGTGGCAGGGAATTAAAGCTCTGACAGACTACAAGATCAGGCAGAAAACTGATGACAGCTATGCCTCTCTACCAGACAGGCTTGACAGTTTCTTTGCCCGCTTCGAAGCATCAAACACTACAGCAAGGGGGAGAGCCAGTCCCTTTTTACCATCTGACCAGCCGGCTCCAATCATTGATCCAGAGCAAACATGGAGGACCCTTCCCAGGGTCAACCCACGAAAAGCGGGAGGTTCCGACAACATCCCTGGACATGTGCTCAAGGAATGTGCTGATGTATTAGCAGATGTCCTGACAGACATTTTCAACATCTCCCTTAGTCAAGCTATTGTCCCCAGATGCTTCAAAACCTCCACAATCATCCCTGTAGCAAAGAAATCAGTTGTAGCCTGTCTGAATGATTACCATCTCGTTGCCCTGACCCCCATAGTGATGAAATGTTTCAAACGGCTCGTCAAACCTCATATCACAGCCAGCCTCCCCGCATCACTGGATCCTCTACAGTTTGCTTATCGTCCAAATCGCTCTACGGAGGACGCAGTATCCACCACACTGCACACAGTTCTCTCTCACTTGGACAACAAAGACACTTATGCCAGAATCCTGTACATTGATTTCAGTTCAGCGTTCAATACCATCATCCCGCAGAGACTAGTGGAGAAACTGTCGCTGCTTGGCCTCAGCACTGCCATGTGTCGCTGGATTCTGGATTTCTTGACAGAGAGACCACTGTCAGTCCTTTTTGGCAGGAACATCTCTGACTCTATCACACTGAGCATTGGATCCCCACAAGGCTGTGTGCTTAGCCCATTGCTGTTTACACTGCTAACACATGACTGTGCAGCCAGATTCAAGGAGAACCTGATCATTAAATTTGCAGATGATACCACGGTGGCAGGGCTCATCAGCAAAAATGATGAAACTATGTACAGGGAGGAGATCAAAACACCTAGAGAGCTGGTGCAGGGATAACAACTTGATGCTTAATGTCACCAAAACCAAGGAGATGATCGTCAATTTCAGACGGTCTCAGCTTGAGCACACACCCCTCAGCATCAGCGGCTCCACAGTGGAGAGAGTGGAAAACATCAAGTTCCTTGGGGTGCAGATCTCGGAAAATCTCACCTGGTCCAGGAACACCACTGGGATTGTGAAACGGGCCCAGCAGAGATTGCACTTTCTGAGGAAGCTTAAACAAGCATCACTCCCCACTAACATCTTAACTACATTCTACAGAGGCGCGGTTGAGAGTGTGCTGACCTTTTGCATCACAACCTCGTACTCCAGCTGCAGTGCTGTCAACAAAAAAGCCTTGCAGAGGGTGGTTAGGGGAGCAGAGAAGGTTATTGGGGTCTCCCTACCTTCTGTCCAAGACCTCTTTCAGAGTCGATGCCTCCAGAAGACACGGTACATCATTAAAGACCCCTCACACCCTCTCCATGAACTGTTTGTTCTTTTGCCATCAGGCAAACGTTACAGGAGCATCAAAACTAAAACCACAAGGCTACTGAATAGCTTCCTCCCACAGGCAGTCAGACTGCTAAATAGCTGCTCTACCTGACTCTGCTTTGGACACTTTTAACTTGCACTGGACACTTAACTGACATGTGGCTGTTGTGTTTTACTATTTATTGTTATGTTTATTATTTAGTGTTGCACTTGTTATGTTATGATTGCACTGCCCCTGAGAAACGCTGTCTCATTCTGCTCTGCAGAGCTGATGTATGGTTAGAATGACAATAAAGTTTTTTGAATCTTGAATCTTGAAAATGAAAATATAGGTCAACCTTCACTAATCCGGCACCATTGGGACCTGAGGAGTGCTAGATTAGTGAAAATGCCGAATTACAGAAGGATCACATTAAGCGTGATCAGTGCCAGATTATCGAAGGAGCTGGATTACAGGTAGTCAGATTAGTGAAGGTCGACTGTATATGGTTACTTAGTTGTTTGTCCTCATCTCAAATGTATAGCTGGTGTACTCTAGATATCTATCAATTAAATATAAGGACTACAATGGTTATTTTAGGACTTAATTCCTCTTACTTTAGCATTACTTTCCTGCAGGGGTAAAAAACACCACTCCTTGTTACTTGGAAAATGTTACTCAAGACAGCTGTGAAATATTGAATATGGCTGTCTTAATTCCCATGTTTAACATCTCTGTAATGAACCTAGTATTCAGGAGGAAAATAAAGCAGCCTTAAAAAAAAAAAAGGAAAGATGCCATCCCCTTCTCGCAATTGCTCTGTCTCCGCCACATCTGCTCTCAGGATGAGGCCTTTCATTCCAGGACGAAGGAGATGTCTTCCTTTTTAAGGAAAGGGCTTCCCTTCCTCCACCATCAACTCTGCTCTCAAACGCATTTCACGCGCATCTGCTCTCACCCCATCCTCCCGCTACCCCATTAGGGATAGGGTTCCCCTTTTCCTCACCTACCACCCCACCAGCCTCAGGGTCCAACATATAATTCTCCATAACTTCCGCCACCTCCAACGGGATCCCTCCACCAAGCACATCTTTCCCTCCCCCCCACCCCTTCTGCTTTCTGCAGGGATTGCTCCCGACGCGACTCCCTTGTCCATTCGTCCCCCTCATCCCTTCCCACTGATCTCTCTCTCCCAGCACTTGTCCTTGTAAGCGGAACGGTTGCTACAGGTGCCCTTACACTTCCTCCCTCAGCACCATTCAGGGCCCCAGACAGTCCTTCCAGGTGAGGCGACACTTCACCTGTGAGTCGGCTGTGGTGATATACTGCGTCTGGTTCTCCCGATGTGGCCTTCTATACATTGGTGAGACCCGACGCAGACTGGGAGACCGTTTCGCTGAACACCTACGCTCTGTCCGCCAGAGAAAGCAGGATCTCCCAGTGGCCACACATTTTAATTCCACATTCCATTCCCATTCTGATATGTCTATCCACGGCCTCCTCTACTGTCAAGGTGAAGCCGCACTCAGGTTGGAGGAACAACACCTTATATTCCGTCTGGGTAGTCTCCAACCTGATGGCATGAACATTGACTTCTGTAACTTCCATTAATGCCTCTCCTCCCTTCTTACCCCATCCCTTATTTATTACTTTTTCCTTTTTTCTCTCTCTCTTTCCTCTCTCTGTCCCTCTCACGATAACTCCTTGCCTGCTCTCTGTCTTCCTCTGGTGCTCCACTCCCCCTTTCTTTCTCCTGAGGCCTCTCGTCCCATGATCCTCTCCCTTCTCCAGCCTTGTATCCCTTTTGCCAATCAACTTTCCAGCTCTTAGCTTCATTCCTCCCCCTCCTGTCTCCTCCTATCATTTCGGATCTCCCCCTCCCCCTCCCACTTTCAAATCTGTTACTAGCTCTTCTTTCAGTTAGTCCTGACGAAGGGTCTCGGCCAAAGTGTCGACTGTGCTTCTTCCTATGGATGCTGTCTGGCCTGCTGCCTTCTACCAGCATTTTGTGTGTGTTGCTTGAATTTCCAGCATCCGCAGATTTCCTCATGTCGACCTACCTTCTGTAGTAATAAGTGGATAGATATTATAACATTAAACCAGAATATTTTTAGGAGCATACATTGGATGTATGCATACCATGTCCTCTTCATAAAGTGCTAGTCCCACATATCTTTGTTTTTTCAACAGATTTTGCTACCGTGTTTTTACTTATAAGTAATTTAGTACAAGCTTATAAAAGGTTGAGACCTAGCACTGTTCCCTAGCACAACCCACTACTTACTATACGGAGGAACTCTGTAGGTTAAGTGGCTGTCTGACTACTGAGTTAACCAAGCATTTAGTATAACTCCAGACTTCAAAATGTGCAGTTTTTTGACCTCACCAATTAGTTTGCCAACATCAAAATGCTTATTTTATTATCCATTTTTCTATCATTGCTAATACATAAAGCTTTTTTTTAAGACATCAACCTTTTATGACACTTAATGAAATGCGTTCGAAGCTCCAAATACAGACCGCACCTTTTGATCTTTATCCATCTTGGTTTTTACATTCTTCCTATAGATCTGCGCCAGGCATTTCTCTTCTCTTGAATCATGTTGATTCTTTAATTAATTATTATTCTGAAAATGTCATGTTGCTATTTAATGGTTTCCAGCCATTCCCCAAAAAACATCAGACCTATTCATCTATAGATTACCTCCACAGAATCCAAGGAATTTTGGAATATTGCAACCAATGAATTTGCAAAATCTGACACTACTTTCAAGTTCTTGTGATGCAGTTTATCGGGTCTAGGAGACTTCTCCAACTTTAATCCTGTTGGTCTACCTAGCACCTTTCCCCTTAAATTGGTTATTTTCTTCATGTTGATTCTTTTATTTTGTCTCTTTTCTATTTTTCAATTTTGTTTCATATTCCATTCTATTTTCTTAGTCCATAATTTCCTTGTCTCAGCATCTCATAGAACAATACTTTTGTTACTTCTACATACAGTGGTACTAGAAAGATTGTAAACCCTGTAGAATTTTCTCTACTTTTGCATAAATAAGACCTAAAATTGTGATCAGATTTTCAAGCAAGTCCTAAAACTAGACAAGGAACCCAATTGAATAAATAACACAAAAACATTGTACTTGTTCATTTATTTAGGAAAAAGCCCATATCACATGTATTTGTTGGAAAAAGAAACCTCTGAGGTAATGCCTTCTACAAAAGTTATTTGGAGTCAGATGCTCCGATCAATGAAATGAGATTGGAGGTGTGGGTTGTTGAGGTGCCCTGCCCTATAAAAAAGACACAGTCAGGTTACTGACAGAGCCTGCTCTCCTCAAGTAAGATCTGTTTGTGTTCCATGATGCGAGCAAAATGTGTCAGAGCACTTTAGAAGAAGAAATGTAGAGATGCATGAAGCTGGAAAATATTTTTAAAAAGCTTTTTAAAAGACAAGTGTTAATCAGTCCACAGTAGGAGAAATTGCCTATAAATGGAGGAAACTCAGTAGTGTTGCTGTTCTCCCTAAGAGTGCACAACCTGCGATGATCACATCAAGAGCACAATGTGCAATGCTGAAGGAGGTGGAAAAAAAACAAGGGTAACAGCAAAACAACCTGCAGAAATCTCTTGAACTTGCTTGAGTCTCTGTTCTTGCGTTAAGTACGAGAAAAACACTGAATAAAAATAGTGTTCATGGAAGGACACCACAGAGGAAACCACTACTGTCCAAAATAACAACGTTGCTGCACATTTCAAGTTTGCAAAATGCCACCTGGGTGTTCTACAACACTTCTGGGACAATGTGCTGTGGACAGAGGAGATGGAAATTGGACTTTTCAGCAGAAATGCACACCATTAAGTTTGGTGGGAAAAGGGTACTGCACACCAAACTAAAACCTCATCCCAACTGTGAAGCATGGTGAAAGGAGCATCATGGTTTGGGGCTACTTTGCTGCCTCAGGGCTCTGGACAGCATGCAATCCTTGAGTGAACAATGAATTCAAAATTGTATCAAGACATTCTACAGGAGAATGTCAGGGTAGCAGTCTGTCACATGAAGCTTAATTGAAGTTGGATAATGGAACAAGACAATGATTGGAAATAAATCAACAACACAAAGAGGAAAAGTGTTTTGGAATGGCCAAATCAAAATCCTGACCTTAATCCTATAAAATGTTGTGGAAGGACTTGAAGCAAGCAGTTTTTGCCAGGAAGCCCACCAACATCCCAGAGTTGAAGCAGTTTTGGAAGAATTGAGGAATGGCCTAAAATTCCTCCAAGCTGATGTACAGGACTGATCAACAGTTACCAGAAATGTTTGGTTGAAGTTATTGCTTGTACAAAGGGGTTACACCAACTACTGAAACCAAGGTTCACATACTTTTTCCAGCCAATACATGTAATATCAAAGCATTTTTCACAATAAATAAACAAGTATAATGTTTCATGTTATTTAATTGGGTTCTCTTTATCTAGGTTTTGGACTGTGTGAAGATCTGATCACATTTTAGGTCATACTTAAGTAGAAATAAAGAGAATTCTAAAGTAGACAGAGAGACAATTGTAAAGGGTTCACAAACCTTCCAGCACCACTGTATGTGTTAAAGCCTATTTTTATACTATTATTTTCTGTCCCATAATCCCATTCTTTGCATAAGGTACCAGGATACAAAAACTGGGAAGCTTTAGTAAAACTTTACAGGGGTTTGGTGAGACCACAGCTGGAGTACTATGTACTCTTTTTACATTTGGAAGTATCTACTGTTATTGGAAGCAGTACAAAGGGTGGTTCTATAAATTTAATGACATCTGTTCATTAGATCAGATCAGCAGTCTTAACAAAAGTTTCATCAATTTTGAGTTAAATCATTTCTGGTTATCAGAGCTATATCTAGAATATTTTACTGCTGAGTGCCTATTTTTGTGGCATTCATGACAGTTGATAAAGTTGTTTGGAAGATTTTTTTTTGTCAAGGATCTAGTATTTGAGAACTAGTTAATATTTGTACAGTGTTTTATACTGTTTATTGTATGTAGTTCTGGTCACCACACTGTGAGAGGAAGATGTTATTGTACTCGAGAACAAAGCAGATGTGAAAATATCTGGAAAATATAATTGAGGGCAGATTATATAATTGAGGGCTGGGTTTTGTTTGCTTTGGAATGAAGGACACTTAAGGTAGGCTCTGGGGTCTGGGAAGTTATAGCCAAAACAGAAACATTGCTGAGAGAAAGGCAAGACTGACAGCTGACATGAAATTTGAGGCATTGGTGATTGTGAGGGATAGTGCAGAATCTAGATTACAGGAGATGCTGATCACTTACAAAAGTGGGTGGAGGACAGGCAATTTGAATATACATAGATATGAGGTGCTGCATTTTCGAAAGTCAATCCAGTTTAAGATTTGTGCTATGAATGTTGGCATACTGGGGCAGGTAAAGGAATAGAAGGGCCTAGAAGTACAGATGCATATTTAATTGAATGTGGCATTGTGCTTAGAAAGGGTGGTGAAAAAAGACACTTGGCACGCTGGATTTAATCAGTTAGAACATTAACTATTGGAATTGGGGTATTATGTTAGAGCTGTGTGTGAGGTTGTACTATGTACAGTTTCAGTCACTGTTTTAGAAAAAGATGTTAAATTGGAAAAAGTGCAGAGAAAATATGTCAGACTGATGTCAGGACTAAAAGGCCTGAGTTATTGGAAAAGATTGGCCAGGCTGGGTGACTTTTTATCTTCTTCAATGTGCCTCGCGCATTACACGCTTGGGCGATCATGGTTCTCCACATTGAACGATCCCTCGCAGCGTCAGTGACATCTCACACGTTTAGATCTGTTATTTCTTTCACAATATCCATATATTCTTTACCTTCCTCTTCCACGTTTCCCAGGCATATGGCCTTGTAATGTAAGGCATTCTATTTCTCCCGTTCTGATGACATGGCCCAGGAATTTAAGTTTCCTCTCATTTAATGTTCTCATTAAAGATCTTTTTGTATGGGCACATTGGAGTACTGTCTCATTAGTTATGACCTTTATAGAAATGCTTAAAATTAGGTGAGGCATAATTAAGGTGTATAATAGTCTTTTCCCCAGGGTAAGGAGACCAAAACTTTGGGCAAAGATTTGGAGTGGAAGGGGAAAGTTTATAAAAGAACCCAAGGGGAAAATTTTTCATGCTGAGGTATGTGAGTATATGGAAGGAGCTGCTGCAGGAACTCATCTTGGGCAGGTAGAGTCAAAAACAAGTGCATGTATACACGTTTGCAATGGAAAAATTAATTTGTAACAGCATTACAGGCACAGAGCATTAGATAAGCAGCGTTCACAAGAACTAGTCCTTTTAAGAAGCACTTGGATGAGTACAGCAGCAGGATTTGGAGGGCTATGGGTCAAACACAGGAAATTCAGACTTGTTAGATGGGCACCATGGTCAACATGGGCTGGTTGGATTGAAGGGTCTGTATCACTGTAACAGGAGAAATAAGTTAAATGTATACAATTAAGAGACTTCAACACTTGGAAAATTTGTGTGCTTGAGCGGAGCGGTCAATAACTGGGGGCATGGAGTCTGCTGACAGGATTACAGGAAGTTGAGGAATTGTTTTGTCCAGTTGTAGCTGGGTGTCTGGAACTCTAGTAGAAGCTTTCATCATATTTCAAAAGTCATAATTAACAAGGTTATGATTCCAGATATTAATGAGATTAATCTAAATCGATCAGTTTTGGTCACTCATCATTTTGGGCTCCCCCAGAGTTATAGGTTTCAGTGACGTGTTTCAGATCAGGACCTTCACTCTTTGCTGCACTTCCTGAGACCTCTGCTACCTATTAATTTTACCCAAAGTGCTTGACTTCCCCTCGTTCCTTCCCATCTGTTCCCCAGTTATTTCACTTGGCATGTCATTTTGCCATCTGCATAAGCAAAATTTCCTGCAATCAGCTGATTTCTCTTTGTTTAATATCCTCAGTTTGTTACCAGTTCTCTTCACAGTGCTTTTGTAGATAATCACACAAATAAGTCTTCAAAGTATTAACAGATTAGGTAGTTTGCAAACACAATTTAATCCACACGTCACCAATGATATAATTAGAGTTGGCTGCAGTTACCTGTAGATCTTTTTTTTTATTTTGAGGAATCTGTAATTTCACTTTTCAGTTTAAGACAGAGGTTCTGTATGCCTGCATCCTCATTGCCCTCTTAGTACGTGAAAATGCTGCTCTGTTCAGTCACTTTAACTTGCTTACTCAGCTGTGCTGAACTCTCAGCTGGCAGTTGTATTTCCACTTCTAATGTCAACAGACTGCAACATTAACAGGTTAAAGCAAGACAAAGTGAGTGGTTGTTAGGTTGGTGCAGTTACAGCTGTGGGTAATTCCAGAGAGGACTGAGGCAATTAAATTATTTGCCATCAGTAAATGCTGTGAAATAGGAGTGAGGTGCATGAAAGCAAATAGTAGAGGCATTGAGTTAGACCTGATGGATGACTAGAATGTGGAATAAGAGAATGCACGACTGCTTATTCTGTGCTAGCCAGAATTTAGTAGCGTGGCAAGTGTGCAAATACCAAAAATGTAGATTTGTCAAAAGCTCAGATGTTTTTCTGCAGTGAAACTGGAAATGACAATAATTACTGGCAGGATATTGGGTTCAGAGGATGCCAAGCCTTTAAATTTAATTCAGCCTGAATAAAAGGTGTGGAGTTGGTGTGACCTGAGACTGATACAATTGAAGGAAATTGTTACTCATCCATGACTTTGTCAGATTAACAAACCCAGTTGTATGGAGGTAGAAAATCAAGGCATTGTTGTTTAACATCACATCTCCAAGTTTGTTATTAAATATCAAGAATATATTTTATCTTAACAAATTTTATTTGGTAGAGTGTTTGAAAGCTAATTGCAGGTTGCGAAGGATGAACTACATTACTTTTGTTCATTATACCCATCATAGTTTTGTCTTGAATTTAATAATCAGTAAGTATTTTAAGCTAAAGGTTGAGCTCTTCTGTTTATTGACCATGCTGGTTTGTTTTCTGCAATATGCATCTCTGTTAAATTTCTGTTTGACCTAATATTAACTAATATTGTATCAGTGTTCTTGAGATGTAGTCTTAACTTTTTTGATGCCATCTGTGACCATACAATATCTTGCAGTACTCTGCAGCCAGCTGACAAAACTCTGGTGAAGTTGCAGTTGTGGACAACGAAGAGATGCTGGCTCACTGAAATAACATCATGCAATTCTGTATTTGAGAGAAACTTTAGTGCAAACATTATCATAGAGAAGACTTTTATAAAATCTATACAGTACTTGATACAACCTTTCAGAGCAGAAGGATGTACAAACACCAGGGGATGTTGGGTTTCAAGTCGTTAGTTTGCTGAATATGACATACCTGTATCGAACTTTGTTTAGGCCACATTTGGAGCATTATGTACGGTTCTGGTATGCTCAAAGGGTGTAGTACTGTGCTGGCTGTTAATTTATTGAATTTGCTTGCAAAGCTGTTAAACACTTGGGGATCTTTTTAAACTTCAGTATTTTTGTTGTTCTGGATACTCTGACCAGGATTTGAATCTATTAATCCAGATCTTTTTCATGTGTATGATATTCTGATTAGAACAGATCTAAATCTGTATATAGAGTCACATCCTGTGTTCTTTGTGTGCAATCCTCTGCTGGCGTAGTCTTAACTTGAATGGAAGCTTGGTCAGCAATTAGTAATTTTGCTTTAATAGAAATATTTCTTGATGAATGAAAAAGAAATGGCAAATTTTAACCTGAAAATTGTCAGCATTGCAACTTTTATTTATTCAACAATATTAATACTTCCATTTGACACAAAACTTTTCTTGTATAAGGGGTATAATTTTGTATGCATATAAAACAAGTTAATACTTCAACCATTGCATCCAAAATTTGTGTGCTACCTGGGACGTGCAGTCTTCTTATTACTACCATCAGGAAGGAAATACTGTACAGGAGCCTCAATACCCACATTCAGCGATTATAGGAATATCTTCCTTCCCTCTGCCATCGGATTGCTGAATGTCAGCAAACCCATGAAGAATACTTTGTTATTCCGTTCTTCGCACTATTTATTTATTTTGTAATTTATAGTATTTTTTTACTTGTACTGCTACTGCAAAACAAATTTCACCTCAAGTTAGTTTCAATAAGTATGATTTATTAAGTATTATATATTATTACGCCTTTAGTAAATGTGTCGTGAAGATTAAAATGATTGTAGACCATGAAATAGCTAACGTGAGAGGGCACAATTTTAAGGTGCTTGGAAGTAGGTAGAGAGGAAATGTCAGGGGTAAGTTTTTTTTTACGCAGGGAGTGGTGAGTGCGTAGAATGGGCTGCCGGCGACAGTGGTGGAGGCAGATACAATATGGTATTTTAAGAGGCTCCTGGATAGGTACATGGAGCTTAGAAAAATAGAGGGCTATGGGTAACCATAGGTAATTTTTAAAGTAAGTACATGTTCGGCACAGTATTGTGGGCCAAAGGGCCTGTATTGTGCTGTAGGTTTTCTGTGTTTCTATGATGTCTTTTATCCATTGTCCTGATTACCTGCTTCTTGTAATTGTCATAGGACAGTGGCAGAATTATGGCATTTCCCACAGCCACAGTGCATGTTAATATCTGGAAATGTTAGCAAAAAGAACAAGCAGTGAAAATTATGTAAAGAGCAAGAGTTCTAGGTTCTAGAGGTCTAGACATGAAGCACTTGAACAGTTTCTGTTCCACACTGAATGAGTGTTTTTGGCATTCAATTTTATTTCAGATCTCCAGCATCAGCAACTTTTCTGAAACCATTACAATTTGCTTTTGCTCTGGCTGTGCTCTGCATACTGTTTTTGTTCTGTTTAATATTCATTTTCCGTAATTTCATGACCTGATATGTGAATGTAAAGTGGAATATAAAGGTGGAGCATCAGCACAGATACACCACAAGACTGTGTGCTTCGCCTCATAACTGTAGCTAAGCGTAGCTCCAATGCCAAATTTAAGTTTGCTGACAACACCACTGCTATTGGCCAAATCAAAGGTAGTAACGACTCAGTATATAGGAGGGGGATTGAAAATCTAGCCGAATAGTCCTGCAGCAATAACCCCTCAATATCAGCAAAACCAAGGAGCTAATTATCTACTGCAGGAAGAGGAATCCAGAGGTTCATGAGCTAGTTGTCAAGAGGGGATCAGAGGTGGAGAGGGTCAGCAACTTTAAATTCCTCGCTTTTATTTCAGAGGATTTGTCCTGGATCCAGAATGCATGTGCCAATACAAAGAAGGCACAGCAGCACCTCTACTTTCTTAGAAATCTGTGAAGATTTGGCATGTCATCTAAAACTTTGACAAACTTCTATAGATGTGTAGTGAAGAGTATACTCACTGGTTGCCTCATAGCCTGGTATGGAAACACCAGTCCCCTTGAATGGGAAGAAGGTACAGTAGTCTCAGGACCTGCAGCACCAGGTTCAGGAATAGTTGTTACCCTTCAACCATCAGGCTCTTGAACCAGAGGGGATAACTTCACTCACCCCCATCACTGAATTGTTCCCACAACCTATGGACTCGCCTTCAAGGACTCGTCTCATATTTTCAACATTTATTGCATATTTATCTCTAATTTTTTTCTTATTTTGTTTTTTCTTTTTGTATTTTGTCAGTTTGTTTTTTGCACATTGTCCATCTTATGTGTTTTTTTTTCTTGATACTGTTGTGTTTCTTTGTATTTACTGTGAATACCCACAAGAAAATGAATCTCAGGGTAGTATATGGTGACACGTGTACTTTGATAATACATTTACTTTACAATTTGAAGTTTTTACATATTTGTCCAATTCACGTGCATGTATCACAAGCAACAGTTCTCAGTACTCATCCCTGTGGAACACCACTGGTCACAGACCTCCAATCAGATTAACTTATCACCACTATGCTATGGCCAAGCCAATGTTGAATTTAATCTCACAAGTAACAATACAGCTTAATTTTCTACATGATTCTACCATAAGGGACATAGTCAGATCTTTTACTAATTTCCATGCAGACAACATGTACCAAACCTATAGCAGAACTCAGCAGCTTAAGTAGCATCCATGGAGGCAAAGATATGGTCAGCACTTCAGGTCGTGACCCTGCGTAAGGACTGAAAAAAGTTCAACTACACGAGACTTGCTGTACATCTAAAGTAGATTTGGACAATAAGAAGGTCAATAAATTATAAAAAGCAGCTCTTTTTTTAAGGGCTCAATTATAAATACACTCAATTTTTGAAGGAACCTTTACAAATTTGTTTTTTCAAGTCGGTATAAAGGTGATTCAGAAAAATGATACTGCCACCTATTAACAGGAGGCATATTAGGAAAGGAGTGTGTTCATATAGATTTGCCTTTCTATGTCTGTTATGCAGTTTGTCTTACAGAAGTCTATCTCTTTTATTAGCAACCATGATTGTAGATATTTACTGGATGCTGTCAATGAAATGGTTAGTAAATTTATTATCAAGGTATTCATGTCATCCTATACTACTTTGAGATTCATTTTCTTACAGGCATTTGCAGGGAAAAGAATACAACATCATTTATGAAAAACATATAAATAAGAAAGACTGACAAAACCAAGGTGCAAAAGACAAATTGTGCAAATAATTTTTAAAAAATAAATAAATAACACTGAACGTGAGTTGTGGAGTCCTTGAGAGTGATTCTATAGGTTGAGGAATTAGTTCGGCATTGAGGTGAGTGAAGTTATCCAAACTGCTTCAGCAGCCTGATGGTTGTAGGGTAATGACTGTTCCTGAACCCAGTGGTACGAAATCCAAGGCTCCTGCACAATGGTGATAGTAAGAAGAGAGCATGGCCTGGATGATGGATGCTGCTTTCTTGTAAATGTTCTCAATGCTAGGGAGACCTTTGCTGTGATGGACTGGGCTGATTTCTACCATTATTTGTAGACTTTTCCATTCTTGGATATTGATGTTTCCATACCAGCAATGATGTAAGTGGTCAGGATACTCTCCACTGCATCTATAGAAGGTAAATGCTGCATCTGCCTTGTAATTTTCAGCAAGCTTTAAGGACATAAAAAATGGAAGCCTCTTGGCCTCTCATTCCTGTTTTGCCATTCTGTAAGGTTATAGCTGATCTTTTACCATTTTTCTGCACAAACCCAAGTGTATATAGTAGAAGTGGAGATGGTTTATAGTGTTACTTGAATTTCTGCTTCCCTTTCAAATGCTGTATGCCAGTTCTAAAGGAAGAACATTTCTAACTTTATGATATACTTGTTAATTAAATTGTGATTATCAAAATTAATGCAACATGTATCAGCAAATTGCATTCACACACATTGTGCTACTTCAAGTCTTTGCAAGGGATACCTCTATTTTGTATCTGAAGCGTGCATTATTGAACACATTTCAAAGTAAATTTATTATCAAAGTATATGTATGTCACCATATACAACCCTGAGGTTCATTTTTTTGTGGGCATACTCAATAAATCCATAATAGAATCAATGAGTGACCACACCAACTTGGGCATTCAATTGGTGTGCAAAGAGAAAGAAATAATAAAACAACAATAAATGCTGAGGACATGGGATAAGAGTCTTTGAAAGTGAGTCCATAGGTTGTGGGACTAATGATGAAGTGAAGTTATCCACGGTTCAAAAGCCTGATGGTTGAGAGATAATAACAGTTCCCAGACCTGGTGGTGTGAGACTTGAGGCTCCTGGGCCACCTTCCTGCTGGCTCAAGTGAGAAGAGAGCATGTCCGTGGCCTGTCAGCAGCTTCAACAAAGCTCTACCAAGAGGGATTTCTTGCAGGTCAGCAGTGCTTATTTAAAAAGTGAGCTTTGAGAGTGTTGGTCCATTGTACATGGCCTATCAGCGGCGGCAACAGAGCTCTATGAACTATATAAAAGAACAGATGGGATAAGCAGATCAGCCATCGTCAGGAGTAGACCAGTGGCAAGAGTAGAAGCGATAGGCTTTGGCTCAAACCAGGCTTCGGCTTCAGCTCGGAAGAGGTGTCGGCTCTGTGTAAAGTGTCTGTTAGGACTTCCTTTTTTTTATTCTCTCTTCTCCCCCCCCCCCCCCCTTACTGTAACATTTAAATGGTTGTGGTGTGCTCTTCGTGCTGGATGTTGGAGAACTGGGAGACCCAGAATCTCCCAGGAAACTACATCTGCATGAAGTGAACCAGCTGCAGCTCCTTGAAGACTGTGTTAGGGATTTGGTGCAGTATAACTGATCAAAGTTGCAGGGAAGTAGTCACCCGGAAGTTGCAGGAGACGAGTGGCTGGGTGACTCTCAGGAGAAATGCAAATAGGTAGTTAGATCGGAGCACCCCTGTGGCCATTCCCCTCAAAAACAAGTATACCGCTTTGGATATTTTTGTGGGGGATGACCTCCCAGGAGAATGCCACGGCAACTGGGTTACAGACACTGAGCATGGGTCGGTGGTGCAGAAGGGAAAGAGAGAAGAAGGAAGGGTAATGATAGGGGACTCAATAGTGAGGGGAACAGATGGGAGATTCTGTGGATGTGAACGGGACACCCGGATGGTATGTTGCCTTCTAGGTGCCAGGGTCAGGGATGTCTCGGATCGCATCCACAACATTTTGGAGAGGGAGGGGGAGCAGCCAGATGTCTTGGTACATATTGGTACCAATGACATAGGAAAGAAAAGCAGTGAGGTCCTGAAAAGAGAACTTGGAGAGCTAGGTAGAAAGCTGAGAAGCAGGACCTCCTGGGTTGCTGGATTGCTGCCTGTACCACACACCAGTGAGGGTAGAAACAGGATGATTTGGTAGATAAATGCGTGGCTGAGAAGCTGGTGCAGGGGGCGGAACTTCAGGTTCTTAGATCATTGGGATCTCTTCTGGGGGAGGCATGAAGTGTTCAAAAGTGATGGGTTGCACCTGAACCCAAGGGGGACCAATATTCTCATGGGCAGGTTTATTAGAGCTGTTGAGGAGTGTTTAAACTAACTTGGCCTGGAGGTGGGAACCGGAGTGAAGGGACTCAGGAAAGCACGGATGGTAAAAAAGTAAAGATAGCCTGCAGTCAGATTGTCAGGAAGGACAGGCAGGTGATGGACTTGGTGGCATCCAACAGACTGAGTATCAAATCATTAGGGATGCAGAGTCAGAAAGGATAGCAGATACGGTATTCAAGGTGTTGTATCTAAATGCATGTAGTATAAGAAATAAGGTGGATGATCTTGTTGCAATATTACAGATTGCCAAGTATGTTGTGGCCATCACTGAATCATGGCTGAAGGATGGTTGTAGTTGGGAGCTGGATGTCCAAGGTTACATGTTATATCAGAGGGATAGGAAGGTAGGCAGCGGGGTGGGTGTGGCTCTACTGGTAAAGAATGACATCAAATCAGTAGAAAGATGTGACACAGGATTGGAAGATGTTGAATCCTTGTGGGTTGTGTTAAGAAACTGCAAGAGCAAAAGGGCTTTGGTAGTTATATACAGGCCTACCAACAGTGGCTGGGAGGTGGACCACAGGTTACAATAGGAAATAGAAAAGGCAGGTCAAAAGGGCAAAGTTATGATAGTCATGGGAGATTTTAACATGCAGGTCAATTGGGAAAATCAGGTTGGTAATGGATCTCAAGACAGTGAGTTTACTGAATGCTTAAGAGATAGCTTTTTAGAGCAGTTTGTCTTTGAGCGTACTAAGGGATCAGCTATACTGGATTGGGTGTTATGTAATGGACTGGAGGTGATTCGGGAGCTTAAGGTAAAAGAACCCTTAGGAACCAGTGATCACAATATGATTGTGTTCAACTTGAAATTTGATAGGGAGAAAGTAAAGTCTGATATAGCAGTATTTCAGTGGAGTAAGGGAAGTCACAGTAGGATGAGAGAAGAGTTGGCCAAAGTAAATTGGAAGGAGCTGCTGGCAGGCATGTCAGCAGAGCAGCAATGGTGTGCATTTCTGGGGGGGGCGGGGGCGGGTAAGGGGGAAGGTGCAGGACATGTGTGTTCTAAAAGTGAAGAAATACTCAAATGGTAAAATAGTACAACAGTGGCTGACAAGGGAGGTCAAAGCTATTATAAAAGCTAAAATTACTGGGAAGATAGAGGATTGGGGTTTTTAAAAACCTACAGAAAGCAAATAAAAATATCATTAGAAGGAAACAGATGAAATATGAAAGCAAGCTAGCAAATAATATCAAAGTGGATAGTGGAAGTTTTTTTTAAGTATGTTAAAAATAGGAGAAATGAGAGTGGATATACGACCGCTAGAAAATGAGACAGGAGAAATAATAACGGGGGACAAAGAGATGGCTGATGAATTAAATGAGTATATTACATCAGTCTTCACTGTTAAAGATGCCTGATGTTAGAACATAGAACATTGAAAACCTATAGCACAAAGTTGTACCGAATATGGCCCTACCTTAGAAATTACTAGACTTATCTATAGCCCTCTATTTTTCTAAGCTCCATGTATCTATCCAAAAGTCTCTTAAAAGACCCTATCTTATCCGTCTCCACCACCGTTGCCGGCAGCCCATTCCATGCACTCACCACTCTCTGAGTAAAAAAACTTACTCCTGACATCTCCTCTGTACCTACTCCCCAGCACCTTAAACTTGTGTCCTCTTGTGGCAACCATTTCAGCCCTGGGAAAAAACCTCCGACTATCCACACGATCAATGCCTCTCATCATCTTATACACCTCTATCAGGTCACCTCTCATCCTCCGTCGCTCCAAGGAGAAAAGGCCGAGTTCACTCAACCTATTCTCATAAGGCATGCTCCCCAATCCAGGCAACGTCCTTGTAAATCTCCTCTGCACCCTTTCTATGGATTCCACATCCTTCCTGTAGTGAGGTGACCAGAACTGAGCACTGTACTTGTAAGTAGGGTCTGACCAATGTCCTATAGAGCTGCAACATTACCTCTCGGCTCCTAAATTCAATTCCACGATTGATGGCCAATACACCATATGCCTTCTTAACCACAGAGTCAACCTGCACAGCTGCTTTGAGCGTCCTATGGACTCGGACTCCAAGATCCCCCTGATCCTCCACACTGCCAGGAGTCTTACCATTAATACTATATTCTGCCATCATATTTGACTTACCAGAATGAACCACTTCACACTTATCTGGGTTGAACTCCATCTGCCACTTCTCAGCCCAGTTTTGCATCCTATCAATGTCCTGCTGTAACCTCTGACAGCCCTCCACACTATCCACAACACCTCCAACTTTTGTGTTATCAGCAAACCTACTAGCCTATCCCTCCACTTCCTCATCCAGGTCATTTATAAAAATCACGAAGAGTAAGGGTCCCAGAACAGATCCCTGAGGAACTCCACTGGTAACCAACCTCCATGCAGAATTTGACCCGTCTACAACCACTCTTTGCCTTCTGTGGGCAAGCCAGTTCTGGATCCACAAAGCAGTGTCCCCTTGGATCCCTTGCCTCCTTACTTTCTCAATAAGCCTTGCATGGATACCTTATCAAATGCCTTGCTGAAATCCATATACACTACACCTACTGCTCTTCCTTCATCAATGCGTTTAGTCACATCCTCAAAAAATTCAATCAGGCTCGTAAGGCACTACCTGCCCTTAACAAAGCCATGCTGACTATTCCTAATCATATTATACCTCTCCAAATGTTCATAAATCCTGCCTCTCAGGATCTTCTCCATCAACATACAAACCACTGAGGTAAGACTCAATGGTCTATAATTTCCTGGACTATCTCGACTCCCTTTCTTGAATAAAGGAACAGCATCCGCAAACCTCCAATCCTCTGGAATCTCTCCCATCCCCATTGATGATGCAAGGATCATCACCAGAGGCTCAGCGAACTCCTCCCTCACCTCCCACAGTAGACTGGGGTACATCTCCTCCAGTCCCGGCGACTTATCCAACTTGATGCTTTCCAAAAGCTCCAGCACATCCTCTTTCTTAATATCTACATGCTCAAGCTTTTCAGTCTGCTGCAAGTCATCACTACAATCACTAAGATCCTTTTCCACAGTGAATACTGAAGTAAAGTATTCATTAAGTACCTCTGCTATTTCCTCCGTTTCCATACACACTTTCTCACTGTCACACTTGATAGGTCTATTCTTTCATGTCTTATAGAATAATACAGCACAGTACAGGCCCTTTGGCCCACAATGTTGTGCTGACCCTCAAACCCTGCCTCCCATATAACCCCCCACCTTAAATTCCTTCATATTCCTGTTTAGTAGTCTCTTAAATTTCACTAGTGTATCTGCCTCCACCACTGACTTAGGCAGTGCATTCCACACACCAACCACTCTCTAAGTAAAGAACCTTCCTCTAATATCCCCCTTGAACTTCCCACCCCTTACCTTAAAGCCATGTCCTCTTGTATTGAGCAGTGGTGTCCTGGGGAATAGGCACTGGCTGTCCACTCTATCTATTCCTCTTAATATCTTGTATACCCCTATCTCGTCTCCTCTCATCATCCTCCTCTCCAAAGAGTAAAGCCCTAACTCCCTTAATCTCTGATCATAATGCATACTCTCTAAACCAGACAGCATCCTGGTAAATCTCCTCTACCTTTTCCAATGCTTCCACATCCTTCCTATAGTGAGGTGACCAGAACTGGACACAGTACTCCAAGTGTGGCCTAACCAGAGTTTTATAGAGCTGCATCATTACCTCACGACTCTTAAACTCTATCCCTCGACTTATGAAAGCTAACACCCCATAAGCTTTCTTAATTACCCTATCTACCTGGTGAGGCAACTTTCAGGGATCTGTGGACATGTACCCCCAGATCCCTCTGCTCCTCCACACTACCAAGTATCCTGCCATTTACTTTGTACTCCACCTTGGAGTTTGTCCTTCCAAAGTGTACCACCTCACACTTCTCCAGGTTGAACTCCATCTGCCACTTCTCAGCCCACTTCTACAACCTATCAATGTCTGTCTGCAATCTTCCACAATCCTCTACACTATCCACAACACCACCAACCTTTGTGTCGTCTTCAAACTTGCCAACCCACCCTTCTACCCCCACATCCTCTTGCTCTTCACATACTTGTAGAATGCCTTGGGGTTTTCTTTAATCCTGCCCGCCAAGGCCTTCTCAGGAGAGCCAGAAGGCACCATAATTTCCTTCTTAAGCTCCTTCCTATTAGCCTTATAATCTTCTAGATCTCTAACATTATCTAGCTCTCTGAACCTTTTGTAAGCTTTTCTTTTCTTCTTGACTAGATTTATTACAGCCTTTGTACACCACAGTTCCTGTACCCTACCATAACTTCCCTGTCTCATTGGAACGTACCTATGCAGATCTCCACACAAATATCCCCTGAACATTTGCCACATTTCTTCTGTACCTTTCCCTGAGAACATCTGTTTCCAATTTAAGCTTCCAGTTTTCTGCCTGATAGCCTCATAATTCCCCTTACTCCAATTAAATGCTTTTCTAACTTGTCTGCTCCTATATCTCTCCAATGCTGTTGTAAAGGAGATAGAATTATGATCACTATCTCCAAAATGCTCTCCCACTGAGAGATCTGACACCTGACCAGGTTCATTTCCCAATACCAAATCAAGTACAGCCTCTCCTCTTGTAGGCTTATCTTCATATTGTGTCAAGAAACCTTTCTGAACACACCTAACAAGCTCCACCCCATCTAAACCCCTTGCTCTAGGGAGATGCCAATCGACATTTGGGAAATTAAAATCTCCCATCATGACAACTCTGTTATTATTACACCTTTCCAGGATCTGTTTCCTTATCTGCTCTTCGATATCCCTATTTGGCAGCCTATAAAAAATACCCAGTAAAGTTATAGACCTCTTCCTGTTCCTAACCTCCACCCACAGAGACTCCATAGACAATCCCTCCATGGCGTCCACTTTTTCTGCAGCCGTGACACTATCTCTGATCAACAGTGCCATGCCCCCACCTCTTTTGCCTCCCGCCCTGTACTTTCTGAAACATCTAAAACCCGGCACTTGGAGTAACCATTCCTGTCCGTGAGCCATCCAAGTCTCTGTAATGGCCACCACATCATATCTCTAGAAGTACTGATCCACGCTGTAAGCTCATCCGCTTTGTTCACAACACTCCTTGCATTAAAATAGACACATCTTAAACATTCAGTCTGTGCAAGTCCCTTCTCTATCACCTGCCTATCCTCCCTCTCATACTGTCTACAAGCTTTCTCTATTTGTGAGCCAACCTCCTCTTCCCCAGTCTCTTCAGTTCGGTTCCCACCCCACAACAATTCTAGTTTAAACTCTCCCCAGTAGCCTTAGCAAACCTCCCTGCCAGGCTATTGGTCCCCTTGGGATTTAAGTGCAACCCACACAAAATGCTGGTGGAACACAATGGGCCAGGCAGCATCTATAGGAAGAAGATGCTGTCTCAGCTTGCTCCTGCCCCATCGAACTCATTTCCGCATACCTCGACACTGTTTTATCTCCCCTTGTTCAATCCCTTCCCACCTATGGTCATGACACTTTTCATGCTCTGAACTTTTTCAGTGATTTTAAGTTCCCTGGCCCCCACTGCCTTATTCTCACCATGGATGTCCAGTCCCAATATACTTCCATTCCAGACCTAACCAGTTCCCCTTTACCACCTCTCTCCTCCATCTAGCGGAATTAGTCCTTACTCTTAATAATTTCTCCTTTGTCTCCTCCCACTTCCTCCAAACTAAAGGTGTAGCCATGGGCACCCTTATGGGTCCCAGTTTTGCCTGCCTGCCTTGTTGGCTTTGTGGAACAGTCCATGTTCCAAGCCTATACAGGTATCTGTCCCCCACTTTTCCTTCGCTACATCGATGATTGCATTGGCGCTGCTTCCTGCACGCATGCTGAGCTTGTTGACTTCATTAACTTTGCCTCCAACTTTCACCCTGCCCTCAAGTTTACCTGGTCCATTTCCAACACCTCCCTCCCCTTTCTTGATCCTTCTGTCTGTCTCTGTCTCTGGAGACAGCTTATCTATTGATGTCTACTGTAAGCCTACGGACTCTCACAGCTACCTGGACTATTCCTTTTCCGACCCTGCCTCTTGCAAAAATGCCATCCCCTTCTCGCAATTCCTCTGTCTCTGCTGCATCTGCTCTCAGGATGAGGCTTTTCATTCCAGGACAAAGGAGATGCCTTCCTTTTTTGAAGAAAGGGGCTTCCTTTCCTCCACCATCAACTCTGCTCTCATTCGCATCTCCCATTTCATGCATATCTGCTCTCACCCCACCCTCCCACCACCCCACTGGGGATAGGGTTCCCCTTGTCCTCACCTACCACCCCACCAGCCTCAGGGTCCAACATATAATTCTCCATAACTTCTGCCACCTCCAGCGGGATCCCACCACCAAGCACATCTTTCCCTCCCCCCCCCCCCTGCTTTCTACAGGGATCGCTCCCTACGCGACTCCCTTGTCGATTCATTCCCCCCCCCATCCCTTCCCACCAATTTCCCTCCCAGCACTTATCCTTGTAAGCGGAACAAGTGTTACACGTGCCCTTACACTTCCTCCCTCACCACCATTCAGGGCCCCAAACAGTCCTTCCAGGTGAGGCGACACTTCACCTGTGAGTCGGCTGGGGCGTTATACTGTGTCCGGTGCTCCCGGTGCGGCCTTCTATATATTGGCGAGACCCGACACAGACTGGGAGACTGTTTCGCTGAACACCTACACTCTGTCCGCTAGAGAAAGCAGGATCTCCCAGTGGCCGCACATTTTAATTCCACGCCCCATTCCCATTCTGATATGTCAATCCATAGCCTCCCCTAATGTCAAGATGAAGCCACACTCAGGTTGGAGGAACAACATTCCGTGTGGGTAGCCTCCAACCTGATGACATGATCATTGATTTCTCGAACTTCCGTTAATGTCCCTCCTCCCCTTCTTACTCCATCCCTTATTTATTTAATATTATTTCCTTTTTTTTCCCTCTATCTTTTTTCTCTCTCTGTCCCTCTCACAATCACTCCTTGCCTGCTCTCCATCTTCCTCTGGTGCTCTCCTCCCCCTTTTTTTCTCCCCAGACCTCCTGTCCCATGATCCTCTCCCTTCTCCAGCCTTGTATCCTTTTTGTCAATCAACTTTCCAGCTCTTAGCTTCATCCCTCCCCCTCCTGCCTTCTCCTATCATTTCGGATCTCCCCCTCCCCTTCCCACTTTCAAATCTCTTACTACCTCTTCTTTCAGTTATTCCTGACGAAGGGTCTTGGCCCGAAACGTCAACTGTACTTCTTCCTATAGATGCTACCTGGCCTGCTGTGTTCCACCAGCATTTTGTGTGTGTTGCTTGAATTTCCAGCATCTGCAAATTTCCTTGTGTTTGCATTCAAGTGCAACCCGTCCTTTTTGTACAGGTCACACCTGCCCCAAAAGAGGTCCCATTGATCCAGAAATCTGAATCCCTGCCCCCTGCTCCAATCCCTCAGCCCATACATTTATCCTCCACCTCATTCTATTCCTATTCTCACTGTCGCGTGGCACAGGCAGTAATCCCAAGATTACTACCCTTGTGGTCCTCCTCAACTTCCTTCCCAACTCCCTGTAGTCGTTTTTCAGGACCTCTTCCCTTTTCCTACATGTTGTAGTGTGTATAGGAAGAGAAGTGGGTGCAGTTACTATTACAAGATAGAAGGTGCTCAAAAAGCTGAAGGACCTAAAGGTACATAGGTCACCCAGACCAGAGAAACTGCATTCTAAGGTTCTGAAAGATGTAGCATTAGTGATTGTGGTGGTGTTAGAAATCAAAAATTTCAAAAATCATTGGGCTCTGGCTTGGTGCTAGAGGACTGGAAAATTGCAAATGTTACTTCACTCTTTAAGAAAACAGGAAGGCAGCAGAAAGTAAATTATAGACCAATTAGCCTGACCTCAGTGGTTGGGAACATGTTGGAATCAATTGTTAAGGATGAGGTGATGAAGTACTTGGTGACACAGGACAAGATAGTACAAAGTCAGCATGGTTTCCTTCAGGGAAAATCTTGCCTGACGAACCTGTTGGAATTCTTTGAGGAGATTACAAGTAGTATAGATAAAGGGGATGCAGTGGATGTTGTATTTTTGGACTTACAGAAGGCCTTTGACATGTTGCCCATCATGAAGCTGCTTACCACATTAGTAGCCCATGGTGTTACAGGAAAGTCACTAACATGGTTAGAACATTGGCTGATTGGTAGGAGGCAGCGAGTGGGAATAAAAGGATCCTTTTCTGGTTGGCTGTCAGTGACTAGTGGTGTTCCAGAGTGGTTGGTGTTGGGACCGCTTCTTTTTATGTTGTATATAAATGGTTTAGATGATGTAATAGATGGCTTTGTTGCCAAGTTTGCAGATGATATGAAGATTGGTGGAGGGGCAGGTAGTGTTGAGGAAACAAGTAAGATGCAATAGGACTTAGAAAGATTAGGAGAATGGACAAGAGAATAGCAAATGAAATACAATGTTGGAAAATGCATTGTCATGCACTTCACAAACTCTGAAGGAAGTAGAGTTGCTGCCTTGCTTTCTTAATTGCACTTGTATGCTGGGCCCAGGGCAGGTCCTCTGAAATAATGCCACTGAGGAATTTGCAGTTGCTGACCCTCTCTACCTCTGATCCTCTGAAGACTGGCTCATGAACCTGTGGTTTCCTCCTCCTAAAGTTAATAATCAGTTCCTTGGTCTTCCTGACATTGAGTAAGAGGTTGTTGTTACGAAAGCACTCAGCCAGATTTTCAGTCTCCCTCCAATACGCTGATCTGTCCCCACCTTTGTTTTGTCCTACAACAGTGGTGATGTCAGCAAGCTTGAATATGGTATTGGAGCTGTGCTTAGCCACATAGTCGTAAGTGTAAATTGATGGGTGGCGGGGGGGCTAAGCTCACAGACTTGTGGTGCACCTGTGTTGATGGAGACCCTGGAGGAGATATTGCCAATCCAAACTGACTGGAGTTTGCAAGTGAGGAAACCGTAATTAATTTCTTAATTTGAAATGTATTGGTTTCATGCTTATAATTAACATTTAGGCTGCCAACATTGTAAATATTAACAAACTGAAGCATTGAGACAAAATTTGTCCGTAGGTCTTTATTACCATCGTATTGTTCCTGTTTTATAACTGCATCTGCTTCATTTTGATCTTTCTTTCCCATGCCATCACTAATCAAGCAATGTTGCATTTTTCTTTTTTTTAACATTAAAATGAAAAATAAAAAGAAACTGTAGATACTGAAAATCCAAAATGAAAGCAAAATCCTGTAAGCTCTCAGCACGTCCGGCTGCATCTGTTGAAGGATCAAAGATACTTCTGAGATTCATTTTCTTTCCACAGATGTATCCTGGACTATTGAGTATGTAGATTTTATTACCTAGACAATTATTAATTGTATATTTTGTAGTATTACAATACATTGGCTATTTGTTCCCACCAGTGACAGAAATCCAAATTCCACTTTTTAAAAAAAAATCATCAGAAAATTGCTGCAGATGTTAGAAATCTGCACTAAAAACAGAATGCTGGGGAAAACTCAATGAACTAGGCGTCTATATGAGCAAGCTGGGGAGAAAAAAGTCATCTTCTGGACCTCCATATGGACAGCCCACTGGTGTGTGTCACAGAATGAAGATGCAATTTTATGTTCCTTTTTTTCAACACTCATCGTCTAGTTGCTCTAATTTCATAAACTTAATTATTTTTCTCTATCCAGTTGCCTGAATTCATCTCTTGAGCAGACTTATCACTACAACAATGCTGTCCCCACCGTTTCATCAGAGGGCCCTCGACACGTTAAGTGTTTACCTTCCCCTTCCTTTCAGATTTCTAGTTTTTGATTTTTCATTAGTCGGATTGGCATTGCTGCACCAGTTGGGGAGATAGCATTTTAGTTGCCTTCTGTGAAATGAACAAACTCAAAGTTCAAATTAAGTTTGTTATCAAAGTACATAATGCCTACATCACCATAAACAACCCTAAGGTTCATTTCTTCTTTGCGGGCATTCATAGTAAATGCAAAAAACACAATAGGATCAATGAAAGACCACACCGAACAGGATGGACAAACAACGAATGTGGAAAAGACAACAAACTGCAATACAAAAAGAAAGAATAATAATAATTAATAAATAAGCAATAAATATCGAGAACCTGAGATGAAGAGCCCTTGAAAGTGAGTCCATAGGCTGTAGGAATAGTTCATTGATGGCATGAATGAAGTTATCCCCAGTCGTTCAACAACCTGATTGCTAAGGGATAATAACTGTTCCTGAGCCTGGTGGTGAGGGTCCTGAGGCTTCTATATTTCCTGATGGCAGCAGCAAGACAAAAGCATGTCCTGGGTGGTGGGGGTCCTTCATAATGGATGCTGCTTTCTTGCAACAGCACTCCATATATACAGTGGCATGCAAAAGTTTGGGCACCCCGGTCAAAATTTCTGTTACTGTGAATAGCTAAGCGAGTAAAAGATGAACTAATTTCCAAAGGGCATAAAGTTAAAGATGACACATTTCTTTAATATTTTAAGCAAGAAAACTTCATTTCCATCTTTTACAGTTTCAAAATAACCAAAAAGGAAAAGGGCCCAAAGCAATAGTTTGGGCACCCTGCATGGCAGTACTTAGTAACACCCCCTTTGGCAAGTATCACAGCTTGTAAACGCTTTTTGTAGCCAGCTAAGAGTCTTTCAATTCTTGTTTGGGGGATTTTCGCCCAGTCGTCCTTGTAAAAGCCTTCTAGTTCTGTAAGATTCTTGAGCCGTCTTGCATACACTGCTCTTTTGAGGTCTATCCACAGATTCTTGATGATGTTTAGGTCAGGGGACTGTGAGGGCCATGGCAAAACCTTCAGCTTGTGCCTGTTGAGGCAGTCCATCGTGGATCTCGAGGTGTGTTTAGGATCATTATCCTGTTGTAGAAGCCATCCTCTTTTCATCTTCGGCTTTTTTTTCACAGACAGTGTGAAGTTTGCTTACAGAATTTGCTGGTATTTAATTGAATTCATTCTTCCCTCTACCAGTAAATGTTCCCCGTGCCACTGGCTGCAACACAAGCCCAAAGCATGATCGATCCACCCACGATCCACAGTTGGAGAGGGGTTCTTTTCATGAAATTCTGCACCCTTTTTTCTCCAAACACACCTTTGCTCATTGCGGCCAAAATGTTCTATTTTAACTTCTTCATTCCACAGCACTTGTTTCCAAAATGCATCAGGCTTGTTTACATGTTCCTTTGCAAACCTCTGATGCTGAATTTTGGCCGCAATGAGCAAAGGTGTGTTTGGAGAAAAAAGGGTGCAGTAATGTGCAAAGGGAAGGTTTTAAAAAGAATACTGTAATCAGCACTGGTTACACTCATTTTAAATTAACATATAAAAGTCTGCAAGAATCGTAAAACAAAATTGAAAAGTCTACAGTTGCATACTAGAAATTCAAAAATTCAACAGATCTAAAAGTAAAGTTACAGGTGCAGAAATCTGAATCTTAAAATTTGGCATGGATAGAGTGGACAGTCAGCACCTTTTATTTAGGGCAGCAGTGGTAAGTACCAGAGTTTTTACAGTGAGTGGAGAAAATCTACAGTGAGTAGATGATAGGGTTAGGTTTTACACAGCACTAGGTGCTGATGATAGAGGCTAATACAGTTAAGAGTCTGTTGGATAGGTACATGGATGTTTGAAAAATAAATGGCGAGGGCTATGAGCTGTGAAGGAGGGAAGGCATAGATTGATCATGGAGTTGGTTTCGATAGATCAGCACAACATTGTGGGCTCATACTGCACTGTTCTGTTCTGTATTCTATGAAATAAGTAAAATTCTGGAAATGCTGAGGCAGAGGAATGGTGAACAGCACAATCCTCGCTGATTTGATGGGAATGATGATTTTCACTGTATGTTTCAATATACATGTGACAAATAAAGCTAATCTTTAAGATAGAGATGGTAGAAAGATGAAGACTGTGGGGGAGAAGTTAGGAAAACCAGAAATGTGTGGAAAGAAACTGGGTAATGGTGGTAGGAGGTGGGGCAGGTAGTTGAAAGGTTGCAAAGAAAGGGATGAGAGAACCTGGGCAGATTGGAAGCAAAGGGACAGGAATGCTAGGTGCAGGTTACCTGCAGTTGGAAAATTCAGCGTTCATACCTTTTGGGTTATAGACTTTTTGGGTGGAATATGAGTTACTGTTGTAGTTTACATTTGGCCTCACCCGAGCAAGTATGGCGTGGGGAGGGGGCAGCTAATCTTGTAGAGTAGAAAATCCATCAGAAACACTTGTGTAGAAGGCTTGATGTACTGTGGATTCTTAAAATTTACAGTTGCTTCCAAAGTTAGTCTGTTTATAATTGGCACTTCAGGCACTAAACCACAGCGAATTACCAAGTTTGCCAAAACACCTTTCAACATCTACCTCCAAAATGAATTGGTGGAGCACAAAGTAACTTGATCTTTCAAGTAACAGCCAGTACATTTGTTTTCAAGTTCAATCACCAAATTCCAACAGAACTCAATGTTATCTTCCAATCAGTTAACTTGTGAACAAAAGTTCCTTACCACATAACTGGGACTTGAATGTCCAAGCACCTGCATTGGTACATAGCTTCCACTTCCAATAATCCAAACAGCCCTGGAAAGGCCAGCACTCTTTTTCTGTGGAGTGGATGGTTATTCGTGTGTTTAAAAATAAGCAGCTATCAATTGAAGACATCGGGCAAAAGTTTTGAGGTTACTTGTCTCAAAGGTCTTCATGTTCTTTTTTAAGGCAAATGTAAGAAAGTTGGTGATAACCAGTAAATCAAAATATTACCAAGAGAGGATAGAATCTAGTTGAGGTTACATTCTGATCTTGCTGAATGACATCAGGCTGAATGGGCTGGCTGGCCTACTCCCATTCCTGATTTGGAACAAAGCTGTTCCTGTTTCGAAAAACAATTGCAAAATATCTCCAACCATTTCATTTTTAGTCATTTGAGAGGATGAACCATATGTTACATCAGCTTGTGCTTGAGCCTGTAATGCTAACTAAAGGGTTTGCTGTGTCAGTTGATCAACAGCACGTTCTGTAAGTTGCAGCTTCCATCTTTGGCTAATTCATATCTGGACATCCAGTTGGATGATCCAGCCCAGTACTTTCCCCTTGCATCGCAGGATCATTAACCCGGAACTCCCAACCAAGCACTGTCAAGACAAGTTGACTATTAAGTTGCACCACCAGAATAGGTCAAAGGAAGTAAGTGCAGTTGGCCCTCCTTATCCGCGAGGGATTGGTTCTGGGACCCCTCGCGGATACCAAAAACGTGGATGCTCAAGTCCCTTATTCAGCCTGTCTAGATGCGGTGGACCTTGGGACCCAGCAGAACCCCGGTCCTTATTTAACCTGTCTCAGTGCGGTGGACATTAGGACCCGGCGGCGGAGCTCTGAATCCACAGTGTTTCTGATCACGAAAATAATCACGATCACGATTTAAAATAAAGTGGAAATAATAAAGCGATCGGAAAGAGGTGAAACGCGATCGGTCATTGGAAAAGCGTTAGGTTACAGTCCGTCAACTATTGGAACAATTTTAAAGGATAAGGTGAGAAATGCCCTGCCCCGATGAAAGCTACAATTATTACTAAGCAACGCAGTGGTTTAATTATTGGGTTTTGGGGTTTTGGGTTTTTGATCCTCCACATCAACCCGGCACGGATGGAGAGCATGCTTAGGAGCGATCTGTCACTGGATCGAACTTGGGAATTTCAGTTCCCGAGCCCAGCGCTGAAACATACCTTTCTTAAGTGTTTTATATGCTTAGAAAGGTAAAATATATACTATATACTAAGACAAACGTTTGGCTAACTGACACTAAATAATACCGGATGTACCTGTTCTGACTTACTTAATAAGAGAACTTCCATTTCTTTTTTTCGATCCTGATCCACGATAACCTATGCACATCCTCCCATATACTTTAAGTCATTTCTAGATTACTTATAATACCTAATACAATGTAAATGCTATGTAAAATAGTTGTTAAACTGCATTGTTTAGGGAATAATGACAAGAAAAAAAAAAGTCTGTACATGTTTGAACAACAAGTGCTGGAAGAGCACTTCCGGGTTTTCTCGATTCATGGTTGGTTGAATTCGCACATGCGGAACTTGCGGATAAGGAGGGCCGACTGTAATGTATTCTGTCTGAAAGATGATCAAAATTAAGCATTGAATTTATTTCTTTCTCCAGAAGCAATTCTTTCTGAAACATTGTTACTTGATATTTACCTCTTTAGTTTGTTGATTTAGGTTGGCCTTTTATAATTTATCTTGTATTTAGAATCTTTGGAAAAAAAATAACCATTTTTGCCATTAACTTGCTCTGAAGTTGTGATTTGATGTATTTTTTAGATTGTTAAAGCTGCTGTGTCAGTTACACCAGCATTCCACCCTTTGGTTCTGTAAATGATTTAATGTCCAGTATTAATAACCTGCTTCCTAGTTTCATTTTCAGTTTGCGAACTGAAAATAATTGCAAAATTATTCCGCATTTATCCTTCAAATACTCATTACAGCAATAGTGCCCATCTTTGTGAATATAAAGCCAAGCTTGTTCACACTAAATAAAACATGCAATCCACCTAATGATGTAGTGGTTCACTATTAGGAGTTGGTGCTGGTCTGCAAACTTTGTGGGGCTGCTATCAACACGACATCAGGAATAGTTGGTAGACTGAGAATGTTTTTTTTGATCTATGTATACATTTCTGAGCCTTCTAACTAAATAGCCTTATAATATGAAACATTGCACCCAACTCCTAAAAATCCCCAAGAAGCTTACCAGAGATGGGAGCTGTTGTGTCTCAAAATGCTGTCTATAGTTTTCTTCCAGTCTGTCAGATGCTGAACAGAAATAAATTTAGAACTGTAATCAACTCATTCCAGAAGGTCAACAGCTTTGGATACATTTTGCATAAAGATCTTAAGCTTTGAGTTTTTGTGTTGGCAGGGAAACAGCATTGATATTAGTAGTCAGTGATAGTTCAACAAATGATAGTGAGCTAGTGATCAGAACATCCAAGCAAACATAGAAGCATAGAAACTTAGACAGACCCTTCGGCCCACAAAGCTGTGCCGAACATGTCCTTACCTTAGAAATTACCTAGGGTTACCCATAGCCCTCTATTTTTCTAAGCTCCATGTACCTATCCAGGAGTCTCTTAAAAGACCCTATCGTATCTGCCTCCACCAGTGTTACCAGCAGCCGATTCCACACACTCACCACTCTGTGTAATAAAAAAAAATTTACCCCTGACATCTCCCCTGTCTCTGCTTCCAAGCACCTTAAAACTGTGAGCTCTCATTCTAGCCATTTAAGCCCTGGGAAAAAGCCTGACTATCCACACAATCAAAGCCTCTCATCATCTTGTATGCCTCTATCAGGTCACTTCTCATTCTTCATCATTCCAAGGAGTAAAGGCCAAATTCACTCAACCTATTCTCATAAGGCATGCTCCCCAATCCAGGCAACATCCTTGTAAATCTCCTCTGCACCCTTTCTATGGGTTCCACATCCTTCTGGTAGTGAGGCGACCAGAACTGAGTACAGTACTCCAAGTGGGGTCTGACCAGGGTTCTACATAGCTGCAACATTACCTCTCAGCTCCTAAACTCAATCCCATGATTGATGAAGGCCAATGCACCATATGCCTTATTAACCACAGAGTCAAACTGCGCAGCTGCTCTGAGTGTCCTGTGGACTCACACCCCAAAATCACTCTGATCCTCCACACTGCCAAGAGACTTACCCATTAATACTATATTCTGCCATCAGATTTGACCTACCAAAATGAACCACCTCACGCTTATCTGGATTGAACTCCATCTGCCACTTCTCAGCCCAGTTTTGCATCCTATCAATGTCCCGCTGAAACCTCTGTCTGCCCTCCACACTATCCACAACACCTCCAACCTTTGTGTTATCAGCAAATTTACTAACCCATCCCTCCACTTCCTCATCCAGGTCATTTATAAAAATCACGAAGAGTAGGGGTCCCAGAACAGATCCCACTGGTGACCGACCTCCATGCAGAATATGACCCGTCTACAACCACTCTTTGCCTTCTGTGGGCAAGCCGGTCTGGTGAATCCCATGCCTCCTTACTTTCTCGATAAGCCTTGCATGGGGTACCTTATCAAATGCCTTGCTGAATCCAAGGTCTAATCCACTAAGTGTTTTGGTGATGGATTTATTTGAAGAGGAAAGAGTTTTGAAAATCAAATTAATTATGAGTATCAATTACATGAAACTATTTTGTCACTGGTTGTCAAATATACTGAAGTTCATACAGGTGAAATAATATTGAGCTGAATAACTTTGAAGCAAAATGAAGGAACTTTTATTGTATAGTTTTAATTTCTGTCTTATCTAAGCAATGCACAGCTTAATTTGACAAAACTGCATAATCCCTCATTGAAATATAGTATTTAATGTATCAACAACTGGACATCAGCTCTCCAGGAATCTGTCTTGGACCCAGCATTTTGATGCAATCACAAAGGCATGCCAATGGCTATACTGTACTTCATTCAGACTTTGAGGAACTTTGGTATGTTACCAAAGACTTCTAGTAAATTTCTGCAGATGTACCTTGGAGAGCATTCTGACTGGTTGTATCACCACCTGGTATGGCAGTTCCAATCACAGAGTCCTGCAGGGAGTTGTGGAATCCATCATAGACACTAGTTTCCCCACCAGCAAGGATATCTTCAAAAGGCAGTGTCACAGGAAGGACCCTTGCTATTCAGAACTTGGTGTCTTCCCAGTACTACTGTCAGGGAGGAGGTACAGGAACATGTCTCCTTAAAATGATGCTTACTGGTGGAGGTTTAGAAGTACCTTGCTGCAACTTGTTTCCAGGAATGCTGACCTTGTCACATGAGGAATCATGGCGGTTGGGATAAGGTGTTGGTATTTCTCACTGGAGAAATAGGGAAGTGTTTTGGATTTAGTAATAACCTTCTATTCGATTTTGGGAACCTAACTGTTGCAGTTTGAAACTCTACAAGGCCTGTAAATTACTCTTGGCTAAGTGAATATTGTGAAAATAAAACTTAATTTGTATTGGTATGGAAGAGTGGAGTTTTACTGAAGAGCCTCTGTTCCCAACAATTACCTGGTCTCATTCTATTGATTAACAGAACAATTGATTACTTGAGGTAATGCTATCACAGGCATTTTCCCTAAATAGCTTCAAGTAACAATTCAGGCAGAAGCAAGATTTAGAATGCATCTTTGATTCTGACTTTCTCTTTCAGATGGATTTGAAATGTATCCTACATACTGTACTGCTTTGCTGCTGCTGCTGGAATGCACTTGCCCAATCAGGTAACACAAATAGTGTTAGTTATTTGCTGTTTAATATATTCAATAAAACATCAATAATAATTTCTGAATAAGTTTTCCGAAAAACACAAGTGATTCCACAAGGTTATTGCTTACATCTGCTTTTCTCAATTTAAGATATTGAATGGCATCTTCTCAGAAAAGTCCATCAAGAATTGATTATTGTTCACTGGATACTGTCATTGATAATATCTGCTTCTCATACATGCTGATGATCCAACCTCATTGCCTTTCTCAACCCTTTCACTACATCTATGCACTGCTGCAACTCACATTATAGAACCATATAATAGGTACAGCCCAAGACGATATTTGACCTATTAAGTCTATGCTCTGCTTCCTGAACAATACCTGCTCCTCCACCTCTCTTTGTAACATCCACAAACTTGGCCACAGAGTCGTTGTCTATCATCCCTATAGCATGAAAAGTAAGAAACCCAACACTGACCCATTGGAACACCGCTAGTCATCAACAGCGAACCAGAAAAAAAAGCCTCTTTATTCCCACTCTTTGCCTTCTGCCAGTCAGCCAATCTTCTGTCTGTGCTAGTATCTTTCCTATAATATCTTTAACAGTCTCGTGTGCAACACCTTATCAAAGAACTTCTGAAAATCCATGTAAAGAATCTCCATTTGTTAACTGTTGTTGACTGTATTGTCCATTGTCACTGCTTTTGTTGAAATGGGCCTCTTCCTAGAAACCACTTCTGCCTGTATTTTCTCTTCTCTTCTCATTTCCTTGCTTAGTTTCATAGTCGTGCAACACTGAAACTGGTCCCTCATCCCATTGAGTCTGCACTATCAAACACTCATTTACACGAATCCTACATTAATTTTATTTTCCCTACATTCCTATCTGCCCCTAAGTTCTATAAGTCATCTAAAAGCCAAGGGCAATTTATAATGGCCAATTAACATGGCAACCTCCATGCTTTTGGGAAGTGGGAGAAATCCAGAGCACCTTGGGGTCATGCAAATTGTACAGAAGATGTGGAGAGTCTGCAGAGGGATATAGATAGATTAAGTGAGTGGGCCAAGGTCTGGCAGATGGAATACAACATTGGTAAATGTGAGATCATCCACTTTGGAAGGAATAATAGAAGAGCAGATTATTACTTAAACAGTGAAAGATTGCAGCATGCTGTTGTGCAGAGGGACTTGGGAGTGCTTGTTCATGAATCGCAAAAAGTTGGCTTGCAGGTACAACAGGTTATTAAGAAGGCAAACGGAAAGTTGGCCTTCATTGCTAGAGGGATTGAATTCAAAAGCAGGGAGGTCATACTGCAACTATACAGGGTACCGGTGAGGCTGCATCTGGAGTACTGTGTGCAGTTCTGGTCTCCATACTTGAGGAAGGATATACTGGCTTTGGAGGCAGTGCAGAGGAGGTTAACCAGGTTGATTCCAGAGATGAAGGGGTTAACCCATGAGGAGAAATTGAGCCGCCTGGGACTATACTCTCTGGAATTCAGAAGAATGAGAGGGGATCTTATAGAAACATACAAAACTTTGAAAGGGATAGATAAGATAGAAGTAGGAAAGTTGTTTCCATTGGTAAGTGAGACTAGAACTAGGGGACATTGCCTCAAGATTCAGGGGAGAAGATTTAGGATGGAGATGAGGAGAAACTGTTTTTCCCAGGGAGTGGTGAATCTGTTTAATTCTCTGCCCAGGGAAGCAGTTGAGGCTTCTTCACTAAATATATTTAAGTTGCAGTTGGATAGATTTTTACATAGTAGGGGAATTAAGGGTTATGAGGAAAAGGCAGATAGATGGTGCTGAGTTTATGGACAGAACAGCCATGACCTTATTGAATGGCGGGGGCCTGATGGCCTACTTCTGTTCCTATTTCTTATGTTCTTTTGTTCTTATGCCTGTAGTCTTGGGGAGAACATGTGAACTCTATACAAACGGCACCTGAGGTCAAGTCTAGAACTTCCAGCTATGCCATTTTCTTTTTAAGTGATGATGAATCAAAGTATCACAAGGTTCTAATAAAAGATTTGTTTTTAAAAACAATCTTATAAGGCACTTGTAATGCTACTGTGACACAAATTTCCTTTGGGATCAATAAAATATCTATCTTGTAAGGCGATAGAAATGTGACCTAATATTGAGCTGCTTCAAGATCTGTGGAGAAAATTCAAAAATTGTTGTATTTTAGACAAATATTTGTGAAGTGGCTGAAGCTTGTAATTCAAAGAAAAATTAATATTGAGTCTGTCTGAAAATTTAAATTTAACAGGCTCTAAATTTTAACTTATTTGAGGGATAATCCAATGAAGTGCTTAAATTAATGAAGGAAGACGACAAACCAGCTGGGGAAAATGGGTCTAATAGAATGTTGAACAAGGAGACAAAATTTTAAAGAGTTTAAATAAACCATTGATAATCAGTAAATAAGAATGCTTAATGATACTGTGCTGACATGAATTTTGGGTTGAAGTAGTTTGAGAGGCAGGGCCTGTTTTTGCTGAAATAATCCTGATGTTTATTTTGTACAGTTTAATTTGTCAGTGGTTTTTAATCTGGCTTGATAGCTACAGCTGAGAGATTCTGATAAACCGTTGTACTTTCAGTGTACAGCTAGACAGATTAAAATCTTAAACTTTCTTTCTGTTTTACAGACACCAGTGAGTGTTTAAAAGCCAGTGCAAAGTCATGTGGAGAATGTATACAAGCCGGTAGAAATTGTGGATGGTGCACCAAAATTGTAAGTTTTACATTTTTAAAAGTTTTTGAAGAAGTTATTGCATGACTTTTGATTTCCCTTGAGAGCAGGGAGAAAGCTGCAAATCATCCAGGCACGGGGTATTTACAGTTGGGTAGTAGTCACACACAGCTAAACTTTCTCAAATCAATTGTAAGTGTAGGCAGCTTGGTTATGGACTTGTCTCCTAAAATAAACACTTACTAAACATCAGTGTGCTTACTAATTCAACTTTAAAACCAACTATAGAAATTTTGTATATCCTGTAATCTTCCACTGGAATTAATAAATTGAGAGTATTCTTAATTAATCTTGGTTTGATTAAGTTGTGATTAAATAGGAAAATTTGTCCAAGTTACTAGATCCTTCAGGGTCTTTTTATTACCACAACAGAAGGTGTCTTGTAGGAATGGCTTATTTAAAAGAATTTTGATAATGGCAAAGTTTTAAAAATATATATTCTAAGGGTAGATGAAGTCAAACACAATAGCTTTCAGACGGCTACCTACAGCTGTACTGAATGGGAAAAAATTGTGAAATCCATAAAGGTATAAGCAAGGGAAAAATGTATAGCAGGAAAAGTGATGGAAACATTCGGGTCACATAGCATTTGCAGAACAAGAAACAGTAATGTTTCAGGACAAAGCAATTTCATTAGAAGTGAGATAAATTAGTTTTAAGTTGCAGGGAAAGATGAGTATAGAGAAAGTTGTAATAGGGCAGATAATAGGAGAGGTGTAATGGCAGATGTGATTGCTCCGAGAGGGTGCCAAAGACTGCTTCATAAAACAGCAGTTTTGGAGAGGTGAAGACAGGAGATGGGAAAAAAAAACACTAATTTCCAAAGGAGCAAGATTTTGTTCTAAGGAAATGTATAGAAGAAGACCTAAGTATTAGAAACAGTTGGAAGGTATAACAAATATCAAATGAAGTTTAGGATTTCAAAAAAATGCTGTAATCAGCTGACGAAATAGAGCACAAAAGGACTAAAACAAAATGGGTCTGATCCAAATATTTTTCAGTCTGACATGCATAAATTTTGGAAGAAGCTATGTTGTCTGCTGTAAGCTACATTTGATTACATGTGTGTAAGCTTCTGAAACTAATTCCAGAGAATAAAAGAACTGAAAGTGTTATAGCGAGGCACGTATCTGTGACACAATGAGCCTATCATAACTTGTGCTAATTGTAAGCACAAATCTCTCCAAATATTAAATTCACCTAGCGCAGCAAACAAAACTTTTTTTTCAATGTCCACAACAATTATTTGTATATCAAGGTCCTATTTGCAATTCATGCATCACTCTGGCAGTTGTGAAGAGCTATCCTTTTGAATGTTAGGTAGCTTAAATACACAGCCATAGTCAGTTATATTGCTTGGAAATGTACAGTATTTTGACCTGACTCATCAATGCTGACCAAGATGAGATTGTCCTATCTACGTACATTTGACCCATATCTCTAAACCATTCCCATCTATGAGCCTAGCCAACTGTCTTTTAAGCATTTGTAATTGCACCAGCCTCTTTCAATGGCATCTCATTTCATGTACCCACAATCCTTGGTGTGGGGGGAATCCTGTCCTTCAGCTCCCATATAAATCTTTCCCCTCACCTTAAAAACTATGCCCTCTAGTTTTAAACTCCCCTGGCCTTGGAAAAAGGTTGTGTTTATCCACCTTGTCTATGTCCTTCATGTTGGCCACACCTCAGCTTCCTTCTCTACAGACTAAATAATCCCAGCCTATCCAGTCTCTCCTTGTATCTGAAACCTCTGGTTTTGGCATATTGAAATTTCTCATTTGTCTACTAAGATATGAACCTGACACGTGAAATATTATGAATGGTTTTAAAATAAATTTGAGTGGTTGCTTCCATCTGATGATTTGAAAGAGTGAAATAGAAAGTTGTGGGTAATTTTCACCTGTTCAGTGGACATGGGATGCTTCGCAGAGAATACTATAACTCATTGGATAAGAAAAAAAAGACAATGAAGAAAATGAAACAGGATCTCCCATATGTCAGCTGGTGTGCAATTCCAACCAAAAATAGGATTGCCTGAACTCTGACTATGTAATATTAAGTCAGATTATTATTCGGTTTTGGAATATCTGAGCCAAAATTCAGTCGGGGAGAAATCTAAACTCGTGCCTATTTATGAACATGAGAAAGTCTGCAGGTGCTTGAACTCCAAAGCAATATGCTGGAGAAACCTAGCGGATCAGGCAGCAATGAATAAGCAGTTGACGTTTTGGATCAAGGCCCTTCTTCAGGACTGGAAAGGAAGGGGGAAGATGCTAGAGTTAAAAGGTGGGGTGGGGAGGAAAGATAAAGGGTTGGAGAGGAAGGAATCTGATCGGAAAGGAGGAGGGACACAGTGGGAGGTGATAGGCAACTCAAAAGAGATAAAAGGTCAGAGAGGGGAATAGAAGAAGAGGAGAGGAAAAGGGAAATATTTTTAAATTGGAAGTAGAAATCTATATTCATGACATCAGGCTAGAGGCTACCCAGACAGAATATAAGGTGTTGCTCCTTCATACTGAGTGATGAGGCCATGAACCAAAATGTCAGAGCTGAAATGGGAATTGGAATTAAAATGTTTGGCCATCAGGAAGTTCTGCATTTTGGTGGATGGAGCAGGGAGTGCTCTGTGAAGTGATCCCTTAATTTACAGTGGCCCTCATTAATCTAGAGGAGGCATATCAGGAGCACTGGACACTAGCAGGTTTGCTGGTGAAGAGGGTCCTGACTAGAGGTGAAGGAGGAGGCGAATGGGCAGGTGGGGCAGGTGTAGCACATAGACTGCCTGCAGGGATAGGTTCTAGGAGGGAGATTAGTGGGGAGGGACGAATGGACAAAGGAATCACGGAGGGAGCGATCCTTGCAGAAAGTGGGTTGGGGGGAGGGGGAAATAAGATGTGTTTGATGGTAGGATCCCTTTGGAAATGGCAGAAGTTGTGGAGGGTGATATGTTGGATCGTGGGCTGGTAGGTAAGGACAAGAGGAACTCTCACTGTTAAGGTGGCGGGAAGATGGGGTGAGCGTGGATATTCTGGAAATGGAGGCGATGCAGGTGAGGGCAGCATCAATGGTGGAGGAAAAGAAGCCCTATTTGAAGAAGGAGGACATCTCTGCCGTTTTTTGGTACTGAGAAAGGAGAATAGCATTTACAAGAATCCGGTAGGAGGAGGTATAGTCAAGATAACTGAGGAAATCGGTTGGCTTATAAGAGATGTCTGTCGACAGTTTGTCTTCAGAGATGGAAAGGGAGATCAAGAAAGGGAAGGGCAGAGTCAGAGGTGGACTAAGTGAATTTAAGGGCAGGGTAGAAGTTAGAAGCAAAGTTGATGAAATTGAGTTCTGCATGGGTGCATGAAATGCAGTCATCGATGTAACCGAGCAAGAGTCGGGGAACGTTACCAGGGAAGGCTTGGAGCATGGACTGTTCTACATCGCCAGTGAAGAGGCTGGGGTAATTTAAATGTCTAGTGTAGAAACGCAGTGCTTATAGCTGCTGCAGTTTTTCTGCTGGAGGACAAATTGTGGGATGGAATGTAGAAAATGTGAAGAGGCATGAGTAGCTGGCATCTCAGTGAGACAGAAACTTGGTCAGAAGCTTGGCTAAATGTGTGTCAATCTAGATAAGAAAATGTACCTTGAAGTTTCAGCAATGCATGTTGTTGAAGCAAGATAATAGAATCAAATATTATGAAGTGCTTTATCAAATAAGGTCAAAGTGTACAGGTGTTTAAGTTCTCTTAAGGCATAATCTGCATCTCAAGGATTTGAATTTTTGTTTTGTAGGATTTCTTACAAGAGGGGGAACCAAACTCTGCACGCTGTGATGATATTAAATCTTTAAAAAGTAAAGGATGTTCGGAGGATGAGATTGAAAATCCCAAAGGTTCACAACAAATAGACGCAAATAAAGAACTTACTGGTCGCACAAGCGGTACAAAGGTAGAGGTGAAAGACATTACACAGATTCGACCACAGAAGCTAACTCTGAAATTACGATCAGGTATTTCTATAAGAAATACATAAAGTAATAATTGCTATAAATTAGAAAATGTTTCAAATTCAATAAAAATGGCTGCAGGTGATAGTCACTGTTCCATTCAGGTATACATCCAAGACACACTATCTTGGGATGCAAAGTGGTGAGCATATTAGGATTTATTGGACTTTGAAATGGTTTTATCCCAGCAGAGAATTCATCACTGTCAAGAATACAGTTAGCATAATGCTACATTGTGCAGCCCTGCCACAGGACTATTTATTGTCAAACAGACTGGCTCACGGATCTGAGAAATGTAACTACAGCAAATATCTCAATATATGGTAGTATTGTCCACATTTTGTAGAACTTAATTTTCAAAGCATCCTAACTTGTTAAAGTTACAGTCCAGCTTTGTGGCTGATGCTCCAGTGTGCCCAGCTCTTCTTTGAAGACTTCACTGCTTTATTTATGATGAGCAAGAGACTTTTCCCTTACACTGCATCACAGTGTGTAGATTAGCTTTTTTTGGTTACATCATTGTCTGGTATGCAGGGGCCATTGTACAGAATTGCAGACTCAGCCAACTTCATCGGGGCAGTAGCCTCCCCTGCATCGAGGATATCACTAAAAGGCAGCGTCCACTATTAACAACCCCCATCACTCAAGACATGACCTCTTCTCATTGCTACCATCAAGGAGCTGATAGAGAAATATGAAGGCACACACTCGACATTTTAGGAACAGTTTCTTCCCCTCTGCCATCAAATTTCTGAATGAACATTGAATCTTCACTTTTTTTTAATATCCTGCAGCCATCAAATATTTGCATTTCTAACCCTATCATTTACAAGCAAGTCATCAACGAGACAGCTAAAGGTAACTGGGCTTCGGACACTGTCCTAGCAAGCTTCTACTTGATGTCTTGGGATGACTGTTGGAAGTTAATTGTAACTATTTCATTTATTCATTTGTGACTCCAATCATTTTTGAAGCCCATTGACTTTATTTTTGCCAGGCCTCTTCGATTAAGTCATATGTAGCTTGCTTCCCTTCACTTCCTCATTTTTGGAATTCAGCATTTGGTCCATATTTAGGCCAAGCAAGTTATGAGAGTGTGCCTCTTAAAACAAGCATAGGCAAGCTTCTGTTTGAATAGTTTCATAAAATGACTCTCCAGCAGGCAAAATCTTGTTTTAAGATTGTATTCCAAAGATGGTATGCATTCCATCTGCATTTTCAATTAGATTGTGCTGAATTTCTGTTATAGGACTTCATAGCATCACCTTTTACTGTTTCACATTGAAAATAAGGTTGTGGTAGTAGCTCAGCCTTTTGAGTACCTAGGCAATAATATATCCATTTCTGTTTTCCAAATTGAATCAAAGGCCTTTATTGTTGAATTGCAATGATAGTTGTGTATGTTATAGTCTCTTCTTGTTCTATAGATAACGTTTGTCTGGAGTGAACTTCTATCTATGTCACGATGACTCCAATTCTCATATGCCTTTTCTACCTTGGCTTGCCTCCACTTATTGTTATTCTGATGTTCCTAATGTTTTACTCTTTATGTCAAGGTTAACTTTGTAGAATTTTGTTAGATGCTGTTACCTATGGTCCAAGAATAAAAATGCATTTCAAAATTGGGCTTAATACAAAGGTGTAACTAACTTGAGATGAAATGCTAATTTATATGACAAATTTCACATGTACAGTTTTCAAAGGATAAAGACATTCTGATATCCTGTCATTTGCTGTTGATATGATATGAAACAAATTAATTGTGAATTTGAATTTCATATGTCCATTTCTGACACTGGAATTCCTTAATTTTACTTCAGGAGAGCCCCAGACCTTCTCGCTGTATTTTAAAAGAGCAGATGATTATCCTATTGATCTCTATTATCTTATGGACCTCTCTTTTTCCATGAAGGATGACTTGGAAAAGGTTAAAAAGTTAGGAACAGAATTGAAAAATGAAATGCAGAAGATAACTTCTGATTTCAAAATTGGTAAGAATGATCAGTCTTTATTTTCAGAGCCGTAGTCTTTCCTTCTGCCTTACAATGCTTCATCTTGTATTAAACCTGTTCTCATTTAGGGTTTGGATCCTTTGTGGATAAGACTGTGATGCCATACATTAGCACAACCCCAGCCAAACGAAAAAATCCTTGTCCGGGTGCTGATGTATGCACAAGTCCATTTAGCTTCAAAAATGTGCTACCATTGACAGAAGATGGATCAAAGTTCAACGAACTTGTAAGCAACCAGACTGTTTCTGGAAATCTGGACTCTCCAGAAGGTGGTTTTGATGCCATTATGCAGGTTGCTGTTTGTGGGGTAAGTGATAATAACTGTCCCTGATTATTATAAAGTAATATTTTGTGTTACGGATTGCTTCATTTTTATCGAGTTATATGATATATCTTTATTTTCAGTTTTCTTTATAAAGATAATCACTATTTGGCATACTTCAACAGATCTCCCTTTGACTCCTGCTTGTCATAGAACTTCACCAACATTTCCAAGTAGTTTTCTCCTTTGTTTAGTGTACTCGTTACTTTCTCCTGTAATCTTCCTTTCCTTCCATCCTCTGTGCCTCAAATAAACCAAATAGAATTGTAAAAATTATAGGAATTCAGGACTTCATTTTTATTTTCTTTGCAGGACAAGATTGGTTGGCGAAATGTTACTCGATTGCTGGTATTTTCTACAGATGCAGGATTTCACTTTGCTGGAGATGGTAAACTGGGTGGCATTGTTCTACCAAATGACGGGAAATGTCATCTCAATACTGAAGGTCTCTACACCATGAGTGATTACTATGTAAGTTTGTTTTTTGATCCTGGAACTTGTGAATCATAGATCGATATACGAATAGACCCTTTTATCTGCAATGTTATGTCAAACTAATTAAACTAGAAGTTAAATGCCTTAACTAAACAAAGCCCTTTCTGACTATACAATATCTGTATCCCTTCATTCTCTGAATATTCATGTCCCTATTGAGGAGCCTCTTAAATGCCTCTATAGTATTTGCCTCCACTACCACACTTGGCAGTGCATTCCAAGCACACACCACTTTTTTAAAACCAAGACATTCATTAGACTTTGTCACCCTGGTGCGGGGGCGGTGGTGGTTACAGATAACATGCACAGAATAAAAAATGCTGGAGGAAATCGAATGCCAACTTGTCTACCTATATCTCTCATAATCTTCAGCTTCTGCCACTCCAGGGAAGAGAATCCCAATTTGCCCAACCTCTCCTTAAAGAACTTGCCCTCTAAGCCAAGCAGAATCCTGGTAAGCCTCTTCGGCATCCTTCCCAAAACCTTCACATCCTTTCTCTGATGGGATGTCCAGAAATGAATGCAATACTCCAGCTGCAGATTAACCAGAGTTTTATAATGCTGCATCATACCTCCTGGCTGTTTAACTCAGTGCCTCAATAAGTAAAGGTAAGCCTGCCATATGCTATCAACTTGTGCAGTCATCACAGTTGTCTGTCCCTTTATATTTGATTTCCCAAAGTGCAACACCTCACCAGCGGCCTGTTTAAATCCCTTTTGCTACTTCTCTGCCCATATCTGGGACTGTTCTGTATCTGTTGACAGTCTTCTACATGATCCATAACGCCACCAATCTTTGTATTGATCATTGTAATGTTTGAAAGACATGAAGATTTATCTACCTTGTTTACAGATTATTCTTTCTTTTTAAAAAAAAGTGTCACTCTTCAAGTAAATCTGATTTACATTTTTGTGTGCAGGATTATCCATCCATTGCTCATTTGGTACAGAAACTTAGTGAAAATAATATTCAGCCTATTTTTGCTGTTACTGATGATTTCAAGGGTGTATACGAGGTAAGTGCTTCCAAATATATTTTTCAGCTACGGTATTTTATGCATTCATACAAAATAATTCTTTGAGTATGATGTGAAAATACTCTTGCATCCTTTTCATCATTATCATTTAATCACAGGGAAAATTTGATAATCGAGCGTGATGCTTTAATAACCTAATATTTCCCCTTCAAAAGTATAATTATAGAAGAAATATTTTGCATTTTTTTAGTGACTTGCCACTTTTAATCATATTAAAACAATATACAACTTGGCGTGTGATCCTCTCATATCCCTTTTGCCAATCACCTGTCCAGCTCTAGGCTCCATCCCTCCCCCTCCTGTCTTCTCCTATCATTTCGGATCTCCCCCTCCCCCTCCCACTTCCAAATCTCTTACTAGCTTTTCTTTCAGTTAGTCCTGACGAAGGGTCTCGGCCTGAAACATCGACTGTACCTCTTCCTAGAGATGCTGCTGGCAATTTTTATGTGTGTTGCGTGGTACTTTAGGCAGTTTTCGTGGATCTATTAATTACAAGTGAGATCTCTGATGGCCATTTTGAAAGGTTGATGCCGGAATATTGGTATGGACATACACCCATAGGTATTTTTCAGTCATTCGTGCTGCTGTAACATGCAGACAAAGCCACTTATAGTTTCTTTTATCAAAAAAAGAATGAAGTTGTAGTTGTCAGAATATAGCAACAGTAACCCCTTCTGCCATTTAATCCAGTCAAGTCTGAGTTGTACCTCAGTTCCATGTACCCATCTTCACTCTATACCTCTTTTAACAAACAAAAATATCCTTGATCCTTTGAATTGACCTTGTATCAATATTTTGAGAGTGCAGCATATTTTCATTATCCTTCATGTGGAGAAAGTGGCTTTTGGTTTCTTTGCTAAATGGTCCAACTCCAATTTTCAAATGATTTTCTGTCAGAGAAAATAGTTTCTTTACCCTAACTATTTTCAGATCTATGTATCATTTAAATCAGCTAAAATCAGTATGGGAATGGAGCTAGTCTTCAAAATGAATCTGTTAAATCTACAGCATCTGTTACTCAGAGCTAATGTTGCAGATTATACACACATTTATGTGTGCTGGGAGATTGAACTCAGTCATTGTTGACTCATTTACCCAAGCACAGATGGGGTCAGTCTTGCAGTCAAAATCCCCAAGGCCAATATTCTTTATTAACTGATCCCTATTGCAACAGTAATAAAGGTTTGACACAAGATTCTGGAAACTGCAGATGCTGGAAATCTGAAGTAAAACATAATATTGAAACACTCAGCAGGTCAGGCATTATCTGTGGAAAGAATCAGTCAGTGTTAATATTTCAGACTGAATAACCCCTATCAAAATTGCACATCTGGAAATCAGGAGAGGCATTTTACTGCACAGGCAGAAATCAAACCATATTATGTCACCTCAGTCTTTAGCTGATTGAAGAAAAGGAAAGTTGAAGTTTAGGAGCTCTGAGTTAGGCGAAACTCATGGTCTATCAGATTGCCTAAACATGAATTACCTACAGCAAAGACCTCAAGACTATAGAAAAATACCACCAATGTCATCTCCACAGCATCCTCCCAGTTCTCTGAACAATAAGTTAACCTATGTTATTTTCCTCTCCAGCCCAACATCCTCAATAATGATGCCTTACTTAAGAGTAAGTCAAGTTAGACAGGCCTCATCATTCTGATACACGGCAACGGTTTTCTGAAATGGGCATTATTTTCCAAGGTGTGTAGGGGAAGTAATTATCAAATGGACTGAAGAAAATATTCAAGGATATGCTTAAAGTTACCTTGGAAAAAATATGGCATTTTGGCTGACTATTTGAGAATTTTAGTTCTCAAGTGGTGGAGGACCATCACAATGAAATGAAAACCTTGTGTCCATAATCAGGAACACGTAGAAGGCCAATGTAAATACCTAATGTGCCTTATGCCCCACCTATAGTGTCTACCATACCAGCATTGGTATCTGACCACCTCAGAACCCACAGTGTAAAAAAAATTCAACATTGATCTTGGGGTTACTGCATGAAAAGAGACTACATTTTAAAGCAGATCTAAGAAAGATGCAGTGTAAAGTAACTTGTCAGCAGTGGCAGAATTGTGATCATCTTGGAAAAAAGGTGGATTAATATATGAAAAGTTAACAGTAAACATGGAAATGAAATGAGCACTTATTTCCAATGTAGAGCAAGTATAATGAGTCAAAAACATGGAACTGCAAATGGAGCCCCAGCTATTAATTGGTTAACAAGTTAACCAGATACATAGACATGTCAAAGGAAAGAGTTGGCCGATGCACTTAAAGAGCAAAAAAAAGGTCAAATTATTGGAACTAAAGCTTGATAAAATTGAAATATTTGAAATCACAAGAAGATAAAGTTAGTGTAAACAATAAAGCTAGTGGAAACAACATTACACTACTGCTGAAATACTAATGTGATGTGGTCTTTAGCTACAGCTATGTTCTGTTATGAATTACTAAATGGTACCTTTTCTGGATCTCTTCTAGTTTTCTATGACTTAACCTATTTGAAGAATAAACTTTTTAATTTCTATGCCAACTGAATGGTATTGCTGCATTTAGCTCTTCTAAGCAATAACTGAATTCATTTAACTCAGTGTTTCTTACCTTGGGGAAAAAAAGTTAAGACTCTTATTACTATTGTTCTTGATTTATTATTGTCATCCTACAACTTGCAGTTAGCCTTGTTACATTATTTCCAACAGGAACTCCATAATCTCATTCCAAAATCTGAAGTGGGTGTTCTTTCATCAAACTCCAGTAATGTTATCAAGTTAATCCTTGATGCTTATCACGTAAGTACTAACACACAAATTTTAAAATTTGTTTACCTTCCTTTTCTGTACTTTAGAACAATATAACACTTCTGTTTTTTGGTCTGAGCAGGCTTTGTCTTCTGAAGTTATCCTGGAGAATGATAAATTGCCAGAAGGCGTTTCATTGCAATATACAGCCTTCTGTAAGAATAATACTGTTCATACAAAGGAGGATGGCAGGAAGTGTTCGGGCATTCAGATTGATGACGAGGTAATGTCTTGCTAATTATTACTGAAGCTAATATTTTCTAAAAAGGTTTGATCACTGACCAAATCTATACATTTGTAGTTATGCAGAAGTTGAGAATCAGCAAGTAGCTCATTTTTTGCTCAGCTAATTTGAGGTTAGTTTGAAGCGTATTGTTTTTTTTCCTCTCTCCTCTAAGCACCACATAGATGATGTCTGATTATAGTGTTTGAATCTTCCCCTAAAAATATATTTAGTTAGTCTCTGCCTATATTCCATTTTCAGTAGCTATAAAAAGTTGCCATTTGAGGATACAACCTTACCATCTTGTCTAATTATCTAAAACAATATTCTGGTAGGTCATAACCAAAATCAACATTGCTTCCCAATCATGTCCTTTTCCTGTTTGCTTCTACTATCTCTGTGATCAGGTAAAAGGATGGCATACTTCCATCAGCAGAAACATTTTTTTTGCCATCATGACCGTCTTGACTGTTGAGTATTCTTTTATTCTAATCCCATTTGGGTAGCCGCCTATGTTCTGCCAATTCAAATGCACAGATTCTTACATTTGTGCCTCTGATTCCAGCATCCCTATGAGCTGGGAACTCTAGATTCCTACTTTTAGCCGTCCACCTCCCATCCTTGATTTTAATTTCCTATTCTCTATCCTATCTGTGCCCCTCAGAATTCTTATACCTCTATTAGGTCTGCTGTTAGCTGCCTTTGCTCAAACCTATCAAGTCTCTCCACAACTGAAACACTCAATCCCAGACAATATCCTGGTAATTTTTCTCTACATTCTCTCCACTGTCGGCTGGTCTGTCCTCAAGTAACGTGACCAGAGCTGCACTTAGTATTCCATAAATAGCCTAACCAATTCATTATGAAGTTGTACCATTAGATCTTTGCTCCTATGTCCTTAGAAATTCAAGGAAGGTAGGCTGAGCCAGCATTTATGATTCAGGTGCCTTGCCGTTCGGCATGGGCGATCATGTCTCTCCATCCATCACCGTCCCTGACCCTCCGAATTGTAGTTGCTGCCTCCCCCGTTTCTAACCATGATGTTATTCCATCTATCATTTTCATTCTCTGTCTGCCTCTGCTTCTTTTTCCTTCCAGCTTTCCAGTTGCAACTAAATGTTCTGATGTCTCTTTTCACATGATGTGTCCAAAGAATTTTGATTGCTGTTTTCTGATTTTTTTTAAGTAATGTACGTTTTGTTTTCGTTCTCTGTAGAAACTTCTTCATTGGTTATCCTGTCTGTATATGATATGCATAGCATTCTTCTGAGGAACCACATCTCTACTGCATTGATTCTTTTTTCCATTGCATTTGTGATGGTCCATGACTGGCAGCCATACATCAATATAGGAAGAATGTAGCAGCTGAGAGTTCTAAGGCAGATGTCAATTGCTATTTTCTTGTTCGTTAGGATGTTTCCCATTTCTGTAAATGCTGTTCTTGCCATTGCTATTCTTGCTTTTATGTCTGTTTTACACTTGCCATCAGATGTTACCCATGATCCAAGGTACTTGAACTTTTGAACTTGTTTCAGGATTTCATTTCCCAATACGGTCCTACAGCTTGGGATATCATGCTGCTTTGGTATTACCATTACTTCCGTTTTCTTTTTGTTTAAGGTTAGGCCAAATCTTTCGCTCTCTGTTGATGGTAGATACTAGTTTCTGTAAATTTACTTCACTGTTTGCTATCAGTACTGTATCATCCGCATAGCGGAGGTTGTTGGTGCTGTATCCTGCTATACTTATTCCAGGTAGGTCATTTACAGCCCACTCCTATTTGCCCTTGAAAGTGGTGGAAAACTGCCCCTTTTGAACAGCTGTAGTCCTTGAGGTGTGGGTATGTTATAATAGAGAGAGTTCCATGATTTTAACCTAGTGTTGATGAAAGAACAGATTTTAGATTCATTTTATCAATCGCATGTACATAGAAACATACATTGTTTGTGTTAACAACCAAAGGATGTGCTGGGGGCAGCCTGGAAGTGTTGCCACATTGTAGCATGCCCGCAATGTTCAGTAGAACACAACAGGCAACAAAATAACAGCCCCGTTCCTCCTCCCTCCCACCCACCCACCCACCCACCCATGCACATACACAGTCCTGTCCTGATGTTATGGGCAGTTACTTTCCCTTCACCTCTGGAGCTCAGCTCTCTTGTCCATGTTTGGATAAAATCTGTAATGAATTGATCAGCTGATTGACATTGGCAAAACCCAAACTGGACTGCTGATTGTCCCTTCTATCACCTTGCTAATGATCAAGAGTAGACTAATGGGTGGTAATTGGCTGAATTTTTGTTCTCCTCCTGATGAACAGGACAAACCTGGGTAGTATTCTGTGCCAACAAAGCTACCTCCCTGACTGCTTTTTCTGCCTGTGTGGCCAGCTTTAATAATCTGTTCTCAAAAACTCAGAAGCTGTGCCATTCATTGTATATGTCCTAGCCTATTAGTTCTCCCAAAGTACATCACTTCACACTTAGAAGACACGAGTCCTGTCTACAGTAAAACTCTTAAATCTGATACATTTGAAACTTTAGTGCTGGATCCTCAGATTTTCTAGTTTATAGGTTATTGTTTATGATGGGTGGTAGAATGCTGATAATTTATGCAAGAATAAATGGGGGTAGGGGAGGGGGGAGGGGAGGGTTAATGCTGCTTGTGCATGGAAGTGGAATAGGAGACTTCGGGACTCAAGTTTTCGTTTTCTGTCATTCTTTGGGTTTTTTCTTGTTTTAAGGATGTCCGTGGAGAGTGAGAATTACGGGTTGTATATTGTATATATTACCTGATATTAAATGGAACCATTGAACCATTGATTGGTTTCTTAGCACATTTAATTTGATTTTTTGGAACGTTAGATTTTGTTCAGTTTAAGGGAGCACAGCCAACAGAACCTGTGTGTTTAAAGGAAACCTAAGAATAAAAGGCCCCTGTGAGAGAGGAAAAGTCATTTTTTTTTTTGTTTGTCTTTTAGGTCAGCTTCAACATAAGTATCACAGCAACAAAATGTCCAAATAATGGTAAAAAAACAAGTTTTCAAATCAAACCTCTGGGATTTAATGAAAAAGTAGAGGTTAATCTGGAATTTATTTGTGAATGTGAATGTCATAAAAAGGGATTGCCAAATAGCGCAGAATGTCATCAGGGTAATGGAACCTTTGAATGTGGAGCCTGCAGGTAGGTGACCAATTTGTTCAGGAGTTTGTAATTAAGTGCATGCCTGATGTGGAGAAACTAATGAATAAAAGTTCAACTGAATCATTTTAATTGATACGTTTGATTTTGTAATGTGACATACTGTCAAAATTCAAGACGTTTCAGTTTTTTAAGTGTTAATCAAAGCAGGAATTTAACAAAAAAGCTTGTTTATGGCAGCTTATATTGGAGGGAGTTTTTTCTTGTTTAACTGTGCAAGGGGAAAAATGGTCACACTGCAGACTTGAACAGCTTTTAATGATGTAGCAAAAATACAGATGCACTCTGAGGAGAAAGTGAAGGGGCTCAAGCTCGTTGGATCACACCCAAAACATTAATCTCTCTCAAGGTGGAACTGCTAATGCAGACAATGCAGGTTGCATTTATCCATTTAATAAGGCAAGAATTTGTCTGTAAGAAATAATTTTGGTGCAGTGTTATAATTTATAGAATTGTGACTATGTTACTAATTACTATTTGGTATGCTAATGATTCTTTGCTTATTACTGTAATTTCCCCTGGGACATTTATTCTCAATTCATGCAAAAAATCTGATCTGTTTTCACTTGTGTACTAAAGACTTATGTCCTATATGTCTGCCATTGGCATCTGGTGCATGGTAAATTTGAACACAATCCTGAGATAGTTAAATTTTGGAGAAATCCAGCTTATCCCATGAAAATTTTTTAAAATTGCAGATACTGGAAATTTGAAATAATACAAATTACTGTAAACACTCCTTTTACAGTGGGGTGGCATGGACACACAGCAGTTAGTGTAACACTATTATAATGCCACTTGTAAGAGCGGGGTTTAATTCCTGCCACTGTCCATAGGAAGTTTCTGTGTTCTCTCCGTAACTATGTGCACTTCATCTGGATGCTCCAGCTTCCTCGCACATTCCGAAAACATATGGGTTAGTGGGTTGTGAGCATGCTGTGTTAGCACCACTTGCAGCTGCCCGGCACAATCCTTGCTGATTTGATTTGACACAAGTTACATTTCACTGTATGTTTCTATATACATGTAATAAATAAACCTAATCTTTATCAGTAGGTTAACCAGCATCTGTAGAAAGGCGAAGTGTTTCCTCCTCTTGAAATATTAACTCTGTTCCTCTTTTCTTAGATGCTGTTTTCAGCATCTTTGCTCATGGCCTGCACTAAAATAAGCTTGAGGTACTTCTAATAATTCTCCTTTTGTGGCTCGTTAATAACTTCCCTCAACGGATCTGGAAAGGTGACTCATACTGCGGGCGTAATAAATTCCAGCCCCAGTATATCAGTGTGTCTGAAAAAGTATTCAGATAAGCTGACTTGTATTGTCTGTCGTGGTGACTCCCTTCCACCAGAGCTGTGCAATAGTGTGGTGAGATAATTTTAATATACACAGTGCTGTGGCAAGTAAAGCTGTTTTGTACTTCCAGCGACCCAGGTACAGTCATAGAAACTACAGCACAGGAGATGGTTTATCTGTCCACCATATATGCACACAACATATTGATCTAAACTAATTCCATGTGCTTGCCCAGGAATTGTATATCTCTATTCTTTGTCTATTCCTGTGCCCACATTAGTTTCTTCTAGATGCTCCTGTTTCCTCTCCTGTTTGGGTTGGCAGGTTAAATGGCCACTTTATATTGTCCCTAGTATATAAACGAGTGGTAGAATGTAGGTGTGGGAGTTTGGGCAGGGTAGTTGATCGGAACTTGTGAATAAAATATTTTAGCACACAATTATTGTAAAGATAGATGCTTAATGGTTAGTGCTGACTTGGTGGCTCAAAGGTCTCACCCATGCACCACTCTCAGACTCCATATTAACCACTAGATTTGGTAGGTTGTTTGTTGAGTGCCACTGAATAACACACAATGTAACAGCAAGAGTTCAGATTTTTTTCATTAAAGGTGCTAGAAGAAATACATGAAAATATTGTAATATTTATAATATATCACGGCAGTTTTTAAAATATAGGCTGCTTAATTTTCAGGTGTAATAAAGGGCGCATTGGGCGTTTCTGTGAGTGCAGCACTGATGAGGTAAACAGTGAGGACATGGATGCTTCATGCAGGAAAGATAATACATCTCAAATCTGCAGTGACAATGGTGATTGCATCTGTGGAGAATGTGTCTGTAAAAAGAGGGAAAATCCTACTGAAATCATCTCTGGCAAATATTGTGAATGTGATAACTTCAACTGTGACCGGTCTGGTGGTTTGATTTGTGGAGGCAAGTATGCAGTTCATGAAGTGATCTACATGAATTAATGTTTCACATTCCATAATGAGGTTTCACAGAATACTTCTGTTTACAATATTGTTACAAATGCTCTTGCTGTGGCAAAAAGTTCTGTTTTCATTTTGGAAATGAGGCATTTGCTTTCCCACTCGAACCATTTTAGCATCTCAATTCATAGAGGAGTCAATTCCATCATGCTTTTGTGCTACCTAATCTCATCACGTGTTGAATTAGAACTATGCCTAACGCCAAAGAGAAAGAAAGTAAATGTCATTTTCGGCCCACCATGTCTTCATCAACCATGATGCTGATCTAAACTAATCCCATCGGACAGCACACGGTCTGTATCACTTTACCATGTACTTCTGTTTCATGCAGTGGTCACTCTAAGGCATTCTTTCAGTATCTTTAATTGATTGGAGACTTGAACCTTGTTTCAAAACTGAACTGCAAAAACATTTAAATGCTCTTCTAACCCACCCACCCACCCACCCCCCGTACAAGTGTAAATGAAAAGCAAAAGGACCAAGCATTTTTGATGCGAGAATAGATTACAGGGAACTAACTGAAGGCATGGTGCTGATGTGAATGCTGTGACTTTGTGGGATTAATGACCTCTTGTGACATCCGGTGCTTCAATCTTGGACCAGATATTACATTGAATAACTGAGAAGAATGTTGAGATAAATGATTGCAACTATATTATCCCACACAATCTTTTAAATTTTTTCTTTTCCTATATTGAAAATATTCACTTCCTGTGTTGCCAGTTATCCAGAAGATTGCTTTTATTTTAGTAATTGATTTTATAATTTCACTATTTTGCGCTCTAGTTTGTAAAAAGGAAAAGAACAACAGATTTGGTTTCACATATGAATAGTTCATTTAAAAGAGGCGAGCAGTTGCGAAAGTATTCCAAAAAGAAATTATAAAGTCCTGGACTTTAAAAGAGTTCAAGAATAAGGAAGCCTTGATGAACCTTTAAAAAACACTTTTCCACATCTAGGCTCTTGTATGCAGCTCTGGGCACTATATGCTTATTTATCTGTATGATAAGTCTTTTACCATTTTTTTCTGTTACTGTTATCTCCAACTGTATTTAAATTCATTTTTAGTGAAGCTGATACCTATAACACAGGCAAGTAGTATGACCAGCCAAATTGTTCTTCTATTAAACCAGTACAGACTTTGACGGGCTTAATGACTTTGTCTGCTCTAATTGTTCTGCTTCGTAAGTAAATTGATGGTTTTTTGGTGGGATGGGTGAGTGGGTTGTAAGGTGGTAGGGAGTGCAGAAATCACAAACTCGATTATTCAGGAATATTTATCTCTGCCTCTGCAGGAAATGGAATCTGTAAGTGTAGGGTATGTGAATGTTACCCCAACTTCACTGGCAATGCCTGTGATTGCTCTGTGGACAATTCAACATGTATTTCAAAGAATGGACAGATGTGTAATGGCAGAGGTACATGTGAATGTGGTCGCTGCAAATGCACTGATCCAAAATTCCAGGGGTCGGCCTGTGAAATGTGTCCAACTTGCCCAGGAGTCTGTATAGAACATAAGTAGGTATTCCGGTATTTTATTCCTGTTTTTGTTGTGTTAAAGCCTCGGCATTATATCATGTTAAGTGTTATATTAAATAAAAGTTGTGGCATTTAAGTAAAACTGTTCCATATTTTAGTACAAGTGCTTAATCCTTCTGCACTTGAATATCATATATTAAAAGGGGTAAACTAATCCAGAAATAATCAGAATACCCATCATATCTCATTTAATCTTAATGTTTACAGTCTTGATTTCTTTGTCTCATGATTAACCTTAAGACAATATTTCTTTTAAGACTGAAAATAAAAGGGGAAAAAAAATCATGTTCACAAATTATTTTCTATTTTCTTGGCTGCTGCTTCAAGGTTAGATAAGTTTGTAATAGACATTTAATGATCCTGGGCCACTCTTATGGATTATATGCATATTAGAATGCAACAGTACAAATATTGTACTCCAGTCTGAGAACCAAGTTTGTATCAATAGAAGCATTCTCGATATGAATTTTTGGAGCTAAGGGTAAGCTATCAATGTCTTCAGAGATGCCTAATAAATATCCATTTTAAAATGCAAGGGAGAAAAGCATGATTACTTTCATCTGTATTTCATTCAATTTGTCATTCTGTCCAAATGTTGTGTTCCCACTAAAACTGGTATGTCTTGGAATGTTGGCTAGTTAATGTCTATGGAAAAAATTCAAATTTACGGGTAAACTAAGGATAACAGTCTATGAACTCTCCAGTAGAACTTTATTGTAGTTTTTTACCCAAGGTACTTGATCTGGAATTGAATCTCTGTGACTAACTAGAATGGGTATGCATAAACTTGCAAAATTTCTGTGTTCAATAGGGATTGTGTTCAGTGTAAAGCCTTCCAGAAAGGACCCAAGAAAGATACTTGTGATCAGTGTGAGTTTGAAGTGATTTTGGTGGAAAAGCAGGATGAGTTGCCACAACCAGGAGCAGTTCCATCAATTGCTCACTGTAAAGAGAAGGATGAGAATGACTGCTGGTTCTACTTCTCCTATTCTGTTAATGACCAGAATGTTCCAGAAGTTCATGTTACCAAAAATCCAGGTAAGACTTGTGTGCTTTGGAAGTTTTCAACTGTGACTCAGTGCTCCAATACACAAAATATATGAAAAATATTATTAGCAAAGCGATGAAAAAGTATTCAAAATCTGGTATTTCGAGTAGTCAAAATTTGTTATGAAACTGTTGGTTAAGGCTTTGTTAACGTTTTCTTTTTCCCCCACAAATGTCCGAGTTACAGAAAGTACACCAAATCGATGCATATTTGTAATCAAGGACATACTGACATTTTCGTGTTCCACTCATTGGGAGCTGTTTTATAAGACAGCAACTGTTCTAACTCCTAATGAAGAGGCAACAGCATTCTCCTGAAAGATCAGAAAACTACAGAATGGTCCTTCAAGTCTTTAACAGTTTGTTAGGATAATCTTCCCTCACAGCTTCCAGCCTTGTGGTCCCTCAATCCCATACAACACACTGGTGCCTCTTTCTTAAAATGCACAGAAGGCCTAACTGGGCACTCCCATTGTTTCAGTCTACTCTTGCCTCAAAGCTATTTCTTAGAACAGAGCTTCATCCCTTCCATAAATTGACCCCTTCATTTTAGTTCCGATATTGAACAGCTTCTCCTTTGATTCAACTCTTTCTCCAGATCAGATTAGAAATGTAATCATGGGAACATGAATGGGCCCATGTTGTGTTTGTCCTTGTGGGATATGTGAACCAGGCTGCCCTTTGCTCCTAGAGATTTTTTATATTAAAAAAGACAAATCCTCTGCTGCCTATTTCCAACCTGCTCTCAATTTTGCATGGTCTTTTCTGGATTTCTGTCTCTTTCAGCAGATATATTGAAATGAATCTCAAGGTTGTATAGTGACATTTACGTATTTTGATAATAAATTTAGTTTGAGCTTTGATATTGGTGAACACGAGAAAATCTGCAGATGCTGGAAATCCAAAGTAACACACAAAATGCTGGAGGGACTTAGAAGGACAGGCTGCATCTATGGAAATAAATAGTCGAAGTTTCAGGCCAAGACCTTTCTTCAGGACTGAAAAGGAAGGGGGAAGACGCCAGAATCAAAAGGTGGGGGCGGTGACAGAAAAGAGGCTAGCTGGACGGCGATAGATGGAAAAGGTCAAGGGCTGGAATAAAAAGAATCTGATAGTACAGGAGAGTGGACCATAGGAGAAAGGGAAGGAGGAGGGGACTGGGGGGAAGAAATAGGCAGGTGAGAAGAAGCAAAAGGTCAAAGTGGTGAATAAAGGAAGGGGGAAGGGGAATTTGTTTACCGTCAGGTTGGAGGGTTCCCAAACGACAGACTCCTACAGCTCTCACAGCTGTATTTCTTGCAATTGTAGTGCATGCAAAATATCTGTTCCATTTTCCCAGTTCTTCCTACTGCAGTATGTGTTCTAATGATAGGATTTTCCACATGGATGCTTCCTGAGGTCTCTCCCTTTATTTTTCTTAACTTTTTCTTTCCTTCTGTCGTAATAGTTAGAGCCCTCAAGTACATATAATCTATTTCATGCATCTCTGCTCTCTCTCCCCTCTCTTTCAGGTAAAGCAAAGGAAGTGGTGGCCCTTGGTTTCAAGCTACACTAGCCTCCACGTTCAATAATTTCTGCTATCTTCAAAAAAATTCCATTCCCAAAGGATATGACTGTTGCATGAATGAGAAATAAGTTACAATTAGTGGAACCAAAACCTAACTTCTCACAGTCCTTATATTTCCTTGTATATGTGAATTATTTCAATATGTCATCAATGTAAAGACAAATAACCATATTGCTCAACATAAATGTTATATAGATCATAAAGTCCATTATATTTTGTTTTTCATTTATTTTTCTAGAATGTCCGCAAGCACCTGACATCATTCCAATTGTAGCTGGAGTAGTTGCTGGTATTGTCTTGATAGGCCTTGCCTTGTTGCTGATTTGGAAATTACTGATGATCATTCATGACCGAAGGGAATTTGCAAAATTCGAGAAAGAGAAAATGAATGCCAAGTGGGATACAGTAAGTCCACTTTGTGTTCTTGTCATGGATTTAAGAAAGTAACCAAAAAGCTATTTAGAATAATCCACTTGAAGGTGGGACATTTTTTTATATCTCAATCTGGTTCATTTTTAAGATCTCATTCTTAGGAACATAAATTCATTGCTGCAATCTGTCAATGTGCTGTTGAGCCATGTCTAATTAATAACTATCCAAACTACCTACCTTTTATAACAAAATCATGTGTAAACCAGTATATGAAGATTAAGAATTGTACTTCCTAGAGTGTTAGGTTGCACAATATCTTTTGCAACACCAGCCTTTAAAAAAAGCACAGCTTGATAGGTGGATATCTTGTTACTGTTTGTAATGTGCTGAACTTTCCATTGTGTGCAAGTCCAGAAAAAGTGGTCAGTGCTTTGGGATAGAAAGTAGCCCCCTTACAACTGAGTGGAGAAATGTGTTCACCCACAGAAGATAGTTGAGGCACGGTCATGAAATATATCCAAGAAGTTGTAAAATGGAACACTATTATTCCTTTCTTTCTAAGTAATGAACACTGGAAAAATAATTGCCTAAGAAATAAATTCAGCTTGTAAAGCTTCTCTTTCTGAATAGGTTAAAGGAAGTTTAAGTAATAATGTCTAAATATGGACAAAAAAAATAGAGAGCTATGGGGTTAGATTGATCTTAGACAGGTTAAAAGGTCAGCACAACATATTGGGATGAAGGACCTGTACTGAGTTGTAATGCTCTATGTAACAATAGAAATTGATATCTAAAAATTCTGAGCTACAGTCGTGATGTTTCAAACGAGTCTGTCATGGTAGCCTTTAAATTGAGACCTTCCTATCCTCACCATCTATTTCACTGCTGTGAAGAAAGCTGAAGGGTGCTGGAAATAAGTGACCATAGAGTTGCACAGAACAGAAATTAGCTCTTCAGCTGTTGGATACAGAAAAATGAAAATCTACAAATCATCTCTGTAATTCAAATATTAAATATAGGTCTGAATTTTAGCTGTGTAGGTATCAGATGTGAAGACAAATGGAAATCAAACTTGGTATCAGTAAAACCACCCCCATCTCAGATCTCCATGTAATGTAATTAGCTTATTTGTCATTACTGTAGATAATAGCTTACGGGATTTAATTTGGTTTAATGCTCCCATCACCAAGTGATTGAATTGTTTTGAATTCACATCTTTAGTGTGCACATTTTCAACCAATACAGGGTCTACTATCTGATGCAGTGGACAAGCTGCTGACTTGTCTGTTATTCTGAAAGATCTGCTGAAATAATTTTGGGGGTAAAAAGCACAACTAAATCAATATTTATACCTTTAATTTTTTTTTTCTTTTTGCTGATTCTTCATATTTGTTTTCTCTGTAGCAAGAAAATCCTATTTACAGGAGTCCTATACACAAATTCAAGAATCCAAATTATGGGCGCAAAGTTGCTTCTCTCTAAACCTGTTTGTATCATCTTCTCTTGCATGATTTCTTGTCTTTGCTTTTCTGTATTTGCCTGTTTAACTGTTATAGTGACAGAAGACTTGCCTTTAAAACAACTACAAATATTCAAAAGGGAAAATGAACCCAAATTTTTTGTACATGCATGGTTTTGGTGGTGTTTAACCAGAGACAGTGAGCATACTTGTATTCAAATTACTTGAGACAGGCAATAAATTAGCAAAATAAGTGACTTAGGCAAGCTTCACCCTACAATGTACATAATAGAATTATAATTCTCTTTAGAAACCTGCTCACACTAGTTTTTTTGGAAATGCTGGGTTCTTCGGAAATCCTTGTGTGCATGGTCTGTGCACTTTGCTAACTAAATAACTTGTGTGACTTAAACGTGCTTTGCCATTAGACGGTTTTACTCTTTTGGCAATGTTCCATTTATGTAAGCATATCTTTCTTGGCACAGTAGGTGATAATCTCTAATGATACAGGATTCATGCAGTCAAAAGATTGAAAATGTTTGTTTTAGTTGTTATGTTTGAACCTTCTTTAGAACAGAGACCAGTCAAACATATGGTTCAATAGCCTGTGATTCACTGTCCATACCTGGAGAGAGTAGCATTAAAATTACCACACATTGGTAAAGAGAGTAAGCTGGATGGTGTGAGTTCCTCCTCAATCACAATCTTAATATTTTTGCTGATAAAAAAATGTAATAGCTGTATCCTCAGCAATCTGCTCTCCTAACAGCAAAATGAATGTAATAATGGCAGTTTGCCTGTGCTACTCCTATATGTTCTTAATTTGTAGGGTGTGAGAAAGACCCCATTTATTTAATCAGTAACTTGAATGTTGCACATTCCTGCAGTCTCTCTAATGATGGTATTGGTAATTCTGCAATAAAGATGATTAAAGATTTGTTATGTTACAGAAGCATTGCAGTATTCTTATTGGGCTAGTGGTAAAAGGCTCAAACAAATGTTCAGAAATTAATTAAAATCCTACCACTTCATCTTAAGTTCAGTTAAATCGGAATCTGAAATGAAATGCTAGCAACAGTAAAGCAGGTGCAACTACCAGCTCCTAAGGGGGACAGTCATCTCGTTCTCATATCCTTTAGGGCAGGGGTTCCCAACCTGGGGTACACAGACCTCTCAGTTAATGGTAAGGGTCCGTGGCATAGAAAAGGTTGGGGACTCCCGCTTTCGGGTAAAGTGTGTTAACTGAGTCTGAAATAGTCCATTCTGTAGCAAGGACAGATGAGGGATAAATGCTAACCTTGCTCCTTCCATCCTTATTCCTGGAGGAACCAGAATTTTTTAAAAAAGTAATAGTGTTTCAGATTCAAGAGATGTGATTTGGCAAGGTGTGATTTACCATTTAGTGAAAAGAAAGAAAGCTGTGCTAATGAATAAATGTAAAATTAAATATTATTAAAACACCTTAATGTAGTTTAGAAAGAACTATTTCTATTAGATAGCAGAATAATTTGCAACACTTTTGAGCAGTTCCACCTGTGGTTCTATACCATTAGTCAGCCATTGTGCACTGATCCAGACAGTTTATACTACCATATCCAACCTCTCACAGAATTTGAGCTTCCATTTCTGTACTTTCAGCAGCCCCTCTGCTTTTAGAACCTTCATTCTCTATTTTTTTTCTTTCTGACTAGCTGGTTCTCAGTCTTCCTTAGTATCTCATCCCGTCATCCTGTACTTGGTCATTCAATTTATGCTTTATTTATATTTATTTATATATATATAAAAATAAAGCATAAATTGATATATATATATGTCCCTCTTGGCTTTTGGATATTTAAATTGTTTTGGTGGGGTGGAGGGAGAATGAAGTACAAAATTTAGTCTTGACTAACTTCCCATGATTCCCAATCTCCAAATCTTGCACACTATTCAAATCCTCGGTCTTCCCCAACCATTACACTTGTGATCTATCCATTCTTGATGGCATACTGTACTTCTGACACTGTTCTTGCATGCCTCTCTCTTCACCCCATGTTTGATGGCTCTCCTACAACAACCAAAGTCACTTGCTTTAGAATTTAGCATAAAGCTAAATTTTTGTTGCTGATATAGTCTCTTGGCACTGTTCGTTGAAGTTGTTTTCTACTTAAATGGTGCTTTTCAGTGCAAGCTGGTAGAAGATGGTATGATTATAGTAATTGCTGTTTTGTTTCATGCTGCTTTATGCACTTGAATATTGTGAACTTGCATTTAATTCTTGGCTCAAGTGTGCTTCAGAACTTAGGAACTTGCTTTGAAACTAACCTGTCACTGCTGTGCTGTGAATTTAAGTTGTATGTTAATTTGATTTCAGATTTTATTACAGTAATATATTTAGGTTTTGAATGATACTTCAGAAGTTGAATTGCAATGGGAGTTTAATTTGCACCTTTTGAAGTATGCTTTAACATGATTGTTTGAAATGTAAAATATTCCTTCTTACTGTTAAGTTGCCAAAAATTATATTAAGCTGGTTACAATGTAGTTTTGAAACCACTACGATTTTGTATACTTGTGACTGACAGAAGAATTGAGCTCTCAAAATTAAGCAGCTATGAACAGAATATTCTTCCTGGTTAAATTGTGAGTCATGCTAACATCACCTGTAAAGTTGAGATGACTGTAGCTATTAGTATGTGGTATTTCATTATTTTAACATTCCGAAAACTGCTTGCCAGCAAACAATCAGTCTTCAAATGAGTATATAGGGCATACATAATAAATTACAGCACTCAATCGATATAACTAGGAATGGCAAGATATGTGATTTTGAATGCAAAGTGTTTTCTGAGGACTAGAATGTTTAATATAATAAGGTTTTTTTTAACTAAACAGATCTGTAAAGCAAATTATTTCAATCTTGTTATTATTGGAAGCAAAGTTGCTAAAACTAAACTTAATAGATGCCAAGTTTACATGGTTGTGGAACACAGTGATAATACCATCACAGTAGATCTTTTGGACATGGTGTTCTTGGAAGAATCTATGTCAGATCACCTGGAAATCAAGATAAATGGGCTGTATTGTGATGAGAGTCGGTATATTTTACTTTTACTTCGGAAAATGTTGATGTAATATGAAGTTGCATATCTTAGGGGAGGCTTTCAAACCATTTTGCCTCTTGAGTTATCCAATTGATCGGTTCCCCTGCTCTTGTAGTTCACAATATACAGTTTCATTCATGATAGACATGTATGTATAAATAGTGAAAGAAGAAGACGTAGCAAACAAGAGTGAGGCCTTTACTAGTAAGATGTAGAGCAAGAACATGCATTGAAATACTAACTTTTTGTATCATCTTCATGCAAACTATTATTAGAAGATGAATTTCAGGGTCTCTAAGTTGCAATGTAAATGTTAACAACAGTGTTAAAGAATGACATGTTAGTGGGATTAACTCGTTGATCACGGTCTGAAATAGCTTGCTCAGCTAAATGACCTATTACTGCTCTGCCATAAAATTGATCAGTAAACTGAAAACTTCTGCAGTTGTGTGGAAGCTTAAGGAGTTACCTTACTCTGAAGACTGTGGTATTCTGTTGTTTCTTTCCTCTAAAACTTACAAACATTTGAGGTCAGGAGATTGCTTAACATTGCTTAATTTTTGTTATTCCAGAGTAAGTTTTCCCTACTAAAGAAGCCATAGATGCCTTATAAATGGAAAGAGTTAATTACTGATTAGGTTTTGTTATAATCCATAACAAGTGACAATATAAAAGTAGCCAGGTCTTAAAAGTAGGGACCAGTGAGAGGCAAACTACTATCTGCCTAATACGTTTTCCTTCCAATAAGTAAAAACTTTGTGAACCCAGGGAGATGCTGTACTTGTCAATTAAATTGCTAAATATCAGAATCAAAATCAGGTTTAATATCACCAATGATATAATTTATATATATTTGCCAATGACATACTATTTTGAAATTTAAAGTTAATTTTATCTTTTTCCTCTCCAGGGTGAAAATCCAATCTACAAGAGTGCGGTGACAACTATTGTCAACCCAAAATACGAGGGAAAATGATGGAGTTTGTTCATTTTTGTGAGGGTTTTTTTTTTATTTTAATATAGATAATGGGTTTGGGTTTCTTTTGTAGTCACAAATTAGCTTTAGATCACAGCAGTGATTGCTAACCAATAATGTAAGTTTTTCTATGCAGATTTTGCAATGTGTACAGTAAGTGTAAACAAAAATTAGTTGCTTTTTAAATGCATTTTAATTTGAAGAGGTGCAAAACGCCAGTGTTGGAATGGAATATTATCCCTTGGTCTAGCTTTGTTTTTTAAGATTCTTCCAGAATTTAGACTTGCTATCATGTAAATTCTCTGAGCAGTATTCTAATCCGGTAAAACAACTTGAAAAGCAAAAGAATCTCCACTCAATTTATGTGCCAAAAGAAATAATTTGGAATATACTGTATGTCTGGTATTTACATGAGTGCCTGAGAGAATTTTGTAGACCCAAAAAAAATCTCATCTTTTCTTTAATCCACATTTATCTTACGGTCGTACTGTGACTTGTGAAATTCTTAGTTGGCATTCTGTGTATTTTGTTACCCCCTTTAGATCGTGACAACTGAGCAAAAGTACGTTTCTTTTATTTTTAAAGCATTATACAACTGTGTTAAACATATAACTGAAATATTTGATATGCGTACACTACTCTGCCAAATGTGGAATCTTTTTATTTAATTGTCAATGGCTTTGCCAAATCATGACAGATCAAACTTAGTGTTTTTTTAAAATTTGGATGCAAGTATTCATTGGTTTGTAATATTGCAGATTTTTTAAGGTATTTTGTAGTAACCAATAGGCCTCGATACTTGTATCAATGCAAAGAGCAAATCTTTCATTTCTAAGCAGGTTCTCTTGGAACTGCTCAAACTCAGAATGTTCCTTTATGTTCAATAGCTATACATACTAATAAGCTGCAAGCAAATAATAACTTGGAGACATGCTAGATATAGCTGTATGCATTAATTCGTTCCAGGTATGGACTGATTTCACTTGGATCACTTTCTTGATTTAAAGTGCCTTTTTATTTTAAGTATTTACACTCTTGGCATACACTTGACTTATTTATTAAATAAACAACTTTATAAAAATACTTTGGCTTAGAGTCTCTGTTTTACTGCAGCATGATATTTGGCACAACCAGATGTGTACTAAAATGTACTAGTGCTAACTAGATCAGCTGTAAAAGGCCCATGGGATGTTTGCCGTCATGAGTTAAAATGCATAGGAGGAGGAGTCTATCATCAAGGATGAGGTTTCAGGGTACTTGGAGACTAATGATAAAATAAGTCAAAGTCAGCATGGTTTCTGTAAAAGGAAATCTTGCCTGACTAATCTGTTAAGGTTCTTTGCGGAAGTAACAAGCAGGGTGGACAAAGGAGAGGCAGTGAGTGTCATTTACTTGGATTTTCATAAGATTTAATAAGGTGCCACACATGAGGTTGCTTAACAAGATAAAATCCTATGGTGTTACAGGAAAAATACTGGCATGGATAGTGGAATAGCTGAGTGGGCAGGAGGCAGCGAGTGGGAATAAAAGGGACCTGTTCTGGTTAGTTACCCATTTTTAGTGGTATTCCTCAGGGTTCAGTACTGGGACCGCTACTTTTCATATTGTTTGTCAGTGATTTAGATTATGGAATTGATGGCTTTGTGGCAGAGTTTACGGATGATACAAAGATTGGTGGAGGGGTAGGTAATGCTGAGGAAGCAATGCGATTGCAGCAGGACCTAGACAAATTGGAAGAATGGGTGAAAAAGTAGCAGATAGAATACAGCGTTGGGAAATGTGTGATATTACATTTTGGTACAAGGAACAATAGTGCGGACTATTATCTAGATGGGAAGAAGCTTCAAACATCAAAGGTGCAGAGGGACTTGGAAGTCCTTGTGCAAGACTCCCAGAAAGTTAATTTACAGGTTGAGTCTGTGGTAAAGAAGGCAAATGCAATGTTGGCATTTGTTTCAAAGGAAATAGAATATAAAAACGAGATAATTCTGAGGCTTTATAAGACACTAGTCAGGCTGCACTTGGAGTATTGTCACCAGCTTTGGATCCCATGTCTCAGAAAGGATGTGTTGTCATTGGAGAGTCCAGCAGATGATTCCAAGAATGAAGGGGTTAACATATGAGGAGCATTTGACAGCTTTGGGCCTGTAATCACTGGAATTTAGAAGAATGGGGGGAGATCTCATTGAAACCTACCAAATATTGAAAGGACTAGATAAAGTGGATGTGGAGAGGGTGTTTCTTATGGTTGGGGTATCCAGAACTAGAGGGCACAGCCTGAAAATTGAGGGGTGACCTTTAGAACAGGGGCAAGGAGGAATTCTTTTAGCCAGAGACTATTGAATCTGTGGAATGTAGGCCAAATACTTGGGTATATTTAAGGCGGAAGTTGATAGTTTGCTGATCGTTCAGGGCATCAAAGAATATGACGAGAAGGTAGGTGTATGTGGTTGAGCAGGATCCGGGATCAGCCATGGTGGAATGGCAGAGCAGACTCTATGAGCTGAATAGCCTAATTCTGCTTCTATGTCTTATGGTCTTAAGCATGAGCCTTGCTTAAAGTGAAAATGAAACTAGATACCATTCTGGACTATCTTGTTTTTTTTTTCCGTTTCCCTTTCCCTTTCAATTAGTTGTTATGTTTTGGAATAATGAAGTGTTAAACAAACCCAAGGCAACTACCTATTTGTTGAAGTATAGTGGGACATTCAAGTGTTTAAAAAAGCAGAGTGATAAACAGTCAACTGGAAATAAAAGTTCAGCGCATGCTTCTTTGGGAAGGGACAGAGACGGTCAAGTTTTAAAAAAAGGCAGAAAATGGACGACATCATTCATAAACAGTAAGTACCAGGTGATAATCATCATAAATAAATAAAGTCAAAATGGCTGGCTACATTGGAAAGATAGACGTGTTCATTTGAACAAGAGATAGCTGGATATTGTATACTAAGTGAATTGAGTAATATTTTAAAGCAAACAGAATAGCCAATGAGAAACAAGTACCAGTTTTGCTGAGCGCATTGGGTTTAAAGGCAAACAGTTTGCTTACAAGTTTACCTGCTCCAACCAAACCAGCCCAAATTAGCTTTACTGATATCGTGAAAGTAATACAGGAACATTTAGAACCAAAACCATTGTTGATTTCACAACATTATAGGTTTCATAAAGGAAGAGGACTGTTTCAGTGTAATGAAGTTGTCTGAGCATTGTCAGTTTGTTTAATATGTGGAATCTTACAAGAAAGCATTCAAAAACAGCTAATTAAAGCACAGCTTTAAAACAGTTGAAATTGCTGTATCAATGGAAACAGCAGAGAGACGCAATTGAGTTGCAGTCAGAAATGAAAATGAGTGTGAACAAAATTGCAATGTCCAAACAGTAACTGGCCTGACCAAAATAATTGTGTTACCATTGAGGTAGGGGCTCACATGTACAGACCAATAAAAGTTTAAAGCTGAAACTTGCAGAAAATGAAACAAAGTAGGACACATACAAAGACCATGCTGGGCAGACAAAAATAAATGGACTGCCCAGGGAAGAGAAAAAGATAATAAAAAGTCAAGTTACAGATTCAAAAGGAGCACTAATCTGCATCCTATTGATGAAAAATCTGATGAAGAGAGTGATACAGGACCGTGTAGCCTTGAGATTTACTATGTGAAGACTAACAATAGACAAGCAATATGTCTTACACCAAAAGCAAACAGCAAGTTAATTAAAATGAAATTGGACACTGGTTTGGTTGTTTCAGTCATTACACAAAATGAATTTGAACAGTATTTCTAAGATACTGAACTGAAGCCTGCAGATATCCAACTAGGCTTTTACTGGAGAAAAATAAACTCCAGTGTGAATGACATTCATAACAGAGCAATAAAACAACCAACAAGCCACGTTGCACCTGTTTGTGGTAAAAAAAAAACTAAAGGGCCAGCATTGCAGGGTCGTGATTGGCTGAGATAATCACAAATTGATTGGAGATCCATCCACCATTTGCATGCCATATACTCTGCAATAAAGTCAATTGAAGGTAAATGAAATAAGGGTCTGGATGATGTCACAGCGGTGTTCAGGGAAGGCATTGGAAAACTCAAACATATCTAGGGTAAAATAGCGTTAAGTGAAAATGCCACACCCAAGTCTTTCAAAGACTGTCCGGTTCCTTATACCATCCATGATAAAGTAAGCAGTGGGTTAGGTTGCATGGAGGCTGAATGAATTCTTTCCAAAGTTGAGTGGAACCCCTGGGCAGCACCAGTGGTCCCAGTAGCCAAGAAGAACGGGTCTGTCAGGTACTTTGGTAATTTTAAGTTCACCATCAACTCAGTACTGAAAGTAGATCAATACCCCCCTGCCCAAGATAGAGGATATCTTTGCAAACCTTTCAGAGGAAAACACTTGAGCAAAGTGGACTGCTGAGGCCTACGTACAGATGGGGATGGAAGAAAAGTCCAGTGTTTCTCACCATTAAAACACACAAAGGGTTTTATCTGATAAAAGCTGTAGACCAGGTGCTGCAAGCCTGCCCAGGCACTCACTGTTACCTGGATAACATCATTGTTACCGGTGAGGATAACAAGGAACAGTGTTAAAAAGATTAGAGGATTATGGGATCAGAAGACAACGCAATAACCATATAACCACATAACAATTACAGCATGGAAACAGGCCATCTCGGCCCTTCTAGTCCATGCCGAACTCTTACTCTCACCTAGTCCCACCAACCTGCACTCAGCCCATAACCCTCCATTCCTTTCCTGCCCATTTAGCTGTCCAATTTAACTTTAAATTAGAACATCGAACCTGCCTCAACCACTTCTGCTGGAAGCTCGTTCCACACAGCTACCACTCTCTGAGTAAAAAAGTTTCCCCTCATGTTACCCCTAAACTTTTGCCCTTTAACTCTCCACTCATGTCCTCTTGTTTAAATCTCCCCCACTCTCAATGGAAAAAGCCTATCCACGTCAACTCTATCTATTCCCCTCATAATTTTAAATACCTCTATTAAGTCACCTCTCAACCTTCTACGCTCCAAAGAATAAAGACCCAACTTGCTCAACCTTTCTCTGTAACTTAGGTAATGAAACCCAGGCAACAGTCTAGTAAATCTTCTCAGTACTCTCTATTTTGTTGACATCTTTCCTATAATTCAGTGACCAAAACTGTACACAATACTCCAAATTTGGCCTCACCAATGCCCTGTACAATTTCAATATTACATCCCAACTCATATTCTCAATGCTCTGATTTATAAAGGCCAGCATACCAAAAGCTTTCTTCACCACCCTATCCACATGAGATTCCAACTTCAGGGAACTATGCACCATTATTCCTAGATCCCTCTTGTCTACTGCATTCTTCAATGCCCTACCATTTACCATGTGTGTCCTATTTTGATTAGTCCTACCAAAATGTAGCACCTCACATTTATCAGCATTAAACTCCATCTGCCATCTTTCAGCCCACTCTTCTAACTGGTCTAAATCTCTTTGCAAGCTTTGAAAACCTACTTCATTATCCACAACTCCACCTATCTTAGTATCATCTGCATACTTGCTGATCCAATTTACCACCCCATCATCCAGATCATTAATGTATATGACAAACAACATTGGACCCAGTACAGATCCCTGAGGCACACCACTAGTCACCAGCCTCCAATCTGACAAACAGTTATCCACCACTACTCTCTGGTGTTTCCCATCCAGCCACTGCTGAATTCATTTTACTACTTCAATACTAATACTTAACTATTGAACCCTCCTAACTAACTTTCCATATGGAACCTTGTCAAGAGTCTTACTGAAGTCCATATAGACAACTGCTTTACCTTCATCAACTTTCCTAGTAACCTCTTCAAAATATTCAATAAGATTTGTCAAACATGACCTTCCACGCACAAATCCATGTTGACTGTTCCTAATCAGACCCTGTCTATCCAGATAATTATATATACCGTCTCTAAGAATACTTTCCATCAATTTACCCACCACTTATGTCAAACTCACAGGCCGATAATTGCTAGGTTTATTCTTAGAACCCTTTTTAAACAATGGAACAACATGAGCAATACGACAATCCTCCAGCACCATCCCCGTTTCTAATGACATTTGAAATATTTCTGTCAGAGCCCCTGCTATTTCCACACTAACTTCCCTCAGGGTCCTAGGAAATATCCTGTCAGGACCCAGACACTTATCCACTTCTATATTCCTTAAAAGCGCCAATACTTCCTCTTCTTTAATCATCATAGTTTCCATAACTATCCTACCTGTTTCCCTTATCATACACAATTCAATATCCTTCTCCTTAGTGAAAACCGAAGAAAATAAATTGTTCAGAATCTCCCCCATCTCTTTTGGCTCCACACATAGCTGTCCACTCTGATTCTCTAAGGGACCAATTTTTTTTATCCCTTACTATCCTTTTGCTATTAATATAATGGTAGAAACCCTTGGAATTTATTTTCACCTTACTTGCCAAAGCAACCTCATATCTTCTTTTAGCTTTTCTAATTTCTTTCTTAAGATTCTTTTTACATTCTTTATATTCCTCGAGCACCTCATTTACTCCATGCTTCCTATATTTATTGCAGATATCTCTCTTCTCCGAACCAAGTTTCCAATATCTCTTGAAAACCATGGCTCTCTCAAACTTTTAACCTTTCCTTTCAACCTAACAGGAACATAAAGATTCTGTGCCCTCAAAATTTCACCTTTAAATGACCACCATTTCTCTATTACATTCCTCCCATAAAACAAATTGTCCCAATCCACTCCTTCTAAATCCTTTCACATCTCCTCAAAGTTAGCCTTTCTCCAATCAAAAATCTCAAGCCTGGGTCCAGTCCTATCCTTCTCCATAATTATATTGAAACTAATAGCATTGTGATCACTGGACCCGAAGTGCTCCCCAACACAAACCTCCGTCACTTGACCTATCTCATTCCCTAAGAGGAGATCCTACACTGCCCCTTCTCCAGTTGGTACCTCTATGCATTGCTGCAAAAAACTATCCTGCACACATTTTACAAACTCCAAACCATCCAGCCTTTTTACATTATGGGCTTCCCAGTCTATGTGTGGAAAATTAAAATCTCCCACAATCACAACCTTGTGCTTACTACAAATATCTGCTATCTCCTTACAAATTTGCTCCTCCAATTCTCATTCCCCATTTGGTCGTCTAATAAGTGTGAATTCTTTAAACCAAGCATCACTTGCTGTGGTCACACCATTGACATACAAGAATTACACAGTGTGCTGAGAGAATTCAAGCAGTGGTGGATGCCCCAAGGCCAAGGGATGTGTCACAGCTGTGGTCCTTTTTAGGATTTGTCAATTACTATAACAGGTTCCTATCAAACTTGGCTTTTGTGCTCTACCCCTTGAACTGAAAACTACAGATCGGAAAGAAATGACAATGGAAAAAGTACTATCAGCTGACTTTCAAGGTGGTAAAAGAAACAGTGACTACAGACACTACACCCACATATTATGATCCACATCATTCTGTGACGCCTCACCTTATAGTATAGGTGCAGTCATGTCACATTATGAGAGATGCAAGTGAATGCCCCATAGCCTTTGCACACGTTCCCTTACAGCTGCAGAGAAAAATTATACACAGATTTATAGAGAGGCCTTGAGTCTGGTTTAGGGTGTAAGAAGTTTCAACCAGCACCTGTATGGGAAAGAGTTTACTCTCATTACTGATCATCGACTACCAGTGTCCATTTTCAATACCCGGAAGGGTGTTCCACTAACATTAGCAGAACAAATGCAGAGATAGGCTCTCTTTCTCGAAGGACACAGAATTCATGGAAATGCTGATGGATTGTCCTGTTTACCTTTGAAAAAGAAATTACCTGAAAAATTACAAAAATAGTCACTCCTTGTGACATATTCTCCCTAATGCAAATCAAAGGTCCCCCTATTAAGGAAGAGATGATCCAAAGTGAAAACAGGAAAAAACCTAACAGGTCTACATGGTGACTCAAAGTGGCTGGAGTTTGCAGCAGAAACCCCAGATCCCCCATTTTTCCAGCAGCAGAATGAACTTGACTTGACGCAGATTGTCTTATGTGGTGATTAAGAGTGTTGTACCATCCAAGCTGAGAGCTAAAGTGCTGGAGGAGCTACATGCCGGTCACCCAGGCATAGTCAAAATGAAAGCATTAGTTCAAAGTTTTGTCTGGTGGCCTTGGATAGATCAGTGAATTGAGCAGTTTGCTGTGCACTGTTTGGGATGCCGACACATCCTGAAGAAAGGTGTCCACAAGGTGTCAGATCTGCTTCCTGCAGTCCCAGCGTTAACTCCTACAGCTGCCACTGTGGAGGCCCCAGAATCCAGCTACACGTCTCAGGAAAGACATTATCCCACAAGAGTGCAAAATCATCCACAGCAATTAAGTCTTGGGCCTAAATGGGTCAATTGAAAATTTACTATACGGTAGATGTGTATATCGTAGTTGTATTTTATAATATACTGTACAAGTTGAGATGCGTTCTATATTGAGTTGGAGGTTTTAGCTAAGCAGGGAGGAGTGATGCATATTTAATATTTCAATAATATTTGAAGAATATTGTAACTATATTGTTTGATTAAACATTCTTTGTTGTTTAAATATTTCATTATTGGTTATATGTAAAAGTACATGAACGGCATACTGTATGTCATTATGCCACCACATCATATGTGTGCTTCCTGCTTATTGTAATAACAAAACTGGACCCCCATTACAGACTCACTCATTTTTTTCTTTCAATTGGGTTTTATGTCTTGGAGTTACAAAACACTGACTGCATCAGAGAAGAGACGACATAATCAAAGACCCCTCCCACCACTTCCACCCTGGACAGTCTCTCTTCTCCCCTTGCATCAGACGGAAGATACAAAAGCCTGAAAATATGTGCCACCACCAGGCCTAAGGACCCTTTCTATCCTTCTATAAGACCATTGAATCATGTATGATAAGATGGACTCTTGACCTCACAATCTACGTCATCATGGCACCTTATTGTCTGCCTATGTTGCACTTCTACTGTAACTGTATTCCTTTATTTACATGCTTTTCCTTGGTACCCTCTCAATGTACTGATGTGATGAAATTATCTGTATGGTTAGCATGCAAAACGAAGTTTTTTCACTGTACATCAGTACACAGGACAATAATAAACCAGTTTACTACTTGGCCGCTTCAAGTATACATAAAGTTAATGCAGTGCTTAACCAGTCTTCAGTTTCCCAGTAAAAGAAAACATAGTGCAGCCAAAGCAGATTAGCAATCGGATGCAAGATTATTTGGCATTTGGCAAATCTGCTAACAAATGCGAGGAGGTCCCTTGTGCTTCTGGTCACTGTTGATACAAAGAGGCACTGGAAGTGTACACTGAGAAATGGTATTGTTTTGACCATTTGACTCAGTTCGATAACCACATCTTCTTCATACTCAAACCTCAGAAGAGAAAATTCTGCAAATTCTGGAAATCTTGAGCAACACATATAAAATGCTGTAGGAAGCCAGCAGCTCAGGCAGCAAACCTCACTGTGTTGCAAGCAAATTCAAATTCTGTTGTTTTCCAACAGTGCTACCAAAATTGCCACAATGACTTCTTTGGTATGTCCTGAGGTCACAGAAACATGCTGTATATATGCAAGTTTTTCCAAACAATGCCTATCCTATTTTTCATTCGAGACCCTGCTTCTTTAGAGGTATTTTCAATGTCCCTTTCACTATCAGTTCTTTGCTGTCAGAAAGGAACAAAGTAAATGACAGAAGTGATGAACAAGGAGAACCAGGTGAAAATTGCTATGAGCTGCTCATAGAAATCATTTAGATTCAAAGTAAGGAACAACGCACTATTGTAAATCATGGGAGAAAATGGATATTTGTAACACTAGTATCTTAAAAATGGTGTTTACCTTTGAAGGCCTAGTCATGATTTCTCAAGATGGAGTCATTATAAAGATACCCAAGGAAAAGCAAAAATCATAAAGATCCTGTTAATAAAATGTATATTGAAATGAATTGAATTGACTTTATTTCTTACATCCTTCATATAAATGAGGAGTAAAAGTCTTTACGTTATGTCTCCGTCTAAATGTGGAATGTGCAATTTATAGTAATTTATAATAAATAGTATGTACAACATTTGGAGACATATAATATGATTAGGAATAGTCAGCATAGCTTTGCCAAAGGCAAGTCGTGCCTTACGAACCTGATTTAATTTTTTGAGGATATGACTAAACACGTTGATGAAGGTAGGCCAGTAGATGTCGTGTATATGGATTTCAGCGAGGCATTTGATAAGGTATCCCATGTAAGAATTATTGAGAAAGTAAGGAAGCATGGGATCCAAGGGGACATTGCTTTGTGGATCCAGAATTGGCTTGCCCACAGAAGGCAAAGAGTGGTTGTAGATGGGTCATATTCTACATGGAGGCCGGTGACCAGTGGTGTGCCTCAGGGATCTGTTCTGGGACCCCTACTCTTCATAATTTTTATAAATGACCTGGATGAGGAAGTGGAGGGTTGGGTAGTAAATTTGCTGATGACACAAAGGTTGGAAGTGTTGTGGATAGTGCGGAGGGCTGTCAAAGGTTTCAGTGGGACATTGATATGATGCAAAACTGGGCTGAAAAATGGCAGATGGAGTTCAACCCAAATAAGTGTGAGGTGGTTCATTTTGGTAGGTCAAATATGATGGCGGAATTTAGTATTAATGGTAAGACTCTTGGCAGTGTGGAGGATCAGAGGGATCTTGGGGTCTGAGTCCATAGGACACTCAAAGCTGCTGCGCAGGTTGACTCTGTGGTTAAGAAGGCATTCGGTGCATTGGCCTTCATCAATCGTGGGATTGAATTTAGGAGCCAAGAGGTAATGTTGCAGCTATATAGGACCCTGGTCAGACACCACATGGAATACTGTGCTCAGTTCTGGTCCCCTCACTACAGGAAAGATGTGGAAACCATAGAAAGGGTGCAGAGGAGATTTACAAAGATGTTACCTGGTTTGGAGGGCATGCCTTATGAGAGTAGGTTGAGTGAACTCGGCCTTTTCTCCTTGGAGCGAGGGCGGATGAGAGGTGACCTGATAGAGGTGTATAAAGTAATGAGAAACATTGATCGTGTGTATAGTCAGAGGCTTTTTCCCAGGACTGAAATGTCTAACACGAGAGGGCACAATTTTTAGGTGCTTGGAAGCAGGTACAGAGGAAATGTCAGGGGTAAGTTTTTTACACAGAGAGTGGTGAATGCATAGAATGGACTGCCGGCGATGTTGGTGGAGGCAGATACAATAGAATCGTTTAAGAGACTTCTGGATAGGTATATGGAGCTTAGAAAAATAGAGGGCTATGGGTATCCCTACGTGAATTCTAAAGTAAGGACATGGACACATCTTTGTGGGCCAAAGGGCCTGTATTGTGCTGTAGGTTTTCTATATTCTATGATTTGGGGGTGTGGGCACGTGGCCAAGTGGTTAAAGCATTCGACTAGCGATCTGAAGGTCGTGAGTTCGAGCCCCAGGCGAGGCAGCGTGTTGTGTCCTTGAGCAAGGCACTTAATCACACAGTGCTCTGCGACGACACTGGTGCCAAGCTGTATGGGTCCTAATGCCCTTCCCTTGGACAACATCGGTGTCGTGGAGAGGGGAGACTTGCAGCATGGGCTGGTCTTCCATATAACCTTGCCCAGGCCTGCGCCCTGGAGGTTGAAGACTTTCCAGGTGCAGATCCATGGTCTCGCAAGACTAACGGATGCCTTTAATGATTTGGGGACCCATACCAAACTTCTTCAACTGCCTGAGGTATATACAGACCATGTAAGATCCTCGGGGATGTGTATGCCGATGAACTTAAAGCTGTTCACCCTGTCAACTCCAGATCCATTGATGTCATAGGGGTTAGTCTATCTCCATTCCTCCAGTAATCCACCTGCTCACATTTCCTACCTATGTCGTTGTTGCCAATATGTACCAAGGCTTCTGGCTGCACACCCTCCCCCTTAAGAATGCCAAGATCCCTTACCCTGACACCTGGGATGCCACATACCATCCAGGTGTCTCCATCACGCCTATAGAATCTGGTCTCTGCTTCTCTGACTATGGAACTCTGTTCCTCTCCTATCACCATTGTAGTCTTCACCTCCCTTCTCTTCTGAGCCACAGCACCAGACCCAGTCGTTGCTGCTCCCTCCCACAGGTCATCCCCCTCAACAGTATCCAATGTGGTATACTTATGGTTGAAGTGAACAGCCACAGTGGTAATCTGAACTGGCTGCCCATTTCTCTTCCTTCTCTTGACAGTCACCCAGTTACCTGCCTCCTGCAACCAAAGGGTAACTACCTCCCTGTAGCGCCTACTTATCACCTCCTTATTCTTCTATATGAGTCAAAGGTCCAGTTCCTTAATATGTCCAGTGAGGAGCTGCAGCTTGGTTCACCTGGTGCAGGTGTGGTTATCCGGGAGGCTGGATGTCTCCCAGAATTTCCACGCCTCACATGCAGAACAAAACACAGCTCCTGGAGCCATTCTCACTGCTCTAACTCTGCCCTAACAGACAAAGAACGAAGAATTAAGAAGGAAAAGAGAAACTTACCAGATGCTTACCTTGCCCAAGCCCGACGAACTAACGCCACTCCAGACACTGGCCCACTCACAATAATAGCCGCTCCAAGAATGGCCACTCCGCTTGCACTTGCTTTATTTTTATTGGCCCTTTCTAATGAATCCTGCTCAGTGATTGGTCACAGTCCAACTCCAAAAAACGGCTGTGAAGTTTTGCCTTTTTAATCCTGAGTGCGAGCCCGATTGAGAAGGGAGCTCCCTTCTCGCGCTCCCACTCAGTGATTGATCACAGTCCAACTCCTACATGGGAACTCAGTCCAAAGATCAGCAGCAAACAAAGGTGGAGTGTCCACAACCAAGGATGATAGTCTCAAAAAAAATGGTTTAGAACAGTGATGAGAGAAAAAACATCTTTCCAGCAGAGGGCCCTGAAGTACATTCAAGATTGAAACTTAAAAGGAAGCAAGAGGTGCTGAGGTAAAAGATCAGCCACGTTCAATGTTTCCTCTAATTTGTAATGACCAGTTTGCACTAAAATCTTGTGACAACAACAAGAGCACACTGAATTTTATATATAGAGGTATTCATTTTAACAGCTAGCAAAACACTATCAATAAAAACATTGATCTCCTATGGTCTTGATTGTTTTCACTTTCGTTCATCTGCACTCTCACAAACCATACGTAGCAGGCCTGTAGCAGGTAATGAAGAATTTGATCGCCAGAACTCTTGCACATCGTCCATATGTGACTTGCTTGCCAAATGACCTTTAAGAAGTCAGATTTCCAAATAGCAGTCCACTTCTTCCCACATGCAAATTCTCCAGCAAATTTTGCATCATGACAGTACACACAGGTAACACCATTTTCTGTATTGTACATAAATATTTTTCGTAGCTGCAGGTTCCTGACCTCATGAGCTTTCGGTATAGCAGTCATTCCGCTTTAAATGAACTAGCAGTTCTTTTGTGCTTTAACGTCCTTTGCTTCTTTGGAATTCAACATAGTGAATCAATAAAGGCATCCGTTAGTCTTGCAAGACCATGGATCTGCGCCTGGAAAGTCTTCACTCTCCTGGGCGCAGGCCTGGGCAAGGTTGTATGAAAGACCAGCAGTTGTCCATGCTGCAAGTCTCCCCTCTCCACGACACCGATGTTGTCCAAGGGAAGGGCATTAGGACCCATACAGCTTGGCACCGGTGTCGTCGCAGAGCACTGTGTGATTAAGTGCCTTGCTCAAAGACACAACATGTTGCCTTGGCTGGGGCTCGAACTCACGACCTTCAGATCGCTAGTCGAATGCCTTAACCACTTGGCCACGTGCCCATAGTGAATCAATAATTTCTTCAATAAAAACAGTATAAATAAGCCATTTCTAAAATCTGCAGTCAAGTCATTGCAAACTCCATGTTATCAACACCATCTATATCAGAAATCGGAAAAGGAAGTGTGATTGTGTACGATTGTGAAATATGCTTAACATGCCAACGAGATAAAGGGTGATAACCTTTTGTGTGCAGTTTAAATTCCTTTGTGCGTTAGCAGCAAGATGTGCACACTTTAGAGGGAACGCTGGCCGTGTTTGTTTTGAATAGTTCAGCAGACACAAGAAGTGAATGCCCTGCTCCTGCTTCTGATTGTCATGTTCGAATACCACTGCAACAAGAAGTGTAGAGGCACCCCCGATTATGATGCTTAAGCAACACGTAGATACGTACAGGGATCAAAACGCTTTAGAAGGATATGGGCCAAATGCAGGCAAATTGGATGAGCTCGGACAGACATTTTGAATAACATCTCTATATATGCACATATGCTACAAAATCCCCATCCCTGCAATGATGGCTCAGATCCCATTTTGTTTGTGGCAATCAATTAGCTAGGCAGCAGAAGCAATGATACAGGGTTTATGACAACGAAGGTTCTGCAGTGACTGATAGCAGAGAGAGCTGTGTGGTGCTCAGAGACTCAAGCTCTGATGAGGCCATCGGAAAGAAACAACCCTCTGTCAGTTCGAAGAAAAGAACAGTTATGCAAATGACACATAGAGATTGAAGTCCATTCCTAAGAGATTGGGGTAGGAGTCTCATTGGCCGGCACCTGTCAAACCCATAGTGTCAGAGAGTAATACATCATGGAAACAGGCACTCTGGCCCAACTGGTGCATGCCATCACAGCACACTCTCTGTTTGTGTATTCAGTCCATAACTCTCCAAGCCTCTCCCCTCCATATACCTATTCAAATGCCTCTGAAATGTTGCTATTGTACCCATCTTGACCACTTTATCTGGAACTCAATGCCCTCTGCGTAAAGAATTGACTTTCTAAAAATCTCCTTTAAATCTTTCTCCTTTCTCCGCTCTTCTACTTTAGGACTCCCCAACCCTAGAGAAAAGAATCAGAATCAGATTTATTATCACTGGCACTTGTCATGAAATTTGTTGTTTTGTGGCCGCAGTACAGAACAAGGCATAAAAATTATTATAAGTTACAAAAATATATAAAAGCACAAAAGACAATAATGAGGTATTGCTCATGGAAACATAGACCATTCAGATGGTGGAGGGGAAAAATCTGTTCTTAAAACGTTGTGTGTTGGTCTTCAGGCTCCTGTACTTGGAAACGCGAAGAGGGCATGTACTGATGGTGAGGGTCCTTACTGATGGATGCCACCCTCTTAAGGCAGAGCCTTTTGAAGATGTTTCAGTAGTGCAGAGGTTTGTGCTGGCTGAGACTACAACTTTCCTGCAGCCTCTTTCAAAGCTGCACATTGGAGCCTCCATACTGGGCAATGATGCAACCAGTCAGAATGCTCTTCACCGTGCATTGTAGAAAAGTGCTCGATTCTTTGCTGACATACTAAAGATCCTTAAACTCTTAATGAAGTAGAGCACTTGACATGCCTTCTTTAAGGTTGCATCAATGTGTTTGGCTGAGGATAACTCCCCTGGGATCGATCTGGAAAGGACTGTCCACCTTATCCACAACCCTCGCGGTTTTATAAACTACTATGAGGTCACCCCTCATTCTCTTGCACTCCAGAGAATATAGGTTCAGCGTGGACAAAGATTCCCCATAACACAGACCCTTTAGTCCTGGCAGCATCCTCGTAAATCTCCTCTGCACCCTCGTAAGCTTGACAATGTCTTTCCTCTAACAGGGTGATGAAAGCTGTCACTTTTTCCCTTTATCGTCTGCCCCTCTGGAACAGATGTCCAGCACAGAGAACGTCAGCCAACATGAGGGTGAGTTGAGTCAAACTTGGCACAAATGGTCTGGGCCAAAATATTACAGCAGATAATTAGTATTGCACAATCCACAGCTTCTGCAAATTTACACTGTAGATAGCACATTATCCAAGAGGAATGTCAAGTATAGTATTAATTCCTCTTCATTTCCTCTGCAATTACAAATCCCATGCCACAGGGGCGTGATACTCCATTTAATTTAGCAGTAATTGGAAGATTACACTTTCTTTATTTTCATGTTGCACTTGTTATGTGCCCGTTATTGATCAAAAGCAAAAGATCAGGAAATTCATTGTAGCTGAGATATAAAACAGTATGTTTGCATTTGCAGTGATCACTGATTATTTGAACATGAAACATACAATGCTACAGCGCTGGAATAGACCCACAACGTCTGTGCCAACCTTGAAGCCAATTTAAAATAATTCCCTGTAAGGCTGCTGGACCAGATAACACCCCAGGCTGAGTAATCAGGGATTGTGCACAACAACCCACTGACATCCTCACTGACATCTTCAATACTTCTCTCATCCAGTCTACTGCTCCCACATGCTTCAAATAAGCCACCATTATCCCTGTACCAAAGAACTCTACACCTTCAGAACTAAACAATACTCTACGGTGGCACTGATGCCATTTGGGAAGTGTTGTGAATGGCTGGTAATGGCACCAACCAAAAACTCCATTCCTCCACATTGGACACTCACCGATATGCTTACCAACAGAACCGCTCTAGGACAGATGCCATAGGATCCGTCATGCACCCAGCCCTGGCACAGCTAGAAAACAAGTTTGCTTACTGTATGTCAGGATGCTCTTTCTGGATTTCAGTATGGCATTCAACACTATTGACCCACAGACCTTGGTAAACAAATTCCAACTCCTCTGTCTAAATAAACCACTGTGTTGGACTTCCTGACCAACAGAACTCAGATAGTCAGAAATATATTTCGTCTCCTTTTCACTTGCACACTGGAAATAATATTAAACAATCTTGAATCTTGTTCCCACTGTACAGATATAGACTTACTTGCAACTTGATGCTCCCAATCTACCTTGTCAAGTTCATAGAATCAGAGTTACAAAATACACGTGGACTAAGATGTTAACTGTCCTGTGCTATCACCAGTGGGATCACCAGTTGATCTGGCACCTGGCTTCAGGAGTTTTGGCCCATTTATGATCAAGACTCCCTCGAGGTGGTGGGCCAGCAGTGCTAAAGCATCACCTCCCACTGGTGAGCTTAAAAACCTGGCATCTGCCTCTATCAGAGTTGTTGGTCACTTCCATCCAACAGATAGTCTGCTCTTCAGGTGTCTATGCAACTACTGAAGGGTTTGCAAAATGTGTACACTGTCTGACTATCTGCCCCTCTGGACGTACTTGGTCCACACCCATGCTGATCCTTTCTCTGCTGCCTCAGCTACAGCCCCGCTGATTGACTTGATTTCTCTTCTAGTGAAGCCAAGGTCACGCAGCCACTTCTGGAAAGTGAACGCAATAAACTGACGGCAGCCTACTTCGAATGGATAGCATGAGACCTTCCACCCTCTGTCTCTGCACTCTGATATAGAAACCTACAGCACATTACAGGCCCTTTGGCCCACAATGATGTGCGGACCATCTACTCTAGAAACTAACTAGAATTACCCCACCACATAGCCCTCTATTTTTCTAAGCTCCATGTACATATCTAAGAGACTCTTAAAAGACCTTACTGTATTATTATATTGAAATTGGTCTTTCCCCAGTTTAAGACTTTTACTCCTGGTCTATCCCTTTCATTTTCTTTAAACACGTTGAAACATACAAAGTTATAGTCACTATCTACCTCCAAACTGCTCCTATGCTGACACTTCCTTCACACCTGATAATGTCAAGACTGTTCCTTCCCATATTGATCTATCTACATCTTGTGTCAAAAGGCTCTCCTGGAGACACCTCAAAAATTCTACCCACTCTGACCATTTAACTCTCAGGCAATCCCAATTAATATTTGGGAAAATGACACATCCCAATTACAGTAACCCTGTTTTTACCACACTTCTCTGATATCGGCCCATATATCTGTTCTTCTATCTCCTGCTGGATGTTGGAAGGGCTCCCAAGAAAGTGACAACACATTTTCTATTCTATCCATAAAGAGCAACAAACAGAACACTGAACGAACCCCGCATCAACCAGCACCTGTAGAGGCAGAAGATGTATGTCAATATTTTGGGCCAAGACCTTGCAATTCATTGAGAGGAAAGAGGAAAGATTGCCTGTATATAGAAATTTTAGTGGAGTGGTGGTGGGGGGTGCAAGTAAGAGATGGAAATAGGTACATTATAGGTGGGTGATGGGCAGATGGAAGCAGGTAGGGGAGGGGATATGGGAGATGTGAACAAGAGAAGTAAATGTGTGTGTGGGAGAATACTAACCAGTATGTGTGTTACCTGAAATTAGAAAATCCAATGTTCATACTGTTAGGTTGTACACAAGCAGAATATGCGATGTCACAAAAAATCTGCTGGAGGAACTCAATGGGTCGAACAGCATCTGTGGGAGGAAAGGATTTAAGATATTATATGAAATACAGTATATAAAATGCTGTTTTTCCAGTTTCCATTTGGTGTCTTTGTAGCAATGCAGAAAGCTGAGGACAGACATGTTGGTGTGGGGGCGGTGGGGGGGGAGCAGAATTAAAATGATAAGCAAACGAAAGCTCAAGATGGCCTCTGAAGACAGAGCATTGGTGCTCTACAAAATGATGGCCTATAGTCTATGCTTGGCTCCATCAATATAGAAGAGGCCACGCTGTGAGTACTGAATGTTCTCAGTCAAGTTGGAAGAGATGCAGGTGAACTTCTTCCTCACCTGGAAGAGCTGTTTAGGTTCCTGGATGGCGGAGGTGAGGTGTGTAGGGACACCTCTTGTGGCTGCAGGGTGAAGTGCTTGGGAATGGAGAGGGTGGTTCCTGCAGAAAGCAGAAAGCTGACAGGGTGGGGGAATGGGAAGATATGACAGGTGGTGGAACATTTTTACAGCTGGCTGAAAGGCAGAGGTGATATTCTAGATGAGGTGTTGGTAGAGTGAAGGGTGAGCACCGAAGGATTCTGTGTCTGGTCTATCTGAGGGAAGGGAGGGCTGAGAGCAGACATGCTGGAAATGGAGGAAACATGTATGAGAGTTCCATCAGCTATAGCAGGGGGAAGCCATTTTGGAAGCCTGGAACTGAAGGCCTCAAATAGAGAACGGATGGAGAAATTGAAAAAAAAGGGATAGCATTCTTACAGGAGATAGGGTGGAAGGAGGTATAGTCACAATAGCTGTGGGAGTCGATTGGTTTAATGGACAGCAGTGCAGACACAGTAGAAGCGTTCCCACGCAGGTCTGGAGTGGAGCTTCAAAAATCCACTCTCTATAAATAAGAGGTACCGTCAGGTGGAGCAATCGTCATGGGAGCAGCCTGAGCCAGAGTAGTAAGGCTTAAGCACATCAGAGCTTCAGTGAGAACAAGTGGAGGTGAGGTAAGTAGGTACATTTATTTCTTATTTCTTTTTCTTATTTATCTCTTGAAAGACAGAGTACAAAGTAAATGGCAGGATACTTGGTAGTGTGGAGGAGCAGAGGGATCTGGGGGTACATGTCCACAGATCCCTGAAAGTTGCCTCACAGGTAGATAGGGTAGTTAAGAAAGCTTATGGGGTGTTAGCTTTCATAAGTTGAGGGATGGAGTTTAAGAGTCGCGATGTAATGATGCAGCTCTATAAAACTCTGGTTAGGCCACACTTGGAGTACTGTGTCCAGTCCTGGTCACCTCACTATAAGAAGGATGTGGAAGCATTGGACAGGATACAGAGGAGATTTACCAGGACGCTGCCTGGTTTAGAGAGTATGCATTATGATCAGAGATTAAGGGAGCTAGGGCTTTACTCTTTGGAGAGAAGGAGGATGAAAGGAGACATGATAGAGGTGTACAAGATAATAAGATGGTTAGCCAGCGCCCCTTCCCCAGGACACCACTGCTCAATACAAGAGGACATGGCCTTAAGGTAAGGGGTGGGAAGTTCAAGGGGGTATTAGAGGAAGGTTTTTTACTCAGAGAGTGGTTGGTGTGTGGAATGCACTGCCTGAGTCAGTGGTGGAGGCAGATACGCTAGCGAAGTTTAAGAGACTACTAGACAGGTATATGGAGGAATTTAAGGTGGGGGCTTATATGGGAGGCAGGGCTTGAGGGTAGGCACAACATTGTGGGCTGAAGGGCCTGTACTGTGCTGTACTATTCTATGTTCTATGTTCTAGAAAAGGGGGTGTGTCTGCAGGGCCAAAGTTATGTTCTGTGTGTCAGATGTGGGATTTCCAGGAGACTTCCAGCCTCCCCAGTGGCGACATCTGCACCAGATCCATCAAGATGCAACTCCTTAGAGACTGTGTTAAGGAACTGGAGCTGCAGCTCGATGACCTTCAACTTGTTAACGGAAAGTGAGGAGGTGATAGACAGGAGCTACAGGGGGTGGTCACCCCAAGGCTACAGGAGACAGATAAATGATTGACTGTCAAGAGAGGGAAGGGGGGACATCAGATAGTGGAGAACACCCCTGTGGTCATCCACCTCAACAATGAGTACTCCATTTTCAGTACCGTTGGGGAGCGTTGACCTACCTGGGGGAAGCAACAGTGCCTGTGCCTCTGGCACTGAGTCTGGCCCTGTGGCTCAGAAGGGTAGGGAAAGGAAGAGGATGGCAGCAGTGATAGGGGACTCTATAGTTAGTGGGACAGACAGGCAATTCTGTGGATGTGAAAAAGAAATGCAGATGGTAATTTGCCTCCTAGGTGCCAGTGTCCGCGATGTTTCTGAACACGTCCACAACATTCTGAAAAGGGAGGGTGAGCAGCCAAAGGTCGTGGTACTTATTGGTACCGATGACATGGGTAGAAAAAGGGAAGAGGTCCTGAAAACGGAATACAGGGATTTAGGAAGAAAGCTGAGAAGCAGAACCTCAAGGGTAGTAATCTCAGGATCGCTGCCTGGGCTACACAACAGTGAGTATAGGAATAGAATGAGGTGGCAGATAAATGCGTGGCTGAAGAATTGGAGCAGGGACAGGGATTCAGATTTCCCGATCATTGGGACCTCTTCTAGGGCAGGTGTGACCAGTACAAAAGGGACAGGTTGCACTTGAATCTGAGGGGGACCAACATCCTTTTGGGCAGGTTTGATAGAACTGTTGGGGGTGATTTAAACTAATATGGCAGGGAGACGGGAACCAGTATGATGGAGCTGAGGATGAGCCAGCAGGTTTACGAGTAGATGATGGGTGTACATGAATGTAACAAAGGACAAGTCAATGACTGGGTACAAATGCAGATGCAGCAAAGAGTTAAATTGTACCATCCAGAGGAAAAATTCAAAAGGGCAAAGAATGCAGGACTGAAGGTGCTGTATTTAAATGCACATAGCACTTGGAATAAGGTGGATGAACTCGTGGCACAATTAGAGATTGGTCAGTATGATGTTGTGGGCATCACTGAGTCGTGGCTGAAAGAAGATCATATTTGGGAGCTTAATATCAAAGGGTATAATTTGTATCGAAAGGACAGGCAGAAAGGCATAGGCGGTGGTGTGGCTCTGTTGGTAAAAGATGGAATTAAATCTTTAGAAAGAGGTGAAATAGGGTCAGAGAATGTTGAATCTTTACAGGTGGAGTTAAGAAACTGCAAGGGTAAAAAACACATTATGGGAATCATATACAGCATAGGCTTTCAAATAGTAGACAAGATATAGGGTTGTGATTGCACTGGGAGCTGGAAAGGGCATGTAATAAGGGTAATGTCACAACTGTGATGGGGGACTTCAATATGCAAGGGGATTGAGAAAATCAGGTTGGTGTCAGATCGCAAGCGGGGGGGTGGAATTTGTTGAGTGACTACGAGATGGCGTTTTAGAGTAGCTTGTGCTTGTGCCTACCTGGGGAAAGGTCATCTTAGTTTGGGTGTTAGGTAATAATCCAGATTTTATGAGGAAGCTTAGGAGGCAGTGATCATAATATGATTGAATTCATACTGCAATTTGAGAGGGACAAGCATAAGTCATATTATCAGTATTTCAATGGAATAAAGGGAATTACAGAGACATGACAGAGGAGCTTGCCCAGGTAGATTGTAGGAGGACACTGGAGGGGATGACGGCAGAGCAGAGGTGGTTGAAGTTTCTGGGAATAGTTCACAAGTCACAGGATAGGTATGTCCCCAAGAAGAACAAGTTATCAAGTGGCAGGGATAGGCAACTGTGGCTGAGAAGGGAAGTTAAGGACTTCATAAAAGCCAAGGAAAGGGCATATAATGTAGCAAAAGTGAGTGGGAAGTTGGATGATTAGGAAGTTTTTAAAATCTATCAAAAGGCAATCTAAAAAGTTATAAGAAGGGAAAAGTTGCAATATGAGGGCAAACTAGCCAATTATGTAAAGCAGGATACTAAAAGTTTTTTTTAGTTATATAAAGAGTAAAAGGCAGGTGAGTGTTAATATTGGATCACTGGAAAATGATGCTGGTGAGGTAGTAATAGGGGAAAAAGAAATGGTGGATGAACTTAATAAGTATGTTGCACCAGTCTTCACTGTGGAAGACACTAACAGTGTGCCAGAGGTCCATGAGTGTCAGGGAGCAGGAGTGAGTGCCATTGCTATTACAAAGGAAAAAGTGCTAGGCAAACTGCAAGGTTTTAGGGTGGATAAGTTACCTGGACCAGATGGACTACATCCTAGAGTTCTGAAACAGGCTGCTAAAGAGATAGCAGATGCATTAGTTATGATCTTTCAAGAATCACTCGGTTCTGGAGGATTGGAAAATTGCAAATATCACTTCACTCTTTTAAGAAGGGCAGAAGGCAAAAGAAAGGACATTGTAAGTCAGATAATGGATGCTTTGGTCATGATCTTTCAGGAATCACCTGATTCTGGTATGGTCCGGAAGGACTGGAAAATGGCAATTGTCACTCCACTTTAAGAAGGGAGAAAGGCAAAAAAAAGGAAATTATAGGCCAGTTAGCCCAAACTCGATGTTTGGGAAAGTGATGGAGTCCATTATTAAGGATGAGGTTTCAGGGTACTTGGAGACTAATGATAAAATAAGTCAAAGTCAGCATGGTTTCTGTAAAGGGAAATCTTGCCTGATGAATCTGTTAGAGTTCTTTGAGGAAGTAACAAGAAGGGTGGATGTCATTTACTTGGATTTTCAGAAGGCATTTGATAAGGTGCCACGCATGAGGCTGCTTAATAAGATAAAATCCCATGCATTATAGGAAAGATACTGACATGGATAGAGGAACGGCTGACAGGCAGGAGGCAGTGAGTGGGAATAAAGGGGGCTTTTTCTGGTTGGCTGCCTGTAACTAGTGGTGTTCCTCAGGGGTCAGTATCGGAACCGCTACTTTTCACATTGTTTTTCAGTGATTTAGATAATGGGATTGATGGCTTTGTAGCAAAGTTTGCAGATGATATGAAAATAAGTGAAAGGGTAGTTAGTGCTGAGGAAGCAATGTGATTGCAGAAGGACTTAGACAAATTGGAAGAATAGGCAAAAAAGTGGCAGATGGAATACAGTCTTAGGAAATGTATGATAAAAAGAACAAACATGCAGACTGTTATCTAAATGGGGAGAAAATTCAAACATCAGAGTACAAAGTGACTTAGGAGTCCTCGTGCAAGACTACGAGAAGGTTAATTAACAGGTTGAGTCTGTGGTAAACAAGGCAAATGCAATGTTGACATTTATTTCAAGGGGAATAGAATATAAAACCAGGGAGATAATGCTGAGGCTTTATAAGACACTAGTCAGGCCACATTTGGAGTATTGTCAACAGTATTGGGCCCCATATCTCAGAAAGGATTTGTTGTCATTGGAGAGGGTCCAGAGGAGGTTCACGAGGATGATTCCAGGGTTGACATATGATGAGCGTTTGACAGCTTTGGGCCTTTACTCACTAGAATTTAGAAGAATGTGGAGGAATCTTATTGAAACCCACCAAATATTGAAAGGACGAGATAAGGTAGAGGTGGAGTAAATGTTTCCAATGGTGGGGTATCCAGAATTAGAGGGCACAGCCTCAGAATTGAAGGGCAACCCTTTAGAACCAAGGTAAGAAGGAAATTTTTAGCCAGAGAGTAGTGAATCTGTGAAATGCTCTGCCACAGACAGCTGTGGCAGCCAAGACCATGGGTATATTTAAAGCAAAAAATTGATAGTTTCCTAGATTATGGTGAGAAGGCAGGTATATAGAGTTGAGTGAGATCCCGGATCATCCATGATGGAATGGTGGAGCAGACTTGATGGGCTGAATGGCCTAATTCTGCTCCTTTGTCTTATGGTCTTATAGAACATGTCAGTTGCAAGCTCTCTACCTTTGTCAACCTCCCCATCTTGTTCCACCTATCACCTGCCAGCCTCTGTCTCACCTGAAACTTCTGTTAGTCTCGATACCTAGTTACCAGTACTGCCATGTTTTTGTAATGGCAACAATAATATATTAATTAAAGCTTTGAACTCATTTACCTTAAAAGTAAGCTCCTTGCATTAAAATAGATGCAATTTAGCTTTGTATTCCCCTCACGTGCGTTTACACTCCTGTTTTCCCAACAGTACTTACTAACCTTTTCTCTTTCAGGTTGAAGTAACACCCCATCTAACCATTACTCAGAGCTCCAATACACACAGCAACATATAATGACATCTTTGTGTTTTCCATTGTGGAAGGCTCAATTGTTGTGTGGCAATATGGGATCCTTGAATGCCAGTAAATCAGGTCCCATCATCAAACAGAATACATGAGAAATGAATAACCTGACATCTATCTTAACTGGATGCAGCTCGCAATCCAGAGCAGCTTTCTGAGCTTTGAGAATGCTCTAAGACTACAGCATGTACTTCATTATGTGGCCACTGACAATTTTTCAGCAAACCAGGTGAAGGTTGCATATTTAGAGAAATCCGTGCCAATTTTCACAGTCAACCTTCTGCTTAGAATTTTGATGGATCTATTTTCACCAGGATTTAGAAAAATGAGAAGCAATTGAGGGTGGAACACCAGAGAGAGTGACACACAAAGTGCAAGAGCAGGGGCTCCCAACCTGGAGAACATGGACCCCTTGGTTGATGGTAGGATCCATGGCATAAAAAAATGGTTGGGAACCCCTGTGCTACAGGAAAATGTCAAGTTGATCCTCAGTGCAATTTTTTCAGAAGCATCAACACATTAGTTTCTTTATAGAAATCATTCAAAAGATGGATTAGTGAATGAACCTTGCTGGTAACATGATTTAGTTTGTGCAATTCCATGCAAGCTTTCCACCTGCATGAATTTTACTTCTGTTAAGCAACTAGTCGGTTCATTATTGAGTACAGCTTTCTTATGGAACATTCTTAGTTTTATCAATTGAGTATGATCCTTTACAACTGTCTGTAGTAAAATCTTCAGGGTTTCTGTCGTATCAAATGGAACAGTGGTGAGGTACTCCCTGCCATTTTCTTGTGGCAAAGGTAGTTTTCAATATGGAATATGGAACAGATATACTTCAAAATATTCAGCAGGTGAGACAGTATCTGTGGACAGCGAATCAGTGTTATTTTATTAGAGTCTATGATGTTTCATCTGAGAAAACCTTCATCAAATGGAAACATTAATTCAAATCATATTTTATCCCTCTTAATCATATCAAATCATATCTTATTAAAATAATTGCTTAAGAAATTGTTTGCTGAAGTCATGTAAATTGCTTCTTCTTTTAGATTCAAGTAAATAACATATTTTAATCTTGATTTATGGCATATTTGTTTAACTCCCATCATAATCAAATCTAACAAGCTACTGAGCCATATAGATCAGATAGAATTTAGTTCAGGATTATAGAGCACCTGCTTAATTGGATAAAATAACCACATTTAATTTGCTAAGTAAATGGACCCAGATATTGCAGTTGTAAATGCACTGAAACTGTCAACATCTGTCATTATTTCACAGTGAAGCAGACAGCAACATCTGGAGTTAGCACATGCACAGTTAATTGTGAAATCCTGAACTTGCTGTCAGTGATTCCCAGCTCAATCTTGCAACTTTCCCCAGCAGAAGAAGGGAAGTCAGCAATTCAATGAGAACTGAAGGAGTTTCACCACTATTCCCACTTGGGTGTGACATTTTCATTTAACACTATCTTACCCTTGATATGTTTGAGTTTTCCAGTGCTATCCCTGAACACTGCTGTGGTATCATCCAGTCCCTTTCTTAATCTGCTTTTCAATTGACTTTATCACAGTTCAAAGTTCAAATTTCAAAGTTCAAAGTAAACCTATTATCAAAGTACATATATGTCACACTTACAACCCTGAGATTCATGTTTGTGGGTATCCTCAATCATAGTGGAATAATAACTATAATAGAACCAATGAAATACCACACCAACTCAGAATTCAACCGGGGTGCAAAAGACAACAAACCATGCAAATACAAAAAGAAAATAAATAAATAAATAAATAAACAAACAATAAATATCGAAAACATGGGATGAAACGTCCTTGAAAGTGAGTCCATTGGTTCTGGGAACATTTCAGTGATGGGGCAAATGAAGATGAATGAAGCTATCCCCTTTAGTTCAAGAGCCTGATGATTGAGGGGTAATAACTATTAGAGCATAAAAAATAGAACACCTACAACACAATACAGGCCCTTCAGCCCACAATGCTGTGCCGAACATGTACTTACTTTAGAAATTACCTCGGGTTACCCATAGCCCTCTAGTTTTCTAGGCTCCATGTACCTATCCAAGAGTCTCTTAAAAGACCCTACTTTATCGCCTCAACCGCCGTCGCTGGCAGCCCATTCCACGCACTCACCACTCTCTGTGTAAAAAAACTCTCTGGTGATGTGGATGGATCTTCAATCAAGTTGTAGATGACTCAGCCAATCATGGCCCTACAACTCTGGACCTCCTGTTTTTAACAAATACAAGTCCAATGTGGCTTGTCAGTTGTTGTATTGCACTGTTGCAAATGTCATTTCCACCAGTGTTACTTTTTCTCCAGTGTATAAGTTCTTAGTTGGATTTCTGAAGCCTTCAGTTCAGTGTCTTTGAAGTGCTTTTAAATCGATGTTATGTAATGACTGAATCAGCCCAGCCAATGTCCGATTCCATTTTAACTAATTTGTCATTCACTTCTGGTGTAAAGCCAGATCGCTTGTCTCCTGTTATTTTTCACATTGTAAATCTCTAGGCTTCGCAGTCCTGAGTCACTCTTATCATTCTCAGATGTTTCATTAACAGCATGCAGATTAGTGCTCTTTTTGAAACTGCAACTTAGCATCTTTTTCTCTTCCCTGGACAGTCCCTTTTATTTTTGTCTGCCTGACACGCTCTTTGTATCTGTCCTACTTTGTTACATTTTCTGCAGGTTTTACCTTTAAATCTACAATGGTCTGGTGTACGTGGGCCACTGCCACAATGGTAACATGATTTGTTTAGCCTGCCAGTTATCTGCTGAGACATTGTAATTTTGTTTACACTCACTTTCATTCCGGACTGTAACTCAATTGTGCCTCTGTTTGCGGTTTCCATTGATACAGTGATTTCAACTGCTCTTTTAATTGTGAGTAGTGCTTCAGTTAGCAGCCATGTTTGAATGCTTGCTTGTAAGTTTTCACAAACTAAGTAATCTCTCAGTGCACCATTAAGCCCATCACTGCACAGACAATGTTCGGACATTCTCTTCAATACAGCCAAGTAAGCTGAAATGGGCTTCCCTTCCTTTTGGTTCCACTTATGAAAGCTAAAGTGTTCTGCAATCAACAATAGTTTTGGTTCTAAATATTCCTGCGTAACTTTCACCATTATCAGTAAAGCTGGTGTGGTTAGAGCAGTCAAACCTCTTAGCAAACTGTATGTTCTTCCACCTTTTGCACTTGGTAACAATGACACTTGCTTTTCATTGGCTTCAAAATACTGCTCGATTCCTTCAGTATACATCACCCGATTATGATGGCTGATTGGTAGGAGGCAGCAAGTAGGAATAAAATGATCCTTTTCTGGTTGGCTGCCAGTGACGTATGAGAAACATTTGATGGCTCTGGACCTGTACTCATTGGAGTTAGAAGAATGAGGGGGATCTCATTGAAACCTATCAAATGTTGAGAGACCTATATAGAGTGGACATAGAGAGGATGTTTCCTGTAGTGGGGAAGTCTAGAACTAAAATACACGCCCTCAGAGTAGAAAGACCTTCCTTTAGAACAGAGATGAGGAGGGATTAGCTTGGCCAGAGAGTGGTGAATCTGTGGAATTCATTGCTACAGATGGCTGTGGAGGCAAATTCATTGGATATATTTAAAGTGGAAGTTGATTGGCTCTTAACTAGGAAGGGTGTCAGAAGTTACAGGAGAATGTGTTTGAGAGGGCTAATAAATCAGCCATGATGGAATGATGGAGCAGACTCGATGGGTCAAATGTCTTATGGTAGAAAGTCAGAGTTGTTTCCCCCCCACCCCAGGGTGAAAATCTCCAGTACTAGAGGATATAACTTTAAGGTGATGTGGGGACAGTTTAAATAAAATTTGCGGAGTATGTTTTTCAGCAGAGAGGGTAGTTGCCTGGAGCACTCTGCCAGGGAAATATTGCAGAAGCAGATAAGATAGCAACATTTGAGATGCATTTAGACAGGCACATGAACAAGCAGAAACAGGAAAGGAGGCATAGAAATCAAGGTCAGGCAGCTGCTTGGCACAATCGTCATGGGCCAAAAGGCCTGTCCTTGTGCTGTATTATTTTACGATCTATGCTCTACCTGAAGTAACTAAATTGCAGAGTATAGAACAAGTCAGCCAAATCACTGAGACTTGTAGAGATAATTTTCCCTGGAATTGACAGAGTAGTAAATGCTGGCCTTGCAATTTACGCTTTCATCCTATATCTAAAAAAATATTAAAAATTAGATGTCATCCAGGACTGGATGTAAAGGTTTATTTTAGCAAAGCCAGGAAATAAGGCCCAGAGTAATGATAATCTTATAACTAAAAGCTGAATATAATTTAGCAAACAGGCTTTTCAGACTTACCAATTTAAGGAAGTGACTGTCATCTAGTGGTACAAAAGTTTACCTGTCTTTAAAACAACAGGAATTCTTAATCAGCAAGTAAGCTGCAACACTAAAAGGGTGAAGGATGTGATCTGTGCATGCCCTTGAAGCAAACAATATGATGAGCTATTTGACTTTTCCTCATTCATACTTCCTTACATTTTTATTTAAATGTAAACTACAAAAAGGCTCTTTTCTTTAGAGGCAAGTCTGAGTTTTGGACACTCTTGGATATCTTTAACACTAAAGTGCTCGATAAACTTAGCATAAAGATAGTTTAGGTCTAGATGCAGTAGGCGTGGAGAGGATGTTTCCTATAATGGGGAGTCTAGGACCAGAGGGCACAGCCTCTGAATACAAGAACGGAAATGAGGAGGAATTTCTTTCGCTGTAAAATTCACTGCCACAGATGACTGTGGAGGCCTAATCATGGGGTATATTTAAAGCAGAGGATGATAGGTTCTTGATTACTAAGCACATCAAAGGTTTCAGGAAGAAGACAGACGAATGGGATTGAGAGGGATAATAAATCAGCCATGATGGAATGGCGGAGCAGACTCAATGGTTCAATTGTCTTAATTCTGCTCATAAATCATATGGTCTTATAAAGAAAAGGGTTCTGTTTATAGGGGATTCAAAACAAGAGGTTTTAGATACGGTAAATTTATTAATAATTTATTTTTAAGGAAGTCGGGATAACTCATATCTCCAAAGAGTGGTTAGAGTACAAAACTTGTTACCACATGAAATACTTGAGACAAATAGCACAGATAGATGCATATTAGGAGAAGCTAGATAAACACAGAGAGGGGAATAAACTGTCATAATTATAGGATTATAAATAAAATAGGACAAGATTTCTAAAATAATCACACCAGTATAGACCAGTTGGATGGAATGATCTGTTACTGTAAAGTAACTTCCATTGAAAAACCATGAAAATTTGTTGAAATTTAGGATGGAAAATACAATGTAATTTTTCTTGTGTTATAATTATTCTCCATGAAGGTTGAGTATATTGATTGGAAAGTACAATATTTGTCATAGAATGTACTTTAGAAACTTATATATGTGAGAAGTGACAAATGTGTTAAAAGTGAAGTATTGATCAAGGTGGAATTGGTTCAAAAATCAACTATGATGGAGCATATATAATTTATGCTCACTAGTCTGGTGATGTCAGTGCTAAGGAATAAAACAGAAAACAATGGAAACACTCAGAAAGTCAGGAAACATTTATGGAAAGAGAAACAGTTAACTTTTCTGGTCTTAGAACCTTCATCAGAATTGGGAAAGAGGAAAACAAGTTAGTTGTTGGTTGTAAGGAAGGTAGGGAAGCAAGGCTTGAATAAAGAGAATGGTGCTGGTGTGATCGTTGGAAGCAGATCATGCTGCTTTGGTCCCGCTGTGTCAAAGTCAAGGTCAAGTTCATTACCATATGCACAAATACATGAACGCACAATGAAAAATATTGCAGGCACGTAGCATCATACAAGCAGCATTCACAAGAAAAACATGAATGGAACACATATTAAACACAATTTTTACAAGGAAGATCACAATTCAAACAAAAACGTTCATTTTGGTATTGCGCAGTTGTGGAACAGGGCCAGTACATCAGTCAGTTGTAACATAGGAATTAAGCAGAACAAAATCACAGGATGACTGGCAGAAATGGCCACTTCTGATGCACAACAGAAAAAAAAAGTGAGGTAACTAAAGTCGGAGTCTGGAATGTGTAATGTGTCTAGACAGAAGATGAATTGTCCCTCAAATTTGCCTTGGGCCTCATAATAGTGCAAGAGGCCAAAGACAGATGTGTCAAAAAGGAATTAAAGTGACAGGCACATGGGAACTTATGGTCACTCTTGCAGACTAGATACATGCACTCCATAATACAGTCACCCAACTTGCATTTGTTTCTCCAGTGTACAGGGAACCACATTGTGAACACTAGATACTGTACACTACATTGGAAGAAATGGAAGTGAGTCACTACTTCACTTCTCTCCTCCTCCCCTCCAGTTTTCTTTTTCCCACAGTACAGCTTAGCCTGTTGGGCATGTCCCATTGCCCTGCTTTAGAAACACATCGTCCAAGCAAAGTAGTACAGCCTTTCTAATTCTGACATAATTTTGTCTCACCCAGTCATGGATGTTTCCTTTGCACTCCCCATAATCTCCCACTTTCTCTATGACAAAGACTGGTATTTTCTCTCCCAATTCTGACTAAGGAAGAGGGGAGCTGAAATGTTTACTCCATTACTCTTTCTACAAGTTATGCCTGACCTGCTGTTCAATCTTCAAGTTCCTAGGTGTAAATATCATCAACAGCTTATCCTGGTCCAATCACATAGATGTTAGGGCAAAGAAGGCACCTCCACTTCCTCAGAAGGCTAAGGAAATTCAACATGTCCCCATTGGTGCTCACCAATTCCTATGGACAATGGAAAGCCTTCTATCTGGATGCATCACCGGTTGGTATGGAAGCTGCTCTGCCCTAGGCTTCAAGAGTGGATGCGTTCCAGTCCATCACATAAAGCAGCTTCCCCTCCATTGACTTCGTCTACACTTCCCACTGACTGCATCAAGAACGAAGAAGAAAACCCTTAACTCCGAGTGGAGTCATTGGGACGCCATCATGACGGCTTTTTTTTTTGCAGGCTTTCTTATTTTTACGAGGCCAAGTTGCTAGCTCGACGTTCAACCCAGCACAGATGGAAAGCGTGCAAGGGAGCCGGCTGGATTTGAACTCAGGAGCTTTTGCTCCAAAGTCCAGCACTAATGCTACTACGCCAGGGGTCCCCAACCTTTTTTGCACCATGGACTGGTTTAATATTGACAATATTCTTGCAGACTGGCCGACTGGGGGCGGGGGGGGGGTGTTAATCACGAGAGGAATATAGGTGATAAGTCAACTATAAGTCACTTACAAGTGGCTAATACGCTCAATTTTGTTTCTAAAAGGGTTTGTCGAATGAATTTAATATTAAACACACAGCGCATATTTTCCTTGCATGAATATGGTGATAAGTCAATTATAAGTCACTTATAAGTCAATAGCATCATAATATTTTAAGTAATGTTTGGATATTAAACACAGCGCATATTTTCCTCGTATGAACATAAGTGCGGGGTGCTTGGACTCAAGATGCCGAAGCAGTTTTGAGGGCTTCATTGCTTCATTAGACAGCTTGTCTCCACGTATCACACACAGGCGGCTTGGAGCATGCAAGTCACCAGTCACAATAAAGCCATACTTTATGTACGACTCGTCGTATTTTCTGTTGAAGGAAGCTTTCTTTTTTTTTGCAGTCTCAGCCTCAGCTGTCTCTGCGTTATCATCATCATTAGGCCTTTTATGTCCCCTACCACCTCTTCCAAAGAAACTCTCAAGCGACGTTTGTTTTTTACTCATCGAATAGTCGTAGGTTAATGACCGACTGATGACCTCGTGTGTGTTCAAGTTCAACAGTGGGCGTGACAGGGAATGAGGAAAGGTGCAGCAGACTCATATCGTTTCATATCGCCAAATCATATCGTTTCCCTGCGGCCCGATGCCGATCTGCGGCCCGGTGGTTGGGGACCACTCCACTATGCCACCAGCCGGTGTCAACAAAGCAGCCAACCTATTCAAGGACCCCACCCACCCCAGACATTCTCTCTTCTGCCCCTTCTTCGGGGCCATTGAGTAAGGAACTGCGGGACGTAGTCCAAGACCCCAACTATTGGAGTATTTTTGCTTTGGTTTATATTACCAAATCTCTTCAACACCAGACTCAGTCAATGGTTCATTGATGTCAAGGGCAATAATTCTCCTGTCACCTCTGTAATTAATCTTAGTCCATATTTGAACCAAGCCTTTAATGATATTTTGAGCTGAAACCCAAATGTGCTACTTGATGAAAGAAAAGGTCTGATGGGCGGCAGGGAGAGAGCAACAGAGCAAAGATTGAAAATACATATTGTCATACATCAACACAGATAGAATGTAGGAAAGTCAACAATGTTGAAAGAAAATGAAAAAGTTTGCAATAGATTAGATACATCGTTAGAGCTTATTCTCAGTAACATGCAGTAACTGGCTTTATTTAAATGTCATCAACTTTCACTGGAATGATAAATTGCTTCTATATCATTAAACCACTTCAGAGCTGAAGGCTTTATTCAGTCAGCACTTCCTGGGCTTCAGTGTCCTTTAAATGTTATTAATATGCTTGGTTTGGGGAATTAATCTAAATTAGTAAAAGGAAATCTTGTTCACTGATGCATTGGACACATTTTTTGTAGCTCTCTAACAATATTTTCTTGACATTGTCATGTCACTTACCACAACACACCAGCGGGATAATTGTTCTGTGATCAGATGACTGTTTCTGTTATGACACCGGATGACATTACAAGAGCCATTGCTGGCAAAGTCAAACCAAGTTTTACACTGAACCTCAAGTTAGAGGTTAGAACAAACTCCATGAAAATTTCACTTGGCCACTAAGTTTTATTAAGCTGGCAATGGGACTAGCTTGGGACATCTGGTCAGCACGGACTGGTTAGGCCGAAGGGCCTGTTTCTGTGATGTACGACTCTGTGACTCTCAAGTTTTAAGCAACCATTCAAAATTGGTGAATTGAATTGAATTGACTTTATTACTTACATCCTTCATATATATGAGTAAAAAATCTTTACGTTACATCTCCATCAAAATGAGCAATGTGCAATTTATAGTAATTTATAATAAATAGTATGTACAACAGGACAGTCAATATAACATAGAAATACAATTGTGTCAGCATGAATTTATCAGTCTGGTGGAAGAAGCTGTTCCAGAGCCTGTTGGTCCTGACTCTTGTGCTGCGGTATCGTTTGCTGGATGGTAGCAGCTAGAAAAGTTTGTAGCTGGGGTGACTCAGGTCCCAAATGATCTTTCAGGCCCTTTTAACACACCTGTCTTTGTAAATGTCCTGAATAGTGGGAAGTTCACAACTACAGGTGCGCTGGGCTGTCCGCACCACTCTCTGCAGAGTCCTGTGATTGAGGGAAGTACAGTTCCCATATCAGGCAGTGATGCAGCCAGTCAGGATGCTCTCAATTGTGCCCCTGTAGAAAGTTCTTAGGATTTGGGGGCCCATACCAAACTTCTTCAACTGTCTGAGGCGGAAGAGGCGCTGTTGTGCCTTTTTCACCGCACAGCCAGTATGTACAGACCACATGAGATCCTTGGTGATGTGTATGCTGAGGAACTTAAAGCTGTTCACCCTCTCAACCCCAGATCCATTGATGTCAATAGGGGTCATTGACGTTAATTGAAAATGAAACAATATCATGTGCTGAAACACACCCAAAATGCTGAAGGAACTCAGCAGGTCAATTCCTGTGTTGAAATCGTGCCTTTTCAAATAGAATGGAAGTCACCATTTTCATGACCCTGTGTAGAATTATAATTCCAAAAAATATTTGTGTTATCAGTAATGGTTGCCCCACTGTGGTCTTAGACAGAGATTCCAAGATTTTGACTGAGCAATGATGTGTGAACAGGAACATACGGTCGAGTCGGAATGGTGTGCAGTCCAGAGATAATGCATTACCTTTCGCCTGGCAACGGGTCCTTCTCAGCAGTGCAGGTTATATGGTGAGGTGGTGATGAAAGATTCTTGACGTGTTGCTATAGACCCTGCAGCTGCTTTGTGGAGTTGGTGGAAGTAATGCTGTGGATTGCCTCACAGACCAGATAAGTTGAAGGGCCGGTTTTGGTGCTGTAGTGTTCTACGACTCCTGGATGGTGATAATGTTACAGCAGAAAAATGACCATCATTTTTAATGCAAAGTTACACTTGAGGTGTAGGGAATTAGTAAAGCCCAGCAAGCAATTATTGTATGAGCAGATTATTGTTAATGACCACACTGAGATTAGCACACTCATATGATTAGCTAGCAAATAATATTTCCCTTATTGTGCCTTGCTCTGTGTTCATTGAGGCCTTTAAAGTCACCACAAACATCTTACATGATTTTCATATATACTTACATCTTCTACATCTTCCACCATCTGCATTATTTCATTTTCTGTTCCCGAGGAAATCTTCTGTTTCTAATTGCTATCCCTGGCATAAACGCAGCATCCATTTTGCTGTGTTAAGGGGATGTAGCAAAGACATGAAATATCTAGCATCAGAGAGTAGCACAGGACAAGGCATATTTGATCACCATGACTGCACCAGTCATGTTGACTATATCATCAGCAGCAGCGATCACTCATAGTCGAGTATGATGGTGGTTGATCTGGTCACTTGTGGGTCTTGAGATGACTGAGGAGGCCAATCCGTGATCCACAAGTCCTATTGCAGAGTTGGCAGGTGTAGGCCATTGAAGTGGTGGTGAATGTATCTGGTTGGGCCTTTCCCAATCTCTCCTTACGTTGAAGCAGCTTAGTCTCAGTGGCCCGATGGAGGTGTTCTTCGAGCTGCGCTGTCCCTCATAGACAGTCCGTCTCCAGCTTTTCCTGTCCTGTGCTAATTTCTCCCATCCATTCAGGCTGATGTGGCACTTCCCCAGGTGGGTCTTGATGTCGTCCTTGAACCGCTTTTTCTGCCCTCCAGGTGTGCACTTTGCACCCTGGAGTTGGCTGAACAGGAGTTGTTCAGGGAGGTGGGAGTCAGGCATACAGATGATCTGGCTAACCCATCACTATTGGTGTTGAGTCATGATTGTGGCTACAGAGTTGATGTTAGCTTCCTCCAGGATGCTGGAGTTGGAATGCCTGTTCTCCTAGCTAACTCTCAGAATCTTTCGGAGATATCTTTGATGGTAAGTTTCTCAGAATCATGTAATCATGTTGACTGTATGACATAGGAACAGAATTAAGCCATTCAGCCCATTGAGTTTCCTCCCCCATTCAATCATAGCTGATTTCTTTTTTAAAGAAAGATTTTAAAGATCATATTTCTTTTTTAAAGAAAGGGGCTTCCCTTCCTCCACCATCAACTCTGCTCTCAAATGTATCTCTCCCATTTCAGGCACATCTGCCCTCACCCCATCCTCCCGCCACCCCACTAGGAGTAGGGTTGCCCTTGTCCTCACCTACCACCCCACCAGCCTCCGGGTCCAACATATTATTCTCCGTAACTTCCGCCACCTCCATCGGGATCCCACCACTCAGCACATTTTTCCCTCCCCCATCGCCCCTGCTTTCCACAGGGATCGCTCCCTACACGACTCCCTTGTCCATTCGTCCCCCCCATCCCTCCCCACCGATCTCCCTCCCGGCACTTATCCTTGTAAGCGGAACAAGTGCTACACATGCCCTTACACTTCCTCCCTCACTACCGTTCAGGCCCCAGACAGTCCTTGCAGGTGAGGCGACACTTCACCTGTGAGTCGGCTGGTGTGATATACTGCGTCCAGTGCTCCCGATGTGGTCTTTTATATATTGGCAAGACCCGATGCAGGCTGGGAGACCATTTCGCTGAACACCTACGCTCTGTCAGCCAGAGAAAGCAGGATCTCCCAGGGGTCATATATTTTAATTCCATGTCCCATTCCCATTCTGATATGTCTATCCACGGCCTCCTCTACTGTCAAGATGAAGCCACACTCAGGTTGGAGGAACAACACCTTATATTCCGTCTGAGTAGCCTCCAACCTGATGGCATGAACATCGACTTCTCTAACTTCCGTTATTGCCCCACCTCCCCTTCATACCCCATCTGTTATTTATTTATCTTTTATTATTTTTTTTCTCTCTCTCCTTTTTCTCCCTCTGTCCCTCTCACTATACTCCTTACCCATCCTCTGGGCTTCCCCCTCCCCCTTTCTTTCTCCCTAGGCCTCCTGTCAGTTCCATTATCCTCTCATATCCCGTTCGCCAATCAACTTTCCAGCTGTCAGCTCCATCCCTCCCCCTCCTGTCTTCTCCTATCATTTCGGATCTCCCCCTCCCCCTCCCACTTTCAAATCTCTTACTATCTCTTCTTTCAGTTAGTGCTGACGAAGGGTCTCGGCCCGAAACGTCAACTGTACTTCTTCCTATAGATGCTGCCTGGCCTGCTGCGTTCACCAGCGATTTTTATGTGTGTTGCTTGAAATTCCAGCATCTGCAGATTTCTTCGTGTTTGCAATCATAGCTGATTTATTTTCTCTCAAATCCCTGAAACCTTTACTGTTCAAGAACCTATCAACATTTGCTTTAAATATACCTAATGACTTAGCAACCACAGCCACCTGTGGCAATGAATTCCACAGATTCACTACCCTCTGGCTAAAGAAATTTCTGTTCTAAAGGGACATATTTGTACACTGAGGCTATACATTCTGGTCCTACATTCCCCCCACTAATGGAAAACTCCTCTCCATAATGATGCCAGTCTAAACTAATCGCATCTGTCTGAACATGCCCTGAACCCCTCTATTCCTCGTCTGTTCACATATCTGTCATAATGCCTCTTAATTGTTGCTTTTGTTGCACTTCTCCTGGCAGTGCATCCTGGCTTAGAGGTTGCATTGGAGCAATGGAAGTTGAGGAACAACCTGATGGAAATGCATAAACTTTTGAGAGCATAAATGGGGTAGATAATCAGGGTCTGTTTCCAGATTAGAAATATCAAATTCTAGAGGGCATAAAAGGAAGGGGAAAGGGGGAAAGTGTAGCTCAGATTTGTGAGGGAAGATTTTCACATGTACTGGTAGGTGCTTGGAATGCACTGCCAGGGGATGTGGTAGAAGCAAAAAAGGCATTTAGACAGACACATAACGAGTTAGGGAATAGAGGTACATTAATGCTCCTAAGGTCTTGCCATTTACTACATATTAAGGTTTCTACATAATTGTATCTATTTCAAATAGTATTACACAAAAATTGTTGATGAATTATTTGACAAGTACGTAAAAAAAGTATTTGTAAGATCTGGTTATTGTTAGAAATAGAAGCAAGAAATGCAATGAAGTACAAAGCATTCTACCAAAATAGTGCAATATTTGTTCTGCATAGTAAGATAGATTATTGCAGAGGCGTTTGCCGTTTAAGGGAAACCATAACAAAATACTTTATTGTAAACCAAACACAGAACATAAAGTGTGGTTAAAAAAAACTTCACATCATCCTGTCATCACGTCAGACCAGCCTCTTAAAGTGAACCCCAACTCATTGTTGGTTGTTGTGAATTATGCATATGTTTCGGCCAATTACATTACACTACACTAGCAATTACTTAGAATGGTTTGTAGAACAGATAAGTGCACTGCTAATCACTGATTCCATTCCTCTACTTAGCTTTCTCCTCTGAATCTGAACAAGACTGCTCACAGTCCTAGTGTCAAGTGATTATTGAAATACTTTTCTCAAAGGATATGTGGCACAAATATAAATGCTTGCCCATTAGCACTGGACTTCATTATATTTAATCTTTCAATTAACTTGTCTAATTATGGAATATTAACAAGTATTTGTTTGACTTAATAAAGGTTCATTTAAAAAATTCTGAAGTAAATTATATTTTGGTAACTAAGTATTCGTATGCTAATGTGTGCATGATAGATAAAACTATGAAAGGTTTTTGCTGAATAAGATTATGTAAAGAGCTCATTATTTCTAAATTCATTAAAATCATTCAACCGAGGCAACAGATGCTTTCAAAAAAATATGGGCACATCTCACCAAGCTTGATTTTGCAATATCTAAGGAGCTTAATTAAATAATACTGCAAAATGGTAACTTTTAACTGTTCCACAAAAGGTATATGTTTTTGCGTGAACAAAGTCACCAGAGAGAGGTACTGGGAGATATGAGGCAGTCTCTTTATTCAACAAAATGAGCTACAGCAAGCATCATATTGAGGCCCCTTTCAGAGCAAGAGGCCTGTTCGACCCAACACCACTCAACATTTTATGTGCTAAAGATCAAAGGAAAATTCTATATTTACAATGCATCTGCAACGCTTCCTTTGAACTACACACAAAATTCACAGCTCCCACTTCACACCTACACCACAGACATTTTAATCAGCGTTGTCTGGTCTTCCCATTAACTGTGATTCACGGCTTTTAGGGACCCATTGTTCAGAGCAGCATTTTAAATTTAATCTACAATCTATATTCAGATTTGAAGACTGGTGGTTGAAGCTAGTTGCTTCAAGTTATTTGCTATATGTGCTAACACCCAGAAGCACCCTAACAGCAGCTGTTCATAATCTGAAATAAAACACTGAAAAGGTGAAATGCTCAGCATGACAGGCAGAATCTGTGGAGAGAGAGAAAGAAAGGAGCAGAGTTATTGTTTCAGATCAAAAACCTTCCCACAGAAACTGGAAAATTAAGAGATAAGCAAGGAGAGGGATGAAGAAAGAACACTGACCAGAATCTCAACTGACTGACCACATAAATATAGTGGATATGGGAGATTATCCTGTGGAGACTGACTCGCGTCCTGACACCCCAGAAACTTTACACCAGCTACCACAAACAAATCAGGGGTGTTGCTTGAATGACAAACAATAACCAAGGATCTCAGCACCACCCAAGACAAACCAATCCACTTGATTGAGTACTCCACAAATCACAGTCCTAATGATTCATTCCCTCCACCATCAGTACACAGTGCACTGTGTACCATCTACAACAAGCACTGCTGCTTCTTGCTTAGGCTACTCTGACAGGAACTTCTAAACCCGAGAAAAAACCTTTACTTCCTTCTTAATTGGCCAATTATCTTAAATTTGTTGTTATTAACTCTGCTGAATAAAGGAAGAAGTTTACCTTTATTTAACTGTGCTAAGACTTAACACAATTTCAAACATTTCTATTAAATCTCTCCCTATCCAATTTAATTCCTCATGTCTCTGTATGTGCTCTTGGCAGCAGTCCATCAAATCTCCTCTGCAGCCTTTCCACGGGTCTAAGATTCTTCTGAAGTGCAGTTGTACAAAATGGGACATCGTTCAGGCCTAATCAGTACTTTATGAATATTTAACTACTTTCTATTCATGAATATACTTGCTGATTTAAACCAAACCTCAGACAGCTTCTTGTGATTCCACAGCTGAGCTAAGCACTATCAGGAGTCTGACAGGAAAGGTTTTCCATTCACATGGGACTTGTATTGCCCCTTTCTATACATCCTTTCATCTGCCTTCAGTTAACTCAGTGGAGGACATGTCTCATTACTCAAAGAATATTCAGTGACAGATTTGTCTCGGGTGCCAGAGATCATGGAATAATTATTGCTGTTGCCATGGTAATGGCGGTTCTAATTTCAGATTTTTGCTTTCAATAATACACAAGTGTATTAGAGACCAAGTTGCATTAGACCATGCATTTTTATTTTGAATGAATAGAATTCAAAGTGACATTCAATAAACAAAATGGTTTAAGTCTAGTTCTTGTTTTTTTTTCTCTCCCTCTATTCTTTGCCAAAATACCATTGGCAACAGGGTGGATATTCTTGAAAGTTTGAAACATGTAAGCAGCACCAATTATACTCTTCCCTGTGTTCATTACTGAAAATGTAAATGAGCAATGTAACATGATATGCTGCTGTCTATTCTACCTTATCATAAGAACATAACTTGATTCACCCAATCAATGTGCAAGTTAAAGTTCCCTATGACAACCACCATTCCATTCTTACATACATTGCATATTTCTTGGTTTATTGCCCATCCCATTGTAATATTTCATTTGGTGGCCTATAGACAACTTCCACCAGTGATTCTTTTCCCTCTACTATTCCTAATCTCCCTAATTCCTATATTCCTAATTACTATTCATTAGGACATTGAAGGGAGAGAGAGTCATTGAGATTAAATTCTTTGGCATTATTTTATCAAAGGACCTGTCCTGGACTCAGTATTCCAGTGTCATCACAAAGGAGGCATGACAGCACCTCTACTGTCTTGGAGGTTTGCACAGATCCAGCATGTCAACCAAAGCTTTAACAAACTTCTGTAGATGCACGGTGGGGAGTACCTTAACTAGTTGCATCATGGTCTGGTAAGGGACACCAATGCCCAAGAATGGAAAAGCTCACAAGATGTAGTGGATGCAGTCCAGTCAATCACAGAGAAAGCCCTTCCTACCATTGAACATACCTGCAAGGAGTGTTACCACAAGAAAGCAGCATCCATCATCAAGGACCCCCACCATCCAGGCCATGTTCGCTTTTCCCTGCTGCCTTTGGGATGGAGTAGAGGGCTCTTAAGTCCCACACCACCACATTCATCCCACCTTCAACCATCAGGCTTCTGAAACACTGTAGATAACTGCACTTACCTCAATGCTGAACTGATTTCACAAACTATAGACTCACTTTCAATGACTCTACAACTCATGCTCTCAGTATTATTTATTTATATTTATTATTGTTTGTACAGTGGATTCCTATTAATTGGGCCACAGTTCATTGGGGCAGATGCTTACTTGAGACAACTCTTGAATAACAAAAACTAATTAAGAAAGTAGCCAGGTTTTCATTTGTTTATTTGCCACTTAATTGGCACAGAGGACTTTCTAACTAGTCTCAGTCATTGCACTTGTGTGGTCATTAGACATTACGCTGTGCTTAGAGCAAACAGTTCTTAAATAGTGTCAGTTGCTTGAGGTTGAGTTCAAAAAGCAGTGGTTTTTGTCACCATTAATTGGTGAGAAATAAGCAGTAAGACAATTCAGAACCGTTTTGCTCACTGTAGTTTCAAGCATTCAGCCTTGGAGATGCCAGAGATGGCTGTTAGATATTGCGGAATGAAGAGTTTTTAAATAGTGTCTGCTATGCGTGCTTGTGTAAAGCACACGTAACTGACACTATTTATCCATTTGGGCTGACAGATGTTGATTCAAAAAGCAATGATTTTTGATCACTTTGTGTTTATTTTGACTTTATGCAGGAAGGAAATGAAAGTAATCCATTATCTAGGCTAGGTGTCTGACTTGATTTTGTTTATTTATAATCAATCAAAAGAACACGAAAGTGATGAATTAGAATATTTTGACAAGAACATGCCTTTCAGCCCAACAAAGCCTGCCAAATTCCTATTCATATAGTGTGTTGAAATAACTATCGAGTTTAGATTTGAAATTCTCTAATGCAGTCGTCCCCAACCTTCGGGCCGCAGACCGATACCGGGCCACGAGAAAAGCCGAAATAAACAAGCTAATTAATTAGGTGCCGCCCGGCACGTAAATGTCGGCCCAGATCAAAGGCAATTGCCAGGCGGCATCTAATTAATTAGCTTGTTTATTTCGGCTTTTTTCTTAAAGATGAGCTGGGTGCGTCCCAGCTACCACTGCACCCCTGCATGCTTCACGGCCCAGTATCGGTCAGGTTGGGGACCACTGCTCTAAGGTACTATTCTCAACTAAACAACCAGCTAGCTTGTTCTATGTGTCCACAACTCACTGTATAAAGAAATGTTTCCTGCTGTTAACCTGAAATTTCTGCTTAATCAGTCTCCACCTACGGCCTCGTGTCCTTGATGATGTTTTCATTTTAGGACAACCACAACGTCTTTGTTGTTTGTCCTTCTTTTTTCATTCCTTGTTCTTGTGACACCTGATAAATAACCATAACCACCAAGTTTTATGCCTCATTCTTGACTTCCAAAGAATCTGCGGATCAATACCACCAGATCCAATAGCACGGACCAGATGGCTGAACGGCTGCCAGTCATGGCCCTCTACCTTAAACCTTCTCTTTAAGTTAGATATGCTTTCTGTCATGCTGATAATGGATAATGATCTTCTGATTTACAATTCATCCAGCAATCAGAGCAAAGAGCGGTCCTTGCCAAGCCATGGCATAAATAAAGAGAGCAATCCAATACATGTGATACTGTGCTGTCAAACTAATCAGGGCTCACACCATTAGCTGATATGAGTTTAACAAACATTATAGGGTTAAAGTGCAAAATAGGATGGAAGTATCAATTATTTTATTTAAAGATACAGTGCGGAACAAGCCCTTCCCGGACAAGCTGCACCACCTGCACCCCCCTGCTGTTTAATACCAGCCTAATCACAGGACAATTTAAAATGACCTATCAACCTACTAATGGGTCGGTATGTCTTTGGACTGTGGGAGGCAATCAGAGCACCTAGATGAAACCAACGCGGTCACGGGGAGAACGTACAAACTCTTTACAGACGGCGCCAGAATTGAACTCCAAATTCCGATGCCCCGAGCTGTAGTAGGGTCACGCTAACCGCTGCCCTACCATCGTGCCCATTATGTCATTATATGATTGGACAAGTAACCCAAAAGCTTCTAATAATTCAGCATGTGGACTAACCATTTGGAAATATGAGTTCAAATCCCCACATGGTAAATGAAACATTTAAATTCAATTAGTTGAATAACTCAGAATAAAAAGCTGTTATCACTCATAATGATCATAAGACTACCAGACTGCTGTAAGAACAACTGGTCAGTACGTGACTCCAAACCCACAGCAACAAATGGTGTCTAGCGCCTCTTTGACAGCAGTGCGATGGGATACATGTTCGAACTACAGTCTCTCTAAGGCAACTTCTCCAGGTCATGTACAAATGTAGAACTTCTGAGTAGTGGAGGAAAAGAAACGCATCCCCCATAAATTCAAGGCAGTTGAGACCAGCCCAGTCTTTCATAACTTCAACACCAGACACCTCCAATTTTCCACTCCCATTCGGACAGGTCAGTTCTGTCTCCTGCCACAAGGAGGCACCCACAGGTTGGAGGAGCAACACCTCATATTCAAAACATTGAGTTCTTTAATTCCTGTAATTTCTCCCTCATCCCTCATCTCCCATTTTCCACTCCATGTCCTGGTTTCCCTCTTAACCCTTCTCTTTTCTTCCCTACTTCTGGTACCCCTCCTCCTCCCCTTTCTCCCACGGTCCACTCTTCACTCCTGTGAGATTCCTTCTGCCTTTTACCGTTACCACCTCCACTTCAACACCCCAGCCATCTACTCTATCACCTGGCTTTACCGATCACCTGCCAGCTTGTGCTCTGTCCCCTCCCCACTCCACCTTACCATCCTGGCTTCTCCCCCTTCCTTTCCAAGTCCTGACGAAGGGTCTCAGCCCAGAATATCAACTGTTTGTTCCCCTCCGTAGAAGCTCAGAATCAGAATTATTATCACCAGCATGTGACGTGAAATTTGTTAACTCAGCTGCCTGACCTGCTGAGTTCCTTCAGCATTTTGTGTGTGTTACTCTGGATTTCCAGCATCTGCAGAATCTCTTGTGTTTAACACAAGACACCCTGTTATTTTATTTTTACAGAAGGTGAACTATTTAGAGTGATCATTTCACTCACCAGCTCACAAGGTACTTCATACCAGTACGCTGTCATTCTTGATCCCAATTATCCTGTTTGCTTTACCTTTCCACCCAACTTTTCCCAAAACTACTACCTTAAATTTAGTATAATTTTGGTCAGCTGCAAAACACAGAATATATTTTATGTTGAGGAGCAAGAGACAAACAGGAAGGTCCTGCCCAGCACCATCCACAGTGAAAATGCTAACACACACCAGGAGAGGGAGACTGTTGCACATCTTTCCATGAGAGTAAAGAAACATTTACATGTATTTGGCATCTTTCACAACCTCCAAATTTCCCGAAGTGCTTTACCTCCAATAGTGCTTTTAAAGCGTGATAAAACAGTGATGTAATCATAGCCAGGCCAATTGTTTTTAATGAATATAGAACATAGAACAGTGCCATACATCACAACAACATGTCCTACAGCCTATAGTGTCTGTACTGAACTTGATGCAGAATTAAGCTAGTTCACTTCTGTCTGCACGTGAGGCATGTCTGCCATACCCTGCATATTCATGTGTCTATCTAATGGCTTCGAAAAAAAACACTATATTATCAGCTTTCACCACTACCCCTGACAGCCTGTCCCAGGCAAATACCGTTCTGTGTTAAATAAAAACTTTGCCCCACACATTTCCCTTTAACTTTCTCCCTCTCACCTTAGACCATAAAACCATAAGATATAGGAGCAGAATTGGGCTATTCAGCCAAGCAAGTCTGCTCCAGCATTCCATCATGTCTGATTTATTATCCCTCTCAACCCCCATGCTCTGCCTTCCCCCATAATCTTTGACACCTGGACTAATCAAGAACCTATCGACTTCTGATTTAAATATACTCGGTGACCTGCCCTCCACAGCCATCTGTGGCACTGAATTCCACAGATTCACCAGCTGCTGCCTGGACAAATTCCTCCTCATCTCTGTTTTAAATGGACATCCCCCTATTGTGTGGCTGTACCCTCATGACCTTGATTCACCACCAAAGGAAACATCCTCTCCATATTCACTCTATCTAGGCCTTTCAATATTTGATATGTTGCAATGAGATTTCTTCACCGGGCCCCCCCCCGTTCTTCTAAACTCCAGTGAGTATGGGCTCAGAGCCATCAAATGCTCCTCATACATTAACCTTTTCATTCCCAGAATCAATCTCATGAACCTCCTCTAGACCCTCTCCAATGCCAGCACATCCTTTCTGAGATGGGCCCAAAACTGTTCACAATACTCCAAGTGTGATCTGAACAATGTCTTATAAAGCCTCAGAATGATATCCTTGTTCTTGTATTCTTGTCCTCTCAAAATGAATCCTAACATTGCATTTGCCTTCCTTACCACCGATTCAACCTGCAAGTTAACCTATAGTAAACCCTGCACACAGACTCCCAAGTTCCTCTGCACCTCTGATCTTTGAATTTTGTCCCCGTTTAGAAAATATTCTACGCCTTAATTCCTTCTATGTAAGTGCATGACCATACATTTCCCTACGCTATATTCTATCTGCCACATTTTTGCCCATTCTCCTAATCTGTCCAATTCCTTCTGCAGACTCCCTGCTTCCTCAATATTACCTGCCCCATCACCTATCTTCATATCACCTGCAAACGACCACAAGGCCAACAATTCCATCATCCAAATCACTGACATATAACGTAAAAAGAAATAGTCCCAACACCGGCTCCTAGTCACCAGCAGCCATTCAGAAAAGGCTCCCTTTATTCCACCCCCCCACCACCCGCCTTGCCTCCTGCCAGTCGGCCTATCTTCTATCCATGCTAGTAAATCCACCTTAAATATACGTCTTCTAGTACTTGAGAATTCTATCCTAGGAAAACAATTCTGATGGTTTAACCTATCATTGCCTCTCATAATTTTATCAATATTCATCAGGTCTCCTCTCAGCCTCAGATACTCCAGGGAAAACAACCCTAGTTTGTCTAATCTCACCCTAAACGCATAATTTCTAATCCAGGCAGCATCCTGGTAAACATCTTATGCACCTTTCCAAAGCATCCACACCATTGCTATTATCTACAGGAGGCTCTGCCTGAAAAGGGAACATCTGTCAATTGTCTCCACCATCTGGGCCATACCACCTTTTCGTAACTACCGTCCGTCAGGACGTATGGATGTCTGAAGTCCCACACCAGAAGAGATACTTCCCTTCAACCACCGAATGTTGATGTGGTTTGTCTGTCATGTCTGACAATGACAGGAAACCTGTGCTGGAGGGTCTTTAAAGTGGAAAAGCCATTGCACTGTGGCACGTCTGCGCTCTCAACCTCAGAAGTCCGGGTACGAACAAATGTCACAAACTGGGGTCTTCCCTGGTTGTAGTGGATGACCATGACGTCTCCTGTGCTTTGTCATGCCCTTCGCTGTCCATGGAGAGTTGCAGAATCATCTTCCTGGCTGTTGTATCTCGCTGAAGATCTCATGCGAGATCTCCATGGACAGCGAAGCTGGAGCTGACTTCACATGCTAGGACAGGCATGTCCCTATTTCACCGGGGTATGATGCGGCCGGCTACCCTCACCCAGCTTAGCCCGCCTGTTGAAGTGGTGTACCGGGGTGTGGCCTCTGTTGCAGCCACCTACTTGGAGCCACAAGTGAGAGCTGAGTGTCCAGTGGGGACCAAAGGTGGGTGAGTTGCCCCAGAGTGGACAGGACAAGCCCCTTCACCAGAGGTGGTACCCCTCCTTGGACACGCCATACACCCCAGTCAGTGCTGAAACAAAAGGCAAAATTCCAAGCACTACAGCTCAGTAACACTTCCATCACTTTGCATGAAAATAGACTTGGTTTATTTGTTTAAATTCTGGTTTCCTAAATAAAATTTGTGTATAGCTGATGTTTAATTCATGTTTTTTTCTTGTGATTCTTCTGCAAGCAAATTTTTCATTGCATCTGTGCATACATGTAGTTGTGGCCTTGACTTTGAGTCTAACAGGGTAACCAGAACAACATACATAAAAAATGCAAAAGCTAAACCTGCAATTTTTAACTAAATAAAGAGCTGACAGAAATTCTGCTTTCTCCCACTCCACATGGAACAGCAGAGGCAATCTCATTCTGTGTTGATGTGATATGGGTGAGAAATTGTCCACTTCATACTTTGCAAATCGGGGTTTAGGAATGAGTGCAGTTACCCTTACCAGATCCATGTGGGTGAAGTTTACCAGTGACCGGATCTCTGGCACCGAGTCTGGCTCCATGGCTTAGAAGGACAGTGGGAGGGTTCGAGAAGCACAGTAGTGATAGGGGATTCCTTAGTTAAAGGAGCAAACAGGAGGTTGGGTGGACATGAAAAGACATCCGGACGGTATATGGATTCCAGGTGTCTCAGATCAGGTCCACAGCATTCCAAAGGGGGAAGGCGAGCAGCCAGAAGTCGTAGTGCATATTGGTACCAATGACATAGGTAAGAAATGGGAGAAGGTCCTAAGGAGAGAATATAGGAGTTGGGTAGAAGGCTGAAAAGTAGCACCTCCAGGGTAGCAATCTCTGGATTGCTGTCTGTGCCATGCACTGGTGACTGGAAGAATAGGATGATTTGGCAGATGAGGCAGGAGTGGCTGAGCTATTGGTGCAGGGGGCAGGGTTTCAGATTTTTGGATCATTTGGATCTCTTCTGGGGAAAGTATGATCTGTAAAAAAAAAGAAAGGGTTATATCTGAACCCGAGGGGAACAAATATCCTTGTGGGAAGGTGTGTTAGAGTTGCTGGTGAGGGTTTAAACTAATCTGGCAGGGGAATGGGAATGATAGGGTTGTGGATGGGGCAGCTGGTGTATACGTAGTGATGAAATGTTTGGAGAGGTTGGTGATGGAACACATCAACCTCTGCCAGAGAAGCGACTTTTGGGTCTGCTCCAATTTGCCTACCAGAGCAACAGGTCCACAGCAGATGCTATTTCATTTGCTCTTCACTCAGCACTGGAACATCTGGACAGCAAAGATGCATACATCAGGATGCTCTTTATCAACTACAGCTCAGCATTCAATACTATCATCCTCTTGAAACTAATCAATAAGCTTCAAGACCTTGGCCTCAGAACCTCCTTGTGCAATTGGATCCTCAATTTTCGCACTTATGTTCAGTTCAATTCTCACATTCAAGTTTGCTGACGACACCACTGTCATAGGACAAACAAAAATGGTGACAGGTCAGCAAACAGGAGGGAGATTGAAAATCTGGCTGAGTGGGGTCATAACAACAACCTCTTACTCAATGTCAGCAAGACCAAGGAACTGATTATTGACTTCAGGAGGAGGAAAACAAAAGTCTATGAGCCAATCCTCATCACAGGATCAGAGGTTCATCTGCTAGAAAATGACGCTGGAAAGATAGTAAAGGGGGATAAAGAAATGGCGGACAAACTTAATAAGTATTTTGTATCAGTTTTCACTGTATGCCAGAAATTCAAGTGTGTCGGAGGGCAGAAGTGAGTGTGGTTGCAATTGAGAATGGAGTGAGGGTGTCACAAAGGGGGGGGGCAGAGAGAGCAAGAGTGGACCCAAATGCAAGACACATCTTGTGAGGTTAATTAAATTTAGTTTATTGTTCGATACCAGGAGAGCAAGGCAGGAGCAGGAATAGCGAACTGGACAAGAACTCAGGACTATGACTAGGCTGGGACTAAGTGTCTGGGCTAGGACTCAGAAACGGATCCCAAAACTAGACAGACATGAAGAGGCTACGGTATGGACTCCGAGCCAGGGACTGGGCAAGGACCCAGTACCTGGGTCTTGCCTTGGGCTCGGACTCCAGCACCAGGCATGGACATGACATGGGCTAGGGAGAGGAGGAACATGGGAACACAGAGACTCGGTCTCGGGGAGCAGGTACATGGAACCATGAACACATACACAAAACACAGAGCTGGGACCTCTCCTTGGTACAGGACATAGGGCCGAGACTCACACACAGAACAGAGAGCCAGAACCCCTCCTTGGGTACTGGACATAGGGCTGGGACTCATGACCTCCCGTGGGGCAATGGCAAGACGGCCTGACTTACCCCACGGAGGCGAGGATGAGACAAGGCAAGACATGACCCCCCCACAGGGCAACGGCAAGACGGCCTGACTTACCCCATGGAGGCCAGGACAAGACAAGACCAACACAAAAGAACACCAGACAGTACCTATCTAGCTCCGGCAATAGAACTAGACTGAGGTGCAGGCAAGGGCTGCAGACGAGGGCTAGAGGGATTCAGACAGGGGGGTAGGACAGGAATCACAGACCGCCAGGGCTAGGATTTGAATCGGAACTTGGAAGCCGCCAGGGCCAGGACTTGACTCGGTACTTGGATGCCGCCAGGGCCAGGACTTGACTCGGTACTTGGAAGCCGCCAGGACCGGGACTTGACTCGGAACTTGGATGCCGCCAGGGCCAGGACTTGACTTGGAGCCTCCGGGTAGTGGCGAGCTCTCGACTCGGCCCGGGAACAGTAGACAGCGGTTCTTGATTCCGTCCGGCAGGTTAACTGACGGACCCACTTCGGTGAGGAAACTTTGCAGGCTTGCTTTGGTGAGGTAACTTGACAGGGTTGCTCCAGTGAGGAGAGGCGAATTACCGGCACTCACTTTGGCGGAGGCTATGCTTGCTCCAGCCAGATGACATTGGCACGCCATACCTTTAGTGAATTTGCAGGCGCTCTCACGCCGAACAGCTGAAAGCCGGAGACTATAAACTACCGGTTCAGCCGAGAGTAAATTGCCTCTAATCACCAAAGCCAAGGGACACCGGAAAACAGGGAACCAAAGGGAAACAGGGAGTCAACAGTCCGGATCGTAACATAAACAAAGTAAATTTAAAGAGAACCCGATCTGGACCATGACAGAGGGGGGGTCTCATTGAAACCTATCAAATATTTAAAGGCCTAGTTAGAGAGGATGTGGAGAGGATGTTTTCTATAGCAGACAACCCACACTGCAAAAACTCATTTCAGGGAGGTAGCACCATCAATTTGCGGGAGACTCCTGGAACTTCTGGGAGAGGTGGGATGTCTGCAATAGAGTAGCTCGTTAGCAGCTAGCCAGCTAGTTTAAATAACATTAGCTATGCTAATGAACGAATGACACCTGTTAAACTCACCTCAACATGTCTTTTACAGTCTTAACCCACCATGGGCAATAGAAAAGTCACTGTTGCAAACAGTGCAGCAAGCAACACTGTCATTATTTTTGACCTCTATTATGCAGGGGTACTCTTTAGGGTCATCTGGGGTGACGTACGTTTTATATTTTCTTTTTTTGGAACACTCTCCCATGGCTCGCTCTCTCGCTCTCTCGCTCTCTCTCACGCTCTCTCTTGCTCTCTCTCTCTCTTTCTCTCTCTCACACTCTCGCACTCTCTCGCTCGCTCTCAAAAAAATTGATTTCTGGAATATTGTATATAATTTACGGGCATCAGGGAGCCACTATTAATATGCGGGAGACTCCCGGAACTTCCGGGAGAGGTGGGATGTCTGCTACAGTGTGTGAGTCTTTGACCAGAGGGCACAGCATAGGTGCCTGATAGTCAGTGCGACAAAAGTTCTGGGAGAAAGCAGGAGAATGAGATTGAGAGGGATAATAAATCAGCCAAGATGGAATAAGGATAGCAAACTCGATGGGCCGGATAGCCTAATTCCGTTCCTCTGTCTCCTGGCCTTATGGTTCTCTGTTCTTAATAATGAATATTCTTTTAGGGGCAAATAAAACCTAATCTCTAAATACATATATGAAGGTAGATGTTGCACTAATCACTAGATACTAGGCGAAGAATATCAATTTCACATGTTAGCTTGGCCAAATGCTAGTTAAACTAAAATGTTTCATATTTGAAGCTTTCCACTGTTTGAGAGTTATCTTAGAATGCTGTTTAGCTGTGACTTTATTCTCTATATTTTTTAAAGAGAAATCAGCATATATACAATGCCATTTGAGTCTCTTACAGAATGGCCCGCAGTGCTTCACACCTAGTGACGTGCTTCTGTGACTTAGTTACTGTTGTGATGTAAGAGTTGTGGACTTCGAAGTATTTATATCAAGTTCCCTGAAAACAGCATTGCAATAATCACTACATATAATAATACTCCGATCATTTGCTTTCCCATTATTCTTAAATCCTGAAGGTTCAGCATCTGGTTCTCTTGGTGCTGTGGGCTCACTTAAGCCCTATTTCCTGGATTTTCTTCAAGCTCCCTAGGTCCCCATTTTCCGTGGAACCTTTAAATTCCCCAGGATCCCAGTTCCCATGCTTGCTTTAAACCCACTCGGGCTTATTTCCATGCTCTGTTTAAACTCACCTATTTCACTGAAAGATTTATTGTAGTACTGTGTTACATCTTACAAAATTGTGCATTGGAGTCTTAATGGAAACAACATCAAATAGTCTGGAACGTCTGCCAGTCTGGAGCAGGATGGATTATCAAAGCTTTTCCGCTAACCTTTTCATTTAGTTCATGGTGGTTGAGGGAGAAACGTTGGCCAGCACAGAAGGATAATTTGAATAAAAGCAGTCAATCTTGGAAATACAAGTCAGCTCAGGTAGCATCAGTTGAGAAACGGTTATTTCAACGACATTCATATAAACATGCAAATTAGGGGTCGGAGATGGTTACTCAGCCCCTCACGTAGCTCTGCCGCTTAGTAAAATTGTGGTTGATCTAATTGTAAACTTAACTCAATAGGTTTCAATAGGTAGATTTAATGTCAGAGAAATGCATACAACATACATCCTGAAATTCTTTTACCCTGACTCCCTGGCTTTTCAAGACCAGATTAGCATAAGGAGTAGGAACAAGAGTAGGCCATTCAGCCCCATGAGTGTGTTCTGTCAACAGGATGATGGCTGGTCTGTCATTCCTCAAGTCCTCTGTCCTGCCTTCCCCATCAGCTTGAACTCCATGATTACAGTAGAAATCCATCTCAGACTTAAATGTGCAAAAGGACTCTACCCCCGCAGGTCCCTGGGACAAGACTCACAAGCTTATGGAAGAAAAATTCTTCCTCATCTTAGTCTTGAATGGAGACTCTTATTCTGGCATTATGCCTTTGATTTTGGACTGTCCCACGAGGGGAAATATCTCTCAGCATTTACCCTGTCCAGCCTCATAAGATCACCTCTCATTCTTCTAAACTCCAATGAGTAGAGACACAACCTGCTTAACCTTTCCTTCCAGGACAACATCGCCCCCACCACCAAAAATTCCAGCAAACCTTCTTGGAACCAGGTGTGGCTTAGGAGCATGGTGGTTAGCATAATGCTTTACAGTGCCAGTGATCAGGTATTGGGATTCAATCCCTGCCGCTGTCTGTGATGAATTTATACCTTCTCCATGTGACCACATCGGTTTCCGGTTTCCTCCCGCAACCCAAAGGTGTACAGGTTAGGATTAGTGAGTTGCGGGCATGCAATGTTGGTGCAAGAAACATGGTGGTATTTATGGGTACCCCAGCACATTCTCAAACTGCTTTGGTCATTGACATAAATGATGCATTTCACTCTATGTTTCAATGTCTTGCTGTACGTGTGAAAAATAAAACTAATCTTTAATTTTTAACATCCTTCCTTAAATACTGAGATCAAAGCTGTTTATAATAGTCCAGACACAAACTCCAGCAAATGAATGAAAACCCCCACTTCATACTCTCCATCCTCTCCTTCACAGTCAGACATCAGGAAGTGAGACTTAATGGTTATATGAGCACCAACAGGCAGATATCAACTGGAGCACCACAGGGCTCGGTTATCTCACCAGTCTTGTTCACACTGTACACAGACAACTGCAGAAGCTCACACCCAGGCACGCAGTACATCAAGTACTCAGATGACACAGTCATCATTGACACCACCAACTCTGATGACCGCATCAACGAGGAAATCAATAAACTTGCCAGATGGTGCACAAACAACTATCTTGACCAGAACTCCAGTAAAACTGAGGAAATGGTAGTGGACCTTAGAAAACAACAGTACACTGGCCCAAACCTGGAGATGAGTAGCCAGTCGACAGAGCGTGTTGGAGAATACAAGTACCCCAGCAGAACCATAAATAACAAAATCGTCTTCAAGACCAATGGTGTTTTGATGCTCTCCAAGTGCCAACAACGGCTATTCTTCCTTCAGAAGATGCGGAAACCTCCGGTCCAGCCATCATAGACATTTTATAAATGCTTCATTGAATCAATATTAACACGATGGCATGGTTCAGAGCAATGAGCAACTATCAGCCTCAGCCCACTCAACAGAATTGTCAGCATAAGTAGTGAAACCCTTGGCTAGGAACAAGAATCACTCAGCAGCATCCATAAGAGACGGACGATGAAGAAGGCACAATTCACAGTAGAGGACATTACACATACACTGCAAACATACTACACTCTCATACCATCTGGATGCTGCAGCAGAAGAGCCTTAGCCAATTTTCTGCCTTCCTCCATTTGCACTCCTCAACACCCAATAATGTGGTAAAAACAGTAAAGACCTTTGACAGAGAAAACAGTCAGTTTTATTATGTGTATTTGAATTTAAATTACATGCTTTAATTTTTAGTATTTATTATCTATTGTGAGTATTTTACATTGTGTCTAACTATATGTAGTGTGGTGTTGTGTGTCTTATGTTCAGTGACGTTCTTACCACTGCATAAGCAAAGTTCCTCATAGAAAATAAAGTGAATTGAATGAGGTATGGTCTTACTCAGTTGCAAAAAGCTTTCCCCACATTTTTACTTCAACCCCCTTGAAATAAAAGCCGGTACTCCACTAATTTCCCCTATTTCCTGCTGTACTTGTGTGGCAGCATTCAGTATATCAGGAACAAGCAGCCCCAAATCCCTTGTGCATTAGCTTTCTGCAATTTTTCTCATTTAAAGTAATACTCTGCTCTTTATTTCTTGCTTCCAAAACAAACAACTTCACATTTTCACATATTATACCCTATTTGCCAATTTCTGCCCACTTGTCTAACCTGCCAATAGTTCCCCATAGATTGTTGCCTTCTCTCGCCAAGTATGTTGTTCACAAATGCAATGACCATACTTCCACTTCTTTCTCTTGTCATTAATATCTATGTAAATGTTTACACCTCCACCAATAATCCCTGAGACATCCAACTGGTCAGAAGTTACCAACCTGAAAATGACCCCCTTATACCTACTATCCGTTTCCATTCCGATTAGTCAACCCCGTCAGCGCCAATAAGTTAACACCAACACCACGAGCTCTTATCTATTGAATTAACCTCTAACAGAACTCCTAATCAAAATATTTTGGAAATTTAAATGAAAAGCATCTATTCACTCCAGTAGAGACTTCCTCAAAAAAAAGAGTGCGACTTTATGACTCTGTACAGCATAGAAACAGGCCTGTTAGTGAAACTCGTCCATGGCAACTAAATTGCTTTCCTGAGCTACTCCCATTTGCTGTCATTTGGGCCACATCCCTCTAAACATTTCCTATTCAGAAACCGGTCTAAATGCCCTTTAGACAATGTAATTGTACCCCACTAATACAGCTCATTCTATATCCCTGCGGTGCTCTGTGTGAGAAATTTGCATCCTCTTTAGTTGCATCTTATTATCTGCCTGGACTGGGCTTTTTCTGCAACTGTAAGATTTTATTCTGCATTCCCTTACTGTATTCCTTGGCACTATCTCAATGCACTGACATGATGAAATGATCATAGGGATGGTGTGCAAATCAAAGATTTCCACTCTACCTCAGCACGTGCTTCTTCTCCTCTGCCATCCAATTCCTAAATGGGCATTGAACACTACCTCACTTTTTTTAATGTATATCTGTTCTTGCACGATTTTTAGTCTATTCAATATATGTATACTGCAACTGATTTACTTATTTATTATTATTATTTTCTTCTAGATTATGTATTGCATTGAATGGCTGCTGCTAAGTTAACAAATTTCACAACACATGCCGATGATAATAAACCTGATTCTGTCATGGTCCGGTCCGTGAAATCCGCATTCCGGTTCACAGTCCGGTCCGTGGACTCAGGACTCCGGGTCATCCAGCTGTCCCTTGTTTTGATTGAGTTAAGCATAGGCACCTGATTCCCATCTTGAGGCTTGGAATATAAGTAGTCTTAGGGTTGAGTGTGGGTTGCTGGTTTGTCTTATCAGTCCCCCTTGGAGCAATCTGTTGATGAAAGGCTAGTAAAACTATTTGTGATCTCTAGGCCTGGTTGGAGGACCACTGCTTCATGGAGCCTTGTTGCCACTTGTTGGAGTAGTCACTATAGTATGGACTTGGCTGTTTCTGTAGCCAGCCAAGGTTACTGGCTGCCCTGAGACTCAGAGCCACCCTGGATTGAGACCTTTTCCGGTCCTTGCCTCTGTTGGGTAAGCCAGGCTGATTGCTGTTACCCTGCAGTTGGGTCTGTCCCTCCCTGTCCCTTGCCTCTGGGGTGAAGTTCTGTGTCCTGCCCAGGAGTAGCTCCAAGAACCCAAGCTGAAAGACCCTAGCCTCTAGACCCCAGCCATGTCCTGTCCTTGCCTGGTTCTGGGGCCTGAGCCTGAGGCAAGACCCAGGTTCTGGGTCTTTGTCCAGTCTCTGGCTTGGAACCCAAGCCCAGGCTCCTAGTGCATAGTTCCTTGTCCGGGTTCCCTGTCTTGTCCATGCCCTAGCGTAAGTCTGCGTTCTTGCTCCAGCTCCTTGTCTGTATCCTGTCATGTCCCTATTCTAGTCAAGTCCTGTTCCTTGTACTTCAGTGTCTGTGTCTTACATTTGAGTCTGTTCTCAGCACCCCATTGTGACAGATTCTGATGTGACAATAACTAATTTTCATATTTACCAATCTGTGCCCCCTAGTTCTAGATATCCTATCCTGGGAAAAAGACTGTGACCAACTGACCATCCACATTATGACCTTAGGCCACCACTTGTTCTTTCACTCTGAGGAAAACTGTCACAGCCTATTCAGTCTCTCCTTATACTTCAAGCCCTCCAGTTCTGGCAACACCCTTTGGAATCTTTCCTGCATTGTCTTTAGCTTAATCATATATTTCCAACAGTATGGCAGCCAGAACTGCACACAATATTCCAAGTTTGATCTCACCAGCTTTCAGTACCACTGAAGCATGATGCCCTGGTGTTTGTTTCAATGCCCCCCAATCTGACAAAGGCAAGTGTGCAAAATACCTCCTTCACCACCTTGTCTAGCTGCATCACCACTTTCAGGGAACTATGTACCTGTTCACCAAGGTCTCATTGTTCAACATCATTCCCCAGGGCGCTGTCATTTACCATGTAAGTTCCACCCCGGCTTCACCTCCCAAACTGCATCAATCCTCACTCACCTGCTTAATTCTATCTGCCATTCTTTTGCCCAGTTTCCTTGTTTTTCTTGTGATCAAGTATCTTCAGGAAGCTCAAATACAAAACATCTACTGATTGCCCTCGATCCACTCTGGTAAAGACTTCCTCAGCAGAACTTCAATAATTTGTCAGACACCATTTCCCCTTCATTAAGCAGTGCTGACTCTGTCTGATTAGATTATAATTTCTCAAGTGTTCTTAAATAATGGTCTTAAAAATCCCAACATAGATATTAGGTTAATTGGCCTATAATTAACACAATTTTCCTCACTACCTTTTTGAATAGGAGTGTCACATTGGCAGTTTTTTAATCATTTGGCATTTCTGCAGAATCAAAGTAGTTTTCAAAGATTACTACAAATTCATCTACTAACTCATTGGTTCTTTCTTTTAGGTGTAAGTTTCTCAGCCGGGAGACTTGTCAGTCTTTCACCCAATAGTTTGCCTATTCCTGTAGTGATGCTGATGATAATTGATTCCTCTCCAGCATTATTCAATGTTAATAAAGTCAAGAACCTATCTCGTATCTAACCTACCTCAGCAAAAAGCAATGGAAAACTACAGACCACCTCTTGTGCTACCACAGAGGTATGATTGTGTCCTTTTTCTGGAATGAGCTCTTATTTTTTTCTTTTTCTCTGTCTCTCTCTGTCTCCTATCTTATATAATATGTATAATTTATATTCTGTGTGTTGACTATACTTACTTGCTGGTGATGCTGTTGTATCAATAAAAGTTTTTCATTGTAGCTTACCTCACTGTATTTGTGCATATGACAAAATTCAAGTTGACAACTTGACTTCATCTACCTCTACCTTAAAAATCTTCAAAGACTCCTTCTCTTGAGGAAAAAGTCTCAAATATGCACAACTAACTGACAGACTGGCCTTCTTGTAGTGAAGGCGAATGATCTGGAGGGAGGCTTGAAGTGTTGGTGCTCATATGTCTTTTTTTGCCACTTTGCTCTGGGACATCAACTGGAAACATTAACTCTGCTTCTCTCTTCAGAGGTACTGTCTGAATTGCTAAGTATTCAAACTGGTTCAACTTAATATCAGAGAATGTACACAGTATACACCCTGAAATTCTTACTCTTTGCAGACATCCACAAAACAAGAAACCCGATCGAATGAATGATAGAAACATCAGGAACCCAAAGACCCCTCCCACCTCCCACCTCCCACCTCCCACCTCCCATCACACAAGTGACAGCAGAGGCAACTACCTCCCTGCCACCCCCTCACCGTGCAAGCAATAGAAAATCCCCCCAAAGAGACTTTGATCCAAAGTCCATCAAACAATGATTCTGGCATTTTGTAATTTGTTCTGAGATTCACAGCTTCAGAAATATTTGGCTTTCGGAGTACAACAGATAACTTCCCACATGTCAATGTGGATCTTATTTACATCCACTTATAAGTGGACAGGCCCTGGTCTACCACCTCACTGGGAGGACGCGATCTAAGTGGAGACTGGAACGAACGTTTGCAGCAATGTGCGAAGCTCTCCTAGGCAGCAGGGAAAGAATGTGGAGTTATCTGTGGCAACAAAGACATACGAGAGCCAACACATCAATCCTCCCTCCAAATCGTCCACCTTCACTAAATTGAATTCATGTGACAAACTCAAAATGCCCCTTCTGAAGTCACTTCATAACAGAGACAGCACCATTCTGTAAACATGCTCAGTCACTGAGCACATGGAAGATGGACAAAGATACATTTCTGGGCAGGATGGGAACTATGAGGTTGGTAATTGCTGGGGAGAGAGAGGAACCACTGGATTGGTGGAACAGATTCAAGAGCTTGTTCTCATGCTTCTGATCTTGTACTACAATCTTGTTTTTCTCTCACTCTCTCCCTCCCTCTCTCTCCCTCTCTCCTCCTCTCTCTCCTTCTCTCTCTCCCTCACCCTCTCTTTTTCCCTCTTTCTCTCTCTCTCACTCCCCCTCTCCCTCTCTCCCTCTCTCCCCTGCCTCAGCAGCCATTTCTCCCAACTCCACTTCCCTTCTTCACCTGGTTCCAGCAATGAACTACCAGACCCTGTCTCTCCCTTCCTCCTCACTTCTTTCAGCTGACCATCTCCTCTCTACACACTCATTCCTGATTCAGGGTCTTCACCCAAAATGTCTGTAACCCCGTAACCTCCACAGACGCTGCTCCTCTCACAGAGTTCTTCCGGCAGTTTGTCGTTGGCTTCATCTTCTGACAGCCTGTAAAACTGCCCACAGGGGCAAAATGTATACCCTGCCTAGGTTTAATAATATTCAGCTCTGCCCACAGGGGCAAAATGTATACCCTGCCTAGGTTTAATAATATTAATTTGGTAATATCATAACCCATGAATTACTTTTACACATGGACATTAGATTTTCAGGAACAAAGTTTTTACTGCCTCTTTGAAAATCTTCACTGTAAAATGTGCCATGGGAACCGGTAATGCCTGGTTTTCCTTTTAAGAACATAAAGACATAATAAATTAGAAGCAGAGGTAAGGCAAGTGGCCCCTCGAACCTGCTCTACAATTTAATATGATCACAGACAATCATGTTGTCTTTCCCAACCAACCTCCATTTCTTCAAAATTGCTTGGTGTCTGAAAGTTTATAGTTTTTTCCATTTTGAATGCATTTGAACAAACACCCAAAGCCCTTTGCAACTGAGAAATCCACAAAGACTCACGCTTGCTGCATAATAACATTTCTATATTCGGGCATAACTGGCTGATCCAAAGCCAGGGGAAGCAGCCTCTTCACAACCCCCCTGTCAATGCCTCCCAGGATCTTGCATGCTCATTCTTCATCATTCCAACATTGATAGTTTTTATTTGTCTCACCTCATGGGACCACCCCACCATTGCTGAAACCAATCCAGTAAATCTATACTAAATTGACTGCAAGGCAAGGATAACATTAACGAGCTTTGGATATGGGAACTGCAAGAACATCAATGGAACCTGCGGAATTCATTGCCACAGGCAGCTGTGGAGGCCAGGTCACTGGCAGTTGACAGGTTCTTGATTAGTCAGAGCGTGAAAGTTTATAGGGAGAAGGCAGGAGAATGTGGTTGAGAGCGAAATGTATCAGCCATGATGGAATGGCAGAGCAGACTCAATGGACCGAATGGCCTAATTCTGCTCCAATGTCTTATGGTCTTATTGTCAAATGAGTATTGTTTCCAACTGCTAGTGAAATTACTTTAACTACGCAATCTCAGTAAGTTGCCTGATGCAAATGTTTGCATAAATATCATAAACTGCTGAACTGGCAATGCAGGACACGGGACTACAGATTCGGAAACGTGAGTTCAGATCCCACCACCAGAGCTTAGGAACTCACCAATTTTGTTTCAGTAAATAAAGCAGAGTCAGCGATGTTTTGTCAATCGTGTTCATTAGATCTGCCCTTTGTGACCCCAGGCACACATCAACGTGTTTGCGAATTATTGGCTCTTTGAACTGCCCCAGCATGCACTTCGGAGCAATTATGGATGAGTAGTTAATACTAGTCTTATTTGCATTCTGCCAATGAACACAAATATATCATGCGGGAAGTACTGAATTATGTCTAGTCTTTGTCAAACTATCTAATGAAGTTAATATTTCTGAACTAACTTCGATGTGGTAGCATGAAGAGTTAACTAGCAGCCAGTGGTAAAACAGCACTGATCAAAGGGTTTGAGTGCTCAAATAATGCTGGAATTTTTACATTCTCAATAATAAAAAAAAATAAAATAAAAAAATTAAAAAAATAATAATTATTATCGAGCTACCAGATGCGCAAAAACTCCATCTATTTGTTCATTTCAATCCTATGTATATATAGATTGTTGTGTTCTATGTTTGAAGGAGACGTGGCTTACTCTCAGCTTGCCAGATAGATATGTTGAGCAGACCCGTAGGCTTTTCGATTCAGAGGATGGATCGAACTGCTGATTCCGAAAAGGCAAAAGGTGGAGGTGTGTGTTTCATGATAAGCTCTCAGTGGTGTTCCAATGTGGCGGTTTGTCAGACTCACGTTCCCCTAACCTTGAACACTTAATGATCAAATATTGTCCGTTCTTTTTTACTCAGGGAATTCTCCTCTGTAATACTGACTGCAGTTTACATACCACCAGTGAGTGACTACAATAAAATGCTTGATGCCGTCTCCAAACAAGAAACGACACATTTCAAGTCACAGTCAGGGATTCAGCCAGGCTGGTTTGAAGAAGACCCAGCTCATTGACCATCAGCATGTAACCTGTAGCACCAGAGGTCCCAACACACTCGACCACTGTTACACTCAGGGAAGGAATGCCTACCATTCCATGCCTAGGCCATGTTTCAGTAAATCTGATCACTTGGCTATCCCCCTCCTACCTGCATACAGGCAGAGGCTAAAGAACAAGGCTCCAGAGATTAGGACAACATAGAGGTGTTCGCGGGAGGCAGAGGAGCGGCTATGGGATTGCTTCGAGTCGGTGGACTGGGCCGTGTTCAAGGACTCAGCAGTGAGTCTGAATGAAACAGATCAACTCCTGCCTGAGAATTAACTTACTGTATTCATTCAGATCCACAGATCAGTTCTTGAACACACGGCCCAATCCACCGACTCGAAGCTATCCCGTAGCCACTCCTTTGCCATGATGTATTTTAATAAATCAGTTGTAGTTGAGTGTGTTCCCACAAAATCATTCAGTCTTCCCCAACAGAAGCCCTGGATGAACCATGAGATCTGCAATCTGCTGAGGGCCAGATCTGTGGCATTCAGGTCTGGAGACCCAGAAAGTTACAAGTATGATCTCCAAAAAACCATCTCACAGGGGAAGTGTCAATTCTGGACTAAACATGAATCAATGAAGGATGCTCAACAGTTGTGGCAGGGCTTGAATATTATCACTTCTTATAAAGTTAAATCAAATAACTTGAAGGCCTTGAACTTCCAGATGAGCTCAATGCCTTCTGTACTCGATTTGACCTTCAAAATGTGGAGAAACTGTCACAAACTCCCACAGACCCCGATGGTCCTGAGATTTAATTCTCTGAGGCCAACATGCAAGCAACCTTAACGAGGACGAACCCATGAAAAGCATCCAGGTCCAATGGGGTACCTGGCCAAGAACTGAAGACCTGTGCTGATCAACTGGCTTCAAGCAGACTTCAATTAAATCAGTGCCTGATAATAATGCGGTAACCTGCCACCCTGCTCAATGACTATCGTCCGGTAGCACTCAAGTCTACGGTGATGAAGTGTTCTGAGAGGTTGGTGATGAAGCATATCAACTCCTGCCTGAGAAATAGCTTGGATCTTCTCCAATTTGCCTATCAGAGCAACAGGTCCACAGCAAATACCATCTCATTTGCTCTTCACTCAACCCTGGAACATCTGGACAGCAAAGATGCATACTTCAGGATGCTCCTTATCAAGTATATTGGCTGAATACACAAGCTGGTGTGGTCTTGTATTAATTCTACTACAACTATTATGGATTTACTGCGTATGCCCACAAGAAAATTAATCTCAGGGTTGTAAATGGTGACATATATGTACTTTGTGTGGGCACGTGGCCAAGTGGTTAAGGCATTAGACTAGCGACCTGAAGGTCGTGAGTTCGAGCCCCAGCTGAGGCAACGTGTTGTGTCCTTGAGCAAGGCACTTAATCACACATTGCTCTGCAACGACACTGGTGCCAAGCTGTACGGGTCCTAATGTCCTTCCCTTGGACAACATTGGTGTCGCGGAGAGGGAGACTTGCAGCATGGGCAACTGCTGGTCTTCCATACAACCTTGCCCAGGCCTGTGCCCTGGAGAGTGAAGACTTTCCAGACACAGATCCATGGTCTCGCAAGACTAACGGATGCCTTTTTATATGTACTTTGATAATACATTTACCTTGAACTTTGAACTATCGCGACTGACAAGGAAAGTCAAAGACAGCATAAAAGCAAAAGAGAGGACATATAATATAACAAAAACAGCAGGAGGTTGGAGGATTGGGAAGCTTTTAAAAACAACAGAAAGCAACTAAGAAGACTATAAAGAGAGAAAAGATGAAAATATGAAGAGAAGTTAGCTAATTAATATAAAAGAGGAGACTACAACATTTTTCAGATATAAAAAGAAGAAAGGAAATTATAAGCTGGTTAGCCTGACATCAGCGGTTGGGGAAATGTTAGAGTCCAATATTAATGTTGAGGTTTTGGTACTTGGAGGCTCATGATAAAGTAAGCTCACATCAGCATAGTTTCCTTAGTGGGAAATTTTCTCTGGCAAATCTGTTGGAATTCTTTGAGGAATTAACAGGCAGGATGGACAAAGGATATTGATTAGTTGGATTTTCAGAAGGCCTTTGACGAGGTGCTGTACATGAGTCTGCTTAACAAGATAAGAACTCATGGTATAACAGAAAAGATACTAACATGAATAGAAAACAACAGGAATTCTGCAGATGCTGGAAATTCAAGCAACACACATCAAAGTTGCTGGTGAACGCAGCAGGCCAGGCAGCATCTGTAGGAAGAGGTGCAGTCGATGTTTCAGGCCGAGACCCTTCGTCAGGACCTGTACTGTGCTGTACTATTCTATGTTCTATGTAAATAGAATAAAGGCATAGAGTATTTTCTAAATGGTGAGAAATTTCAAAAATCAGAGGTGCAAAAGAACATAGGTGTTCTTGTGCAGAATTCCTTAAAGGTTAACTTGCAGGTTGAATGAGTGATAAGGAAGGCAAATCCGATGTTGGCATCCATTTTGAGAGGACTAGAATATCTATTTTATTTAGAGATGCAGCATAGAACCCTGATCCTCCCAGTGCTTTGAGCTGCGCCACCCAGCAACCCATTAATTTAACCCTAGCCTAATTACACCACAAATTATAATGGCCAATTAACTTACTAAATGGTAGGTCTTTGGACTGTGGGAGGAAACGAGAGCATCTGGAGGAAACTATGCAGTTACAGAAAAAACATACAACCGTTCCTACAGGGGGCACCAGAATTGAATTCCAACGTTGCTGTAACAATGTTGAGCTAACCGCTATGCTGCCGGCCGGTGGAGTAGTGGCATCCACACCTGACTTCAAGGAGAGTGGTCCTGTGTTCGAATCTGGCTGGCTCCTTGCACTCTCTCCATCCTTGCTGGGTTGAGCGTTGAGGTAGCAATTTGGCCTAGTAAGAAGCACACTGAAGTGTTGAAGAAACGGCAAGGTTGCCGGCCAATGTGCCACAAGGCACAGAAAGGAACAAAGGCATCAACCACTATGGCGCCCTACAGGAGCAAGGGTGTAATGCTGAGGCTTTGTAAGGCACTGGTGAGACCACACTTGGAGTATTGTGAACAGTTTTGGATCCCTGATCTATAAGAAAAGATCTGCTAGCATTGGAGGGGGTCCAGTGGAGGTTCACAAGAATTATTCCAGGAATGAAAGGGTTAAAGTACGATGAAAATTTGTTGTCTCTGGACCTGCACTCACTGGAGTTTAGAAGAATGAGGGGGAATATCACTAAGGCCTATCGAATTTTGAAAGGCCTATATAGTGTGGATGTGGAGAAGGTGTTTCATATTGTAGGTGAGTCTGTGACCAGAGGCCACAGCCTCAGAATAGAGGAACATCCTTTTAAAGTAGAGATGTGGAGGAATCTATTTAGCGAGAGGGTGGTGAATTTGTGGAATTCATTGCTATGGGTGGCTGTGGAAACCAGGTCATTAAGTATATTTAAAGTGGAGGTTGATAAGTTCTTCAATCGTCAGAATGTAAAGGTTACAGGGAGAAGGCGGGAGAGTGGGGTTGAGAGGGTTAATAAATTTGCCATGTTGGAATGGCAGAGCGGACTCAATGGGCCAAATGGCCTAATTTTGCTCCTATGTTTTATATATATAATTTCAGATCCACCAATGTGGTTTACTGTTAACTGTTCTGTCTGTCAGATACTTTCAACTAGAAGTTTCAGGCAGATAGCCAGGGAAACATTTTTGGGGTGGAAACCTATGCCCTCTACAGGAGACGATATCAGGAAGTCACATCACAAATCCAATCAGAACTTCTGCACTCAAAGCATCAACACTGCCTACTTCTGTAGGAAGTTTCTCTCTTCCTTGCCTATGTGGAAAGTCCTTGCTTTTTAAAAAAATATTGAGTCCATACTCCAGAAGACTCTTTAACACCGCACTCTATTTGTAGAATACTGTAAATTCAGCAGCTGTTTCCACTTGCTCATTTCTTCATTGTCCAAGGCACTGGCTGTTAGTCAGCCACTCTTCCACCAGGTGGCAGCGCAGACAATAAAAATCACAGTCAAGGCCATTAGCTAATGATAAACCCAAGAAAATCTGCAGATACTGGAAATTCTAGAGCAAGGTGCACAAAATGCTGGAGGAACTCAGCAGGTCAGTATTATTAAACCTGATTCTGATTCTTATTCTGGAAATGGGTGGAATTTCAGTTCGAATCGAGGTGGAATGAATTGGAAATGGAGATATTTGTATTTTCTGCTTTCATCCCCAGTTCTGGACTTCACTCCCCGAACTTGATAAAAGGCATTGATAAAGTGGACAGCCAGCAACTTGTTCCCAGGGCAGATATAGCTAATATAAGAGGGCATAATGTTAAGGAGATTGGAAGAGAGTATTGCGGGGGGGGGGAATGTCCGAGGTAAGTTTTTTACACAGAGAGTGGTGATTGTGTGGAACGCACTGCCGGGGTGGCGGCAGAGACAGATACATTGGGGACATTTAAGAGACTCTTGGATAGGCACATGGATGAAAGAAAAATGGATAGATCAGTGGGAGAGAAGGGTTAAATTGATGTTGGGATTGGCATAACATCATGGCCAAAGGGCCTGTGCTGCACTGAACTATTTTATGTCCTACGTTCGACCTCCTCCTTGGTTAAAGATTTTGGCCATCCGTCCTTTTCAAGTCATGTAATTCTGATTGTGTAATAAATGCATTTCATTATGTTAAAGATGCTGATTCCTGTCAAAATGGCAGGAATATAAAAAGTTGTATGTGATGTGCAGAGTTAGGACCAATGTTATTTCAGCCTTGAGTTGACACTTAAGGGGGAAAACATACTCACAGTTGAAACATTATCTCGAGAGGATGTACAGTGACCATAAAAAGTATTCATCCCCGTTTGGAAATTTTCATGTTTTACTGTTTTACAATGTTGAATCACAGTGGATTTAATTTGGTTTTTTTGTCACTGATCAACAGAAAAAGACACATTTGTGTCAAAGTGAAAACAGATCTCTACAAAGTGATTCTAAATTAATTACAAATATAACACATAAAATAATTGATTGCATTAAGTATTCACCACCCCCCCCCCTTTAAAATGACACACCAGATCATCACTGGTGCAGCCAATTGGTTTTAGAAGCCACATAATTAATTAAATGGAGATCACCTGTGTGCAGTCAAGGTGTTTCAATTAATTGTAGTAAAAGTACACCTGTATCTGGAAGGTCTGACTGCTGGTGAGTCAGTATCTTGGCAAAAACTACACCAGGAAGTCAAAAGAACACTCCAAGCAACTCCGTGAAAAGGTTATTGAAAAGCACATGTCAGGAGTTGGGTACAAGAAAATTTCCAAGTTACTGAATATCCCTTGGAGTACGGTTAAGTCAATTATCAAGAAATGGAAAGAATATGGTACAGCTGTAAATCTGCCTACAGCAGGCGATCCTCAAAAACTGAGTGATTGTGCAAGAAGGGGACTAGTGAGGGAGGCCACCAAGAGACCTATGATAACTCTGGAGGAGTTACAAGCTTCAGTAGCTGAGATGGGAGAGAGCGCACATACAATTGTTGCCCGGGTGCTCCACCTGTCACAGCTTTATGGGAGAGTGGCAAAGAGAAAGCCACTGTTGGAAAAAAAATTCATATAAAATCTCGGCTACAGTTTGCCAAAAGGTATGTGGGAAACTCTGAAGTCAACTGAAAGAAGTTTCTAAGGTCTGATGAAACCAAAATTGAGCTTTTTGGTCACCATGGTCACTATGTTTGGTGTAAGGCAAACACTGCACAAGATCAAAAACACACTCTCCCTACCACGAAGCATGGTGGTGGCTGCACCATGCTATGGGGATGCTTCACTGCAGCAGGTCCTGGAAGGCTTGTGAAGGTAGAGAGTCAAATGAATGCAGCAAAATACAGGAAAATCCTGGCGGAAAAGCTGATGCAGTCTACAAGAGAACTGCGACATGGAAGAAGCAGCACACACAAAATGCTGCAGGAACTCAGCAGGCCCTGCAGCATTTATGGGAAAGAGTACGGTTGATGTTTCAGGCCGGGACCCTTTGGCAGAAGATTTGTTTTCCAGCAAGACAATGACCCCAAGCATAAAGCCAAACCTACACAGGAATGGCTTAAAAACAACAAAGTTAATGTCCTAGAGTGGCCAAGTCAGAGTCCAGACCTCAATCCAAATGAGAATTTGTGGCTGGAATTGAAAGGGCTGTTCACTCATGATCCCCATGCAATCTGACAGAGCTTGAGCAGTTTTGTAAAGAAGAATGGGGAAAAATTGCAGTGTTCAGTTGTGCAAAGCTGATAGAGACCGATCCACACAGACTCAAGGCTGTAATTGCTGCCAAAGGTGCATCTACTAAATACTGACTTGAAGGGGGTTCTATATTACACAATCAATTATTTTGTGTTTTGTATTTGTAAATAATTTAAATCACTTTGTAGAGAGCTATTTTCACTTTGACACAAAAGTTCATGATGTCAAAAAAAGCCAAATTAAATCCACTGTGATTCAATGTTGTAAAACAATAAAACATGAAAACTTCTAAGGGGGGGGTGAATACTTTTTATAGGCACTGTAAATAGAGAATGTACTCGATGACTTTCACTGCTCCTGAAGCGAGAAGACACTTCAAACAGGAACTAGAAGAGTGACTGATTGCTCCATATTTTTCTTGTGATCTTTGAAGGACAATTAATGACCTAATAATCAAAAAAACTGTTGCCCTTCTCAAATCTGGGATCAGAGCCAATATTTCACACCATTTGATTGTTTTTAATTGTTTTGATTGTGGTCTGAATAATTTTTGAACTGCTTTTTCTTGATTCAAAAAGGAACATCAGAGCGATTTGCTAGCTGAGGGAGGCTTTATAAATATATTGTCAGCCCACCTAGCCAACATCCCCAATGCAGAGACCCAAATAACACTCAGTCAATTCCCCTGGGCACTGTTGTACAGATTTCTTCTCCCCAAAGTGGATGCTCCTTTCCCAGCCCTGTCACAGCAAGAGGTAACCAGGCAGGTACAGATTAAGGCTTCCAAGAAAAAAAATTGCAGTGACCCCACTGGCTGATGTGAATCTTTGATCAGTGCTTTGGTTCAATGTTGATAAGGGACATTTCAGATGGTCCTACACGAGAGGATCAAAAAGAGCAACTTCCTTTCAACCATTTGGTTGTTGAACTAACTGGCACAACTCTAACCTCAGTATAGCAATGACAAGATCACTTTGTGCTACAATGGATTTATTTAATCTTGTGTTCTTCCTTGTATAATTCATATAATTTATGTTTCCCTTGTAAATATTGTGTGTCTAATGACATGTACCCATCATACAAGTTTTCACAGCCTCTGTGCATATGATAATAAACTCGACTTCAGATTGTTGAATTTGATCACCTTCTTTAATCCCATCTGCTTCGATCACAGCCGAGATCCTTCAATGTGTGCAGCAGGACGTTGGAGATCTTTTACCAGTCTGTTGTAGCGAGTGCAGTCTTCTTTGCCTCTTTATGCTGGGGGAGCAGCATCGGTGCTGGTGATGCAAAAAGACTAAATAAACTCATCAAAAAGGCTGGATCAATTCTTGGCTACAACCCAGACTCTTTTGAGTTAGTGGTGGAGAGGAGGTCACTTAACAAACTGTTATCCATTATGGACAATCTGGCACATCCTCTCCATGACCTACTGAATTAGCAGCGGAGCGCCCTTTCGAACAAACCCATTCAGCTCCACTGTCACAAGGATCGCTACAGAAAATCTTTCCTGCCAAATGCAATGAGCGTATACAACAGCTCATCTCTGTGTGATAGGGGAACACACATCATAGTACAATAGTCTCTGTTTTATTATTCCATCCATTATTATTGCACATTGGTAAATTATTATTGTGTATTTCATTATTCTGTACTTTTCTTATTAGTTAAGTCTGCACACTGCTAAGTGTGTTTTTAAATGTCGCTGCTGTAACAAAAGAATTTCCCATTCAGGATCAATAAAGTATTATTATTATTACACAACGAGGTGAGTCCATTATTTACTACCAATCCTACATGGTCGTTCAGAGATCAGTACAGTGAGGGTGCTTCCACAGAACTACTAGGCAGGAAGAACCAATGATCATGTAAAGAAGGAGAACAGTGTCCATGCTCCTGCTGCTTGGTGGTCAGGAATGTGCACTCGTATTTAAACATGGCTACCTTTGAATGGGGACACAGCGGCTTAACAGCTCCAGGGATAATGGTTCAGTCCCGACACCTGGCATCATCTGTGTGGAGTCTCCACATTTTCCCTGTGACCCCATAGATTTCCTCCAGGTGCTCCAGTTTCTTCCCACAGACAGGTTGGGAGGCTGACTGGCAATTGTAGATTGTCCCAGCTTAGGTAGGTGTTAGAATTTGAGGCAGTTGATTGAAATGTAGTCGCACAAGTAGACATAGCTTGCAGGGAGTTTGTGAGGAAGGATAGGCAGATGATAGAGCAAAGATGCACTCAGTCAGATGGTTTGAGACGTGTCTATTTTAATGCAAGGAGTTTCATAAACAAGGTGGAGAGAGTGTGGATCAATTTGTGGAACTATGACGTTGTGGTCATTACAAAGACTTGGATGTCTTGGGGCAGGAATGGCTGCTGAGTGTGCTGGACTTTAGATGTTTCAAAAAGGACAGGGAGGGAGGCAAAAGAGGTGGGGGAGTGACATAGCTAATTGGGGATAGCCACGGCTATAGAAAAGGAGGAAGTCATGGAAGGATTGTCTACTGAGTCATTGTGGGTGGAAGTCAGAAACAGGTACTGGGTGTTATTTATAGACCACCCAATAGTAACAGGGATATCGAGGAGCAGATAGGGAGGTAGATTCTGGAACAGTGCAATAATAATAGTGTTGTTGTGATGGATATTTTAACTTTCCTAACATTGACTGGCATCTCCTTAAAGCAAGTGGTTTAGATGGGGTGCAGTTTGTTAGGTGTGTTCAGGTTTCCTGATGCAATATCCAACTAGAGGAGAGGCTGTACTTGATCTGGTATTGAGAAATGAACCTAGTCAGGGGTCAGGTCACTCAGTGGGAGAGCATTTTGGAGGCAATGATCACAACTCTATCTCCTATACTATAGCAGTGGAGAGGGATAGGAGCCCACAATTTGGGAAAAGATTTAATTCGGGTAGGGGGAAATATGAGGCTAGTAGGCAGGAACTTGGGAACATAAATTGGAAGCAAATATTCTCAAGGAAATGCACGGCAAAAATGCGGTCAATGTTCAGGGAACATTTGCATAGCGTTCTGCATAGGCATGCTCCACTGAGGCAGGGAAAGGGTGGTAGGATTAAAGAACCATGGTGTGCAAGGATGTAGAAAGTCTCGTCAAGAAAAAAAGAAAAGCTTATGAAAGGTTCAAGAGACTAGGTACCGTTACAGTTCTAGAATATTACAAGGGTGCCAGGAAGGAGCTCAAGAATGAAATTAGGAGAGCTGGAAGGGGCCATGAAAGGACTTAGTGAGCAGGATTAAGGAAAGCTCCAAGGCGTTCTACAAATATGTGAAGAGCAAGAGAGAATAGGACCAATCAGGTGTGATAATGGAAACGTGTGCATGGAGTCAGAGGAGGTAGCAGAGGTACGTAATGAATACTTTGCTTCAGTATTCACCAAAGAAAAGGACTTTGGTAATTGTGGGGATGATGTACAGTGGACTGAAATGCTGGAATGTATAGACATTAAGAAAGAGGACGCGCTGGAGCTTTTGAAAGGTATTAAGTTAGATAAACTGCCGGGACTGTACGAGATACACCCCAGGCTACTGTGGAAAGTAAGGGAGGAGATTGCCGAGCCTCTGGCGATGATCCTTGCATCAATAGGGATGGGAGAAGTACCCAAGGATTGGAAGGTTGCAAACATTGTTCCCTTGTTCAAGAAAGGGTGTAGAGATAACCCAGGAAATTATAGACCAGTGAGTCTTATTTCAGTGGTGGGCAAGTTGTTGGAGAACATCCTGAGAGGCAGGATTTATGAGCATTTGGAGAGACATAATCTGATTAGAGATAGTCAGCATAGCTTTGCCAAGGACACGTCATGCCTTACAAGCCTAATTGAATTCTTTGAGGATGAACAATACATATTAATGAAGGTAGAGCTGTGGATGTAGTGTATGTGGATTTCAGTAAGGCATTTGATAAGGTTCCCCATGCAAAGCCCATTCAGAAAGTAATGAGGCATGGAATCCAAGGAGGCCTTGCTTTATGGATCCAGAATTGGCTTGCCCACACAAGGCAAAGGGTGGTTGTAGATGGTTTGCATTCTGCATGGAGGTTGGTGACCAGTGGTGTTCCACGGAGATTTGTTCCGGGACCACCTCCTTTTTGTGATTTTTATAAATGACCTAGGTAAGGAAGTAGAAGGGTGGGTTAGTAAGTTTGCTGATGACACAAAAGTTCAAGGTGTTGTGGATAGTCTGGAGGGTTGTCAGAGGTTACAGGACATCGATAGGATGCAGAACTGGGCTGAGAATGGGCAGATGGAGTTCAACCCAGGGAAGAGTGAAGTGGTTCATTTCAGTAGATCAGATTTGAAGACAGAATACAATATTAATGTTAAGACTCTTGGCAGTGTGGAGTATCAGCAAGATCTTGGGGTCTGTGTCTATGGGACACTCAAAGCTTCTGAGCCAGTTTGATAGTGTTGTTAAGAAGGCATTCATCAACCATGGGATTGAGTTCAAGAGCCATGAGGTAATGATAAAACTGTATAAGACATTAGTTAGACCCCACTTGGAGTACTGTACTGTGTTCAGTTTTGGTCACCTCACTACAGGAAGGATGTGTATACTATAGAGAGAGTGCAGAGGGGATTTACAAGGATGCTGACTGGATTGGAGAGTGTGCCTTATGAGAATAGGTTGAGTGAAATTGGCCTTTTCTCCTTGGACTGACGGAGGATGAGAAGTGACCTGATAGAGGTGTAAAAGAGGATGAGGGGCATTGATGGTGTGGAGAGGCAGAAAGTTTTACTCAAGGCTGAAATGGCTAACATGAGGGGGCATAGTTTTAAGGTGCTTGAAAGTAGGTACAAGGGGGATGTCAGGGGTAAGTTTTTCACACAGAAAGAATGTGGATGTGTGGAATGCACTGCCAGCGGCAGTGGTGGAAGTGGATACAATAGGGTCTTTTAAGAGCCTCTTAGATAGGTACATGGAGCTTATAAAAATAGAGGACTATGTGCTAGGGAAATTCTAGGCAGTTTGTAGTGTAGGTTACATGGTCGGCACAACATTGTGGGCCGAAGGGCCTGAAATCTGCTGCAGATTTTCTGTGCTCTATGTTCTATGTGGGAAGAAAAGATTACAGGGAAAATCAGTGGGGTGAATGTGATTGTTTCGAGAGCCAGTATAGGGCCGAACTGGCCTTTTCTATATTGTGTGGAAGCATGAAAGGTGGAATACTCGTTTGTGTTTTGTGTGTCTGGCGCTTACTGGGAGCCCATGTCCCTGTTGTACAACAAGTTCCATCACCTCCTGTGCACGCACGTCTCCTTTAGGTCGCAGTTTCATGTCTGGGGGCCGCAGTCAAAATTGCTCAGGTAGGTAAAGACTGTACAACCATAAGACATAGGAGAAGAATTAAGCCGTTTGGCCCATCGAGTCTGTCCCGACATTCCAACATGGCTGATTTATTATCCATCTCAATCCCATTCTCCCACCTTCTCTCCATAAACTTTGATTAATCAAGAATCTATCAACCTCCAGTTTAAATATACCTAGTGACTTGGTCTCCACAGTCATCTGTGGCAAGGAATTTCATGGATTTATCCCCTTCTGTCTAAAGAAATTCCTCCTAAAGGGACATTCTAAATGCAGTCATTTCACTGAAGTATACAGTAGAGAGGGTTCATGTTTAGGATAATGAATGTGGTGCCAATCAGGCAAAGTGCTTGAAGCCTCTAGTCTGCTGCAATACAGAGCGAAGCGAGTTAATTATATTGTGGAACTCCATTCCTTTCTTAAACAGCAACATTGGTGACTGCATTCTGCAATGTGATTATTGTGCAGATTAATGCTTGGATGGCAGCTGTTGGAGTTGTTGGCACAGACTCTCTGGTGAGATGCAGCAACACAAACAGGGTCACAGCGGATGGACAGGAGGCAACGAGCTGGAGTAAGTTGGTGCTGATCCAAATTGAGGATGGATTACAGGTGGTGGCCCCCAGGGGTCAGTGCTGAGCCTGTAATTACCAGGCAGGGCTTGAAGCCAATACAGGCACAGTTTAAGCACACGATTCCCTGACAGTGCGAGAGGTCAATTGTTTTGACCAGAAATCTAAACAGCCCTCTCATAAATACTGTTACCGCAAGAGAAGGTCAGAGGTTGCACACCCACTGCCAGGTGACTTGGCTTCTGCCATCAAGCAGAAGAGGCAACCAGCTGAAAACACGCTCAAGGACAGCTTCTGTCCTGTCATCATAGGGCTACTGGATGGACCCCTGTTACAGTAACATGGACCCTTGACCTCACAATCTACCTTGTCACGGCCTCGCACCTTATCATCTCACTGAACTGCACTTTCTCTGTAACCGTAACACTTTATTCTGCATCCTGTTACTGTCTTTCCCTCATGCTACCTCAACTAATGTGATAAAATTATGTATGGATTGCATGCAAAACTCAGAATTTTGCTGTATCTTGGTACATGAAACAGTAATAAATCAATTACTAATTCTGAAACATCAAAATACTTCCAGCCACAGCAAAGCAGTGTGGTGAAGCACGCTCCCCTTGTGTTAAAGAGGTTAGTCTGGTGTAGATCAGACACGGTGATATTGAGTGGTAGCGGTAGGCTCCCAGAGGTAAGTGGCTACTCTTCGTATTCTGCCAAAGGGTCTTGGCCCAAAAAGTCAACTGTTCACTCTTTTCCATAGATGCTGCCTGGCCTGCTGAGTTCCTCCTGCATTTTGTGTGTGTCGCTTTGGATTTCCAGCATCTGCAGATTTTTCTCTTGCCCGTGACCTCTTATTCACGTGTTCTGCCTGAAGGAACTCCCCCTCACTATGCTCCTGGGGAGGGAGTTGCAGGATTTAGACCCAGCAACAGTGAAAGACTGGTGATACACTCGCACATTAGGATTGTGTGCAAATTGGAGGGGAATCTACAGATAGTGGTGACTCAAGTGTCCCCTGCCCTTGTCCTTCATGGGTTAGAGGTTTTGGGTTTACTAGATGGTGTTGGAGCAGGCTGGCTGAGAAAATGCAGCACATTTTGTAATGGTGAACACTAGAATCACAGTCTGGGACTGTTTAGGACAGCAGCTGGGATGCTTTGTCCTGGATGCAAGTTTCTTGTGAGTTATCGGCACAGCATTTAACCAGGCATTTCATAGCAGTCCAGAAATGTGCTTTGTAAGTCGTGGAAAAGTCTAACAGTGCCAGGAGGCAAGACACTCACCACAGCTTCTAGTCTGCTCTTAATAAATGCCACAGCATTCAACTGGCTCTTTCTGTTGAGTTTCTGGCCACTAGTGTTCCACAGGATATTGATGGCGGGGGGCCCAGCAGGGGTAATAGGTGGTTAAGTTGTCTCTTGTGGAAGATGGCCATTGACTGGCACTTTATCAATGTTACCTGCAACCTGCACGTTACCAGGGTCCTGCTACCTGCTTCATTTGCTGCAGAGTAGTGAATAGCGTTTAACATCGTGTAAACAACAGCGACCCTCCCCACACCTGACCTCTGGAAGCAAGGGAAGGTGTCGATGAAGCAGCTGAACCTGGCTGGGCGTGGGACGCTGCTCTGTGGTGCAGCCAGTAGGGGCCTTTGCCTCTCAGCACCAAAGGCCCAGGTCCCTTGTCTTGTCTCTACGTGGGTTTTCTCAGGGGGTTCTCATTTCCTCCCACACCCCTAAGGTGTCTAGGGCTTTTTTTTAGGTTAAGTGGCTATGGCAAATTGTGTGTAGGTGACTAGCAGATTTTGGGGCTGGGGGTGGTAGGGTGCATTGATGAGTGCATGGGGGAGAATGGGGGAAAAAGCATTTAGTGTTGGGGTGGTTGATGGTTGGCATGGGCTTGGTAGGCCACGGGGCCTGTTTGCATGCAGTACCTTTCCTGCTGTGATGTCCTGGGATTGGGCTGATTGACCACAACAACGGTACAAGGTATGATTCCAGCCATTCGGGTGCTTTTCCTTTGATGGCTGTTGAGGTCAGTTTTTTCCTCCCCCAGAGTGCCTTAATGCCACTCTCAGTCGAATGCTGTCTTAACACCAAAATCTCTTACACGACTTCTCCACGTTTAGAGCTAGGCTATGATAAGGTCCAGAGGCAAATAGTGCTGGCAGAACTCTGACTGTGCCCCAGTGAGCGGGTTGTGGTGAGTAAGTGCCGTTTGATTGCAATGTCAATGGCACCATCCATCACTTTGCTGATGATTGAGAATAAACTGATGGGATTGTCATGAACGGTTCGGATTTTTCTTCTTTTTCTGAATAGAATGCACTTGGGCAATTTTACACATTGAATGATAGATGACGGTGTTGTAACTGTGCTGGAACAGCTTAGCTAAGGTTCAAAGTTCAAAGTAAATTTATTATCAAAGAATGTATTCTGCTTGTTACCATATACTAGCTTAAGATTCATTTACTTTTGGGCATTTACTGGAAAAAAGAAATATAATATAATTTTATGAAAAACTATACATAAACATTCCCCATCTCCTCACCATTCCCCTTTTCCTTTTCCCTCTGTCACCTTATTTCCTTGCCTACCCATCGCCTCCCTCTGATGCTCTCTTTTCTTTCTTCGATGGCCTTTTGTCCTCTCTTATGAGATTCCCCCTTCTCCACCCCGTATCTCTTTCAGCAATCAACTTCCCAACTCTTTACCTCACCCCCCCCCCACCCCCGGTTTCACCTATCACCTTGTGTATCTCCCTCTCCTGCCCCCACCCACCCTCTCACTCTGCTCCTCATCCTGTTTTTCTCCAGTCCTGCTGAAGTCGGTCTGAAACATCGACCGTACTCTTTCCCATAGATGCTACCTGGCCGGCTGGGTTCCTGCAGCATTTTGTGTGTGACGCTTGGACTTCCAGCACCTGCAGATTTTCTCTTGTTCATAAACAGACAAAAGCTGGCAAACACCAACATGCAAAAGAAGAGAAATTGTGTAAATAAAAATAATACTGACTACACGAGTTGTCAGAGAAAGTCCTTGAAAGTGAGTCTGTAGATTGTAGAATCAGTTCGGAGTAGTGGTGGATGAAGTTATCTACCACTCTATGGGAGACTGATGGTTGTAGGGTAACAACCTTTTCTGAACCTGGTAGTGTGGTTGCTAAGACTCCTGTACTTCCTTCCCAATGGTAGTAGTGAGAAAACGGCATGGTCTGGATAGTGGGGGTCTTTGATGAAGGGCACATTTAGTTTTGAAACACAGATCATTATGAGACTACTGAAGAAACCTCCTGGATGATAAGAAGGACACTTGATCTCACAATCCACTTCGTTGTGGCCTTGCGCAGATTGTTCCCCTGCACTGTACCTTCTCTGTAGCTGTAACACGACTGTATCTCTGGTATCGCTTTTCTCTTGTAATACCTCAATAAAATGAAATTATGTGTATGGATGGCATGGAAAACATGAAAAAATTTTCACCGTACCTCAATACATGTGACAATAAACCAATTACAAATTGGTCATATTGTTACAAATACCAACATTAGGCAGTTCACTGTTTCACTGCAGATATTACAATATCCCAACCCCTCCAATATTACTATAGGTACTCACCTGAGAAATTCCCACACACTCATCCTCTTACCACCATTTCTTTAAATTGGGTTATTCAGGTTTCTTGCTTTGTGGCTACCTGTAAGCAGACAAATTTCAAAGTGTATAATTTATATGTTCTTTGAATCTTTGAAAGAAGAATGATTGGTATTGGTTTATTATAGTCACATGTACCATGATACAGTGAGAAGGCTGTCTTGCGTATTGTTCATACAGATCAAATCATTACACAGTGCATTGAGCTAAAGTAAGATAGACCATTAAAAAATGCAGAATAAAATGTAAAAACTACCAAAAGAGTGCAGAACAGATAAGGGATAAAATGCAAGATCATAATGAGACAGCTTGCAAGGCCAAGAGTGCCTTTTATTGTACAATGGGTCTGTTCAGGAGTCTGATAACAATGGGATAGATGCTGTCATAGTCATAGTCATACTTTATTGATCCCAAGGGAAATTGGTTTTCCTTACAGTTTCACCATAAATAATTAAATAGTAATAAAACCATAAATAATTAAATAGTAATATGTAAATTACGCCAGGAAATGTCCAGGACCAGCCTATTGGCTCAGGGTGTCTGACCCTCCAAGGGAGGAGTCCTTGAGCCTGCTTTCAGGCTGTTGTATCTTCTGTCTGATGGGAGAGAATTCTGGAGTTGGTGGAGTCTTTGATTATGCCAACTGCCTTATTAAGGCAGTGAAAAGTGTAGACAGATTCCACAGAGTTGGGTTGGTACAGAGAAGCATCATTTCCTGCAGGTTCCTGATGTTGCTGGGTCTAAATCCAGAAATTACCTTCCAACAATCCTGAAGGAATATCTCCAACAGATGAACTACAGAAGTTCAACAGTGCTGCTCACTACCACCTACTAAATGGTAATCGAGGATGTCCAATAAATGCTCTCTTCATTTCATCAATCGTTATAAAATAACTCAATGGCTTTTCACTTTATAAAACAGTGTAGAGAATAAAGAAGCAACAGTGAAATCAGAGCAAATACTGCTTTAGCCACAGTCAAAGCATTCTGGGCATCTTTAGGATTCCCATTGTAGAAAGGGCACTGTGAATGGAGACATTAGGGGAAAGTTCTCATCATATCCATCCACCAGGAAACCAATTGGATTGCCTGCCTTCACCATCAATTTTATTTTCTTTTAACATCTATCCTTGCTGTTATGAACCCCTAGGGCTACTTCTTTTGGAGCAGAGGGGAAGAACAATCGATAGTTTGCAGCAAGTCCCCGGGGAGTATGTTCCACCAATTACTCGCTCACACACTGAAATGCTGTTTCCACAAATTTGCAGCAAGAAGCATCAATTTGTAGAAGTCCATTGGATGTTTTGCCTAAAGTGATTATCTGTGCTATTTCCTTCAGTGCTATTCAGTGCCACCACAGAGTGCTAGTACTGGGTGGGGGGGGGGGGGGAACAGGAATTCAATGCTGTGTATATCCCCCCTCCCCCCACTGCTTCTAAAAATAAAGGGACTGAAAAAAAAAGTTTCAAACAGTGTTGTCCAATTCTTCAGTGTAAAAACAGGTTCAACTTCAAGAACTTTGTGTGTTACTTAGGTCCTGGTATCTCCAGGTAGCTGAGAGTCATCAGTCAGCCCTTAAGGACAGACACACACAATGCCACCAGCACTCTTCCTGATACTGGAGATGCGCTCCTGAAGGCTGGAATGTAATGCTTGCTTTATTAACCGAGCCCTACAATGTGGTGTACTCTGTTCAAAGTGGCTGTAGCTAAACCTCCAGGATCACAGTCGAGGCAGGAGATTGCCAGGGATGCCCCCACGAGGCTGAGTCCAGCTTGCACATGACCGCCCTTTCAAGATGCTGCAAGTGCATGCGCCAGCACTCTGTTCCTGTGGGTAGACTGGAGAATAGGAGCAGGAAAGTGTCAATGATCCCTTCCAGTGCAGCAGTAATCAGTAGCCTGAGATATACTGTATGACAAGCATCAGCGGATGAAGACTGCAATGACCAAAAGGACATCAGCTGCAGTCTACCATCACTGCAGGACTTGTAGGTGTCCAGGACAAAGAAATGGGCAGGTGAAATCATTGTGAACACTCCCCACCCCGCAAACTGCCTTTTCCAAAAGCACTTTAAACCAACCACTTTTTATAATGCTCTTTACAGTGTAAGTACACGCTTGTATTTATTCCATATCTGTGCTTCTGACTTTATTTTTATATAATTTATTATCTTTTATAATTGTTGAATGTTGTCAGTTTTTGGTGCACATAGTGGCAACACACTCCCCCAAGTTCCTAAAACATATAAATATGTATAGCGATGAAGTTGATCTTTGATCTTTGTCGCACTGGAGGGCGGAGTTACGGAGGTGCCAGGTGTCTGCCTCTCCGAGCTCACCTGCAGAAACAGTTCAAATTCCTCTCTTTAGTGTCTCTTTTTTCCCCTTTTCAAGGTGGTTGGGTTATATCGAGGTCCTGATCTGCAATGGCACTCAAAACTGTTTTTTTTTTAACGCCGGATGAGTTCCCGTTGCTGGAGCTCGCCAGCCGACCATTTTCCGACGTTCTCCAGGTGCGGCTTGAAGTTGGTGCCTCCGGGTTCGGTCCTGTGGACGACTGATTCCGGGATGAGGTTGCTGACCGAGGCGCCACGGGAGAAGGGACTGCGGTGGATGTATGGACAGAGGTCTCTGTAGTCAAGCAAAAACACTCCCTCTTTCTCTGTCTCTCAATAATGGGGGGAGTTTGCGGCCAATTCCTGAGTCGGAGAATCTCGGAATAAAAAAACCACGCAACAGACTAATATTGTAAAAGCGACTGTCAGTCTTTCCTTTCGTTGTGAAATGGGCGATATCTCTCTGTCCCGTGTTAGTGAGAGAGAACGAGAGAGCCTGTGACATGTCCAGTTGTTGGGTAAACAATAGCTTTTGTTGAATGCAGATCATTCTCTCTCTTTGGGTGCCTTGCTGTTGCTTGGTAGATGTTAGGCGCCGACTCATTTTGCTGAAACGGGCGGCAGGGAGGTTGATGCTTGTGCAGGGGAGGGAGGAGAGGGGGCTTTGGGGTTCTAACAGTCATTCTTTCTTTTGCGGTTAGAAACAGAAAACATGGAAACAGAAAACCTACAGCACAATACAGGCCCCTAGGCCCAAAAAACTGTGCGGAACATGTCCTTACCTTAGAAATTCCCAGGCTTACCCATAGCCCTCTATTTTCTAAGCTCCATGTACCCATCCAGGAGTCTCCTAAAAGACCCTATCATTTCCACCTCCACCACCGCCGCCGGCAGCCCATTCCACACACTCACCACTCTCTACATAAAAAACTTACCCCTGACATCTCCTCTGTACCTACTCCCAAGCACCTTAAAACTGTGCCCTCTCTGTTAGCCATTTCAACCCTGGGAAAAAGCCTCTGACTACCCACACGATCAATGCCTCTCATTAACTTGTACACCTCTATCAGGTCACCTCTCACCCTCAGTCGCTCCAAGGAGGTAAGGCCGAGTTCACTCAACCTATTCTCATAAATCATGCTCCCCAATCCAGGCAACATCCTTGTAAATCTTCTCTGCATCCTTTCTATGGTTTCCACGTCCTTCCTGTAGTGAGGCGACCAGAATTGAGCACAGTACTCCAAGTGGGGTCTAACTAGGGTCCTATATAGCTGTAACATTACCTCTCTCGGCTCCTAAACTCAATCCTCTATTGTTTTTTGTAGATGTCTGTTCAGGTTGTATACCATATATATTCTCTGATAATAAACGGAACTATTTGAACCATTGATCTTTAATGGTCCTAAACCCGGGGAGTTTGTGTGACCCAGAGAGTGCAATACCAGCTCATATAGGAGTTTGAATCTGAGGGTGCACGAGGTTACAGATAGCATTGCTCCTCCTGGAAGTATAGATCAGAGCCTGGCTCCCAGTGAAACCTATGGGTGGATGGAATGTTAGATGCTGCACCTCTGTGCTCTAATGTAAAGCCAATAGACATGGTATGTGCCTGGGATCTGTTGGTTTCATGTCTGTGTCATCCATGAAGAAGCGTCAAGCCAATGCTGGACATTGGAAGGGATTCTGGATGCAGCAGAATGTTTGAGATGCAAGTGTGAACAGCCAAATATTATGCATTCTTTATTGATGTAACCAGTTGACTGATCTCCTTAGTCTGTTTGAGCAGCTCAAATCCTGCTGCTCCATACATCTCCTAACTCCTTAAACTCTCTGTGCTAACCTTTGTCTCTTTTTCAACCTTAGTCATTGGCTACAATGTGGATCACAACATCTGGTTGTTTATCTTCTCCTTTCAGAATCTCTGCAGCCAGTTCATGGCATCCTTGATTCTAACACCAGGGAGACAACAGAGTACCCTCCAACCACACCTGCAGCTGCAAAACATGCCAATCAGTTTTAAACATAGAAACATAGAAAATAGGTGCAGGAGTAGGCCATTCGGCCCTTCGAGCCTGCACCGCCATTCAGTACGATCATGGCTGATCATCCAACTCAGAACCCTGCCCCAGCCTTCCCCCCATACCCCCTGATCCCTTTAGCCACAAGGGCCATATCCAACTCCCTCTTAAATATAGCCAATGAACTGGCCTCAACTGTTTCCTGTGGCAGAGAATTCCACAGATTCACCACTCTCTGTGTGAAGAAGTTTTTCCTCATCTCGGTCCTAAAAGGCTTCCCCTTTATCCTCAAACTGTGACCCCTCGTTCTGGACTTCCCCAACATCAGGAACAATCTTCCTACATCTAGCCTGTCCAATGCCTTTAGGATTTTATACGTTTCAATAAGATCCCCCCTCAATCTTCTAGATTCCAGAGAGTATAAGGCTAGTCGATCCAGTCTTTCATCATATGAAAGTCCTGCCATCCCAGGAATCAATCTGGTGAACCTTCTTTGTACTCCCTCTATGGCAAGGATGTCTTTCCTCAGATTAGGGGACCAAAACTGCACACAATACTCCAGGTGTGGTCTCACCAATGCCTTGTACAACTGCAGTAGTACCTCCCTGCTCCTGTACTTGAATCCTCTCGCTATAAATGCCAGCATACCATTTGCCTTTTTCACCGCCTGCTGTACCTGCATGCCCACTTTCAATAACTGGTGTATAATGACACCCAGGTCACGTTGCACCTCCCCTTTTCCTAATCGGCCACCATTCAGATAATAATCTGTTTTCCTGTTCTTGCCACCAAAGTGGATAACCTCACATTTATCCACATTAAATTGCATCTGCCATGAATTTGCCCACTCACCCAACCTATCCAAGTCACCCTGCATCCTCCATTTTCCTGTCAATGGGACCCGTGTTGCTGCAGTTGTACACTCTCTTCCTTCCCCTCCTGTGTAACAGAGCATTCCACTTTGCCACAAACCATTGTCTTTGCCTCAGAATCCATCACCCTCCCATACAGGATTGAGAACTATAATTGTTTGACAAGGCATTGGCTACAAGAGATTCCTTCCTCTACCTAGCTCTTTGTCCTTCAACTTTCTACCTCACTCCCACTCTGACCCGCCTCTCTTTGCTCTCTTACACTATGACAGCAAAGCTCAAGAAACAACAACTTGCTAAGTTAACAAACTTCAATACCTCTGAACTCAACATCCTATTGAGCCTATAACTGGCTATTCCATTTTGTATGGAGACTTTAACTTGTTTTTTGTTCTTTCCATACAACCTATCTGACTTGTTGGGTAGATCCGGCATTCTTTTCTATTTTATATCCGCAGCATTTGCTGCAGTTTGTATTTCACAGTACCAACGTTATTAATTTTCTCTGTCCTTATTCTTCTCCCTCTATTGACTGTCCTTCAGATCAGCTCCAATCGACATGCCTCTGTCACAGGGAGAGAAGAGGCACGCCATGGTGATAGGGGATTTGTTAGGGGAACAGAAACGAAGTTCTGCGGATGTGAACGAGATTCCCAGATGGTATGTTGCCTCCTGGGTACCAGGGTCCAGGACAGCTCGAAGTCCTCAGCATTCTTAATTTTCAGTAGGTGCACTTAATGTCGGAGAAATGTATACAGTATACATCCTGAAATTCTTTTTCTTTGCAGACATCCACAAAAGTATAGGAGTGCCCCAAAGAATGAATGACAGTTCAAACATTAGCACCACAAAGCCCCCACCCCACAAATTGCCCTCCCAGGCATGAGCAGCAGCAAGGTCATGTCCCCGTTTCACAGTGAGGGGGGAGACATAACAACTTGCTGATTTACAATGTTAGAAGTCTGTTGCGTCACACTTTCCGAGCTCTGCACCTGGAGAGTTGGCACCAAAAGGGCACAGCTCTCGGGGCACATGACCCCCAGTAGCTAACCCGCTGCCCCTGATGTTTTGTGTCTTCCCATGACGCTTCAGTCAGGGGCACCAGACTAGAATCAGCACGTCCCCCAAGACACAAAACCCCAAAACCCTGAAGGCGTGCTTGTCTTCCAGACCACTCAGAGGTAACACCAGGTCAGGGTCTTCAAAAGAACCTTGAAAAGGAAAAACAGTTATCAAAGATAGAAATAGAGCTGTTTCCAAAGATACAAGCAAGGGAGTCGCCATTTAGCACCATCTTAACTTCACCCTGCCTTCAGTGCTGTGGTACATGCAGGTACCAATGACATAGGTAGGAAGAGTGACTTCAGGGATTTACGTTCTAAGTTAAAGAGCAGGAACTCCAGGGTTGTGATCTCAGGATTGCTACCTGTGCAACGTGCTCGTGAGGCCAGAACTAGGAAGATTATACAGTTTAACATGTGGCTAAGGAGTTGATGTAGGAAGAACGGCATAAGATTTTTGGGTCATTCTCTTCCAGGGAAGGTGGGACCTGTACAGAAGAGACGGTTTGCAGCTGAACTGGAAGGGAACTAATGTCCTAGTGGGAAGGTTGGCCAGTACTGCATGCGGAGTTGCAAGAGGATGGGAACCAGAATGCCAGAACCGGTTGTGGGTTGTGGAGCAGATGTTGTTCAGCCCAGGACAAAGTCAGGAATCAAAGGGTTGAGCATGTTGCGACTAATGTCCTGAGCTGTGTATATTTCAATGCAAGAACTTTCATAGGAAAGGCAGATGAGCTCAGGGCATGGGTCAACACCCGGAATTATGTTATTGTAGCCATTACTGAGACTTGGTTGCAGGAGGATAGGACTGCGAGCTCAATATTCTGGGGTTCTGTTGTTTTAGACATGACAGAGCAGGAGCGATTAAAGGAAGAGAGGTGGCGTTACTAGTCAGAGAAAATGTCATGGCAGTAGTCAGTCAGGTCAGATTGGAGAACTTGACTAGTCAAGCATCATGAAGACCCTGGAGAGACTTGTTCTGGAGCAGCTCTGGCCTATGGTTAGGCCACACTTAGATCCACTCCAGTTCACCTACCAGCCCCGACTAGGAGTTAAGGATGCCATCGTCTACCTGCTGAAGCGTGTCTACGTCCACCTGGACAAGCCAGCGAGCACTGCGAGGGTCATGTTTTTTGACTTCTCCAGTGCATTCAACACCATCTGCCCTGCTCTGCTGGGGGAGAAGCTGACAGCAATGCAGGTGGATGCTCTCCTGGTGTCATGAATTATTGATTACCTGACTGGCAGACCACAGTACGTGTGCTTGTAACACTGTGTGTCCAACAGAGTGATCAGCAGCACTGGGGCTCCACAGGGGACTGCCTTGCCTCCTTTTCTCTTCACCATCTATACCTTGGACTTCAACTACTGCACAGAGTCTTGCCATCTTCAGAAGTTTTCTGATGACTCTGCCATAGTTGGATGCATCAGCAAGGGAGATGAGGTTGAGTACAGGGCTACGGTGGGAAACTTTGTCACATGGTGTGAGCAGAATTATCTACAGCTTAATGTGAAAAAGACTAAGGAGCTGGTGGTGGACCTGAGGAGGGCTAAGGCACCGGTGACCCGTTTCCAACCAGGGGGTCATTGTGGACATGGTGGAGGATTACAAATACCTGAGGATACGAATTGACAATAAACTGGACCGGTCAAAGAACACTGAGGCTGTCTACAAGAAGCGTCAGAGCCGTCTCTATTTCCTGAGGAGATTAAGGTCCTTTAACATCTGTCGGACGATGCTGAGGATGTTCTACGAGTCTGTGGTGGCTAGTGCTATCATGTTTGCTGTTGTGTGCTGAGGCAGCAGGCTGAGGGTAACAGACACCAACAGAATCAACAAACTCATTCGTAAGGCCAGTGATGTTGTGGGGATGGAACTGGACTCTCTGACGGTGGTGTCTGAAAAGAGGATGCTGTCCAAGTTGCATGCCATCTTGGACAATGTCTCCCATCCACTACATAATGTACTGGTTGGGCACAGGAGTACATTCAGCCAGAGACTCATTCCACTGAGATGCAACACTGAGTGTCATAGGAAGTCATTCCAGCCTGTGGCCATCAAACTTTACAACTCCTCCCTTGGAGGGTCAGACACTCTGAGCCAATAGGCTGGTTCTGGACTTATTTCCATCTGGCATAATTTACATATTATTATTTAATTATTTATGGTTTAATATTGCTATACTTATACTCTATTCTTGGTTGGTGCAACTGTAACGAAACCCAATTTCCCTCGGGATCAATAAAGTATGTCTGTCTATCTATCTATCTATCTATTATAAGTGGAATTGAGAAATAAGAAAGGTGTGACCACGATAATGGGGCTATTTTACAAGGCGCTCAGCAGTCCAAGGGATTTGGAGGAACAAATTTGCAGAGAGATTGCAGACTGTTGCAAGAAACATAAGGTTGTTATAACAGGTGATTTTTAACTTTCCACATTGACTGGGACTCCCATACTGTAAAAGGACTAGATGGGATAGAGTTTGTCAAATGTATCCAGGAAAATTTCCTTCTGTATGTGGAAGTCCCAACCAATGTGCAGTACTTGATGTGCTATTTGGGAATAAGACAGGGCAGCTGACAGAAGTTTGTGTAGGTGAACGCCTTGCACCTAGTGATCACAATGCCGTTAGTTTCAAAGTAAATATGCAAAAAGGTAAGTCAGGGCCGCCGGTTGCTATTTGAAATTGAAGAAAGGTCAGCTTTGATGGTATTAGAAAGGATCTGGCAAGTGTGGATTGGGGCATGCTGTTTTCTGGCAAAAGTGTAGTTGGTAAATGGGAGACCTTCAAAAGTGAAATTTTGAGAGTACAAGGTTTGTATGTGCCTGTTAGAATAAAAGGTAAAGATAGCAGGTGGGGGGATGTCATGTTGAAGTTGTACAAGGCATTAGTGAGGCCTAGTTTGGATTTGTTTGTGCAGCTTTGGTCACCTGCCTACAGGAGAGATGTAAACAGAGGGCAGAGACAATATATAAGGATTTTGCTGCATCTGGAAGACTTGAGTTAAAAAGGAAAGATTGAATAGGTTAGGGCTTTATTCCTTAGAATGTAGAAAATTGAGGGGAGATTTGATTAGGTATGCAAAATTATGATGGTATATATTGGCTAAATGTAAGCAGGCTTTTTCCACTGAGGTTGGGTGAGACTACAACCAGAGATGATGGGTTAAGGATGAAAGGTGAAAAGTTCAAGGGGATCATGAGGGGAAACTTCTTCACTCAGAGGATTGTGAGAGTGTGGAACAAGCTGCCAGCCAATGTGGTGCATGCAAGCTTGATTTCAACATTTAAGAGAAGTTTGGATAAGTACATGGTTAGTAGGGGTATGGCGGGCTATGGTTTGCAGATCAATAGGAGTAGGCAGTTTAAATGGTTTTGCATGTACTAGATGGGCCAAAGGAACTGTTTTGTGCTCTACTTTTCTATGACTCCATGACCTTATCTCAGGCATTGAACATAGAACAGTACAGCACAGGACAGGTGCCAAACGTGATATCTGTTTGTAGTTTATATCCCTCAATTCCTTGCCTGTTCTTGTATACAGTGCCTATAAAAAGTATTCATCCCCTTCGGAAATTTTCATGTTTTATTGTTTTACAACATTGAATCGCAGTGGATTTAATTTGGCTTTTTTTTTGACACTGATCAACAGAAAAAAACTGTTTGTGTCTAAGTGAAAACAGATCTCTACAAAGTGATTTAGATTAATTACAAATATAAAACACAAAATAATTGATTGTATAAGTATTCACCTCCTTTAATATGACACACCAAATCATCACTGGTGCAGCCGATTGGTTTGAGAAGTCAGATGATTAGTTAAATGGCGATCACCTGTGTGCAGTCAATGTGTTTCAATTGACTGTAGTAAAAAATACACCTGTAGCTGGAAGCTCCACAACTGCTCAAGTTGATGTTAACATGTTGGGTTAACGTGAGGGGCAGAGGAATGAGTACCTTGTTAAAAGTGTGTTGGAAGACAGTTGGGAACATCACAAGAAAAGTTTTTAGTTTTGGGTGGCTGGGTTTGCATCATGCTAGGAATATGGGTTTGTTGGATTTTGTAATTTATCACACTATAGCTTTTATAGTAACCCCACTGTGTTATTTTCCAATGGCTTTAGTTGATTTTAGGTTGCATGATTTAATGAAATCCAAGGATCCTGATATGCCTGAAAGTCTGTTGGTTCATCAGTATGTTAAGGGAAATTATTGTGATATGTTAACCATTTTTACTGATGCACCAAAAGATAATTTAACAGGGAATGTTGATGTGGCTGCTTTTGTACCTGAATTACAGTTAACAATAAAGAAACATCTTACTGCAGTGTATACTAAGAAATGGTTGCCATTATTTTGGGCTTACAGTGGGTGGAGGAAATCTGTCCTTGCAAAGTTATAATTTGTTCAGATTCTTTTTTCAGTTTTGACTAGTCTTAAAACAGGCCATTATAGCCGTAGTTCAGATTTACTGCTAGCAGCTCTTGAAACTTTATTTCACACCGAAGGTATTGGTCTGCATGTCTCCTCCTTCTGTGTTCTTGCACATAGAGGTGTTGAAGGAACGAGCAAGTTGATTATTTGGCCAAAAAAACTGTTAAAAGTTCATCTATGGATGCAAATCAGAAGCTAAGTGGTTAGTGGGGCTAAGAATTAAGGGATTATGGCAAGACTTGTGGGATAATGGGCATAAGGGGAGACCCCTTTACAGAATACACAAAACTGCTGGATTGATGGGAGAAGGGGGTAAGACAGGAAGGGAAGGAATTGTATTGACTTGCCGGAGAATTGGGCATTCTATGCTTAATTATTCTTTGTATCTTGTTGGAAAACATCACTCTGGGGTGTGTAGGTGTTGCCATCATTATGAAACAGCTGAACAAATTCTTTCAGGATGTGAAGCATGTAAGGTTGAAAGAAAGCAAATGCAGGCTGCCCCACTGGCTTTGGGGGGTTGACAGGTTTTATTTAAAAGCTTTACTAAGTTATGGAAGTGACTTTAATTCACAATATTGTCTTTCATTATTTAAGATCTATAAGGCTTTTTGGGGTAATTCAGTTTTCATTTGATAAAGAACTAGTAAGGGTTTTATTTCCCAACTCTCTACACCACATTCTAGTCCAGTTGGTGGCGGTAATGTACCTTTAAGTTGGACTGGCAACCACCATTAAAAATCAGAAGAAGAAGAAGGGCCAACTGCTGGTGAGTCAGTATCCTGGCAAAAACTACACTAGGAAGGTAAAAGAACACTCCAAGCAACTCTGTGAAAAGATTATTGAAAAGTACAAGTCAGGAGATGGTAACAACAAATTTCCAAGTCACTGAATATCCCTTGGAATACTGTTAAGTCAATCATCAAGAAATGGGAAGAATATGGCACCACTGTAAATCTGCCTAGAGCAGGCCATCCTCAAAACCTGAGTGACTGTGCAAGAAGGGGGTTAGCAAGGGGGGGGCACCAAGAGACCTGTGACAACACTGGAGGAGTTGCAAGCTTCAGTGGCTGAGATGGGATAGACTGCGGATACAACTTTGCCCGGGTGCTTCACCAGTTGCAGCTTTATGGGAGAGTGACAAAGAGAAAGCCACTGTTCAAAAATATTCGCATGAAATCTCGGCTAGAGTTTGCCAGAAGGGATGTGGGAGACTGAAGTCAGCTGGAAGAAGGTTCTATGGGCTGATTGAAACCAAAACAGAGCTTTTTTGGCCATCAGACTACACGGTATGTTTGGCGTAAGCCAAATACCACACATAATCAAAAACACACCATCCCTCCTGTAAAGCATGCTGGTGGCTATGGGGATGCTTCACTGCAGCGAGCCCTGGTAGACCTGTGAAGGTAGAGGGTAAAATTAATGCAGCAAAATACAGAGAAATCCTGATGCAGTCCACAAGAGAACTGTGACTTGGGAGAAGATTTGTTTTCGAGCCAGACAATAACCCCAAACGTAAAGCCAAAGCTACGCAGGAATGGCTTAAAAGCAACAAAGTTAATGTCCTGGAGTGGCCAATCCAACTGAGAATTTGGGGCTGGACTTGAAAAGTGCTGTTCATTCGTGATCCCCATGAGAGAGCTTGAGCAGATTTGTAAAGAAGAATGGGGGAAAATTGCAATGACCAGATGTGCAAAGCTGATAGAGACCTATCCACACAGACTTAAGGGTATAACTGCTGCTGAAGGTTCACCTACTAAGTACTAACTTGAAGGAGGTGAGTGATTATGCAATGAATAATTTTATGTTTAATAATTGTAATAAATTTAGGCCAATTTGTCAAAATTTGTTTTCACTTTGACCCAAAAGAGTTTTACTGTTGATCAGTATTTTAAAAAAGCCAAATTAAATCCACTGTGATTTGATGTTGTAAAACAATAGAACATGAAAACTTCCAAGGGAGGAGGTGAAGACTTTTTGTAGCCACTGTATGACTAAATGCCTCTTAAACATTGCTATCATATTTACATCCACCACCTACTCTGACAGCACATTTCAGGCACATACCACATATATGAAAAAATCTTTCCTCTTAAAACTCCTTTAAGCTTTCCCTCTCTCACCTGAAACCTATGCCCCCAGTATTTAATGTTTCCTGGGAGAAAGACGGATCTCTTCCAGTCCAGAGAAAGGGTCTTGACCTGAAATGTCGAGTGCCCATTTCCCTCCATAAGCTGCCTGATCCACTGAATTTCTCCAGCGTTTTGTGTGTTGCTCTACGCTTCTCACCACCATTCTTTGCATCACGGTTTTTCTTGGTTTCACCACATTTCAGGCTTTCTCTTCATCTCTCTCCACCCCATCCCCTTCCTAATAACCAGCTTCTTCCCTTACTTTTTCACAGTTCTGATGAAAGGTCGTCAACCTGAAATGTTAACTCTGTTTTCCACTCCGCAGGTGCTGTCTGGCCTGCAGAGTTCTTCCAGCACTTTCTGGTTTTATTTCTATTAGTTATTGCCTTGAAACCAAAGGGATTCTGTTTCATCTCACCTCCATAAATTAGCACTGTCAGCTCAACAGAGCAGAAAGCCTGGAGGACTATAGAATATGCAGAACTGAAACAGAAAGAAATTGGGAACCCAAAGAGAGTTCATGAAAAATATAAACATGAGGAATTCTGCAGATGCTGGAAATTCAAGCAACACACATCAAATTTGCTGGTGAACGCAGCAGGCCAGGCAGCATCTATAGGAAGAGGTACAGTCGACGTTTTGGGCCGAGACCCTTCGTCAGGACTAACGGAAGGAAGAGTGAGTAAGAGATTTGAAGGGGGAGGGGGAGATGCAAAATGACAGGAGAAGACAGGAGGGGGAGGGATGGAGCCAAGAGCTGGACAGGTGATAGGCAAAAGGGATATGAGAGGATCATGGGACCTATAGTCTCAGCTTGCTCCTGCCCCACCGAACTCGTTTCTGCATACCTCGACACGGTTTTATCCCCCCTTGTTCAATCCCTTCCAACCTATGTTCGTGACACTTCTCACGCTCTTAAACTTTTCAATGATTTTAAGTTCCCTGGCCCCCACCGCTTTATTTTCACCATGGATGTCCAGTCCCTATATACTTCCATCCCCCATCAGGAAGGTCTCAAAGCTCTCCGCTTCGTTTTGGATTCCAGACCTAATCAGTTCCCCTCTACCACCACTCTGCTCCGTCTAGCAGAATTAGTCCTTACTCTTAATAATTTCTCCTTTGGCTCCTCCCACTTCCTCCAAACTAAAGGTGTAGCTATGGGCACCCGTATGGGTCCTAGCTATACCTGTCTTTTTGTTGGCTTTGTGGAACAATCTATGTTCCACATCTATTCTGGTATCTGTCCCCAACTTTTCCTTCGCTACATGGACGACTGCATTGGCGCTGCTTCCTGCGTGCATGCTGAGCTCGTTGACTTCATTAACTTTGCCTCCAACTTTCACCCTGCCCTCAAGTTTACCTGGTCCATTTCCGACACCTCCCTCCCCTTTCTAGATCTTTCTGTCTCTGTCTCTGGAGACAGCTTATCCACTGATGTCTACTATAAGCCTACTGACTCTCACAGCTATCTGGACTATTCCTCTTCTCACCGTCTCTTGCAAAAATGCCATCCCCTTCTCGCAATTCCTCCGTCTCTGCTGCATCTGCTCTCAGGATAAGGCTTTTCATTCCAGGACGAGGGAGATGTCCTCCTTTTTTTAAAGAAAGGGGCGTCCCTTCCTTCACCATCAACTCTGCTCTCAAACGCATCTCCCCCATTTCACGCACATCTGCTCTCACTCCATCCTCCCGTCACCCCACTAGGAATAGGGTTCCCCTGGTCCTCACCTACCACCCCACCAGCCTCCGGGTCCAACATATTATTCTCCGTAACTTCCGCCACCTCCAACGGGATCCCACCACTAAGCACATCTTCTCCCCCCGGCTTTCCACAGGGATCGCTCCCTACGCGACTCCCTTGTCCATTCGTTCCCCCCCCCATCCCTCCCCACTGATCTCCCTCCTGGCACTTATCCGTGTAAGCGGAACAAGTGCTACACATGCCCTTACACTTCTTCCCTCACCACCATTCAGGGCCCCAAACAGTCCTTCCAGGCGAGGCGACACTTCACCTGTGAGTCAGCTGGGGTGATATACTGTGTCCGGTGCTCCCGATGTGTCCTTTTATATATTGGCGAGACCCAACGCAGACTGAGAGATCGTTTTGCTGAACACCTACGCTCTGTCCGCCAGAGAAAGCAGGATCTCCCAGTGGCCACATATTTTAATTCCATGTCCCATTCCCATTCTGACATGTCTATCCACGGCCTCCTCTACTGTAAAGATGAAGCCACACTTAGGTTGGAGGAACAACACCTTATATTCCGCCTGGGTAGCCTCCAACCTGATGGCATGAACATTGACTTCTCAAACTTCCGCTAATGCCCCACCTCCTCCTCGTACCCCAACCGTTATTTATTTATATACACACATTCTTTCTCTCTCTCCTTTTTCTCCCTCTGTCCCTCTGCCTATACCCCTTGCCCATCCTCTGGGGTTCCCCCCGTCCCCCTTTTCCTTCTCCCTGGGCCTCCTGTCCCATGATCCTCTCATATCCCTTTTGCCAATCACCTGTCCAGATCTTGGCTCCATCCCTCCCCCTCCCACTTTCAAATCTCTTACTAGCTCTTCCTTCCGTTAGTCCTGACGAAGGGTCTCGGCCCGAAATGTCAACTGTACCTCTTCCTAGAGATGCTACCTGGCCTGCTGCGTTCACCAGCAAATTTGATCATGAAAAATATTGCCAGGTCAAATCAAGATATTAAAAAAAAATAGGTATAGATAAAATCCTTTATTTTGTAATTAACACTATTCTTTGCATTTCTGGTCAGAAGCTAACTGCATTTCATTGGCTTTGTATCTGTACTCGACACAATGACAATAAAGTTGCATCTAATCTAATCTCATCTCATCCTAACCATGGACCTTTTACTCTCCTCCCATTTGGTAGGCGCTACAGGAGCCTCCACTCCCGCACCAGCAGGAACAGGAAGAGCTTCTTCCCTGAGGCTGTGACCCTGCTGAACCTCACATCACAGCGCTAAGCAGTATTGCACCCATATTGTACTGTCTCAGTACTTTTATATTTGTGTGCTGTAGCACTTACTTTTTATTCGCAGTTATTTTGTAAATAACACTATTCTTTGCATTTCTGGTTTGATGCTAGCTGCATTTCATTGACTTTGTATCTGTACTCGGCACAATGACGATAAAGTTGAATCTAATCTAATCTAATATAGAAAAATAGCAGTCAGGCAGTAAAATGTTCCTCCTGCAAGATGTGGAAAGTCAGGGAGCCTCACAATCTCCTTGATGACTACATCTGAGTAAAGCCCACCCAGGTGCAGCTCCTGGTGGACTGGGTCAAGGAAGTGGAGCTGGAGCTGGATGTACTCAGGATCTGGGATTTAGAAAGCAGAATTTCAGGGTGTGCCATCTCAGCATTACTACTCATACCGGTGCTAGTGAGGTGAGGATATCATAAATAAGAATTTTCGTGAGGTGAGGAGATCATAAATAAGAATTTTTGTGAGGTGATCATACGTCAGGTACAGCTTGTGGATCTTTAGGTGACCACCAAGAAAAAGAAGCAGTAGATACAGACAGAACATGACTTCCCTTCAGTAACAGGTGTATCCCTTTGGGTACTGTTGGAAGGATGAACTTTCAGAGGCCAGCCAGGTCAGTGGCACTGAAAGGGAGCAAAGAAAGGAAAGGATGAAGCTAGGCAGGGAATAATGACACGGAACTCAATAGTAACAGGCAAAGGTGGGTGTTCCTGTGGCTGCATTGGAGACTCCAGGATGGTGTTTTGCCTCTCTGGGTCCAGGGTCAAAGATGTCTCGTAGGATATTCTGACATTCAGAGGAGGGTGAATGACCAGAGGTTGTGGTCACACAACATTGGCAGGAACAGGGAAGTGTTCCTGCAAAGGGATTTTGGGGACCTAGCTGGAAAGTTTAGAAAACAGAATTTCAGGGTGTGTAATCTCAGCATTACTACTTATGCCATGTGCTAGTGAGGTGAGAAATAGATATGAAGTGTAGTGGCTAAGGAGATGGTGCAGGAGGAGAGCTTCAGATTTACGGATCATTGGGCCCTCTTCCAGGGCAGGTGGGATTTGTACAAACAAAACAGTTTGCAGCTGAACTGGAGAGGACCAATATCCTCACTGGGAGGTTTGTAGTGCTACTCAGGAGGACTGAAACTAGAGTAGAGAGTGGGAACCTCAGCAGAAGATTTGAGGGTAAAAAAGGTGGTATGATGAGTAAGCAGGCTAATATATTTGGTGGGCTAAAATGTGTTTATTATTGGTGAGGAGGATGAACTTTGAGCTTGGATCAGTACATGGATTTACGATGCTGTTGCCATTTGAGGGACCTGGATGCAGGACCAGCAGCTCAACATTCCAGCATTTCATTGTTTTAAACGTGATAGAGAGGGGAAGTAAAGGAGGAAGAAGGGTGTTGCACTACTGCTAAGGGAAAATTTAACAGCAGAACTCAGAGAGGAGATACCGGAAGGTGCATCCACAGAAGCAATTTGTGTAGTGTTCAGAAATAGGAGAGGTGCAATTACACCAAAAGGATTATGCTGTAGGATCTCAATAGCCAGTGAGTGGCCAAGAACAGATATGTAGACAGATTATGGAAAGGTGCAGAGACAACAGTGTTGTCATGATGAAGGACTTCACTTTTCCCAATATTGACTGGAATTTCCTTAATACAATACGCTTAGATGGGGTGCATCCAAGAAGGGTTCTTGAAATGGTATGTGGAGAGACCAACTAGAGGACAGAACATACTGGACTTGCTTTAGGGAAATGAGCCAAGCCAGGTGACAGACCTGATAATGAGTGAAGATTTTGGAAATAGTGACCACAATGTAATTGTACTCTGACCAGCGACCGACCCAGACATCAGACGTTTGCGAGGAGATGATTTCACTCAGGTCCACTGCCCGAGTAGAAAAAGGCAGCGACGGATCTTAGCAGCGTTATTGAGCTCTGATCAGTGACCAATTAGCATTTGGGACTGAATAGCAAGAGCAAATTAAAGGAAGGCAGGGGCAAGCACAGCAGCCATACTTGGAGTGGACAGAGTTACAGTGGTGATCTTCGAAGCTTCCATCAGAAAGCAAAAAAAGAAAAGTTCTAGGTAGTTTTTTTCTTTTCCCTTCTTTTGGAAGGCTTTTAACAAGGCACCACCAATGAGGCTTTTTACCAAGTTAGGAGCCCATGGTTTTACAGGAAAGTTACTGGCATAGTTAGAGTATTGGCTGATTTCCAACAAGTGGGAATAAAAGGATCCTTTTCTCGTTGGCTGCCAGTTACTAGTGGTGTTCCGCAGGGGTCGGTGTTGGGACCGCTTCCTTTTATGCTGAATATCATTGATTTGGGTGATAGAATAAGTGGATTTGTTGCCAAGTTTTCAGAGGATATAAAGATTGGTGAAGGGGCAGGTAGTGTTGAGGAAACAGGAAGGCTGCAGAAGGACTTGGACAGATGAGGAGAATGGGCAAGAGAATGGCACATGAAATACAATGTTGGAAAATGCATGGTCATGCACTTTGGTAGTAGAAATAAATGTGCAGATTATTTTCTAAACAGGGAGAAAATCCAAAAGTCTGAGATGCAAAGGGACTTGGGAATCCTTGTGCAGAACACCCTAAAGGTTAACTTGCAGGTTGAGTGAATGGTCAAATGATGCACTTATGGAGTACAAAAAATGCAAAAGAATATTTAAGAAAGATGCCAGGAAAGCTAAAATAAGGCATGAGGTTGCTCTAGTGGACAAGGTAAAGGAGAATCCTAAGGAATTCTACAGCTATGTTAAAAGCAAAAGGATTGCAAGGAATAAAAATTGGTCCTCCGGAAGACCAGAATGGTAATCCATGTGTGGAGCTGAAAGAAATAGTGGAGATCTTATCTTTGCACTTCAGAGGGACCAATCATGGTAGGTCCTACACAGTGAAGGGTAGCGCACTGAGGAGTGTCGTAGAACAAAAAGATCTGGAAATACAGGTCTATAGTCCATTAAAAGTGGTGTCACAAGTAAATAGGATCAAAAAGAAAGCTTTTGACACATAAATCAAAGTATTGAGCACTGGAGACGGGATATTATGTTGAAGTTGTGTAAGACATTGGTGGGGCCTAATTTGGAGTATTGTGTACAGTTTTGGTCACCTACCTACGGGAAAGATGTAAATAAGGTTGAAAGAATACAGAGAAAATTCACAAGGATGTTGCCGAGTGTGGAGGACCTGAGTTACAAGGAGAGGTTGAATAGGTTAGGACTGTATTCTTTAGAACGTAGAAGATTGAGAGGAGATTTGATAGAGGTGTACACAATTATGAGGGGTATAGATGGGGTAAATGAAAGCAGGCTTTTTCCACTGAGATTGGGTGGTACTACAGCCAGAGATCATGGGTTAATAGTGAAAGGTTTCTCTCTCCTCATTCTTCTTTTCTTGACCTGTCTCTCGAATTGGCTCCAATTGAAATGACTCTGTCATGCTACTTCAGGCATAGAACATTGAGTACTAGGACCCAGGATCGGGATCTTCAGCTCACGATGCTTGTGCCGACCATAATGCCCATATGTGGTCTGCATCCATCAATCGTTCATCTGTCTCTCTAAATGGCACTTAAGTATTGCTATCATATCTTCTTTCACCACCTCCTCTGGCAGTCCACTTAAGGCACTTCCTACTCACCTTGCCTCACAAGTCTCCTTTAAACCTTGCCCCTCTCTCCTAAAACCTATGCCCTCTAGTATTTGATATTCCTATCCTAAGAGAAAGGCCCTACAGCTAACTACCAATCCTGACAAAGACTCTCAACTTGAAATGTCAAGTGTCCATTTCCCTCCGTGGAAACTGCCTGACCTGTGGAGTTTCTCCAGCGTTTTTTGGTGTTGCTCTACCTCCTCTGTCTATGCTTCTTGCCACCATTCTTTGCATTCAGTTTCTCTTGGTCTCACCGTATTCTAGGCTTTCCCTTTGTTTCTCTCCACCCCAATCTTCTTCTTTATAATTTATCATCTTTTCTTATTTTTTTTCCACAGTTCTAATGAAAGGTTGTCAACCTGAAATGTTAACTCTTATTCTCGCTCCATAGGTGCTGTCTGCCCTGCTGAGTATTTCCAGCACCTCCTGGTTTTATTTCTGTCATGTGTCGCCTGGATACTAAAGGGAATCTGTTTCATGTCACCTCTTAGGAATTAGAGCTGTCAGCTCAACAGCAGAAAGCCCGGAGGAGCACAGAACGGTGCGAAACACTATATATATTAAAAAAAAATCCTTGAGTGCCAGTTCTGTGGGTGAACGGAAGTCAGAGGAGAATGGCCAGACTAGTTCAAGCAGAGAGGAAGATGACAGTGATTCAAATAACTATGCATTACAACTGTGATGTTGTAATTTGAACCAGGTTCGTGGGTCCGGCAAGTGAGACAAGAAATGCATGGATTTCAAATAGGTACATTAATCATTTATTTACAAACACTAAGAATTTGTCCAAGCTTTCACATTCCCCAAGTTACAGACACTACAAAGCTGAATATTCAACAAACATACTCAGCAAAAAGTGCACACAGAGCATACCTTCTCAATGGTCATGTCTTAAACAGAGGAAGAAGAGAGCAAGCCCCTTCCATGTGCTATTTTATATACCCAGGATATTTGAAACTGGACACCAGGCATCTGTCCAATGGGAAAGGCAGCTGCAGCTTCTAAATTAACCAATCATAACAGAAGGGATTTTTGCCAATCAGAATAAGGCATGCCCCCACAGGACGGATGTGCAGAAGAGCATCTCTGAACACACAACCCATCGAACCTTGAAGTGGATGGGTGACATGAGCAGAAGATCACGAACATACACTCAGTGTCCATTTTATTAGAGTCACTACAGGCAGCATGATTCTCAGATACTTTTCAGTAAACTATTACAATTTTCAATGTGCATGGATCCAAAAGAATATAGAACATTACAGCACAGTGCAGGCCCTTCACCCCACAATGTTGTGCTGACCTTTTAACCTATTCCAAGTTTAACCTAACCCTTCATTATTCTATCACCCATGTGTCCATCCAAGAGTTTCTTAAATGTCCAAAAGGAAGAGGGGACTTGGCAATGAAATCAACTTCTTGACTTTAACATTTAAAAATTCATTCTAACATCTCAAACTTTACTATGATTATTTAACTGGGCATTTCTTAATCAAGGTCTATGAAGTATTTGTGCTCAGAGAAGTAAATTGGGTAAATTTTAAGTAAGTGGTCCTGGTACTCTTAGAGGAAGTATCCTATCAGCATTTATCCAATTTTTAAAAACCCTCAGAATCTTATGGAGACACAAACTTCTCAGGGGAGAACAAAAACAATGGGGTTACCAACATGTCAAGAGAATGTGGGGAGTGAAACAATAAGTACTGTTAAGGTCAATAACCATTGATCAGAACTGGAAAAATAACAAAATTAATGAATTTAAGTTGCAGAAGCAATTACTTGGCACCTGTGTACAACGCTCCTTTGGTCGACGTCTTCTGGATGGATCATGGAACCATCTTTTCCGCTTCTTTTATGTCTTTTACATTTGTATCTCCTCTTGAATGTGCTTCTAGAACTGCTGGAGCCTGTGTTTTGTTGTTTGGATATTGTTTGGGTGCTGCAGCACTCTGTGGTCTCCGAAAGGATTCTGGGATGCAGAGGCAGCGTGTGTGAAACTCGTAAGAGGTAAGCTGCAGGACAGAGTGCAGGCCGATATTTGGCTCCATTTCTCTGATTGTTCATGGATTAAAGCGACGAGGGAGATTGAAGCATCAAAGCGAGTGCAGAGGGTGAGCACCGACTGCCTGCCTTTTGATCGGTTGCTCTGTACCAGAGGGGGGAAACCTGCCACTGCTTCCAGAGAGTGTTGCTCAGGTTTTTTCTGCGTTTTGGATGAGGACTTGGACTATAGACTTTTTTTTCAGTCTTACAGTCTTTATAGTCTGCAGTTTTTTTTTTGGCCTGATCTTCTCTTTTTTGTGTGTGGAGGGGGATTTGGGGTTGATGTTTCTGATCTGTTTTTTTATGGGGAAGGGGATTTGGGGGTTGATGTTTCTGAACTTTTTTTATGGGGGGGGATTAGGGGGTTGATGATTGTGCTTGCTTCCTGGCTACCCGGGGAATTGAAGAATTTCAGAGTTGTGTACTTTGTTAATAAATGAACCACTTGAACGTACTTTTGAATAAAACTACAGTGGAGGCAGAAAATAAACTGAAACAGAAAGGCCACGTCTGTTGAAATAGGAACAAAAGGGAAGCAATTATCCAAAACCTTTAAATTAAATATCAACTCCTGGGGACTACAATGCATGGAGGAGGACAGGACCTGCTCTTGGAACTTGCACTAGGTAGCCACTTTATTCAGTACACTTGCTTGTTAATGCAAATATCTAATCAGCCAATCATGTGGCAGCAACTCAATACATAAATCCACATGGTCAAAAGGTTCAGTTGTTATTCAGACTAAACTTCAGATTGGGGAAGAAATGTGATCTAAGTGACTTTGACCATGGAATGATTGTTGGTGCCAGATGGGGTGGTTTGAGCATCTCAGAAATTGCTGATCTCCACGGATTGTCACTCACAACAGTCTCTAGAGTTTACTGTGAATGGTGTGGATAAACATAAAACATCCAGTGAGCGGCAGTTCGATGGGCAAAAATGCCTTGTTAATGAGCGGGATCAGAAGGGAATGGCCAAACTGGCTCAAGCCGACATGATGGCAATGGTCACTCAAATAATGTTGCAATAGTGATGTACAGAAAGGCATTTCTGAATGCACAACATGTCAAACCTTGAAGTAACTGGGCTACAGCAGCAGAAGACACCACCAGATTCAACCCTGTAGCCACTTTATTAGGTACACTGCTATACCTAATAAAGAAACCACTGAGTGTATGTTGGACATTGCTAAAACAATGATGGACTAAGAGTATCAAAGTGGGAGTAGGATAGATATTAGGTACATCATTACATTAGGTGGCTTAGCAAGTTTGCAGATGACACTAAAATTGTAGGATCTGTGTTCACTGTGAAAGACTACCAAAGAATACAGTGGGATATCAATCTGTTGGGCAGAGAAGTAGCAGATGGAGTTGAATCTGGGCAAGTCTGAGGTATTGCACTGTGGGAATCAAATAGAATCAGAAAGTATATAGTTAATAGTAGACGACACAATAGCATTGAGCTGCAGCGGTATCTTAGGGTTCAAGTCCATAGTTCACTGAAAGCACTGTAGTCATGTAAGTCGATAAGGTGGTCTAAAAGGCATGTGGAATTCTTGTCTTCATTGGCAGGGGTGCTTTGTACAAGAGTAAGGAAGCTATATAAAACTTCAGTCAAACCACACTTGGAGTGTTATGTGCATTTCTGGTTGCCCCATAAAAGGAAGGGTGTGGAGGATATAGAAAGGCTGCAGAAGTTCACCAGGATGCTGGTTTGATTAGAGGGTATGAGGTACAAGGACAGGTTGGACAAACTTGAGTTGTTGTCCTTCATCAGAGGCTCAGAGAGCATATATAGATAGTCAGAATCTTTTCTTCAGGGTAGAAAAGTCAAACACCAGAGGACATGCCTTTTAAGGTTGCCGGGGTGGGGGGGGGGAGAGAGGGCAGTTTGAAGGCGATGTGCATGCCAAGATTTTTGCATGATGAGTGATAGGTACCTGGAATGGGTTGACAGGCATGGTCGTGGCACCAGTGAGTTTGGTGGAGTTTGAGGCTTTTAGACACCAGAAGGGAATGGAGGGATATGGGTGGTATATAGGAGGAGGATATTTAGTATAAATTGGCATGAAGACCTAACATAGGTCATGGGAGATGATTGGAAGGCAATCTAAGGGACATGGAGTATAAGTATTCGGATAGACAGGGCTTGATTAGGGTTAGTTAACATAGCTCTGTACATGGTAGGTCCTGTCTAACCAATCTTACAGTTTTTCAGAGTTACTAAGAAGGTTGATGAAAAAAAGGTGAACACATCTACGTGTATTTTAGCAAGGCCTTTGACAAAGGTCCACATGGGAGGCAGATGCAGAAGGTTAAGCTGTTTGGCATTCAGGATGAAGTAGCTAACTGGATCCAATATTGGTTTAGCAAGAGAAAATGGAGAATGGTAGTAGATGGTTGTCTCTCTGACCAGAGGCCTATGACAAGTGGTATGCTGCAAGTACTGGTGCAGTCTCCATCTAACATTAATGACAGATGATAATGTGGTAAACTGGATCAGCAAATTTGCTGAGAATATTGTGTGCAGTTCTGGTCACCTACCTACAGAAAAGATAACAATAAGTTCAAAAGAATGCAGATATACCTAACAAGGATGTTGTCAGGTCTTCAGGACCTGAGTCTTATAGAAAGGTTGAATAGGTTAGGACTTTATTTGCTGGAGTGCAGGAGAATGAGGGAAGATCTTATGAAGGTATACAAAATTATAAAGAGTATAGATAGGGTGAATGCACACAGGCTTTTTCCCTTCAGGTTGGGTGAGATGTGAATTAGAGGCCATAATTTAGAATTAAAGGTGAAATGTTTAAGGGAAATCTGAAAGGAAGCTTCTTCACTCATAGTGTGGGACAAGCTGCCAGTGGATGTGGTAGATGTGGGTTCAATTGTAACGTTTAAGATAAATTTAGATGGGAGGGGTTTGGAGGAAAATAGTCCAGTTGAAGGTAGGGGGGATGAGGCAGAAGATCAAGTCAGTATGGACTAGATGGGCCAAAGGCCTGTTTCTGGGCTGTAGTATTCTGTGACTCTATAAAATTGGCACAACACTGTAGCCTGAAATCCCGTTCAGTGCTGTTCTCTTCTATGTTCCAAATATGTTAAACAAAAGCGCTTTGGAAAGGAAAGAGTGGATTTGCAAACAAAAACACAGAAGAATCTCGGTATGTGTGCCAAGAAATGTGTTAAGTTCTTAGATAAAAGCTTTACATTCATCTTCACAGATAAAAGAGCTAATAAAGGTTTTGACATTAACGATAAAGAAAATGAAGTATTAGAAATGATAAAAATTGAAAGAAAAGGTACATATTAAAGGGTATATCATCTATAAAAGTAGATAAATTAGCAAACATGTAAATGTACCTCCATATTTCTAAGAGTAAGAAAAGAAAATGATTAAGATTTAGCTGTAATTTTCCAATGCTTTTTCATAAAGAGATGAAGCTACAAGACTAACATTTGCTGATATTTTGTATTGTTGTTTAAAATCGGAGCAAAGATAGAACAAGTAACTATAGGGCACAGTCTGTCGGAGGAGTGACAAATCCACGTGTAGAGAGTTGCAGCTTAATCAGCATGAATTTGTTAGGAGAAGGTCATGCCTGACTAACTTAATTGAACCTTTGGAGAAGGTCAATAATCTATCATATAGCTCCAATGTACATTTATGGTTCAAATATTTTGAATGCAGGGCCCTTGCACTACAAGATTTCCACTCCTATAAATTAGAAATAGTGCTAACCTTGTCTAGATCTTCCAGGTTTGGGTTCACATTCAGCCATAATTTTGATCTGGAGTGGGCTGCTGCTGAGAGAGCACATTGTGGGGGAGAGTGTAAAATCTGGCACAGCTTTAGCTGCAGCTGCCACTTAAAAGGTAAAATCAATTTGTTGGAATTAAGACAATCGTAGGCAGCAAGTGAATCACTGGAACGCAATGGCACAGCTGTGCATAAGCTCTAGTGTCCAATTTTTCAGCTGTGGAAATGGGCCAAGTGTAAATTTCTGCATTTGGCTCTGAAGGACAGGCTTCCCAAACGGCAACTGTAGGAACTGCAAGAGGTTAACGCAGCCCAAAAGCAACGTGGATAATGATCAGATAATCTCCATCGGTGATACTCAAGCAGCAAACGTTGGCCAGGGCAACTGGGGATAACTCCCCTACCTTTCACATTTAATGGACCTGGAATCAGATGATGAGGCAGTTTGCTAACCTCAGGTTATCAGCCAAGGATCTTTAGCGTTTCTCTGCGGAAAGAATGTCACAAAGAATTTCCTTTTGTACTGATACTTCATGCAAAAGCACAGACACCTATCAGCTCTCACAAATGTACTGGGCCACACATATCAGAATGACTTAAATAATTGCATTGGTCTTCCTGGAAGAAAAAGATTTGCATTTATAAAGCTTTTTTCACAAGCAAGAGGCATCCCGAATCACTTTGCAGCCTCTGAAGTCACAGTTGCAATCGGGGGAATGCAGCAGTGGGTGTGCACAGAGCGTTCAGCAATGTGGTTGTAGCCAAACCCTCTCTGCATGGAATGTTGACTGGAGGATCAACATTATTCAGGATACTGACGGAAGATGCCCCTACCTTTTTCAGTACATTTGTTTTTGAGATATTTACTTGTCCAGCTGGGATATTCTGAAACTGCAGCACTTTCCTCAATGTGGAGCATCAACCTAGATTTGTACTTTAGTGTCATAGGTAGGAATTGAACACGAGTTACGACTCTAGAAGAGTTCGACAGCCTCACTACCAGCTCCTTGTGTCTGCCCGGTCTGTAGCATTCACGTTGGGAATACAGCACAGAATGAAGCACATTGCATGAATGGGCAGGGCAAGTGACTGGGTAGAAGTAGGTTAGCAAGAATCCGCTGCTCATTGGATCAGTTCATATCCTGCCCAAGTGTCGTGAGGTATGGATTTCACTGGGACTGCCTGTGATTATCACCTCTGGAACTCTGGCTCACTTTTTATGCATCCTCTGGAGACTGAGGTAAGCAAGGCTCCCTGATCCCATTCTAAACACGTTCTTCCAGAGTGCCGTCGAGTGTGCCCTGACCAGATGTATCACCGTCTGGTGTGCTGCAGCGGGTTGTGAGGATTGCCAAGAGAATCCTACCACCCAGGACATGTGCCAGTAGCAGAGACCTCCGCATCATCAAGGACCTCTCCCATCCATCATCTCTTTGACTTCCTACTGTCAGGCAGAAGGTACTGCAGTATATACTACAGTAGGAACTGCAGGGGTAAGACGACCCTGATGGGAGTTGTATACAGACCCCCAAACAGTGGTCTACAAATTGCAACGGGAGATAGAAAATGCATGCCAAAAGGGCAGTGTTGCAATAATTATAGGGGATTTCAATATGCAGCTAGATCGGGAAAATCAGATTGGTGCCAGATTCCAAGCGGGGGAGTTTCTAGAATGCCTAGGAGATGGCTTTTTAGAGTAGCTTGTGGTTGAGTCCACTCGGGGATCAGTTATTCTGGACTGGGTGTTGTGCAATGAGCCAGAATTGATTAGAGTGCTTAAGGTAAAAGAACCCTTAGGGGTGCGTGATCATAATATGATCAAATTCATCCTTAAATTTGAGGAGGAGAAGCTAAGGTCAGATGTATCATTATTACAGTGGAATAAAGGGAATAATAGAGGCATGAGAGAGGAGATGGCCAGAATTGATTGGAAAAGAACACTGGCAGAGATGACAGCAGAGCAACAATGGCTTGAATTTCTGGAAGCAACTCAGAACGCATGGCATAAAAACATCCCAAAGAGGAAGAATATTCTAAAGGAAAGATGACAGAACTGTGGCTTACAGGAGAAGTCAAAACCAACATAAAAGCCAAAGAGAGGGCACATAATACTGCAAAAATTAGTTGGAAGTCAGAACACTGGGAGTACCAACAGAAGGCAACTAAAAAAGTTATTTAAGAAGGTAAAGCTGGAATACAAATGTAAACTAGCCAACAATGTTAAAGAGGATACTAGCAGTTTTTTCAGATATATAAAATGTAAAAGAGGCGAGAGCGGATATTGGACCACTGGAAAACGATGTTGGAAATGTAGTAAGGAGTGACAGGGAAATGATGGACAACCTGAATAAGTATTTTGCATCAGTCTTCACAGTGGAAGACACTAGCAGTATGGTGGAAGTTCTAGGTGTCAGTGAGCCTGAAGTGTGTGAAGTTGCCATAACTAGAGAGATGGTTCTTGGGAAACTGAAAGGTCTGAAGGTAGATAAGTCGCCTGGAGTAGATGGCAGACACCCCAGGGTTCTGAAAGAGGTGGCTGAAGAGATTGTGGAAGCATTAGTAATGATGTTTCAATTATCACTAGATTCTGGAATAGTTCTGGAATACTGGAAAATTGCAAATGTCACTCCACTCTTCAAGAAGGGAGAGAGACAGAAGAAAGGAAACTATAGGCCAATTAGTCCAACCTCAGTGGTTGGGAAGATGTTGAATTCAATTATTAAGAATGAGGTCTCAGGGTACTTGGAGGTATATGATAAAATAAACCATGGTCAGCATGGTTTCCTCAAGTAAAAATCTTGCCTGAGAAATCTGTTGGAATTCTCTGAAGAAATAACAAGCAGGATAGACAATGCAGAATCAGATGATGATGTGTACTTGGATTTTCAGAAGGCCTTTGACAAGGTGCCACACATGAAGCTGCTTAACAAGCTAGGAGCCCATTATATTACAGAAAAGATACTATCATGGATAAAGCAGTGGCTGATTGGCAGGAGGCAAAGAGTGGGAATAAAAGAAGCCTTTTCTGGTTGGCTGCCAGTGACTAGTGGTGTTTCACAGGGGTCTGTGTTGGGACTGATTCTTTTTACATTATATATCAATGATTTGGATGATAGAATTGATGGTATTGTTGCAAAGTTTGCAGATGATATGAAGACAGGTGGAGGGGCAGGTTGTTTTGAGGAATTAGGCTACAGAAGGACTTAGACAGATTAGGAGAATGGGCAAAGAAATAACAGATGAAATACAATGTCGGGAAGTGTATGGTCATGCATTTTGGTACAAGAAATAAAGGGTAGACTATTTTCTAAATGGAGAGAAAATATAAAAAAACTGAGGTGCAAAGGGACTTGAGAGTCCTTGTGCGCCTACAGGTTTAGTTGCAGGTTGAGACCCTAGTGAGGAAGGCAAATCTGATATTAGCATTCATTTCAGGAGGACTAAAATATAAAAGCAAGGATATAATGTTGTGACTTTATAAAGCACTGATGAGGCCTCACTTGGAGTATTGTGAGCAATTTTGGGCCCCTTATCTTAGAAAGGATGTGCTGACATTGGAGAGGGTTCAAAGAATAAAATAGAATAGAACAGTACAGCACATTACAGGCCCTTCAGCCCACAATGTTGTGCCGACCCTCAAACCCTGCCTCCCATATAACCCCCCACCTTAAATTCCTCCATATACCTGTCTAGTAGTCTCTTAAACTTCACTAGTGTATCTGCCTCCACCACTGACTCAGGCAGTGCATTCCACGCACCAACCACTCTCTGAGTAAAAAAACTTCCTCTAATATCCCCCTTGAACTTCCCACCCCTTAACTTAAAGCCATGTCCTCTTGTATTGAGCAGTGGTGCCCTGGGGAAGAGGTGCTGGCTATCCACTCTATCTATTCCTCTTAATATCTTGTATACCTCTATCATGTCTCCTCTCATCCTCCTTCTCTCCAAAGAGTAAAGCCCTAGCTCCCTTAATCTCTGATCATAATGCATACTCTCTAAGCTAGCAGCATCCTGGTAAATCTCCTCCGTTCTCTTTCCAATGCTTCCACATCCTTCGTATAGTGAGGTGACCAGAACTGGACACAGTACTCCAAGTGTGGCCTAACAAGAGTTTTGTAGAGCTACATCATTACATCGCGACTCTTAAACTCTATCCCTCGACTTATGAAACCTAACACCCCATAGGTTTTCTTAACTACCCTATCTACTTGTGAGGCAACTTTCAGGGATCTGTGGACATGTACCCCCAGATCCCTCTGCTCTTCCACACTACCAAGTACCCTGCCATTTACTTTGTACTCTGCCTTGGAGTTTGTCCTTCCAAAGTGTACCACCTCACACTTCTCCGGGTTGAACTCCATCTGCCACTTCTCAGCCCACTTCTGCATCCTATTAATGTCTCTGCAATCTTCAACAATCCTCTACACTATCTACAACACCACCAACCTTTGTGTCGTCTGCAAATTTGCCAACCCACCCTTCTACTCCCACATCCAGGTCGTTAATAAAAATCACGAAAAGTAGAGGTCCCAGAACAGATCCTTGTGGGACACCACTAGTCACAATCCTCCAATCTGAATGTACCCTATCTAAACCCTTGGAACTAATCAGGTGCCAATCAATATTAGGGAAGTTAAAGTCACCCATGATAACAACCCTGTTATTTTTGCATCTTTCTAAAATCTGCCTCCCAATCTGCTCCTCTGTATCTCTGCTGCTACCAGGGGGCCTATAGAATACCCCCAATAGAGTAACTGCTCCCTTCCTGTTCCCAACTTCCACCCATACTGACTTAAAAGAGGATCCTGCTACATTACCCACCCTTTCTGTAGCTGTAATAGTATCCCTGACCAGTAATGCCACCCCTCCTCCCCCTACCCCACCCCCCGTATCCCTTTTAACTGAAATCCAGGAATATTGAGAATCCATTCCTGCCCTGGTGCCAGCCAAGTCTCTGTAATGGCCACTTATTATAGATCCATGTATGTATCCAAGCTCTCAGTTCATCACCTTTGTTCCTGATGCTTCTTGCATTGAGGTACACACACTTCACTTCAGCCCTTCTACCTTACTGTCTTTACACCATTTATTCTGCTTCTCTTTCCTCAAAGCCTCTCTGTATGTTAGATCTGGCTTTACTCCATGCACGTCTTTCACTGCTCTATTGCTTCGGGTCCCATCCCCCTTGCAAATTAGTTTAAACCCTCCCGAACCATGCTAGCAAACCTACCTGCAAGGATATTGCTCCCCCTCGAGTTCAAGTGCAACCCATCCAATCTGTACAGGTCCCTCCTTCCCCAGAAGAGATCCTAATGATCCAAAAATCTAAAACCCTGCTCCCTGCACCAACTCCTCAGCCACACATTCAACTGCCATCTCCTCCAATTCTTACCATCACTATCACATAGCACTGGTAGCAATCCTGAGAACGCCACCCTTGAGGTCCCGTTCTTCAGTCAAGGAGGTTCACAAATATGATTCCAGGACTCAATGGCTTGTCATATTAAGAATGTTTGGCTCTGAGCCTGTATTCACTAGAATTTGGAAGACTGAGGGGTGACCTCATTGAAACCTATCTCATGGTGAAAGGCCTTGATCAAGTGGATGTGGAGAGGATGTTTCCTATGGTGGGCGAGTCTAAAACCAAAGGACACAGCCTCAGACCAGAGGGGTGTATTTTTAGAATGAAGATAAGGAGGAATTTCTTCAGCCAGAGAGTGGTGAATCTGTGAAATTCTTTGCCACAGGCAGCTGTGGAGGTATGTGGGGAGAGGGCAGGAGATCGTGCTGAGAGGAAAATTGGATCAGCCATGATGAAATGATGGAGCAGACTCGATGGGCCAAATGGCCTAATTCTGCTCCCTTATCCTATGGCCTTATAGAGAAAAGGTCTGTTAGGCTGGGTAACAGCATCTTTCCCCAAACAGTGAGGCTTCTGGATACCCTGCTACCACCCACTACACAGTATTTACCACAGCGCCAATTATACTGTGGTATATTTAACTATGTCATGTTTACACTTCATCTGAACTTGTATAACTACAGAATATTTTTATCATATGTTAATATTATTTTAAGTGCTGTATTGGATCTGACTGTTTAACTTTCATTATTATTTTCTTTGCAGTTTAACAATTATCTGCTTGTATTTTAAGTAGTCTTTATATACACAAGAGTTTAATATGCCTCTTGTGACTGTAAAAAGTATGATTCTGGAGCATCTTTGTTCTTTCATTAAGTGAATGAGTACTTTCTTATTGGTTAATTTACTGCAGTATTGAATAAATATTTTCTAATTGGATTATTGTTATCTATGGAATTTTCTTATCTTTTGGTATAAAAGTAGCTGTTTTATGCTAGGGGCCATCCTGAGTTCCTCCCTTCTAATAATAAGACCCCTATCACTGTTCTGTTCCTGTTCCCTTTGTTCTATCAACTGGGAATAAAATGATCATAAAACAACGAGTTTTATGCTTCCTTCCTGACTTCTAAAAGAACCTTGGATTTAAACATCAGAATGCAACAGCTGTATGTGATAAAGGATCTATGATATGCACTTTGATCCAAAGGAACATTGTTTCATTTAACTGGTATACCTACGTAAGGTTGAATATTAATAAACTTGAACTCTGGTCTGAGTGACATAGTTGGTTTGAAGGATTAACTCTGAGAAACAATCTACATTTACTTTGCAACAAGCAGAGGGGCAGGCAATTACAGGAATCGCCACCTTGTTGAAGGAAGGAAGGAGTGGGGCATGCTAATGTGCAGGGACATTTTGAGATTAAGGATTAGTGTTGGAACTTCTGAAAAGTGTTAAGGTCGATAAATCCCAGTATATTGGAAAGGCATAGCCTGCTTAGGGTCAGTCAGCATGGTTTTGAGCACAGCAGGCCATGCCTTACAAACTTGATTGAACTTTTCAAAGAGGTGACAAGGGGTAAGGCAGTGGACGTTATCTGCATGAACTTCAGTAAAGTGTTTGATAGGTTACATCATGGTGGGTTGATTCAAAAGATAAATATGTATAGGATCCAGGGTGAATTGTACTCTTCAATTAAGAAGTGGCTTGACAATATAAGACAGAGTAGGGATGGAAGGCTGTTACTCTGGCTAGAGGTTTGTGACCGATGGTGTTCCACAAGGATCAGTGCTGAGATATCTGTCATTTGTGATATACAGCATACCAATGATTTGAATGAAAATGTTGATGTGTGCATTAGCCAGTTTGCAGATGACACCAAGACTGATGGAGCTCTGGACAGTGTAAAGAACTGTGAAAGAATACAGCAGGATATACACTCATTGGCAGCTACTCAATATATAAAAACATGCAGACATCGTCAAAAGGTTCAGTTGTTGTTCAGGCCAAACATCAGAATGGGGAAGAGATGTGATCTAAGTGACTGAGTGTGGGATGATTCGAGATGCCAGATGGGGTCATCCTCTAGAGCTTACAGAGAATGGTGTGAACATCCCGTGAGCAGTCCAGTGGGTGAAAATGCCCTGTTAATGCAAGAGGTCAGAGGAGAATGGGCAGACTGGTTCAAACTGACAGGAAGGTGACAGTAACTCAAGTAACTACACATTACAACAGTGGCGTGCAGAAGAACATCTCCGAACATGCAGCACATCCAACCTTCTACAGCAGCAGAAGATTACAAACCCACACTCAGTGGCCACTCTTTAGGTGCAGGTAGTAAGAGCTAGTTCTATATGCAGAGTGTTAGGTGCTTGGAATACTTTATCAGGAGCAATGAAATCAAGCAGCTTGCTGGAGCTTGCAGGCTTTTACTTATGAAAGAATATGAATGAATGTGACAGGAATGGCGGGATGAGGATGATACACAAGACAAAGACATTTATTATAAATTGGAATCAAGTTCACAACATTGTGAACTGAATTACCTCTTCAGTGAACTGTTCTAGGTTCTAAGATTCACTATTTACTGAGTAAAGAAATGCTTTGTCCATATTGTGAATGACAGATGTAAAAAAAAACTGCAAAAATCAGACTGCTGTGGAATTCAGTGGGCTGAGCATCATCTGCTGGCGGACAGGTATTGTAAACAGTTTAGACATCCTGATTCAGGGCTTCATCCTAAAATGCTGACAGTTTTAAGACAGCTATTGATAAAAAAAAAATAAGAGTTGTCCTTGCAGGAGTGGGGAAGCATTACATTTAGTTGAGGAAGGAACTGTGGAGAGTAGATTAGGAGCAGGTGTTTTTCAGTAGGTCGTCATCTGGCGGGGAAGTCATTTAAAGGTCAGCCAGTCAGGATGCAGGAGCAACATGATCCTGTGAGAAAGTAAGTTCAGGATGATAAGGTCCAGGAAAATGGATGATGAAAGATGATGCAAATTTATGCAGAAAGAATTTTTTAAAAAGCGTACATAAGCTGATGTGGGACATGACCCTTAAGAAATAAAGAAGGTGCAGAAAACAACTCATCAAGTCAAGTTTATTGTTATTTCGACCGTAAGCTGCTGGTACAGTACACAGTAAAAACGAAACAACGTTCCTCCGGGATCCTGGTGCTGCATGAAACAACACAAAACTACACTAGACTATGTAAAACAACATAAAAACTGCACTAGACTACAGACCTGCACAGGACTACATAAAGTGCACAAAACAGTACAGGGCAGTACAATAATTAATAAACAAGACAACCGGCACAGTAGAGGAGAAATTACAATATAATAATAAATGATGTAGATGTCAGTCTAGACTCTGAGTATTGAGGAGTCTGATGGCTTGGAGGAAGAAACTGTTACATAGTCTGATCGTGACAGCACAAATGCTTCGGTACCTTTTGCCGGATGGCAGGAGGGAGAAGAGTTTGTGTGAGGGGTGCGTGGGATCCTTCACAATACTGTTAGCTTTGTGGGTGCAGCATGTGGTGTAAATGTCTGTAATAGTGGGAAGAGAGACTCCGATGATCTTCTCAGCTGACCTCACCATCCGCTGCAGGGTCTTGTGATGCGAGACAGTGCAATTTCCGAACCAGGCAGTGATGCAGCTGCTGAGGATGCTCTCGATACCTCCTCTGTAGAATGTGGTGAGGATGGGGGCGTGGGAGATGGACTTTTCTCAGCCTTCGCAGAAAGTCAGGGAGTAATTGTTGATGTTCTGGAATATTCTCATGTCTAGGAGGAAATGTCAGATATCTTGAAAAATATTAGGTGGATAAATCCCTTGGGCCTGGTGGAGTCCATCCCAGACTATTGAGAGAGACAGGAGAGATTACTTGATGGAGGTCTTTGTATCCTCTTTAGCCACAGGTGAAGGCGGCTCAGGAGGCTGGAGAATATCCAGTGATCTTCCTTTGTTTAAGAAAGACAATAATGGTAATCCAGCAAATTATAAATTGGTGAGCCTTACATCAGTGGGTCCGAAATTTTTGGAGGAGATTTTTAGGGATAGGGCCTACTCGCAAGACAGATGGAAGTGGTGGTGGGACATTTCTCCAACTAGAGTATGTGACCAGTAATTTCCACAGATGAAAAGTAGGTGGGGAGATTAATAAATTCGCTGATGCTACAAAAATTGGTGGAGTTGTGGTTTGTGAGTACTGTTGTCTAAGGACACAGAAAGTCATAAATTAGTTACCAATACAGGTGGGAAAAATGGCAGCTGGAATTTAATCAGGACAAGTATGTGCTGTTGTACTACAGGAGGTCATAAATAAATGTACAGTATACAGTAAATGGCAAGACCTTTAAGAGCATACAAGGATAGCAGATCCATAAATCCCTGAAAGTGGCAAGTAAATTAGCTGGTAAAGATGATGTACAGAATACTTACCTTCATCAGTCAGGGTATGTCCTGAGCAGCCTTTTGAGGCAGTTTGTAGATAGACCAATGAAGGAGTGTTACTAGATCTTATCTTGAGGAATGCAGCTCATCAAATGAAGGAAGTGTCAGGATCATATTGGAGGTGGTGACTATAACTCCGTATTTTTTAGAATGATTATGGAAAATGACACTGATGGGCCAGAAACAAAGGTTGTAAATACAGAGAAGACCTGGCAAACTCAGACTGGGAGCATCTACTTGCCAGTAGATCTATATCCGCACAATGGAAGCATTCAAAGGAATAGTTTAAGTTCAAGGTCAACATGTTCTTGTCCAGTTAATGCCAGGGTAACAAGTATACTGAACCCAGGATATAAATGGTTGGATAAAGAGAAAAAAAGGAAGTGTATGACAGTTTTTGGGACTAAAGACAGGGAAGACATGACAATACAGTAAAAAGTGTAGGGAGGCAATAAAAAGAAAATTTGGAGGCTAATCGAAGTCATAAAACATCATTACATTAAGATAAATCTGAAGGATATTTAGGGCAAATAACTAACAGGAAAAATAGGAGATGACGTGAACAGTCTGTGTTTTGAGCCAGGAAATATAGCTGAGGTCCCAAACAACTGATATTCACAAAAGGCTCTGGCTGAGATTTTTCAATCTCCTCTGGACACGTGATATCAGATGACTGGAGGACAGCAAACTGATGTGGCTCAACTGGCTCTGCAACCCCCACCCCCACCCCCTACCCCCCAACCTTTCAAGGAAGGCAGCAAAGAAAAACCTGGTAACTGTAGATTTGTATGCCTAGCATCGATGGTAGGGAAAATATACCCAGCAACCTGACCTCCACAGCCACCTGTGGCAACAAATTCCACAGATTCACCCCTCTCTGGCTAAATAAATACCTCTTCATCTCCCTTCTAAACTGATGTTCCTCTATCTTAAGGCAGTGCTCTCAGGTTCACACTTTCACACCATAGGAAACACCCTCTCCACATCCACTCCATCTAAGCCTTCCAACAATCGTGATCCAACCCCCCTCATTTTCCTAAATTCCAGTGTGTAAAGACCCAGAATCAGTCATTCCTCATACGATAACCTCTTCATTCCTGGAATCATTCTTGTGAACTTCCTCTGAACCCTCTCCAATATCAGGACATTCTCTTTGAGATAAGGGGCCAAAAACTGCTCACAATACTCCAAGTGAGGCCTCACCAGTGCCTTATAAAGCCTCAGCATTACATCCTTGTTTTTATATTCTAGTTCTCTCAGAATGAATGCTAACATTGCATCTGCCTTCCTCACCACTGACTCAACCTGCAAATTAACTGCTAGAGGACTCCCACATCCCTTTGCACCTTGGATTTTTGATTTTTCTCCTTGCTTAGAAAATGTGATTTTATTCCTTCTACCAAAGTGCATCGCCATACACTTCCTGACACTGCATTCCACTTGTCACTTTTTTGCCCATTCTCCTAACCTGTCCACGTCCTTCTGCAGACTCCCTGCTTCCTCAACACTACCTACCCCTCAATTCCGTCATCCAAATCATTGATATAAGACATGAAAAGAAGCTCCCTGAACACCGACTCCTGTAGGACACCACTAGTTACCGGCACCCAATCCAAAATGTTCCCTTTATTCCCACTCTTTGCCTCCTGCCAATCAGTAATGCTTTATCTATGCTACGTTTTTTTAACGTAATACCATGGGCTTTTATCTTGTTAAGCAGACCCATGTATGGCACCTTGTCAAAAGTCTTCTGAAAATCCAAGTACATAACATCCACTGGTTCTCCTTTGTCTATCCTGCTTATTATTTTCTCAAAAAATTCTAATAGATTAGTCAGGCAAGAGGTTCCCTTAAGGAAATCATACTGACTTTGGCCTATTTTATCATGCACCTTCAAGTGCCCTGAAACCACATCCTAACAATCGACTCCAACATCTTCCCACTACTGAGGTCAGGCTAACTGGCCTATAATTTCATTTCTTCTGCCCCTCTCCTTTCTTGAAGAGTGGAAGGACATTTGCAATTTTACAGTCCTCTAGAACTATTCCAGAATATAGTGATTCTTGAAAGATTATTACTAATGCCTCTACAATCTCTTCAGCTATCTCTTTCAGAACCCTGGAGTGTAGTCCATCTGGGTCCAGGTGACTTATCTACCTTCAGACCTTTCAGCTTCCCAAGCATCTACAACTGCACTCACTTCTTCCCCTGACACTCTCAAACTTCCACAGTGTAGACTGATGCAAAATATACGTATTCAGTTTATCCGCCATTTCCTTGTCCCCATTACTCCAGCGCCATTTTCCAGTCGTCCAATATCTCTTGCCTTTTTTACTCTTTACATATCTGAGAAAACTCTTAATATTCTCTTTGATATTGTTGGCTAGATTACATTCATATTTTATCTTTACAAACCTCATGGCTTTTTAGTTTCTTTCTGTTGGATTTTAACAGTTGCCCAATCCTCTAACTTGGTACTAATGCCATCTAACGTCATTATACGCCATTTCGTTTGCTTTTATATTGGTTTTGACTTCTGATGTCAGCCATGGTTGTGACATTCTGCTTTTAGACTACTTCGTCTTCTTTGTGATGTATCTATTCTGCGTCTTTCAAATTGCTCCCAGAAACTCCAGCCATTACTGCTATGCCGTCATCTTTGCTACCGTCCCCTACCAATGAACTTTGGCCAGCTCCTCTCTCATGCCTCTGTAATTCCCTTTACTGCACGGTAATACTGAAACATCTGACTCTAGCTTCTTCCTCTCCAATTGCAGGGTGAATTTTATCATATTGTGATTAGTGCCTCTGAGGGCTCCTTTATCTGAAACCTCTCTAATCAAATCCAGTTCATTACACAACACCTAACCCAGAATAGTTGATACTCTAGTGGGCTCAACCACAAGTTGCTCTAAAAAGCCATCTTGTAGGCATTCTACAAATTCTCTCTCTTGGGATCCAGCACCAACCTAATTTTCCCAATCTACCTGCATACTTAAATACCCCATGACTATCGTAACATTGCCCTTTTGACATGACTTTTCTATCTCCTGTTCTTATTTGTAACCCACATCCTGGCTACTGTTTGGAGGCCTGCACATAATTCCCATCAGGGTCTTTTTACCCCTTGCAGTTTCTTAAATCTACCCACAAAATTCTATGTTTTCTGATCATGTGTCACCTCTTTCAAAGGATTTGATTTCATTTTTCATTTACCAACGGAGCCTCACCAACCCTTTGCCTAATTGCCCGTCCCTTCAAATTCAAGGTGTATCCTTAGATATTTACCTCCCAGTTATACTCTGCTTTCAGCCATGATTCAGTGATGCCCATGTTATACCTGCCAATCTCTAACTGTGCTACAAGATCATTTACTTTATTCCGTATACTACATACATTCAAATATAACACCTTCAGTCCTTTATGTCACCCTTTTCACTTTTGTCCCGCTTTTACACTGCAAATCATCCCACTGACTGCAATGTTGCCTTATCATCTGTCCTTCCTGACAATCTCACTGCACACTACCTCTCCTTGTAAAAAAAAAACAACCCTCTCTTCAGCCCTATCACTATTGTTCCGGCCCCTCCTTGCCAAATTAGTTTAAATCCTTCCCAACAGCTCTAGCAAACCTGCCCCCTCGGGTTCAGGTGTAACCTGCTCCTTTTGTACACATCTTACCTACCATAGAAGAGATCCCAATGATCCAGAAATCTGAAACCCTGAGCCCTGCACCAAGTTCTCAGCCATGGACCTCTCTGCCAAATCATCCTATTCTTACCTTCACTGGAATGTAAGAATAGGGTGACTTTTTACCCTGGAGGTCCTGCTTTTCGGTTTTCTATCTTGCTCCCTAAATTCTCTCTTCAGGACCTCCTCGCTTTCCCCACCTAGGTCATTGGCGCCAATATGTACCAAGACCTCTGGCTGCTCACCCTCCCCCTTCAGAATGCCATGGGCACAGTCCGAGATATCCCTGACCTTGGCACCTGGGAAGCAACACATCATCCGTGTGTCTCTAATGCGTCCACAGAATCTTGTGTCTACTCCTCTCGTATTACGACTGCAATCCTTTTCTCCTCCCTTCCCTTCTGAACCACTGTACCTGACTCAGTGCCAGAGACTCTTTTGTAGCAGCTCCCTCCTGGTAGGTCGTGCCCCTCAACAAAGCCGTATATATATTATTGAGGGGAGCGGCCACAGGGGTACTCTGTACTGGCTACATATTTCCCTTCCCTCTCCTGACAGTCACCTGCCTCCTGCAACTTAGGGGTGACTACCTCCCTGTAGTTCCTATCTGTCATTTCCTCAGTTTCCCATTTGAGCTAAAGGTCATTAAGCATGTTCTTTGAAGAGCTGCAGCTCGGTGCACCTGGTGCAGATGTGGGTATACAGGAGGCTAGTAGTCTCCCAGATTTCCCACATCTCACACAAAGAACACAACACAACTCTAACTATGTACTAACAATGAATGAAGATTGAATAAGAAGGAACTTACCAGTTATATACATCAGGCCTGATGACCCAAAGCCTCCCCACTTTAACACTGGTGCACTCCAACAATGGCTGCTCCACTTGTCCCTGCCTTATTTTTATCTGTACTTGCTAATGAATCATGTCCAGACCGTCAAAAAAAGCCAGAATCCTGCGAAAGCTCCTTTATTTAAATCTCTTGCTCCCCGACCTGGTGAGGCCTCCAGTGCTGATTCGACTGCACACCAGAAAAGCAAAAAAGAATTCAAAATTGAATGAAAGCTTTTCAGTTGGGCAGGGAAAACAAGGAATCAGAAACAGAACCCGATTTCTTATCACTAGCACATGGTGTGAAGTTTTGTTGTTCTGCGGTAGCAGTACAGTGCAATATATGAAAATCACTATTACAAAACAAACTGTGCAAAAGATGAATGTTGAGGCCGTGTTCATGGAACACTTACTAAATCTGTTAGCGTAGTTAAAGAAGCTTTTCCTAAAATGCTGAGTGTGGGTTGTTAAGCTCCTGTAGCTCCTCCCTGAGGTAAAGCAGGCATGCTCCAGACATTGAGGGTCTTTAACGGTGGATGCGGCCTTCTTAAGGCATCAACTCTTAAAGGTGTCCTTGATGACATAGGGGGTTGTGCCCTTGATGGAACTGGCTGACTCTACAACCCTCTGCAGCCGTTTGCAATCGTGTGCACTGGAGCTCCGTACCAGGCTGTGATGCAACCAGTCAGAATGCCCTCCGCCATAGGTCCCTAGAAATTTGCAAGAATATTTGGTGACGTACCAAGTCTCCTCTTCCAAGGAAAACAACCTGTACACAGTAAGATAACACAAACAACAAAAGAATGAATAATTAGATCATCTCTTTTGGTATCATATAACGGATACAGCATGAGGCTATTTAACCTACTGGGTCTGTAAATATATAACATAAGAGAAATCCAGTTTGACACTCCCAATTCTTTCAACATGCTTTCAGATATAATCCAGCTCCCTCTGAACAATAAAATTGAATCTGCCTTCAATACTATCCATTGCAGTGCATCCTAGATCCTAACACTTACTAAGTAAAAATATTTTCCTCAGGTTACTATTTTTTTTGCTACTTACTGTCACTCCTTGTCCCCTTGTTCTTGGTTCTTCAAAGTTCAAAGTAAATTTATTATATATATGTCACCATATACTACACGGAAGTTGAAAGTGAGTCTATAGGATGTGGAATCAGTTCAGAGTCAAGCTGAGTGGTTATCCCCCACTGGTTCAGGATGGTTGAAGCTGCATTATCGTCTGGAATGGTGGGGGCTACTGCACAGGATCGAAAGAAGCTGCAGAAAGTTAGTCAGCTCCATCATGGGTACTAGCCTCCATAGTATCCAAGACATCTTCAAGAAGCAGTGCGTCAGAAAGGCGGTGTCCATTATTAAGGACCCCCATCACCCAGGACATGCCCTCTTCTCATTGTTATCATCAGGAGGGAGGTACAGAAGCCTGAAAGTACTTACATATGTGTGCGTGTGTGTGTGTGTGTGTGTGTGTGTGTGTGTGTATATATACACACACACACACTGTAATTGATTTATTTTCTATATTATCATGTATTGCATTGTACTGCTGCTGCTAAGTTAACAAATTTCACGATATATGCCAGTGATGCTAAACCTGATTCTGAACAGTTCATGAACCTGATGGTGTGGGATCTAAAGTTCCTGTACCTCCCTCCAGATGGAAGCAGCGAGAAGAGAGCACGGCCTGGATGGTGGGCATCCTTGACGATGGATGCTGCTTTCATTGTGGTAGCACTCCTTGTAAATGGGTTCAATCCACTGAAGCTGTATCCACTACTTTCTGTAGGCTTTTCCATTTCAGAGTATTGGTGTTTCCAAACCAGGTCGACTTGCAATCAGTCAGGATATTTTCCACTGTGCATCTATAGAAGTTTGTCAAAATTTTAGGTGACTTGCTGAATCTGTGCAAACATCTAAGAAAGTAGAAGCATTGCCATGCTTCTTTGAGACAGTGGATTGAGCGGACGAGACCAATGGAAGGTCCAACAATCAAGAAGGCGGTCTCTGCAAGTGTTGTGGAACGTGTAGAGTAGGACAAGGCACAGAAGATGTCGTGGTCATCCACTGCACCTAGTCCCATCTCCAGTCGTCTCGACTCTTGTCTTGCCACTGGATCCATATGGGAATTGGGAAGAAAGAGTGAGGCTGATGCTGCGCAACTCTCCATCACCTAAATCCAAATCAAGCGCTAGTCTCGCTATCAAGCGCTATCATCATAATGGTGTTGAGCTCTTCATCGACGATGACAACGGATGAACAACTTACATTCTGGTCCTAGGAGAGATCCTCTGATATGGTAACACCAAGGAACTTAATGTTACTGAGCCTATCCATCTCCAATTTCCTAACAAGAACTTGTACATGGACCTTTCTATCTCCCATAGTTAATAATCAGCTCTTTGGTTTTGCTGTTATTGAGTGAGACGTTTCTGTGACACCATTCAACCAGATTTTCAATCTCCCTCCTCTATGCCAATTCATCACCACCTTTGATTCAGCCAAGAGCAGTGGTGTTGTCAGCAAACTTCAATACTGTATGCTATTGGAGCTGTACTCCAATAGGAACCATTTCTCTCTGTCGTTCATGATGTTGCCTGTTTATATCCTTTAAGTTGTCGCCTATATGGATTTCAGGAAGGGTTTTGACGAGGTCCTGTCTGGTACGCTGGTCTGGAAGTTACATCACATGAATTCCAATGTGAGCTAGCTTGGTGGAAAGAGAAAGAGGGGTCATTGTGTTGGGCTAAGGTTCAGATTGGGGACCTGTAACCAGTGGAGTACCAGAGGAATAATGCTGAATCCACTGCTGTTTCTTACTTATATTAATGACTTGGATGACAATGTTGTTAACGTGGTTAGTAGTTTAACTAAATTTGTGGTACAATGGACAGTGAAGAAGGCTATTGAATATTACAGTAGGATCTGGGTAAACTTTGAAGTGGGCCAAGGAATGGTAGATAGAATTTAACATAGAACATAGAATAGTACAGCACAGTACAGGCCCTTCGGCCCACAATGTTGTGCCGACCCTTAAACCCCGCCTCGCATATAACCCCCCCACCTTAAATTACTCCATATACCTGTATAGTAGTCTCTTAAATTTCACTAGTGTATCTGCCTCAACCACTGACTCAGTATACTGCGCATTCCACGCACCAACCACTCTCTGAGTAAAAAACCTTCCTCTAATATCCCCCTTGAACTTCCCACCCCTTAACTTAAAGCCATGTCCTCTTGTATTGAGCAGTGGTGCCCTGGGGAAGAGGCACTGGCTGTCCACTCTATCTATTCCTCTTAATATCTTGTATACCTCTATCATGTCTCCTCTCATCCTCCTTCTCTCCAAAGAGTAAAGCCCTAGCTCCCTTAATCTCTGATCATAATGCATACTCTCTAAACAAGGCAGCATTCTGGTAAATTTCCTCTGTACCCTTTCCAATGCTTCCCACATCCTTCCTATAGTGAGGTGACCAGAAATGGACACAGTACTCCAAGTGTGGCCTAACCAGAGTCTTATAGAGCTGCATCATTACATCGCGACTCTTAAACCCTATCCCTCGACTTCTGAAGGCTAACACCCCATAAGCTTTCTTAACTACCCTATCTACCTGTGAGGCAACTTTCAGGGATCTGTGGACATGTACCCCCAGATCCCTCTGCTCCTCCACACTACCAAGTATCCTGCCATTTACTTTGTACCCTGCCTTGGAGTTTGTCCTTCCAAAGTGTACCACCTCACACTTCTCTGGGTTGAACTCCATCTGCCACTTCTCAGCCCACTTCTGCATCCTATCCAAGTCTCTCTGCAACCTTCTGACATTCCTCTACACTATCCACAACACCACCAAACTTTGTGTCGTCTGCAAACTTGCCAACCTACCCTTCTACCCCCACATCCAGGTCGTTAATAAAAATCACAAAAAGTAGGGGTCCCACAACCGATCCTTGTGGGACACCACTAGTCACAATCCTCCAATCTGAATGTACTCCCTCCCCTATGACCCTCTGCTTTCTGCAGGCAAGCCAATTCTGAATCCACCTGGCGAAACTTCCCTGGATCCCACGCCTTCTGACTTTCTGAATAAGCCTACCGTGTGGAACCTTGTCAAATGCCTTACTAAAATCCATGTAGATCACATCCACTGCACTACCCTCATCTATATGCCTGGTCACCTCCTCAAAGAACTCTATCAGGCTTGTTAAGACACGATCTGCCCTTCACAAAGCCACGCTGACTGTCCCTGATCAGACCATGATTCTCTAAAATGCCCGTAGATCCTATCTCCATGAATATTTTCCAACAGCTTTCCCACCACAGATGTAAGGCTCACTGGTCTATAATTACCTGGACTATCCCTACTACCCTTTTTGAACAAGGGGACAACATTCGCCTCCCTCCAATCCTCTGGTACCATTCCCGTAGAAAACAAGGACATAAAAATCCCAGCCAGAGGCTCAGCAATCTCTTCCCTCACCTCATGGAGCAGCCTGGGGAATATTCTGTCAGGCCCCAGGGACTTATCCGTCCTAATGTATTTTAACAACTCCAACACCTCCTCTCCCTTAATATCAACATGCTTCAGAGCATCAACCTCACTCATATTGTCCTCACCATCATCAAGTTCCCTCTCATTGGTGAATACTGAAGAGAAGTATTAATTGAGGACCTCCCTCACATCCACAGCCTCCACGCACATTTTCCCACCTTTATCTCTAATCAGTCCTACCTTCACTCCTGTCATCCTTTTGTTCTTCACATAATAGAAGAATGCCTTGGGGTTTTCCTTTACCCTACTCGCCAAGGCCTTCTCATGCCCCCTTCTTGCTCTTCTCAACCCCTTCTTAAGCTCCTTTCTTGCTTCCCTATATTCCTCAATAGACCCATCTGGTCCTTGTTTCCTAAACCTCATGTATGCTGCTTTCTTCCACCTGACTAGATTTTCCACCTCACTTGTCACCCATGGTTCCTTCACCCTACCATTCTTTATCTTCCTCACCAGGACAAATTTATCCCTAACATCACGCAAGAGATCTCTAAACATCGACCACATGTCCATAGTACATTTCCCTGCAAAAGCATCATCCCAATTCACACCCGCAAGTTCTAGCCTTATATCCTCATAATTTGCCCTTCCCCAGTTAAAAATTTTCCTGTCCTCTCTGATTCTATCCTTTTCCATGATAATGCTAAAGGCCAGGGAGCGGTGGTCACTGTCCCCCAGATGCTCACCCACTGAGAGATCTGTGACCTGACCTGGTTTACTACCTAGTACTAGATCTAGTATGGTATTCCCCCTAGTTGGCCTGTCAACATACTGTGACAGGAATCCGTCCTGGACACATTTAACAAACTCTGCCCTATCTAAACCCTTGGAACTAATCAGGTGCCAATCAATATTAGGGAAGTTAAAGTCACCCATGATAACAACCCTGTTATTTTTGCACCTTTCTGAAATCTGCCTCCCAATCTGCTCCTCTGTATCTCTGCTGCTACCAGGGGGCCTATAGAATACCCCCAATAGAGTAACTGCTCCCTTCCTGTTCCCAACTTCCACCCATACTGACTCAAAAGAGGATCCTGCCACATTACTCACCCTTTCTGTAGCTGTAATAGTATCCCTGACCAGTAATGCCACCCCTCCTCCCCTTTTTCCCCCCTCTGTATCCCTTTTAAAGCACTGAAATCCAGGAGTATTGAGAATCCATTCCTGCCCTGGTGCCAGCCAAGTCTCTGTAATGGCCACTACATCATAATTCCATGTATGTATCCAAGCTGTCAGTTCATCACCTGTGGTAAACCATGTATATATGTTGTAACTCGGTTACCTGTCTGGACATACACCTCTGCTGACTGCCCCTGTGGCTCCTCTGACTGCCCCTGTGGCTCCTCCCACAGAGTCCTGTATAAAGGTGTTCGCCTTGCCCCTCCCCCTCAGTCCGGGGGCAGATAAAAGCCTTTCAGTATTTTACCAAACCTCAGTCTTTTGGAGTAATTGAAGGTGCTTCAATTTTATTCGCTGTACAATACGACCTCCACAGTGAGTGTCTGCCCCTGGACTGAGGGGGAGGGGCAAGGCGAACACCTTTATACAGGACTCTGTGGGAGGAGCCACAGGGGCAGTCAGCAGAGGTGTATGTCCAGACAGGTAACCGAGTTACAACATATATACATGGTTTACCACATCACCTTTGTTCCTGATGCTTCTTGCATTTAAGTACACGCACTTTAGCCCTTCTACCTTACTATCTTTACACCCTTTATTCTGTTTCTTTTTCCCCAAAGCCTCTTTGTATGTTAGATCTGGCTTTACTCCATGCACTATACTTGCAGTTCTCGCATGACCTTTATCCTCCTCCACCTCACTATCTGCTCTAACACTCTGGTTCCCCTCCCCCTGCAAATCTAGTTTAAACCCCCTGGAGCAGCACTAGCAAACCTTCCTGCAAGGATGTTAGTCCCCCTCCAGTTCAGGTGCAACCCGTCCCGTCGGAACAGGTCCCACCTTCCCTGGAACAAGGCCCAATTGTCCAGAAACATGAAGCCCTCCCTCCTGCACCAACTCCTTGGCCACGTATTTAGCTGCATTATCTTTCTAATTCTAGCCTCACTAGCACGTGGCACGGGTAGCAATCCTGAGACTGCAACCCTGGAGGTCCTGTCCTTCAAATTTGCACCTAACTCCCTAAACTCTCTTTGCAGGACCTCCTCCTTCTTCCTATCCACGTCATTGGTCCCTACATGGACCACGACATCTGGCTGCTCACCCTCCCTCTTAAGAATACTGAGAACTCGATCCGAGATATTGCGGACTCTGGCACTATGGAGGCAACAGACCATCCGGGATTCTCAATCTCTCCCACAGAACTTCTTATCTGTCCCCCTAACTATCGAATCCCCTATCACTACTGCTCTCCTCTTTTCCCTCCTTCCCTTCTGAGCTGAGGGTCCAGTCTCGGTGCCAGAGACGCGACCACTGCAACTTGTTCCTGGTAGGTCGTCCCCATCAACAGTATCCAAAACAGGATACTTATTATTGATGGGAATGGCCACGGGGGTGCTCTGCTCATTCTGTCTATTCCCCTTCCCTCTCCTGACAGGCACCCTGAAACTCCTGTCTATTTCTGCCTCTGCCTCATGAATGATCTAAAGTGCATCCAGCTCAAGTTCCCTAACTCGGTTTGTCAGCAGCTGCAGCTGGATGCACCTTTTACAGGTGTAGTCATCAGGGACAATTGTGCTTGCCCTGACTTCCTACATACTGCAAACTTGGACAATTATAAGGCATTGCATTTTCGCAATGTAAGCTAGGGCCAGACTTATACAGTAAATGATAGGGCACCAGAGAGCATCATAGATCAGAGGGAATATGTACCTATGGGTACATATTGTAGATCCTTGTAAGTGGTGACACAGGTAGATAGGGTGGTGAAGAAGCCATCTGGCACACTTGCCTTCATTGGTCAGGGCACTGAGTAGAGGATTTGGGACATCAAGCTGTAATTGCACAAGACGTTGATGAGACCATACTTGATATTTTGTGCACCGTTCTGTTTATTTGGCTATTAAGCTGAATAAGCCAAATTAAAGTGAGGACATCATTAAGCAGGAAACTGTGCAGGAAACATTCGTAAAGATGTTACCAGAACTGGAGGGCTTGAGTTATGAGAGACTGAGTAGCCTATGACTTTTTTTCTGGAACAAAGGAGGTGGGAGGAGGGAAGAGAGTACATATAATCAAGTGAATGGTCACAAGTCTTCTTCTCAGCATATGGGAGTCCAGAGGACATAAATTTGAGGTGAGAAGGTAAAGATTTAAAAGGGACCAGAGGGGAATGAAGGGGAACATTTACACATAGAGGACGGAGGGTATATGAAATGGGCTGCCAGAGAAAGCGGTAGAGATAGGTGTAATACCTCTATTAGACCTCTGTACCATCTTCCCCATTCCAAGAAGAAAAACCACGGTTTATCCAGCCTATCTACATAACTAAAGGTCTTCATTCCTTGAATCAGTTGGCTAAATTTTTCCTGCACTCTGTCCAATGACATATTTTTCCCAAAACATGGCAGAGGGAGGACTGTTGCCCTTCCACACTAGGGCCTCAGTTTTACGTGCTATTGCCAACAGTACATCACTCAGTTAATATAAGATTAAAGAGAGTCATACAAGAACACATTGCTTCACTAAACCTGAAAGGGTTAAGTAGCATACTTCTAATCCTGAGCCTATCCCTTTTTGTATGCAGCATTTTACATTTAACTCTTACTAGGAGGGTCAAAACAAACAGTGGGCCCATTCGGATTTTTTTCTTCCACTGGAAGCAGTCAAGCTAACTTAACAGTTATCCTGGTAATGTCACTGGTCCTGGTCAGCTTCTGAATGCCCTGTGTTGTGAGAGAAGCTGAACTGGCACAGGATCAAGGCTTGTGAGACTGTAAGACATAGAAGCAGAGATAGGCCATTTTCAGCCCATCAAGTCTGCTCTGCCATTCCATCATGGCTGATTTATTATCCCTCCTAAACACATTCTCCTCTCCTTCTCCCCGTAACCTTTGATGCCATGAACAATCACGAACCTATCAATCTCTGCCTTAAATATACTCGATGACTTGGCCTCCATAGTCATCTGTGGCAATGAATTCCACACACTCATTACCCTCTGGCTAAAGAAATTCCTCCTCATCTCAGTTCTAAATGGACGTCCCACTATTCTGAGACTGTGCCCCCTGGACCTACTCTTCCACCATAGGAAACATTCTCCCCACATCCACGCCATCCATGCATTCCAATATTCAATAGGTTTCAGTGAGATACCCTCTCATTCTTCTAAGCTCCAGCAAGTACAGGCCCAGAGCCATCACATAGTCCTCATATGTTATCCCTTTCATTCCCAAAATCATTCTTGTGAAACTCCTCTGGACTCTCTCCAATGCCAGCATAACTTTTCTTAGATCAGGAGCCCAAAACTGCTCACTATGCTCCAAGTGTGGTCTGACCAATCCCTTATCAAGCTTTAGCATCACATCATTCCTCATATATGCTAGTCCTCTTGAAATGAATGCTAATATTGCCTTTGCTTTCCTTACCACCGACTCAACTTTTAGGGAATACTGCACAAAGATTCCCAAGTCCCTTTGCACCTCCATATTTTGAATTTTGTCCCTGTTTAGAACAGTATAAGTTTAGAATTAAATATCCAGTGGGATCTGATCATATTTTCTCTGCCGTCATTCCCAAATCTCATTCATTAACACCGTTCAGCTAGGTGGAAAACTTGCCCTTCCATGCCTTGAGTCATGCATAAAGGGCGACAAGGGGCAAGAAGGACAGTAATATCTGTGGCCACAAAAGAGAGGAGAGAATTGGAAATAAATAAAGTAAATTATCTCTGAGGAAGAAGCAGTGAAACTGATATAACGAGCTGCATCCTGGACAAAGCAGTAATCATGAAAAAACCCTTTGACATCATTGTCTAACTAATTCCCACCCTGGCTGATAACTGGAAAGTGCCACAAAAGGTGAGCATCAAAACCTTCACTGGCACCAGCCTGGTGAAATTTGTGCAAAGCTGCCTGTTCAGTCGCTCCTGTCACACATGTCAAGCAGCGCTTACTTATTAAATCTAGGGCTCTGAATCATTGGTTGTCAGATCAATAAACTTAATGTGATGATTGTAAATCCTGGGGGAAGCCTGTTTTCGTGTAATGTCTGCATGGCTGTACTAATAGGCATTCTGAAATCAGCAGCAAAGAATACAGAAATATATATACTGTGGCATTATTTATTGATGAATCCAAAGCTGTGCCATTTTATGCCTCTAAATTTTCATTGTGTGCTGCAACCTCATTAACAAACATCTAAAAATAATTTATCACAAAATTAACAGAAATCCTGAAAGTATCTAACAATGACTCATCAAGGCATCAAATACTCAATTGTACATTTTAACCCTGCGTATTAAGAAATTCATTGCATTTGTAAATCTAAAAGTGAAAACAGCAATGCATATTTACTGTTTGAAATCAGGTAGGTACAGAAAACCTTCATTATATGAGGGAGAAGTTTTCTGATTTGCAAGTGTGATTTTTGTAAAGTGCAGGCATTTTGGATTTATACCTGGTAAAAATTTAGTTATATCTGGGGGGGGGGGGGAAATCAAATATAATCGGAAGAAAAATATTAAGGCTATAAATCATTCATGGCAAAACTGAAACCACCATCGAAGGAAACAAAACGATTTTCTGTGCGATACTCTGTGTGATTTAATGGTGAGCTGCTGCCACTCAGCAATGGGTTTGTATAAGGCTGAATAAATTTACTTGTACTGCAGCCTTATTAATCCATATTAATTCCAAATGGTCTAAATGATCCTCCGCACTTACATTTTTCTTCATAAGTCAATGCAGTTTTCTCCATCTTCCTTCCTTGACAGCCGCTCCTTCCTGTCACGTCGTATTAGACTTATCCACACCCTCTTCTAGAAATCTCTATCTTAACCTTGGCATCCTGCCTTCTGAACTAAAAGAGGAGGAACAATGAAAAGGATAGACAAATTAAGCACTAGTATCAGAGACATGTACAGGTAGGCCAAAAAGATCTCCACAATAAATATTCATCTTCTAATTAGTCTTTCTTATTAAATAAAGATGAAGGGTATATTTTGCAGTACTGGTGAAAAGTGATTTGTATCCATTTAACAAATGACAGGTGACGGCCTGAGTGAATTGCACAAATGAGACATAATTATCCCATGGTTCTATATAATGTGATCTGCTTATACAATACATCCAAAAATAATCAGGATTTAACTGACAATTAGAAAAAGTGGATTGAATGACAAATTTCCATTTCACTACAGCTGGATTAATTCCATGTAAAATTAATTTAAAAATTATATCACATTCTGGACAAAAGGTAATAAAGATGTGAGCACAGATAAGAACTGTGGCATCAGAGACAATAGTTCAGACCTTGATGTTAACTTAGGCCTAAATCCTAGACCTTTTTATCTAATAAGATAGTTGCAAGGGGGTGTGGGGTGATGGAAGAATTCAGCTGATCAAGCAGCATCTGTGGAGGCAAAAGGTGTATGTCAACATTTTGAGTCGATACCCTAAGTCAAGACAGTAGGAGTATCTTCACCAGCACTGGTAGGTAGTTCAAACAGGCTCACCATTACTTTGTCACAGTCTGATCGATCTTGCTGCCTAGACAATCTATATCGAGCAATTCACTCAATGGTTGAGAAAGACACAGGAGGAAATACATGAACAATTGAGTTATCAATGCAGTGGCAAGACACTAACTCAAGTTTTCCTAGTCCAGATGAGGCCAGATATCATAAATTCACTGTGTCTGATTCAAGTGAAGTAGCACATCTGACGCCAACTTTTCAATAGCCTTTTGATATTGTGGTGTAAACACCTTGCAAAGTCTGAGGACTACCACAAAGGAGCCTATTGATGCATACAGCACTGTTTGGTTGTCAAAGCAAATTGCAGTGGTGGGTATAGCGGATCTTTCCAGAGCCATCTGTACACGTGACAGACTCTCTAGTGAGAGGTCTGACTGGACCAGTATCAGTATTTACTCAGGAAACTGGCATAGCGTATATGGAAGGAAGGGAAAACAAGGAGTAGTGTCATGGAACATATAGAGATTAAAGAGGAGGAGGTGCTTGCTGCCTTACAGCAAATAAAGGTAGATAAATCCCCCGGGCCTGACATGGTATTTCCTTGGACCTTGAGAAAGACTAGTGTAGAAATTGCAGGGGCCCTGGCAGAAACATTTAAACTGATCCTTAGCCACGGGTGCGGTGCCAGAGGATTGGAGGGTAGCTCATGGTGTTTCATTGTTTAAAAAGGCTCCAAAAGTAAACCAGGTAATTACAGGCTGATGAGCCTGACATCAGTAGTAGGTAAATTATTGGAAGGTGTTCTGAGAGATTGGATATACAAGTACTTGGACAGTCAAGGGCTGATTAAGGATAGTCAGCATGGCTTTGTGTGTGGCAGATCATGTTTAACGAATCTTGTAGAGTTTTTCAAGGAGGTTACCAAGAAATTAGATGAAGGAAAGGCTGTGGATGTTATCTACATGGACTTTAGTAAGGCCTTTGACAAAGTCCCACATCGGAGGTTAGTTCTGAAGGTTCAGACACAAGGTATCCATGGAGAGGTTGTAAACTGGATTCAAAATTGGCTGTGTGGGAGAAGACAGAGAGTGGTAGTGGATGATTGATTCTCAGACTGGAGGCCTGTGACTAGTGGTGTGCCTCAGGGATCTGTGCTGGGACCATTGTTGTTTGTTGCCTAAACCAATGATCTAGATGATAATGTGGTAAATTGGATCAGCAAGTTTGCTGATGGCACTAAGATTGGAGGTGTTGTGGACAGCGAGGAAGGCTTTCAAAGCTTGCAGAGGGATCTGGACCAACTGGAAAAGTGGGCCAGAAAATGGCATATGGAATTTAATGCAGACAAGTGTGAGATGTTGCATTTTGGAAGGACAAATCAAGGTAGGACATACACAGTAAATGGTAGGGTACTGAGGAGTGCAGAGGAACAAAAGGATCTGGGAGTTCAGATGCATAATTCCCTGAAAGTAGCGTCACAGGTAGACAGGGTTATAAAGAAGGCTTTTGGCATCCTGGCATTCATAAATCAAAGCATCGAGTATAGGAGTTGGGATGTTATGGTGAGGTTATATAAGACATTGGTGAGGCAAAACTTGGAGTATTGTGTGCAGTTCTGGTCACCTAACTATAGGAAGGATATCAGTCAGATTGAAAGAGTGCAGAGAAGATTTACTAGGATGTTGCTAGCTGAGTTACAGGGAAAGATTGAACAGGTTAGGACTTTATTCCTTGGAGTGTAGAAGAATGAGGGGGGATTTGAGAGAGGTTTACAAAATTATGAGGGGTATAGACAGAGTAAATGCGATTGGGCTCTTTCCACTTAGATTAGGAGAAGTAAATACGACAGGACACGGCTTTAGGGTGAAAGAGGAAAGGTTTAGGGGGAACTTCTTCACTCAGAGTGGTGGAAGTGTGGAACAAGCTGCCAACTGACGTGGTTAATGCAGGCTCACTCTTAAGTTTTAAGAATAAATTGGATAGATACATGGATGAGAGAGGTCTGGAGGGTTATGGACTGGGTGCAGATCAATAGGACTAGCGGAATAAAGTTTTGGCACAGACTACAAGGGCCAAATGGCCTGTTTTCTGTGCTGTAGTGTTCTATGGTTCTATGGAGTTACAGTCATATTAGGCTCAACTCAGTCTGGTAAGTTCATGCGCACAGGCAGAATAAGGTAACTGCAGAAGAATTAATTAATATCTCTGGAAGCCGATAATGAATAGATGTCAATGGAATTGATCCATTTTAAACAGATAATTGTGAATGTCAATTTTTGGACATGTCTGGGACAGGTTCATAGAGGCTTCACTTAATTGTGCCTAAAATGGAGGTTCACCATTTGAAAACTGAGTTATCATCAGCATAGAAGTGGAATATTTATTACAAATATGTAAATGTAGCACTTCTTTCCCTATAAATTGTACCCTTTATTTTCAACAGTGCTTCTTAGCCCTACAAGCTCATCCATAAATAACTACAAACAACAAGTTAATTGGATCACAATTAACTTTCTATACATACATTCCATACTTCCTTCTGACACAGAAAACTCTTCGACCAATCATGTCTATGCTGATGTGCAGACCAACCCCAATTCCCCCATTTACTGTCCATGTAACCTATTCCCCCACATTCCCATCAATACTTGCCCCAAGTATTACCACGTACTGTATCTATATACAGGGGGGCAATTTAGCCTGCCTTTAACCTATCGACTGGAGGAAACTGGAGCACCTGGAGGAAACACACACAATTACAGGAAGAACGTGCAAGCTTCATAGAGAGAGCAGAGGGGTTGAACCTGGGTCACTGACACCACGCGGCAGCAGTCCTACTAATTGCACCACTGTGCCGCGGTTTCATACTACACATCATCTTACATGCACATTTCGCAACTGTCCCTTGAATTCCCTATCTGAAGCTACTGTAGAAAGCCCCAGCAGAACAAGAACTGAAAACTTTGACAAGCTTCTATAAATGCACAGTGGAGAGCACCCTAACTGGCTGCATCATGGTCAGGTAGGGAAACTCCGATGCCCAAGAAGGGAAAAGGCTACAGAAAGTGGTAGATACGGCTCAGTCCATCACAGGCAAAACCCTCCTCACCAATGAGTATATTTACATGGAGCGCTGCCACAACAAAACAGCATCCATCAAAGACCCCCCTCCCCTTCTCATTACTTCCATCGAGCGGGACATGCAGAAGCTTTGGGTTTCTGCAAGTTCACGAACAGTTATTACCCTACAACCATCAGGCTCCTGAACCCGGTGGATAACTGGACTCGCCATTCCTTTGAACTGATTCCACGACCTATGGGCTCACTTTCAAGAACTCTTTACTACTCGTGTTCTCAGTATTATTTTTATTTGCAGTCCATCGCCTTTTGTACATTGGTTGTCAATTACATTTTTTCATATAATTCTATTGTATTTCTTTTTTTCCTGCAATATGCCTGTAAGAAAATGAATCTCAAGGTAGCATAAGGTAACATATTCATAATTTGATAATAAATTTGCTTCAAATTTTGAAACAATTCACAAAGGGGGTTCATCAGCAGATTCCTCAGAGCAGCTCAAAATGAGCAAAAATTACATGGTTGTTCTTGCATTCAATGTTCTCATTCCGGGGCCTGTTATCATCAGGTTCTCCTTCCCATTGATGCTGAATGTTTGTGAATCTCTTACACATTGGACTATGGTACCTTTGAAATATACGGCCATGAGTTACAAGATTTATATTTACATAATGCACTATTATGTGCTTCATAAATATTTCAAAGCACCTCCAACTACTATATGTAATTTTGAACTTCCATTTCAGGCAGAATTAATTGAAGCATGCTGCTTGAGTGTGACTGGAATACCGTCCACATTTACCAGCAATGTCACATCTGCAGGAGTCAAGTCAGTACATGTACATTCTGATTGCATTGCCCACTCTTGGACCTCAGAACATAGTCTTAGATGGACACTGTTAATGCCCATTTGTACAGTGACCGAGACTGCCACAGTACCTCCCAGCACTCATTGAAACGTATTCTGCAGAAGTCTGAAAATCTACAGATGCTGTAAGTATGTGATAAAACAGAGAATTCTGCAAACTCTCAACAGGTCAGAGAGGTTGCAGAGTACTATAGCACAAAAAACAAAGCCTTTGGCTCAACTGATCCATTCCGGCCACTGCAGTCTCCCTGCTAGTTCGAGTTGCCTGTGTTTGCCCCATTATCCTCCATGCTTCTCCCCTGCATGTACCTATCCAAAGCCCCTTAAAAGTTGCAACTAGACCTGCCTTGACCACTCCCTCTGGCACCTCATTCCAGGTATTGTTGCATTCTGTGTGAAGTAATTCCTCTCGGGTCTCTTTTAAAGCTTTCCTCTCTTAACAATGTCCTCTAGTTTTGGACTCCCCAACCCTGGGGAAAAGACTATAGCTGTCCACCTTATCCATACCCCTCATGATTTTATAAACTTCTTTGAGGTCACTCTCCGCTGCTCCAGGAAAAATGATCCAGCATACCCAAACTCTCCCTGGAACTAACACCTTCCTCTTAAACCTCCTCAGCACTCTCTCCAGCTTAAGTATGTTTTTCCTATAAAAGGGTGACCAAAACTGTAGACAATACTCCAAGTGCAGCCTCAGCAGAGCCTTATATAACTGCAACATAATGCCCCCACTCCCAAACTCGATGCCCCGACCGATGAAGGCCAGCATGCTCCCGCCTTCTTCTACTTGGCTGGTATTGGTGAACTGAGCACAAGAACTCTCAGGTTCCTCTCCTCCACAACACTCACCAGTGCCCTAGTATTCACTGCTTAAGTGCTACCCTGGTTTGACGGCCTAAGATGCATCATTCACGCCTACCTAAGTTGAAATCCTCAGCTATCTTCTTAACTTGCAATTCTTTGTAACCTATCAATGAGACTCCTAATTTTGTATCATCTGTAGATTTACTAATCATGCCATGTACATTCATATCCAAATAATTTACATAAATAATGAATAACAGAAGTCCCAACACTGATCCCCTGGTACACACCATTAATTAGGGGCCTCTGTTCAGAGAATAAATCTTCAACCATCACCCTCTGCTCCTATCATCAAGCTCATTCTGAATCTGCTTCACTGGCTCCCCACGCAACCAAACATTCCAGATCAACCTTGTCAAAGGTCTTACTAAAAACCAGACAGAGAACATCCACTGCCTTACCTTCACCTATTCTCTTAGTTACTTCTTTGAAAAACTCCCAAAAGATTCATCAGACATGACTTCCCATGCACAGAACCAGATTGACTATTCCTGATCAGGCCTCGACTATCCAAGTGATGGTAGATCTTGTCCCTCAGAATTCCCTCCAGTAACTTCCCTACAAGTGAAGTCAGACTCCACTGGCCTGTAGTTCAGTGGCCTATCCTTGTTAACCATCTTGAACAATGCAACAACTTTAACCTATCACCAGTCCCCTAAAACTTCACCAACAGCTAACAATAAATTAACTACAAAACCACCATTATTTCTTCCTTGGCCTCCTACAAGATCTGGGGGTGCACTTGGTCTGGCCCTATTGATATACACACCTTAATGCACTTCAAGGCTGCAAGTACCTTCTTCCTCACAATATGCATCGGATCAAAGACTTCACTACTCGTCCTCATTTCTTTGACATATTCTCATCAGTAAACAGCAAGGAGAAATAGACACTAAAAATCTCAGCCATTTCCTGCAACTCCAGACACAGGTTCCCTGCTGATCTTTAAGCCTCTGCCTAGTCACTCTTTTACTGTTAATATAAGTGAAGAACCTCTTGGGATTATCTTTAACCCTGCCGGCCAGATCCATCTCATAGCCTCCTTTTGCCCTCCTGATTTCCCTCTTAAAACTGCTCTTAAACTTTGTATATTCATTGAGGGATTGATTTGTATCCAGCTATCTAAATATGATGTATGCTTTCTTTTTTCACTCTTCACCCTAACAAGAACATGCTGCACCTGGTCTCTTGTATGATCCTTTTCAAAGCTTCCCACTTGCCAACCTTCCTCTACCTTGAAATAGAGTCACCTAATTGACCCCAGCTAGCTTCTGCTTAATGCCCTCAAAGTTGGCCCTGCTCGAGTTCAGGACTTTGAGCCATGTACCTGTTCCAACTTTTTCCATAACTATTTAGAATTATATCACTGGACCCAAAGTGTTTCCCAACTGTCACTTTAGTTACTTGGCCTGCCTCGTTCTCTAAGAGGAGGCCCAACGTTGCTCCTCTCCAAATGGTTTCCTCTAAATATTGCATGAGGGAACTCTTTTTGATGTACCCCACAAATTCAACCCATCCAGGCTCTTTGCACTCTGTGATCCAGTCAACAGCAGGAAAATTGAAATCTCCCACTAGCACTACCCTACTATTCCCACGAGTGTGTGCTATTCCTCAACATCTGCTCCTCAGGATTCTGCTGACTGTTAGGTGGTTTATAACGTAGCCCTACCAAGGAGACCATTCCCTCCTTATTCCTGAGACCTACCCAAATGGCCTTGTTAGGTGATCCCCCAAGAATACCCTCTCTAAGCACCGCTGATATGTACTCCCTTTTCAAAAAGACAACATTCGCTCCATTCTTACCCGTTCCTCTATCTTGCCTAAAGCATCGGTGCCCCAACACACTGAACAGTCACTCCTGCCCTTCTTGTAGCCACGTTTCCACTATGGCCACAATACCCCAGTCCCTTCAGGAAATTCACACCCTCAGTTAGTCTGCTTTGCCAGTTAAGCTATGTGCATTGAAATACAAAGCCGTGTAGATGCAATTTATATCAGTGGTCCTATATGATCGTTAACTGTAAACATGACTATTCCGATTGCTAGGCTTTGGTTGCTGCGCGTAATCATGTCTTCTCACTGTGCTTGCTTTCTCAAATGCCCCCACCCCCATACCAATCTAGTTGAAATCCTCCCTGCAAACAAAAGCCCATAGTTCGATCTCCATATTAATGAAGTTTATGGAAAAGATGACACCGAACACAAACACAAGAGCTTGAAAGGGAAGAGATTTTCCTGTCTTAAAAAATGCTCAAAATTAACTTGCAAAAGCTCTACTTGTTTATAGAGCTGAACAAGTTATTTCCACTTGTTTGAATTACAAACCTTGGATTAAACAAAATTTGTGACACTTGTGACTTTTGCGCTTGGGAGCTCAACTATTTCTTAATTTGACAAGTCAGACAGATAAATTACCAATCTTCCCATAAACTTAAGTTAGCTGCAATTATGGCATAAATCAGAATCAGGTTTATTACCGTCAGCATGTGTTGTGAAATTTGTTAACTCAGCAGCAACAGTTCAGTGCAGTACATGATAATATAGAAAGAAAACAACTAAATAAGAAAATCAATTACAGTAAGTATATATAAAGTGTATTGAATAGATTAAAATAGTGCAAAAACAGAAATAATATATGTAGTTCGATGTCCATTTAGGAATCGTACGGCAAAGGGAAAGAAACTGTTCCTGAATTGCTGAGTGGGTGCCTTCAGGTTTCTGTATCTCCTTCCTCACAATCAGAATCAGAATCAGAATCAGGTTTATTATCACTGGCATGTGACATGAAATTTGTTAACTTAGCAGCAGCAGTTCAATGCAATACATAATCTAGCAGAGAGAAAAAAAACATATTAATAATAAATAAACAAGTAAATCAATTACGTATGTTGAATAGATTTTTTTAAATGTGCAAGAACAGAAATATTGTATATTTTTTAAAAAGCGAGGTGGTGTCCAAAGCTTCAATGTCCATTTAGGAATCAGGTGGCAGAGGGGAAGAGGCTGTTCCTGAATCGCTGAGTGTGTGCCTTCAGGCTTCTGTACCTTCTACCTGATGGTAACAGTGAGAAGAGGGCATGCTCTGGGTGGTGGGGTCATTACTAATGGACGTTGCCTTTCTGAGGCACCGCTCCTTGAAGACATCTTGGATACTATGAAGACTAGTACCCAAGGTGCAGTTGACTAACTTTACAACTTTTTGTATCTCCTTATCGTCCTGCGCAGTAGCCCCTCCCCATACCAGACAGTGATGCAGCCTGTCAGAATGCTCTCTACGATACATCTATAGAAGTTTTTGAGTGTTTTAGTTGACAAACCAAATCTCTTCAAACTCCTAATGAAATATAGCCACTGTCTTGCCTTCTTTATAGCTGCATTGACGTGTTGAGACCAGGTTAGATCCTCAGAGATCTTGACAACCTGGAACTTGAAATTGCTCAATCTCTTCACCTCTCATCTCCCCATGAGGATTGGTTTGTGTTCCCTCCTCTTACCCTTCCTGAAGTCCACAATCAGCTCTTTTGTCTTACTGACATTGAATCAGTATGTGGAACTTCCAGGATAATGGGCTTGGTTCTCATTATCCTCACATTTGCAGATATACAAATATCCTGGAAGATGGACACATCTGCTGCCAGTGGCTACTTTTGTTGGAATTTACTGTGCATGTTAGATTGGTTTAAGTTCAGGCACATCTAACGTGCAGCCTTAATTCTGAAAGGGCCTGTTACCATGGTGCATCTCTAAAGAAGGAAGTAATGAAAATTACTTTTCTCAAGTCCCCTTAGTTTAGTCAGCAGTGAAGTTATATTGGGGATAAAGCTGGCTGTGGTAGTGTAGGATAGGGGTGGACACCTAACACTTATTTTTTTTTAAATAATTATGACTCATATTTTAACTAAATACCATTTATTTAACAATGGTGGAAAATAACTGAGGTGTCTAGTTCCTGACCAGTGTCTGCCAGTTGAAGACCAACTGAGTTTGGAGCTTTAAGTTTGAGTTTGGTATTGGTGCAGAAATGAACATGTTAGGTAGAAGGCTATCTTGGGTCGAAGGTACTTTCTTTCAGTCAGCAAAACAGTAAGTAATGGGGCTGAGGAGAAAGCTTGTCAGAGTAAGGATCAATGAATACTGTAATGTTAACTTGCACTTTGCCCCTCAATACAAAAATTCTATCTCCAATAACTGTACTGTAGCATTCATCAAATATCTATCTTCTTTCTGAGGTAAATGTCTACACTCTCTTTGCCCTGAACTAACAGGGTTACTAAGACCTACATCAAGGCGGCTCCTGTGAAATAATTACAGTATATCATGAGCTTTCAAACACATAATGAATGATCAGTGATCAAATGCATAAAATAATACCAGATTATTTAGTTATTTTAGTATAATTATCAATTGTTTCTGCAGATACACACAGAGAGCTACAGTGTACTGATATGTACTAAATATTGCACTGTACAGAATCCACTACAATATACTGTGGTGGTTGTGCGTCGATGACAGGAAACCTGTGTGGGTGATTTTTTAAAGTGGAAAAGCAGTTCCACTCTTTTGAGCTGACTTGTCCATTAGTGACAGTAGTGCTTTCTTAACTTTCATTTTTTGGAACTGGGAAGGCCAGAATTTATTGCTCATCCCCAGTGTCCTTGAATAGGTTATGGTAATTGCCTTATTTTACCAAGACAGTCTTTCTGGTGAAGGTACTCCCACATTGCTATTAAGGGAGATCCAGGATTTCTGTCCAGTGATGATGAAGGATTAGTAACAAATTGTCAAATACAGGAAGGTATGCAACTCAGAGAGGAACCCAAAGGATGTGTTGTTCCTATGCAACTGCTGACGTCGTCCTACATGGAGGCAGAAGTCAAGGTTCGGAATAGCCTGGCTGGGCAATTGCAGAGTATTTTGTAGAAGGTACATGCTGTGCAGCAGTAGCGGAATAAATTAATATTTAGGGTGTTTGAGGATGTTGTCGAGAATATTCAGGGTAACATAGACAAAATAAGTAGCATCATTCCTGTCGAGGGGTGGCCAGAATTGAGAATATTCTAAATGTGGCCTCACCAATGTCTTGTACAACATCTATACTCAGTGCACTGACAGATGAAGGCAAACTTCATCTTATGCTTTCTTCACCACTCTGTCTATCTGTGATGCCACTTTCAGGGTACCCAGTTTTTGCACTCATAGGTCCCTCTATTCTACAAAGCTCCCCAGTGCCCCACCATTCTCTGTGAAAGTCCTACCCTTATTTGTCTTCCCAAGATACAACACCTTGCACTTATCTGAATTAAACTCCAGTCTCCATTCCTTGGCCCACTTACCCAGCTGATCATAATCCCACTGTTATTCTTAATAACAATCTTTACCATCTTATTGTCATCTGCAAATTTGCCATACCTTATATATTCTCATTCCAATCATTGATAAACAGCAATGGACTCAGACCAACCACTCAGACCATAAGCCACTTGAAGAGTAATGTTCCATAATCAACCTTTTTTTTCTCATTATCAAGCTAACTATGTATCCAATTAACTAGTGCTCTTTAGATCCCATGTAATCTAACTTTCCAAAGCAGCCTACCATGTGGAACCTATCAAAAGCCTTACTGAAGTCCATATAGAGTACATCTACTGCCTTGCACTCATTGACTTTCTTGGATACTTCTTCAAAAAAAACAGTTAAATTCATAAGATATGATCTCCCACAAACAAAGACATGCTGACGATCCCTAACCAGCCTTGGCTTTTTAAGTACGCTTATATCTTATCCCTCAGAATCCCATCTAACTTACATACCATGAATGTTAAATTTACTGGTCTACGGTTCCCAGGGTTTTCTCTTCAGCTCTTCATAAGTAAAAAGACAATATTAGCTACCCTACAGTCCTCTGGTATCTCTCCTGTGGCTAATGATGATGCATGTATCTCAGCCCCATCAGGGCTCCTGCAGTTCCTCTCTAGCTGCCCTCGGCGTTGCTGGGTACAGAATACTGCATATGATCATCCTCTGGGGATTTATCCACCTTCATACATTTTAAGTTGCTGAGCACCTCCTCTGTTGTAGTTCAGACTATTACCGAGACATCCCCATCAGCCATCTCAGGTACTGAAGTTTTCGTGAATTTCTCCAGTTTTTACTGTGAAGGTCATGCAAAAAAAGAGAAAAGATATTCATTAAAGACCTCACAGATCTACTGCAGCTCCACATATTGGCATCCTATTCTGTCACTCTATCGAGCAAGTTAAGCATAGTTTGCATGCATAAAATCAATGCTGGCTTTCTCTAAGCAATCCACACTAGTCCACTGAATGCAATTCTGTCCTGATTTGTTTTCAGAATTGTTCCCATCAGAGGTTAAATGATCTGGTATGTATTCACTGAATATATTCCCTACCTTTCTTAATGAACAAGGGATTAACATTTGCGATTTTCCAATCTTTAGATACCACCTAGAATTCATTCATGAGTGGAAGGCAATGGCCAGGGCCTCTGCAACTTACTTCCTTTCTTCTCTCAGGAAAATACATTAAGGAAAAGCAGCATGTGGCTGGTCATTGACTTGATCTTAGCATTATTGTAAAAATACTAACACTACTGATCTTGTAATAACAACAATAATAATAATAAATTTAATTCATGTGCCAAAGTATCATGTAAAGTAGAAAATATTTAAGGATGTATTCAAAACTTCCTTGGAAAAAGATGCAATATCACTAACGACTTTTAAGAATTCCCAGTCCATGCTTCTGCAGAATGGAGAAAGTGCATTCAGGGTGTATTGCAAACTTTGTGTCCTTGCATAGGGAGTTCCATAGGAGCATAATTGGTGGAAGGCACACACAACCATTCATTCCACCCTCCACCCCAATCAAGAACCTCCTGCCTCTCCATGGTAGAACCTGCAGTTCCCACATAGGCACCTAGCAACTTCCCAAGCCAGAGTGAAAGCAAGCCATCCTCATACCCAAGAAACTGCCTAAGGAAGAGAATACAAGAGTAACAGTTTAGAGGAAATATGAATAAGTAATTTAAATAATTACAGCTGAGAGCAATTCAGATGCAATGACATTAACCATTAGCCTCATAGGGCTGAAGTGCATACATAATATTAGGTCTATTCCATTACACTTCAATTAGTAAATAGTTAATTAAAAGAAACTTAATCAATGAATTGCTTTCAATTTCACTCTGTTATTTTTGAATATTTTAGTGAATACAGTGTCAGTACAAATTCACCCTAGAATAATTGTTGTCCCCCTAACATTACACACATTCTTCAAGTGAATTCTTTTAATAGATTTCACTCAACAGGACCAGCAGCAAAATTAAAGTGTGGATTCTTAGACCATAAGACATAGGAACAGAATCGAGTCTACTCCACTTTCCATTATGGCTGATTTATTATCCCTCTCAACCTCATTCTCCTGCCTTCTCCCTGTAACCTTTGACACTCTGACTAACAAAAAACCTATCAAACTCCACTTTAAATATACTAAATAACTTGGCCTCCACAGCTGTACATGGCAATGAATTCCACAGATTTACCACCCTCTGTCCAAAGAAATTCCTTCTCATCTCTGTTCTAATTGAACATCCTTCTATTCTGAGGCTCTGCCTTCTGGTCCTAGACTATAGGAAATATCCTCTGCACATCCAATCCTTCTAGGCCTTTCCATATTCGATAGGTTTCAATGAGATTCCCCCCTCATTCTTCTAAACTCCAGTAAGTACAGGCCCAGAACCATCACTCTCTCCTCTTACATTAACCACAACTGTGACATGTCCTTTAGCTTTGGGGCATCCACCACTGCTTGAACTTTCTCAGCACACTTGTGTAATCCTTCTGCTTCAATAATGTAACCACAGTAAGTGATGCTGTTTAAAGAATTCACACTTGTCATGTCATGCTCCGAGCCCATAATCTTCTAATCTTTTTAACAATGTCTTAAGATTTTCGAGGTGCTCCTTGTCATCCTTATTGGAATCAATAATTTCATCCAGGTATCACTGAGTGCCTGGACAGCCTTACAGCACCTGGTCCATAGCCTTCTGTCAGAGTGCAGGCGCAGATGCCACTCCAAAAATAAGCCTATTATAGCCTTAAAGCTCTTTGTGAGTGTTTATGATGAGAAACACTTTGGACTCTTCTTCCATCACCATGTGTAGGTAGTCCTTAGCTGAATCCATTTCCCTGAAGTGTTTTCCTCCAGAAAGTTTTGCAAAGGTATCCTCTATCCTGGGCAGAGGGTATTAAGACAACTGTGCTGCTCCAAAGAGCGCTATATGAGGTCATTCTTACTCTTGACCATTAGGCTCTATAATGAGCCAACCTATAACTGGGGAAGCAATGAACCCCTCCTTTTTTTTTTGAGGTAACTTATTTTTTATTCTTCCTTAGTTCTCTTCTAATATTTGTTTATCTGTGCATTTGTCATACTATTGTGACACTGTAATTTCCTTTGGGATCAATAAAATATCTATCTCTTGATCTCCTTTCAGTACTGGGTTGATGGTAACCTTAAAATCACCACATATCCTGACAGACCAGTCCTCCTGGGCTACTGGGACCACTGGTGTTGCCCATGGGCTCCATCCAACCTTGGAAAGAATTCTGCCACCCTCCATGCAATCTAGCTCACTGGCTGTTTTATCATGGTATAAGAAGCCTGTCAGGCTTTGAAAAACTTTGGTGCGTCATTTTCATTTAACACTATTTTACACTCGATGTATTTGAGTTTTCCAGTGCAACCCATGAACACTGCTGTTGCAATATCCAGTATCTTTCACTTCCATCTGGCTTCACTGCAGGGGATGGAGCATGCAAGTGGTGGATGGATCCCCAATCAAACTGTAGTTGTCTCAGCCACTCACATCCCTACAATGCTGGTCCTCCTGTTTTCACCATATGCAAGCCCAATGTGGCTTGTTAGTTGTTGTATTTCACTGTTACGGGTGACATTCCCATACGAGTTATCTTTTCTCCAGTATAAGTTCTTAGTTGGATATCTGCAAGCTTTAGTTTATTATCTTTGAAATGCCATTCACATTCATTTTGTGGAATGACTGTAACAGCTGAACCAGTGTCTAATTCCATTTTAATTAGTTTGTCATTCACCTCTGGTATAAGCCATACTGAGTCCTGCCGAAGGGTTTCAGCCCGAAACGTCGACTATGCTCCTTCCCCAGATGCTGCCTGGTCTGCTGAGTTCTTCCAGCATTTTGTGTCTGTTGCTTATCTATTAATTTTCACACTGTAAATCTCAAGGCTACACAGTCCTGTATCCCGTCATTATTATCACATTTTTCATCAAAAGTATGCAGATTAGTGCTCCTTTTGAAAATGCAACTTGACTTTTTATCTTTCTCTCCCCTGCACAGTCTATTTATTTTTGTCTGCCTAACATGCTATATGTGTCCTACTTTGTTGCATTTTCTGCAAGTTCTGCCCTTAAATCACCACCACCAGGGGCTCACATACACCATTGATCGGTGTATGTGAGCCCCTGCCATAATGGTAACACAATCTGTTTGGCCAGACAAGCCTCTGTCTAGATACTGCAATTTTATTCACGCTCACTTTGATTCTTGACTGCAACTCAATTGTGATCCTGTCTGCAGTTCCCATTGAAGCAGTGATTTCAACTACTCGTTTAAATGCAAGGTGTGCTTCAGTTAGGATTCATTTTTGAATGCTTTCTTGTAAGATTCTACAAACTAAATGATCTCTTAGTGTATCATTAAACCCATTACTGAATGACAATGCTCAGACGTCTTCAATTCAGCCACTTATGCTGAAATGGACTCCCCTTTCCTTTGATTCCACTTACGGAAACCAAAAACACTCTACAATCAACAATGGCTCCAGTTCCAAATGTTCCTGCATTACTTTGACAATATCAGGAAAGCTCATTTCTGCTGGTTTGTTTGGAGCCGTCAAACTTCAAAACAAAATGTATGCCTTTAAACCCAATGCACTCAGCAAAATTGGTTCTCATTTCTCATTGGCTATTTCAATTGCTTCAAATTATTGTTGAATTAGTTGAGCATACATGAGCCGGTTTAGCCAGCCAGTGGTTAGTGACATCCGCACCGGACTTTGAGGCAAGTGATCCCAGGTTCAAACCCTGCCAGCTCCTTGCACACTTTCCGTCCTGCTTGGGTTAAGCATCAAGCTAGCAAGTTGGCCTCAAAAAACAGGCCAACTTGTTTTTTGATGGCAACATTGCCATCCAATGTGCCATAAGGTGTGGAAAGGAACAAAACGCAAAAAGCCAGTTACCCACCGTGTAATCAAATTCATCAATCTTTCCGGTGTAGCCAGCCATTTCAGACTTTTTTAAAAAATGATTATTATCACCCGGTATTCACTGTTTATGAACCCGTGAATTCTTCTGTTTAAAAACGCAAACAACAGGAAATCTGCAGATGCTGGAAATTCAAGCAACACACATAAAAGTTGCTGGTGAACGCAGCAGGCCAGGCAGCATCTCTAGGAAGAGGTGCAGTCGACGTTTCAGGCCAAGACCCTTCGTCAGGACTATTCTTCTGTTTTCTGACTTGATCGTGTCTTCCTTCCAAAGAACATGTGGAACATTGCTTTTTGTAACTCAACCATCTCTCACTGCATTTTTGTTTTAGATCGAATGTCTCGCTGCGCTTCAATAGGTTAGCAGCCATTTTGGGTTCATTTTAAAAATACCTCTTCGCCAATGTTATGTTTTGTAATTTCAAAACATTAATCTAATTCAAAGGAAGACACAAGAATCTGGAAATGCTTGTCCGAAGTAAAATTTGTGTTTACTTTTAGTGAGGCACTCACGTATCACGTGGTAATGTGATGACGAACGCAATTCATATGTTCATACATATAACTCATAATGAATTATTTAATTGCACAAGAATATTATTTAAATATTAAAGACACAGAGGGTAATGAACAGTCAACATTTTAGGCCAAGGCCTTTCATCAGTCCTGATGAAGGCTCTCAGCCCAAAACGTTGACTGTTTATTCCCGTTCCATTGATGCTGCCTGACTTGCTGAGTTCCTCCAGCATTTTGTATGTGTTGGCCTTGAACCTCTTGACTCCCTAATCAGAAAGAGTCCAGACCCCAACTCTCTAATCACAACAAACCTGGAATGCCTTGCTACTTCAGCCCAGAATTCTGATCCATCAATTGGTACAAGTCCTGGTTTTAACCAGGCTAGTTATAAGCAGCGTAGGCTGGCTTTAATTGAAGCTAGCCACTCGATATAGTGTGCTGAACAGTGGCATGGTTAGCATTGTCAGCACACTGAATGAATGAAGTTAGCACTCAAAGTGAGATTAGCGTGTTTCTATGCTGCAATTGATAGCAGCTGTCTAATTAGACATTGGAAACCACACTTCCATTTTTGGGAGCGATCAAATTTAGCCTCCATTGTTGTTGTATTAACAATGTAATATTGAATTGCATTGGCATCCGCAATCATTTTAAATAACACTACCTACTCCAATTTGCTTCAACACTGTACTTTACAGGCAGAGCTTAAAAGCAAACATTTCATTTTTTGCTTAATTGCATATTATGAAAGTACAGATTAGCATGGCTTTAAAATGTAGGAAATCTACCTCATAAAATTATGTCTAAATCACTGTCAAATTACCATCGCAGTCATTATGCTTTCAAGTCCAATCTGCCATTGTCTTCACTAATGCACCTTGGCAGTACACTTTCACCTCTCCACTGGTCATTTTGAAAATTCAATGCACCACCAGCCTGAAATCTGTCAGCAAATTACAGAACAGTCACTTGCCTCAAGCAATGATCAGTTACAAATTTACGAAGATTGATGTCTACTGAAAAAGAAAGATGTACATGCCTTTGGGATGAGTCAAAGTGTATGCGCATGGTTATCAGTCATGACTGGACCAGCTAATTTCAGATGTGGTTGCAGCTGCTGGAGGTTCCATGCTAAATCCAGCATCTGGGTAGCTAGACCTCAAACTAAAGCTGTGGATGCAATTCTGAGATCAGTGCCCATATAATACCACCAGTCAGTCAGACTTTTCTGAGTGGGTACTTAGTATCATCAGGAGCCCAAATATAGCGGGGTGTGCTCTAAAGAGGACCTGGGCCATAAGTGAAGAGGGCGGAGCATCTCATTGTTATTACATTAAGGACAAGCCAATTGAGCTTGCTCCATCATTCAACGAGACTATGGATGATCCGGTCTAACCTCATTGCCACTGTCCCGCTCTTTTCCCAAATCTCTTGATTCTGTTGTGGTTCAAATGTACGTCAATCTGCACCCCGGATATATTCAATGACTCCCCTCCACCGCTTACTAGGACAGGGAATTCTAGAGTTAGGGCCCTCCTTATCTCCTTAAATGATTGACTCCAATTCTCAAACCACATTTCATTATTCTGGAGATCCACCCAGAGGAAACACTGATGAGATATATGAATATTCCCTTAAATATTTGTCACTGCTGATCTATGGTTTTTAAATCTATCTTCAAAATGCATCTTGATATCATTGTAGTCATCTAGAGGATGGTTACCATTTGCAGACCCAAGTTTCTCACTTTCAAACTGAAAATGAAGTTAAACCATTCTCTGATCTCTTATTGCGAGAAGATCCCTTACTGCAAGATTACTAATTAATCCTAAGTCATTGTATAATTCCAGATATAAAGTATCCTGATCTCTGACAAGAGAAAATCCCCGGATGCTGGAAATCCGAGTGACACACACACAAAATGCCGGAGGGACTCAGCAGACTAGGCAACATTTATGGAAAAAAGTATAGTTTTCCATAGATGCTGAGCTCCTCTAGCACCTTGCGTGTGTTATCCTGATCTCTGTTTGGTTCTCAAAGTACTGCTCTATGAAATCACCACAAATACACATTTATGAACTCATTCTCAAGGTAATCTTTGGTTAATTTTATTTCTCTTAATCTAAAATCACCCAAGATTGTTGCAGTATTTTTCCTATAAGCCACCATTCTTTTTATTAAAATCTGCCACAATATAATTGCTATTATGGGGTACGTTTAAATTTATTATTTTTTCCACCTCCACCCAAGCCTATCCTAAAACTCGATCTTCTGAAGCAATATATTCCTCACCATTGCTGTGATCTCATTGTCTATTAACAGTTACCCACCTCTTTTTCTTTTCTGACTTTCCTTCTGAAATATCACATAGCTCTGGTTTCCAGCCTTGGTCATCTCGCAACATCGGCTACCTTTGTAATGGCTATCAGATCATGTCCATTCTTCTCTATTTATGCAATCAGCTCATCTAACTTGTTGTGAATGCTGCACGCATATTTGATTAAGTAGCATTTTATTTTATCATTTTTCTTCACTCTGATTCTGTATACTTGTGCACTCTTGTGACTGTAAGATCTGCCATTTGAAAATACACTCTGATTAGTGCCCTTTCTCCTTTTTCCTTTCTCTGTGCCTTCCTAAATATCCCAGCACCTGAGGGCCTATCTTCTATTTCCAACCTAGTATTTCTCCGTTGATTCTACCCACAGGGTCCCCATATCCTGCCAAGCTGGTTTAACCACCCTCTAAAGCAAAATTCATTCCAATAATAATTTTTCTTTTACTCAGACTTAACACAGATGGGGAAAACTGGGAGTGATTTCATGTCTACTGCCCCATATAAAATGCAGTCCTCGTGTACTTGCATTTTAAGTAAGAGCAATATATATAGGGGTTTTAAGTTCTTACATTGCAAAGGAAAAAAATGTCAACTACTTTCAGTTACTAGCACTAAAAATGTTATTCATCTTTGCACAAAAGCACTCCATTTTACTTGTATTCAAAGTGAATAGCGATTATAGATAGTTGATTCAGCTGATGCACCAAGGTTAATATCCAGTATATAAAAAAAATGAATACAGCCTTTGAATGTATGAGTGGGACAGCTTGACGGTCAGAATCATAATATGTTATCCAGGTCAAATCAATTGGAAATTAAAATGAAAGATATGATGCTGAAAATGGTGTTTATAGGCATTTCTGTCATAGGAGAATACATTGCTTGGTTTACATGGTTTCTAACCAATGCATATTATATTTTGGGCTTCAATCTATGATGCATCAATTCCTTTTAATGGCTCACTGCAGCTGAACTATCATTCAGATCTATAATTGAATTTTGTCAGCTCTGAAGGTCCATTTGGAAATTCAGGAATGATAGAATGTATATATGTGATTCCTATCTCCCTGAGGCTCATCTGACTACGATACTGATAAGTCTTACCACTCGTGAACATTCCGGAATCAATCCATAATCTTCTCTGAGACAGCTAATCTATTGCAGGCTCTCAAGGAAATGACCAAAATTTACATCAGCAAATTTATGTTAGGAAGGAAATATTCTGATATTTCATTCCTAATCCCTACCTAATCATCCTTCACTGGGAAAGGATATGTGTGCCCCTCCCGGTGGGCATGACCTGACTAGTCTGTGATGCTCATTGTATTTTGCATTTCCCACTGCAGAGGAAATTTGGAGCATAAAATACTGTCCAGAATGCGATAAAAATAGGTACAAAGACACTCAGGTTTCGGAAGCACTGGGTTTAAAGTCACAGAGTCAAAGAGCAGAGAGTGAGCCCTTTGGCCCACTCAACACAATACCCTTCTAAATGAATCCCATTTTCCTACGTTCAGCCTCTAAATCTTGGCTATTTAAGTGCACCTCTTGACTCTTCAGAAATATTGTGAAAGTCTCTGTCTCCAACACCCCTTCAAGGCAACGTCTTCTGCATCCCAACCACCCTCTGAATGAAAAATAAATCTCCTCACATTGCTTTCGAACTTCTGACCCTTACTTCCAATCTATGCCCTCTAATTTCTTACCACAGGACCTCCTCAGGTTAGGAAAGCCCAGCTTATGAACATAGGAGTGTTTGGGAAACTGGCAAGATGGATTTCCCAGCTGCTTTAGAACTGCTGGCATCTTCTACCATCTGGGAGCTCAGCTTGCGGCCACATTCCTGACGTAAACTATCTGGGTCACAAACAGTTCAGAGGAAGGGAACTCTGTTGTAATCTGGGGAGACCTGTATCTATCTTATCTTTACTGTATCTCTATCAGGTCCTACTTCCACCATCCCTGGCCTCCACTGCCTCCAGGAAAACATACCCAGCCTAACCAATCTCTCTTCATAAATGAAATACTCTATCCCAGCAAACATCTCTACATCCTCTCCACTGCGGTCAAGTGTGACCAGAACTGTATAAAGTACTCCAACTGTGGCCTAACCATTTTTTTCTAACATTGTACTATACCTTCTCTGCTCTTACACTCTGTGCTGTATATTTAATTGACTTTATTTCTTACACCCTTCACATACATGAGTAAAAATATCTAAATGTGCAATGTGCAATCATGCTAATTTATAATAAATAGAACAGTCAATGTAACACAGAAATACACTCAAATCAATGTGAGTTAATCAGTCTGATGGCCTGGTGGAGAAGCTGTCCTGGAACCTGTTGGTCCTGATTTTATGCTGCGGTACTGTTTTCCAGATGGTAACAGCTGGAATAGATTGTGGTTGGGGTGACTCGGATCTCCAATGATCCTTCAGGCCCTTTTTTCACACCCGTCTTTGTAAATATCCTGAATCATGGGAAGTTCACAGCTACAGATGCGCTGGGTTGTCCGCACCACTCTCTGCAGAATCCTGCAATTAAGTTCCCATACCCGGCAGTGATGCAGCCAGTCAGGATGCTCTCAAATGTGCTCCTATCGAAAGTTCTTAGGATCTGGACACCCATACCAAACTTCCTCAACTGTCTGAGGTGAAAGAGGCGCTATTGTGCCTTTTTCACCACATGCTAGTGTGTACAGACCACGTGAGGTCCTCAGTGATGTGGATGCCGAGGAAAAGCTATTTACCCTCTCAACCCCAGAGCCATTGATGTCAATAGGGGTTAGTCTGTCTCCATTCCTCCTGTAATCCACAACCAGCTCCTCTGTCTTTGCGACATTGAGGGAGAGGTTGTTTTCTTGACACCACTGTGTTAGACAGATGACTTCTTCCCTGTAGGCCACTTGGTTATTGTTTGAGATTAGCCCAATCAATGCAGTGTCATCGGCAAATTTAATTAGCAAATTAGAGCTGCGGGTGGTGACACAGTCATGGGTATATGGGGAGTAAAGGAGGGACTTAGGACACAGCTCTGAGTGGCTCCTGTGCTGAGAGTCAGAGGGGTGGAGGTGAAGGAGCCCACTCTTACCAACTGCTGGTGATCTGACAGGAAGTCCAGGATCCAGCTGCACAAGGCAGGGTCAAAGCCGAGGTCTCCGAGCTTCCTGTCGAGCCTGGGTGGAATTATGGTATTGAATGCTGAACTGTAGTCCAAGAACAGCATTCCCACGTAACAGCTCTAACTAATGAAAGCATGCATTCCATCTGTCTTCTTTACCACTCTATCTACCTGTGCTGCCATCTTCAGGGATCCTTTGACTTGTACATCAAGGCACTTTGTTCTGCAATACTCCTCGTGGGTGCTTATTTTTATGACTGGAAGTTCATGGCCAGTGGAGTAACACAGGAATCGGTGCTGGGACCCTTGCTACTTTTATACACCTTATTGATTTGGACGTGTATGTATGAGATAACATAAAAATTGTTTCCTTAACTGATGATAAGGAGTGTAGTCGTAACCAACAGGGTGATATAGATTAATTGGTAGAGCAATCAATGTAATCCTGCCAAGAGCGAAGTGATGCACTGTACGATTAATTAGGGTTAGGACATTCACAATGAATTATGTCACCTTCTGCTCCTGTAACCAAGCCAATATTGGATCTAATTTGCCAATTTGCCCATAACCCTGGGGTTTTACCCTTTTGGATAAATTTCCCATATAGGAGCATAAAACCTTGAATCCAGCCAACATAGTTCTCTGGGTCACTGAGGCACACAAGCCTCCACACCATGACAAGGCTGTGGTCCTCTTGGAGGAGATAAGCTGACTATCTTTGATTAATTCCTACCTCACCAATGGTAGATTAGTCTTGTCTCTCAGAATGTTTACTAATTGTTTTTCTACCGCTGGCATTAAACTCACACGCCTGTACTGCCTGCTTTATCCCTTCTATACTCGATGAATAAAGGTACCTCGTTTTGTTCCATACTGCCGGCATCTGCAGAGCCTTGTAAGGAATGGATTTTCGGTTTCCTATGCAGAAAATTTCCAATATTGAATCGATGGAAACACAAGAGACTGTAAATGCTGGAATCTGGAAAAACAGTTCACAGGAGGAAGTGAGCGGGTCAACTAGCACCCATGAAGAGAAAAGAACTTTCCACCTTTCAAGTCAAAACTCCGTATCCTTTCCTTTCACATGTTCGACATATTTAGTTCCTTCAGCAGATAGTTTGTTTCTACGATGGCTCAAATGGTTTCTTTCCATGCTGTAACTATGATTTTATGACCCACAGCCTCATGGTGACTGAGCATAACTTTATAGGCCAGTGCAAGTGAGGACTACCAGAGCAGGTCACGCCTGAATTTCCACGGGCTTACAGGTGTTTCCTTCAAATGAAACCTGTTAAAGTGGATTAAGGTATTCCATATCAACATCCAGTTACCTCCCTATGTGGTAGGAGAGTCAGAATATTGCACAGGAAGATTGTGTCCAGGTTTACTCACACAAATATTGTTGTCTGCCAGCAATATGCTAATAAGGTGTCCTACCTTGGAACCCAATATGGTCAAAGTGGATAAGTTAGGAAGAGTAACGGCAGATGCAATTCCAAGGACAAAGAATGTAGCTTGTGAAATTCCAAGAGTCATCATTTAATCTCACATGAAGGCTTTCCACTTGATCATGGAATTGGTGAAAAGCTGCTACAATTCCAAAAAAACTGTAGAGCTTGCTGCTTTCAGCTGCTCAGGTTCAGGTGCACCTCAACAGAATAAATGAATCCGAAAGCACAAATGAAAGTGATGCAGCTCAGTGCTGTGTCGGCTCTTTGAAATGGATATCTCTATTTCTCCCCTTAAATTTTACCCAAGGCCCACAGATGTTTTTATTTCATAGAACATATTTCAAATAGTTATTCTAATCTCTCTGAGAACTTACGATAGAATCTATTTCCACTGCACTTACATTAAAAAGAAATCTCATTCCTCTGTGTTTCTTTTGCCAGTAACAATCTCCAGTGGAATTGTTTGTCCTTACTTAGCCTGTCAATAACCCTCATAATTGAAACCACTATGTAATCTTCCCTGTTTGGAGAACAACTCCAGAATCAAAAGCCTCTCTGATATATTACTGGTCCATTCTGATTCTCCACAACTTCTTCAAAGTCCAAACGTGCTATGCCCAAAACTACTCAAATCCTCTTCACTGGAGGCCTGATATTTGATTTGTAAAGGCTTAATATAATATCCTCGTGTGTGTACTCCAAATATCCATCTTTAAAAACCAATTCATTGATATGTGAGGCCTTCATGGGTCAGGGTTGACTATGGATGTTGTACCCTGACTGCCTAGATAGGCAAGCCTGGGCAGTACGAGATGAAGAGCAAGCTGTTGCCCATATAGGAAGCTCCCCCTCTCCACAGATCTAATGAACCCAAAGGAACGGCAGAGACCGATACAGTTTGGTAACAGCAGTGTTGTAGGAGTTGCCAGTCAGCATTGAGCTCGACGTAGGACTACCTTAGGGACTCCAGCTCCGAAACTTTCCCTCGGAGTTTACTCCCGAAGCCTTCCCCATGAGTCGGTTTAGCCACAAGGAAGTTTGAGATCAGAGTTTTCTTTCCCCGAAATGAGCTGCCAGCCACAGCTGATGAGCCCCATCTGCCCAAAGTGTCTGGTTTCAAGGCACCAGTAGTCCGCCTTTGCCCATTCTCCTGCCAGTTGAAATGGCTCTGCCAGGCTTAATGGCTACCACACAGGAAGGCCAGGAGATGGACTCGGTGGTCAGAGGTTATTTGAGGCGCATGCCATTGGGAGAATTTAATAGATAGTGGGAGCTTATTTCCATTACCACCCTGGCTATAACAACCTCATGGAACCAATTAATCAATGTACCTACACAGATTTACTTAAATCCCAAGAATCTGCACAAAAGAACTTCACACGTAAATCTATGCTTTAAAGACATACTTTCAAATAAACTAGCTCCAATTAACTAATACTTATTTAAAATAATGCTTGAGGGAGTAGGCTATCAGAAAAAATGTATTAGTTAATTGGAGCTACTTTATATATTGGCACTGCGTTTCAATTTCTCCCATTGGTTCTATGACCACATCAATTGCCAGGGTAACTCTTGTGAGATATCTGTGCTTACTACAATGTGGCCTGACAGTCCTGTTTTATGACTGAGTAAACAATTATAGTAAATATAGCCTGAAAATGTAGTTTTGCTATTGAAATAAGCACTTTACACTCTTCTTTACATAGTGCTTCCTTCTCTATCAGTCACTAATACTTATCTTGTTATTTGCATCAGTCACTGCTTCCAATGCTACTGGTTTTCAGGTAAGGAGCCTCATTAAAATTGTCACAAAACCTTCCTGGTTTTAAATTCCAACCCCTTTGCAATGAAGGCCACCATGCTACTGCTTCTTAATTCCTTGCTAGACCTGCTTGCTGATTATTTGTAATAAACACAATTCTGAAGATGCCGGGAATCTTGAGTAACACACACAAAATGCTGGAGGAACTCAGCAGGTCAGGCAACATCTATGGAGGGAAATAAATAGTTGACATTTCAGGATGAGACCCTTCATCAGGACTGGAAAGGGAAAGGGCAGAAGCCAAAATAAGAATGTGGGGGAAGGGAAAGCAGTACAAGCAGACCAGTTACAGGTGAAACCAGGTGAAGGGGGAGGATCTAAGAAGCTGGGAGATAATGAGGGGAAGTCGGGCAGAAGAAGAAAGAATCAAGTAGGAGAGGACAGTATACCATGGAAGAAAAGGAAGAAGGAGGTATACCAGAGGAAGGTGCTGGTTAGGTGAGAAGAAGGGATGAGAGGGAGAACCAGAATGGGATGAAAAGAGGGCGGGGGGGGATAGAAATTACCTGAAATTAGAGAAATTAACATTTAAGCCATGAGTTTGAAGCCTACCTAGGTGGAATATTAGATTTTGCTCCTACAACCTCAGTGTGCATGAACATGTCGGAAGAGGAACTCAAATTCAATTTGACTTCTCATTCTGATTTCGACACTGCCACGGTAGGACAACCCTCTAACTTCCAGCAATTATTACCCCATCCCTCTTCTCCCTTTTGTATCTAGACCAGAATAAACACAACAGGATTCACTGTAAAATTGAGGAGGCAGAGTGTAACACAGAAAATTTCAAAGCTCGTTTCTCCCTTTAACTCTTCCCTCACCAACCCGCCCCCCCCCATCCCTTTCTCCTCTGTTCACTCTTCCCACTCACTCAAAAATCACTGCCCACCTCCACGGTAAACCTTACATGACCAGAACACATATGTATTGCTAGATCCAAGTCCAATATTACTCTTGCAGAGTGGTAGAGACCTTCAGTCAGGAATGGGGTGGAACTGCTGCAGTCCTGAGATGCCCACAACAAATTTGCCTTGCAGCCTATTAGCTGCAACATTTCTCAGAACATTTCCAAAGATTCCCTAGCCTTTAAACAGGGATTAACCCTTTGCAGAGCTGATGTCCTCTGACTGCGCCTTCTAAAATCTTTCACAGCAATCAATTCTTTGACAACCCCCAAAAGTGTGTTGGTCCAATGCAAGATATGGAAAACCATGTCTTGATGCACAGTTTGTTGTATGCAGTGAGTTAACACTGATAAAAGTGATACCGGATGACACTCTAAACTTGGACAAAGTGACAATTGAGTTTACAGGGTGGCTCCTATCATGCATTTATATGACTTCAAGGATTGAGAATGAGGTCTATTAATGATAGATCTTTACTTTAAATAATGAAAAAGATGTGATTTCTTATACACTGTGGGTACATACATGTACTCGATTCTACTTATTTTTCTGCAGCTCATTACCAATTCAAGCAAAGCCAGTTGAGCCAGTTTACATATTGTGTAAAGCTTGGCAGTTTTAGGTAAGTGCTGACAGGTGGCAAGTTACATTCACGGCAGAAGAGTTTAATCTCTTACACTTGATATCTTCTGTTAAGTCGTCAACCATCAAAATTTTGGGGGTCTCTGCAGGCCAGAAACACCAGGTAGATAAAAAAGTAAGTTAAAAGATGGGTATCTGCAAACAAATGGAAAAGGATAGAATCAGAGAAGACAGGAAAATTTTTAATTGGAGAAGGGCAAATTATGAGGCTATAAGGCTAGAACATGCGGGTGTGAATTGGGATGATGCTTTTGCAGGGAAATGTACTATGGCCATGTGGTCGATGTTTAGGGATCTCTTGCAGGATGTTAGGGATAAATTTGTCCCGGTGAGGAAGATAAAGAATAGTAGGGTGAAGGAACCATTGGTGACAAGTGAGGTGGAAAATCTAGTCAGGTGGAAGAAGGCAGCATATGTGAGGTTTCGGAAGCAAGGATCAGATGGGTCTATTGAGGAATATAGGGTAGCAAGAAAGCAGCTTAAGAAGGGGCTGAGAAGAGTAAGAATGGGGTATAAGAAGGCCTTGGCGAGTAGGGTAAAGGAAAACCCCAAGGCATTCTTCAATTATGTGAAGAACAAAAGGATGACAGGAGTGAAGGTAGGACCGATTAGAAATAAAGGTGGGAAGATGTGCTTGGAGGCTGTGGTCCTCAGTGAATACTTCTGTTCGGTATTCACCAGTGAGAGGGAACTTGATGATGGTGAGGACAATATGGGTAAGGTTGATGTTCTGGAGCATGCTGATATTAAGGGAGGGGAGGTGTTAAAGTTATTAAAATACATTAGGATGGATAAGTCCCCGGGGCCTGACGGAATATTCCCCAGGCTGCTCCACGAGGCGAGGGAAGAGATTGCTGAGCCTCTGGCTAGGATCATTATGTCCTCCTTGTCTACGAGAATGGTACTGGAGGATTGGAGGGAGGCAAATGTTGTCCCCTTGTTCAAAAAGGGTAGTAGGGATAGTCCAGGTAATTATAGACCAATGAGCCTTGCGTCTGTGGTGGGAAAGCTGTTGGAAAAGATTCTTAGAGATAGGATCTACGGGCATTTAGAGAATCATGGTCTGATCAGGGACAGTCAGCATGGCTTTGTGAAGGGCAGATTGTGTCTAACAAGCCTGATAGAATTCTTTGAGGAGGTGACCAGGCATATAGATGAGGGTGGTGCAGTGGATGTGATCTACATGGATTTTAGTAAGGCATTTGACAGGGTTGCACACGGTAGGCTTATTCAGAGAGTCAGAAGACATGGGATCCAGGGAAGTTTGGCCAGGTGGATTCAGAATTGGCTTGCCTGCAGAAGGCAGAGGGTGGTGGTGGAGGGAGTACATTCAGATTGGAGGATTGTGACTAGTGGTGTCCCACAAGGATCTGTTCTGGGACCTCTACTTTTTGTGATTTTTATTAACAACCTGGATGTGGGGGTAGAAGGGTGGGTTGGCAAATTTGCAGACGACACAAAGGTTGGTGGTGGTGTTGTAGATAGTGTAGAGGATTGTCGAAGATTGCAGAGAGACATTCATAGGTTGCAGAAGTGGGCTGAGAAGTGGCAGATGAAGTTCAACCCGGAGAAGTGTGAGGTGGTTCACTTTGGAAGGACAAACTCCAAGGCGGAGAACAAAGTAAATGGCAGGATACTTGGTAGTGTGGAGGAGCAGAGGGATCTGGGGGTACATGTCCACAGATCCCTGAAAGTTGCCTCACAGGTAGATAGGGTAGTTAAGAAAGCTTATGGGTTGTTAGCTTTCATAAGTCGAGGCATAGAATTTAAGAGTCGCGATGTCATGATGCAGCTTTATAAAACTCTGGTTAGGCCACACTTGGAGTACTGTGTCCAGTTCTGGTCACCTCACTATAGGAAGGATGTGCAAGTATTGGAAAGGGTACAGAGGATATCTACCAGGATGCTGCCTGGTTTAGAGAGTCTGGATTATGATCAGAGATTAAGGGAGCTAGGGCTTTACTCTTTGGAGAGAAGGAGGTTGAGAGGAGACATGGTAGAGGCATACAAGATATTAAGAGGAATAGATAGAGTGGATAGTCAGTGCCTCAATACAAGGGGACATGGCTTTAAGGTATGCGGTGGGAAGTTCAAGGGGGATATTAGAGGAAGGTTTTTTACTCAGAGAGTGGTTGGTGCGTGGAATACACTGCCTGAGTCAGTGGTGGAGGCAGATACACTAATGAAATTTAAGAGACTACTAGACAGGTATATGGAGGAATTTAAGGTGGGGGGTTATATGGGAGGCAGGGTTTGCGGGTTGGCACAACACTGTGGGCTGAAGAGCCTGTACTGTGCTGTACTGTTCCATGTTCTAAATGATAATATAAAGTCTTTCTCCTTCTAGAGGGAGCAAATCAGGAGTGTGATAGAATACCCAGAATTTTCCTGAACGAATGCAGCTCCAACAATACTTGAGACAAAGCAGCCACTTGATTCACATCCCATCTACCATACGTGCACTCCCTTCTTCAATAGCTTACCATGGATGCAACAACAATGATTCCTACATCAAGATGGACAAGGCCAACATGTGCATTGGGACACCATGACCTACAGGTTTCCCTCTAACTTTCACACCATCCTGATTTGTAATATATCACTGTCCTTCATCAGAACTGGTTTAAATCTTATCCAACAGCATTTGGGGGCACTTTATCAGAAGCATTGTAGTGTTTCAAGAAAGTGGCTCATGAAAATGTTCTCTGGGCAATTGAGGATGGCAATTTTGGGCCTTATCAAAGATAGACACAATGTGCAAAATGAATAAATTAAATAAAAACAAATATTTGTTTGAATAGACATCATTCTCCTTTAATCCTCCTTTTGCCAGTGATAAAAGTCTGTTATAAAAATTAGCTTATATTTTCTTTGCATTAACTCTTCAAATTATGACACAAATACAGATTTGGTTCAAAAATAGTGAATATACCAACTAGACCAGAAGAAGTAATGAAGCATTTGGAGCACACATTCAGACTTAATGAGCTATAATATGAATCTTCTAATTGGTTTCAGAAGTCCACAAGACATAGGAGAGAATTAGGCCATTGACCCATCATGTCTACTCCACCATTCCTTCATGGCTGATTTATTATCCCTCTCAACCCCATTCTCCTTCCATCTCCCCATAACCTTTGACACCCTTACTAATCAAGAACCTATCAATCTCTGCTTTAAATATACTCAATGACGTGGCCTCCACAGCCATGCGTGGCAATGAATTCCACAGATTCACCACCCTCTGTCCTCCACGACCTGGATCAACATGTTGACATTGTGTGGAGGCTTGTATGCTTCAAGGACTCCATCACCCGATACCAACTCAGGGCCACCTGTGGATGAGATGCCAGAAGAAGACTGACCTCACCCCAGCTCCCGAACGGACAGATTTGCATCTGCCCCTCCTGGGCCATGCCATGTGAAACAACAACAAACCACTCTCTGTCTAAAAGAAATTCATCCACATCTCTGTTCTAAAAGAAAACCCTTACATTCTGAGGCTGTGCCCCCGGTGCTAAGAAACATTCTCTCCATGTCCACTCTCTATGACTTTCTATATTCAATAGGTATCAATGAGACTCCCCCTCCCCCATTCTTCTAAACTCCAGCAAGTATAGACCCAGAGCCATCAAGCATTAACTCTTTCATTCCCAGCATAATTTCATTGTGAACCTCCTCTGGACCCTCTCCAATACTAGCACATCCTTTTTCTGATACTCCTTATTCACAGAAGCAGGAAGCATTTGCAAACCACATTCTCATAATCGTTTTAACCCCAAGAAATGCATAAATCTTCACATTAGCTGAATTGCTTTGTCCCAAAAAAAGGAATAAAGTATTTGCATTTATTAATCAGGTTTAAAAAGTGGGATTCTCACCCTTTGTTACATTGAATCTTCCACTCATTCACTTATTTGGAAATTCAGAACTGGTTGGCCTTCAAAATATAAGAAAACTGATACAATGCTCTCCTGTCAATTTTACCTTTTCGTTAGATTTATGTTTAACTGTGTTTAGCAATGATCTCGAATAATTCTCTTTTGAAGGCATTGTGAATAACATCAGCAAGTATGCTGATGATACTAAGCTGGGTGGCAGTGTGACATGTGATGAGGATGTTAGGAGAATTCAAGGTGACTTGGATAGGCTGGGTGAGTGGGCAGAAACTTGGCAGATGGCGATTAATGTGAATAAGTGTGAGGTTATTCACTTTGGGAGCAAGAACAAAGGCAGATTATTATCTGAACAGTGTGGAGTTAGGTAAGGGAGAAATACAAAGAGATCTAGGAGTACTTGTTCATCAGTCTCTGAAGGTGAATGAGCAAGTGCAGCAGGCAGTGAAGAAGGCTAATGGAATGTTGGCCTTTATTACAAAGGGAATTGAGTACAAGAGCAAGGAAATCCTTTTGCATTTGTATAGGGCTCTGGTGAGACCACACCTGGAGTATTGTGTGCAGTTTTGGTCTCCAGGGTTAAGGAAGGACATCCTGGCTGTGGAGGAGGTGCAGCGTAGGTTCACTAGGTTAATTCCTGGGATGTCCAGACTGTCTTACGCAGAGAGGTTAGAGAGACTGGGCTTGTACACGCTGGAATTAAGGAGATTGAGGGGGGATCTGATTGAGACATATAAGATTATTAAGGGATTGGACAAGATAGAGGCAGGAAATATGTTCCAGATGCTGGGAGAGTTCAGTGCCAGAGGGCATGGTTTAAGAATAAGGGGTAGGTCATTTAGGACAGAGTTGAGGAGGAACTTCTTCTCCCAGAGAGTTGTGGAGGTGTGGAACGCACTGCCTCAGAAGGCAGTGGAGGCCAATTCTCTGGATGCTTTCAAGAAGGAGCTAGATAGGTATCTTATGGATAGGGGAATCAAGGGTTATGGGGACAAGGTAGGAACCGGGTATTGATAGTAGATGATCAGCCATGATCTCAGAATAGCGGTGCAGGCTCGAAGGGCCGAATGGTCTACTTCTGCACCTATTGTCTATTGTCTATTGAAAAGTCTAGGCAAAGGGCCAAAGCACAGGATTTCACCAAAATGTCTAAGAGTAGCACAATAAATTAATGAGTGTTGCCTTAGTGGTATCAAGCTTGGATTTAAGTGAGATAAGTGAGTTCCCTTTTGTGCGAGTCAAAATGGGAAAAAAAAAATCACAGATAATGGAAATCTCAAATAGAAAGACAAAATGCTAGCAGGTCAAGCAGCATCTGTGGAATCAGATTTTCATGCTGAATATATGTTATTCCTTTTCTCTGCACTGCTTATTCACTTTTGTCATTTATAGATATTTATGTCTTTACAAGGTACTGCTGCCACAAAACAAAAGATTTCATGTCATAAAGTGTCAATAAATCTGATTCTTTTATTTTGCTTATTTTTCCTTTCTAATTGTTCCATGTAAGCCATTGACCTGATGATCTATGCAACATATTCCTTTGCCAATCCTTGCCTCAATCCATCAGAGATATTCCCTTGTCCATTCCACCCATCCCCACAAACACCACCTCCCCTGGAACCTAATTTGTTTTCTCCCTTTTTCAGTTTTAACAAAGAGTCTCTGGTCTGTAGCATCTGTAGTTCTAGCCTTTCCCCATTCTCTGCCCATGCAATACTTCTTGACCTCAATGCAGTGAGAAAATACTGAAGTGGTGAAACACAGCATCTTCCTTCAAGTGGTAGAATTCATCACAGTATTCCAAAATGAAGGGTCATTATCTCAACCAGCTGTTAGTATGATATTAACATGATATATGATATCATGAAATAATATCCATTCAATGCATGGTTGGTTAATTATATATTTCTGGGCAGAAAGGGACAGCAACATTCAATAAATGGCTCAAGTTAGTTATTTTATCACTTGAACTGAGCTTGTTCCCCACCCCGGATAATATTCAGACAGGCATCATCATTGGAAATAACTTGGAAAATGTGTAGCTCAAGTGGTTGATGATTGAGTTGAGAACAACTCAACCCAGGCATCATCATTGTTTTAAGCATTCCAACTAACGTGTTAACATGCTAACACTACATGGGGAAAAATAAACAGCTTTTCCGGGAGCTGTAAGTTGTCATTATTAGCCAATCGGAGAAGGAAACAAATCAGATGGCTCAAAGGGCATGGCCGAAAGGCGATTGGTTGCAAGCTGGGTCTGCGACCTGTCACCGCCAATCAACAAGCCATAAACTCGTTCATATAGGTCACTGTTCTGTGAAACATGAACATCACACGAATCCTTAGGGCAGTTGTTTGTGATGGCGCAAACCAATTATTCCCACCTTTGTGTGATTGAAGGCGTCTATACAGAAAACGTTCGGACAGTGCTGCCGGGATAGGCGTTTACAAATGACCTTAGAATTCGAGCAGGACTGTCGGTTCCGGACTTGAACTTCACTTTGAGGAAGGGGCGCTTCCAATGCCCGATCGTGCCTGACATCATTGGAGTGTCATCTGCATTAGAATCCGTGCTGGCTTGGCCCTGGAGAATTTCTGCTAAACCCCACGATTCCGGAGCGCAACACGAGGAATTTCATTGGCTGTGAGCGAACTTGGGCAGTCCCAAGGTTGTAAACATTCGTATTAAATGTCTTTTGAGCTGGCATGTCGGGCAGTCCGCAGGTTAGGAGAATCTAAAGGAAAAGTTTAGTATAAATGTTGTGGGATCATCTTTCTGTCGTGCGACAACTAAAACCGCACGGAAGAGAAACGCGTTGTCTTTTTCACTGCCGACGAGTGTGTGCGAGTCGCTCATCACGTTCGCCTACAGAACAATGGGCGGCAACAAGACCATCATTCATGCGATACCATCACACGTAGCACTTGATCTACAGTGGCATTGTTAAATAATTTGACACTAAGTCACATAAAGTGATCAGTGCTCAAAAGTTATTTGGTGCTTACTCACCGCCCGTTACGCCGCTAGCGTGTAAGGTCAATGAAGGTCCAGCAATGAAGGTCCTCCATCGCGGGCGATCTTCAAGGCTTCCCTCATCGTGCCAGTGACTTCCTTTCTGTTTTCACCACTGTCAGCCATGTGAACCCCGGGTTGAGACTCGGGAATACCGTTGCATTCAAATGTAGAATGATTCTTCATTTACGTTGAGCCAGAGTTGTTAGTCCTGAGCTGAAAGACCAGTGGACCCTGCCCTTTGATCTGTTTGGCATGGGTGATCAAGAGCCGAAATATAAAGCCCTGACTCCAGCCAACATGGTTCTTGGGGTCATCGAGGCATGAAAGCCTCCAAACTAAGACAAGGAGAATTATTTGGTTTTGGTTTGTTATTATCACATACAGCAAGATGCAGCGAAAGGCTTTTGTAAGCATTTGGGTGCAGTCCATACACACGTACATTGAAGGCATGTGAATGAAATAGAATGCAGAGTAGTGTTTCATTTACAGAGAAAATACAGTGCAAGGGCCAGGGTAGGCTAGATCCGGAGGTCAAGAGTTATCTTTCAAAGTATGAGAAGACCTTTCAAGAGTCTGTTAACAGTAGCATAGAAGTTGGACTTGAGTCTGGTGGCATGTGCACTCCAGATTTTGTTTCTTCTGCTTGCCAGGACAAGGGAGAAGAGAGAGTGACTGGGGTGGGAGGGGTCCACAATTATGCTATCTGCTTTCCTGAGGCTGCAGGAAGGGAAGATGAAGTCGATAGAGGTGAGGCTGATTTGTGTGATGGCTGCATTCAGAATTCTCAGCAATTTCTTGTGGTTTTAGGCAGAATAATTGCCAAATTAAGCTAAGATGCATCCATATATTTTTTCAAGGACGTCTAAAAGGCAAATGATAAAGATAGAGGAGTGGAACAGGTTTAGGGAGAGAATGCCAAAGCTTGGACTTCAGCAGGAGAGGACAACCACATTCATGGGGAATAATGCAAACTGGGCTTTACAGGCAGCCACAGTGCTACAGTAATAGAGCTTCAGCTTCAATCTTCCAGTGACTCAGGTTTGATTTTCTCACGGGCAGCTTTTTTAGAGCTGTCGGGGAGGTTTAAATTAATTTGGTGGGGTGGAGGGAACCAGAGGGAAGGGACTCAGGATGGGATCGTTGGTAAAAATGCAAAGATAACATGCAGTCAGTCTGACAGGAAGGGCAGGCAGATGATAGGACAAAACTGCAGCCAGCAGGGTGAATATCAGTGCATTAGGGTAGTAAATACAATACTTGAAGTGGTATATCTCAGTGCACGGAGTATAAGAAATAAGGTGGATGATGGTGTTGCACTATTACAGATTGGTGGGTGTTATGTTGTGGCCATCACAAAATCGTGGCTAAAGGATGGTTGTAGTTGGGAGCTGAATGTCCAAGGTTACACATTGTATTGGAGGGATAGGAAGGTAGGCAGAAGGGGTAGCATGGCTCTGCTGGTAAAGAATTGCATCAAATCAGTAGGATGTGTAATCTAGTGTGACAAAGGATCAGAAGATGTTGAATCCTTGTGGGCTGAGTTAAGAAACTGCAAGGGTAAAAGGACCCTGATGGCAGTTATATATAGACCTCCTAACAGTTGCTGGGATGTAGACCACAGATTACAATGGGAAATTGAAAAGGCATATCAAAAGGGCAATGTTATGATAGTCATGGGAGATTTCAACATGCACATTGATTGGGAAAATCACATTGGTAATTGATGTCAAGAGAGTGAGTTTGTTGAATGCCTAAGAGATGTTTTTTAGACCAGTTTGTCATTGAGCCTACTAGGGGATCAGCTATACTGGATTGGGTGTTTTGTAATGAACTGGAAGCAACTACTGAACTTCAGGTAAAAGAACACTTAGGAGGCAGTGATCACGATATGATTGAGTTCAAGTTGAAAGTTGATAGGGATAAAGTAAAGTCTGATGTAGCAGTATTTCAGTGGAGTATAAAGGAAATAACAGTGGTATGAGAGAGGTGTTGGCCAAAGTAAATTGGAAAGAGATGCTGGCAGGGATGACAGCAGAGCAGCAATGGCATGAGTTTCTGAGAAAGAAGAGGAAGGTTCAGGATAGATATATCCCAAAAATCATTGGATTCTGGCATAGAAAATTGCAAATGTCACTCCACTCTCTAAGAAAGGACGAAGGCAGCAGAAAAGAAATTATAGACCAGTTAGCCTGACCTCAGTGATTGGGAAGATGTTGGAGAATTGTTAAGGATGAGGTTATGGAGTACTTAGTGACACAGGACACATATGACAAAGTCAGCATAGTTTCCTTAAGGGAAAATCTTGCCTGACAAACCTGCTGGAATTCTTTGAGGAGATTACAAGTAGGATAGATAAAGGGGATGCAGTGGATGTTGTATATTTGGACTTCCAGAAGGCCTTTGACAAAGTGTCACACATGAGACTGCTTACCAAGTTAAGAGTGCATGGTATTACAGGAAAGTTACTAGCATGGTTAGAGCACTGGCTGATTGGTTGGAGGCAAACAGTGGGGATAAAAAGGATTCATGTCTGGTTGGCTACCAGTGACCGATGGTGTTCTGCAGGGGTCGGTGTTGGGAATGCTTCTTTTTATGCTGTATATCAATGACTTAGATGATGGAATAGATGGTTTTGTTGTCAGGTTTGCAGATGATACAAAGATTGGTGGAGGAGCAGGTAGTGTTGGGGACACAGGTAGGCTGCAGAAGGACTTAGACAGATTAGGAGAATGGGCAAGAAAGTGACAAATGAAATACAATGTTGGAAAATGCATAGTCATGCACTTTGGTAGAAGAAATAAATGTGCAGACTATTTTGTAAATGGGGAGAAAATCCAAAAATCTGAGATGGAACTTGGGAGTCCTTCTATAGAACACCCTAAAAGGTTAACTTGCAGGTAGAGTCGGTGGTGAGGAAGGCAAATGCAATGTTAACATTCATTTCAAGAGTCTAGAATACAACAGCAGGGATATGATGCGGAGGCTTTTCAGGCACTGGTGAGGCCTCATCTTGAGTATTGTGAACAATTTTGGGCTTTTCATGTGCTTGTATTGGAGGGAGTTCAGAGAGGGTTCACAAGGATGATTCCGGGAATGAAAGGGTTATCATTTGAGGAACATTTGATGGCTCTGGGTCTGTACTTGCTGGAATTCAGAAGGATGAGTGGGGGGATCTCATTGAAACCTTTCAAATGTTGAAAGGCCTAGACAGAGTAGATGTGGAAAGGATGTTTCCCATGGTTGGCAAGTCTAGGACAAGAGGGCTCAGCCTCCAGATAGAGGGGCGTCTAGTTAAAACAGAGATACAAAGAAATTTCTTTGGCCAAAGGGTGGCGAACTTGTGGAATTTATTACCACAGGCAGCTGTGGAGGCTGCATTGTTGGGTGTATTCAAGGCAGAGCTTGATTAATTTCTTGATTGGATGTGGCATCAAAGGTTACAGGGAGAAGGCCGGGAAGTGGGGCTGAGGAGGCAAGAAAAAAGGATCAGCCATGATTGAATAGCAGAGCAGACTCGATGGGCCAAATGGCCTAATTCTGCTATGTCTTATGGTCTGAATGCAATAGAATTTATGAAAAACTATAAACAAACAACTGACATACAACCAATGTACAAAAGATGACAAATTGAGCAAGTAATAAAAAGAAAGTAAAGAAATAAAACTGAGATGGTAAACCATAGAGTTCTTGAAAGTGAGTCTATAGGTTGTGGAGTCCATTCAGCATTGATGCAAGTGAAGTTATCCACGCTGGTTCAGGAACCTGATGGTTGTCGGGTAATAACTGTTCCTGGAAATAGTGGTGTGTGACCTGAAGCTTCTGAACCTGCTGTCCGATGGCATTAGTGAGATGAGAAAGCATGGCCTGGATGATGAGGGTCCCTGACAATGGGCACTCCTTTCTTGTTGCAGTGCTCCTTGTAAATGTCAGATTAGTGCGGGATTGGTGTAGATGGTACTTGACGGTTGGTGCAGATTCTGTAGACTGAACAGCCTGTTTCTAAACTGTATCCAACATGGAAACAGGCTATTTGGCCCAAATGGACTATAGCAAGCATGATGTCTACCTGAGCTAGGCCCCTGGCCTCTTGCAGCCTATGTCGCTCCTTATTCCATATAGCAACCACCCTCTGTGTGAAATGACAACCTTCAGGAACCTCAAATGATTAGAGAAAATTTAGAATTAAAGGAATCAGTGAGGTGGATGAAGGGACATTATTTTTAAGTGACTGACATTCACTCTTCATAACATGTTACTGAAATAGCTGATAAATCTAAACTAGGTGGGGCTGTGTACACAGAAGAAATTGTAAAGGGATTTCAGAGAGATGTGATTATACTGAATCGATGATCAAGATTATGGCATTCAGAATATAATGTGGAAAAAATGTGAGTTCATCCACTTTGTTGGAAAGTGGATGCAATGGAAAAACAGGGATGCAAGGTGAGAGACTGAGTAGTGTTGATGAAAATTTAGAGCTATACAGCATGGGAAAAACCCTTCACCTCATATCCTCCATGCAAACCAAGTTCCTAGTCCTGTATTTGACCCACATGCCTTTCAACCTTTCCTATCCAATGTAACTATCCAAATGTTTTACATGTTGTTATTGTAGCCAGCTCCACCACAAATGGTTCCACATAACTGCCACATTCCAGACACGGTAACAACCTCGTGAAACTTTTCTGAACCTTTTGCAGATTAATGGTGTCTTTCCTACACCCAGATGACAGAACTGCATCCAGTTAAAGAGTGATCTCAGCAATATTTGGTACAGTTGTAACATGAAGTTTCAATTTTTACACAATGTCCTAACGAATGAAGGCAATCATGCCAAATGTCTTTTGCACTGCCCTATCTACCTTTGTCGCAATCTTCAGGGAATTTTGTACTTGTACCCCTAAGTGCCTTTGTTCAATGTCACTCTCCAGGGCCCTGCCACTTACTGTATACGCAACACTTCATGTGTCAAAATTACATCCTGTAGGCCATTCTTTTTCCAATTGGCTAGCTTGCCGTGGATTGCACTTGATCTAATCTTCTAGATCAGTCTACAATCTGGGGTCTTGCTAAAGTCCAAGTAGACACCTGCCCTCATCAATCCTTTTGATCACCTCTTCAAATATTCATCAAATTTGAGACACAATTTCCCATTGCTATTACTAATCAGTTCTTGCCTTTCCAAATGCAGGTTGAAATTCTCAGAATTTCCTCCAGTAGCTTTCCTGCTACTGATGTTAGCTTCACCAGCCTATGGATCACTCGCTTGTCTTCATAAACATTCTTCAATTAAGACACAATAATAACCATCCTCGAGTCTTTCATACCTCAACTGCAGGCAACGGTGATACAAATATCTCTGCTTGGGCTCCAGCAATTTCTTTCCTGGCTTCCCTGAGATACATTTGGTCAAGTCCTGGGGACTTATGCTCTTTAAAACCTCCTCCACTCATTTTCCTTTTGTAATGTGGTTATGGTTCAAAATGTCTAAAGGCACCTAGATGGGCTGCATACATATCACTGAAGGTCAAAGTGCAGTCACACCTTGTGATTTGGAGGGAAAGTGTTGGGTTGCCTTTTATTACAGGAGTTGACTGCATAAGTATTATTACAATTATGTACAATTTTAATGAGACCACACCCAGACCATTATTTACATAGAAAAGATGTACATGCAGAGAAGTACAGTGAACTGGTTCCAAGGATTGTGAATTACCTGAAGACGAGTGATCCAGTAAACTGGGCTTGATTCTCTAGGGCAGGGGTTCACAAATTTTTTTATGCAATGCACCCATACCATTAACCGAGAGGTCCATGGAGCCCAGCTTGGCAACCCCTGCTCTACAGTATATAAAAGTGAGCGGTGATCTTGCTAAAACTTACAAAATTTTTAAAACGGGACAAGAGAGATGTATCTAGTTTATCAATGTCCTTAAGGGAACAACATCTTTTGTTCTTACATGGTTTGGTCAATACCCCAAAACCAAGACAGTATGGTTGATTCATAATTACATAAATGGCTGAGCGAGTCACTCAGTTCAGGGGAATAAGGATATTAAATAAAATGGTGGTCCAGCAGGTGACACCTGCATGTTTTAAAAAAGTACTCTAAAAGTATTAAGTAGTAGCCTGAATCTTGAATTCTAGGTCTAGAAGTTTGTCTCCAACGTAATAAGCTATGCATATTAATCTCACTTTTGAATATCAATTCTGCTGACTCTATTTAATACATATATCAGAGGACTAATTTCTACCCTGTAATCTTCCGGGGGAGGCAACCAGCAAATTGATACACAGTATGGTAACAAGTCTTAACAAATGGACTTGTCATAAACATAGAGAAACTTATATAGTTCATTATTTAAATCTATAATGAAGTAAAAACAATGGTTTAACAGAAGCACCCTGCAGACAAATAATCCCCTATAAAAGTACACCTCTGAAACCTATTTTACCAGCTTTGTCCGAAGTCACATTTGACATACCCAACCAATCTATAAATTTAGTTGAGTGCTAGTCCTACCTATTCAAATAGGAGCTTGTTAAACTTTATACATTAACCTATAGTCGATATAAACAGAATAATGATTGGAAACCTAGTATATAGATTCTTTATAATCCATTCTTCATGTAATGATATTTCAAGGGTTTCAAAGGAACATTTAATGTCAGAGAAATGTATACAATATACATCCTGAAATACTATTTCTTCACAACCATGATATGATTATTACAAAATTTGTGGTTAAAAAAAGAGAAAAGGAAAACATAACTTCATGCATACATCAAAACAGCTGCCAAGGGCATATGAAAGTTATATGCAGAAGAGAACAATGGCAGTAATTCTCAGCAAGTCTCAATTTGCAAGTTACTACTTTTGTAAAACAAAATCAATCATACTGATGTCTGTAAACTTTGTCTGTATGAAAAGCCATTCATCTACAGAGTAGGCTAAAAAAACAGGTTATTTGACACTTCTTCCCAATGATTAATTTAATCATTTGAGAAGCTATTCCATGATGACAAAGACAAACCTAACAAGTACAAAATCCGAAGTATGCAGCAAAGTCACTCAACCAAATGACCAACAAAATATGAAACTACCATTTCATATCCATTTCTGTGGTTTTCTGAGAATTTCTCACAAAAGAATTAGATAAATTTGAAATTGAATGTTCAAAGATTTATATCAAGGAATTGATGAGATTCAGAAAGAACATATTGTTTTTAAATAAGGCATTCAAACAATACATGTGACAGCAGGCCCAGAATTAAGTAACCATGATTGTTATTTAGAGAAGATACAGACTGTTTATTATAAAGAATGTTGTTAGTCAATAATCTATTGAGTCACGAGAAGTCATACAGCACAGGCACAGGCCAATAAAATGGTGGTCCATGCTGAACATATAGCACCCGTCCAGACTATCACATTTACCAGCGCCTTCTGCTTTAGTGATTCAAGACTCATTGTATCTTCGTTACAGGTAATTAGCTAAAAATCTGAACTGTTGTTTTTGAAGTGAGATTTTAAAAATATTCTTAACCCAGAAAGTAAATATAATGATTTTTTGTATGATTACTTTTATTTAAGGGAACTTCTCTTGTTAAGTATTTAAATGGCATATTTAAAGGAATTGAAAAGCAGGATCTGGTTAACAATGGGCAAAGTGATAGCAATGGAAGGTAAAATATGGTTGTATTTTTATATCGCCTTTTACTCTCTTTCAGGAAATGTCAGTAATTTACAATCTGAAATGTAATTGCTAGGTAATATGAGAACTCATCAGGCAATCTGTGCAGAGCAAGCTCCCACAAGGAGCAATATGATCAAATAATCTGTTATTGGGATATTACTTGAGGGATAAATGCAGGCCCGGGTTTCAGTAATAATTGCATTGCTTCATTTCACAAAAAAATGCCTTGAGATCTTCTACAAAAACCTTAGCATTGCATCTGAAAGATGGTAACTCAGATAACAAATCACTTCCTTAGTTCTGCACCAGTTTCAGACTGGATTTCTATGAAGGTAGGCCACAGCAAATGGATGAAGAGCAAAGCAGATTTTGTGCCCAAGGCTCAAAGGCTAATTTTCCTATGTGTCATCCCAATGCTGGCAAACCTAACACACTCCAGTACTCCAAAGCATCTTCCCAGGCCCTTTGGACTTCAAGATCACTGCTCAAGTCTTTGTGTTCCTAGATCCACAGAACCCATTGAGCTCATTGATCCCAAGATCACCATTATTTGTATTCAGCCTCTGGTTTTACTCCTCCCAAACTGCAAGATGCTTTCCCCAGTTATCCTAGGTGGCGTTGTAGTTTGCCTGGTGTATTTTATGTAAGATTACGAAAGACTAAAATAGACCATAAAACCATAAGACATAGGAATAGAAACAAAAACAACAGGAATTCTGCAGATGCTGGAAATTCAAGCAACACACATCAAAGTTGCTGGTGAACGCAGCAGGCCAGGCAGCATCCCTAGGAAGAGGTGCAGTCGACGTTTCAGGCCGAGACCCTTCGTCAGGACTAACTGAAGGAAGAGTGAGTAAGGGATTTGAAAGACATAGGAATAGAATTTGGCCATAGATTCACTACTCTTTAGCTAAAAAAAATTCCTCCTTACCTTTGTTCTAAAAGGTCATCCCTCAGTTTTGAGACTTTGCCCTCTAGTTCTAGATAGCCTCAGCACATCCACCTTATCCAGTCCTTTCAACATTCAGTAGGTTTCAATGAGATCCCCACACATTCTTCTAAATTCCAGTGAGTACAGGCCCAAAACTGCCAAACTCATCTTCAATGTTAACCTCTTCATTCCTGGAATCATCCTCATGAACCTCCTCTGGACTCTCTAAAATGACAACACATCCCTTCTGAGATATGGGGCCCAAAACTGTTGACAATACTCCAAGTGCAGCCTGACTAGTGACTTATAAAGCCTCAGCCTTATCTCCTTATTTTTATATCCTACTCCCCTTGAAATAAATGCCAACATTGCATCTGCCTTCTTTACCACAGACTCAACCTGTAAATTAACCTTCTGGGAGTCTTGCAGGAGGAGGACTAAGTCCCTCTGCACCTCTGATGTTTGAACCTTCTCCCCATTTAGATAATAGTCTGCACTATTGTTCCTTTTATCAAAATGCATTATCATACATTTCCCAACACTATATTCATCTGCCACTTTTTTGTTCATTCTTCCAATTTGTCTGAGTCCTGGGGCAATAGCATTGCTTCCTCAGCACTACCTACCCCTCCACCAACCTTCGTATCATCTGCAAGCTTTGCCACAAAGTCATCAATTCCATTATCCAAATTATTAACAAACAATATGAAAAATAGCAGTCCCAATACTGACCCCTGACTATTCAACAGCATCCAACCAGAAATGACCAGTCTCCCAAACCAGTTCATGCCAGTATTTATGCACCATTTGTGGTACTTCCTCCCTTCTTTCATTTGAGTATTACTCAGTATTCCGATCTCTCTTATATACTAACTAGGCTATCATTAAAAACCTAATTCATCCTCATAGTAGAACGTACCATATTTTCATTACATTTTTGAGTTTAAAAAAATACATTGGAACTCCTATTGTTTTCTTTGCAATGTGGAACTTTCTCACTTACTCTGAAAGACGAGCATTCCTTCTGCCAGTCCTATAAAACACCAAGTTCATCTCTCAGTCATGCAGGTTCCAGGATTAGTATAAATGCTGTGATAGAGTTAGGATCATGCAACACAGTAACAGGCCCACTGCCCAACTGGTCCATCAAAGCTGGTCCACTTACCAGTATTTGGCCCACAACCTTCTAAGTTTTTCCAATCAATGTACCTGTCCAACTATCTTCTAAAAATCATCATTCTACCTGCCCCACCCACTTCATTTGGCAGCTCATTCCACCCACACATCAGCTTTTCCACCTTTTGTGTATAAAAATGCTGCTGCTGAAGTTCAAATATTTTTCCTCTCACCTTAAACCTATGTCCTCTGATTCTTGATTGACCCTACCCATGCCCCTTATGATTTTATAATCTATAAAATCACCTCTCAGTCTCCTACATTCCAAAGAATGTATTCCTAGCCTTAAGTCCTGGAAACATCCTTGTAATTTTTTTCTGCATTCTTTCCAGTTTAATAACACCTTTTCTATAACAGGCTGTTACATTAGTGTTGTGAGCAGTAATATATTTACATTAGTGAAACCCAATTTTGCATGAGTAATAGCATGGATCCCGTTCCTTAAGGTTCTTACAGCCAGGGATGGTAGTGGGGATAAACTCTCACTGCCTATCAGATGTGCCCAATGGCGGGTCTCAAGTAGCCCCTGACAACCACGTCCAGCTACTCACCTTAATGTGGCTTAGCTACTAAGCCCAGAGGAACCATTTCTATTGACAGGAGAAGGAGCAAAGGCAACTAGTGGTGTCTCAAAACCAGCCACTTCAGGCAGAAGGGGCTCATCATTTGTGGTTGGCAGCTCATCTAGGAGAAGCAAACTCGGATCTCAAACATCCACTGCCTTGTTGCTATACCCACTCATGGGGAAAAGCTTCAGGAATACATTTTGAGGAAAAATCTGGAGCTGCAGTCCTAGGGCAGTCCTACATTGAGTTCAACGCTGGCTGGCAATGCCGCTGGTGCCAAACTGTATTGGTGTCTGCCGTTCCTTTAGATTCATCAGCTTGCTCTCCATATTGTACTGCCCTGGCCTGCATATCGATAGCTGGGATGCAACATCCATCCACCGTCCAACCCCACCAACGGAAGGGCCTCAAGCATGGCTCCTTTGCTCATCTTTCTGTGAATCCTACATTCGAACTACAAATTGAGGATCCAATCTATATTCAGTAAGGGATATTTTAAAATACAAACATAATGAATTGAAGCAGAAATAGATCTTTCCACTTGAAGCTTCTTCCACCATTAAACAAGATCTGTCTCAAAAACCATTATCTTCCTCTGTCACTGGAGTCCTTTAATATGCATAAATCTATAGATCTTGCATTGAACACAATCATGACCATACCCTGAGAGGCATTAGAGCAGAAATTCTAAAGTTTCACCACTCTGAGTAAGAAAATGTCTCCTCATCTCAGTCCTACCCCTTTTCTTGGGACTGTGAACGCCGTCTTTTTCCAGTTTGGATTCCTTAGCCAGAGAAAACATTCTGGTAAGCCATTTGCGACAACTTTCATGATACAATAGGCTCCTATCAATTCTCTACTGTAACTCTTAAGATTCAGCTTCATAAATGTGAAGCTTAAAAGTCGGTGTCTGATTTCATCAGATCCACCTTTTAATGTTTATTTTAAATAAAAATGCCCGTAAGAATGTAAAACACTGGAAATAACAGTGGTCAAAATCCCAGCAAGTTGCAATCGCTCACTGCTTCACGTATTTATCCAAAGCGCCCTTAAATTTTTCCACTACCTTGAACAGCTCGTTCCACATTCACCACCCTCTTTGTAACGCAATTAAATCTAATTTGGCCGTTCAACCTCCCACTTCTGTGTTTTTCGATCTTTAAAGCGAAAATCAGAAAATAAAAATCCCCTGACAAAGAAAAAGCCTGGTGTGGAGAGCCCCGAAAATGTTAGTTTCTTTCAAAAGGAAGACTTAAAAAATCCGTGAATGTTATTGCATCATAGAATCGACGGATCTAGGAGGGTGTGGCTAAAGCGCACATTAAGACAAAAGCAGGTCGGTTCCACAAGAAGCCAGATAAAAAGAAACAGTGCGATTGAAACGACAACAATCTCTTCAAAAAAATAGCGGGAGTATTTACCCATTTTTGTTTTAAACCTCAACTTCTGCCATTGAAAGTGAGCTCATCGGCCATGAGCTCTCTACAGGTGATTGGTGACACTCACCAACCAATCACAATGCGCCTATTAGCCATTGCAAAGTTGTTAACCCCAAGTCTTCTGTGGTTGTGTTTTAATCTTGGTGATACCACACGGCCGATTCCCCTACCACCAACCCCCTCCCTCCCTCCTTCCTCCCACCCACCCCCCACCTCCTGGACAGAAAGCTGTGGTGCCAGGTGGGAAGAGCAACGAAACGTTTGCAAACAGCGATCGGGTGGCTGTTTGATATTTGTAAAATAGATTGGCTATATCGCATCTGTTGTTTCTAAAGCACAAGTAATAGCCTTTCTTCTGATAATCGTTTTGGACAGGGCTTGTCAACATCCTCCCTGGATGCAGATTGGTGAGTTTTTTCCTCCCCCCCCTTAAAAATATTCTCACTCGTTATTTGAAGTTATTTTGAAATATTATTTTAATGCAACTTAAACAATTTCTTGGAGGTGAGGTGAAGAAAGGATATATAAATTAACAGCATGGGAAAGATGACGAGTGTATTCCCTTTGCTTTGGTCTCGATTCCGCCCATGCTGTCGCGTCAATCGTGGCGAAAGATAGATAATTGCGAACATTTTCAAGAGAAAAGGGGAAATACAACATTTTATTTGAAAAGAATCCCTTTTAACTAATCCACAATACAGGGAAAATATTTCGGCAGTTTCCAAAATAACTTTATTGGATCGAGTCGGGACTTTTTTTTTGCCTACCCATTCTTCAGATAGAGGTAGCAGACAAAATGAGACACATATGTCTGAGATCAAAATGTGTACGATGCATGGATTTTACAGAAATGTATAAGGGAATATGTAACTGATTAATTTTCTCCCATTCCAAGACGGTGAATGACAAATGTGATCTGCGTTGCACCGGACACACTGTAACTCTTTAATAATGGGTGAGATTGGAAGTGCTGCGAAATTGCTGGCTGCGTTTGGTTTGAGAGGGGGGAGGGGTGGGAAATGACATATTAACTCGCTTTATATTAAGTTACGGCTGGACTAATGGTCGCTGCTCCTCTCTTTTGCAAATCATGTTCCATGTTCCGCGCCATTGGTGGCAGCTCTGGAAAGTCGGGGTGGGGGGAGTAGAGAGCTTATGCTTCTACCCCCCCCTTTTATTTGGGGGGGTGGGGTTAGGAGTTTAGTCGGTTTAATTGGATATTAACACATGTAAAAGTTGGGCGTATTTTCAGATGCATTCGGGCTTTCATTTATTTTTTTATTTACACACGGTGGAAGATTTAACGACGCTTGGATTGTTTGCATTGACTGTTGTTGGTGGCGCTGTTTTGCGCTTATGGGGGACTTTGAATCTAATGTCGATTTGACCAAATTGAAAGGAGAGAAGAGGGGGGGGAGAAAGGGTGGACAAACAAATCATAATATATTGTTTTATTGTACGAGGGGCAGAGGTAGAGGGCTGTGCAAGCAACTACCGTGCATTGCCATGTGCATTTGCCTCGAGATCATTGAACCAGTATTTGAAAAGAATATCTTGCCCTCATCCTTGGCGGGGCCCCTGGTTTAAAACGCACTAGCTGCTTCTGCTGCTTTTCACAAGGGGCGGAGATTTGATAAATTATATCAAACGACACCACTTTCATTTTATTGAGAATCCGGATGGTTCTTTCCTTTCAATGCGCCCACTCCTTACCCCTCTGTTTCCCCCCCCCCCCACACACACACACGATCTCCTTTTGCCAATCTTCACCCATTTCTTTGTAAGTTATTGTAACCTCACTGAGTTTACGATTTTGATAATATACCGCTGGTGATCTAGACGATGTGTCGCTGCAGACAGAAATCAGGTGCCATTTTCCCCCCAAGTTTTTTTTGTGTAATGTGAAAAGTGACGGTGGCGTTAAATGGTCTAAATAAATGGCTGCATTAGTTTTTCTAACGACCTGGAGTTTGTGTCTGATTTTTTTTTAAAAAACGCTCAGTGGGTTTGAATTTTCTGCTTTGTTTGAATTGATTCGTACAGATGATTTTAAGAGTGGATCTTTGAGGCGGAGTTAAAGGTGAACTGATTTAATTGTATCTACAGTAGATGACAGGCAGATCGATGTGTTTCACGAACAGAAACACCCCCACACTGCTAAAAGCCCTGCCACATCGTGAAAATATCATCCAGAGTGCAGTACTCTGGAACTATCCTACACCAACACTAGTACAGAATATCGCAGGGTGCCTGTGAGGCCATTGTTGTGCCACACTTAAAAAGAGCAGTGATTATTCACAGACATATTTGCTGTATTCAGTACAACCAAAAATGACTAGTGACGGGTAGAATTACATCAATCTACAAGATGCTTATCAGAAATGTGACCTAGTCTTGTTCCACCACTATAAAAAGAGACATTTTTGCTTTAAAATTACCAGAACCAATTTTATCATGTAAATTTAGTGGAGTGAGAAATATTTGACAGTATTCATATGGGTACAAATCAAATTGGATCTTTGTTATCCAAGAATTAATTATTCATGATTATTGTTGGATGCTTATGGGTGTCATCATATGTTTTCATTTTTTATTCAAGAATAAACCGAGATTTGCTTCAGAACCGTCTAGAACTAATCAGTTTACTGCAGCAAATTAGGTTGTCTCCTACTCACTTCTAATGTGGTGCAGTCATAAAGCATATTTCTGGCTCTTTCAACCCACCCTTTTGGTGGGGTGGGGGGAGGGAGGGAAGATAATCATTTAGGGAATCAGTGCAGAACATAGACATCTAAATGTGGATTCCTGCATGAAGATATGCAGGACTGACTGCATTCACAACCTCTCTGTCCTTAAGAGTCCGCTGGTTCGTTTATTTATTGGATTTGTATGTAATTTATAATTAGAGGGGAAATCATTTATTTACTGTCCCATCCAGTTTCAATTGACAATACAACTTGCAACTCACACTTACATTTACATGGAATCACCATTGCTATTGCTTTTGTATTTTAACTGGGAAAGGTAAATATTTTAAATGCAAAGTATACATAGTCAATGTATTATTAAAAATTTATATGAGTTGTCTGTTCAGCTTTGATATCTGAATTCATACCCATAGGAGTGGAATTGTCAACTTCTTTATTATATGTTCTGCTCAATCTGATCCAAACTGATCAGCACCTCAACTTCATTGCAGCAAAGGTGGAATTATATACTTCATAAAAGCCCTTGCCACGCAGCACAATTTCTGCTTTGAAAGCTCCATTTACAAGCACTTAGATGAGGGAAAGTTCTAGATTTAGTCCATTCTCTATGTGGAGAAGGTAATTCCTATTTGTATTATTTTGAAGAGACTAGTCCTAATATTGTGTTATTGTGATTGCACTTAACAGAAAAAAATATATCTACCATATCATGTCCTTTCAATATTTAAAACATCTTAATCAAAGCAGCCCCTCATTATTAAATATATAGAAATATCTGCATATACCATTAATTTCAGTACTGTTAAGATCTTTCACTGAATAATGGGCAATTTCCTCATTGCAGATTGTAAGAGTTCTTCTAGAAATTAATTTTGGCATTCATACCCTGTATTAATACACGTAGATGGCATCGCACCAGTGGAGCAAGGATAGAGATAAAGAAATTGAAAGCAGAGAAGATGGGTACTACTGAGATTGCAAAGAATTTACATGCTAATTAAGTAACTAATTTAATTGCATCTAATGCCAAGATATATAAATTGTAAATGATTCATTTCTAAAGGCTAGCCTCATGTAAAGAAAATAATACCATACATTGCAGCCACCATTTTGGTTCTCTACCTGCACCACAAAACTGTTTCAAGGATTAACCATATTAGACACTGCAAATGCCAGGACCTAACACAAGGCAGTGGTTACACCTGTGCATCAAATTTCAGAATAAGATTTAATTTATTTTCCTTGGGTAACATTTATTGTCATATTCTCTTAAACTTCACTATCCTATCCGTTCAAATGCATGAGTGTAAATGCTTTTTCACTTTGCTTTTCTTCTAGAATTTTCATATACCATTGTTCTTACTTTGTTTTATTTTAATGAATCTCTTGTTTTTAGACTTGAAAACTCAAAGTTGGATCACTCTATTCATTCCACCTATTTCAATTTCTATCTTGACACCTTTGAGTATTCAAAGCTGGATCAATCCCATCAATCCCTGGGTGTTAGCTTTTATAGATTATCCATTTTTTTCTGGTGGGGGTGATGTATTGCTAGGAGAGAAGAGAATTAGATTAATATAGCATCCAACCTCCCTGTGATAAATATGAAGAAGGCAAGCCTATTTCATTCGGAATCTGAAGAGATTTGGTATGTCACAAAGGCTCTAGCAAATTTCTAGAGATGTACTGTGGAGAGCATTCTAACTGGTTGCATCATTGTTCTGTCTTCCTTGGTTGCAGTAATTGACCATGACTCCCGTGCCTTGTCATGCCTTTTGCTCTCCACAGAGCGTTGCAGAACAACCTTCTTGGCTGTTGGATCTCATCCGCCCAGTCTGCTGGAGATGACCTTGCATGCTAGCACAGGCGTGTCCCTACCTCACTGGGGTATAAGGTCTGCTAGTACTCTCACATGGTTTAGCCCACATGTCGAAGCAATGTACTGGAGTGTACCCACTGTCGCATTCAGACAGCTCCTTGGAGCCACAGATGATAGCACAAGTACACTACCATGTGTTTTTGATTGACTGTAAAAGAATAAATTCAGCACAGACACCTAGTGTAGATAAAGTACTGCCTTCATCACTGATTTTTGAACACAAATACCTGTGCATGCAGCTAATACTGTCTAAAAATTGTTCATTAGCATGGTGTAATATCTAAAGGCCACACAACTGCACATGATTGATGCTAGTTAGAAACTGATTAGCAACACTTTCCTGCCCCAATTAAGTAGCATGTTGTACTAAATAAATGAAGGGAATCCTAGGTATTTCTTGATTAGTTTTTGTTCTTAAAGAGTTGTCCCAAATAAGTGGCTGCCTTGATTCACTGATGGACCAATTAACTGGAATCACTGTATATCTTATTGAAATTTATAGTATATTTTATGTATTGCACTGTACTGCTGCCCCAAAACAACAAATTTCTGAACATAAGTCATAAAACTGATTCTGCTGCTGAATGCCATGAGTAGGAAACTCTATTTTAATTTTTGCTGTACACCCGTACATACTACCCGATGTGGTGCCTGTATCCCTTGGCTAATTTAGTACAATGTGGGAGGTGGCCATTTTGGCCATTGTCACAGCCAGTTCTTTGAGGGTTATCAAGTTATATTATTTCTTTTCTTCAGAATATTTAAATTTTACAACCGTCACCAATTAACGTTAAAAATTTGTTCCTACCAGTGCAGACAACTATAAATTACTGCATTTAAAAAAGAAAAGGAAGTTATTTGGCTCCTTTTGACTGCTGTACAAATTGGGTATGATCATGGCTGATCTTTTGCCTTCGTGGCACTCTACTGCATGAGCTGTGTATCCCTTGACTCCTTTAATATCCAAAGATTTATTGATCTCTACTATGAATATATTTGCTGACTGAGTCCCCACACCACCTTGTAGATAATTGTAAAGATTCATGGGTGAATAAATTTCTTACCATCTCCATTTTGATTGGGTGATCATTGAGTTTTGAGGATGTGGCCCCTGTTTTGCTGCATCTTAATCATTTATCAACCATGCATTCACTATTTAGAAGTTTTTTTGTTTCAATGAAATTGACTTTCATTCTTCTAAACTCAGGAATTTGTGGGCAGTTTGCTTTATTCCTGCTCATAGCATAAACTCTGCATGACAGGAATCAATTGATGAAACTTTGTAGCACTATCAAAGCCCTTTGTAATTTTCAAGAAGACAGATTTTTTCTTATATTTAAATTCTCTTGAAATAAGGACAAAATATAATTGCACTTAATTACTTGGTGTACCTGCATATTAACTTAAGTGAATCAGGTACGTGGATACCCTGGTCCTTCTGAACATTTAACATATTTTAGTTTTTAAACTTTTAAGAAGAACATCATCTTTCCATTTTACTTATGTCAAAATGGATGAACATCTGTTTTCCCAATTTATATTCCACTTGACACATCCTCATGAAGCCAACTTGAATCCTCTTCAATCCATGCTAGCATCTGATTTAGATCACCAGCAAATTGGACATATTGAACTTGACTCTCCTCATCCAAATATCTGGTTATAGAATATGAAGGGATGGAGCACCAGGAGGAGTTTGTACGTTCTCCCATGTCTGTGTGTGTGTTTCCTCCCACAGTCTAAAGACGTACTGATTGGTAGGTTAATTGGTCATTATAAATTGTCCTGTGATTAGGCTAGGATTAAATCGAGGGATTGTTGGGCGGTGCAGCTCAAGGGCCAGAAGGGCTTCTCGATAAATAAACAAACAATTCTGTGGGGAAAAGGACCGGTACTGTTTTGTACTGTTCTACAGTACGTTAATTCCCACTGGTCACAACCTCCCAATCTCTCATTCCTGTTTGTTGTTTTCAGTTGCTTAGCCAGTCCTCAACCCACACTAATAATCCAAAATCCTGTATGCTCTGACGTTGTGCAGCATCTTATTTAAGGCTTTAAAGTTCACTTATCTCACATACATTGATTTCCTTCTTATCTATTCTGATGGTTACAAACTCAAAAAAAAGCTGATTTGTCAAACATAATTTCCCTTCTATAAAACCTCTGCTCAATCCTGTTATTATCTTAAGAGGCTTGTTATCACTTCCTTAATAGACTATAGCATTTCATCTACTTCTGACGCATCTCTCCACTGAAATGTTTGACAATTATATTTATTTGGTGCCCTTTGGGTTTAAAAAAAAAGAAATGTTTTCTTATTTACTCTTTCAAGACCTCTCCATAACTTGAATGCCTAAATTAAATCTTCTCTTAACCTTTGCTTTAAGGAGAACAATGCCAGTTTTCTTTGTCACATTGTGGAATTGAAGTTCCTTGCTTTTGACATTGTGGTTAACCTCTGCACTATCTCCAACCCCCCACAGGGTGATGGAGAATTGATCTGTTTGCTTGTCCTTTAATAATGTCTCTCAGTTGTACTGCTAAGTGTATGAATGAGGGTGTGTGGCAGGGTTAATGTAATATGATGTTATTCCACTAATTGGGGAAATTCAAAATTGGGGGCAAGATCTTCGGAACATGAAGAATTTCTTATGGGGGTTGTGACTCTTCAGCATTCTTTTCACCAGAGAGTTGTGGATGCTGAGTCATGGACAAGCTGGGATAGACTTATGGAAGATGTGGGAGGAAAGCTAGTGATCAGGTCAGTCATGACTTATTGGAACTATGGAGACCGTAAGCTATAGGAGCAGAATTAGGCCACTTGCTCTGCTCTGCTATTTCATCATGGATAATCTATTTCTCTCTCAGCTCCAGTCTCCTGCCTTCTCTCCATAACTATTAACGCCATGACTGATCAAGAACCTATCAACCTTGCCGTAAAAGTACCCAGTGACTTGGCCTCCACACCCGCCTGTGGCAATGAATTCCACAGATTCACCACCCTCTGGCTGAAGAAATTCCTCCTCTTCATCTCCGTTCTAAATGGAGATAATTAATTCTATATTATATTTCTGTTATAATTCTATTCTATATTCTATTCTTTATTAGTTAATTCTATATTATGAGGCTGTGCCATCTGGTCCTAGGCTCCTCCATCATAGGAAACATCTTCTCCCTGCCCACTCTATCTTGGCATTTCAGCATTCAATAGGTTTCAATGAGACCCCCTCTCATTCTTCTGAATTCCAGGCCCAGAAGTCCAGACCCAGCTCCTTGTATGATGAGCCTTTCAATCCCAGAGTAATTTTCTTGAACCTCCTTAGAACCCTATCCAATGTCAGCACATCCTTTGTTAGATAAGGGGCCCAAAGCTGCTCACAATACTCCAAGTGAGGCCTCACCAGTACCTTATACAGACTCAACATTACTGCCTTGCTTTTATATTCCAGTCCTCTCAAAATGAAGGATGTGGTTCATTTCATCTACTCCCTTGATGTTGGCCTAACTTTCAGGCATAGGATGATAGATGATGGAAGAGAAGAGGAAATATGGTCGCCATTCACTCCTCTGTTTTCGTGGATGGTTGCGAAGAAAAAGCATTTCAGGATGTATATTGTATACATTTCCCTGACATTAAATTGTACCTTTGAACCTTGAACCTTTGAAGCTTAACTGGATCAGCTAAAATTAGTATATCAACAAGAGTAGATCAGAAGGTAAGGTGAGAGGCTCTCCTGATTCCTAAAGTCTTCCAACCGCCCACAGGGCATTTTGGGAGTGTGATGAAATATCATCCATTTGCTCGGATGAGTGTATCTTCAATGACATTCAAGGACTCCATGCCATCCAGGACAAAGCAGCATACTTGACTGATACTTCCTCCACAAAACGCACTACGGTTTCTTAGCAAGGCTAATTCCACACCTAAGAAGGATAGATTCAGCAGGTGCATAGAAACATTCACCTTGTGCAAGTTTTCCTCTCATTCCAGCCCAACCTGGATGCATGTTACTGTGTCTTCGTTATTGTGTCTAAATCCTCAAAATCCCACTCCCACAAGAGTATGGAAGTAATTTCATCAGAAGGGATGGGAACCAGTGTGATTGGTCAGAGGATGAGTCAGTTGATGTACAGGTGGATGTATCTGCTGGGAAGGATAGGCTGTTGATAGGGCAAAATTACAGTAAACAAGATGGGTTGAAGTGTCTCTATTTTAATGCAAGAAGAATCGGGAACAAGGGTGATGAACTTAAAGCATGGGTCTTGGTACAAGGATGTACAATGTTGCACCCATTGTGGAGAATTGGCTGTCTTAAGGGCAGGAATGGCCGCTGGATGTTCTGGGTTTTAGATAGAAAATATAGAAAACCTACAGCACAATACAAGCCCTTCGGCCCACAAAGCTGTGCCGAACATGTCCTTAGAAATTACCTAGGGTTACCCATGGCCCTCTATTTTTCTAAGTTCCATGTACCTATCTAGGAGTCTCTTAAAAGACCCTATCATATCTGCCTCCATCACTGTCGCCGGCAGCCCATTCCACGCACTCACCACTCTCTGCATGAAAAAAACTTACCCCTAATATCTCCACTGTACCTACTTCCAAACACCCAAAAACTGTGCCCTCTCGTGCTAGCTATCTCAGCCCTGGCAAAAGACGTTTCAAAATGGACAAAAAGGAGGTAAAACAGGTGGGGAAATGTCATTGTTAACCAAGGATAGTATCACAGCTGCAGGAAGGGAGAGCATCAAGTTCAAATTCAAGTTTATTGCCATCTGATTGTACAACCAAAAGAAACAACATCCTTTCAGACAATGGTGCACCCACAAAATATATATTGCACATGGCACATAAAACAAAATATTACCACAAATATTAATTAAATATAATTTAAATTTCATGTAGTGCACAGCACGGGTAAACAGTAAACAGCTCACCGTCATAGTGATGAGACCTCGGTGGTGGCAGAGTATTCATTAATCTCACAGCCTGAGGGAAGAAGCTGTTACCCAGTCTGGCAGTCCTAGTCCTGTCTGATCCTGGTGAAGGAATCATTTACTGACTCAGTGTGGGTGGAAGTCCGGAAGGGAGCAATCACTCTATTGGAAGTGTTCTATAGAACTTCAATAGCAACAGAGACACTGAAGAACAGATGGGGAGACAGATTTTGGAAAGGTGCAAGAATAACAGGGTTATTATCATGGGTTCCTAATATTTATTGACACATCCAAAAGGTTTGGATGAGGCAGAATTTGTTAGGTGCGTCCAGGATGGATTCCTGACGCAATATGTAGACAGGCTGTCTCGATGAGAGGCCTTACTGGGTCTGGTGCTAGGCAGTCGGGGTGTCAGATCTCTCAGTGGGTGAATTTCAGTGACCTCAGCTGCCTGGTCTTTACCATGGCCTCGGAGAGAGAGATAGATGGAATGGAGAAGTATTTAATTGGGGGAGGGGGAATTATGCTATTAGGCAGTAACGAAGGAACATAAATTGGGAACGGATGTACTCGGGGAAAAGTGCAATGGAAATGTGGAGGTTGTTTAGGGAGAACTTGCATGAGGTTATGGATAGGTTTGTCCCATTGAGGCAGGGAAAGGATGACAGGATGTGGGAACCCTGGCTGGCAAGAGATGTGGAACATCAATCAAGAGGAAGAAGGAAGATTACTTAAGGTTTAGGAAGCAAGAATCGGACAGTTCTAGGGAGTTATAAGGTAGCCAGGAAAGCTGGAAGGGGACATGAGAAGGCCTTAGCAAGTAGAATTAAGGAAAACCCAAAGGTGTTCTACACAGAGGTGAAGAACAGGAATATGGCTAGACTGAGACTGATCAGGAATAGTAGAAGAAATATGTGCCTGGAGTCGGAGGAGGTAGGGTAAGTCCTTAGTGAATACTTTGCTTTGGTATTCTCCAGTGAGAGGAACCTTGATGTTTCTGAGGAGAGAATAAAACAAGCTGATAGGCTAGAACATGTCAAGCTTAAGGAAGAGGATGTGCTGGAACATTTGAAAAATATTATGATAGATAAGTCCCCGGGTCGGATGGAATACCCACATTACTATGGGAAGCAAGGCAATAGTTTACTGTGCCTTTGGCAATGATCTTTGCATTATCACTGACCACAGGAGTGGTACAGGATAGTTGAAAGGAGGCAAATGTTATTCTTTTGTTCAAGAAAGGAAGAAGGGATAACCCTTGGAATATTAGACAGGTGAGTCTTCAGTGGTGAGCAAATTATTGGAGAAGATTCTAAGAGACAGGATTTATGAGTACTTGGAGAAGCATAATTTGATTAGGGATAGTTAGCATGGCTTTGTGAGCCGGATTGACAAAGCACATTAATGAAGGTAGAACAGTGGATGTGGTGCGTATGGATTTTAGTAAGGCATTTGATAAGGTTCCCCATGGTAGGCTCATTCAGAAAGTCAGAAGGCATGGATTCCAGGGAGACCTGGCTGTGTGGATTCAGAATTAGCTTGCCCACATAAGGCAGAGGGTGGTTGTAGATGGAGCATATTCTGCCTGGAGGTCAGTGACCAGTGGTGTTCTGTAGGATTCCGTCTGGGATCCCTGGTCTTTGTGATTTTTGTAAATGACTTGGATGAGGAAGTAGAAGGATGGATTTGTAAATTTGCGGATGAAATGACATTGGTGGAGTTGTGGATAGTGCGGAGGTTCATCGTGGGTTGCAAATGGAGAATGACGGGAGACAGAGCTGGGAAGGTTGAATTTGAAGGCAGAGTATAGGGTTAATGGCAGGATTCTTATCAGTGTGGTGGAGTTTAGAATCCACATCCATAGATCCCTCAGAGTTGTCATTGAAGTTGATAGGGTTGTTAAGAAAACATAGGTGGTGGTGTGGCTCTGTTGGTAAGAGATGGAATTACATCTTTAGAAAGAGGTGACCGAGTCAGAGAATGTTGAATCTTTGTGGGTGGAGTTAACAGAGAACATAGAATAGTACAGCACAGTACAGGCCCTTCGGCCCACAATGTTGTGCCGACCCTCAAACCCTGCCTCCCATATAAGCCCCCAACTTAAATTCCTCCATATACCTGTCCAGTAGTCTCTTAAACTTCACTAGTGTATCTGCCTCCACCACTGACTCAGGCAGTGCATTCCATGCACCAACGACTCTCTGAGTAAAAAAAACCTTCCTCTAATATCCCCCTTGAACTTCCCACCCCTTAGCTTAAAGCCATGTCCTCCTGTATTGAGCAGTGGTGCCCTGGGGAAGAGGCGCTGGCTATCCACTCTATCAATTCCTCTTATTGTTAAGAAACTGCAAGGGGAAAAAAACCATTATGGGAATCATATGGGCCTCCAAATAGTAGCCAAGATGTGGGGTTGAGATTGCAAAAGGTATGTAACAAGTGTAATGCCACAATTTTAATAGGGAACTTCAACATGCAAGCAGATTGAGAAAATCAGGTTGGTGTCAAATTGCAAGAGGGGGAATTTGTTGAATGCCTATGAGGTAGCTTTTTAGAGCAACTCGTGCTTGAGCCTCCTTGAGGGAAGGCTATCTCAGTGTTGGGTGATAATCCAGATTTTATTAGGGAGCAAAAGTTAAAGGAACCCTTAGGAGGCAGTGATCAGAATATGATCGAATTCATACTGCATTTTGATAGGGAGAAGTATACGTCAGATATATCAGTAGGGCAATGTAATAAGGGGAATTACAGAGGCATGAGAGAGGAGCTTGTCCAAGTGGATTGGAGGGGGCTGACAGCAGAGCAGAGGTGGCTGAAGTTTCTGGGAATAGTTCACAAGGCACAGGATAGATATGTCCTACTAAAGAAGTTGTTCTCAAATGTAGGCACCTGTGGCTGACAGAGGAAGTTAAGGACTACATAAAAGCCAAGGAAAGGACATATAAGGTAGCAAAAGTGAGTGAGAAGTTGGATGATTGGGGTGTTTTTAAAGTCCAACAAAAGGCAATCAAAAAACCTTAAGAAGGGAGAAGATGAAATATGAGGGCAAACTAGCCAATAATATAAAGCAGAATACTAAAGGTATTTTCAGTTATATAAGGAGTAAAATGGAGGTGAGAGGTGATATTGGACCATTGGAAAATGATACTGGTGAGGTAGTGAAGGAGGACAAAGAAATGAAGGATGAATTTAATAAGTACTTGGCATCAGTCTTCACTGTGGAAGACACTAGCAGTGTGCCAGAGGTCCAAGAGTGTCAGGGAGCAGGAGTGAGTGGCATTGCTATTACAAAGGAAAAAGTGCCAGGCACACTGGAAGTCCTTAAGGTGGATAAGTCACTTGGACCATCTGGACTACATCCCAGATTTCTGAAAGAGGTTGCTGAAGAGATAACAAATGCATTAGTTATGATCCTTCAAGAATCACTTGATTCTGGCATGGTCCTGGAGGACTGGAAGATTGCAAATGTCACTCCACCCTTTAAGAAGGAAGGAAGGCAAAAGAAAGGAAATTATAGGCCAGTTAGCCTAACCTCAGTGGTTGGGAAAGTGTTAGAGGCTATTATTAAGGATGAGGTTTTGGGGTACTTGGTGACTAATGATAAAAGGATAATTGCTGTAAAAGGAAATCTTGCCTGACAAATCTGTTAGAGTTCTTCGAGGAAGTAACAAGCAGGGTGGACAGAGGAGAGGCAATGGATGTCATTTACTTAGATTTTTGGAAGACATTTGATAAGGTGCCACACATGAGGCTACTTAAAAAGATAAAATCCTCTAACATTACAGAAAAGATACTAGCATGGATAGAGGAATGGTTGACAGGGAGGAGGCAGTGAGTGGGAATAAACTGGACCTTTTCTGGTTGGCTGCCAGTGACTAGTGGTGTTCCTCAGGGGTCAGTATTGGGACCGCTACTTTTCACATTTTGTCAGTTATTTAGATAATGGAATTTACGGCTTTGTGGCAAAGCTTGCAGATGTTATGAAGATAGTTGGAGGGGTAGGTAGTGCTGAGGAAGGAATATGGCTGCAGAAGCACAGACAAATTGGAAGAACAGGCAAAAATGTGGCAGATGGAATACGGTGCTGCTAAGTGTATGATAATGCATTTTGGTAAAAGAAACAAGTGCAGACTGTTATCCGAATGGGGAGAAAATTTAAACATCAGAGGTGCAAAGGAACTTAGGAGTCATCGTGCAAGACTCCCAGAAGGTTAATTTAGAGTCTGTAGAAGGAAGACAAATGCAATGTTGGCATTCACTTCAGAGGGAATAGAATATAAAGACAAGGAGATAATACTGTGGTTTTATAAGACACTTATCAGACCGCACTTGGAGTATTGTCAACAGTTTGGGTCCCATATCTCAGAAAGGATGTGTTGTCATTGGAGAGAGTCAAAAGGAGGTTCATGAGGATGATTCCAAGAATTAAGGGGTTAACATGTGAGGAGCGTTTGGCAGCTTTGGGCCTGAACTCACTGGAATTTAGAAGAATGCGGGGGGCTCTCATTGAAACTTACCGAATGTTGAAAGGACTAGATAAGGTCGATGTGGAGACGATTTTTCCTATTGTCGGGGTGTCCAGAACTTAAAATTGAGGGCAACCTTTTAGAACGGAGGTAAGGAGGATTTTTTTTCGCCAGAGAGTGGTGAAACTGGAATGCTCTGCCACAGACAGCTGTGGAAGCTAAGATCGTGGGTATATTTAAAGCAAAAATTGATAGTTTCCTGATTGGCCACGGCATCAAAGGTTATGGTGAGAAAGCAGGTGTATGGGGCTGAGTGGAATCTGGGATCAGCCATGATGGAATGACAGCAGACTTGATGGGCTGAATGGCCTAATTCTGCTCCTATGTCATTTGGTCTTGTGGCCTTATATGGTGTGTTGGCCTTCTTTAGTCAGACAACTTAGTTCAAGAGCCACAAGTTAATGGTGCACACTTGGAATATTTTGTTCAGTTCTGATCACTTCATTATAGGAAGGATGGGGAAGCTTTAGAAAAGGTGCAGGGATTTATCAGGATGCTGCCTGGACTAGAAAGCATGTCTTAAGAGGATATTTGGAGAGTGCAAGGGTTGTTTTTCTTTGGAGTGAAGGCAGAGGAGAAGTGACTTAATAGATGTGTACAAGATGAGATGAGGCACAGATGAGTGATTTTTTTTCCCAGCATACAAATGGCTAATACAAGCAAGCATAATTTTAGGTGAATGGGGAAATGTCAGAGTTAAGTATTTTTACAGAGAGTGGTGGGTGCATGGAGTATCTTGCCAAGTTTTGTCATAGAGGCAGAAATATTAGGTGGATTTAAGAAACTCTTACATAGGCTCATGGATGATAGAAAAATGGAGGGCCATGTCATGGGGAAGGGTTAGATTGATCTTAGGGTAGGTTAAAAAGTCAACACCACATTGTGCTGTAATGTTTAATGTTCTTTGTGTGTTTTGAGGACTGCACGGGTTCAAGAAAATGCCTCTTCGCCACCATCACAAAAGCAACTGGTGATAGACAATAAATGCTACCTTTTCCAGCAGCGTCTGTATCTTTAGAAACTGAGCTCTCCAGTAGTTTTGCATATAATCACTCCAGTGAGGAAATGTCAAGTTTATTTTTATTTATAGTTTCTGGGTAAAACCACAGTATGTTTTTACAGTTATCCACATATTCACGTGTAAACCCACCCCACAGAAAACATGAAACAAACACAGAAATTCTAGAAACATGCAAAGGGAGGACATGTGCTCCTTTCATTGTTACCATCAGGAAGGAGGTACAGAAGCCTGAAGGTATACACCCAACGATTCAGGAACAGCTTTCCCTTCCCTTCCCCTCTGCCGTCCAATTTCTAAATTGACATTGAACCCAGGAACACTACCTCACTACTTTATATTTCTTTTTTTCCTTACGTATTTAATTGAACTATTTTTATACTGTAATTCAGTTTTTCCTTAATATTATCATGTATTGCATTGTACTGCTGCCACAAATTTAACAAATTTCACGACATATACCAGTGATATTAAACCTGATTCTGATTTTGCTCTCTTTAGAACTGTAAGTTTGAGCCAGTACTTAGGCAAAACTGGAGAAAAATGGAAAGGAAAAATTCGAATTGTTTAAGTGATCTGCTGTGTTAATTGCCAATAATATAGTATGTGCTGGAGAGGACAATGAAGTCACTCACCTTGCTGATTAATGACAATAACCTCACCGTTTGAAATGGCAAACCATTCTGGAAGTATCATCCTCAGCATCTGATCGTTGTTATTTCATGATATTTTTTGAACTATGTAATTATTGTATAATTAATTCTGGAGCAAATTTCTTTTGTGAATATCTAGATTGGGGATAACTGTCCTGTTGTGAAGTGGGATACCAATTGGGAACAGTTGTAAGAATAGGAAAATTACTTGTGGATATTTGTCCTTGGCTCTCAGAGATGTCCTCTAATTGGAAAGAAAGGCTATGATCTGCTATTAAGAAAAATTAAGACTGGAACAGTGTAATGAACTACCATGTACTTTCTAAACATGCCAGAAGTAAATTTTATGCCTTTAAAAACATCTTGCACAAGAGTAAGGGGTGTTTATAGCAACATAGATTTGGAGCTGCTCTCTATGCTGTCTGATGGTACTGTGCATCTGCATTTCTCCCACCACCCATTCTTGTGAGGGCATAGAATTGTCAAATAGCCCCATACAAGAGATGGTATTAAAATGTGCATTGCAAACCGCCTGATGTAATTCATTTCAGGTAGTAGCTGAACCTACATTTCTTGAAGGACAGTTGTACCACACTTCAACGCACAATTGATTAATTATATTTCCACCAAAACAAAAAACATTCATTAGCTGACCAGTAGAAAACCAGAACAGTTCATCATTTTTCTCTCCTTTCCCTCTACAACCTTCGTGCATGTGTCTATCCCCATTAACACCTAATTTCTTTCAGATAGCAGCCATTCCGCCCTGCAAAAACTCATTTCAGGGCGGTAGCACCATCACTTTGCGGGAGACTCCAGGAATTCCGGGAGAGGTGGGATGTCTGCAACAGAGTAACTCCTTAGCAGCTAGCCAGCTAGTTTAAATAACATTAGCTATGCTAATGAATGAATGACACCTGTCAAACTCACCTCAACATGTCTTTTACAGTCTTAACCCACCACAGGCAATAGAAAAGTCACTATTGCAAACAGTGCAGCGAGCAACACTGTCTTTATTTTTGACCCCTATTAGGCAGGGGTACACTTTAGTGTAGTCTGGGGTGAAGTACGTTTTATATATATTTTTGGAACACTCTGCCATGGTGCGCGCGCGCTCTCTCTCTCTCTATCTCTCTCTCTATCTCTCTCTCTCTCTCAAAAAAATCGATTTCCGAGATATTGTATATAATTTCCGGGCATCTGGGAACCACTATTAATATGCGGGAGACTCCCGGAACTTCCAGGAGAGGTGGGATCTCTGTGATAGTTATCACAAGAATATCAGAATCTAACAAAAGTAAGCACTCCAATTTAATGTCGATGTTTCAGCACAAGTTGATACTCTTGCCACCCAAAAATATTTTTTGCACATCACTGACTTTGTAATTAAGCTTCTTTGTGAACATCATAATGAAATTATTATGTCATTGGACAGATTGTTAAATAGATCTTAATGGGAAATAATTATCAGCTATTTATTCCATAGTTACAATAGAGACAAGTGGTTTAATCCTAAATTTTATTGTTAAGAACATAAACTAAAGAAGTAACTGTGACAGGAAAGATTGAATGCTATAACCTTTAGACTTTCACATGCGTGACGAAGAAATGTGAGTTCTCTTTAAAATTATCTCACTCCGAATGATTTGTGAGATCTTACTGCTTTTCCCTCAGAAAAAATAATGAATGATGCGATAAATCTTGCAGTTAGCACTTGAATCCATTTTGTTTATGCTACTTAAACTGACATAAAAATAAGAAATGATAGATAATTGAAGAAAAATGGGCAAAATTCAACAATGTAAATTTCTAAAATAGTTAAGTGGCAGCTTTCAAAACAACACAGTTCTCACCACTAATACAAAAATCAAATCCGAATCATACTTTTGGAAGTGGGGGGTGGGGGGAGGGGACATAATGGTGGAAGAGTGGCATTTTGGAAACTGTTATCTGAACTTCATGTTACCTCACATACTAACTAATAATATGGCTGGCTGTTCCCTTTAAGTTTGTTTTCTCATGTAATGCATCTAAAACAGGATTCAGTTTATTCCTTTGTCTTAAAAAGGAATCCAGTCTGCTACAAATCATTGCCTGCCTGGGCACAGACACATTTTCTGCTTTCAGATTTCTAAACCAGTTAATAGGATGTTTGTTTTTTTAGAGTAAAAGCACATAGCTTGAGGATTTTTGATTATAAATTGTGGTTTGGCCACTTTATGTTGTAACATTAATTTTTGTGCCATTCTCTTGATACTTCTGTTCTTTAATTAAAAGTTCAAAGGTCAAACTATATTTATTATCGAAGTACATACATGTCACCATATACAACCCTGAGATTCATTTTCTTGTGGGCATTCATGGTAAATACAAGAAACACACTAGAATCAATGAAAGATCGGCCCCGTCAGGGCAGACAAACAATCAATGTGCAAAAGACATCAAACTGTGCGAATAACAAAAAAAAATAAATAAACAAGCAATAAATATTGATAGCATGAGATGAAGAGACCTTGAAAGTGAGTCCGTAGGCTGTGAGAACACCTGGGTGATAGGGTGAATGAAGTTATCCCCTCTGGTTCAAGAGCCTGATCCTGAACCTGGTGGTGTGAGTCCTGAGGCTCCTGCACCTTCTTTTCTGTTGGCAGCAGAGAGGAAGAGAGCATGGCCTGTATGGTGGGGTTCCTTGATGATGGACATTGCTTTCCTGTGACAGTGCTCCTTCTAGATGTACTCGATGATGAGGAGGGCTTTGCCTGTGATGGACTGGGCTGTATCCACTACTTCTTGTAGGATTTTCTGTTCAAGGGCATTGGTGTTTCCATACCATACTGTGACACAGCCAGTCAATATACTTTGCACCACACATCTGTAGGAATTTGTCAAAGTTTTAGATGTCATTCCGAATCTTTGCGTTCTCCTTAGAAGTAGAAGCGCTGCTGAGCTTTCTTCATAATTGCACTTATGTACTGGGCCCAGGACAGGTCATCCGAAATGATAACACCAAGGAATTTAAAGTTGCTGACCCTCTCCACCTCTGATTCCCCAATGAGGACTAGCTCATGGACCTCCAGTTTCCTCCTCCTGAAGCCGATAATCAGCTCCTTGGTCTTGCTGACATTGAGCGAGAGGTTGTTGTGACACCACTCAGCCAAATTTTCAATCTCCCTCCTATATGCTGATTCGACACCAGCTTTGAATCATCAAACAACAGTGGTATTACAGCTGTGCTTAGTCTCACAGTCTTAAGTATAAAGTGAATAGAGCAGGGGGCTAAGCACACACCCTGTGGTGCTGATGGAGATATTGTCAATCTGAACTGACTGGGGTCTGCAAGTGAGAAAATCGAATATTCATTTGCTCAAAGAGGTATTGAGGCCGAGGTCTTGAAACTTATTGATTAGTTTTGAGCAGATCATAGTATTGAATGCTGAGCAGTAGTCAATGAAGAGGATCCTGATACATCTTTGCTGTCCAAATGTTCCAGGTTTGAGTGAAGAACCAATGAAGTGGCATCTACTATTAATTTTTTGTGGTGGTCAGCAAATTGGAGTGGATCCAAGTCATTTCTCAGGCTGGAGTTGATATGTTTCATCACCAACTTCTCAAAGTACTTCATCACAGTGGATGTAAGTGCTACTGGACGATAGTCATTGAGGCAGGTTACCATGTTCTTCTTGGGCACCAGTATAATCAAAGCCAGCTTGAAGCAGATGGCTATCTCAGACTACTGAAGCAAGAGGCTAAAGGAATCGGGTGAACACTCTAGCCAATTGATCAGCACAGATCTTTAGTACTCAGTCAGGTACCTTGTATGGGCCAGGTTGTTTCTGTGAGTTCACCCATGTGAAGGATGCCCTTATGTCAGCCTCAGAGACTAAAATCACGGGGACTGTGGGAGTTCGTGAAGGTGCCTCCATGTTTTGACTGTTCAGCCAAGCATAAAAAACACTGAGCTCATCTGCAAGCGAAGCCTTGTCACCTATGTTGCTTTATTTCACTTTGTAAGAGGTGCTAGTGTTCAAGCCCTGCCCCAGCTGTCAAGAGTCATTCAGTGATTCAAGTTTGGTCTGGAATTGCCACTTCACACGAGAGATGGCTTTCCAGAGATTATACTTGGACCTGTTGTATTTTACATGATTGGCAGACCTGAATGTGACTAATCTGGCCCTCAGATTGCAGGTCTCATGATTCATCCAGGGCTTCTGATTGGAGAAGACTGAATAATATTTTGGAGGCACACTTGTCTACGACTGTGTTCATAAAGTCCATGTCCATACGCTCCAGGCATGCAATAGTTGGCATTCCTAATCATGATATAGCAGTGGCTGAGTGTATTGGGACCCCTGATATCCAGGTGTTATGTAGGGCAGAGATTTCTTCAAACAAGACTGACGAAAGTCCCTGACAATGATTTGAAAGGCGATAGGGTAGGCTTTTCATATCTGCTGATTGCGGCACTCAACGTATTAGGTGCCTGCTTAACATCTCTTTTTGCTGGTGTGTAAACCAGTCAGGGTCACGGAGGAAAGCTCACTTGATAAGTAGAACAGTCAGCACTTAATCTTTAGATGTTCCGGGTCGAAGGAACAAGAGTGTGGCAAGACTGCTATGTCCTAGCACCTCAAAGAGTTTATTATGAAACACAGACGTCCATATTTTGCCTTGTTAGAATCAGCAGTTCAGTCCATACAGTGTATTGAGAACCCCTTGTGTCTTACTGACGTAGCTGGCATGTCTGGAGTAAGACATGTCTCCATGAAACAGAGAACGCAGGAATTCCTCATTTCCCTCCGATACAGCAATCTTGCCCTTGGGTCCTCAATCTTGTTCTCCAGTGACTGTACGTTTGCTGGGTAGAGGAAGTTTCATAGCCCTTCATTTTAGCCTGGGTCAGAGTCCGCCCCTCCACCCTGTTTTTTGACTATGGCGACGTGCCCACGTCTGCTTAAAGCCTGCCTGAAAGTTAAGTCTGCTTAGTCCTTCAGAAGATCGTGAAATTGCTAGTTCTTTAAGACAGTTCAAAAGCACATTACTTAAAGGGAAATTACAGGCTGCAAGTTACAGTGAAGTTAGTTCAAAAGAAGTGTATTTAGAAGTTCTGTAAGCTGTGTGTGACACGTCGCCATGGCTCACCAGCACCATCTTGCCGACAGAATTGAAACTTTATATTGGTTAACCTAATGAAGCAATATCTAGAGAAAAAGCACTGAATTAAGTACTTCGGTACATTTATTTTGTATACCTGACATCTGACTATATGTTGTCATGTTGCTGCTGATAAATAACTAAAAATAAATGATGAGAACACATTTAGATTAGATTAGATTAGATTCAACTTAATTGTCATTGTGCCAAGTACAGATACAAAGCCAATGAAATGCAGTTAGCATCAAACCAGAAATGCAAAGAATAGTGTTATTTACAAAATAACTGCGAATAAAAAGTAAGTCCTACAGCATACAAATATAAAAGTACTGAGACAGTACAATATGGGTGCAATACTGCTTAGCGCTGTGATGTGAGGTTCAGCAGGGTCACAGCCTCAGGGAAGAAACTCTTCCTGTGCCTGCTGGTGCGGGAGCGGAGGCTCCTGTAGCGCCTACCGGATGGGAGGAGAGTAAAAAGTCAATGGTTAGGGTGAGATGCATTTATGCATCTTTTGAAACACAGGGATAAAGAAGGTGTGAAAAGACTAACACATTTGCTACTTGGCATGTAACCATTAAGCCATTGTTTTGAATGGCTATTCTATAGGAGTCCAACAGTCGGCTAAGAATCCATTGTTGTAGTAAAGTTAACTCAAATGTAAGTCCACAATTTTAAAATAATACCATCTTTTTTAAAAAAAATCTGTCTCCAATATTATTGCTTAAACAAAATAATTGCATTAATTTCGCAATCAAGAAACTGACTGACAACATGTACCGGTACCACCGTCCACACTCTGTCCCCTTTGGAGTTAAAGGAGAAGTCCAACCAATATTTCTGGAGGAGTTGCTGCAGCTTAAGTTTCGAGCCCTCTGGCAAGTGACTCAATTCAGAAAAAGCTGAGGGAATTGGAATTGCTTGTATGAGTTTTTTTTGAGAAGACAGCAAAGTAGATTGATGAAGGCAGGGTGGCAAGTGTTGTCTCTATGATCTTTACTGAGCCATTTGACAAAGTTCTGCAGGTGGACTGGTCCAGAAGGTTAAAGCACATGGGATCCAATGCAAACTGGCTCAATGATATTAAAATTAGCTTGATGATGGGAGGCAGAGGGTAGTGGTGGAAGTATTTTTTTTCTGATTAGAGGCCTGTGACTACTGGTGTACCACAGGGATGGTTGCAGGGATCTTTGCTGTTTATGACATCTTGAGTGTGTGAGTGTCAGAGGTAGGACTTAGGAAGTCTTATAGACATTGGACATGCACAGTAAATGATAAGGCACTAATGCTGATCAACAGAGACCCAAGGGTCCAAGTCCATAGTTCCTTGAAAGTGGCAACACACGCCAATAAGGTGGTGAAGAAGGCATCAGTTTGTGCACAGAGATAAGAATTGGGTTGTCATTTTGCAACTATAGAAAACTGATAAGGTCATGCTTGCAATGTTGTGTGTAGCTCTCGTTGCCACACAATAGGAAGGATGTGATTGTACCGGAGAGTGTGCATTGGCGATACACCAGAAAGTTGTTTGGATTAGAGGATTTATGGGACAGATTGGACAGGCTGGGCTTGTTTTCCTTGAAGCAAATGAGACAGAGCTGTGACATAATGGAAGTATATAAGATTATGAGAAGTATAGATTGGGTTGTGGAGGGCATGGGTTTGAGTAAAGTGGAAACAGTTTTAAAGGAAGGTCTTTGAAGAAAATTATTTTTACACAGAGAGTGGTTGATATCTGAAAAGTGCTTCCAGAGGGGGTAGTGGAATTCAGATGTGGGCATTTTGCTGATTATTCCCAAATGCAACTTCATTAATATTTTCTCTATAATGAAACAAACTATGTCAGTTAACATCAGGATTAGAACAGAAGCATGGCCTAATTAAATGATGATGTAGCATTTGAACCATGTAAGCACTAGGTATTGTGTTTCTAAAAGCAAGGAACAAGTCTTCTGTGACCTTCAATTTCAGTTGTGTTTACAACTAACCAGTAATATCTTGCAGGTCATTGTTGATCAGAATCTCAACTGGAACAACCACATCAACAGCGTATTGGAGCAGTAGTGTAAATAATGTTCCCTGTCACTTCCTCTGCTCTTAAAATCTTCTGTCTCCGTCCACCATTGGAACAGATCATGACTAATCTGTGCTTCAATACTAATCTGTCCCTGAGCAATATGCCTTGACTCCCTTGATGATTGTGTATCAATCTCAGTCTTCAAAATTTCAATCGAACTAGCATCCATCGCTATTTAGGCAGCTTTTAAAAAGAAAAACATCTTCCATGTTTAGCCAGATCACTTTTTAAGTTGGCGTCCTTGTCATGGATTTACCCACCAGATTAATTTTTTTCTTGGTATGGCAATTTAAATGAGTCCACCCAGCGCAAGACTTCATTTAGCATTTAACAGTCTGTTAGATGGATCCCTTACTAGTGGGTCCATTTTCACCAACTCTGTAATATATGCTTATTTATCAGCACTTGGGGAAGTGGACTATGATTAAAAGTAGAAAGGTTAAAGGGGAGTTGAGGAAATCTACAGATGTTGTCAGTATCTGGTATTCTCTGCCTAGTAGAAGCAGAAATCCTCAACATATTTCAAAATTGTGAGCATGAGTGTTGTAACCTATAAAACAATGAATGGACTGATAAATAGAAAATGAGGTTAGTGTTGCTTATTCGGTTAGCATGGACAAAATGGGTTGAATGTGCCCGTAGGATGTACTAACAGCAACGTGTCAGAATGAGTGCCAGTATGTTTCAGCCCCATGACCTGTTACTGAGAAGCTTAGAACAATCTTATTGTGTACAAACAATTAACTCTAATTCCCCTTTCATATGATTTTTGACCTGGGTGCATCATTGCGCTAAATTTTGGAATAACCCACTTTTGGAGAAATTTGATCCCCAGGGAATCTAGTTCGAGGCCCGCCTTCTCGGGGAGCTGGGAGTGAGCTATTGATTGTGCTTTGTCCATAACTTGAGGTCAAGAGGTTTTAATCAGTATTTTCTCCTTCCGTTTATTCAACATACCTTGTTGCCCTAAAGAGTGGTGATAGGCCACCTTCTTCATTGTCGTCTTGTTATTCTTTATAGCAGTATCATATAACTGATTTGCTTGCTAGGTTTCCTCATTAACCATTTTGTTGGTGTTATACTTGGAATCTTACTGTTCCATCACCATCCACCATTACCCCTGCCTGACCCTGTGAAACAAGAGAGCTGTATTATATAAGTCTTTGGAGATTGTGAAGCTAATTCAAAACAATCCTGTAAATTTGGAAAATACAGTAAATATAATAGGGTGATAGTTACATTAATTTTATGCTTGTAATGTTGGTTCAAAGCCTTTTTCAAGAAACTGTATTAGGCTAGTTGGATTTCATTGGTATTGAAACAGAAACTGCTCATGGTTGATCAGAGGAGATGCTGTTTTGAAAATACCAGAATGTTCTAGAGAATAAAGCATTCTGTTATTAGACAACCAAGCAGTGTAGTTGGTTTTGGATTGGGTCAACATTAAGCCTGCACAAATACTGTAAACCAAATAGTGGAATTCTGTCCTGCAAACAAGGGCTTTTATCTCATATAAAGCTTTACACTCAGTGCTTTAAACAGCACTTGAAAATGAGTGGCTCATTTATGAGAACTTCTTGTGAAATGCATCTAGAACATGAGATCCTTTTGTAGTATAATGCTTAAAGAATTTAATAGAAAGATATGTTATATCTTAATAGAATTGATAGCTGCTGTACTGTAGTTGTCCACTACCAAGTGATAGTCATTCAATCAGTAGTTTAAAAAAAACAACAGAATACTTGTGAAAGGGCATATAAACCAAAGGAGTTTTGGTTGATTTGTGCTTTTTTTAAAAACATGTTTTTGAAGGATATGGAATTCACTTGCTGAGCCTGCATTTAATTGCTGATACTTCATTTTCTTTGAATGTGATGGTGAGTTTCCTTCTTGAGTACTTGCAGTCCTTGTGTGGTTAAATACATTGTCGTGAGGGAGAGCATTCCTGAATCTTGACCCAACAATAGTGAAGTAGTGGCCACTGAGTGTTCATGGTCTTCTGCTGAAGCAGCACATCCACTTCAAGGTTCGACACGTTGTGCATTCAATGATGCTGTTCTGCACACTGCTATTGTAATATGTTGTTATTTGAGCTACCGCCACCTTCCTGTTAGCTTGAACCACTCCGGCTGTTCTCCTCTGCCCTTTCTCATTAACAAGGCATTTCACCCACGGAACTGACGCTTACTGGATTTTTTTTGTTTTGTTTTTTGTAGCATTCCCTGTAAACTCTAGAGACCTGTGTATGAAAATCCCAGGAGATCAGCAGTTTCTGAGATGCTGAAGCCACCCCATCTGGCACCAACAATTATTCCCTGGTCAAAGTCATATTTCTTCCCCATTCTGATGTTTGGTCTGAACAACAACTGAACCTCTTGACCATATCAACATGCTTTTATGCACTGAGTTGCTGCCACATGATTGGCTGATTAGATACTTCCATTAATGAGCTGGTGTGCAGCTATACCTAATAAAGTGGCCACTGAATGTATTTCCAAAATAGAATGGCGTGCGGCTCGGAGGGCACATTCCAGGTTGTGGTGTTCCCATACTTCACTGGATTGTCCTTCAAGTCGATAGCAATCATGTGTTTGGAAGGTGCTGCATAAGGAGTTTTATTGATTTGTGGCAGCATTCCTACTGTGTGTTGGTGGTGGAGCAATGAATAGTTCTGAATATCGTAATTATCAAAGGGTTGCTATGTGCTGTATGACTAGCAGAACACTGGAAGAAAGACCAGTTAGTCCACCATGTAATTGACGGACGGGGTTTGGGAAGTCAGGGGGTAAGTTATTCTGCTGAATTCCTAGCATCTGACCCTCACTTCTGGCCACATTGTGTATATTGCTACTCCAGTTTGGTTTCTAGTCAATGGTAACCTCCAAGATCTTAGTACTGGAGGATTTGCTGATGCTACTACCATTGCGTGTCAGGAAGTAAAAGCTGGATTTTCTCTTGATAGACGTCATCATTTCCTGGCACTTGTGTGGCTTACTTGCCATCTATCAACCCAGGCTTGGCTATTGTCTCAGTTTTGCAGTATTTAGTTGTGGACTGCTTCATGATCTGAGGAGTCACAGATGGTGCTGAACATTGTGTGATCATCAGCGGTCATCTCTACGAAAGATGGAGCAGGTGACGACAGCTGGGCCGAGGGCACAATCTTGAAGAACTTCTGCAGAGAGGTCCAGTGGCTGAGCTGATTGACTTACAGCCACCACAAACGTTTCCCCTTCTACTAGCTTTGATTTCAACTCGTGGAGGGTATACCTCTGATTCCCGTTGACTCCACTTTGCCCAGAGCTCCTGGTGTCACACTTGATTGAATGCTACCTGCCGTCAAAGGCAGATACGCTCAGTTCACCTCTGGAGTTTGGTTCTTTTGTTTATGTCTGCAGTAAGGCTGTAATGAGGTGACTGTGGTGAGCAGGTTGCTATGAAGCAAGTGTAATTTAATAGCACTGTTGGATGGATTAGGTGGTCCAGTTTTTTCTGGTTGAAATGCAAGAATTTGAGGCCAGGGCAGAGAAGAGAATCAGAAGGCTTATTTTTAGTGGTTCTTGGGTAGGAGCCATGAGGGAAAAAAACTGTGAAAAACATAGTCATTTGTGTACTAGAAAATGAAAAGTGTAGGAGTATTTAAAAACGCAAACACGAGGAAATCTGCAGATGCTGAAATTTCAAGCAACACACATAAAAGTTGCTGGTGAACGCAGCAGGCCAGGCAGCATCTCTAGGAAGAAGTACAGTCAACGTTTTGGACTGGGACCCTTCGTCAGGACTAACTGAAAGAAGAGCTAGTAAGCGATTTGAAAGTGGGAGGGGGACGGGGAGATCTGAAATGATAGGAGAAGACAGGAGGGGGAGAGATGGAGCCAAGAGCTGGACAGTTGATTGGCAAAAGGGATATGAGAGGATCATGGGACAGGAGGCTTAGGGAGAAAGGAAAGGGGGAAGGGGGGAAGCCCAGAGGATGGGCAGGGGGTACAGTGAGAGGGGCAGAGGGAGAAAAAGGAGAGAGAGAGAAAGAATGTGTGTGTATATAAATAAATAACAGATGGGGTACGAGGGGGAGGTGGGGCATTAGCGGAAGTTTGAGAAGTCAAATGTTCATGCCATCAGGTTGGAGGCTACCCAGACGGAATATAAGGTGTTGTTCCTCCAACCTGAGTGTGGCTTCATCTTTACAGTAGAGGAGGCCGTGGATAGACATATCAGAATGGGAATGGGACATGGAATTAAAATGTGTGGCCACTGGGAGATCCTGCTTTCTCTGGCGGACAGAGCGCAGGTGTTCAGCGAAACGATCTCCCAGTCTGCGTCGGGTCTCGCCAATATATAGAAGGCCACATCAGGAGCACCGGACGCAGTATATCACCCCAGCCGACTCACAGTTGAAGCATCGCCTCACCTGGAAGGACTGTCTGGGGCCCTGACTGGTGGTGAGGGAGGAAGTGTAAGGGCACGTGTAGCACTTGTGTAGGAGTATATTCAGTTAGATTGAGTACAGTTATGAAGAAAGATAAAGATAGATCAAGAGTAAAAGTTACAACTTATGGCAAGACCAAAGTTTTGCCAGGCTGAAATGTAAGGCATGAGAGATGGCAGTGAGTGTTCGTGCTAAGTGTGTTTGGGTTAAATGATTGTTGATGTATATACAGGCTAAGATAAGAATTATTTTTAAAGGAGACAACTACCACAAGCACAGTAAACCTCCTTTATTTCCCTTTTGGAGAATGCATGAGAAATTATTGACAGATAAAATGATACTGAAATGTGTGCATTGACTACTTGTTTATAAATTAAAATAGAGAGGATAATAAAAGAGAAATTCCAATTGGAAGACAAAATGGTAGATATCCCATCATCCAGCTAAGAATCATTTTGATTTAGCCCAGAAGTACAATGACAAATTGATTGAACAGCAAATACAACTTTGGACTTTCTGAAATGATGGCTTAACTTGGAGATTACTGTACCAATAGAACCAACTGGAATCAACTTTTACTAGGTTATAAAACTCAATAGCAGAAAAAATGGGGAAAAGAGTAGAAATAGAGGAATAACCTTTGTAATTAAGAGAAAATGAAAGATATAAAGAGACAAACAGTGAAGGACTATTAGACAGTCAAAATTAAGACTGGTATGTACATAGCCCTAATTTCAATTAACAATGTTAACATATAACTGCAGAGAATAACAAAGCTTCTTGCAAAATCGGTAATTACTAATTGATTTATTATTGTTACATGTACTGAGATATAGTGGAAAACTTTGTTTTGCATTTCATCCACGCAGATCTTCAAGACTTAAGTACATAAGGATGACTTGTGTTTTTTTTTACCATTCCTGAGATGGCTGAACAGTCTATTCTGGGATCCAGAAATTCTAAAGGTGGTATGATTTTTGTGACTGGGATGTTGTGACCACTTTCTGTAACTTGCGCCTAGCTTCTGTGTATCCCTCTTATAGAGAGCTAAAGTGCTCATTGACTTCATCAATGTTCCTTTCCTGAATAATTACAGGCCAGGAATAATCTTGAGTTGATGAGGATATTATATTGTTTTCAAGAAAACTTAAAGCACAGTCCTTAGTTTTCCCTCCTGGATATTTCTTCCTGTGATGCAAGTTAGCATTTTAGCAGTTTGGTACTGCGTGTATGAATGGTGTAACCCATAAACTAGACTAGTCTCAGTCCAGTGCTGAGGATGCTGGGCTGCAAGAGGATGCTGAATTTGGTTGACTATTCTTGCTAATCAATTTGTAGCATTTTTATGAGGACGGCTTTGGTTATCCTTTCATGTGCTTTGAGCTGCCGCCTCAAGATCATGTAAGTCTTCAAAGCAGACAGGTATGACCTGCTCTCCTGTATGCTATTTGGTAAACTGTGCTGGGTTTCAATTCTTGATCTGTCAACAACCTCTTCAGTTAGCTCAAGGCTGACTGGTGCAGTGGAGGATTTGTGAATTTTATCATGTTATGAGGTGGCTCCTGAAAAATTTAAAGTGTTTCATCTCTCATCATGAGTCTTGATTGTCAGACAATCTCAAGTTGGGGATGGAGGGCCATTGTTTTCAATATATTTACTCAGGAGTCTAAACCCTGAGGGAAAAATCTGGTGCTGGAATCCCTAAGGCAGTCCTACTTGGAGTTCAATGCTGACTGGCAACTCCTGCGATGCTTCTGGTACCAAACTGTTTTGGTCTCTGCCATTCCATTGGGTTCATCATATGCTTGAAAAAGGGGAGCTTGCTACAGGGGCAACAGCTTGCTCTCCATATTGTACTGCCCAGGCTTGAGTAGCTACGATGCAATATCCATGGTCAACTCTGACTGACTGAGGCCCTCACGCTCTCCCTTCCGTATGCTTTAGTAGTCACTGATAACTTGGAGCTCTGAGTCCAAGCTTCATTTATCTACTGTAATTTGAAGACTGATCTTGGTCCACCAGGGGCACAACAAAGACTGAACAGCTTCCCACTCTTTAATGTTTGAGGTGAGAGACTATAATCCTGTTAGGAAGATGGAGTACAGGGTTGGAGTAAGGATACAGCCTTGCCTGACTTTGATCTGCAAACACGAGGAAATCTGCAGATGCTGGAATTTCAAGCAACACACATAAAAGTTGCTGGTGAACGCAGCAGGCCATCTATAGGAAGAGGTACAATCAACGTTTCGTGCTGAGACCCTTCGTCAGGACTAACTGAAAGAAGAGCTAGTAAGAGATTTGAAAGTGAGAGGGGGAGGGGGAGATCCAAAATGATAGGAGAAGACAGGAGGGGGAGGGATAGAGCCAAGAGCTGGACAGTTGATTGGCAAAAGGGATATGAGAGGATCATGGGACAGGAAGCCTAGGAAGAAAGAAAGGGGGAGGGGGGAGCCCAGGGGATGGGCAATAACGGGTGGGGTACGAGGGGGAGGTGGGGGATTATCGGAAGTTAGAGAAGTCCCTCACTACCATTCAGGGTCCCAGACAGTCCTTCCAGGCGAGGCGACACTTCACTTGTGAGTTGGCTGGGGTGATACACTGCGTCTGGTGCTCCCCATGCGGCTTTCTATATATTGGCGAGACCTGACGCAGACTGGGAGACCGTTTTGCTGAACACCTACGCTCTGTCCGCAAGAGAAAGCAGGATCTCCCAGTGGGCACACATTTTAATTCCACGTCCCATTCCCATTCTAATATATCTATCCACAGCCTTCCCTACTGTAAAGATGAAGCCACGCTCAGGCTGGAGGAACAACACCTTATATTTCGTCTGGGTAGCCTCCAACCTGATGGCATGAACATTGACTTCTCTACCTTCTGTTTCGGTCTCGGCCCGAAACGTCGACTGTACCTCTTCCTATAGATGCTGCTTGACCTTGGTCTGAACTGGGATTGAGTCTGTGGTGGATCTGTTGGGACCGTGGCTTGCTTGTCATTATGTAATGCTGGCATAGTGATGCAGCAGGTAGTGTTGCTGCCTGATAACTACAGTGACCCGGGTTCCTTTTTGACCGGCTAGCATATTTGAGGAAGGGCCATTGACCCAAACCAATGATTGCTTTCTCTTCTGACTGGCTGAATTCTTCCAGTATTTCTCGTGTTAAAATTCTAGCATCTGTAATTGTATCTGTTTTCCAATACTTTGTGTGGAGTTTGCATCCTGTGATTATGTGGGTCCACAGAGGAGAAGTAGGTGGACATGTGAGAAAGAGTAGGTTCTGGTAAATAAGAGGGGGTATGAGACTGGAAGGAAGGTGGGTGTCTCTGGTAGAGTAAAATAAACAATGTAGGAGTTGCAAATTACTAGTAGGTCAGGCTGAGATTTTTTTTAAATGGAGGGTAGAAAGCAGACAAGCTAAGTCATTATCATGGCCAGATGACTGATACAGGCAGAAATCTACTTACATGAAGTTGGGCCTCATTGTAATGGTATAGGAGACTACAGATTGATAGGTAAGTGTGAAAGTGAGATGGAGAGTTAAAGAGGCAGGCAACAGACTGAACACAATTTCTTCACAACACAATCAGCCAATCCACGTTTGTTTTTCCAGTGTAAAGGAGGCCACATTCTGAACATCAAATGAACATACTGCTTGTGAATCGCTGCTTCACGTGGAAAGACTGCTGTGGGCACTGGATATTTTGAATTATTGGAATATGATTTTGAACTTTACTCTGAGTAGTGACTGATGTTTGGAGTAAACTCTTCAGACCCTCCTACCTTTCCTTGCTGCTGGATTTGTTGCCAACTCAAATTCCAGCTTCATTATTAACAGCCAAAGAATTTAAAGGCAAATACATCTGCTGTAGTTGAAGACATTCTCATGCCTTCCCACGTAATAATTTCAGACATAAAGCCTTGTCTACTATTTCCTTATCTGTATTATTTGTAGATACACGTTATTTAATGATTTTAATGGTTTTGAAGCCCTTTAGATTTTGTGGTTCAATATTAGTAAATAGATTAATCACTTAATGACAAAAAACGCCAAAAAATCTTCACCTTGTGTGTTATCCTTATTACTCCACAGACATATGCTTGTGTTGTCTCTTAAGTTCTTTCCTCTCTACTCCGCCTCTGTACTTTCAATCATTCTGCTGCTGGCTGTACCATTTCACCGTCCCGTCACTTTCTCTTGAGGATCTCTCTTCCTTGTCCAGGTTAAACCCAGCGCATGAGAAAATCCAGCTTTCATCCACTGACATTCAATAGCATTGCCATCACTGAACTTCATCCCCCCCCCCACCCCCACACTATTAATACCTTGTGGGTTACTGTTGACTAGAAATTGAACTGGAGTCGCCATTAGCACAAACTGGTTATAAGTGCTGGTCGGAGGTCAGTGAACCTAGCAAGTAACTCGCCTCCTAAGTATCCAAAGCTTCTCCATCTACATGTTTCAAGTCAGGTGTCTGATGGAATAGGTGGGTACAGCTTCAAGAAGCTCAGCACCCTACCCAACACACACCAGCTCACTTCAAAGGCACCCCACCCACAGCCATTCACTGACTCCATCACTAATGGACAGTGACAGCAGCTTGTGCCATCTGCAGGAGTCTCTGCAGCATACCCACCATCTTACAAACCCATGACTACTACCTGCTATAACAACAAAGGCACAGAACCACCACTACTTAGGAGTTGCCCTCCAAGCCACATAGCATCTGTCTTGGAAATATATCACTACTCTATCCCTGTTGTTGAGTAAAAGTTCTGGAAATCTTAACAGAATTGGGGGCTTACTCACACCTCTAGGAATGCAGTGTTACAAAGCAACGGTTCACCATCATTTTCTCAGAGGTAATTAGCTCTGGGCAAGTTAATGCTGACTCATCTGATAAAACCCACATTCCTTGTATGAATATTTATCAAAAAATATATTTTTATTGGTGAATGAGGAGGGTATTAAAGTAATAAAATCACAGACTCTTAAAGTGAAAGGAAACCATTCAGCGTACCCTCTCCATACCCATGACAATGAGCCCTATCCCACCTTCCAACACCAGATATATAGCTCTGTGGGCCACAGCTCCTCAAGCACACGTCCTAGTACTATTTAATTTTGGTGAAGGCTTTGGTCTCCAACATATCTTTAAGCAATACATTTCTTTCTCTTGCCACCATCATGGTTAAGATAATTGTATTTTTCCACCTCTGTTCCCAACCATTCGCTGGATTAATGCTTTGTGACCCTTCTATTGGAAACAGTTCACCTATTTACTTTCAAAGTCCCATCATAATTTTATATGCCTCAATTAAATTTCCTCTTGGCCTATTTTGGTCAAAAGGAGACAACCCTAACAATTCTACTCCTGCCCCTTAGCCGCAGTTTTGGCAGCCTTGGCAAATCTCTGCACCCTCTACAGTATACTGGAATTTTTACTATAGTGTTGTGCCCCGACCTACATGGTTTATAAAACAAACATTTCAGAGAATGAAATAAGCTTTTTTTCCGAAGACAGATCATGTTCTGTCTAAGCCCTTGAAATATAAAAGGGCAGTCTTTGGCTTTCTCTTAGAGCTTACATCTCTTGCCGTTCTGAGGCAGATCAAGTGGCTTGTTTACGGACCACCCGGAGGTTCACAGAAGGTCATTGCTGCTTCCCTTTCCATTCCCATCTTGCACCCACTATGTAATTGAAAGGCATTACTCTGGTGTCTTACCTGCCGACGTATGTTACAATGGTGCCGACGTATATACAAAATGAGTTAAGACAATGACCTGGTATCTGAGCAAACATATTGCAGATTGCAGTAAATATCCTTATTTTTAAATTCATCTCTTTCTTCATTTAATATTATTGCCATGTTTTACACATTGTACATCATTACTGATTTAAAAAGAAATCTTTTTGTTGCATTTCTGTCCCCTGAGCAGTATGTGTGTTCAGGTTGGACACAGTATACAGTATACTGAGATACAGTATTTCACTGGAATACTCTGCAACGTGGTTGCCTGAAGTTGAAGCTAATACTGTCTATGTGCCCTAACCGAGGCTTGGAGTTCATAGCTGCTACTCATTGCATTTAGTTTTTGGGAGACTGGAGATTTGTGAGAGACTAGTACAGACAAGAGATTTGCACAGAGAAGTGTTGCTGAAGCAATAAAAATTAGTGATCCAATTGAATTGCAGAACAGGCAAGAGGGCCTAAATGACTGTTCTAATGCTCCAAAACAAACTGTCAAATGTTTTATAATCGCAGACGCAAAGAGAACAGAGGGAAGAGTAGAGTATTTCAGCCAGGCCTGCCATTAAGATACTACATTACTCATTTCTCAGCATTATATAAGAGCATAGAAAACAGGACTAGGAATAGGCCTTTGGTCTCTGGGGCCTGCCTCACCAGACAATATAACCATGGCTGATCTATGCTGACCTCATTTCCTCTTCTTTGTTAATTCTCGCCTTGAGATTAGAGAGGTGTTAGGTTGATTCAACTTCCTTTTAAAGGTTTTTGGTGAGATTTCAGTTACAATTGTTGTACATCCCATAAAAAGATATTCAGGGAAAACAATCAAGCACAATTTTTATGCATCTTTAGGATAAAATGAGAAGTTGTGGAGAAATGGAATTAGAATATTTAGCTCCCATGAAGAGATGAACTCAATGAGCAACTCTGGTGTAATAGAATTTCTGTGGTTCTTTCAAGTAGCCATGTTTTAGCTTTCTGAACAAAATAAATATCATAAAAAATGAAGCTCAGAATAGGGCCTTCGGCCTATGATGCTGTTTTGAACTAATTAAGCCAATTATACCTAATTCCCTCTGATTGCATGTCCCTCCACTCTCTGTACTTTCATGTGCCTGTCTGAGAGCTGTTTAAATGTCTCCATTAAACAGCCTGCACCACCACCCTGGCAGCACATCCCAGGCACTAACCACTCTGCATTTGATAAAAAAAAGAATCTTCGTATTTATTTGTCTTTCACCTTCCCTCCCTTCATCTTTAGATGCATGTCTTAAATATGGCACTTATTATTCAAAAGTAGCTTTTAATACAAGAAGCTTTTAATAATAGAAATCTAATCTGTGGCATATGTGACTTCTAAGTATATTTTTGATTTTACTGAATTGTAAATTGGTTCAACATTGTCACTGAATAACTTGCATACTATCCATACCGGTGGGGGGGGGGGGTGTATTACAGAGTGCAGAATAAAGAGTTACAGTACAGAGCGAGTGCAGGTAGATAGTAAACTGAAAAGTGACTTCATGGTAGTTGGGGGTCAAGAATCCATCTTGTCATACTAGGGAAGCATTCAATAGTTTTATAACAACGGGGTTGAACCTGGCTGTACATGCCTCCAGGCGTTTGTCTGTTGTGCCAGAAAGGAGGTGGGAGAAAAGAACGTTCGGGGTGGATAGGATCTTTCATTACGCTGGCTCCTTTACTGAGGCAGAGTTCATGGAGGCGGGGCTGGTTTCCCTGATGTGCTGAGCTATGTCGAAACTCTCTGAGGTTCCTTGCAGTCATGGGCGGAGCAATTGCCATTCCAAACTATGATGCATCTGAATAGAATGCTTTATACGGTACATCAATAAAAATAAGTGAGTGCCAAAAGGAACATGCTAAATTTCTTTATTCTCCCAAGGAAGTAGATGCATTGCATGGTGTTCTTGGCCATCGCATCAATGTGGTCGGACAGGTTTTTGCTGATGTTCACTCCGGGGAACTTGAAGCTCTCAACCCTCTAGACTTCAGTACAGTAGATGTGAACCACACCCACTCCTGAAGTCATTGATCAACTCTCGTTTTGCTCACATTGAGGGAAAAGAGTTTGTCATGACACCATGTTACTAGGTGTTGTATCTTCTTCCTGCATTCTGATTCTGCATACTGAACTTAGAGCAAAATCTGGCATCACAGTTGTGAGTGTGTAGGGAGTCCTTTGGGGCACCAGTATTGGGAATATTCATAGCAAAGGTGTTGCTCCCTTTCCCTACTAATTGTGGTCTGTTAATCAGGAAGTCAAGGATCAATTGCAGAGGGTGGTGTTAAGTCCAAGGTTTAAGAGTTTGGAATTGAATTTGCTTGAAATTAAAGTACTAAATGCACAACAAGAGTTAATAAACAATAGTCTAATACAGTGCCTCTGCTCTAAGTGCTCCATTGATGATTGTCAGGCCAGAGAGGTGGCATCAGCTGTGGAACTGTTTTGTTGATAAGTGAATTGCAGTGCATAAAGCTGTCTGGGAGGCTTGAGTTGATGCATGCCATGACCAACTTCTTGAAGCTCTTCGTGATGGTGGATGTCAAAACCAGAAGGCAGTGGTCATTAAGGCGTGTTACCTTGTTTTTCTTGGATACTGTGATAATAGCGATCTTAAAACAGGTGAGAACCTCAGATTGAATTTTATGAGAAATAACACTGAATTAAATAAATTGGACCTTAGTGGTGTTCTTTCAAAATGAATTTGGTTATCCTTTTATCGCTTGTCGAATATCAAAGAGTTTATTGGTACATTACCTGGAAATGCGCATCGCTCAATGATCAAATGATTAAATGATGGGTAATCTTGCTGAAAGTTTATCCCAATAAAAGAGACCCTCAGTAAACGGAGAAAGTGAGCTTCTGTTAGTTACTATTTGGTGGTCGGAGTAGAAAATGCGTTTTTCTAAAAAGTCCACTGATGGTATTGAATAAGTCACTTTACATGTTTCTGGTGGGATCTTTCCAGATGGAGTATCTGTGATCTGACATACTCCAGGGCCCACATTTGAATTACTAAAAGATCAGTTGCATAGTAGTTGGGTATGTTAAAAATTCTCTTTGATCTCTGTTCTCTGGTGTTAAGTGGTTGCTGGAGTGTTCACTGTCGATTTTACTCATTTGGTTTTAATAGAATGAAATATTGTGTTGCCAGATGAACATTTTCTTTTGCTTCAATGCGTACTTAGTGTTAACAACATAAAACTAATTTGCACCCTGTACCTAATCACCCAAATGATCGGTGATTTGTACTGGTACAATCCATTAATAAAACTTTTAACTTCAACAAATTCTGAACATGCAGCCATCTGGTAGAACAGATACCTGATGAATTTGGTCCAGCATTGTGATCTAATGCGTGAGCATCAGTGGTTTAAGAATAGAATATTTTCCACATTATAAAGGTATAATTGTCAATAGACATATTTTATTGCAGATAGGCACCATTTTGTGTTAAATTATAATCTGTGAGTTAATGCTTTCACAAGAAATTTCAGGGAAATTTCACCTGATCTGATTACTTTAAACTGTTGTATACTCTAGGCTAGGGACTTCCAGACACTATGAGCTAGTTATCCTTTTTAGCCTGCACACTTGAAACAAGCTGTAATGTTACAATAATATATTTCCCCTAAACAAATGTGAATGGATGGCAGTATTGCAAAGACTTTCCAATATTAAATTATGTTTTTCCTCATTAGACGGAAACGGGCGAGGCGAGGAAGGTTTGGCATTCATTTTCTGTTGTTATTTGAGGAGAGGGGCAGTATGAATGTGAGGGCAGTTTGTTGTTCTCGGTGTCGGATGTGGGAGGCCCTGGAGTCTCCAAGCCTCCCGGACGTCCACATCTGCGCCAGGTGCATCGAGATGCAGCTCCTAAGGGACCGCGTTACGGAACTGGAGCTGCAGCTCAATGACCTTCATCTGGTCAGGGAGAGTGAGGGTAGAAGCAAAAAGTAGTAAGGAGAAAAGTAAAAGTGGCAGGCCAACAAATCCAGGGCAAGCATCAAAAAGGGCCACTTTTCAACATAATTGTTTAAGGGCTAAGAGAGTTATAAAAGAGCGCCTGAAGGCTTTGTGTGTCAATGCAAGGAGCATTCGTAACAAGGTGGATGAATTGAAAGTGCAGATTGTTATTAATGATTATGATATAGTTGGGATCACAGAGACATGGCTCCAGGGTGACCAAGGATGGGAGCTCAACATTCAGGGATATTCAATATTCAGGAGGGATAGACATGAAAGAAAAGGAGGTGGGGTGGCGTTGCTGGTTAAAGAGGAGATTAACGCAATAGAAAGGAAGGACATAAGCCGGGAAGATGTGGAATCGATATGGGTAGAGCTGCATAACACTAAGGGGCAGAAAATGCTGGTGGGAGTTGTATACAGGCCACCTAACAGTAGTAGTGAGATCGGGGATGGTATTAAACAGGAAATTAGAAATGTGTGCAATAAAGGAACAGCAGTTATAATGGGTGACTTCAATCTACATGTAGATTGGGTGAACCAAATTGGTAAAGGTGCTGAGGAAGAGGATTTCTTGGAATGTATGCGGGATGGTTTTTTGAACCAACATGTCGAGGAACCAACTTGAGAGCAGGCTATTCTGGACTGGGTTTTGAGCAATGAGGAAGGGTTAATTAGCAATCTTGTCGTGAGAGGCCCCTTGGGTAAGAGTGACCATAATATGGTGGAATTCTTCATTAAGATGGAGAATGACATAGTTAATTTAGAAACAAAGGTTCTGAACTTAAAGAGGGGTAACTTTGAAGGTATGAGACCTGAATTAGCTAAGGTAGACTGGCAAATGACACTTAAAGGATTGACGGTGGATATGCAATGGCAAGCATTTAAAGATTGCATGGATGAACTACAATTGTTCATCCCAGTTTGGCAAAAGAATAAATCAAGGAAGGTAGTGCACCCGTGGCTGACAAGAGAAATTAGGGATAGTATCAATTCCAAAGAAGAAGCATACAAATTAGCCAGAAAAAGTGGCTCACCTGAGGACAAGGAGAAATTCAGAGTTCAGCAGAGGAGGACAAAGGACTTAATTAGGAAGGGGAAAAAAGATTATGAGAGAAAACTGGCAGGGAACATAAAAACTGACTGTAAAAACTTTTATAGATATGTAAAAAGGAAAAGTCTGGTGAAGACAAATGTAGGTCCCCTACAGACAGAAACAGGTGAATTGATTATGGAGAGCAAGGACATGGCAGACCAATTGAATAATTACTTTGGTTCTGTCTTCACTAAGGAGGACATAAATAATCTTCCAGAAATAGTAGGGGACAGAGGGTCCAGTGAGATGGAGGAACTGAGCGAAATACATGTTAGTAGGGAAGTGGTGTTAGGTAAATTGAAGGGATTAAAGGCAGATAAATCCCCAGGGCCAGATGGTCTGCATCCCAGAGTGCTTAAGGAAGTAGCCCAAGAAATAGTGGATGCATTAGTGATAATTGTTCAAAACTCTTTAGATTCTGGACTAGCTCCTGAGGATTGGAGGGTGGCTAATGTAACCCCACTTTTTAAAAAAGGAGGGAGAGAGAAACCGGGGAATTATAGACCGGTTAGCCTAACGTCAGTGGTGGGGAAACTGCTGGAGTCAGTTATCAAAGAAGTGATAACAGCACATTTGGAAAGCGGTGAAATCATCGGACAAAGTCAGCATGGATTTGTGAAAGGAAAATCATGTCTGACGAATCTCATAGAATTTTTTGAGGATGTAACTAGTAGAGTGGATAGGGGAGAACCAGTGGATGTGGTATATTTGGATTTTCAAAAGGCTTTTGACAAGGTCCCACACAGGAGATTAGTGTGCAAACTTAAAGCACACAGTATTGGGGGTAAGGTATTGATGTGGATAGAGAATTGGTTAGCAGACAGGAAGCAAAGAGTGGGAATAAACGGGACCTTTTCAGAATGGCAGGCAGTGACTAGTGGGGTACTGCAAGGCTCAGTGCTGGGACCCCAGTTGTTTACAATATATATTAATGACTTGGATGAGGGAATTAAATGCAGCATCTCCAAGTTTGCGGATGACACGAAGCTGGGCGGCAGTGTTAGCTGTGAGGAGGATGCTAAGAGGGTGCAGGGTGACTTGGATAGGTTGGGTGAGTGGGCAAATTCATGGCAGATGCAATTTAATGTGGATAGATGTGAAGTTATCCACTTTGGTGGCAAAAACAGGAAAACAGATTATCTGAATGGTGGCCGATTAGGAAAAGGGGAGGTGCAACGAGACCTGGGTGTCATTATACACCAGTCATTGAAAGTGGGCATGCAGGTACAGCAGGTGGTGAAAAAGGCAAATGGTATGCTGGCATTTATAGCGAGAGGATTCGAGTACAGGAGCAGGGAGGTAGTACTGCAGTTGTACAAGGCCTTGGTGAGACCATACCTGGAGTACTGTGTGCAGTTTTGGTCCCCTAATCTGAGGAAAGACATCCTTGCCATAGAGGGAATACAAAGAAGGTTCACCAGATTGATTCCTGGGATGGCAGGACTTTCATATGAAGAAAGACTGGATGAACTAGACTTGTACTCGTTGGAATTTAGAAGATTGAGGGGGGATCTGATTGAAATGTATAAAATCCTAAAGGGATTGGACAGGCTAGATGCAGGAAGATTGTTCCCGATGTTGGGGAAGTCCAGAACGAGGGATCACGGTTTGAGGATAAAGGCGAAGCCTTTTAGGATTGAGATTAGGAAAAACTTCTTCACACAGAGAGTGGTGAATCTGTGGAATTCTCTGCCACAGGAAACAGTTGAGGCCAGTTCATTGGCTATATTTAAGAGGGAGTTAGATGTGGCCCTTGTGGCTAGGGGGATCAGAGGGTATGGAGGGAAGGCTGGTGCAGGGTTCTGGGTTGGATGATCAGCCATGATCATAATAAATGGCAGTGCAGGCTCGAATGGCCTACTCCTGCACCTATTTTCTATGTTTTCTATGTTCTATTTACTCAATTACTCTCCCCCCCCCTTATAATTTCATTCTATGATGTATTGAAACTACTTGTGGTGCCGTCTCTCTGCCCTTAGCAGACCAAGTGCTGTGTCAGGTGTCTGTTAAAATATACCACAGAATTCTCTGACCTGCACTATACCTCTTGGGTATTGCGATAAATCAGATGACATTACAGTTTTTTTGGAGATTCAATGTGCATCCACTTGGTGCTGTATTTCCCACACTAATCATAACTGGCTTAAGTGTACTTCATTAACTCTGAAGGACAGTAGGATATCCTGAGGTCATAATGATTCCAGAGGTGTGTGAATTTGGCCATGTTGATAAACTGGATTTGTCCTCTTTAGAGTAAGTAATGCTAAGAAGAGATTTAGTAGAGCAGCCAGAGATAATGACTAGCTAAGATCAGCCAAAAAGAGAAGCTGTTCCCATTAGTTGGTGGACTCAACAACCAGAAGACAAGGATTTGGAAGTCTGGTCAAAAGATTCAAAGAAAATGTGAAAAAATCTTCCGTGCATGTAATGCACAAGAAGATCTGGAACTTGCTGCCTGTACAGTTGTGGAAACCATTAGTTGGAGAGCTTTCAATAGGAATTGAGTGGGGGAAATAGTGTTACAGATGTATGGAGAAGAGCAGGCAGAAGAGACTGAGAGGTCGCTGTGCTACTAAGAGTGGTGACACAGTCAGACTGATTGATGAAGAAGGGGTATTGCACATTTGCCTTCACTGGCCAAGGTCAAGTACTAGAATTGGGCCATCTTCTTACAAGATGTTGGTGAGACCACACTTGAAGTATTGCATGCAGTTCTGCTTGTCACACATGTGATTAAGTTGGAGAGGACACAGAAAAGATTCATGAAGTTGTTAATGTGATTGAAGGGTTTGAGTTACAAGGAGAGACTGGATAGGTTGGGACTATGTTCTGTGGAGCAAAAAAAGACTGAGAGTTGACTTTACGGAGGTTTATAAAACCATGACGGGCATAGACAAGGTGGAGGGTCACGTTCTTTTTCCCCAAAAGTATAAAGCAAGAGCACTTAGGTTTAAGGTGATGGGGGAAAGTTTTAAAAGGGACCCAAGGGGCAAGTTTTTCACACAGCAGTTTAATGTAGGTGAACCGCTGATCATCATGTTGGGCCAAAGGGGCTACTTCTGACATGCTATCTGTCTATTTTGCTCTATGACTCCTTTAGAAGATTACATGATCTCTGTGGGCCACATGGTCATGTCCTGTGCCATACTAAGCTCATCAAAGGGCTTTAGTGGATACAGGATTCCACACACTGCAACATGTTTCTATATACAGGATCTCTTAATGTAGTTCTTGGTGGTGGTTCATCTCCTATCTTCAGAATTCGTATATCATCCATTGTTTACTAGCAACAATTAACAAAAATAGCAAAGAAACAAAGGAGAGGACTTTGTCATCATTTTTATCATAGATCTAAGTAAAGGTGTGCAAAGCTTAAAGGGCCTTGAATTGTATGCTTTTAGAAAGCGTTAACACTTGTAATTGGGAAGTTGGTAATTAAATTGATGGATTCATAAATTTGTTTATTATTATCAGGTACTGAGGTGCAGTGAAAAACTTGCCTTCCTTACAATTCATACAGATCAATTAATTACAAGACTAGAACCATAGAACACTACAGCACAGAGAACAGGCCATTTGGCCCTTCTAGTCTATGCCGAAACACTATTCTGCTAGTCCCATTGACCTGCATCCAGTCCATAACCCTCCAGACCTCTCCCATTCATGTACCTATCCAATTTATTCTTAAAACTTAAGGGTGAGCCCACATTTACCACGTCAGATGGCAGCTCGTTCCACATTCCCTCCGCTCTCTGTGAAGAAGCTCCCCCTAATGTTCCCCCTAAACTTTTCCCCTCTCACCCTAAAGCCATGTCCTCTCGTATTTATCTCTCCTAATCTAAGCGGAAAGAGCCTATTCACATGTACTCTGTCTATACGCCTCATAATTTTGTAAACCTCTATCAAATCTCCCCTCATTCTTCTACGCTCCAAGGAATAAAGTCCTAACCTGTTCAGTCTTTCCCTGTAACTCAACTAGCAACATCCTAGTAAATCTTCTCTGCACCCTTTTGATCTGACTGATATCCTTCCTGTAGTTAGGTGACCAGAACTGTACACAATACTCCAAATTTGGCCTCACCAATGTATTATACAACCTCCCCACAACATCCCCACAACTACATTAAGGTAGTTTTGGTAAAACGATGACAGAATGCAGAATAAAGTCAACACCAACTCAGTACTGAAAGTGGATCAGTACCCTCTGCCCAGGATAGAGGATACCTTTGTAAACCTTTCGGAAGGAAAGCACTTCAGTAAAGTGGACTTAGTTGAGAGCTAACTACAGATGGAGATGCAAGAAGAGTCCAAAGTATTTCTCACCATAAACACCCACAAAGGGCTTTATCGCTATAATAGGCTTATTTTTGGAGTAGCATCTGCACTTGCGCTCTGGCAGAAAGCTATGGACCAGGAGCTGCAAGGCTGCCCAGGCACTCAGTGTTACCTGGATGGCATCATTGTTGCTGGTAAGGATGACAAGGAACATCTCCAAAATCTCTGGACAGTGTTAAAAAGATTAGAAGATTATGGGCTCGGAGCACAATGCAACAAGAGTGAATTCTTTAAACCAAGCATCACTTAATATGGTCACATCCTTGACGCACAAGCATTGCACGAGTGTGCTGAGAAAATTCAAGCAGTGGTGGATGCCCCAAGGCCAAAGGACATGTCTCAATTTCAGTCCTTTTTAGGATTTGTCAATTACTACAACAGGTTCCTGCCAAACCTGCCTATTGTGTTCCACCCCTTGAACTCATTACTACAGATCAGGAAGACTTGGCAATGGTCAAAACAGGGTGAGGTGGCTTTCAAGAGGTAAAGGAAATGGTGACGTCAGACACTGTGCTCACACATAATGATCCACATCGTCTGGTGAAGCTTGTCTGTGATGCCTCGCCTTATGGTATAGGTGCAGTCATTAAACATGTTATGAATCAGAATCGGGTATAATATCAGTGGCAGGTGTCATGAAATTTATTAACTTAGCAGCAGCAGTTCTATGCAATACATGATAATATTGGAAAAAAAGTAAATCAATTACCATAAGTATATATCTGTATATTAAATATTTAAATTAAAAATAGTGCAAAGACAGAAATAATAAAAGTGAGGTAGTGTTCATGGGTTCAAAGTCCCATTTAGAAATCAGATGGAAGAAAGGAAGAAGCTGTTCTTGAATAGCTGTGTGTGTGCTTTCAGGCTTCTGTACCTCCTTTCTGAAGGTGATCATGAGAAGAGGGCATGTCCTGGGTGATTGGGGTTTTCTTAATAATAGACGTCACCTTTCTGATGCACCGGTCCCCCACTAACTGCAGCAGCACCAATGCAGAGATGGGCTCTAATTCCTGGAGGACACAACTACAAGATGGAATTCAAGAGGACAACTAATCATGGAAATGCTGATGGATGTCCTGTTTACCCTTGGAAAAGGAAATGCCTGAAAAATTAACAAAATACAACACTCCTCTTGACATATTCTCCCTGATACAAATTGAAAGTCTTCCTACTATGGCAGAGATGATCCAAAGAGAAACCAGAAAAGACCCCACACTGTCTCAAGTCTACAGGGCCACACAAAATGCCTGTAATGTGCAGTGCCCGAATGAACTTGCCCTTGATGGAGGCTTCCTTATTGGGGTCTGAGAGTTGTACCATCCAAGCTGAGAAGTAAATTGTTGGAGGAGCTATATGCTGGACATCTCGGCTTGGTCAAAATGAAAGTGTTGGCTCAACGCTTTGTCTGGTGGCCTGGTATAGATCAGCAGATTGAGTAGCTTGTCATGCACTGTTCAACATACCAAAATGTCCAAAAAATGCCAAGGGCATCTTGGAGAAAGGAGAAGAAAGGTGACCAGAGCCATCAGAACCACTTCCTGCAGTCCCAGAGTCAACTCCTACAACCACCACAGAGGAGGCCCCAGAACCTGAGATGGTTTCACAGCCACAAGTCTCACTTGACATGCAGAATGCACCCCTCTCCCCAATAAAGACATTCGTCCCTCAAGAGTAAGAAATCCTCCACGGCAATTAAATCTCTGGGCCTGAATGGGACAATTTAAAATTTTCTATACTGTGGATACCTATATAGTATTTGCATTATATTGTATTGTGTGTGTGTGTGTGTGTGTGTGTGTGTGTTTGAGGTGCATTCTATATTGAGTTGGAGTTTATAGCTAAGCAGGGAGAAGTGTGTATTTAGTATATGAGTAATATTGTGAATATATTGTTTAAGCAATTTTTGTTGCTTATATAATTCATTTTGAGTCATATATAAAAGTACGTGAATGACATACGTCGTCAATGCCAGCACATTTTATGCACGCATCTCACTTAAAGTAAAAATGAAACTAAGACATTCCCAGCTCCATGTTTCCTTTCAATTACTTTTATGTCTTAGAGTTACAAAATATGACATCCTGAATTTCAACTATCTTCTCTAAAAGATGATCCATGCCAACAAGTACACTCCGGTCTTCTGAAAAACCTGGTGTCCTTGTTCACACAATACCGTTTTGGTCATAAATTCATACTGGTCCATGACTTTATTCATTCATAAGTTGAGGGAAAGGCTGTGAAAGCCAGCATTTAATTCTTATCCCCAGTGTCCTTGTTATGTCCTTGAACTCATTGGTTTACTAGATTAATTTAGAGTTCAGTTGTGGAGTCAGTCACGTTGCTGTAGTTCAATTTAGGCGAGAATGTATACGGACAGCAAATCTCTTTCCCTAAAAGGCATGACAATTTCGGATGGGGTTTTCATGACAATCCAGCTGTGTGGCCATTACTAACATCAGCTTATTATTCCCAAATCAATTTAATGATTTTTGTTGATGGATTCTGTCAATGCTGGAAAACCAGAGAAATGCCCCCCAAAATGGAGGAATTCAGCAGGTCCAGGCAGCGTCTATGGATAGGAATAAACAGTCGATATTTCCAGCTGTGGCCTTTCATGAGGACTGGAGAGAAAGGGGAAGAAGCCAGAATAAGAAGGGGAAGGAGTACTAGGTGGCAGGTGATAGGTGAAACCAAATGAAGGGGAAGGTGGATTGTGGTGGAGAAGGGATGTAGTGAAAATCTTGGAGATAATAGGTGGTAGAGGTAATTGTAAAGAAGAAGGAATCTGAAAGGAGAAGACAGTGGACCATAGGAGAACGGGAAGGAGGAAGGGCAGTAAGGGAAGATGATGGGTAAGTGAGGACAAGAGAAGGGGTAAGAAGAGAACCAGAATGGGGTGTGGAAAAAAGAAGGGGAGGAGGAAGAAATTACTGGAAGTTAGAGAAATGGATGTTAAAACCCAGACCAGCATTTATTGCCCAATGAATTAAATAACTTTATGAGGAGAGACGTTTAGACTTGATCTGCTGCCGTGGGAGATTCAGGGTTGGGAGTGGTGGTGGACATCAAGGTAATTTAGTCACGCCATTTGATTACTTGTCCATTAACATATCCACTGTAACCATATTGAAATGTTAATAGTCAGCTGTGTGTTGACTCAGCATTGAGTGTTTTTAACGCAAATCCTTTGGTGTGTCTATTAAGCTGAATGTCGCTTTAACTTGCAGATTTGTTGGCGTGTAGCCTCTTGCTGCACAAGTCCTTTCATCTGACCCAGAAATGTAACTCTGAAGCGACCTCACCCAGCTGTAATGAGTTTTATTACCAAATGTTATGCACTGCTCTTTTTTAGTGGCAATGAGTCCCTTCCAAAAACTTAGCTCATTTTGGCAAAATATCAGCCAGAAAATACAATCTTACTGGCCCACGGTGCAGAGAGGTTCTTTTTCACCTCTATTTTCTGCTTGGGAATTTTAATTTCTTTTACAGGCATTTCCTCCTTGGAGAAACATCCATAACAAGCTAATAGTGGACACTACCAAACATGGTAGACTGAATTACATGCAAGTTATTGCAATGTTTATGTCAGAATGCATGATTGAATTGCCAGAGAACTAACCTGGCATTATATCAACCATATCAGTGGGATAAATATGCAAATTTAACTCTGTCCATCCTCTGGGAGAAAGGCATGTGGTGAAAAAGTTGTATCTGAATATTTACTGTAGTATAATCAAAAGAAAAATTGGATTTGAGACAAAGTATGAGAGGTGTACTTTAACCACTGAAAAGTCACATGGTAGTAAAATGAACTGAACATCATGCATTCTCTAGCTGGAGTGGCATGTAGAGTGCCTCTTTGCTGAAGATAGAAACATAAAGAGCCATTCTTTGAGTTCAGAGCATATGTTTACTGCCTCCATTTTTCAAGGGAGTTTCCAGCTTCCAAATTCCTGCTTGGTTAAGCATACCTTGCTCCTTTTGGCAGCTTTTCTGAGGAGAATTTATTGCCCTTTAATTTGAATACGGGAGGATGGGTGATGAATTTTTTTAAAGCACAGATACTTAACATTCTAAAACATAGAAAATAATGAAAAGTCAGCAGGTCAGACAGCATCTGTTGAAGGTGATCTACATTTTGGTGGTCTGTCTTCGGGCTGATCGAGCGATCTAGCACTTTTCTGTCTCCGAAGGTTCCACGAGGTGTCGAACAAAGTGTTTGGGCTCAAGGCCAAGAAGCCTGGAGACGGAGTGTGAGCCCATGTTCAACTCCATTTCTTGCTGATCTCACCAATTAAAGCATCAAGGAAGATTGAAATCATCGGGGAAGGCGAGCAAGTGTGCAGCGCTGTCTGCCAGCCTCTTGCTGCTCCCGAAGGAAGGTCCCTGCATTCCAATTCTCTATTTCTCCCTTGATGCTGTTGGAGGATAGTGCTGGATTCTGGGTCCTGGGCAAGGTTTAACCGGCGCAGTGTGTGAATTGGACTCTGTGGTTCACGTTGTGTTGTGTTTCTGATTTCTCTTTTTTTTTGCTAATTTGGACGATTTTGATTAGGGCAGCCTGGAGATGATGAACCGAGCTGAACTGAAAATACTTGAGCTCTTTTACCTTTGTGTTTTATAGTCTGTGTTTCTTGCTCTTTTTGTTTTTGTTGCTGTTTGCATGATTGTTTTTGCACATGGGGGGGTGTTTTTCTTTGAACGGGTTCCATGGTTTTGTTTCGTGGCTGTCCATGGGGAAGACGAAACTCGTGGTTGTTTAGTGTACTTTCAACTTTTGATATAATGTTTTGGGTCCAAGGTCCTTCCTCAGAGCTGGGAAAGAGGGAAGTGGAAATGAAATAATCAACATCACTTCAGGGGCAATGGTGGCTTGCAGAGGACAGCATAGGGATTGTTATCAGTCACCACTGTAATTTAGGTAGTACCTTTTAATATGTTAAATGTCTTGGGAGATTTTTGTAGACGTGTTATAAAACAATATTTTTGTCAAACTATTTGAGGAAAACATTTGCATAGATAATCAAAAAGTTGATTACAGTGGTTAGTTTTTAAAGGATGATTCTAAAGAGAAAGAAAAGTGGAAAGTGAAAGATGTTCCAAAAACGACTTCTAGACTTTCAAGCCCAGGTATCAATCAATGTTGAAGCCGTTTAAATTTCATTCACCTTCTTGAGCTGATTTTCAGGAGCAGTGTAGGTTCTGTGAAGTTTTTCCAGATGTTCTGTTTCCATTTTCAGCAAGCAAAAGAAAATACAAAGATAATACAAAATGGTAAATGTATTTTTCCCCAAACTGGTTTTAAATATAACATATGTAACACATCGTAACATATTTTAAGCAACATTTTGAAAGTAAAATTAAGTGAAAAGTGATTGTATTTAATTTCTGTGGCCGGCATTTTCTTTGATCCCACAGCAGTCAGAACGGAGGATGCCAGACGAGAGCTTTGCGCATTTTTTTTTCGAAGACTGAGGAGTATAACGCTATGATGGAATTGCCAAGAAATCAGTTTTTATGCGTTATGGGCCTCTGTTTCGATTTTTGTCAGTTCTTTTTCAACAATTAGTCAGCTTTTGCTTGTATTTAAGGTTATGATTGGGTTTATGGAACAAAGTACCATATTACTTTGATAATGTGGTATTACCAAAGGAATACCATACTTTGGTTAATTGAGCCATCCATTAATTGGGGCAATTCTTAAAGAACAAAATCAAATCAAGAAAATAGCCAGGATTCCCTTCATTGATTTGGGATACTATGCCACTTAATTGGGACTGGAGGCTGTTGCCAAACAGCTTCTAACTAGTGCCAGTTGCGTGCACTTGTGTGGCCGTTAGATACACTGCCGTGTTTACGGTTGCATGTGCTTCTGCTATTTAAAAAAAAGCAGTGATTTTTGTCACTGATATTTGGCGACACTAAGACAATTGAGAACTGATTTACTCACTGCGGTTTCACACTTTCAGGCTAGGAAATGCCGGAAAATGCCGGCCACTTGTACAGCCATTAGACACTACACCGTGCTTAGAGCATCAGTTGCATGCCCTGATTCAAAAAACGGTATTTTTTGTCATTTTGTTTTTATTTTGAAGGTGTCCAATGTCTGCACTAGGTGTCTGTGCTACTTTTGTTAACTTGCAGTCAATGGTAGCGTACATGGCAAAATACACAGGATGAATTCCTCTGTAATATCGGTAGTATTTTAATTTGTTCTGTATTTCATTTAAATACATAATTTGTTACTCAATTAAATGGTAGTCTGGCACTTTTAAAACCTTTTTAATTATTTCCACGAGACTTCGACTAATTGGGCCAAAATGTACTGGTCCCGATGTGTCTCAACTAACCAGAATCCATTGTGTGTGCTCCAAGCTTCTGATGTCTGGTAGCAAGAGAAACTTAAAATTTGTGGAAATAATAAAAGTAATGCTGTAGACTTGTAAAATGATGCAACAAACACAGAGAAAATGAGGAATCAGATCTTTGAACAATCAGAAATAAAATAGTCTGTGCACAGTAATGTAAGTTACCATTCAGGAAATGCTGATTTCCAGAAGATAAATCATTAAAAACTTTCAGTTTTAGATGCAGGATAGCTTTTAGGAAATGTTATTCAAGATGAGAATATAATCCATTTAATGGGGGCATGACCGTTTTAATTACACTGTCATTGTGAAGAAAAGCATATTTCATTCTGCTGAAAGGAATCTTTGGCAGATAGAATAGCAAACTCTATGAACATCGGAACATTTTTGTTAAAACTGTGAGGTTAAATTGCTATTCCCTGCATTGAAAGTGATATCAAGCTCCCCCTTGCTGCTAAGTGTAGAGAAGACAAAATATAAATATTCTATATTTGAACATTGCTGCCAGTAATAGCTTGGCTTTTATCCCTGAAGTTCTTTCCAAACACAGCATTCTGTCATTAGATGATCTGTGCTCTGAATGTGATTCTAATACTTTAATAAAATATTTTAAGTAAACTTTCATTTTAATGAATTAAATCTGACTGTATGGCAATTCATGGAGAAGGTCGTATCCTATACTTATTGACCACTGTTAAAATCCTTCTCTTGTCAAATCTCTGGCATCAAGTTCTGTTTTAAAAAAAAACTGCAACCAAAATATGTATCCGCAGAAAACACTTTATTTGGCCATATGCAAACAGGAACTTTGGTTTAAACGAGAGTACGAGGGCATCTAAGCTGCATTATATTAAAGTCTTTTAAAGTTAGCAACTTTTGAAAATATTGAATAAACATTTAACAAAGAGGATTCTGTACAAGGCAGATTTTAAAATTCAGAGTGATCAGATTGTGAAACCATTTCCAGTAGCTAATATTCTGCCAGCTGTTAACTATAGCTTGTGTCCTTTTCAAGGCCTAATATAAATTCCTTGAATTGAAATAATGTCAAATTTTATATTGGCCTAGGTTTTGTTCACAGCAACAAAATAATTATTTTTCTATAAACACAAGAGATTCTGCAGATCTGGAAATTCAGAGCAACACACACAATGCTGGACAAGTTCAGCAAGTCAGGCAGCATCTATGGAAATAACTAGTCAATGTTTCGGGCCAAGACGCTTTATCAGGACTGGAAGGGAAGGGGGAAGATGCTAGAATAAAAAAGGTGGAGGGATAAGGGAAGGAGGACCAACTGGAAGGTGATAGGTGAAGCCAGGTGGGGAGAGGGGTGAAGTAAGAAACTGGAAGGTGATAGGTGGAAAAGGGCTGGCGAAGAAGGAATCTGAAGGGAGAGGAGAGTGGACTGTGGGAGAAATGGAAGGAGGAGGGGCACTGGCAAAGGTGATAGGCAGATGAGAAGTAGTAAGAGGCCTGAATGGGAAGTTGAAGAAGACGGAAGGGGTGGGGGAAAATTTACTTTTTTATTCCTTTCTCTTCAACTGGTATATTTTATGATCTTGTCTGCAGATATTGTGATTAACCTTAAATCTAATTCAGTGTGGTACCCTTTCCAGGGAATCTGTGATGAGTAAGAAATAAGGTAGAAGTATTCACATTTCAGATTTAAAGATTGCAAACCAGAAGGCTAAAAAGAATTATATAAAACTGTATTTTAAATGTCTATAAAGTGTTCTAAAATTTGGGAAATACAGATGGAATTAAGGGAGGCAGGTAGTTGTAAAAACTTAATGTTTTTAATTTTGTGAGAATGGAAATAAAAGTCACACTGGTAAAATTATCTTTCCAGGGCAAGAGAAGTTGTTCAGCAATCATCATCATTATTTATGCAATTTAAAAAGGTACCAGTTTCAGTCATTTTAGTGCCTTTGGTGGAATACAAGCGGATAAGAACACAAAATAGCCAGGATTGGCCACCTGGCCCCTCAAGCCTACCCACCCTGCGCTATTCAATATGATTGTGGTTGATCTTCCTTAGGCCTCAACAATGTCTGTGCCAATTCCCTAGCCCTCAGTCCCCTAGATTTTCAAAAATATATCTACCACCTCTTTAGGTACCTCTAATACATAGATAGATAGATATACTTTATTAATCCTGAGGGAAATGACGTAGAACCTACAACTCTCTGGATTAGAGAATCCCAGAGACTCACTGCACTCTGCAAGAAGAAATTTCAGCATACCTCGGTTTTAAATAGCCTGTTATCTTAAATCCATGTCCCCTTGTTCAAGACGGTCTCTAAAATAAAAACATCTTAATATCTACTCTGTCACGCCCCCCCTTGTAGTTTCTTGTCTTTCAATAATATCACCCCTCATTTTGTAAACACTGAGTACACAAAGCTAATGCAATACAGAATGGAATTGAATTGACTGTATTCCTTATATTCTTCACAAACATGAGTAAGAATCTTTACGTTACGTCTCCGTCTAAATGTGCAATGTACAATCATAGTAATTTATAATAAATAGAACAGTCAATGTAACATAGAAATACACTCAAATCAGGGTGAGTTAATCAGTCTGATGGCCTGGTGGAAGAAGCTGTCCTGGAGCCTGTTGGTCCTGGCTTTTATGTTGCGGTACCGTTTCCTGGATGGTAGCAACTGGAATAGATTGTGATTGGGGTGACTCCAGGGCCGGATTAAGGTAGTGCGGGGCCTGTAGCATATGTTATAAAGGAGTCCTAAATTTTAAAAATGCATTTAAGTATTAAAACATAAATTATTTACTTGCATAGTAAAGTATTCAATTTTTTTAATTTGCTATATAGCCAGATAATACGACAAATGTCTGACACTTCAGTAATAGCATTACTTACATGTAGGTATCAATTTCAAATATCAAAAGTAACAAAACTACAATTTAAAAGTTAGATTTTCTAGATTTAGCATGAGCAAATTTGTTGATGATACTGGAAATGTCTATTTCACACAGAAGTTCATGTTCAATGCTCATTAGAGTGAGATTGTTCAATCTGTTTAGACCCATGGTGCTCCTTAGTTCATTTTTAATCCTTTTTAGATTTGAAAATGAACATTCTCCACTGCATTTGGTAACCATGAGTGACAAATAGATTGCCAAGGCATTTTCTACATTTGGAAAACATGGCTCCAAAGAATTGTCAGTTATCAGACGGTACAACTGTAACTCTACAAAGTCTTGTTTGGCACCAATATGAGAAGCAAGATCAGTTTTCAACAGTTCAGTAAACTGCACAAATTCTTCTTCAAGACTTTCTTCCAGATCTTCCGGATATGATTTAATAAGATTTGATGACCTCTTTACGATCTCTTCAGGTGTAAATGACTGTAACTGATGAAGGAATCCAAAAACACCATTCACCTTTGGATAAGCTTTCTGCCTTTTTGACAGGGCAAAAAGCAAGCTGTCAATAATGGCAAGAAATGTTGGCTTTTAAACTTCTGAGAAGGCGTTTGAGATTCAACAAGTTGATCAAGAGTGCTGGAACCACTGAAATCATCATACGTGGAACATAGAATAGTACAGCACAGTACAGGCCCTTCGGCCCACAATGTTGTGCCGACCCTCAAACCCTGCCTCCCATATAAGCCCCCACCTTAAATTCCTCCATATACCTGTCTAGTAGTCTCTTAAACTTCACTAGTGTATCTGCCTCCACCACTGATTCAGGCGATGCATTCCACACACCAACCACTCTCTGAGTAAAAAACCTTCTTCTAATATCCCCCTTGAACTTCCCACCCCTTACCTTAAAGCCATGTCCTCTTGTATTGAGCAGTGGTGCCCTGGGGAAGAGGCACTGGCTATTCACTCTATCTATTCCTGTTATTATCTTGTATACCTCTATCATTTCTCCTTTCATCCTCCTTCTCTCCAAAGAGTAAAGCCCTAGCTCCCTTAAACTTTGATCATAATGCATACTCTCTAATCCTGGTAAGTCTCCTCTGTACCCTTTCCAATGCTTCCACATCCTTCCTATAGTGAGGCGACCAGAACTGGACACAATACTCCAAGTGTGGCCTAACCAGAGTTTTATAGAGCTGCATCATTACATCGCGACTCTTAAACTCTATCCTCGACTTATGAAAGCTAACACCCCATAAGCTTTCTTAACTACCCTATCCACCTGTGAGGCAACTTTCAGCACGGCTTTGCTTGTGTTTTCTTTGAGTTTGCTGTTGATAATCTTCACACTTAGTCAGATCCTTGGCTTTTTGCTCAATGCCTGAAAAAGTAGACCGCATAGCTTGAATATATCCATGCAAGGATTCATAGAGTGCACAAGCTGTGTTCATGTCTTGGCCAGAAGAATGCAAAGAAGCACTGGTCATTTGAAAATGCTCTAATACTTGATCCCACAATATGACCATTATTCCTGTTTCCAACTTCATCATGGTTGAAAATAGTCCATGAGCCTGTTGTCATCCAAGGCTTGTTTTATTGCAGAAAAGCTGTGTGAAAGTGCTTTTGTTGCACCTGCATGAGCTGACCACCTGGTATCTGACATTCTTTTCACAATGGGCAAATGAGCATCGCCATCAGATAGTGCAGCAGAAAGGAGATCCCACCGATAAGTAGAAGCAGAAGAAAATGTGTACAGGCTTTCTACAAATTGAAGGAAAATTAATGCTTCTTGACAACATTCAGCAGCACATTTCAGCTAAGTAGCAGTATCAACAAAGACTAGTGAACAATAACAAATTTATGTGACTGTTGTGGCTATGAGCGTGTGTGGATCACATGCACTCAACAACCAACTAGGAATAGTGTTCTGAAAATTATCTGTTTAGTTACTTATTGAAACTCACTTCAATTGGGAAATACAGGTTGAAACTCACAGTCTAAACCGATCTTGTATATTCCTGAGCTGGTTCAGACTACCTAAAATCAGGGAAAAAACGAGGAATCATGAACTGGGTCACATAAAACTGTTGAGTCACACATCCCTTGTCGCAGGCTCATTGCGGCGGTGCGCCCTGCAGCAGTGTAACGTGGGAGATAGCGCAAAGGACACCACGACACAGCAAGGAGCCAACACATGCCTGCACACACATACCATGCAACATGCAGCTCCCCTGACATGAAAACAACAGCGTTGCCAGATCGTTGTGAGAATACGGTGAGATGCCGATTTCACCAGACTGCAGCTTGCAAGCATTTAGTGCGGGGCCCGTAGCATATGCTACTTTTGCTACTAGGTTAATCCGGCACTGGGTGGCTTAGGACCCAATAATCCTTTGGGCCCTTTTTTCACACCTGTCTTTGTAAATGTCCTGAATTATGGGAAGTTCACAACTACAGATGTGCTGGGCTGTCCACACCACTCTCTGCAGAGTCCTGCGATTAAGGGAGGTACAGTTCCCATACCAGGCAGTGATGCAGCCAGTCAGGATGCTCTCAATTGTGCCCCTGTACAAAGTTCTTAGGATTTGGGGGCCCATACCAAACTTTCTCAACCGTCTGGATATAATTGGCGCTGTTGTGCTTTTTTCACCACACAGCTGGTGTATACAAACCACATGAGGTCCTCAGTGATGTGAATGCCGAGGAACTTAAAGCTGTTCACCCTCTCAACCCCAGATCCATTGATCTCAATAGTGGTTATCCCGTCTCCATTCCTCCTGTGATCCACAGCCAGCTCCTTTGTCTTTGTGACATTGAGGGAGAGGTTGTTTTCTTGACACCACTGTGTCAGAGAGGTGACTTCTTCCCTGTAGGCCACCTTGTTATTGTTTGAGATTAAGCCAATCAATGTAGTGTAATTTCCATTCACCATTTCATAATGAGAACTGCAATAACACTATAGTGGAGGAATAGAGTATTTTTTTAAAATTGAGATATTGGTTATTATTGTCACGTACTGAGGTACAGAGGGAAAAACTTGCATACTGCTCATAGAGATCAAATAATTACAGTGCATTGAGGAAGTACAAGGTACAAACCATAACAGAATGCAGAATGAAGTGCTAGTTAAAGGCAGTGCAGGCAAGTAGATTAAAAGGTGCAAGGTCCTAACGAGATAGATTATGATGCAAAGAGTCCATCTTGTACTAGGGAACCGTTCAATAATCTTATAACAGCAATGGATTTCTGTGTTTAACTGCACAGATTCTGCAGTATCTAGAGAACAATAAAACAGCAAATGCTGGAAATGCAGTAGAAACAAAATACCTTCTATATTTAGCAGGTTAGGCGGCATCTGTGGAGAAAGAAGCAATTAATGTTTCAGGTTATTAGTCCATTATCAGCACTCAAAGTGAGAAAGCAAATCTGTTTTAAGTTGCAAAGTAATGGAGAACAATGGAATATCTGTGATAAGGTGGAGAAAGATTTCCCAGGTATTGCAGTCATTTCAGTGCATCCAAGAGCAGAGAATGATTACTGGGTGATCACTTTGTAGAGCACATCTGTTCTGTCTACAAGGGTGAAACTAAGCTTTCTATTTGCCTGTCACTTTAATTCTTCATTGCTCTTGCATTGTGACCTTTGTCTTTGACCTTATGCAGTGTTCCAATGAAATGCAACATTGTGATGGTACTGTATTGGGTTTGCTGACCATGTAGTTTTAAACTCAAAGACTTTAAGCCCTATCGGATATAAATAGCCACGAGTACTGTAACTACCCAATCTTCAAAGAGTAGATTACTTCCCTGTTTATTCTCCATGGTGAGTTTAGCTGTCAATACACACTGTTGGAGCGGTAAGTCCCCCCCACCCCCCATTCAAAGGAGAAGATACTTCCAGCTAATAAAGTTCATTTATTTACAGGGATACATGTTTAAATCCACACATTCTTAAAACACATTTAAAACTCACAGAGGATTTCGATCTTTAAACATTTCCCAATTACAAACCGTTTCTAAAACACCCACCATTCCTATAAACTCAAAAGATGCAGACAAGCAGGTTGTCTATCACAGAAACCAAAGCTGGAGGAATATATTCTAGTTCTTCCATGTTTCTTGATGTTCCTTACCACATTCCTACTAAGCCTGAACTGCTCTTTCCAGCCACTTGAATGACTTCACAAGCATGTGATATTTTCTCAGATGTCCTTTCAACACAAACTGTTTCATAGCATTTTCAGGACATGGATCTTAGCTAGCTATCATTTGTTACATACCTCAAGGAGATCTTGTGACTTTCTTGTGAGAATGATGTAATGGTCTTTTGGAGGTCAACTGGTGTAATTTTCCCGCCAATGTGAGGTCACGTGATGACATGTTCACCACGGGCATAAAAGGGAAGACCCCTGGTAACGCAGTTAGTTTTCCAGCTAGAACGTTCGTCAGTGTCTCCGTTCCGTTGCATATTTGTTTTATGACGCAGTTTCATTTTTAAAACGGAGTGTTACATTCTATTGTAAGGTACAATAGTGCTGGATTGGCAGTTTACCCATTTCTGCCAGATTTGTTGATGTACCTTTTCAGTAGTATTGGAGAGTGAAGACTTTATCGAAGTACAGGACCTGAAGGATTAAGAGAAGTTGGTATCGTTCGGCAGTTTAACAAAGGATCCACCTTGAGTCTTCGTTGAAGAAGTAGTGACCTGCATCGAAGATAACTCCTGCCAAAAGAACAAGGTAGTTCATGCAGGATTTGCTCGCCAGAAGAAAGGTCAGTTGTTTTAAGCCGTTTATTTCCTTCATCGTGAATCCTTTTGGACAGAACTAGCAGGAAAGTCGCATCTATGAAGAAATCCTTCTCCAGAGAAGTCTCTCCCAATTGAATGTATAAATCTGTTGGACTTTCGAATTTACCATTTTAAGAACTGTATTTGACTTTACCACTTTAAGAACTGTTTTCGCATTTATCGCTTTAAGAACCAGTACCGAGTGGCGATCTGTTGAATGGCCACATAGCAGTTAACTTCCAGTTAAGATTTTTGTTTGTTTTTTTTTATTGTTTATCTGTGTTTAATAAATGTTTGGTAGTTTTTATATAACCTGCCTCGATTGATACTCATTGTTGCCGGTTACGTAACACATTAATACTGTAAAACTAAATTCTTTGGGCACTTAAACATTTGAAAGTATAAACATGTTAGTTATTGATATGCTAAAAGATACCATCCATCTGTTCTACAAGTTTCCTTGAACTAAGCAACTTAAAAGTCAGTGTGCCTGTTTGGAACAACCCACTGTGTTATACTGTACTCTTGAGCAATAATAAGGCAGGTACACTGACTCTTTACAGGCTGGGCATCCTCAAGATACAGAAGAATTTGTAAAGCTGATCTATATATAGTGCTTTTCATTCCCATTTTAAGAACTGAAGACTGACTTCCATATACGACTATGAAGTTAAATAAACTGTTCGTGGAAGTTTACTTATTACTGCTTGTGACCTTTCAAATGGCAGCTGCTATTTAGAAAGCAAGCTTAGCAAACATGAGGTAGAAGCAAATATCTATCACAGTTTAGCTCACGAAATGGCACTTCATCTTCCTTCTAAGCGTCTCAATTCAGAATTCAACTGTTTCAGATAACTGGCCTTTCCAGTGTGCATCAGAACTGGACATCAGTAATGTTTACTCAGCTTTATCTCTGTTCATAGATGCCATCTGATCTGTGTAGTACCAGTATTTTCCTCTATTTTTGATTTATAGTATCATTACTCCCCACTGCTTTCACTCAATTTCTTCTGTTTACAATCCTTTGGACAGATCAGCTTCTATTATCTGTCATTCATCCCCCTATTGCGCTAAGACTTATTGTGATAAGGCCTATTGTGATTTTTATAACTTGGTATCTGCCCTTTTGTACATGTTTCATTTTGCGTCTTCATCCCTCACCTTCTCTGCAACTTAAAACACACGTTTTTCACTTTGCCCGATTCTGACAACAGGCCACTGATCTCAAATGCATCTCTGCAGATGCTTCCTCATGTACTACATTTTGCCAGCATTTTCTGAGACTATTTCACTCTATTATAGAATAGATTACTGACGGACTGACCACAGTTATATCAACAAAATACATAGACAATCGGCAGACTTCAGGAATATGAAGTATCTAAATGACATTTGAATTTTTGCAGTGAACAAATGACCTTTTGAAACAAATCCTAAGTAGTACTGTATGATTTATTTCTTTCTTAAACACCCAGGATTCACCAACCATGTGCTTGAGTGATCATTAAGGAATAATGAATTATGTTCCATAGGCAAAAAGTTCCTTTTAAAGGAATTTTGTTTGTAGTGTAGTGCCTTAATGAATGACTAGAGTCTGAAGTTGTTGGATATTATTTAAGAACCCTAACCCTTAAGCTACTTGTGTTACTACATACATTTGACACTTAATAAATGCAGGTAATTCCTACACCTTGTATGAAACTTTATGATTGACATCTTTGTATTGCTTGCAACTAAGATTAAAAAATCACTGAAATGGATTTCTATTTTTGCAGGTATTTTCTCCACTGTACCCCACCAATAAGCATCATGAAGGAATCTATAACAAGAATTATAAATATGGCCTGGATACTGCACGTTGATATTATGCGAAGCCTTAATAAGACCCCTAAAGGATGCCTGCTTGGTGAGTCTTTATGAAATATTTATGCAAGTGTAAGGTGAATAAAAATATTTATGCCATGCAAGATTTTGCAAAGAGTTAGCAGTGGACATTCATATATTGTGCTCAGCTTTTATTAATACTAAACAGTGCTATATGAGTTTATAACTAAAATTATGTGTGGTTGAAGATTTTCATTCTAATGTGCAAATTATCACTATAATTCATAATCTATGATTTGAATTGATTTGCTCTGTTTTATAAAGTAGTGTAGTTCCCTGCAATGTCATTATTATACTGGCTTGGTAAACTTTTAGTATTGTTATTGCAATTTAGAATCACAAGTTTATCTTAGACGTTTTCACTGGTCTAGTAAGCAAACAGCAAAAATATTGCTTCATATATTGAGTGCTGCTTCACATTTTTTATTGCTGCTTGTCAGTAATCAGTAAAGTCATATCACAAGTGATTGATTTATTATTGTGAATTGATTGTTCTAAAATTAAAGCAGAAGCTGTGTGAAGCTGTGTATGTACTACGAAGATGAAACATTACGTTTCTCACTGGTGTAGTTTCATGGTTGCACACTTGGGTCATACAAATGATAAATGGCAGAATTAACAAATCTGAGCATTAGGTATATATACTGTATATATCTGACCAAACTCTTTTGATTAATCTTACTTATGTTGGTCTGATTAGAGACAGGATTATTGCAACAACAAAGGAAAGAGAGAAATATAAATGCAAACAACAGGAATTCTGCAGATGCTGGAAATTCAAGCAACACACATCAAAGTTGCTGGTGAACGCAGCAGGCCAAGCAGCATCTGTAGGAAGAGGTGCAGTCGACGTTTCAGGCCGAGACCCTTCAGTTAGTCCTGACGAAGGGTCTCGGCCTGAAACGTCGACTGCACCTCTTCCTACAGATGCTGCTTGGCCTGCTGCGTTCACCAGCAACTTTGATGTGTGTTGCAGAGAAATATAAATGATGGGGTGATGAGAATGGATTGAAGTCAGAAGTAATCTTGATTTTTTTTATTTTAAAATCTTGATGTGATCTCAAGATACCCATATTTTTTGCATTATTACAGTTAGAGTTAATGTTTCTGGACTGAACTTTCTAGGAATCCAGTCCAAGCTGTTGTTTGTGCACCATGTGAACCTCCTCCCAGCTGTCTTCTTACTTCAGCAAATCTTTTCCTTTCTCTTGGTGTCTAGTTTCCCCTTAAATATATTTACACTACTTCCCTTAACTGCATTCCATATTTTGCAAATGTGGGTGAAGAACTTCTTATTTAGTAGTCATGCCCTGATGATCTCTTGTTACTTCTTAAGGTTAAACAGCATAGTAGTTTGCTTTAAAATGGGATCTACTGAGAGCCATACAATTTCTTGCAAGAATGTTTTTTTTTCAGTTCTTGAGGATGTTTCTCCAATTCCAAAGTTCACTACCCCAAGAGACTTTCCTGACCAAGTTGATAGGGGTATGTGAATTAGTATTAACTTAGTATTCATCCTTTCCTCAGCATTGATTTATACCTGTACAGTTTCTTGACCAGTGCAATTCTGACACCACGGAGAAGATACCAAGCAAGCCTTAATTCTGGGGATGAGGTAGGAGCTAATATCAATAGCAGGAAAAAAAAAGGAATTGTGATCATAACATCATAAGAATTCCTTCAGCATTTTGTGTGTGTTGCTTTAAATTAGCTATTTTTTTAGGAGGAAAAGCATATGGTAAAAATAGTCATTTGGAAGAGGGCCATTTTCAATGGGATGAGAACAGATCTAGCTTGGTCAAATTTGAATCCAAAATTGGAATGCAAATAGGGGAAACACTTTCAAAGAGGAGAGAGTTCGGGAATTGTTTAAGTACATTCCCACGAGAGAGAAAGATAGATCAAGTCAAGTCAGACCTCCCTGATGATCAAATGGAGAGTAAAATTAAGCTTAAGAAAGGGTTGGTATGACAGGTGGCAGTTGACAGTGTACTAAATTGAGTCCAGAGTTGAGAGATTTATATGGATAGATTGGAGAATCTCTCCTTGGGAAAAGAAGTTTGATAGATTGTGACAAGGGTATTTGAATCATGAGTCTAGTCAGGTCAGGGAGGGAGAAACTGGTCCTATTGGCAAACATTGAATGAAATTGAATGGCCAAAAAAAAGAAAGTGGCATGGGGATAAAGCTTTCCATGCAGAGTGCTTAAAATCATGAATGCCGTGTCAGTGTGTAGACGAGATAAAGTAGGTAAAAAAGAAGATTCATTGTGGCATTCAGAAAGTACTGCATAAATATTTAACAAGAAAGAATGAAAGAAAATTGGAGGACTTCAGGGAGAGAGTGAATGCATGTGATGCTGGATAAATCTGCCATAGAGCCAGCACAAATTTCAGGGGCTGAAATACCTTACTTGCCTTATCCTTTGGTGTATAAAGGAGACCATTCTGCTCCTTGGCCCATTGTCTCTTGATGGAGCTGTCCAATTACTTTCTACTTCCCTGTTTTTTTTCCCCCACTGGGCTCTTGAAAAGATTTTCCAATTCCCTTTTTTCATTTTAAATTTGGTTTTCTTCCAAGGTGAGAAACTCTGCTGTGAGGAAATCCCCAAAATAATTGACAGATATGGACAGACTAAGGGAGTGAGCAAGAAGTTTACAGAAAGAATATAATGTGAAGATCTTTAAGAAGGAAAGAAAAAGTTTTTAAAATAGTAAGGAACTAATAAATGCTGTATCAAAGAATATGGATGCTCTGGTACATTTAGTGTGTTATTAATCAAAGGTAGTACAGCAGGTGATTAGGAAGGTTTTGGAAACAAAACTGGTTTGCAATAGTGAGATTACACTTAAGAGTACTGCATTGGTTGGGTCTCTATTTCCTAGGACGTGGTGGAGGGCAGGTTGACTGTGAGATTCTTGGGATGAAGGTGTGATGTTTGAGAGGATATTGAGCTGAAGTTTGCAAAAATCGGGAGGTGGTGGTGTCTCATTCAAATATATAAGATTGTGAAGCAGGTTGATGGAACAGATACAGGCAGGTGCCTTCCGCTGGTGAGAGTATTTAGAACCATAGATCGAGAGAAGAGATTGTATCTTAGGATGCAGGAAGCTTTGGAATCTGCCTGTGTGAAGATTATGGGCAGGAAGTTGTTCAGGATGTTCAAGACTAAGGTTGATTTTTGTCCTAAATATCACTGGTGAGATCGCTTTGCATAGAGGAGAGAGACTGTCTTTTTATCGCTGGTGAGATCGCTCTGCGACAGAGAGGGAGAATGTTGCCCAGGTTTTCTGCATTTTGGATGTGGACTCAGACTCTGGACTTCCTTTCAGTCCCAGGTTTTTTTTTGTATGCTGTTTTTTTTTTCCCCCGCTCTTTCTCAATTTTTTTGTGTGTATGGACGAGGGGAATTTGGAGGTTGATGTGCTTGTTCCATTTTTTTCTCATTTTTTTGTGCAGGGAGGAGGAATTTGGGGGTTCATGATCATACTGCCTTTCCTTTCTTGGTTTCATGGCTATCTGGAGAAGAAGAATTTCAGAGCTGTATACTTTGGCAATAAATTAACCTTTGAAATATTGAAGAATGTTGAGGGATAGTGGGATCAACAGAAATGGACTTGAAGACGTGGTTTGGGTATGATCTTAGTAATTGTCTAACCATATGGGTTCTTCTGATACTGGTGCTCCTCATTCTTGTTGCCGCTGATAGCAATAAGACAAAGTGACTTCTAATTAAAGTACTAACTATACCATTCAAATATACAAGCATATCTTTGAAATAGAAAGCATAAAATGTGGGCTTTAACAAAGCACCTTCCAAGAGGACCATAACGTCAAATGTTATGAGTGCAGAGAGAATGGAGCAGAGGGCGAGACATGTATCTTCAAGGTGCGCCTGGGTTGATTGCCAGCGAGGAGGTGTCATTACTGATCCACACTGATTGTAGTCTCCCAATAAGGTAGCCAGGAATCTGTGTCTATAAAAATAAATGGCAGTGGGATTGGGTCTCAGGGCGGAATGTCCAGAACACAATCTCAATAGTTCAGTAAACACACAAGATTCTTAATGTTACTGTAAGAACCACATATTGCACATTGTGGAGGATACAGAAAATCCAGCATGATGAAGAGAGATCTCTATTACTACATTCCAATTAATATTGCATGGTGATGTTCTTCAGTAGACTCATTCACTACAATGGGAAAGTAAACTTTTTATACTAGATCATTATCAGGGAGGTAATAGGATTATATATTGTGACAAGTTGTGACTGTTTCTTTCCTACTGCAGTACAAAGTCAAGGGATCTACATTTCTGTATGCTGACTCAGCCAGTACTAATGTACTTACAGTATTTACAAAGAGAATCAGAGCCCTCTACAGGTAGTACAAGTGCACTGCATCTTCAGTTATACAAGTTTTCTATTCCAGTAAATTCAATTGCTATTTTGTTGAAAATGTGAAGTTTCTGTAGACGTGGGGTTTATTGTATTTAACCATCTGGGGCATTTTCATTCATTTAACACCCCCATGAAACAACACTCAAGCTTATATAAACACGAGAAAGTCTGCAGATGCTGGAAATCCAAAGCAACACACAAAATGTGAGAGGAACTCATCGGGTCTGGCAGCATATTTGGAAATGAATAAACAGTCGATGTTTTGGGCCCCAACCCTTCTTCAGGATTGGAAAAAAGGGGGTAAGACACCAGAATAGAAAGGTGGGGGGGGGGGAGGGAAGGAGGATCGCTAGGAGGTGATAGGTGAAGCCAGGTGGGTAAGAAAGATAAAGGGCTGGAGAGAAAGGAATCTGATAGGAGAGAGTGGACCACAGGAGAAAGGAAAGGAGAGGGGACCCAGGGAGAGGTGATAAGCAGGTGAGAAGAGGTAAAAGGCCAGAGTGGGGAATAGAAGAGGGGAGGGGGAGAGTAATTTTTTTTTAAACCAGAAGGAGAAATCAGCATAACTACTAATGTTTGATATGAGTTTGCATGGATCTTTTTAACATTTATAATCTACTAAATATTTAATTAAAATTAAATATTTTAATAAATCATGAAAAAATCTACAGTTGAAAATCTCTAATATAAGCAGAAATTGCTGGAAACACTCATTGCTGCAGGTATTATGCTGTCTGTATTTTCAGGAATTTCTGTTTTTATTTCTAGTCTAATGAATTTTGGCCAAGATGTCAAGATTCTGATTTGGTGATTAAGATATTCTCTCATTTGGTATTGTTTGAATAGATAATTCAAATAATGCCAAATGAAAGAATATCTTAATAATATCAACAAGCAACTTGAAAAAAAATTACCCTGGATATTGGCATGATCTCAAGTGGATTAATGTTGCTCATGCAGAATTACAAAGCTACCAAATTTGATGAATTCCAGCCCGTTAGACAAGTAGATCAGAGGTGCAAAATGTTAATTTACAGACAGTGCAGATATCAGAACTGTATCCTAACCACAACAAAGAAAAATGCAGCATCAGGACCCAGATGAAGTTTATAACCAATCAGATAATAGTAACATTAAGTCATTAGGAACATTCTGAACATTTCGTACAATTCAACCTGTTGATTCTACACTAATTTACCTTTATTACAGGCCAGGCATTGTGCAACTGTCAGCTTTAGTAATTTAGGTTCAATACTGATCTCCAATATGACGGAGCATTTGCATTTTCTTCCTGTGACTGAGTGAGTTTTCCTAGGTGCTCCATTTTCCTCCCACTTCCCAAAGATGAACTTGGTTAATGGCTACCAAAAGGTACCTGAAGTGAAAGTGGCAGGTTGGGAATTTGCAGGAAATAGTGAATAGTCATGCCTGAGTCCATAGGGAAACAAGCAGGAAAGTGGGATTGTTTTGAGAACTGACAACAGAATCATAAATGAATTTTGAAATGAATCCTCTTGCCTCTTGGTTACTTACTATATGCACAGTAAATGGGGTTAATTTACTTTTCCCTTTTGTGAAATGTAGTTGGGACAGATTATTTCTGTAAATTAGTTCTATCTGTTCTAGTACCAAAGGAAAAATTGGATATTCCAAATGGCCTCAAATCCTGAATCTTTTTAGAAAAAAATCAGGAACATTTAATAGAATCCAAGAGTTGTACCATCCCATCTTGTTCTTCACAACTTAGCAACTGAGTTTGTCTGCATTTCACCAAATCTGCCTAAGTTTTTCCTATCCATGTTGAATTTGTATCAGCTGCTACCACTTTCTCTGGCCATTTATTCCAAATACCCACTACTTCAGTGTGAAAAAATTTGCCCAGTGTTCCCCTTTCACTTTAAGCCTGTAGCTCTAGAATTCCGTACCCCTTTGGAGGTGGTGCTGGGGAGGTTGTGGAGGAGACTGACTATCTCTCCTATCTATGCTCTATGCCCTCATAATTTTTATAAACCTCTATCCCCTCAGCCTCCTATGCTCCAAGGTAAACAATCGCAATCTCTCCAGTCTGTCTGTATAATTCAATCTCACCAAAACAAGCAACATACTTGCAGATCTTTTTTTTTTGCACACACTCCAACTCAATTATATCCTTCCTAGAGCATGGTGACCAGAACTGCACACAATACTCCACGTGCAGTCTCTATAACATAATGTCCTAATTCCTGTACTCAGTGCTTCAGGTTGTTATTTATTGATTTCGGGTATGAACAAGTTCAAGTTTGAGTCAGCGATGATTGTGTAATCCTCCAAAGAGGAATAACCTGTTTTAAGAATAATACAAGTCGTAATTTGGTTTAGATAGTTTAAAAATTGTGTGCACTTAAGCACTGCAATCGTATATTTATTGGGTTATGCATATTGTGATTCAGTTTTATTTCAGAAAAACAGCTAAAAATAAAACTTTGATTGTAAATGTCTATTGGTTGGAGGAACACCACCTTCTATTCCATCTGTGTAGCCTCCAACCTGATGACATGAACATTGATCTCTTCAACTTCCCATCATGGTCCCACTGCCCTCTCCTTTACAATTCCCCATCCCCTTTTCTCTCTCACCTTATCTCCTTGCCTGCCCATTGCCTCCCTCTGGTGCTCCTCCCCATTTTTTCCATGGCCTTTTGTTCTCCTCTGTCGGACTCACCCTTCTCCAGCCCTGTATCTCTTTCATCGATCAATTTCCCAGCTCTTTACTTCATCCATCTCCCCCCCCCCCAGTTTCTTCTATCACCTCATCTTTCTCTCTCCCCCCCACAACATTTTAAATCTACTCCTCATCTTTCTTTCTCCTGTCCTGCCAAAGTGTCTCAGCCCGAAACAACTACTATTTTTGTCCATAAATGCCGCCAGACCTGCTGAGTTCTTCCAGCATTTTGTGTGTGTGGCTTGGATTTCCAGCATCTGCAGATTTTCTCTTGTTTGTGATTATATATTGTTGTTAAAATGAGAACCAAATAAAAATAGAGATATGAAAGACTACAAATGCTGGAAATCTGGACCTTTGAGAAATATCGGAGGACCTTTGAGTTAAGTAGCAACTATGGAGGGAAATAGACAGTTGGCATTTCGGATTGATACCCTGCATCAGCACTTGAAAGAAAGAGGGAGATAGTATAAAAGCTGGGAAAAGAGGTGGACCATGTGTTGGTTGGTGATAGATGGACTTAGGTGAGATAGGTTGATAGGCAGGTGGGGAGAAGGAGAGTGATACAAGAAGCTGGAAGGTGATAGGTGGAAGTGAGAAAGGGCTGAAGAAGGTGGAATCTGACAGGAGAGTCAGGAGAGTTCAGTGGACCATGGAATAAAGAAGGTGATGGGAACCAGCGGGCGGGGGGAAGAGGTAATGGGGCCAGTGGGAGCTAAATGGAGGAGGGATCAGAGGAGAAGTATGAGGGGCCAACCCCGAAGTATTCCTTAGTATTTAACATGTGAATGAATTGGTGTTGTTTATTGCACCAAGCATTCGCAGCATTGCCTGCTCTACATCAGTGAGACCCAATGCAAATTGGGGTATTGCAATGTCTGCCGTAACAGCCAGAATCTCCTGGTGGTCAACTATTTTAATTCCACTTCCCATCCACACCAACATGTCTGTTATCAGCCTCCTCTACTTTCAAGTTAAGGACAATCTCCAACGTGAAGGCATGTACATTGATTTCTCTGACTTCCAATAACTACTCCCCTCTGATTACCCTCTTTTATTTCCACCATTCTGATCTTTATGGAAGTAACAAAAATAATAGAAATGCTCGGCTAATCAGTCAATGACGGTAGAAAGAGAAACGATGTTTTCGATCAATGACTCTTCATCGTAAATGGAAAATTGTAGAGAAGATTTAACTTCTCCAGTTTTGATGAAGGTTCTTCACTTTGTTTTCCTCTTTGCATGGGTTACCTAATCTGCCAAGCATTCATGGCGCATTCAGCTTTTGATTCCAATTTCCAGCACCTATACTTTTTAAAGGAGTCAAAGTACGTTTATTATCAAAGAATGTAAGCAGTACACAACTCTAAGATTTCTCCAAACAGCCACAAAACAAAGAACGATAGAACCTGTTCAAAGTAAAGACATCAAACCCCTCCCCCACTCTCAAAAAATTGCACAAATGACAACAAATTTTTAAAAATTCAAATGAAAACACAGAAAATAAAACATAAAATCAAAAGGCATATTTTTGGTTCATCTCAGTGTTCATTATCTGCAGGCCACCCCATTCAAAAATTGCACAGAAATAGCAACAGAAAAAGGAGTGAACAGAAAATAGAACAAATCATAACATCCAGTCTACAAACCAGGTCAATTAAACCTTGCTCCTGCACCATCCTCAAACAGCATTGGGGCGGGGGGGTGGAGAGAGAGAGAGAGAGAGAGAGAGATCACTCGAACACAAGGACTTTCCCTCGGGAGCAGTGAGCGAGAGACCACCACATTCCTCCTGCAGCAGTGAGCAAGAGGCTGGTAGATGGCGCTGAACACCCGCTCGCCTTCTGTACTTGCGTCGATGCACTCTTCCTCGGTGCATTAATGGGCGAAAGGTGACTTTGATCAGCAAATTTGTTGATGATGCAAAGATTGGAGGTGTAGTGGACAGTGAGGAAAGATTTCAAAGCTTGCAGAGGGATTTGGACCAGCTGAAAAAATGGGCTGTAAAATGGCAGATGGAGTTTAATACAGACAAGTGTGAGGTATTGCTCTTTGGAAGGACAAACCAAAGTACATGGCAGGGCACTGAGGGGCGCAGTAGAACTGAGGGATCTGGGAATACAGAAGCAAACTTCCCTAAAAGTGGCGTCACAGGTAGATAGGGTTGTAAAGAGAGCTTTTGGTACATTGGCCTTTATAAATCAAAGTATTGAGTATAAGAGTTGGAATGTTATGGTGAGGTTGTATAAGGCATTGATGAAGCCGAATTTGGAGTATTGTGTACAGTTTTGGTCACCAAATTACGGGAAGGATATTAATAAGGTTGAAAGAGTGCAGAGAAGGTTTACAAGGATGTTGCTGGGACTCGAGAAGCAGATACAGAGAAAGGTTGAGTAAGTTAGGACTTTATTCCCTGGAGTGTAGAACAATGAGGGGAGATTTGATTGAGGTATATAAAATTATGATGGGTATAGATAGAATGAATGCAAGCAGGCTATTTCCACTGAAGCTAGGGGAGAAAAAAAACCAGAGGACATGGGTTAAGGGTGAAGGGCGAAAAGTTTAAGGGAACATTAGGGAAGGCTTCTTCACACAGAGAGTGGTGGGAGTGTGGAATGAGCTGCCAGATGAAATGGTAAATGCGGGCTCACTTTTAACATTTAAGAAAAACTTGGACAGGTACATGGATGAGAAGTGCATGGAGGGATATGGTCCGTGTGCAGGTCAGTGGGACTAGGCAGAAAAATGGTTCGGCACAGCCAAGAAGGGCCAAAAGGCCTCTTTCTGTGCTGTAATGTTCTATGGTTCTATGATTCTAGGTGAAGTCGATCATGGGCTCAGGCCCCATCTCCAGGCTTTCTGGCTCCCATGCCACACTTTTGCTTACGGCTTCTTGGAAAATGCACTACCAAAATGTAGCTAACAGGTTCCAAGAGTAGCAGAACCACATCTAAAATAAGAAGATGATGTAAAGGAATTACTTTGTGACCCATCTTGAGGATGTTGTGCTTGGTAGCCATCTTTGGTAACTTCAATTAATAGAAAACCTACTTTGCTACTGATGATAAAGACTATTTAGATTAGATTAGATTAGATTCAACTTTATTGTCATTGTGCTGAGTACAGATAAAAAGCCAATGAAATGCAGTTAGCATCTGACCAGAAATGCAAAGAATAGTGCTATTTACAAAATAACTGTGAATAAAAAGTAGGTGCTACAGCACACAAATATAAAAGTACTGAGATAGTACAATATGGGTGCAATACTGCTTAGTGCTGTGATGTGAGGTTCAGCAGGGTCACAGCCTCAGGAAGGAAGCTCTTCCTGTGCCTGCTGGTGCAGGAGTGGAGGCTCCTGTTGTGCCTAACGGATGGGAGGAGAGTAAAAAGTCCATGGTTAGGGTGAGATGCATCCTTGATAATGCTTTTCGCCCTGCCCAGACAGCGTTTATGGTAGATGTTCTCAGTGGGGGGCAATTGGGTGCCGATAATCCGCTGGGCAGTTTTCACCACACGCTGGAGTGCTTTGCGGTCCGATATGGGACAATTGCCATACCACACTGAGATGCAGTTGGTGAGTATGCTCTCAATGGTACAGCGGTAAAAGTCCGTCAGTATCCTGGGACAGAGGTGAGCTTTCTTGATGATCCGCAGGAAATAAAGGCGCTGTTGTGCCTTTTTGATCAGGATGGAGGAGTTCGGGAACCAGGTGAGATCCTCGGAAATGTGGACACCAAGGAATTTGAAGCTTGATACACGCTCCAGTAAGCTCCGTTGATGTAGATGGGGACGTGAGTGTGGCTGTGAGAAGGTTGTAACTGGTTGCCTAGAGAAGTTGCCTTGCTATGTTCCAGGCCTGATCTATTGCATCCCCTAATCACTGGAAATGTATGAAAATGAATAAATCTGTTAACTGGACCTTGATCACCAGAGAAGAGCAAACAAAAATTTCAACTATACTGTTCATTTCATAGTTGACCACAATCCTGTATTAGGTTTATTGCTTCGTTGTTTCAATTATTTGAACAGATTCAGTATAATTTTTTGTCTATCTGGAGCATACCAATTCAACATGGAAATGTACCAATATTGGTTTCAGCTATTTGTTAGCTGTAAGGGCAATGTTATATGTAATGTTAAAATAATATATACTGTATGTATATATAAAATCAAATTAGCAGCCAATTTGCTTGCCTGTGAATGTTGCTTCCTTCAAAACACATGGTATCACTTGTTGCTACCAAAGTGTGTCAAAATTTCCACATCTAAATGGTGGAACTTTAAACCAAAAGCTTGAGTGCTTGTATTAAAGTCTACCATGTCCATAAATCTGGATATTTGATTTCAGCATAAAACTGTGGCCCAAATAGATAATGATAGTTACACACACAAAATGCTGGAGAAACTTAGCAGATCAGGCAGCATCTATGAAGGGTAATAAAGGAGTCAACCTTTTGGGCTGAAATCTTTCATCAGGACTGGTAAGGAAGTGGAAGAAGCCAAAATAAGAGGAGGGGGAAGGGGAAGGAGTACAAGGTGGCAGCTGATAGGTGAAGCCAGGTGAAAGGGAAAAGAGGTGGGTGGGTGAGGGAAGATGAGTGAGAAGTATGGAGGTGATGGGTGGAAAAGGTAGAGGGCTGAAGAAGGAGAAATCTGGTCCACGAGAGAAAGGAAAGGAGACACCAGAGGGAGGTGATAGGCAGGTGAGGAGAAGAGATGGGGTAAGAGGGGAGCCAGAATGGGGAATAGGGGAGAAGAGAGAAATTACCAGAAGTCATGGAAATCAGTGTTCATGCTGTCAGATTGGAGGCTACCCAAACGGAATAGAATTAATGATTGCATCAGGCAACTGCTTAATGAGCCCAACATGTCAATGGTTCTCCCCCACCTGGCATCTTCTCTCTTCTTTTCCAGTCTTGATGAAGTGTCTCAGCCCAAGATGTGGACTGTTTATTCATTTCCACAAAAGCTGCCTGACCTGCTGAGTTCCTGCAGAATTTTGTGTGTGTTGCTTATCGGCCTAAATGTGCAACTTGGTAGCAATTTCAGATGGCCTCAATTGTTGACTGTTTTTGTCAGTGCTGTCCGAACCACACTCCAAGATTGGACCAAGACAAGGTCAGGGTCAAAGTGTGAATAAGCTGTCTGCTGAACTTGTGCCAGGCTCAGACAGTTGAATACAGAGGAATGGCTGTAAGGGTTCTAAGTAAAAATGAGGTAATTTATTGTTTTAATTGATTTTATTTGTATTTTAAATACAGTGGATTCTGGTTAATCAGGGCCATTGGTTAATCGGTGCAGTCATTTATTTCAGACAACTCTAAAGAACAAAAATTAATTGAGAAAATGGCCGGGATACCTTTCATTTTTTTGGGACACTATGCTATTTAGTTGGAACAGGAGACTGTTAAAAACAGTTTCTAGCTAGCATTAGTCACGTGCACTTGTGTAGCCGTTAGACACTACACCGTGCTTAGAGTGAACAGTTTTTAAATAGCATCATTTACGTATGTTTGTGTTCAAAAAGCAATGATTTTAGTCACTGATAGTTGGCGAGAAATAAGCAGTAAGTCGATACGGAACTATTCTGTTCACTATGGTTTCAAGCATTCAGGCTTGCAAGATGCGAGAAATGGCCGGGAGAGAAATTGAAACGATTTCACTTCTTCAGCAAGTTAGGAACTACAAAGAATTTGAGGGTATCAACATCATACAATTGTCAAAAGCATTGTATGAAGGCAGTCCATTATCTGCACTAGGTGTCTGTGTTAATTTTCATTTACGGTCAATCAAAAGAACACAGCAGCGTGCAATTCTTCCATTGATTACTGTTAGGAACTAATACACAGCTTTATAATACTGCAGTATACTGGTAGTGTTCTAATTTGTTCAGTATTTTGTTTAAAAACATAATTTGGTACTCAGGTAAAATTAATTTTTGTGTTTATCCCTTTTTAACAGTTTCCATGAACTTTGGATAATTGAGGCAGCTGCTTAATTGGACCAAAATGTATTGGTCCCATTGTGTCCCAATTAACCAAAATGTAATGTATTCTTTTATTTTGCAATTTTTGATTTTTAATATATATAATTTTTTTTTAACTTGGGGTTATTCGAAGTCCTGAACAGCTTTGGTAGTCAGTTATGTCTTTAAAGATTGTCTTAGCTGGCAATTTTTTTGTAAATACATTTTGTTCTGTTTGGTACACATGATAGTGTTCATCTAACTTCCTCTCATCATCCATGGCCTTGCAATTTTGAATTGTGATGATTTTGAGCTGACGTTTGATGCTGAATGTTATGTTGAAAGGAGTGTGGTTAGCTCGATGATGGCAAATTAAAATTCATTTGGATCTGTTCTGACTTGAAAAGGACCAGTGGATGAGTGGAATTGTAAGGACATTACTCTTAGTAAGGAAATCATAAGCAAGACAATAAAGTCTAGTTGAAGGGTTTCAAATCGGAATGTAAATTATCCATTTCCCTCTACAGATACACTGAGTTCCCCCAGATTTGTGCTCCAGATTCCAGCATCTGCAATCTCAAAATTCAAAATAAGTTTTGTTAGAGTACATGTATCTCACCACATACAACCTTGAGATTCTCTTTCCTGCAGGTATACTCAGAAAATATATAGAATATACTCGTATAGAACTGTAATCTCCTGTCTCTGGGCAATAAAGTTTGATTGTTTTGCTACAAATATTTGAGCCTCTTTTGATATATTTAAAATCCACAATACATCTAATACAATTGTTCATAGACATCTGATTAATTTGTTGTAGGCATTATAAAAATAAGGTACTGTTCTGGATGCTAGTAGCTTTTCTTGGTAATCAGTTAAGGTATACATCGTCAAGATTATATAAAGAATTCCAAACGTCACAGAGGAAAGGCATTCTATTTATCCTACAAAGGTCTTCTTTGGTTAAAAACCCTGTGGGGCTCAGTGGACTTGGGGTGCATCACTGATTGTAGAAAACCTACTGCTAACACTATATTCAAAATTATCCTAATTATCCATGTTTTCAAAACCATAGTTTAATAAATTTTGAGCTAAAGTTTAGGTGTTTGTGATGTACATTGGAAATCAAGTAAATTTTGGAAATTATTTATTTTGTGCAGAAGAGGGCCCAAATAATCATTATTCAGCTTTATTTTTTCTGCCAGTCCTAGCAGTAGTTTTAGAAATAACATTAGTGTTCCAAGTGGCTGGCCTGCAAGTCTTCCAAAGCTGCTGCAATAATCCAAACCTTTAATCCATGAGAAGAAGTGGAATTGCTGCTATCAGCTTTATTAATAAAATACGGAAGAAATTTTGGATCTGTATGTTAAGTTTTCTTAGATTGCAGATATTAATTATGAATGTCTGCGTATGATATTTTGGCATAAGATCTTACATACAGTACACAGAATAGGCACCTTAATAGCCACATTTTAAAAGGAAAGTAAAACTTGTTCCTTGCTGCTGATGAGGAATCCTGCTTACATAGGACGTGAGCCACGATGCCATGCTATATTTTTGTAGCCTTATTTCAAATGTAGTTTTTGACTGAAGTTTCCTCCTGCAAACACAAAGTTAGTGAAGTATTTAAAGGATTGAAATTGGGTTCTTTAACTGCAACTGGCCTTCATTAAGAAAACTGGCTTTAAGATTAGCTTCAGTAACAAAAGTAGCCATTCTGTACTTTGCTTAAGGAGAGCCTTATTAATCAACTTCATCTAGTTGGAAAGCTTTACAAAACAAACTTAGCAAACACTGGAAATCTAAGATAAAGCAAATAGCAACTCGGCCAATAAGGCAGCATCTCTGGAAAGAGATATGAGGTTAATGTTTCGGGTCAAAGACCTCTTCAGAACTGGAAAACAACCAATGGACTCAGTTTCAAGGTCTTTTCATCTCATGCTATCGATATTTGTTGCTTGCTTATTATTATTATTATTGTTAATAATTTATTTTGCATTCTGGTTGAACACTCTGGGTGGTTTTTCATTGATTCTGTTATGGCTATTCTATAGATTTATTGAGTACGCTCACAAGTAAATGAATTTCGAGGTTGTATATTGTGACGTGTATGTACTTTGATAATAAATTTACATTGAACAAATCAGTTTTAATTTGCAGAGAAGGTAGGATTGCTATGGATAGAACAAAGGGTGTATCAGTGAAAAGGTGAAGTCACGGTTCACCCTCTTATGATAATGGGAAGAGTTAAGAGAGGATCGGAACATGAAACTAAAGTAATGAAATTGGAAAGTAAGAATACAATCAAAGGAATACAGACAGCTATAGCACATGCCCTTGTAGGTCAGGCTATACTAATGCTAAGCAAAGAATTGAGCCAATATTACAGAGGGATTTCTTAACACAAAATTATTTATTTTCACATGGAAAGTTAGATTGAATATGCTACTTACCAATGTAAAAGTTTTCGTAGGATTTATCAAAATAAGTTAGTGAAGTTCAACTGAAAACAACACCATTTTATTCGTTTGTCAGTACCAACCACAGATTGATGAATCAGAATTGGGTTTATTATCACTGACATATTTCATGAAATTTGTTGTTTTGCAGCAGCAGTACAGTAGAAATATAAAATATACTATAAATTACAATAAGAACTTGGAGTATTGTGTGCAGCTCTGGTCACCTACTGACAGGAAAGGTATCAATAAGATTGAAAGAGTGCAGAGAAAATTTACAAGATTGTTGCCAGGACTTGAGGGCCTGAGTTACAGGGAAAGGTTGAATAGATTAGAACTTTATTACTAGAAAAATAGAGGGCTTATGGGTAAGCCGAGGAAGTTCTAAGTTAAGGACATGCTTGGCACAGCTTTGTGGGCCGAAGGGCCTGTATTGTGCTGTAGGTTTTCTATGGTTATTCCCTAGAGCAAAAGAGAGTGAGGGGAGATTCGATAGTGGTATACAAAATTACGAGGGGGATAGACAGAGTAAATGCGAGCAGGCTTTTTCAGCTGAGGTTGGGTGAGATTAGGAGTCATGGGTTAAGGGTGAAAGATGAAATGTTTAAGGGGAACATGAGGGAGAGAGAGTTCTTCACTTAGAGGGTGGTGAGAGTGTGGATCAAACTGCCAACGGAACTGGTGGATGCAGGTTTGATTTCAAAATTTAAAATAAATATTATATAGGTTCATGGGTGGGAAAGATATGGTGGCACAGGTACGAGTCGATGGGACTAGGCAGTGTAGCAGGTCGGAATGGAGTAGATTCGTCAAAGGCAAAAAGAGAACAAAAAATCGCTCAATTTTTAAGTAAGACGCTCTTATTCGTAGATTGTTGGTGGTGCCTTGTGATTTAAAAGTAGGCTGATGGATTTCCCTCTCTTCCTCTTTCTAGAGCACATGAAAAATTAGGTATTAAATTTCAATTTTTGTTTGTTAATTGATAATTAGTAACACTTTGAAAGGTAATTAAAATGGATTATAGTATTTGTAATAGCAGTTCAAAAAGTTTGTAAGAGTTATAAATAGTGCTAAGAGTTAGTGTCTAGTTTTTATGTAGTGTGCTGTGGAAAATTTGATATAAAGTCAACATCAGTACAAAACTGAGTCTCGGTAGTTAAATTCTTCCACAGAATAACCACTGGATCGATTTCACTCATCATATATTTTGCACCAGTATATTTTGAAGAGGATTTGAATGTCATCTTGTGGCTTTTAGGCTCTTTTTGTTTTCATTGGTGCAATTAAATTTTTAATATAAAGGACAATATTTTATCATACAGCACAGAACTCTTCAATCCACCTCAGACTGATCATGATGCCCATTTATGTTAATACAATTTTCCTGCATGAGGGCATATCCCTCTATTTTTCAAGTACCTGTCTAAATGTTTTTTTAAAAGTTGTAATTGTACCTGTCTCTACCACCACCTTTGGCAGCTTGGTCCCTCTAAATACCATCCTCTGATGAGAAAAATCTTGAATCGCCTTTTAATTTCTCCCCTATCTCCTCAGACCTCTGCCCTCTAGTTTTGGACTCCCTACCTTGGAGTAAAAGAGAGTCTAATTATCTATGCTGTCTATATCCGCCATCATCTTATAAACCTCCTTAAGGTCATCTATCAGCCTTCTGTGCACCAATAAGAACAAAACCAACCTATCAATCTCTCCATGTAACTAAACCCCTCCATTCCAGGCAACATCTTTCTGAATCTTTAATACTACCACATTCTTCAGCTTTCATATTATGATCACTGCTTCCCAAGGATTCCTTTACCTTGAGCTCCCTAATCAGATTTAGTTCATTACACAACACCCCATCCAGAATTGCCTATCCTAGTGGGCTCAACCACAAGCTGGTTTAAAAAGCTATCTTATGGGCACTCCACAAATTCCCTCTCTTGGGGTCCAGCACCAATCTGATTTTCCCAATGTACCTGCATATTGAAATCTCCCCCGCTCCCCCTGCCGACTAATGTAACATTGCCCTTATTATGTCTTTTCTACTTCCCATTGAAATTTATATCTCACATCTTGGCTACTGTTCAGGGGCCTGGTATATAACTCCCATCGGGGCCTTTTTACCCTTGCAATTTCTTAGCTCTATCCACAAGGAATTTGCACTTTCTGATCCGATGTCACTTCTTTCTAAGGATTTGATTTCATTTTTTCCAACAGAGCCACCTACACCCTCTGTCTACTTGCCTGTCCTTTCAGTACAAGTAGTATTTTTGGATGTTAAGCTCCCAACTATGATCATGTTTCAGACACATTGCAGCAAGTTAAAATAAATAAATAAATAATATAGTTTTGACTATCAGTTCTAATTTCATCGTATTTTCCTGACTTGGGTAATTCTTAATTTGAAGGAGGAAAATCGTTTTTTCCCAAATAGCCACTTGTAAGCTGATATATTTGATTTTTGGTAAAGAATCTGGAGCATGAAGTGCACATTAGTGTGTGATATCAGAGTAGCAAACTTAGTTTGAGTTGTTTCATTTGTCACAGAAACTTGTGATTGCCAAGGTTGTTTGGTGGTATTATTAAAAGAAATATTAATGGTATAAAAATGCAAATCCCCCACAATAATAATTAAGTTGTTTTTCATAATTAATAGTCGATGTCTGATTCCACACAGTACGATTTATTAGAAAGTGATGGAATTTGTTTAAATGAAACAAGCAGGCACAGGCTACCTGGCCCCTCAAAGCTTGCCATGTGTCCCAGACCTCAGTTATTACATCCCATCTTCCCGTAACCCTTAATTTGCTGTTCCTGTTATAAACTTTTATGAATCTCAAATAAAGCCTTATAGGAGAATGTAATTGTTCAAGTTCTGAATTAACAGCAGTAAGTTAGGCAAATAGTATTACAAACTTGGAAAGTTTCAAGCGGTTCCCAGGTTGTGTAAGGTTTGAGTGCTGTCCGTAAGCTAGTTTCTCTGCAAGTCAGAAATCTTCGTTTTCCAAAGTAATCCATGTTGTATTGTTCTAGATACACTTGCTAATAATTATTTTAATTTTATTAATCACCCTATCACTACCCATAATTCGACTAATAGAATGTATGCTGTGTCTAGTCATTAATGAACGCAGGTTCCAACATCTCTGTGAAATGCAGTTGTTAAGTTGGAAATGTGGTCATGAACTGAGTTCCCACCAGGCAGAAGGTGGCTGCAGGATCCATGAGCTCCATCTCACCAGTGTCCCAGGCATGTATTTGTATGTCCCAGCTGTACATAAATTGGGGAGCACCTGTGACATGAAGCACATCATTAAAACTAAGTTTATAAAAATACTTTATGCAAATCATCCCTTTTTTTAAGCTTGAAGTGTTAGTTCGGGCATTATGGTTTTGGATCAATATTATGTTTTAGACACGAGATGTGGGATGAATACAAGTTGTATCTATGCTGCTAGGTTTTTATTGTGCACACCTTTATTATGTTGTTTGAAATGCTGGCTCACCAGTTCCAAGAACAAGCCGTGCAGGAAGCAGCGAGATTGTTTACTCCAGGCTTGCGCAATGCCCATGACATATTACAACCTGCCCATTGAGTTTTGAACTGTAGTGTTGATTGTAAAAGACATGTGACACTTCCCTTTTCCAACAGACCATAAAAATATACGTTGTAAGAGAAGAAGCGACTTCTCCGCGAGCATTGTAGAGGGCGCTGGTGGCAACAGCTACTCAGAAACCTGCTGTAACTGAGGGCGTCCATGTTGTGGCGTAGTTGAATTAAGTTAAAACAGAGGGGTTGTCAAGTTTTTTTTTGGTTTGGAAGAACCCCTGCCACCATGCATCCCAAATCTAAGCCGAAGTAGAAATAAAAATCAACCCCGCAACCCTCGGCGGACTGCTGGTGTGGTGGGAAAGGAGATTGGTGTTGTGTGAGGAGGGGTTGCTCCTTCAAGTCCTACGCCGATACGCGGCAGATCGGACGACCGGCCGCTTTCGGCTGGATCCCGCCGCGCCGGAGTCGCGAGCTGCGGGCGGTTGACTGGCGGCGCGGTGCGCGCGCAGCGGGGCCGAGCCTCGTCTCCGCCTCTGTGCATTGTGGGATGGCTGGACTTTAATGACCGCCATGTTGGCCATGGCGTATTGAAGCCGACAAAAGGAACCCAAACGGACCCGGGGCGAAAAAACGCCTTTCTTCCGCTTACAACCCCGCTTTCTCTTCACGGAATGGAACTAGGACCTCCAGACTCTCATCCATGATAGGTTCCAGGCGGCTCCGTGTATGTTTTACTGGGTATAGGCGTCAACATTTCATCGGCTGTTGAAAAAAAGCGCATCTTATATATATATTTATATATTTCCTTCCACCATCACCGATTCCCCCCCTCCCCTTTCCCCACCACCCCCTCCTCCCTCCCGCGGTGGTGTTTGGGTTTGTAATTCGCCGCGAATACGCACACACAAACCGAGGGAGAGCCGAGAATAATGAGCAAACTGTCGTTTCGGGCAAGGGCGCTCGATGCATCGAAACCCCTGCCCGTGTATCGGTGCGAGGACTTGCCGGATCTGCACGAATATGCCTCAATCAACCGAGCCGTGCCCCAGATGCCTACGGGGATGGAGAAGGAGGAGGAATCGGTAGGTAGACGGCGAAGATCGCGGTGTTCTGCGTGTCTTTTGTGTGTCTGTGTGTTTTTATATCATTCCCCCCGGTCGGCTTGTTGTGTCTGGGGTGTGTGCTGTGTGTGCGCAGCTTGCGCGGCCGCCATTACACGGCTCTCGCTCGCTTCCTCCCAAACATGGGGCCGGGCCGCGGAGACGCAGGCGGCCCCGGAACCACCCACATTCCTCATTCCTCGGCTCTGGAAATCGGTGCCAGCCAGCCTGCTGCTCTGCCCATGGGCTCTGGGGGGCGGCCAGAGTCCATTCATTGACGGGGTCCCGTTTGTTTTGTTTGGTTTTTGTTTTCGCGGAGAAGAGAGATTTGTTTTTTTTCACCTCTTGGAGTACAAAAGGTCACGTGATTGTTCAGGGGCAGCCATTTTGTTGTTTCTCCGTGTCTCTGGGTTGGGCGCGAGCGGCGGCAGTGGCCGCTCTGGGCAGCAGGGTGGCGCTAGAGAGCGCGGCTCCGGCTGGAGGGGGTTGCGGCTCTCCGGGGCTGGGGGGTGTGCGTGTGCGTTTCAGAAACTCCGCTCTCATGCATGCAGGCTTCGTGCTGCTGTTACGGCTTGCACCAATATCTTACGGTCTTGTGAAGCGTTTGAGTGCTGGCAGGCACGATCGTGGAAGGATATTGTTTTTATCTCGACACGTGCGCGAGTTATGGCATACTGCAGTTGTACGTTAGTGTATGCCCAGAGATTTTAAACTCTCATTAAACTTTGTAATTTTTTGCTCAAGTTTTGTAGAGTAGTTAATATGGGACGTTGACGGACTGGCAATAGTTGTCTTGCATTAATGTTTCTAAATGAAAGTTGTGTAATATTCAATAGTGTATTTTCCTCAAACGTTGCAGTGGAATTTGTTGCAGTCCTAGAATTTGTACTGTTTTGGTGCGAAGAGGCCACATATTCCAGTTATTACAGAATTAAAATTATTCAGTATACACTCTAATCGAAATCCGAAAATATATATATTCAGGGAGCTAAAGCAGTATGAAACTGTTGGTTACGGCTGATGTTCCAGCTTTAAGAATTGTATACTGATATTATTGATTTGGCAACTTGTCTCCTCACTCTCCCACCCGCCCCCCTTTACCTTAGTATTTGTTTGAAAGTATCTTGTTGGACTAATCACTGGTACCGCCCATACCGTTGTGAGTTTCTCAACTCCTGTTATCACTGTGCAGTTTATATGTTCTCAACACGCAACTGCCTTTGTAAGGAACTTCAGCACGGAAATAGGTCCTTTGGGCAACTGAATCTGCGCTGCCCATCAAATTCACTAATCTGGCCCGAACTCGATATTGCCTTCAACTCCCCTCATTCTACCCACTTGGGGCACTTAACCAACCGGCCTGCAACTCACTGGGATGTGAGAGTGTTCAAAGTCAGCAACATTGAAGGTGGTGATTAAACCTGGATGGGTCTGCAGCTTTGGGGAGAGTGATTTTTAGGGTATTTTCATAGATGAAATGCAAATTATGTAATATTTCATTGATCAATTTAAATAGAACCTATGGCTTTAATAGATAGGTGTGTATGTTGGAAAACCATGGATCATGTCTGAGACTAAACCTTTAGCTAAAAGGGGTGCATTTTAACCATTGCCCTGGAAGTTACATGTTCTTTATACAGTTTTTTTTAAATGTGAGCGAAATATAAACATGAGAAAGTTTACAGATGCTGGGAATCCAAAGCAACACACAATGCTGGAGGAAAAATTTTGGCCTACTGGGTTTGAAATTCTATATAAACTTTGTATGTCCATTTGCTTTAGTGTTTGAAATCTGGTATGCAGCTTTCACTTTCAGAGTGCCTCCACATTTTTTCACAACCAAAGGAATTATCTTTGAAATATTAATAAATTACCTTAATCATCCAAATGACATGTAAACTGTAGTTTTAATTAATCTGAGGGAGCCTTTGGAAACAAATGCCATTGGACACTTAACAGGGAATCAAAGGGTGGTAGCACACTTCAAAGGCTATGATCAGGTTTGATGCATTCAGCTGTTGTTTTAGTGTGGGAATGGTGCAGTGACACTTTCTTTCAGATAAGATGTTAAACTGAAGTTCTACCTATCTCTTGGATTAATGATTTTTGTGGCTGTATTTGGAAAAGACTAGTGGAGTTAACCCAGTATTATTAGTTTTGTCATCTTTGTATAGAGGTTATGAGATGAGTTAGTTACCTTAGGGCAGTTAACATTGTGGTTGCCACACTGGACAATTGATAAAAGTGTATGTTGTGCTTCTGACTTGGGCAAGTATGGTGCTATTGAGCCAGTGGTAGAGTATTTCAAAGAATGATTGAAACTGTTTGCCAATATGTTGAAATTGGCATTCAAGTATTGGACAACCATACAGCACATAAACAGATCATTTTGGGTCACCTTGTCCATGCTAACTGTATCTATCCCTCTATTCCTTTTCTAACTAAGTACCCATTCAAACATGTTTTATCTGTTGTATCTGTTTCTATTACCTCCTCTGCCATATTCAGATTTTCATGACTCAATGGGGGGGGGGGCGGGGAATAGCCCTTGTATCTCCTTAAATTTCTCCCCCTCACGTTAAACTATAGCCACTAGTTTTAGATTCGTCTGCTCTAGTTAAATGTTCTGACTGAATATCCTATCTTTGGCCATCATAAGTTTTAAAACTGCTAAGGTCACCATTTGGCCTCCTACGTTTTAGTGAGATTAAATTTGACCTTTTTTGCTTGGCACCATAACCTTCCATTCTGGGCAATGTCCTGGTGAATCTTTTTGACACTGTTGTTACCACATCCATCCTGTAGTATGGTCTGATCAAAGTTTTCTACAACTGCAACATGACATCCCAACCACTGTTACTCGGTCCTTGGCCTATGAAGGCAAGCTTGCCGAACACTGCCTTGACAATCCTGTGCATCTCTGTTGCTGCTTTCAGGAGATTGAGTTCTCTCTGTACATTGTTGCTCCTGAGGCCCTTGCTATCTACATGATGTGTAATATTTAATATATTCTATTAGTATTTCACCTTCCCAAATGCCAATTACATTTTTTCCTGTTTTATGGGAAATTGCCAATAAATCTGTTGTACGTGAATTGTATTTCATTTGAAAAGTACAAATTAAGCATGCTAATTACTCGAATTGATTTCTAAAATCTTTAATTTATGCTTTCAGCTCTCTATGTAAATTGATATGATAGGTTGGTCCATTTTGTCGACCAGTATTCTGTTATAGGTGAAGCAAAGCATATACCACCAAGCTCAAGGATAGCTTTAGTTCCATGGTTATTAGACTCTTGATCTCTGAATCTACCTTGTCTTGACCCTTGCACCTTACTAGCTTCTCACTGTAACTAGTTACATGTGACAATAATAAGTGTAATATTTATTATTAGAGCTTAATTTCTTAGGAAAAATATGTTTGTAACACTACCTCATTTAAAAAAATAGATACTGAATTATCTTCTGTCAAATATAATTAAGTGATGCTATTTCATGAGTGCTATAATCCAAGGAGTTTGATTTTGGTGCATTTATAAAGTTTTTCATGGTAAGTTGTAGTTCATTTAGGGATGCACTAAGCAGAGATCCAACTTTGGCTTCATTAAATTAAAATATTCCCAATATAATAGAGGTGGCTGAATATATTGATTCAGAATGTAATGCTTTTGTACTTGGGCAATATAATATCAGCACAGCAGCTGATGGGTGAGATTAGTAGAAATCTGTTCAGATTCTGGAGCAGTGTCTTCTTGTGATTATTTCTGTTCTGTGTGTGAATGAAAAGTTTGGAAATATCTCAGATTCATACATGGTTCAAATATTTATTTAAGGATATCCAAAATATGAATTGTAATTTAAAATGTGCACTTCAAAAATCAACTTAAAATAGCTGACACTTTTAGTAGAAATGCTGCATCAGGATCTGAATTGTTCAAGAATTTTGACTATCCTTCCACCACCCTCACCAACAGATGCTTATCAAACCAATGGATTCCTCCAGCAAGTTGTTACTCCATATTTCAGCATCTGCAATCTTGTCTCCCCTCCCTTTTATACTTGGATAATAAGAGTTTCAGAAATCAGAGCAGGATAGGCTATCTGGCCCTTCGAGACTTCTCCACTTTTTGATACAATTGTGGCTGATCTGGTCATCTATTCAGTTCTACCTAGATGTGTTTAGCCTATAACCCTTAATTCCCATGGCAGCTAAAAACCTCTGTAACTGTCTCGTAAATATATTTAATGAGATGGCCTCTACTGCTTCCTTAGGTAGCGAGTTCCACAGATTCACTGTTTTCTGGGAAAAGCCGTTTCTCCTCATCTCCATCCTAAATCTATTCCCCTGAATCTCGAAGCTATGTTTCCTCAGTCTCATTTACTAGTGGAAACAACTTCCCTGTCTCTATCTTATTTAACCCTTTCATAATTTTATGTTTCTGTAAAATCCCCCTCTGTCTTAAGAAATCTAGCGAGTATACTCCCAGGCAGCTCAATCTCTTCTTAATCTTTCCCTTCATCTCTAGAATCAACTTGGTGAACCTCCTCTGCAATGCCTCCAAAGCCAGTATATTTTTCCTTAAGGAGACCAGAACTGCACACCAGTGCTTCAGGCATGATGTCACCAGTACCCTATACAGTTGCTTCACAACTTTCCTGCGCTTAAGTTCAATTCCTCTAGCAATGATGACCAACATAGCGTTGGTCTTCATTATTTCTTTAGGCAGAACGTATTGAATCTGTGGAATTCATTGACACAGATGGCTTTGCAGACCAGGTATATTTAAAGCAGAGTTTGATAGGTTATGGGAGAAGGCAGGAGAATGGGGTTGAGAGGATAATAATCATCCATGATAGAATGGCAGAGCAGATGGGACAAATGGTCTAATTTTGGTCCCATGTCTTATAAACGGCACATAATATTCTAAACTGCTCTCGCCAAGGATCTTTACAATTTTAGCAAGAATGCTTGTTCCTTATCCTCTACCCTTAAGAATCAGCAGACCATTTGACTTCTGAAATGCTTGTTATGCTTGTTTTTAGTTACTTGTGCACAAGAGCACCCATGTATATTTGCTCATCAATACTTCACAACCTGATGCCATTTAAGTAATGTGCTGTTTTTAATCTTGGCAATCTTAACATTTATATTATATTGCAGCTCCTTTGGCTCAATCTAGCTAAATTACCCTGAGACTTCTCTGCATTTTCTGTCATTCACACTTCTGCTCCAGTTTAGCTTCATTGATACATGAACAGATGAGGTCCAAGCACTGATTCCTGTAGTACAGGCGACCTTCACTAATCCGACTACCTGTAATCCAGTTCCTTCCATAACCCGGTGCTGATTATGCTTAATGTGATCCTTCTGTAATTCTGCATTCACTAATCCGGCACTCCTCAGGTCCCAATGATGCCGGATTAGTGAAGGTCGACCTGTACGTCATTAGGTAACCATCTGCCACTCCAAAGAAAGATCAGTTCATTCAAGTCATCCAATTTGCAATCCATGTCAATGCATTACCCCAAAAACCAGAAAACTCCTTGGGGTTTGTCAAATACAATCCATATACACTTTGTAAACCCTATAGTGGTCTCGAGCATTTCACTTATTACTGACACTAGGGTCGTTGCACAGTGGTTTCTAGTTTTCTTTCTCCCATTTTTTTAAAATTGCAGGTTTATAGTTGCCTCCCTCCAGTCCAGTGGAGCTATTCACTAATGTACAGAATTCTGGTATGGTAGTTTAGTTTATCATATGCGTGGATGCAATGTAATTTCTTGTTGGCATAAACCCCTTGGAGTGACCAGGATCCACAGTAATAAGGAATATAACAATAAATACAATAACAAGTGAAGTCAGCTGGAAGGTGCAAAGAATGTCCAAAGCATCCACTAATTCTACAGCTACTTCTTTGGGTACGCTAGGTGTAGATCAGTCTTCAGGGAATTGTGGGCTTTTAAGGCCTTTTTTTTCATTGTTTTCTTACTGGTACTAATTATTTTAGTTCGTAGGCTCCATTAGATGCTTGGTTCCTTAACATCTGATCACTTACTAGAACCCCTTTTGAGAAGAATAAACAAAAGCATGTTTTAATTGATCTGCCATTTCCTATTCACAATTATAATGGTTTATGACTGTAGGGAATCTACACCAAATGTTTTAATTCTTTCATATATTTATAGTTAAGCAAGCTTGTGGTGGAAGACCTTGCAACACACATCAAAGTTGCTGGTGAATGCAGCAGGCCAGGCAGCATCTCTAGGAAGAGGTACAGTCGACGTTTCAGGCCGAGACCTGAAACGTCGACTGTACCTCTTCCTAGAGATGCTGCTTGGCCTGCAGCAACTCTGATGTGTGTTGCTTGAATTTCCAGCATCTGCAGTGTTCTTGTTGTTTGCGGTGGAAGACCTTTGTGTTTTTGTTGTATAGTCAAGAGTCTAAGCAGTAGCTTCTACATTGGTTTGGGGGGGCGGGGTTGCTGTTAGTGAGAATGTTGAAAATGTGGCTTTCAGATTATATGTGTTTATTTTAAAAAATAACTGGTGCAATTTAGTACATAAAGTAACTGCTGATGGAACTTTTTAGCCACAGATGAGATTCAATTATAGCTGGCAGCCATTTAAATTAGAATGATGACCTTTTCAGCATTTTAATCACTGCACTGATCATGTGGAATTGGATATTTTAGAAATGTCTGCTTGAGAGAATTTTTGACTTTTAGTTCTGCTAGAAGTTGTGGAGGGGGGAGGTGTCAGGAGACAAAAATTGTCAGGTTTACCGAGGATAATTCTGTAATGGAAAACTCTGATTACGCTAGTTTTGTGAATCTTTGATTTTATGAACCAAGTGCAATAGGAGCCAAGTATATGCATTAGGCATTGAGGGGATGTTCAGAGAGACCTTAGGGTTCAAGTCCATAGCTCTCTGAAAGTGTCTGCACGTGTTTTTTTTGGGGGGGGGGGTTAAAGAAGGCATATGGCATGCCTGCTTTTATTAGGGTTTTGAGATTGTGTTGTGATGTTGCAGCGTTATGAAATTCTGGTTAGGCTGCATCTGGAGTATTACATTAATTTCTGGTAGCCCCAAGACTAGAAGCATGTGCAGGCTTTGGAGAGGGTATAGAAAAAGTTTCAGGATGCTGCCTGAATTGAGGACATGTATTTATAAGGAGAGATTGAACAAACGGGTTATTTTCTCTGCTCGAGATCAGATAGAAGTTTGAGATTGATAGACATGGATAGGCAGCTAGTTCTTACTTCCCTGAGTTCAAAGTCATGTTATATCACTATTCTACCATGAGATTAATATTAGTGCATTCACCATAGAACAGAGGAATGCGATAGAATGAATTAAAACTATACTACACAGGTTGATAAACAACTGATGTGCAAAAAGACAAACTGCAAATACAATTGCAAGATAAAGTTTGAACCCTTTGCAGTTAACTGGTTTTCTGCATTAATTACTCAAAATGTGGTCTGATCTTCATCACAATAATAGAGAAACACAATCTGACTAAACAACACACAAACAATTGTACTTTTCATGTCTTTTATTGAACACATTGTTTAATCATTCACAGTCCAGGCTGGAAAAAGTATGCAAACCTTTGTATTTAACAATTAGTAGAACCCCCTTTAGGAGCAATAACCTCCATGAAACATTTCCTGTAGCTGATGATCAGACTTGCAGAGTGGTGAAGAAGAATTTTAGACCATTCCCCCATGCAAAACACTTTTTTAGTTTATCACTATTTCTGGGATACCTCAATATTTCTGAACGGCCCTCTTCAGGTCATGCCACAGCATCTCAATTAGGTTAAGGTCTGGACTCTGATTTGGCCATTTCAAAATACAAATTTTCTATTTTTTAAAACCATTCTGTAGTTGATTTAGTCATGTGTTTCAGATCATTGTCTTGTTGCATCATGCATCATCCATCTTTTAAGCTTCAGGTGACAAACTGCTCTGCTGATACTCTCCTATGGAATGACTTGGTACAGTTTTGAATTCATTCAACGATTGCAAACTGTTCAGTCTCTGAGGCAGCAAAGCAGCCCCAAACCATTATGCTCCTTCCACCATGCTTCAGTTAGGGTGAGGTTTTGATGTTGATGCGCATTGCCCTTTTTCCTCCAAAAGTTCAACTTTTGTCTCATCTGTCCACCAAACATTGTGCCAGAAGCATTGTGGAACATCCAGGTGGCCTTTTGCAAACTTGATGTGCAGCAGTGCTTTTTTTTTTGGAGAGCGGTGGTTTCCTCCATGGTGTCCTTCCACAACACCATTCTTGTTCCATTCTATACTGGACACATGAATAGAGACTTTGGCAAGTTCTAGAGATTTCTGCAGGTCTTTTGCTATTACCCTTGGGTTCCTTTTCACCACCTTCAGCATTGCGTGTGCTTTTGGTGTGATCTTTGCAGGACACCCATTCGTGGGGAGAGTAGCAATAGTACTGAGCTTCCTCCATTTGTAGACAGTTTGTCTTACTGTAGACTGGTGAACACTCAGGTCTTTAGAAATTTTTTAGCCTTTTCCAGCTTCATGCATTTCTGTAATTCTTCTAAGGTCCTCTGAAAGTTGTTTTGATCAAGGCATGGTGCACATAAACAGATCTTGATAAGAGAAGGCTCTGTCAGTGATCTGACTTCGTTTTTTTATATAGGGCAGGGCACCTCAACAGCCCACACCTTCAATCTCATCTCATTGATTGGAATACCTGACTCCAAATAACTTTTGTAGAAGGCATTACCCAGTGGTTCCCATACTTTTTTTGAACCTAGACTGTGATTGCTTAAATGGTGTACTTCATATTGACAAGAAGTAGTGCAATTGTTTGTTATTGGTTGGGGCAGATTTTGTTTGTCTATTTTTGTGACTTGCATGAAGATCAGACCATATTTTATGAGTAATTAATGCAAAGAGTTCACAAACTTTTTCTTGCAACTGTACAGTAACAAATAAAACTGACACCATGAGTTGTAGAACCCATGAAAGTAAGGCAGTATTTAATTAATTGATGCTGGTTCAGAAACCTGATGTTGTGGGACCTAATGCCTCTGACACTGTCCACTGTGCATCTACTGTAGAGAGGTTTGTCAAAGTTTTAGATGGCATGCCGAATGTGTGCAAACCTAGGAAAGTAGAGGCATTGTCATGCTGTTGGAATATCTAATACCAGAGGCCATGTACTTAAGGGGAGAGGCAGCAAGTTAAAAGGGGATGTGTGAGGCAAGTTTTTTTACACAGATTGATAGATTTCTGGAATAGGCTGCCTGGGGTGGTGGGGGAAAATATGACGGGCTTTTAGATAGGCATATGAATCTGCAGAGAATGGAGGGATACGGATGTTGTGTAGGTAGGAGGAAATAGTTCAATTGGGCGTTTTAACTTGGCTCAAAATCGTGGGCATAAAGGCCTGTTCCTCTGCACTGTTCTATTTTCTATAACAATTATTTAAAAATCTGTTCAGTCATATAGTAGACGGGTTTCACTTTGCTTCCAAAAGGATGCATTATGTAAATCTACCTGAAGTTACAATTTCTTACTGTGTTGCCGCATTCCCACCTTCTGCCAATTTTTATACCATATTTGTAACCCTCCAGATAATAGTGTTTGATATCACTGAATCATTGAAGTACACACTAACTGCAGATCTGAGAATTGTTTGATTCCATGAGAAATATAACATCCTACAGCTAAGGAAACCTGAGCCACACCCATGATTCTGGAGGAATTCATCAGAATAGGCGGCATCTGTGGAAATGACTAAACTGTCAACGTTTCAGATTGAGACCCTTCATCAGGTCTGGGGAAAAAAGGGGAAGGGTTATAAGCTGGAAAGTGGTAGGTGGGGGAGGAGTGAAGTAATAAAATGGGAGGTTATGAGTGAAAAGGTAAAACGTTGGAGTAGAAGGGAGAAGAGAGTGAAACGTAGGAGAAAGGGAGGAGCAAGGGCACTAGGGGAGATGATAGATGAAGAGAAAAGGTAAAGAGGGCAGAGTGGGGAACTTGAAGAAGATGGAAGGAGGAAGAAATAATACTGGAAGTTGCAGAAATCGATGTTCATGCCATCAGGTTGAAGGCTACCCAAACGGAATATGAAGTGTTGCTCCTCCAAACTGAGTGCCCTCATTGTAGCTGTAGAGGAGGCCATAAACAAATATGTGGGAATGGGGTTTGGAATTAAGATGGTTGCCTACCAGAAATCCTGCTTTTTGTAGATGGAGCAAAGGCACTCTACAGAGCAATTCCCAATCTATTGTCTGGTCTCAACAATGTAATGGATGCATCAGGAGCACTAGATACAGTAGACAATCACAACAGATTTGCAGGTGAAGTGTTGTCTCATCTCAGGACTGTTTGGGGCCCTAAATGGAATTGAGGTAGGGGGAGATGAATGGCAGGTGTAGCACTTCGACTTGCAGATGTATGTCTCAGGAGGGAGATTAGTGGATAGGGGCGAATGGACAAGGCATCACAGGGAGTAATTCCTGTGGAGAGTGGGTGGAGGTAAGGATGTGTTTGGTGATTGGGTCCTGTTGAAGATGGCGTAAGTTGCAATGATGTGATAGATGCAGAGGCTCATATGGTGGTGGGGACCAGAGGAACTCTATCCCTGTTGAGGTGGTGGAATGATGAGGTAAGAGCAGATATCTGGGAAATGGAGATGCAGATGAAGGCAGCATCAATGGTGCAGGAAAGGAAACTCTGTTCTTTGTAGGAGAATATCTATAATGCCATGGAAAGGAAAGCCTCATTCTTGGAACAGATGCATTGAAGATCAAGGAGCTGAGGAAAAATGAATGGCATTTTAACAGGAGACGGTGGGAAGAGTCATGGTCAAGATAGCCGTTCGAGTGATGGGTTTATAAAAGATATTGGTAGACAGTTTGTCTCCAGAGAGGAGACAAAGATCAAGAAAGGGAAGAGAAGTGTCAGAAATGCTTTCAACCCTGAACGGCTGCCTTCACCTCCAGGTTGAGGCCTTTCTCAGTGCCACTGAGGCCCTGGGCTCCTCTTCCCCGACCATTACATCCTTTGCCCCACCTTCTGGCTCCCCCCTTCCTTTACAGTCCTGATGAAGGGTCTCGGGTCAAAACATTGACTGTTATTCATTTCCCTAGATGCTGCCTGATTGATCTGCTGAGTTCCTCTAGCATTTTGTATGTTGCTCTGCATTTCTAGCATCTGCAGCATCTCTTGTGTTCATATAGTTAAGGAAGCCTTACTGCAGGGTCAGTTCTTTGAAACAGCTATCCAGGTCATTTAGACCATCCAGCTTCCCTCTGTCTCATTCCTGTCAAACAGTAAGATTAGTACCTTTAAATATAAATAATTTGGCGTGCTGTGTATTTTCTGTTTTCAACCATTTGGTGTTCTGTTTATTGAACAGCCCTGTTGCTTTTACCTTTCTTGAAAATTAATATTGAAATTATTTAATCTTTCTGTAGTCCTCCTTTACCATTCTGTACCTTCTTTTACCATTCTCAACCAGATGAGGAAGCAAGTTCAAAGGGGATGTGCATTGGCAAGTTTTTTTTAAGTGGGTTTCTGGAATATTCTGCTAGGCCAGGCATGGTAATGGAGGCATTTGAGAGGACGTACAGTGTCTTGGAAAAGTATACAGCCCCTGACCCTCTTGTTCATATAACTGAATATTGCAACCAGGAATTTTGATCAATTTAACTGGGAATTTTTATTTGTGAATTACATGCTCCTTTTTTACAGTAGAGCTTAAAAAAAAAAGGGCACTTTGTAAAGCATGAAAAACTTAAGGAGTCAGAAGCTCCAAAGTATTCATCCCCCTTTTCTTAGCACTTTGAAAAGGGCTACATTTTGCAGCTATTACTGCCAGTAGTCATTTTGAATAAGTCTCCATTAGCTTTGCACAGCAAGATTTGCCCATTCTTTGCAAAATTTTCAAGCGGTGCAAGGTTAGTTGGGGAGCAGCAGTGGACAGCAATCTTGAGGTCTTGCCAAGGAAGTTCAATCAGATTAAGGTCAGAAATCTGGACCACTCAAGGACATCATTTTCTTCATTTGAAGCCACTCCATGGTTGCTCTGGCAGTGTGCTTTGGGTTGTTGTCCTGCTGAAAGGCAAACATCCTCCCCAGTTTAAGCTTTCAGGCAGAGGCTAGCAGGTTTTTATCCAGGATCTCTCCACCATATTTTACAGTAGGGATGCACAGTGTTAGAATTAAGCCACACGTTCAGCTTAGTGTTGAGACCAAAATGTTCCTCTTTAGTCTCCTCACCATAAGTCATGTACTTCATCTCCAGTTGCAGCCACTGACTTCTGCAGCTCACCCAGACTGACAGTAGGCATCACAGTGGCCTCTTGTTACAAGCACCATTCTTTGGCTACTGAGTTTAGAAGAGCAGGCAGTGTGGCTGTGGTTTCATTTTTTCCCCCCACTTTTTTTACGATGGACTGCACTGAGCTTCAAGGAAGGTTCAGTGCCTTTGAGGTGGTCTTGTACCCTTCCCTGGATTTGTACTTCTGTATGATCATTTCTCTGACTTGAATGCTCTTCTGCCTCATGTCGGTTTGGTCTATTTGTAAATGTAACTTTGCTAGATAAATAACGACAGCACAAAAAGATGGTTACTTTTCACCCGTTTATTTCTTCGAGCTCAGCCAGCGAGTGAACTTGGACCCAACATCAGGGAAAGAACCTTTCTCATCTCCCTGGGCGGTTCTACATTCACTGCTCAATGTCAGAATCGTCAGAAGTTATAAGGCCACCAATGCAAAAGAACAATCAGTTTGATGACCATTCCGGTCAAGTCAATGGACTATTGATACAAAAGTACAATCAATTTGTTAAACACTCCAGCCACCTTAAATAAAAAGAGAATGTCCTACCTGGTTTGTTGGAACCACAACTTAATGACAAAGATAAGAACACCCGTCAAATTTATGCTTTAATTAAGAAAGGAATGTTCTGTCTAATTTCCCTTTTTGTCAGAATCAAAAGGTGTGAAAAACCCAGAGACATCTATGTAGATCTGGGCGAACTTTAACCCTTATCTTGCTCCAAAGAAAGCAGCTGTGAGACATTATTCAAACACACTGCAGTCACAGACATAGTCAGTACTGAATCCATTGTTTACAGGAATCTTGAGAATCCCCCATTCCTTTAAACTTTATGATATTGAAAATCTCCCATACTATTGGACCTTACTGGTGGGGGTGGGGGAGGAAGGTGGGTGGATATTTATTCCTATGAGTTCATTAAAAATGGGTGATCCTCCAATTTTATACATTAACAAATAGGATGAGTTGGTAAGGTAATACAATTTTTGTACCTGAGGAAAGTTAGTCATAATTATGAAGGGGGCGAATACTTTTTCAGCCTCAAGTTTTGGTTTTTAATTTTTTTAGTAAATTTTTGACAGGTTTTTGAATATTTCTTTTGATTAAATATGTTGCACAATGTTTTGTAGATTTACCTTAAAAAGATATTAGTTCTTATCAGAGTGGAAGCTTAATTAATAGACAATAAGTCCAGGTGAATATTCTATAAATTTGTAGGGATTCTTGTTACAATATAACATGAGGATCATAATGGATCAGAGTACTGTGCTCAGTTCTGGTCACTTCATTACAGCAAAGATGTGGATGCTATAACGAGAGTGCAGAGGCGATTTACAAGGATGCCTGGATTGAAGAGCCTGCCTTATGAGAATAGGTTGAGTGAATTTGGCCTTTCTCCTTGGAGCGACGGAGGACGAGAGATGACCTGCTAGAGGTGTATAAGATGATGAGAGGCATTGATCCTGTGGATAGCCAGAGGCTTTTTCCCGGGTCTGAAATGGCTAACACAAGGGGGCATAGTTTTAAGGTGCTTGGAAGTAAGTAGAAAAGGGGGTGTCAGAGGTAAGTTTTTCACACAGAATGTTGGGTGCTTGGGATGCACTGCCAGTGAAGCTGGTAGAGGCGGATACAATAGGGTGTTTTAAGAGTCTCTTGGGTACATGGAGCTAGAAAAATAGAGGGCTATGCAGTAGAGAAATTTTAGGCAGCTTCTGGAGTAGGTTACATGGTCGGCACAACATTGTGGGCCGAAGGGCCTGTAATGTGCTCTAGATTTTCTGTGTTTTGTGTTCTGTGGTATACGTCCTGAAGCTCTCAAAGTATGTGAACAGAAGAGCAGAAAGTGAAGTTGTTCTGTTGAAGCCATATTAAATCAGTTTGTAATTTAAGGTTCTGCTAATAGTTCTGAAATATAAAGAGAAAATGCTGGAAATACTCTTCAGGTCAGTTAGCACCTTTTGCTTAGCACTCAAACACATAAGTGATGTAAATGAAATATAACTTTGTATGACATTTATTTGAAGGGTGAAGTATTTAAAACGTGGAATCACAAAGTTATCGTCTTTGTGGGTGGGAAAAGAGTACCAAAGCACTTGGTTAAGAATTGTTTTTGTATAATAAGAAAACCATTTCAGTGACCACACAATGACTTGTACATTTACTTAGTCACTGTGAGCGTGCTAAATTTTCTAGCTAGCCTTACGCATAAACTCTTGAGTAACAAGTTACAGTACCTTCCTTTGATACCTGTCTATTGTTGTTGGTGTTGATTGAACATATATTTATTAGAAACTGGTAAATGGTAAAATGGGTACCTATGTGTTTAAATTTTAAAATGGTAACATAATCACCAAACATTTGTTCAAAGTTAGTAATGTATAAAATTGTGAAGTTGCCAGCTAACATGTCGCAACAGTGTAATAAAACAATCCAATCTGCATGAATTCAGAAGCAACAATCTCACTTTTTTGTGCTATGCCTCCAGTGGGTAGATGTTTAATTAAATTGAAAATGAATGGAAGGTGGATCAATTTGTTCAAAGCCAGTGGAATGCAGACAAGAAGCTATTAGACATGGGAAAGCTTAAACGTTTGAAAGTTTCAGCTTGTTTGTTCTATGATGTTTCAAGTGTAAAACTAGTTGTTAAAGATTAGTATATGGGGAAAAAGCAGTAGAAAGGATATCTTATGACAAAGAAAATGGCCATTTGACCCATGATAATTCCCAGAGAGCAAAAGTATGTACTTTGGGGGAGGGGAAGTAAGCAATTGGAATTTAAGTAATTGTAATTCCAATTCAAGGGCAAAATAAAAACATTTTTAAGAAAGATTTGGTAGAAAATTAACAAATTAGGTAAGATTTCAAAATTAAGTTCAGAATAAATTTAAAATACTAATGTTACCATTAGCTACTTTGAGATTCATATTCTTGCAGACATTTACAGGGAAAAAGAAATGCAAAGTTCAAAGTAAATTTGTTATCCAAGTACATATGTGTCACCATATTCAACCCTCAGGTTCATTTTCTTGTGGGCATACTCAATAAATCTGTAATAGAATAATAAGCAGAATAAATCTGTGAAAGACTGTGCCAATGTGAACATTCAGCCAGTTGCAAAAGAAAACAAATTGCAATAACAAAAAAGAAAGAAAGAATAAATAAATAACCATAACGTGAGCTGAAGAATCATTGAAAGTGAGATCATCAGTTGTAGCGGGGGTGTACCTGGATGACTTATCTGAATGGAGCACCAACACAGAGGCTATGTACAAGAATGGCTAGAGTCGCCTGTCCTTCACATGTTCTACTAGTCTGATGTTGCCAGTACAATCTTCTATGCAGTGGTGTGCTGGGGAAATGGCATCAACACAGGTGATGTCGACAGGCTCAATAAATTGATTAGAAAGGCTGTCTCTGTTTTAGGAAACAAATTGGGCACACTGGAGACTGTGGTAACACAAAGGACCCTAAGGGAAATCATGACAATGCTGGGCAATGTTTATCACCCTCTACATGCCACCTTGGCTGAACGGAGAAGCACATTTAGTAATAAACTACGACAAGTGTGCTGCTCTAAAGAGCACTTTGAGGTCATTCTTACCCTTGGCCATTAGGCTGTATAATGAGTCAACCTATAGCTAAGGAAGTGATGACCTCCTGCTGTTTGAGGTAACTTGTTTTATTCTTTCTTGCTTCTCTTCTAATATTTGTATATGTGTGCAGTTGTAATTCTATTGTGACACTGTAATTTCCTTTGGGATCAATAAATTATTTATCTATCTTACTAGAGATGCATATTTCTTTGAGGAGGTGACACTTGTAGTACTATGTCGGACGATGAACTTGCCTCGTTGACAGTGCAGAGAAGGTTAGCTAGATTGATTTCTTGTAATGAAGAGCTTGTCTTGAAAGGAAAAAAAATCAAATCTAATGAGCCAAAAATCTCTGGAGTTGAAGTATGAAAGCTGATTTTGTTGTAATACACAAAATGGATTCTATGGATTAAATTACATATGGAGGAGTCCTAAACCAGGGGAATTCTCAAAGGGCAATGCTTCATTGAGATAGATGAATTGCGGAGAAGTGAGCTCTTGGAATTCTTATCCCAGAATGGTTTGGTTGCTGAGTTATTTGGTATATTCAAAGCTGTACAAAATTAAAGCTGTGATCTCATTGGATGAAGAACTGTTTTGAGAGGCTGTTCAGCCTGCTTCTGCTAAATAAAACATAGAATACTATAGCACAGGAACAGATCCTTTGGCCCACTGTATGTCTGCCAACAGGGATCTGTAGTCTTCTATTCCCTGTCTAACTGCCTCTTAAATGTTGCTATCATATCTGACTCTCCTGTCATCTCTAGAGGTGTGTTCCAAACGCATACCATTCTGTGTGTGTGCGGGGAGGGAGAAAAAAACTTGCATTGCCAATCTCCTTCAAACTTTTCCCCTCTCTCCTTAAACCTATCCCTTTAGTATTTGATTTTTAAAAAATGTATTGCAAGACTTGTTTCCGCAGCTTTATCACATACCCTTTGATTATGTGTGAAGTTGTCAACTGCTATGCAATAAGAATTAGTTTTTTAAAAAATTTGGGCATAATTGAAATTTTGGTATGTGTAAACTGAGAAAAGATATAGGATATGTTCTCCAAAATAGGTTAATAATTTGAAAGAAAAGATTGTACATCTCATTTCATTGTACATGAACCTATGTTGCAAGATTATATGATATATATTGGAAATTCATAGAAGGTCAAGAATTTGTATGTCAGACACCCTCATTTCACTCCATTGTATTTTGCGAAGCATGTAGCCTCTGCTGTGAGACAGAATCTTAAACTTCATTTGCTGGTATGAAAATGTTGAAGGATAATTTGGCTGTTGGTAAAGAAAACTCTCATTTTTATTCAAATGAAGTTATGCAGAATTTGCAAAGTCCTGCTCTTACTGAAACAAAATCAATTACTACGTAATGCTAGAATGGAGGACTTTCTACTCTTTCCATATAGATGTAAAATTTCATCTAATTTTTCTAGTATTGTGTTCAGAAACTAGTTTTAAAGCCAGTAGATTCTCTTGCAAAATAAGTTTATATAGCTTAAAGAGATTTTGCTGCAATTATATGGGGCTTTGGTGGGACAGTAATTAGAATATTGTGTGCAATTTTGGTCTCAAACATAAATACAACAGAATATAGCATCTAAACAAATAAACCCAACAGAAAAGTAAAATAGTTGTCAAATGCTGAGGATTGGTACTGTTGATATTTGGAATGCTGTGGCAATTTTGTCATTGTGTTAATTCTAAATACAGATTGATTTCTGGATATGAAGGAAATGATGCCAGGAATCTGCTGAAAAATGCTGTTGAAGCAGAAGATAAGCAAGCTATGGTAGCGTAGTGTTAGTGTAACACTATTATAGTCCGGGGCATCAGGTTTCAGAGTTCAATTCCGATGTCATCTGAAAGGAGTTTATATGTTCTCCCCGTGGAATGCATGGGTTTTTTCCAGGTCCTCCAGTTTCTTCCTTCGGTTCTAAGTTGAACTGATTAGTCAGTTAATTGGTGATTGAATTTTCCTGTGATTAGGCTAGGGTTATATCAGGGGTTGCTAGGCAGTGTGGTGGGAAGGGCAGAAAGACCTATTTCGAGCTGTATATCTAAAATAAAATTTTAAAATAATCTTGATGAATGATAAAACTTATTTCAAGAGTCATTGGCTTTGAATTGACTTGTGAATTTTTGGAAGTTGTATTTTGTGCAGTGACTCAAATATTTGTGATCCAGCACAAATGAATAGTAATATTCCGGTATCCATTTATGCAGATTTGTATATAACAACTTAGAGGTGACTTTCAGTGCTTGAACTTGAGGCTAATCTTTAATGGGTTTCCTGTTTGCATGTAAATTGTTTTGGGTTAGGTTATTGTGTTGGGCTAGGTTACTGCACAATCAGAAAATCAGTTTTGCTTTTTAGATGTGAGTGCCTCATTGGAACTTAATTTGTTAGACCCATTGGCATGTAGCTAATTTTAAAATCAATTAAACTGATCTCTACCGATACACTAAGTGTATGAATACATTAAAAAATCAAGAAGCCCCATAAAATGCATTTGCATCATAGGATACTACTATGCCCATTGCACTTGTGCAATCTGATCTTGACGGCAATTCAGAAAGAACAAATTCCCTACTTTTTCCTCTTTCTCTCGGGCATTGCCAAATCATGACAGCATGCTACTACGTTCTGCTTGTGTCACTTGATGCATGAAGAATTTCTTCTCTTCTCAGTCCTAAATGTAGCACCCCTTATTCAGAGACTATACCCCTTGTTCTAGAAGCCTCAGCAGAAAAATCATACACCATGCCATCATATTTCTAAGTTTGCTGTTGATATTAAATTTGGTGAGTTTGTCATTACTGTGGTGTATGTAAAGAAATTTCAAGAAGATGTGGGGAAGCTGAACAAAATGAAATGAACATGGCAGAATGGTATAAAATGAGAAATTGGGTAGTGTTGTTCAAGGAGATCCTTGTATGTCTACAAGAGGGTTTGATAGTCAAACTAGATGTCCTAATGCAAATGCATTGGACCTTCACAAGACAGTGCTTGGAATATTGCATACTGTTCTAGTCTCAATACCTGAAGCAAAGATGTGCCTGACAAAAAGAATGCAGTGAAGATTCAATAGACTGGTTCTTGGTACAGGTTTCCCCGCTATCCGAAGGTAGAGCGTTCCTATGAAACGGTTCGTAAGCAGGAATGTCGTAAAGTGAATAAGCAATTACCATTTATTAATGTGGGAAAAAATTTTGAGAATTCCCACCAGACCCAAAAAGTAACCTACAAAATCATGCCAAATAACACATTAAAACCTAAAATAACAGTAACATATAGTAAAAGCAGGAAGGATATGATAAATACACAGCCTATATAAAGTAGAAATACTTTTCTGCAGCACTGTCTAGTGCAGCGAAAATCTCGCGGAAGTGCGGCACAAGCGCTCTTGGCAGAAACACTCTCTCCAGTAACCTTTAAGCTCTGAAGCTGCCAAATCATACCAAATAACACATGAAAATACACAGCCTATATAAAGAAGAAATAATGTATGTACAGTGTAGTATCACTTACCGGAATTGGGAAGACTCCAAAAAATTGCAGTTTTGTTACATTTAAACACTTGTATGAATAACCACCTGACGCAATCGCCTCTGATCTGGTCCGACATTTACATGCCAAGCGGCACCTAATTAATTAGCTTGTTTATTTCAGCTTTTTTCTTAAAGATGTACTGGGTGCATCCCGGCCACCGCTGTACCCCTGCATGCTTCGCAGCAATATGTCGGTCTGCGGCCCAGAGGTTGGGGACCACTGCTTAAACTATGAAGCTGCCCTCGCCTCAGAAACGGATCAAACCACCCATGACTACCTTTAAATTCCACTTTCGCAACACTTTCATCACCATCGTCCAGTGCTTTCTGTTTTAGCTTATTAAAAAGACTGACTGATTTCTCCTTAAGTATAAGAAAACTTAATGGAACACCATGCTTTGTACACCCATCAATCCACTCGAGCAATAGACTTTCCATTTTATCCATTATTGGATGCCGTCTAAGAGAGACCACTTTGCTACAAGCAGAACCAAGAGTAACATCGGCAGCTTTCAAAATTCTTTCTCTCTGTGTATAAATAGTGCAAATGGTGGACGCAGGCAAGTTCAACACACGGGCAATGTCCTTATTTTGTTCACCACGATTGAAACGCTTAATTATGTCTAGTTTTACGCTAAGTGTAACACCCTTACAAGCTCTTTTAGGCTTTTCGGATACATTAGAACTCATCTTGCTAATGGATGCACAAAAAATCGAGATAAAGCACGTGTTTAAGCAATGCCAGCTAGAATGCCGTTCCGGAGGAGGAGCTTGGCTGTTCAGGCACAAGCTGCCTTTTTTCGTAACAGTGAAAACACCTTCTGTTAGCGAGAACAGGTAACTAATGTAGGTCTTTCGTAACAGCAAGGTGTCATAAAGGAAATGTTCGGAAAACGGGGGCCACCTGTAGAGAGCTGGAAAATGACAGAGGCACAAGATCAGCCACAATCTTGATGAATGGCAGAGCAGGCTCAAATGGCCAGATGACCTACTCTTGCTCCTATTTCTTGTGTTCTATTTTGTGGCCTAACCTGGGGATATGTGGAAAGAACAGAATTAATGATACTTGACAGGCTAGATGCAGGAAGGATGTTTTCCCTGAGATGAATCCAAGTCCAGGGCATTTAGTTTGAGAACAGGAGCTTTAAAACAGAGATTGAAATTAATTTCTTCACTTGAAGAGTGATCAGCATTTGGTATTCTCCACTTTGAGCAAATGTGGGAGCTCAGTTATAAAGTTGATTCAAACTTGGCGTCACAGGTTATTGGGAAATAGATCACGGATACAGGAATAGTGCCTGAAAACTGTTTTGAGAATAACAGTAATTCTGAGAAATAGCAGAGCAAGCCCGTGGGCTTGTGTTCTTCTGCTTGACAACCACCTCAAGGACTGTGTTCTTCAGCCATCAATGACACAGCATCTATGGAGGAAAACAAACAATCCTGAAGAAAGGTCTTGGCCCAAATATCAACTGAATATTTCCATCATAGTTGCTGAGATCCCCCAGCATTTTGAGTGTTCCTCCGTTCCTCCACCCCCCCCCCCCCCCCCGGCCCCAGGAGACCTCTTATCTGTCATGCTGATACAAAATACTTGACAAATCCCGACACCAATATACTTTTTTTTTACTGTTTCAGTTCATAAAATACCATCAAACTTCATCTTGTCTATTCCTTCTTGCACATCTATTTTATATTTTCTGCATTTCATCATCAAAACCTTGGTGCTCTTAATTTAATTTTCCCATTCGCAAACAAGAGGAAATCTGCAAATGCTGGAAATCCAAGCAAGCAACAGACACAAGATGCTGAAGAAACTCAGCAAGCCAGGCAGCAGCCGCAGAAAAGGGTAAACGGTCGACGTTTTAGGACCCAGGTGTGTTTTTTTATGGCAATGTTAGAAACACTTTTTCTTTGATCCACTTCCATCCTTAAGCTCTTTTGGAATCTACTTCATTGTTGGGATTAACTGCTCTAAAGGGGCCTATATTGGTAGGTATTACTTTATAAATGCTGGCCATTATTGTTCACTGTAATTTTTGAATAGTTTCCCTAACAACTACAGCCAACTTTTCATGCCTTATTCAGATTTAAATTCATACTGAACTGAAAACACTTAGAAATTTCTATTGTGACCATTCTATCTGAAGGCTTGTTTACTATGAGATCACCAATGTAACCTTGCTCATTAGAATGCCCCATAAGGCTGTACCCTCAGTGTCAGTGGCCTACTCACAATGGCATGGTCAGATTCTGCTTTAACTTCATCTGCACGTGGCACCTCTGTAGTTAATCAACTTGCTGGAAGGAGTTAGTCTAGTGGCATGGTGTCATTCAGTTCATAACACACAGAATTGGTATGACCCTCATAAGATGCAGAATTTTGTACCTGAAATATCTGTATTGCCTGTGGTTCTTTTATTAGTTCCCTTTTTTGATGCAGTATTTCTTTCAATGCAATGAAAGATCTTTTCATTTACAAACATCACTGAGTTTCTCTGGGGATTATCCAGTCCTTTTTCTAAAGATATTATTTCCTTCACCACTCCTTGCAAAAGGCTGCATAATTTCCTATCTACACCTACTGTACCTTCTCTAATTCGGACAGAATTTACTCTAAAGCTGTGGTGCATATTCGGATGACTGATCGTTCTAGGGTAAAAATGGTTCCTTTGAACATGTCTTGTCAAATCTTAACCTAACCTGCAATCTGTTACTTTCTCTGAACAGATTCTGATGAAAGGTTGTTCTCTTGGAATGTTAACTCATTTTCTCCAACACAGTTCAGAATCAGAATGAGTTATTGTCTGGCTTATAATTTTAAGCATATTCAGTTTATTTCTGTTCTTTATCCTTATTGTTTGCTTTATCTGAGTCATTACACATTTAGAATTTGAACTGTAGTTTCTTAAATGTATGTTATTAATATATCTTTTAAACTGTGTTCCGAACTTGAGTGGTAACTAAAACACTTATTCCTGTTGCATTCTGTCCTGAAGCCAATTCCATTGCTAAGAGTTTCCCTATTAAATGTATGCCCTTTAGTTTTGTTATCGTCTGTGATGCTACCAGAACTTTTTGAAGTCTAGATACATCAGATCAAATTCATTAGCTGTAAGTTTATCTGTTTCTTATCAGAAATGAGTTAATTAGTGAAGTTTTAACTTTCAGCAAATCTTTGCTATCTTTGATTCACCCAAATGCTTCCATGTCACCACTTCTGGTTTTTGCCCAGTACTGAAATTGGGACCTTTATTTGCGAGGATTATATATCATTCTTCCTTTATTCGAATGGTTAGCAACCTAGGGAATGCTGTATCTGAACTGTGACCTTTGTATTTTGAGCATTGATGTTTTAAACAGCCCCTTTTTTTCTAAATTGCCATTGATAGTAAATGCGATAGTGTAGTGGTTAGCATGAATCTATACAGCTCAGGGCATCAGAGTTCAATTCTAACCTCATCTGTACGGAGTCTGTATGTCCTCCCTCTGGAATGTGTAGGCTTTTTCCGGTTGCTGCGGTTTCCTCCCACAGTCCAGGGACATACTAGTTAGTAGCTTAATTGGTCATTGTAAATTGTCCCATGAATTACGTAGGGTTAAATTGGGGGTGGGGCATCTTGGGCAGCACAGCTCAAAGGGCTGGAAGGGCCTATTTAATGCTGTATTTCTACGTAAAATAAGTCTCAAGTCTATACTTAATGATAGTACTTTGTCATACATGTTATTGATTTGAATAAGAACATGGGTTGCATGATCAGTAACTTTGCAAGTGACACCAAAATTGGTAGCATACTGTGCAGTGAAGCAAGTTGTTTTAAATTAATTAGATCAATTGGGAAAATGAGCAAAAGAATGGCAGCTGGAGACAAGTTTGAAATAATACATTTTGAGAAGTTAAACACAGTAAATGGGGAGTGTTGTAGAACTGAGGCTCAGGGGTAAAAGTACATAGTGTGTCGCCACTTTCAGGGAACTATCAACACATAATTAGTGTAGAAATTGGTATTTGATAGTCAGGTAGGACTTAGTGGGCCTATTTCTGTGTTGTATGTCTTGATTCCACTGTGGAAAATGAATTCATGGACTATTTAAGAGATCGTTTGCTGGAGCAGAATGAGGAACTTAGATGGCAGACTATTTGACATCAAATATAGTGCATTGAGCAAGGTTACATTGGTGATGTCCTAATAAGTCTTTGGGTACAATGGTTACAGTTGAATTTTGGATTAAGATTTATAAGTGATTTCAGTATAGTCTGAAACTGGGGTTTTAAATCTGAATAAGGCACATGAAAGGTTTAAGCGAGTTGGGCTGTAGTTCGGGAAACTGTTTAAAAATCACAGTGAACAATAATGGCCTGCATTTATAGAAACTAATATTCTACTAAAATAGGTTCTGTTACAGCAGTTAATTCCAACAGAAAATAGATTCCTAGAGAGTTTAAGGATGGAATTAGATCAAAGAAAAAGTGTTGGAACATTGCCAAAAAAAAACCTGGGGACTGGGAAAATTAAATTCACTGAACACCAAAGTTTTGATGATGAAATGCAGAAAATATAACAGATATGCAAGAAGAAATAGATAAGATGAAGTGTTGGTCTTTTATGGACTGAAAGAGTGTGGGGATTTAATAAGTATTTGTATCTGCATGACAGATAATAGATCACTGGGGGGAGGGGTGGAGAGGAAGAATGCTCAAACTGTGGAGGATCTCAGCAGGTCATACAGGATCCATAGATGGAAATGAACAGTTGGTATTTCAGGCCATGACCCTTAAGGATTATTCGTTTCCCTCCATAGATGCTGCTGGGCCTGTTGAGTTCCTCCAGCATTTGTGTATTACTCAAGATTTCCACCATCTGCAGAATCTTTTGTGATATCTCCTGGGAAAACTGGAGAACTACAAATTGAAAGTAAATCAGGAAATTCAGAGAAAGCACTTTTGATTTTAGAAATAAGTATTGGCATAACTAAAGGATGCAATTTTTTTTTTTAAATAGAGACTAGATATCCTGCAGCCTTATGTTTAAAAGAGGCAGTTGAAAAGATTGTGGAGCTATTATTCATGACCTTTCAAGAATCATTAGATTCTGGAATGGCTCCCAAAGACTGGAAAATTACAAAGTCACTCTATTCTGTAAGAAGGGTAGGAGGCAGAAGAAAGGAAGTTATAGTCCAGTTAACCTGATGTCAGTGGTTGGTGTTGTGTATTTAATATTTCAGAAGTATTTGAGAAATGTTAATGTATTGTTTAAACATTCTTGTTCCTTTAAATAAATAATTACAGGTTATATGTGAAAATAAGTGACTTGTGTATGTCATGGCGCTACCACGCATACGTGTGCATCTCACTTAAAGTAAAAATGAAGAGTATGAATTCTCCAGGTCTTCCCTTTTTTTAATTGCAATTAATTTAATGTTTTGGAGTTATAACAGTGGTGATGAGGTATTTTTAAAACGACCCTGAGATGACTACTTATCTGTTGAACTGCAGCAAGACTTTCGAGTTTTAAAAAAGCACAGCGAGAAACAGTCAAGTTTGTTTTCAAAAAAGCACAGCATGGGTTTTTCTTTGATACAGCACATTTTCAGCACAAAAGGAAAGATCAAGTTTTTTTTTAAAGCAGAAGATGGAATAATTCACAGGTTCATAAACTGTGTGTATCGTGTGATAACCATTTTTTAAAAAGAGCAGAAATGGCTGGCTACATCAGAAAGATTTGTGCGTTTGATTATACAACAGGTATCTGGATATCATATACTGAGGGATTCGAGCAGTATTTTGAAGCAAATGTAATGGCCAATGAGAAGTGAGTTAGCAATTTTGCCTCTAAAGGCACACAGTTTGCTTAGAGGTTTGACTGCTCCAACTAAACCAGCTGAAATTAGCTTTGCTAATATAGTGAAAGTAATGCAGGTACACTTAGAAACAAAGCAATTGTTGATTAAAGATTGCTTTAGGTTTTATAGTGGAATCAAAAGGAAGGGGCGGTCAATTTTAGCATACATGGCTGAATTGAAGAGGTTATGTGAGCATTCAGTTCAATAACAGGCTTGATGATACACTGAGAAATTGTTTAGTTTGTGGAATCTTACAAGAAAGCATTCAAAACAGCTCCTAAGTGAAGCACAACTTGCATTTTAAAGCGCAGTTGAAATGACTGTATCAATGGAAACAGCAGACAGAGATGCAATTGAGTTGCAGTCAGAAATGAAAATAGTGTGAACAAAATGTTAGTGTCTAAACAGACACCAGTCTAACCAAACAAATCGTGCTACCATTGTGGCGGGGCTTTCATGACCAATCCAAGTTTAAAGGTGATACTCTTAAATAAGAGAATAGAAAATAGTATAAAGTAGGACACATACTAAGAGTATGCCGGGCAGATAAAAGTAAATAGATTAAAAAATCAAGTTGCATTTTCAAAAAGAACGCTAATCTGCTTGCTGTGATGAAAAATCTAATGGTGAGAATGAAGCTGGATTGGATAGCTTTGAGATTTACAATGTGAAAACTTACAATAGACAAGCAATATAGCTTGTACTAGAAGCGAACAACAAATTAAACTGGAGTTAGACACTGGCTTAGCTATTTCAGTCATTCTACAAATGATGCATTGACAGACTGAGAACAGCATTTCAAAGATAATGAACTGAAGCCTGCAGTTATCCAGCTAAGAAATTGTGTTGGAGAAAAGATCATTCCTATGGGACTTGCATTCATAACAGTGAAATACAGCAACCAACAAGCCACATTGAGCTTTTATATGGTAAAAACAGGAAGGCCAGCATTGTGGGGCGTAATTGGGTGCAACTTGATTGGAGATTCATTCACCATTTGCATGCCACAACCTCCGTAATAGTCAACTGAAAGCAAATTTAAAAAGGTACTGTTCGGTGCCAAAACTGTTTCCATGCTGTACACCATGAGCTATTGCCCAACAGAAGGTAAACAGATATTGGCGCTAACCTCAGTATCTTGGTTGGAAAGCATATTGGTCAAAGGGAGGTCCTTGCTGATCAGAGAAATTGTGAAAGTAAGGAAAGCAGTGTAAGTAGCATATCTGAGAAACCTGCTGATAGGTTATTTCAGCAGTTACTTGCAAAATGTGGCTTGGTTTTAAGCTGAAATAGAGTTCAAGGAACTTCAAGAAAGTTCCAAGCAATTGGTTTTTGTGAGTATAAAGAACCAGAATCTACTGTGTGTGCATTAAGATTATTGCATGACAATTATCAGGATACAAGATCAACACAGATAAAACCCAACTACTTTCATATAACTATAGCCCACCAAGAGAAATTGAAAGTAGATATCCTTGGGCATGGCAAATGGATTCTGTCAAATATTTGGGCATCATTATGCCAAAAGATTTGGCAAAATTATCAGAATGCAATTATCAGCGCATATATGTGTGTGTATGTGTGTGTGTGTGTGTGTATGTGTATATATGTATGTATGTGTGTATGTATATATATATATATATATATATATATATATATATAATGTGTATACACACACACACACACACACACACACACACACACACACACACACACACACACACACACACACACACACACACACACACACACACACCCTTTTCCTAATTCCTTTTCTTGGTCTCAGTTCAAGGATCTATTAAAATGAATATACTGCCCAGACTATATCTCTTTCTGACCCTACCAATAGAAATTAACCAAAATCAATTCAATGAATGGAACAAGATGCTATCAAGATATATATGGCAAGGTAAAAGGCCTAGCGTTCGTCTAAAAACTTTGCAATTAGCCAAGGAAAATGGGGGGGGGGGGGGCCTACCTTCTCTTAGAGATTACTATTTTGCAGCACATTTGAGAACTGTGATACGCTGGTACAACCCATCATATGACGCTCAATGGAAAAACATTGAGGAGAGGATACTTTCCATTCCCATACAGGCAATTTTGGCTGATAACCTACAAAGTTACATAAATACTATTGATAACCCATGGGTGAAATGGACCCTTAAAATATGGAAAGCTATTATAAAAGAATATAAACTAGAGAGAGACATTGCAATTCTTAAATGGTGTGCATATGACTCGGATTTTACGCCGAATAAACTCGAGATTTAAGGACTGGACAGCTAAAGGAATAACAGCTATTTGCAATATAATGAAAGAAGGAACACTGTTCAGTTTTGAAATGCTCAAAGAGAAACAATTATTAGAAAAACAAGACTTTTATAGGTATTTACAGATGCGACAGTATGTTAATAGAACGGTTAAAAAGGTAACCAAGGCAAGTACACGTCTGATAGAGCTATTTAGAAAAGCGTATTTCTAAAAGCAGACAACGGTAGTAGAATAATTTCAAGCGTGTATAGGAGTTTGTCAAATCTTAAAACACATTCGACTTCATACATTAAAACAAAATGGGAGAAGGAAGGAGGGATAATAATATGAGGAAGACTGGACAGTATGGAGGTATCAATGGAAGTGTACCAGTTCACAGAAATGGAGGGAGTTTGGGTGGAAAAACTTGATAAGATATTTTATTACACCCTATCAGAAATCCCATTATGATAATAACCTCCCTGCTTGCCGGAGAAATTGTGGAAATCAAAATGCAAACCATTATCATATTTTCTGGGAATGCCCCGTTATCAAAGACTATTGGAGTGGGATACATAATGCCCTACGAGACATCTTTAAATGTGAAATACCCTTAGAAAGTAAGACCATATATTATGGGTTTATACCTCAATGGTTGAAAAGAGATAAATATTTAATGAATATACTGCTGGCGGCTGGTAAAAAGACCCTTACCAGGAAATGGTTATCACGAGAGCCCAACTTTAAATGTATGGATGGAAATTACAATGGACATTTACAAAATGGAGAAGATAACAGCATCTGTTAATCATAAGTTGGAACAATTTGATTGATACTGGGAAAAATGGTTTAACTGCATAACACCTCATAGGCCTGATTTTATTCTCACAAGTCAATGAATATGCTGTTTTAAAAAAAAAATCACTCCCTACTTTGTACATAGTTTTCTTCTTTTGATCTTTCTTTCCTCTCCTTTCTATAAGTATATTCCTCAGATAAATACTATGTGGAGATTTGTGACAAATATGACTATGATATATATGTAATCTGAAATGCATCTTATGGAAATGTTTGATCATGAACTTCAATAAAAAAAAATAAATTACAAAAAAGTTTACTGCATGAACTTCGTGGGATACAAAAAGTTGCTTGTAAGAGTAGATGCAAAGAACAAAGCCCAGCTAGATGAATGGAAGGCCCAAAATAATGGAGTCAGTGGAGACAAGAAAAGAGGATTTGTCAGATGATGTGCATGGGGAAACCAAGAGGAGAGATCAAATAAAGGGTGCAATAGAAGGATTAGTAAGAGATTGCTCCAGTGAACTAAATGCACCTTCCCAAGATCAAGATGCACATCCTAGAAAGAGGATAACATGAAGTGCTATGGAAATGTAAGAGGGTAAACAAGACATAGCAAATTCAGAGATACTAAAAAGGAAGGTGAGAAAAAGACAAGTAGTTGAAAAGTAGAGAAGCGATAGAAAGAATGTGAGAAAGAAAAGCGTGATAGAAAGAAGAAATGTGAGAAAGAAAAAGCAGGATAAAGAGAAGATGAAAAGAAGCCAGAAGCAAGATTGAAGTAGATCCCAGAGCTGTCAGAACCACTTTCTGCGGTCTTGAAGTGAACTCCTACAACCACCATGGAACAGGCCCCAGAACCTGAGATTGTTTTCACAGCCACAAGTCTTGCCTACCAAATAGTGACATCCCATCAGTGGAGACTTATCCCACAAGAGCCAGAAATGTACCAAGTGTTGAGTATTTATTATTTCAGTAGTAGTTGAGTAATGTTGTAAATATATTGTTTGATTTTGCTTATTCAGGACATCAAAGTTTGTGTGAAGAAGGCAAGAGAATGTGTATAAAGCAGCCATGTTGGAATGGCAGAGCGGACTCGATGGGCCAAGTGGCCTAATTCTGCAACTTTGTCTTAAGGTTGAACAAAGGTGTTGATGTAGAGCAACTGTCTGCCACTACCATACTGAGTATGGTACTGCTAATGTGTGATTTCAATTGTAATTGTGAATGCACAAACAATTCATATTTGAAATTTAAACTACTATTGTATTGATCTCTTAAAATTAAAAGCGCATTCTAGAATGAAAGCACTCAAGTAGTGTCTGTGGAAGAAGAGAAATGGAGAGTAGTTTGAACAGATGACTCTCCTGAAATCTCACTGTTCACTCTACCCCTGAGCTGGAGAGTTTATCGGTTTCCGTTTTCCTTTATCCTTTAGATTAATGGTTGCTATTGTGGGATAGAACCACAACATTTAAGTAGCTGATGTTTTCATTTTTTTAGTGTGTAGCTGGGGAAATACTTTTGAGATTCCTTTGAGTAAATGGAGGAAATTTCCTCTGCTTGTACCTTTTATCTTAAAGTATAACCACCGGGGTACCTCATGGTATTTGCAGAGATGTGTTTGTAGGTTCGTGTTTAGTTTCTTTTGCAATGATTATGAATTACTCAGAGCCAAAGGGACTTTGAAAAACTGCATGAAGTATAGATAGTTTTGTCATATTCTGTCATATTAAATATTAAGCTAAAGCAGTATGTTGTAATTGAGTAGGCTTTATTTTGCTTCTAGTTCTGTTAATGTTTCTAATTTCTTAACATCTTCAATTTAATTTTTTACAATCAATTTAGAAAGGAGATGAAGAAGAGTTTCTTTAGCCAGAGTGGTGAATCTGTGGAATTTGTTGCCACAGACAGCTGTGAAGGTCAAGTCTTCATATTTAAGGCATGGTTGATAAGATTCTTGATTGGTCAGGGCATGGACAGGGAGGGAGCTGGAAGGTGAAGGCAGGGATTGGGACTGAAAGGAAAATGGATCAGCCATGATGAAATTGTGGAGCAGACTCAATGGGCCAAATGATCTAATTCTGCTCCTATATTTTATGGTCTTAATTCTGATTGAAAATTTAAATTAAAATAATTTACCTGTCTCCAATGCTCTCAATTGTGACCTTAGTACTTACCAAATTATGTGGTTAAGTAGTGCTGAAAATATACTGAAAAAGCATGTACTAGCAGGAGGATCGCATAATGAACCACATGCTGAGAATCATGACTATATTATTGTACATCAGAATTAATTTGAATTTTATTCATATGGTATGGAATGATTTGAAATGAACACTATAGAACAGTTTTGTGTTGTAGTTTTTTAAGGTAAGGTTCTATAAATGAATGCTTTAAATATAAGAGCATTAAAAAATAACTGGGAATACGAAATGGGTTCACAAGCATGTCCTACAGTTTAATATGTCTAGTATGCTCCAGATCTCATTCTTTATGATTGTTCTAAGAGAAATTAATCAAAGTAATTTTGCAGTAGATGGGGGAGGGAGTAGGCTAATTGCGAGATACTTTTTAGTAATTTGCTATTCGATCAAAGGGATGTTTTGAGAGTGTTTCTGGGATGGTGGCAGGTATTGGGAAGTTTAAATGCATAATTATGTAATGTAAACCTTAGAGACTGTAGTGAAGCAAGGGTTATGAGATAGCCCAGAAGAATGAACTTCAGTGGGAGTTTAACAGAGACTAATGGGGTATTAGGAATGTATTTCAATTTCCTGTGGGTGGGAATGTTGTGTAAAAATAGAGTAGAATCTAAATGCCTTAAATTTTATGTGACCATGAATAAAGTTTGTGGTCATCAAAGGTTCTGGACAAGATCCCCTTTGAGAATGTTGCAGCAGTGGTATGGGTGACCTTCCAGTATTTGAGATGAGGAAATTAATGAGCTGTTTGAATTAGAGGAATAATCCAAGTGTGTACACATAACCAGGAGTTAATTCATGAAAACATAATTTGACCACTGCAGATACATGGTATCTGGGCAGCAGCGCTAGCAGGTACCTAAACCATTCACAGTTTTTAAATCGGCTTTGTAAAATTAAAATTTTGAACAGGTTAGAATTCTAAGTTTTAAACGGTTTCCAGTTAGTAAATTTTTTATGCTTTATTGGGCAATGTACCTAATTGCAAGATAGCAAAGGTGGCATAATATAAAACTAGCCACATTGATGGGCACAGTGGAAAATTCTGATCTCTGGCAATTAAAAGATGCAACAAATTAATGCGTTTTCAATAGATTTTCTTGTTAGCAGTGAAATGTAAGATGGCATTTGGGAAGAATTTAGCTTGGTTTACCATCAGCCATTGTGAATTACATTGAATTTTGTCACTAGTTCAGACTATCATTTACCTACTCAAGTAAATTATCTTTAGCATTAAGCAGAAGTAGCAGCCCGTTGATAATAATAGTACACAGAGCATTGTTACTAGAGCTGATTTATGACTGGTGGTATGCTGTTAAAATTCATTCAGATTGTAACTTGGGATTTCTTTACACTAATATCTTGGGCTAAATGTTTACAAAATGCCAATCTATATTTTGGGAAAAGTCAGGGCAAGAGCAGAGAAGGGCCATGTACCTCCTCCTTACTATGTTACAATTTAGTGAGATTATCTGAATGTTTCCTTCATAACCTTGCTGCTATAAAATCTGTGTGTGAATAACAACAGTTTTCGAATTCTGAGTAGATACAGCTCTCCAACATACAGCATTCCAAATATTCACAATTCTTGACTGACATGAGAATCTGCAGAAGCCGAAAATTCTGCCCCAACACACAATCCTGGAAGAACTCAGCACATTAGACAGCATATACAGAGGGAAATAAGCAGGCAACATTTTGGGCTGATGCCTTGCATCAGGACTCTTAACTGCAGTTTCTTTGCCATGAATAGTTGCATTAATCCCAGATTTACTGTTTTGGGGAAGTGGTTAATGCTATGATATCCAAATTGTGAGGTACACTTAAAATCAGTGTTTAATATATAAATTTGGTTAGGCCACACTTGGAATATTGTGTACAGTTCTGTTTGCCCCCATTACAGGAAGGATGTGGATTACCAGCATGTGCTGTAAGAAGTTGGTCTAACAGGTTGTTTTCTTTGAAGTGTAGGAAGCTGAGTAGAGCCCTGGCAAAAGTTCATAATTGAGAGGTGTATTTAGGATTGTCGGGCAAAATTTTGTTCTTAGGGCAGAAACAGCAAGTACTAGAGAAGTGCATTTAAGAGGGGAAATGTTTAAAGGAAATATGATGAGCAAGTTTTTGTTTATGCAGTGGTGAGTGCCTGGGAAGGGCAGTCAGGAGTTGTGGTGGAAACAGATCAGGTTTTAAGAAGCTGTTAGACATACGAATGTGCAGTGAATGGAGAGGCATGTACAGCCCCAAGAGATTAATTAGAACTCTTCTGTGCAGGCATTGTGAGCTTAAGAGTCTGTTCCTGTGCTACACACACAAAATGCTGGAAGAACTCAGCGGGGCAGGCAGCACCTGTGGAAAAGAGTACAGTTGGCGTTTCAGGCTGAGACCCTTCAGGATGGTAGAACAAAAGATGAAAATTCTGCATTCTAGATATTGTAATGAGATTGTTGAAAGAATATTTATTCTCATTATTCTACTGCAGCTAGTGGCTCTGGGATTGACCAGACATCCTTAGAAATTTGGGAGAAACTTAAGGTGGAGGATGCAGAGACGTATAATTCTGCTGTTTTACTAAGAATACTTGTGAATATTATCCCATCTCCTGTTACTTCCATACTTACAATGCCATTCTTGAGTTCCTAACTTGCAGTATTTGCCAGTTCATTGCTCCCTTGTCCCTTGACAAATCAAGCTTATCTATTATCTCAGAAATGCATTGAGATTTTCTTTACCATTCAATTGAAACACTAAATTTAAAACCTTTGCCATAAAGTTGTTATACAGCTTTGTCTATTGTCAAATATCGCCTTTTATTCATTATATTCCTTTCTCACTTTTTATTCTGGGGTTTTCATTGCCTTTTTGAAACCTCTAAACCCTATTGCATTTCAAATGTCATTACATTTGCCTTTTTACAACCCCCTTAGTATTATTTCAATAAACTTTTTGTATCTGTTTTCTTATATCAGTGATTGTCTCCTTTTGTTCGCTTTTATATTGTAAAACAAAACATAAAATATAAATGCTGAAGGTGTACTACAAACTGACTTTTGTATTATTGGTTATGGTGTTTCACAATTTTATATCCAAAGAGTGACTCTGGCTTCACCTTTTGAGCTGCTTCTTGACAGTGGCACAGAACGTATGATTAAAAATCTGGAGTGAATGTTTTTACTGAACCAAAACCTCACCAGCAGATTTTTTTTTTGCTTTGCTTTACTTATCCACTGGCCTATCCTCAAACAAATTTGTAAGATAAGACCTGTCCCACACAAAGCCATGCAGTTTATCAATAATAAGTTCACACTTTTCCAAATGTGAGTAAATTTTGTTTCAAACTGATATTTTGAGGAAAGCAGGTTACTTGAACTCATCAGATTTGAATTGAGCTTACTGAAACTGTATTTTGGGAGAGATATTCTGCATTTGCTTTTGTATAAAGCAATTGTGAAGTAACTTCTTAGTCTAGATTTGAGGAGCAGGAAATGTTCTTTTCCAGTTGAACAAATGTTTGTGCACCAACTTTCTCCACTTAGTATACAAATTGAACTCATTAGATATATTGGAAACTGTATCTGCTATCCCCTTGTCATAATCATACACATCAATGATAGTAATCAGATTAACTGAATCAGCGTAAGCTTGATCAAATTGTACTTTCTCTCCATTGAGATTTCCCAGTCTTCCAGTTTCCTGCTACTTTTTGTGGCTTTGTGTGCATGAGCTTTCAGATGATGCATTCTTTTAAACTCATCCTAGTAATGATTTCCTTGGGAAATGGTATCTGACATCCAGTTGTTCAAACCCCATGTCTCGCTGTCAGAGTCCATGTTTGTTTTGGAGTCCCATGAGACTGCCCATTTGCCAGTCTGGCAGGATTGGTGCGCCAAACTGTCATTAACATACAATGTAGAAAATTCTTCTGAGATGCTGAGTTATCTATCAGGATGAAGGTTCCTGCTGATTTGAGATGCTGATCATAGCCAGGAAAGCAAATAGATGGTGAAACAGTCTTCTGGAATGAAAATTATAGGTTCCGGAGGTTCTATTAGTAACTGTAGCCAGACTATCCTCAATGTTTCTTCATCCCATTTTGTTTATTATCCTGCTCTGATTGAAATTATGAATTTGACTGTTTTACTCACTTTGCCTCATTAAAATTGTGGGAGAAAATTGTAATAGATGTTTATTAGAGGACCATGTGCTCTACTTTCAGTTGTTTGTTTTAACCTTGTTTTAATTATTATACAGTAAAATGTGAATACTGGGCCAAAGGCAAACACGAGGAAATCTGCAGATGCTGGAATTTAAAGCAACACACATAAAAATTGTTGGTGAATGCAGCATGCAGCAGGCCAGGCAACATCTATAGGAAGAGGTAGAGTCAACGTTTCGGGCTGAGACCCTTCGTCCTCTTCCTATAGATGCTGCCTGGCCTACCACGTTCACCAGCAATTTTTATGTGTGTTACTGGGCCAAAGGACTCATTTTACCCAATAATTTTAAAAGCAACCAATAGAAATTGGAGTAACCATTCTGCTCCTCACCCCACTGCATGATCATTGGTGACCTGAAGCTTCTACACCACTTTCTTGTACTGAGCTGCCTTTGCTTAGTTCATTTAATGTCCAATGGTCAATTTTTCTTTATCCAATGCAGAAGGAGGTTCATTCAGCCCACTAAAGTGGATAACCTCACATTTGGTATATCCTTGTTTGTTTATATCCTCTGCAGACTTCTGTTCTATATATCTTACTGTACATACTATTTATTACAGGTTACTATAATTTGCACATTCACATAGAGGCATGACATAAAGATTTTTACTCATGTATGTGAAAGGTGTAAGAAATAAAGTCAATTCAATTCAAGTCTCAATATATTACAATTTTCACCACCAACCAGCTTTGATATACCTGCAAACTTTTGATATATTAATAATTTTTCAAATAATTATTACAGATTATGAATAGCTGAGAACCTGCCACCAGCAACTGCCACAGCCTGCTAGTCACAACTTCCCTGCCCAAAACGCATTTGTATTCCTGTTCCCCAACAGATTATATTTTTGTGCATCTGTGCTGATATATTAGCCTCGATTCCTTCGATAGAATTTGTTTAAACTTGTACATGCTTTCAGCAAGCTTTTGATATCTTTTTACAACTTAATATTGACTATTATTCCCAATACTATTATGTCCTAGCTGCTGTTTAATTGAAGGTTCTGGTATTTTGTTTGTTCACTCATTGGATTCTCAAATGTGATAACTTAGGAAACCATTTCAACCTCTGAGAGATAAAAGGCTCCTGTTGTCAACAGATTTGACAATATCTGAGTAGATGTTTGGTGAGAGGAGGAGAAAAGGTGGTAGGAATATTGATATTGTCAATATCACACCCATTAATGGCACTAGAAGAGACTGAGTTGGAGAGGGTGGACCTAAATTGATCAGGATTTCTGAATTTGGGAAATAGCACCAGCCGAAAGAGCTAGGTTGGCCTCTGCTCGCTATTATTTGCCCTCTCTCATTTGAAAGTTTATTTTACTGATATGTAATAAAACTGGGCGTTAATCAGAATCAGGTTTAATCTCACTGGCACATGTCATGAAATTTGTTTTGCAGCGGCAATACATTGCAGAACATGATAAAATTATAAATTGTAATAACGTGTGTGTGTGAGGGGGGGGGGGAAATACTGAGGTTTGTGGGTTCATTGTCCATTCAGTAATCTTATGATGGAGGGATACAGCTTATTTTTGAAATGTTCAGTATGTGCCTTCAGGCTCCTGTGCCACTACCTTGATGGCAACAATGAGAAAAGGGTACATCCTGGGTGCAAGGTGTCCTTAATGACAGATGCTGCTTTGTTGAAGCATCGTCTTTTGAAGGTGTCTTGGGTGCTGGGGAAACTAGTGCCCATGAGTACAACTTCCTGCAGCTTTTTCGGATCCTGTGCAGTGGTCCCTCTGTACCAGATGGCGATGCAACCAATTAGAATGCTCACCACAGTACATTAATTTGCAAATGCCTTTGGTGATATATCAGTTCTTCTTAAACTCCTTAAAAAAAAATAAATATATCTATATAGCTGTTGTTGCGCCTTCTTTGTAATTGCATTAATATGTTGGGCCTAGGATAGATCCTCAGATGTTGATACCCAGAAACTTGAAACTGCTCACCCTTACCACTTCTGGTCCACAGGAGTAACATCCATTCATCTGGAAAGCTTTACCTCATACGATCAAAGAAAGCCCTAAGTGTGGCAGGTTATTGGAGATTTTTTTTGTGTTTTCTGCAGAACTGTTTTGGAATCACTAAGTAAGTTACAGTTGTCAGGTTACCATGGGCTTCTGTATTGTCTGATGGAATCACTAGTTTTTGTTTACTAGTTTTTGCATGCATTTCAGTACCTCATTCATAGTTTATCCATGTAACCAGTTTAAAGATTCTTTAATATAGGGTTAATTCAACATGCAGATCACTTGCCATTGAGGATCTTCAAATTGAAAGATTAACTGTATTCCTTACATGCAGATGTAGCATGATTTGAGTATAGTAAGGTCAACTAATTTTATGTTCATCTACTTGTTCTTAAATAATGTCTCATAAGTATGCTTATATTGTCTCCATATTAAGTGCTGCTTTTCAGTTTAAAAAAAGGGCATCCGTTAGTCTTGTGAGACCATGGATCTGCACCTGGAAAGTCTTCAGTCTCCAGGGCACAGGCCTGGGCAAGGTTGTATGGAAGACCAGCAGTTGCCCATGCTGTAAGTCTTCCCTCTCCACTACACCAATGTTCTCCAAGGGAAGGGCATTAGGACCCATACAGCTTGGCACCAGTGTCATTGCAGAGCAATGTGTGATTAAGTGCCTTGCTCAAGGACACAACACGTTGCCTGGGCTGGGACTCGAACTCACGACCTTCTGGTCACTAGTCCAGTGCCTTAACCACTTGGCAACGTGCCCACACTAATAATGCTTTTCAATAGTGCAATCAATAAATACAAAGGTAAACTGCTGAAAATGCTCAAATCATGCCGCATCTGTGTGGAAGAAAAACAGTTAATCTTTCAAGTTGAAGGTCCTTAATCAGAACTCTGAAGGAGCTGATAAAAAATTAAAATAGTAGGCAACAGAAAACTCATTTATCCATGCAGACTGAGTAAACATTCTCCACACTGTGCATTTGGTTTCAGCAATGTATAGATCATATTGTGAGTTCAAAATGCAATATACTGGTTTGGAATAGAATAAAATCATTTATCAGCTTGTATTAGTTTAGATACTTTGTCCAAATTATTTCTTTTAGTCATCCAGAATTTTATCCTAAAAGGCAACTGAAGTAAGCCCTATTTTAAAAATAAGAACAGGGTTTTGGTCTTAAAGCAGATCATGTGCAGTTTATTAAGAAAACTTAGTGCTGCCAAATTTCCTTATGTTTGCAGTTGGTATTTTTGTCTTATGGAGATATTCACTGCTATTAGCTTTTGGCAATGGTTCAGGTAGAAATATAATTTAAACATTGGGTTTAGTGATTGTTTGAAGTAGATACAGGTGCAAAGGGGCACCACGTAAAGGCTATTTGTAGAACAACTATAGCATTGGTATATTAGAATAATCACATATCCTATGGTTATGCAGCAGGTCCTGCAAACTTTGTGCCACTGTGAAGGACATCCAGTTTATGAAGTTCAGAGCTGTGATCTGACGTCAAGGGTCTTTATACTTCAGGACCTAAATAATGCCAGAGTGATGCCACTTATGCAGAATGTTCCTTCGCACCTCTAATCCCAGAAGTGATGCTGTAATCATAGCATTGAATTTCCATGGCCTGTCTTAGTTTTGGACCATATTTTGTGTAATTGTGGCTAACTAATCCATCAGTTTTGAAAGGAAATGCTCAGATCTTGGTGTTATTTCTGGATGATTACCAACTACGAACAAAAATGCATCCAATCCAGAAGGGGGTTGTTACATGATAGCTATGCCCTCGTTAAACAGCAGTAGGTACCAAGAGCTCATCAGAAATGTTGCAACTTTGCAAGACACCACAAATTCTGTATTTCTGTCACCTTCCTAATAACGGAAATACATAATATGTATGCTCTGCTGAAGGGGGATCCAATTAGCTAGAAGGAAGCCAGTGGCTTCACAGATCTCAAACCACTCTGCCCTATTCTCATGAAGGATTATGCCTTTCAAAACATTAAAACACATGTGCTTTTGTCATTGCTGCAAGCCAGGGAATCAATATTGTTTATCATGCTATGTATGTTTGTTACTTGCAGGAAGATGATAAAAATACATGTTCTGTAATTCCCTGGTATGTCTTTATTCTGTTCTATTTGGTACTCTTGAGGTCAGAAAGTCACAAATGGTGCCAGTTCAAAGTAAGTTTATTTGCAAAGTACATATATATCACCATATAATACCCTAAGATTAATTTTCTTGAGCTCTTTCTTTACTTCAGCTCACACATACAGACTCTCCTGAAAATCAAGTTTCACTTTGAAGTGGCCTAGAGCTCTTATTTATGAATCTTTAACAAAACAGATTTTTAAAAACATTTTTAAGATTGTGTTGTCTTGGGTAGATACCTTACCTCAAATGTACAGTGTTTTGATAACTATCAGCTGTTGTGTTTTATGCTTTTTAAAGTTATAAAATGTCTATATAGTTTCATTGGTGTGTCTCTCTTACATTTTTATTTGAACCATCTGATTAGACAACAAATTATGTAGCTTTGTTGTGGGTGACACAGTTAGTAGGGTAAGTGCCTCAGTTTACCCCGGTCCAGGTTAAATCTTGTCTCTATGAAGATTCCACATTCTCCTTTTGACTACATGAATTTTCTTCATGTACTCTTTGCTCCCAGATCCCAAAAATGTGCTGGTTGGTAGGGTCTTGATGTGCAGAATTAACCCTCCATTTGCCTCGACAGATACTGCTTGTCCCACTGGTTTCCCTTCAGTTTGTTTTTTGTCGGTTGATAAGCTAGTTGGCTAGTATAAATTGTCCGTAGTGTGTTGATGTGTTGTAGAATCTGGGGGAAGATAATGGGAATGTCAGAACAAAAATGGATTAGAGTAGGAATAGTTTATTTTCAAATATGAGATTTTCAGTATAGACTTGGTGGGTCAGATGTTTGTTTCTGCACAGACTTTTATGGGATGGTTCATTATTGGTTATTTTGAATACGGAGATGTCTAAAGCTGCTACTTTTATCTATGTGTTAAGACATTTTAAATGAATCTGGAATGGTTTGAAACGTTCTGGGGGAAATAGACTACCTTTCAGAACTTAAGTTGATACTCAAAAATACATTTTCTGATTTTTTTAAATTCAAAATAATAATTAATAAATAAGCAATAAATACCAAGAACTTGAGAAGAAGAGTCCTTGAAAGTGATTCCATAGGTTGTAGGAGCATTTCAATGATTGGGTGAGTGTAGTTATCCCCTTTGTTTCAGAAGCCTGATGCTTGAGGGTTAATAACTGTTCCTGAACCTGGTGGTGAGTCCTGAAGCTCCTGTACACCTTCCTGATGGCAGCAATGGAAAGAGAGCATGTCCTGTAATGGGGGGGGTCCATTAATGGAGTGTAGACCAATTACTGGCTTAGAGGGTCTTGCAGGTGATGATTCCATAAGACATGGGAGCAGAATTGGACCATTTAGCCCTTCAAGTCTGCTCTAATAACACTGCTACCTTCACAAGTGGATGCTGAAGTGAATGGCACAGTGGCTGTTCCAGCGCTTCCGCCCAGCAACCCCACAACCCTGATTCATTCGTAAAGCCAGTGACGTTGTGGGGATGGAACTGGACTCTGGTGTCTGAAAAGAGGATGCTATCTAAGTTGCATGCCATCTTGGTCAATGTCTCCCATCCACTACCTAATATACTGGGTGGGCACAGGAGTACATTCAGCCAGAGACTCATTCCTCCGAGATGCAGCACTGAGCGTCATAGGAAGTCATTCCTGCCTGTGGCCATCAAACTTTACAACTCCTCCCTTGGAGGGTCAGACATCCTGAGCCAGTAGGCTGGTCCTGGACTTAATTTAATAATTTACTGGCATAATTTACATATTACTATTTAACTATTTATGGTTCTATTACTATTTATTATTTATAGAGCAACTGTAACAAAAACCAATTTTCCCCCGGGATTAATGAAGTATGACTATGACTATTAACCTTAACTAATCGTGGGACAATTTACAATGACCAATAAACCTAGTAAATCTGGACTGTGGGAGAAAACCAACACATTCCATAGTGTAGACTTACAGACTCCTTACAGAGAATGTGAGGATTGAACTTTAAACTCTAGGACACTCCAAGCTCCAATAGCACCACACTATCTGCTGTGTTTTCCTGGGACCCACCTACCCTCCCCCACTCTTTCACCCCACACACATAGATACACACACGTTATATGTAATATGCTTTCCATACCATGTAATTGGCATTTGATTACTCCAACAGTGCCAGCTGATGCAGGGGATCTTGCTAGATTACCAGCACATAGTGCGTTCTTAAAGAATGGCAGTAATGTTCCCAGGACTGTTCCAATTTGAAAACTGAGACTGCTTGTAATGAATCATTACTAAGCAGGTTACTAATGTAGTTGCAGTGCCTTTTGCAGATACTATACTCTGCTTATTGTAGCCAGTGGTGGAAGGAATGAGTGTTAATATTGAGCTGTGAAAGAGCTGCTATTAAAGTTAACTATTCATGTAGTCACAGTGGAACCAACACTGGATGCCATTTTACCAAGTAGCATCTGAATAATACATTCCTTCGAAAGATTTGATGGAGCCTCAATTTACATTGGATTTGACAGGTAAATACAACACCAGGACCTTGGAGACTCAAGTCACCGGTTAGCAGCTGTTTTTTCCTTTTGGGAAGTTCATGTCTATTCTTTGCTCTTGGGCAAAGAATTTTCTGTGCAATACCATAATTAGGAGCAGATTAGAGCACAGCTGCCCTGCCATTTCATTGTGGCTGATCCAATTTTTCTCTCAGCCCTAAATCTCTTGCCTTCTCCCTGTGGACCAAAGAGCAAAATACCAGAGGTGAGGTGAGAGTGATAGCCCTTGACATCAAGGCAGCATTTGACCGAGTATGGCATCGAGGTGCCCTAGCTAAAATGGAATCAATGGGAATTGGGGCGAAAACCCCCCACTGGGTGGAAGCACACCTGACACAAAGGAAGATGGTTGTGGTGGTTGGAGGTCAATCATCTCATCCTCATGACATCACTGCAGGAATTCCTCAGGGAAGTGTCCGAGGAGCAAGCATCTTCAGCTGCTTTATCAATGACCTTCCTTCCGTCATAAGGTCAGAACTGGGGATGTTTGCAAGTGATTGCACAATGTTCTGCACCATTTGTGATGATTCGGATAGTGAAGCAGTTCATACCCAAATACAGCAGGACCCGGACAATATCTAGGCTTGGGCTGACAAGTGACAAGTAACATTAGAGTCATGCAAGTGCCAGGCAATGACCATCTCCTACAAGAGATGCTCTAACCATTGTCCCTTGACATTCAGAGGCATCGCCCTACTTATTAGCATTTTAAAGGTTACCATTGATGAACAGAAAGTCTAGCCATATATAGCCATAGAGCAGAATCAAAGGCTAGGAATCCTGTGGTGTGTAACTCACCACCTGACTCTACAAAGCCTGTCCACCATCTACAAAGCTCAGGTCAGGAGTGTAATGGAATACTTGACACCATCCAGTACAAGGCAGCCCACTTGATTGGTACCCCTTCCACAAGCATCCAGTCCCTCCACCATTGAACAGTTGCAGCAGTGTGCACTGCAACAACACACCAGTGTTTCTAAGACAGCACCTTACAGACCCACAACCACTACTGCCTAGAAGGACAAGAACAGCAGATACCTAGGAACACCACTTGGAAATCCCCCTGCAAGTTGCTCACCATCCTGAGTTGGAAACATATGGCCATTCCTTCATTATCACTGGGTCAAAATCATGGAATTCCCTCCCTAACAGCACTGTGGGTATACCTACACCTCAGGGACTGCAGCAGTTCAAGAAAGCAGCTCATCATCTCCCTCTCAAGGGCAACTAGGGATGGACAACAAATGTTGCCTTAGCTGGCGACACCCACATCCCGTAAATGAATAAGTATGCATGATGACTTGACCTTCACAGCTGCATGTGGCAAAGAATTCTACAGATTCACCACTCTCTGGCTAAAGAAATTCCTCATTTCTGTTTTAAAGGATACTCCTGTTTTCTGAGGCTATGTCCTCCGGTCTTAGACTCTTCCACCATAGGAAATATCCTCTTCCCATCCACTCTGTCAAAGCCTTTCACCATTTCATAGGTCTCAATGAGGTCACCCCTCATTCTAAATTGTAGTGAATACAGGCCCAGAGCCATCAAATGCTCAAATACATGCCAATTGACTTTTCATAAGTTGCTATCTAGACTTAAACACCAAAACCACTTCCTGCAAAGCATCACCCTGTAAGTGTTGGTAATCTAGTTTCTAAGTCATAGAAATTTATGATATAGGAAGAGACCATCCTCATAGATTTCCAGAATATTATTTTCTTTGTTTAGATTTTTTAAATGATTGGGTTTTCCCTCTGTCACTCCCCACTTTCAAGCAGCTTCATCCAGGCTTCCATCGCTAGTTAACAAAAAATTTCCTTGATTATCATTTAACTTAAATATGTGCCCCTTAGTTAATTTCCTATTCCTGATCCAATCACAATGTCACGGAGGTCAAGAAAGCTCATCAACCCTTCTATTCCTCAGGAGGCTAAAGAAGTTCAGAATGTCCTCATCAACTCTTACCCAATTTTATTGATGTACCATGGAATAAATTCTGTCTGGATATAAAACAGCTTGGTATGGCAACTGCCATACCAAGCTCAGCGCATTACAAGAACAAGCCTTCCCTCTATAGACTATATATTTTAGAGATACAATGTGGAACAAGCTCTTCTGGCCCAGCGAGCTGCACCACCCAGCAACCCACTCATTTAATCATACCCACAGGACAATTTACAATGACTTCTGGCTACCTCTGTAAAACAGCTTAATCAAAGACCTGACCCAGCCTGTCATTCTCTCCTCTTCCCATCGGTACAAACCTGAAAACGCGTATCACCAAGACTCAAGGAAAGCTCGTATTCCACTTCTATTAGACTTTTGAATGGACCTCTTGTACGATAAAATGGACTCTTGACTTCACAATCTATGTCGTTAAAATCTTGCACTTTATTCTGCAATGTTATTGTTTTACTTTAATCTAGCTAACTGCACTGTGTAATGATTTGATCTGTATAAACACTGTGCAAGACAAACTTTTCATTGTATCTTGGTACATTTGACAGTAATAAATGCATACCAATATTTGTTCATGGTAATAGGGCTATTCGGTACTCAGTTTTTCAGAATCAGGTTTATTATCACTGGCATGTGACGTGAAATTTGTTAACTTAGCAGCAGCAGTTCAATGCAATCTATATACTACTAAAACTTCCATGCTCTGTCCATTTGTCTGTTTGTGACCTCCAGTTAGTGCAAACGGTGCATTACAGCGGCACTTTTTTTGGCTAAGTCGAATTAAAATGCGCTAACTTACAGAATGCAGGCAAAGTTCAGGGTTATATATTCGTATAAAATTGTTCATTCGCCAAAATAAACAGGCTCCCTTTTGGCCCGAGACCCGATCGGCCATCATGGAAATTGGGATGTGACAGCCCGACGCATGTGCACAGCCAGCCTCAGCAGCGACACCTACGGAAGAAAAAGGGCAGGGCAGCTCTATTTTGCGGGTCACATTCTGCTAATCACCATCAGCATGTGCAGGATTGGGACAGAACTAACTGCCACCCATCGATAAGAGATAATTAAATGTTATTGTAATGACATACTTCGAGACACCCATTAAAACCTTTGCTGCAGTCAAAAGACAGTGGTGACTATAACACGTCCATTTAGGGGAGTGCCAGCCACGTCATCAAGAATAATCGGCATCCTTTGGTGTTACTGCTTAGTATCTTCTATCCAGCATTAGGGTAAAAAAAAATGGTCAGCTTAGTTATGCTGTGTGGAAAGGGAAGGGGGACATTATGGTCGAGAGATGACGTCAAACGTCATCGGGAAATGGCAAGGAGAGGGAGAGAACAAGAATCGATGAGGCCAGGGCTGCACGACTCCAGGATCAAAGAGTCAGGACAAAAAAAGATGAGAAGAAGAGACAGAGGAGGAGAGGCATGCATGCCTCCAGGATCGGAGGCAAACAACAAACAGCAGAAGAGATGAAGAGACGGGGGATGAAAGGGCTGCATGTCTCCAGAATGACGGGAGGCACAAGGGTGGCAGATAAACCAGAAATAATGCCATCAAAAGTGTCCTTCGTTAAATGAGGAGCGGCTATGTTTGCTTTACTACGTGTCGTTCTTCTTTAATAAACTGAGGTTTTCTACTTCAGTTTTCAAAGCAAAGCGATACCAGTAGCATCCTGGTCACATCAGACTGCACTACCCTTCTCTCAAAGGGTGCCCCAACGGGTCACCCCGTTGTTTAGTACATAATATAGAAGAGGAAAATAAATAAATAAGTAAATCAATAACAGCATATGTATATTGAATAGATTAAAAACTGCAGAAAATAGAAATACTGTATATTTTAAAAAGTGAGGTAGTGTCTAAGGGTTCAATGTCCATTTAGGAATCGGATGACAGAGGGGAAGAAGCTGTTCCTGAATCGCTGAGTGTGTGCCTTCAAGTTTCTGTACTTCCTACCTGATGGTAACAGTGAGAAAAGGGCATGCCCTGGGTGCTGGAGGTCCTTAATGGATGCTGCCTTTCTGAGACACCATTCCCTGAAGATGTCCCAGGTACTTGTAGGCCAAGATGGAGCTGACTAGATTTACAACCCTTTTGCAGCTTCTTTTGGCCCTGTGTAGTAGCCCCTACCCATACCAGACAGTAATGCAGCCTGTCAGAGTGCTCTCCACAGTACAACTATAGAAGTCTTTGAGTGTATTTGCTGACATGCCAAATCTCTTCAAACTCCTAATGAAGTATATCTAATATCTTGCCTTCTTTATAACCACATTGATATGTTGGGACCAGGTTAGATCCTCAGAGATCTTGACATCCAGGAGCTTGAATCTGCTCACTCTGTCCACTTCTGATCCCTCTGAGGATTGGTATGTGTTCCTTCGTCTTACCCTTTCTGAAGTCCACAATCAGCTCTTTCGTCTTACACCATTCCACTAGTTGACATATCTCACTCCTGTATGCCCTCTCGTCACCACCTGAGATTCTACCAACAATGGTTGTATCATCAGCAAATTTATAGATGGTATTTGAGCTTTGCCTAGCCGCACAGTCGTGTATATAGAGAGTAGAGCAGTGGGCTAAGCACACCCCCCCGAGCTGGTCCAGTGTTGATCGTCAATGAGGAGGAGATGTTATCACCAATCTGCACAGATTGTGGTTTTCCGGTTCGGAAGTCTGGGATCCAATTGCAGAGGGAGGTACAAAGGCCCAGGTTCTACAACTTCTCAATCAAGATTGTGGAAATGATGGTATTAAATGCTGAGCTATAGTCGATGAACAGCATCCTGACATGGGTGTTTGTGTTGTCCAGGTGGTCTAAAGCCATGTGGAGAGCCACTGAGATTGCATCTGTCATTGAGCTATTGTGACGATAGGCAAATTGCAATGGGTCCAGGTCCTTGCTGAGGCAGGAGTTCAGTCTAGTCATGACCGACCTCTCAAAGCATTTCATCACTATCGATGTGAGCACCACTAGGCAATAGTCATTAAGGCAGCTCATATCATTCTGCAAATAATGACAAATTAAATAACTGTTCAACAATCTGAGATAAAGTTCTACAAATATAATCATTTTCTATAGTTCAAACACATGCTTCTCAAAAATATTTGGTTTCTTAATCCTAGTCTATATTTTATATAATTGGAGCACCTGGGGAAAGTTATTTTGCATCAAATAAGAGCTGAGTGATTGCCTGTATATAATATAATTTCTGACTGCAGTGCATTAAGGCTTAAATACAGTGTATTCCAGTCAATTGGAACACATCAGGGCCAGTACATTTTGACCCATTTAAGCAACTGTGGTTTCATGAAAATGTTTGTTTATTTATTTGGAAGATGTGCAGAATAGGCTCTTCCGGCCCTTTGGATTGTGCCACCAGCAACCCCGATTTAGCTCTAGCCAAATCCTGGGACTATTTTACAATGACCAATTAACCTACTAACAAGTACCTCTTTGGACTGTGGGAGAAAACTCACGCAGTCCATAGGGAGAATATACAAGCTACTTAGAAGATGCCGGAGTTGAGCTCTGAACTCCGGCTGAAGCTGTATCAGTATTGCACTAAGCGCTATGCTGCCGTGGTGCCCTTTTTTAATAGTTAAAAATGTACTTTTTTTAAAAAACACACACTGCTATTTAACTGAATAACAAATTATGTAAATAAATGAAATACAGAACAGATTAGAACACTACTAATGTTACAGTACTGTAAGATTTTTAGTTCCTAATGGTTGGAGGAATTCATCCAGTGTACACTGCCATGTTCTTCTGATTAACTGTAAACGAGCAAAATCAGCACAGACATCTAGTGCAGGTAATGGGCTGCCTTCATTATTGCCTTCCTGCATGATGTGGTGTCATTATCCAACAATAAATTTCGTGGCATTCTTTGTCGTCACTAGCCCAAGCTTAGATGTGTCATCTTCATCATTTTCCTCATCTTATACTTCCCACCTTGGTGTTTTGATACAATGCTTTCAATGATTGCATCCTCCAAAAATTCTTATTTTCATTGTAACATTCAAGATGATTGTCAATACCTGCAAATTCTTCATATTTCCTAACTTCAAGTAGTGAAACTTGATTCATTTTCAGATTTAGATCTTGGTACCCCAGTTACCTGTCAGTGGGTGAGTAGTGTTATCTGGATGACTATTAGTCATTGCTTTTTGAATTTGCATCCTTCAGTGCAAGCACATGCAAATGATGTGAGTTAGAAATTGTTCGGCAACATTCTCCTGTCCCAATTAAGTGGCATAGTGTCCCAAATAAATGAAGGGAATACCAGCTGTTTTCTCAGTTTTTGTTCTTTTAAGAATTGGCCCAAATAAGTGGTGACCCAATCCTTCAGATTCCACTGGACATCCATTAATTTCAGATTGGTAGTGGATGTTATTGCAGGGAAATTTTGAATCTTACATATGTTATGCAAGCATGGAGCAACTAAAGCCGTTCTGTGATCTTCTACTCAGAGCAATGCGTAAATTAATGTCAGGTTTGCTGTCTGTACAGCAACTCTGATATCCAGTTAATACTCAGTTCTTTTTTTATAGTAATAAAATTTTCCCAGACTAATGCAACACACACAGAGTTGGAGGAACTCAGCAGTTCAGGCAGTGCTTGTGGAAAGGAATGAACAGTTAACGGTTATAAGGCCAAGACCTTTTATCTAGGATATTTATTGATTTCATGTTAGTTTATGCTATTGCAGAGAATTATGCAAGCAAGGGGCAATTAAAGATGCTGTAATCTACACAGAATCCTGACCTCCAGTGCTAACCGTGCATAGTTGTTCCTCTGACAGCATGGGGTTCCCTAGAGTGCTGCAGTTCCATCCCATATCCCAAAGAATTGGTAGATTATTTAGCCCCTGTAAAGAGTATGTAGGTAAGTGGCAGAATCTGGGTAAAGTTGATCGGAATGTGGAGAGAATAAAGTGGGTGCTTGATGGTCAGTGCAGACTCTATAGGCCAAAGAATCTTTTTCCATGTTGTATACTTAAATCAATAAGGCTAAATACTTCTGAGAAACTTGAGATTGAATTTACTTGTATAACCTATATACTAAATAAAGATTTAGCTGTAGAACTTCATAAATTTTTTTGCTTTTTTTTATATGAATGGCTTGATCATTCAGCAGGCTTCTTTGATGAGCAACCAAGAGAGACTGTTTTGTTCCAAATTTTTAATTTATGTTGTATTCTGAATTTCTATTTTGCACTACGTTATGAGGATGCTGATGCTTTGGCATTTCTCATTCCTGACTACTGTTCAATGACCTCTGCTGGATTAGTATATGCAACACTGTCAGTTGAATCAATAAGGTATATTCTCTGAGTCATGTCCTAGGGGCAGGATGGCAATGTTTCTATGAGATAACATTTCAGTGAGCAACCAATGCCTGCAGGATGTGGGAAAATTTTCTTTTTTTTAACATTTATATATGCAAACAATAATTACTCAGAGGCCTGCCTGATAAAAGATATGTTAGCTGTATGTTTATTATTCATATTCAAGCTATGGTTTTATTCACTTACTGTATTGTGCATTTTTCTTTTAATAATTTCTCCCTTCTGCATGCAATCCAAAAATAAAGTTAGTTAATGTTTTGCTGCAGATTTTGGCAGCATGGACAGGCTCAGTTATTTTTCCAGAAATCCTTAGTTCAGTTGAATATTTGATGATTAGCATTGAAAGCAAGGTTTTAAATGCTAGTGCAAATTTTGAGACTGAAAGACTTTGAATTATAATTAAAAATGCTGCAAATGGAAGTGATTGTGCTTTAATGTATTTTCTTGTTCTCTTCAGGAGCATCATCTTCAGCGGGCTATTTCAGCACAACAGGTTTATGGAGAGAAACGGGATAATATGGTTATTCCTGTTCCAGAGGCGGAAAGCAATATTGCCTACTATGAATCTGTCTACAGTGGAGAGTTCAAGATGCCAAAGCAGCTTATTCACATACAGCGTGAGTATGAAATTTAAAGAATATAATGTTTGCATCTGTGTTAGCTGTAACAGCAGTTGAAACCTGATGAATCTCTCCACTTTTTCCATGTAACTCGAGACTAGTACATACTGGAGCACTTTTACAAGTTACCTTTCTTCACATTTTGTTTTGCTCTTTCAGTGTAAAGTTCCTTTCTCCTGTTTTACTTGGGACATAAGAAAAGTGTGATCTTGTAACTCTGGCTCAGAATCTTGTATTAAGCATTAATGTTCAAGAATCTCAACCTCTGTTTCAAATAAACTGAACCTCCACTATCCCCTTGAGTAGAACATTGCAGAGATTTACCACCTCCAGGAGCAGATTTTTTTCCCTGCACTGTGTCCTGAATGGTCAACTCGTCAATTGTTTTTTTTTATTTCCTTGTGACCAAGGAGGAGGCTATTTGGCTTATGAAGGCAATGTTAGATATCAGCAATACCTTTCCCAAATTATTTTTCCTCTGACATTCTCTCTCACATACACATCAACCCCACCTTGATTCTCCTACCACCCAGTTATGCTGGGGCGGGGGGGGTGGGGTGGTCATTAAGTGTTCAATTTACCTGTAAGCCAGCACCCAAGGGAAGCATACAATAACAGGAACAACATGTAAACTCCACTCAAAGCACTGGAAGTCTGGATTGACTTGAGTGCTAGAGCTGTGAGGCAGCACATTGTGCCACTGCTTCTTGACACTGTGATACTGTGATACATGTCTCAAGACCAGTTGCCAAACAAAATATTGTTTCCATTTCAACCCTATCAACCCCAACAGGAATTTTATACTTTAAATAATACACCTGCTATCTTACAAAGGCCACTTAAAAATTGCCTATATGCTTTTCTATCCATTTTTCAGTCTATGGAAATGTATTACCCATCTGCACCATGTGATGTAATTTTGGTTGATTTTTTTTTTCTCTTGTTTGACCCCTTTATTGAAGGCTTACTATAAATCCATTTACACTACATTCACAGGTTCTAATTAAACTTCAGAAGAACACTAATACATTCAGCAAACACAATTTCCCTTGCATATTTCCATCGTAAGCCTGTTTCAAGTACCCTGTTTGCTTTGATTTTTCACCACCTCTATTTGTGACCAGTAAAACATACTATTTATCAGAAGCTGAGGGATTAGCAAAGGGACCCAGGTGGACTTTCTATACATTATAAATGCTGACATACAGGTGTTACATGGGATTAGGTGGACCAGTGCTATTTCACCCTTTATAATTAGGTTTAATTTCAAGAGTAACAAAGTTTTACTGCAGTTATACAATGCCTTGGTGAGACAAAGTCTGGCATATTTTGCATATTTGATTTCCTTATTGAATGAATATATTAGCCATGGAGGTAGTAAAGATTTACTGAACTGCTTCTAGGAATTGATTTTCAGAACACAATGCTGGAAAAGTTCAGATCACACAGTATCAGTGGAGGGTAATAAGCAGTCAATGTTTCAGGTTTTTCAGTCAGAGTAGACTCTGGCTGTATTTTCTAGAGTTTACAAGATTGAAATTTACAAAACTTAAAAAGCTTGAAAGACTAGATGCAGTAAGGATGCTTTACTTGGGGAGTCTAAGACAAGGAAAATAGTTTATGGCTGTTTGGAAATCTAAAATCTGCCCTTTTCTATTGACACAATAATGCCAAAGACAAAAATAAACATCTAAAGCATAACTTATATAAAAAATCTAGGGTGCCTAAGGTTTGCACAGCACTGCATAACATAAAAAGGAGTGTTCTAAACACCCAACTCCTGTGGGACACCATTAGTCACCAGCAGCCAGCCAGAACAGACTCCTTACATTCACACTGTTTGCCACCTGCCAGTGAGTCTATATTCTGTCTGCTGGTATCTTTCCTGAAATACCTTGGGCTCTTGTTAAGCAGCCTCATGTTTGGCACTTTGTCAAAGGTTTCTGAAAATCCAAGTGCACAACATCCACCGATTCTCCTTTATCTGTCCTTGTTATTTCCTCAAAGAATTCCAACTGATTTATCAGGCAAGATTCCCCCTTTATGAAACCATGCTGACTTTGGCCTATTTTATCATTTTCCCAACCATGGAGGTCAGGCTGACTGGCTTATAATTTCAATTCTTCTGCCTCTCTCCCTTCTCAAAGAGTGGAATGGAGTGGTGTTTCCGATTTTTCACTCCTCCGGAACTGTGCCCCCAGAATCTAGTAGTTCTTGAAAGAACATTACCAATTCCTTCGCAATCTCCCCAGGCACTTTTTTCAGAACCCTGGGGTGTAATACATCTGGTCCAGGTGACTTATCCACCTTCAGATCATTCAGCTTCCCAGGCACCTTCTCTCTTCTGTCCCATGACATTCTCAAACCTCCAGCATAATATTAGTGCTGTCCACCATGAAGACGGGTGCATATTACTTAATTCATCTGCCATGTCCTTGTCCCTCATTACTACCTCTCTAGCATCTTTTTCCAGCAGTTGGATATCTATGCTTGCCTCTCTCACTCTTTATATATCTGGGGAAAGAAACTTCCAATATCCTCTTTGATATTATAGTCTAGCTTACCTTTGTATTTCATCTTTTGCTTCGGGATTGTCGACTCAGACCATGAAAGGCCTGCGTTGGGCATTTTCATTGCCTTACAAGGTGCAGATTGGAAGTTTGTGTGGGGCGCCACTCCTCACACAGAGAGAACAATGTGTGATTAAGTGCCTTGCTCAAGGACCCAAACAGGCTGCCACAGCTGAGGTTTGCTTCCTTATGGTTTTATTAGTTGCCTTCTGTTTTAAAAGCTTCCCAATCCTCTAATTTTTGCTCTATTATATGCCCTCTTCTGCTTTCATGTTTTTGACTTCCCTGTCAGCCCCGATGGCGTCATCCTCCCTTTAGAATCTACTACTACTTGGAGCTGTTTCTGTTCTGTGCCTTCCAAGTTGCTCCCAGAATCTCCAGCCATTGTAGTTCTGCCATCATCCCTACTAGTGTTCTTTTCTAATCAATTTTGGCTAGCTCCTCTCTGATGCCTCTGTAATTCCCTTTATAAATAAATAATAAAGGCATCCGTTAGTCTTGCGAGACCATGGATCTGTGCCTGGAAAGTCTTAACTCTCCAGGGCGCAGGCCTGGGCAAGGTTGTATGGAAGACCAGCTGTTGTCCATGCTGCAAGTCTCCCCTCTCCACGACAGCAATGTTGTCCAAGGGAAGGGCATTGGGACCCATACAGCTTGGCACCAGTGTCATCGCAGAGCAACTTGTGATTAAGTGCCTTGCTCAAGGACACAACATGTTCAGGTCGCTAGTCCAATACCTTAACCACTTGGCCATGTGCCCACACAATTCCCTTTATTCCACTATAAAACTGATATAATTCTGTTTTTAGTTTCTCAGTCTATCATATTATGATCTGTCCCCTAAGGGTCCTTTACCTTGAGCTCCCTAATCAAATTTGGTTCATTATACAACACCAAATCCTGAATAGCCTTTCCCTAATGCATTCAAATATAACACCTTTAGTCCTGTATTTGTCACTTTTTTGATATTGTCCCATGTTACACTGCAATTCAGCGCAATAACTGCAATTTTGTCCTATCATCTGACAGACTCACTACTCACTGCATACTGCATCTAGTTGAAATCAGTTGCTCCATCTCATCCCTATCACTCTAGTTCCTGTCCCCCCACCACTTTAATGTAATCCCTTCCCAGCAGCTTCAGCAAACTTGCCCACAAGGATATTGGTTGGTCTCCCTTGGATTTAAGTGTAACATGTCCCTTTTGTACCCAGAAGTGATCCCAATGATCCAGAAATCTGAAACCCTGCCCCCAGCCCCCTGCAACAGTTCCCCAGCTATGCATTCATATGTCAAATCATCCTATTCTTGTCCTCACTGCCATGTAGCACAGGCAGCAATCTAGAGATTACTACCTTCGAGGTATTGCTCTTCAACTTCCTATCCAACTCCCTGAATTCTCCAGGGCTTCCTCCCTTTTCCTACCTATGTCATTGGTGGCAGTACGTACCAAGACAGCTGGCTGCTTACTCTTCAGAATGCCGTGGACCTAATCTGAGACATCCCTGACCTTGGCACATGGGAGGTGACGTACCATCCAGGTGTCTCTCACATCCACAGAATCTTGTCTACTTCTAACTGTGGAACCCTCTATCACGACCGGAGTCCTCTTCTCCCCACTTCTGAGTCACGGTGCCAGAGCCCCAGTTGCAGCGTCTCCGCTCAGCAGTATCCAAAGTTATCTACTTATTGAGGGGAACGGCCACAGGGATACTCTGCACTGGCTGCCCATTTCTTTTCTCTTCCTGACAGTCACCCAGGTACTCCCCTCCTGAATTTAGGGGTGACTACTTCCCTGTAGCTCCTATCTATCACCTCAATTTTGCGTATGAGCCGAAGGTCATCGAGCTGCAGCTCGGTGCACCTGGTGCGTATGTGGTTATCTAGGAGGCTGGTGGTCTTTCAGAATTCCCACATCTCATATAAAGAACACAACATAGCCCTTGGAGCTATTCTCAATGCACTTACTGACAAAGAATGCAGAAGAAGAAAATTACCAGAAACTAACTTCATCCAAGCCTTTTGAGTCAGAGCATCCCCATTCGAACACTGATCCACTCACACAATGGCTACTCCACTTGCCCCTGCCTTATTGCGAATGAATCACGACTCAATTGGGCTACTGGAAAAAGTCAAAAGCCTCCAAATGCTCCTTTTTAAATCGCTTGCCCTGACTTGTGTGTAGCCTCCTCTCAATTAGGCTGTCGGAAAAATCTATACATATTATGAACGATTTTACTGTATTTTTAAGCACAAATGCATACTAATTTTGAGTGCATGAATATTATTTATATTTTTCTACCAAAAATTTACCAGTGAGTGAGTTATTGCACATAATAGCACTGTAAATCAGCTATGGTTACCATTTTTGAGCTTCATGATAAAATTCTGTACCCTTGTCATTAATTTCAGTGCCATCCATAGTCTTTACCGTAGATTGAGCCAGATTGATTATGTCTTTACTGGTTTCTTATTTTAATTTAGGGATGTGAATGTTTCTGGAAAGGCCAGTGCTCATTCTATTGGCCTTCTGTTGGAAACTTCGCAATGTTCATAATGGAAGTGCTTCTACAATATTGCTGGTTTATGAAACTTTGAACTATCAATAGTGAAATCTGGATGAGGGAAGCTGAGAAATGCAAGTTTTCTCTTGAATGATTGGTTTGTGGTGCTGCTGAGTAGCTTACAGTTGCAGGATTTTTCTTGGGTTTATAGATCTGTTGTACACTGTAATGGAAAACATGCTTCCTGCTCAAAGTATATACTGTTAAATGGCAATAATAAATTTCACTGTATATTTTTGATTTATTAAATTAAACTTAAAATTATTTGGAATTCAACTATTCCCAAGAGCTGTCCTGCCCCAGTGGGCCACCCTGCTGCAACCAGCAGAAGGAAGAATTTTATGTTTTTACTGGTGAATGGTGAATAAGAGACATCTTGGGAATCAAAGTTGGCGGTGAAAACATCAATAATTTCAAATATGCAGATGACACTGTGCTAATTGCAAGTAAGGAGGAAGAACTACAAAACTTAATTGATAGAATAGTTGAAGACAGTGCAGAAATGGGTCTATGTATCAATTGCAAAAAGACAATGTATGGTGATATCCAAAAAGCAGGAGAATCCTATCTGCAGTCTGAGAATAAACGGGGAAGACATAAAACAAGTACAGAATTTAGGAAGCTGGGTGACATCAGATGGCAGGTGCGACTTGGACATCAAGAGAAGAATAGGGATGGCAAAAGACACCTTTACGAGAATGAAGAGTGTACTGACCAATACTAAACTAGGCATGACAACCTGCCTCAGAGTACTGGAATGTTACGTTTATCCAGTTATGTTATATGGTTCAGAATGATGGACAAAATCTAGTAACAGGAAACGAGTTGTAGCAGCAGAGATGCGGTTTTTGAGGAGGATGCAATGAATATCTAACGAGGATATCATGAACAGAGCAAACACAGAAAGAAATGTATGAGATCATGAAATGGTAATGTAACTTCATTGGACATGTGATTAGGAAAGTGGAGTTAGAATGCACGGTAATTATGGGAAAGACTGAAGGAAGAAAGCAAGAGGAAGACAAAGACAAATGATGATGGAGACAGAGCCAGAGAACTGGAAATGAATACCAATGAATTGGTCCACTTGACCTGAAACAGGAGTGTGTGGGCCATGGCAGTCAAAACTCAAACTGGGCACGGCACCTGATGATGATGATGACTGGTGAATGGAGTCAGAAACGGACGAAATTATCCAGGGTTCCTACTGCACAGTTTTGTAAGTAATACATTAATGATAGGCAAAATGTGAGAATCTTTTACAGAAGTGTTACTGGTATCCAATAGCATTGGACTGGTTTAGGATAGATTTATGAAAGGGAAATTTTGCTGACAAATTGGTGTATTTAGATTTATTCAAGGAATAAATAAAGGTAATTAAGTGGAAGTGGTGTGTTTGGACTCTCCAAAGGCCTTTGGTAATGTGCTGCATAAGAGCCTATTAAACAAAATCAAAGGACTTTGGAGTATATACTGATGTAGCTAGAAGACTTAGTTAGCAGACTAAACAATTAAGGATTAAGGAAGTGACATCTACCATACTGAGGTCAGGTGGCCATTCTCAGACACCTCATACCTAACCCTTAAAGACCCCATTCTGGACCATCAGTAAATTGTCTGCAACACCATCACTAACTTCATCAACTCTGGGGAAAACTCTCATCCACTGCCACCAACTCATTGTTCTCTTACCCCACACTACTTGTACATCCTACCTAAGATCCACAAACCTGACTGTCCGGGTAGGCTCATTGTCTCTGGCTGCTCCTGCCCCACTGTACTTGTGTCATCATATCTTCTATCTCCCTTGACTCAGTCCCTCCCCACCTACATCTGTGACTCTTCTCATGCTCCAGGCCTCCTCACTAACTTTCAATTCCATGACTACCTCATTTTCACCATGGATGTCCAGTCCAGTCAGTTCTCTCTCCCCCCCCCCCCCCCCCGATCGAGAAGGCCTCAAAGCTTTCTGCTTTTTCCTGTGTAACAGAATCAACCAGTTCCCACCACCATCCTCCATCTAGTAGAACTGGTCCTCACCCTCAATAGTTTTTCCTTCAGCTTTTCCTACTCTCTCTAGACTCAAGAGGTAGCCATGGGTCCCTGCTATGCCTGCCTTTATGTTGGCAACATAAAACAGTCCATGTTCCAAAGCTGCCCTGGTAATGCTCCCCGACTCTTCCTCCGCTACATTGGCAACTGCATTGGAACTGCTTTATTCACCCATGCTGAGCTCTCAATTTCATCAATTTTGCCTCCAACTTTCCCCGACACCCCGCTCCTCTCTCTGTCTCTGCCACCCTCCATCTCTGGAGACAAACTATTGACATCTTTTCTAAATCTACCAGTTTCCACAGTTATCTGAACTGTACCTCATCCACCTAGTCTCCTGTAAAAATGCTATTCTCAGTTCCTTCATCTCCACCGCGTCTGTTCCCAGGATGTGGCTTTTCTTTCCAGGACATGAGAGATATCCTCCTCCTCCAAATAATAGGGTTTCCCTTCCTCCACCATTGATACCTCCCTCACCTGCAACTCCTCCATTTCTCAAATATCCACGCTCATGCCATCTTTCCACCACCTTAACAGTGACAGAGTTCCTCTTTGTCATTGCCTACCATACCATGAGCCTTTTCATCCAACACATCATTCTCCACAATTTCCGCAGTCTTCGAGAATATTCTACCACCAAACATCCCTTTAAACCCGGCCCCCCCCACCTTTTTTGCTTTCTGCAGAGATCGCTTCCTCAGTGATTCCCTTATCCATATGTCCCTCCCCACTCTTCTCCTTCCCTGCACTTATCCTTACATATTTATCTCCTCCTTTGCTTCTATTCAGGGCCTCAAACAGTCCTTTCAGGTGAAGCAGTACTTCACCTGTGAATCTATTGGGGTCGTCAGTTGTGTCTGATGCTCCCACTGCAGTCGCCTCTGCATTGGGAAGTCGTACAGTTGCAAGAAAAAGTTTGTGAACCCTTTGCAATTACCTGGTTTTCTGCATTAATTACTGAAAGTGTGGTCTAATCTTCATCGAAGTCACAATAATAGACAAACACAATCTGCCTAAACTAATGACACACAAACAATTGTACTACTTGTCAATACTGAGTATGCCATTTGAACAATCACAGTCTAGATTCAAAAAAGTATGTGAACCTCTGGAGTATTGCCTTCTACAAAAGCTATTTGGAGTCAGGTGTTCCAGTCAATGAGATGAGATTGTAGATATGCCCTGCCCTGTTTTTTCAAAAAAGGGCACAAAGCCAGGTACTGCCAGAGCCTGATCTTCACAAGAAAAACCTGTTTATGTGCACTATGCTGCGATCAAAACAACTTTCAGAGGACCCTAGAAGAAGAATTGTAGAAATGCATGAATCTGGAAAAGGTTACTAAAGCATTTCTAAAGATCTGAAAGTTCATCGGTCCACAGTAAGAGAAATTTTCTACAAATGGAGTAAGTTCAGTACTGTTGCTACTCTCCCTAGGAGTGGATGTCCTTCAGAGATCACACCAAGAGCACAATATGCAATGCTGAAGGAGGTGAAAAAGAACCTAAGGGTAACAGCAAAAGACCTGAAGAAATCTCTGGAACTTTCCAAAGTCTCTATTCATGTGTCCACTACAAGAAAAACACTGAACAAGAATGGTGTTCATGGAAGCACACCATGGAAGAGGCCACTGCTCTCCAAAAAAAGCATTGCTGCACATCTCAAATTTGCAAAAGACCATCTTGATGTTCTACAATGCTTCTGGGACAATGTTCTGTGGACAGATGAGAGAAAGGTTGAACTACTCGGCAGAAATGCACACCACTATGCCTAGCGGAAAAAGGGCACTGCACACCAATACCAAAATCTTGCCCCAATTGTGGAGCATCGTGGCTTGGAGTTGCTTGCTGCTTCAGGGTAAGGAGAGCTTGCAATTGTTGAGGAAACAATGAACTCAAAACGGTATCTGGGCACTTTACAGGAGAATGTCAGGGTAGTGGTCCGTCGCCTGAAGTTTAATAGAAGTTGGATGATGCAACAAGACAATGATCTGAAACATAAGAGAAAGAAAAAGGAGAAAATTTGTATTTTGGAATGGCCAAGTCCAGATCTTAACCTAATTAAGGTACTGTGGCATGACCTGAAGAAGGCTGTTCATGTAAGGTACCCCAGAAATATTGATGAATTGAAAAAGTTTTGTATAGAGGAGTGGCCTAAAATTCTTCCCAGCTGTTGTGCAAGTCTGATCAGCAGCTACAGGAAACGTTTGATGGAGGCTGTAGCTCCTCTACCAGTTATTAAATACAAGTGTTCACATACTACTTCCAGCCTGAACGGTGAATGATTAATTAATGTGTTCAATAAAGACATGAAAAGTACATTTGTTTCTGTGTTATTAATTTAGACAGATTGTATTTGTCTATTATTGTGACTTGGATGAAGATCAGACCACATTTTATGAGTAATTACTGCAGAAAACCAGGTAATTGCAAAAGGTTCACAAACTTCTTGCAACTGTAAATTGGGGGACCATTTCATCGAGCACCTGCACTCCATTCGCTAAAGTGGAACTTCCCCGTGGCCAAACGTTTTAATTCCGATTCCTGTTCCAACATGATTGCACAATGAGGCCACCCTCAGTGGAGGAGCAATGCCTAATGTGCTGTCAGGATAGCCTCCAACCTGATTGCATGAATATCAATTTCTTCTGGTTTTAAAAAAAATTTCCTCCTCCTCCCCTCTTCTATTCCCCACTGTGGCCTCCTTCCCCCTGCCCCACACCTTTTTATTCTGGTATCCTCCTCCTTCCTTTTCAGTCCTGAAAAGGGTCTTGACCCGAAAAGACTGCTCTTAGATGCTGCCTGACCTGCTGAGTTCCTGCATTTTGTGTGTATGTTGCTTTGGGTTTCCAGCATCTTCAGAATTTCTCGTCTTTATAATTAAGCATGATTGTCATTTGTGGTTATGACTGGTAGGTCTCTGATATTCAGGTCCAAAGTGTTCACAAAGTCTTTCAGTAACTTGGATGAGAGAATTTGGTAGTTTTTATCCAAATTTACTGCTGATTTTTAAAAAAACTGAGTGCCAGATTACAGGGAGACTTGAAAGGAATAGAGACAGACCGAGTGAACGAGCAAGGATATGTCAGGTTGATTATCATATGCAAAAATGTGAGGTCATTCAGTTTGATAGAAAAATGGGGAGTAGGTTTTCAGCTGGTAATGCTCTGAGGGACCTAAGTATCATTGAAAATTTCATGAAGGTACCTCAAACAATTAGAAATGCAAGTAGATTGAGTGCAAGTGGCACTGCAATTTCAGAGCGTCCGGTAATGACTGAAGATGTAATATTGTATAGTGGTGTGGTCTTCCTGCTGGATTGTAGCTCACAATCACTGGATTGATTCATATGAAGCTTGATTTCTCATATGAGTAATTAAGAGAATGGGCCTATAGTTTTCATGTTCCAAAGAACTAGAGGTAATCCCAATGAAACATTAAGGAAATTCTGTGACTCTAAAAGGCAGATGCAGGGACAACAGTTTTCCTATCTGTGAAGTCTGGAATGAAGGGCCAGAGTCTTAAAAGACTGGTTGATTATGAGTGGGGGAAACAATCTGGTTGAAATATTATGCATCATTGTTTCTTTCAAGCTGCTACTTGAAGTATAACTGTTGCTTTAGTTTTTTTACAGCTTAAATGAGCATTAGATGAGGGAAGAAAATACATAGCACATTGAAGTAAAGAGTTTGTTTTTAGCTTTATTTGTAGCTTTGTATTATAGGATGTATGTATAATTGTTAAGAATGAACACGTCAACATTTTATTTCATTAATATTGGACATGCAACATTACATTAATTAAATAATCCAATATGGCTGTGGTCAGTGGCTTCAAAGTAATATTGTGTGTAATTCAACAACCTCTAAAGAAAAATATCTTAAATGAGCAAATAGCAAAAAAAAACTTTTCCTACATTAAAATGAGCTGAACTTGTTTTTGATCACCGAATTGGTGGATAGTGCACCACTTTTTAAATTAGTGTATTGAGAATTCAAACTTATATTTTGTGCTCTGTGTTTTGTGCTCTAATTAAGAAAGCTTATCGAGTGTTAGCTTTCATAAGTCGAGGGATAGAGTTTAAGAGTCACAGGGTAATGATGCAGCTCTATAAAACTCTGGTTAGGCCACATTTGGAGTACTGTGTCCAGTTCTGGTCGCCTCACTATAGGAAGGATGTGGAAGCATTGGAAAGGGTACAGAGGAGATTTACCAGGATGCTGCCTGGTTTGGAGAGTATGCATTATGATTAGAGATAAAGGGAGCTAGGCTTTACTGTTTGGAGAGGAGGAGGATGAGAGGAGACATGATAGAGGTATACAAGATATTAAGAGGAATAGATGGAGTGAACAGCCAGCATCTTTTCCCCAGGATACCATTGCTCAATACAAGGGGACATGGCTTTAAGTTAAAGGGTGGGAAGTTCAAGGGGGATATTAGAGGAAGGTTTTTTTTACTCAGAGTGGTTGGTGTGTGAAATGCACTGCCTGAGTCAGTGGTCGAGGCAGATACACTAGTGAAATTTAAGAGACTACTAGACAGGTATATGGAGGAATTTAAGGTGGGGGGTTATAGGGGAGGCAGGGTTTAAGGGTCGGCACAACATTGTGGGCCGAAGGGCCTGTACTGTGCTGTACTGTTCTATGTTTTATTTATTTAGAGATCAGACAGCATTTTGGGGCAGGAAACAAATTTGTTCACTCTGTGGTAAATCGTAATTCAAATAGTACGAGACTGAGTTAATTCTGTTGGTGTGTAAAATAAATAAAGGAATTTCTATTCTTTTCAAAATTTGTAGCATAACTCCTGTCACCCCATCTGCATTTATAATTCTCACTTTTCCATCTTACACGTATGCTTGTGTCCTGGTAGCTTTACTGCAATTTGGATCCTTAAAATGTCACCAGTTTTATAATGCTTTTTTGTGGGATCTTGTTTTTTGTTTTGCGACATGATTTACAAAACTAGATGGTTGACTCCAACCATATTATCATAATACCCTGTGACTTAAAGATTTGTTTATAGTATGCTGTCCTTTAGTGTTGGTCTTCCTAGTGTACAAACATTACCTTGCATATTTTTTGATTCCACACTTTTTTAGCCAAGTTTTTTGTTGTCCTAAAGTAAACAATCCTCATCATTCTTTACAAGGTGCCAAAACTTGTTGCATAACACCTGTCACCCCATCTACATTTATAAAAATTGAAGAGGATCGTGGGTTTGCAACTGGTTATACTGCAAACTACTGCAAGTTCTCTTCCTGTCTGAGGGTACGTCCACACTACGCTGGATAATTTTGAAAATGAAGCTTTTTCTCTTCGTTTTGCCCTCCCGTCCACACTGAGCCAGCGTTTTCAGCCCCCGAAAACGGAGATTTTCGAAAACACTCTCCAGAGTGAATAAATCTGAAAACGCTTAATGTCCGGCGTAGTGTGTACGGGGTAAATGGAGAGATTTTAAAACGTTGTCATGACAACACCACAACAACAATGTTTTTTTCTGTTTCTGCTTGGTACTGCGCAAGCTGTTATAACGCGCAGTCGGTGTGAACGGCGTGAGAGTTAAATTGTAAAGTGAGCTTTTTGACTGTTTAAAAACGCTGTCATGATGTGCCGGAACAGATGTTCGTTGTTTTCTTGAATGCCACCACCTAACAATTTCAGAACAGACAGCAACGAGACTGAAGCCAGAACAGTTATGTACTCACGAAAAACTTTGACCCATAGCTTACTGAATAAATAAGTATACTCACTTCGCTCTGTTTTCTGTCCTTGCTTGTATGAAGGTGGTTTACCTATTTATGCAAGTACTTCTCTGACAATAGATGTGTAAAAGCCTAATGTAACATTGTATGGAAATACAAGATAACACCGATGCAGACACTTAACAAGGTGCTTTATTAATGCAACAGAGTTAGTCAGTTTTTCAATGTTCGTTGTCAGCCGGGTCATACTGTCCATGAACTCCATATGCTCCAGTATTTTTTTTAGTTTTAAGTCCTCCTGCGCGAGAGCCAACAGCAATTCCTTTTAAGTTTCTCTACTCTGTAACTGGACAAACACGCACCAAGTATACTGTTTTCTCTTCGCTTGTTTTCTGTGTGTCCTGCGCATGCCCAGTAGGAGGATATTCGCCCAAATATCCGTCTAATGTGGACGCCTGTCGTTTTTACTCGAAACCGGCATTTTCAAAATTATCCGGCGTAGTGTGGACGTAGCCTAAAACATATATTCACTGCATTCTTTGTTTACCCCATCATTCCATTGACTTTCTGTCTACCTAACACATAATCAGTACTGCTTTTTCATCTTTGTTTCATTTGGCAAACTAGGATAAAATTCTAGCTGGGTCAGATGTATTGCCATCATTAAGAATATTGTTATTTATAGAGTATTACCTGCATTCATTGCTATTGTCGATCTGCCTCTCTACCATAGGACTTTAGGTTCAGATCCATTGTACGTTCCAATGAGACAGGGAAAGGATGGTAGGGTACAGGAACCATAGTATACAGAGGCTGTTGAAAATCTAGTCAAGAAGAAAAGAAAAGTTTGCGAAAGGTTCAAAAAACAAGGTAATGATAGCGATCTAGAAAGTTTTAAGGCTAGCAGGAAGGAGCTTGAGAATGAAATTAGGAGAGACAAGGGGTCATGAGAAGGCCTTGGCAGGCAGGATTAAGGAAACCCCCAAGGCATTCTTCAAATATGTGAAGAGCAAGAGGATAAGATGTGAGAGAATAGGACCAATTAAGTGTGACAGTGGAAAAGTGTATAGAACCAGAGGAGATAGCAGAGGTACTTAATGAATGCTTTGCTTCAGTTTTCACTACAGAAAAGGATCTTGGCGGTTGTAGGGATGACTTACAGTAGACTGAAAAGCTTGAGCATATAGATTTTTTGAAAGATTATGTGCTGGAGCTTTTGGAAAGCATCAAGTTGGATAAGTCTCTGGGACCGGACAAGATGTACCCCAGGGTACTGTGGGAGGCGAGGAAGGAGATTGCTAAGCCTCTGGCAATGATCTCTGCATCATCAATGGGGACAGGAGAGGTTGTGGATGTTGTTCCCTTATTCAAGAAAGGGCGTAGAGATAGCCCAGGAAATTATAGACCAATGAGTCTTACTTCAATGGTTGGTAAGTTGATGGAAAAGATCCTGAGAGGCAGGATTTGTGAACATTTGGAGAGGCATAATGTGATTAGGAATAGTTAGCATGGATTTGTCAAAGGCAGGTCGTGCTTTACGAGCCTGATTGAATTTTTTGAGGATGTGACTAAACAAGTTGATGAAGGTAGAGCAGTAGATGTAGCGTACATGGATTTCAACAAGGCATTTGGTAAGGTACCCCACGCAAGGCATATTGAGAAAGTAAGGAGGCATGGGATCCAAGGGGACATTGCTTTGTGGATCCAGAATTGGCTTGCCCACAGAAGGCAAAGAGTGGTTGTAGACGAGTCATATTGTGCATGGAGGTCGGTGACCAGTGGTGTGCCTCGGATCTGTTCTGGGACCCTTTCTCTTCATGATTCTTATAAATGATTGGATGAGGAAGTAGAGGGATGGGTTCGTAAATTTGCTGATGACGCAAAGGTTGGGGGTGTTGTGGATAGTGTGAGGGACTGTCAGAGTTTACAGCGGGACATTGATAAGATGCACAACTGGGCTGAGAAGTGGCAGATGGAGTTCAACCCAGGTAAGTGTGAGGTGGTTCTTTTTGGTAGGTCAGATATGGTGGCAGAATATAGTAAGAATGGTGGTAGAATATGGTGGTAAGACTCTTGGCAGTGTGGAGGATCAGAAGGATCTTGGGGTCTGAGTTCATAGGACACTCAAAGCTGCTATGCAGGTTGACTCTGTGGATAAGAAGGCATAGGGTGCATTGGCCTTCATCAACCTTTGGTTTAGGAGCCAAGAGGTAATGTTGCAACTCTGTAGGATCCTGGTCAGACCCTACTTGGAGTACTGTGCTCAGTTCTGGTCGCCTCACTACAGGAAAGATGTGGAAACCATAGAAAGGGTGCAGAGGAGATTTAAAAGGATGTTGCTTGGTTTGGGTAGCATGCCTTATGAGAATAGATAGTGAACTCAACCTTTTCACCTTGGAGCGACAGTGGATGAGAGGTGACCTGATAGGTGTCGAAGATGATGAGGTTTTGATCATATGGATAGTTAGAGGCTTTTTCCCAGGGATGAAATGGCTATCATGAGAGGGCACAGTTTTAAGGTGCTTGAAAGTAGGTACAGTGGAGATGTTAGGGGTAAGTTTTTTTATACAGAGAGTGGTGAGTGCGTGGAATGGGCTACTGGCGACAGTGGCGAAGGCAGATATAATAGGGTCTTTTAAGAGATTCCTGGATAGGCACCTGGAACTTAGAAAAATAGAGGGCTATGTGTAACCCTAGATACTTTCTAAAGTAAGTACTCGTTCGGCACAGTATTGTGGGCCGAAGGGCCTGTATTGTGCTGTAGGTTTTCTATGGTTTCTATGTTGGAACCAGGGAATAACTATTAAACATAGTTTACTTTAAAATTACCTACTTTTTATTAGCAAGCTTACGGCACTTCGTTGATCTATGGAGTCCCGCTCATAGAGCGTGGATGTCTATAACCAGGTGAGCCTTGAGCACTCTCTGGGGCTGCTTGTTAAACATTTGTTATCGCGTACATATTCTGATTGTTGCCAGGCATCCTTGATTATTGGTTACACAAAGCAACTTTCTCATGCACATTCACTCCTTTGTTCCCTGCATCTGGCTCACGGTTAGTTACCGTGCAACATTACTTACCAAGCTGCAAATGTCAGTTAGATTTTAGCCCTTTTAATTCTTTGTATAATTTCTCACTATCACTAGTCCTTATGCTCTCAATCATCAAGCATGATTCAAAGAACTGAATTCCAGGCGGACTTTTGGCTTCGTATGTTGTGTCTTGGGATACAAAACCAAAATACAGTTGTGATGCAAACAACAGGAATTCTGCAGATGCTGGAAGTTCAAGCAACACACATCAAAGTTGCTGGTGAACGCAGCAGGCCAGGTAGCAGTTGTGATCTTGGAAAATTAGTGCTCTTCTGTTTGGTCCATTTGTTAAATTTTTACAATTGAATCTGAAGTTTTGTCTAATTTATGGTACTGTCATTGGTCATCTGTGAATGACGGCGGTCATCTTCTGCAGTATTTTACCTGATTTCACTGGAAATAAGCTAAGCCGAGAGGCTGGTATTTTCTGTTAGTATTACAATCTTGTGCTGAGCTCTCTTTTCATTGTATTTCTCAGTGTTTTAACACAATGTTATAAGTCATAATATTGGTTGTAGTAGTGTTTCCATGCACCAGAAGCTCGAGTTCTCCTCACTGATAGATGATATGTGCAGTTTCTGGGCTCCTTATTTTAGAAAAGATATACTGACGGAGAGGGTTCAGAGAAGATTCATGAGAATGATTCCAGGAATGAAAGGGTTACTGTATGAGGAAAGTCTGGCAGTTCTTGGGGTATATTCCCTGGAGTTCAGGAGAATGAGGGGTGAACTCATAGAAACATTCTGAATGTTAAAAGGCCTGAACAGATTAAATGTGGCAAAGTTATTTCCCATGGTATGGGAGTCCAGGACAAGAGGGCACGACTTCAGGATTGAAGGACATCCATTTAGAACAGAGATGTAGAGAAATTACTTTAGTCAGAGGGTGATAAATCTGTGGTATTTGTTGCCACAAGTGGCTGTGGAGGCCAAGCCATTGGGTATATTTAAGGCAGAGATAGATAGGTTTTTGATTAGCCAGGGTATCAAAGGGTATAGGGAGTAGGCAGGGGATTGGGGGTGACTGGAAGAATTGGATCAGCCCATGATTGAATGGCGTAGCAGACTCGATGGCCGAATGGCCTACTTCTGCTATATCTTATGGGTTTGGGAAGTATCCTGGGCCACTAATAATGTTGCATTTTGAAGATGGTGCATACTGCAGCAATGTACATTGATGTAGGTAAATTATATTTCATCCGTTGGATGGGGTCTCACATGTGCTGCTTTATCCACGGTTGTGTAAAAGTGTTTCACACTCTTGACTTGTGCCTTGTGGATAGCCCAAAAGGATTTGCAATGCAATTGCTTGTTGCTGTACCAACCCAGCCATTGAGCTACTCTTCTGACCAAGTATTAATGCCTGGTTAAAAGTAATCCACAAGATATTGAATGTGGAGAATGCTGATAGTAATGCTATTGAATGTGAAAGGTTGGATGAAAGTCTTGTTGAAGATGGTCATTCTTGTCACTTGTGTGACTTGAATGTTACTTGTCTCTTATTGGTCCATGCCTGAATGTTGTCTTGGTCTTGCTGCATGCAGGCATGGGCTGCGTCATGTCCTGAGGATCTGCGAATGGAATTGAACATAGTGGAATCATCATCGAACGTCCACACTGTTGACCTTGTGGAACAAAGGTCATTAGTGAAACAGCTGAAGATGGTTGGGCTTAGGATACTAAGAAGCTCCTGCAGTGATGTCCTGGGGTTAGGATGATCTCCAACAACAGCAGGCATCTTCCTTTGTGCAAGGTATGACTCCAACCATTGGAGTGTTTTGTCCCTGATGCCCACTAACTTCAGTTTTCCAGGATTCGTTGATGTAACCTCACTCAAATAGTGCTTTGATGTTAGGGGCAGACATTCTTGCCTCATCTCTGAAATTCAGCTCTTTGGTCCTTGAATATCATTTGACAATGAGTAATGATTTTGTCCTTTGTTGAAGAGGACATGCTTAGGCAATTTTCTACATTGACAGCCTGCCAGTATAATTGTACTAGAACAGCTTGACAAGAGAAACCGCTAATCCTGATGTGTGGGTCATCAGTACTTTGTCCAGATGTGATATGTAGTTCCATAGCTTTTGTTCCTCTAGTGCTGGAGATCTCAAGAGGAAACAGATAAAGTTGTGAATGCCACAAGCTCTTCTTTGGTGCTTGCATGCTTTACTTCACCATTGTTGATAGGAATATTCTTGGATTCAGAGCCTCCCTGTTAGCTGTTTTCTTGTCTACCATCTTATGCAAATAAATATGGTAGGATTGCAGAACTTCAGTCAATCTGAAGTCCTTGCAGATTTGTCATAGTCATACTTTATTGATCCCGGGGGAAATTGATTTTTGTTACAGTTGCACCATAAATAATTAAATAGTAATAAAACCATAATTAATAGTAATATGTAAATTATGCCAGGAAATAAGTCCAGGACCAGCCTATTGGCTCAGGGTGTCTGACCCTCCAAGGGAGGAGTTGTAAAGTTTGATGGCCACAGGCAGGAATGACTTCTTATGACGCTCTGTGTTGCATCTCGGTGGAATGAGTCTCTGGCTGAATGTACTCCTGTGCCCAACCAGTACATTATGTAGTGGATGGGAGACATTGTCCAAGATGGCATGCAACTTGGTGCTTGGATCCTTGCTGCTTAGAATCCTGTGCTTACTACAATTTCACTGAATTGGCACTTTTTGGGATGTTTAATTGATTCCCTGACTTGATTGTAACAGTGGAATGATGGGTGTGATGGAAGGGAAGTTGCAGATTATGGTGGTATTCTGATGCTGTTAGTGTTTGGAGACCTGATGCCCTGCGACTTGGGGTCTGGAGACAGGTTATAATGAGGAATTATATACAGAATAAAAAGGATTAAAACCTGACTGTCTTGTTTGCAGCTTGACTAGTTGCACTGAGAATAATATTGCAAGATAATTAATCACGCCTTACTAAACTGCTAACCGTAGGGTTGCTTGAGAGACAGATGCAAGGAACAAAGGAGTACTTGTTGCATGAGACAGGTGCTTTGTGTAACCACTAATCAAGGATGTCTGGCAATGATCAGAGTACTATGTGATAATGAATGTTTAACCAGCAGTCCCGAACAGTGCTTGCTGCCCACTTGGTAATAGATACCCAGGCTCCATGAGCAGGACACTGTACGTCAATTCAGTGAAGCAAGCTTGCTACTAAACAGTATGTAATCTTAAGTAAACCGTGTTAGACAATTATTCCCTTGGTCTGAACCTAAAGTCCTCTAGTAGAGAGGCAGATCAACAACAAGGTTATTCTTTCTGTCCTCAATCTACTGGCCTTGAAGTGGAACAGGGTACCCCTAGGAATTATAGTGGAACGTGGCATGTTTTCTGTGTGATTAGATGTTAGTTTTTCCCATTTTGTGCAGCAGTTTGTGAAGAGGCTCTGCATTGTCTAAATTTGATGGTGACTGGTCTTTTCGGTCTTTTTCACACTCTTCAGTGGTTTCCAATGACATTTCAGAGTGCAGTTGAAGCTATTGTGTCTTGAAGCTGTTATATACCACAGTCCAGTAGTTCTGTTCAAATCACAAACAAGAGAGGACCTGCAGGTGCTGAAAATCCAAGCAACACACCCAGAATGCTGAAGGAACTCAGCAGGACAGGCAACATCTATGTAAAAAAGATGCTGCCTGGCCTGCTGAGTTACTTCAGCATTTTGTGTATGTTGCCCGTAGTTCTGTTATCATAATTGTGAATGACAGGTTTCGTTTTGGGAATTGAACTCTTTTTTTTGATTGTTTGCTTAAGCCACCATCCGATGGATAAAACTGAAGACCCACTGAAGTACTGAAACCAAGATCTGAGCAGGCATTGAGTTCAGCAGTACTGCACTATTTAGGTCAAGCTGAATCTTGTGAATTGCCATGTCAAGTCTATTTTTGACATGGCAATCTTGTAGTATTTAGGCATTCTGAGTTTCCAAGAAATCACTTTAGGGAGCACTAATAACAAGAGACTAAATCAAAACATTTAGTTTTAGGGAGGTAGTTTGATACCTGATGTGTAAAATCATTTGGAATTTATATGGGTTTATATAAAACTTAAGTTTGTGCATTAAAATGAACAGCCATAGCTGTAGATAACTACAAGTTTACTTCTGTCAGAATTGGCTATTATAAATCAGATTATTTTATTTTGGCTTTGTAACTTCTTAGTAAACTGAGGAAAGAAAGTTCTTGCATTGTGCATTTCTGTGCCAGCTACAGCAAAGCTAACTATGTAAAGCTCCCTCTACTGCATCAATATGGCAATTTTACTATTGGCATTTACCATTTTTGCAATCTTAATTGAATGTTAACCTCCCTGCAGTCACTTGCCATTGTTGGAGCTGCCAAGTGTTGTTTGATATAAATCTTTAAGTAGGTACTGCTGTCTTCATCTTCTGAAATGATTCCTCAGTGCTCAACCTTAATTTGTGGGAGAACAGAAGATAGCGATCAGGAAAGTTCGTAGCATAAATCTGATGACGTACGACTTTATGGAGTCATTGTGTTGATTCCTGTCTGTGTATATGCCACCTTTTGTGAGTTCTGCAGGAAAGTAGAATAGGGTGTAGCCAAGGTTAGTGAAAGAATATAGTACTCATATTTGATTCCGAGGAATTTGCAATTAGCACATCAGAATTTTGATGGAGTTTTCAAGGCCCAAAAATTGCCATCAGGTAGCCTATTTTAAAGTAGTTATTGAATGACTTGTTCAAAAGGCTGATATTGCTGGAGGTTTAGTTCAGAGGACAAACTAATAAGGATGGCAGATTCTGAATAATCCTGATATACAAGATGCTTTTTAAAGTCATTCTGGGTGGTTCTGTAGTTTACACGTCTGCTGAATTTGCCACTGTACTATTGTACACTTGATTGCCTGAGCCTTAATTTTGGCACATCTGAATTTGAACCTTTTGTCCGTTGTTTAAATTTATTTCTTAAAAAATTAAGGGAAAATATTTGGCTTTTTTTTTAACCAGCCAGATCAGATCTTTTAACTTCATTCATGTACCCAAGTGCACCAACTAAACATCTTGACTTTTCTCCATTGAATGTGATACTGGTCTGACTTTCTTTCCCCCACTTTCCCCCCCCCCCCCCACCACCACCACTGCCACTACCACCCCAGCTCGCACTGCTGCCCCTTCATTCCATTTTTCTCCTACTGGTAATATCACAACTGGCAGTCATTTACAGTGGCATGCAAAAGTTTGGGCACCCCTGGTCCAAATTTGTTACTGTTAATATCTAAGCGAGTAAATGATGACCTGAATTCCAACAGGCATTAAGTTAAAGATGACACATTTCTTTAATATTTTAAGCAAGGTAACTTTTGTATTCCATCTTTTACAGTTTCAAAATAACAAAGAAGGAAAAGGGCCCAAAGCAAAAGTTTGGGTACCCTGCATGGTCAGTACTTAGTAACAACCCCTTTGGCAAGTATCAGAGCTTGTAAATGCTTTCTGTAGCCAGCTAAGAGTTTTTCAATTCTTGTTTGGGGATTTTCGCCCATTCTTCCTTGCAAAAGGCTTCTTGTTCTGTCAGATTCTTGGGCCATCTTGCATGCACTGCTCTTTTGAGGTGAATCCGCAAATTTTCAATGATGTTTACATCAGGGGACTGTGAGGGCCATGGCAAAACCTTCAGCTTGCGCCTCTTGAGGTAGTCCATTGTGGATTTTGAGGTGTGTTTAGGAACATTATCCTGTTGTAGAAGCCATCCTCTTTTCATCTTTGGCTTTTTTACAGATGGTGTGATGTTTGCTTCCAGAATTTGCTGGTATTTAATTGAATTCATTCCTCCCTCTACCAGTGAACTGTTCCCCATACCACCGGCTGCAACACAAGCCCAAAGCATGATCAATCCACCCCTGTGCTTAACGCTTGGAGAGGGGTTCTTTTCATGAAATTCTGCACCCTTTTTCCTCCAAACATACCTTTGCTCATTGTGGCCAAAAAGTTCTATTTTAACTTCATCAGTCCACAGGACTTGTTTCCAAAATGCATCAGTCTTGTTTAGATGTTCCTTTGCAAACTTCTGACGACTCTTCCATGAAGGTCATATTTGTGCAGGTGTCACTGCACAGTGGAACAGTGCACCACCAGTCCAGAGACTGTTAAATCTTCCTGAAGGTCTTTTGCAGTCAAATGGGGGTTTTGATTTGCCTTTCTTGCAATCCTACAAGCAGTTCTCTCAGAAAGTTTTCTTGGGCGTCAAAACCTCAACTTGACCTCCACCATCCCTGTTACCTGCCATTTCTTAATTACATTACGAACTGAGGAAACAGCTATCTGAAAACAGTTTGCTATCTTGTTATTGCCTTCTCCTGCTTTGTGGGCATCATTTATTTTAATTTTCAGAGTGCTAGGCAGTTGCTTAGAAGAGCCCATGGCTGCTGATTGTTGGGACAAGGTTTGGGGAGTCAGGGTATTTATAAAGCTTTGAAATTTGCATTACCTGGCCTTTCCTAATGATGACTGAGAACAAACCATAGCCCTGACAAGCTAATTAAGGTCTGAGACCTTGGTAAAAGTTATCTGAGAGCTCAAATCTCTTGGGGTGCCCAAACTTTTGCATGGTGCTCCTTACCTTTTTTTTTCCACTCTAAAATTGTACAGAACAAAAATAATACACTAATTTTGCTTAAAGTGTTGAAAACAATGTTTCATCTTTAACTTTGACTTTTGGAGATCAGTTCATTTTCTATTCACTTAACTATTCACAGTAACAGAAATTTTGAGCGGGGTGCCCAAACTTCTGCATGCCACTGTATATACTGAACTAAGTAATGAGTTCCTGTTGTGAACAGTCCATAATGTAAGAACTTCATAATTTGTAGAATGTTTTCTCTGGAGTGAATTAAATAAATGAAAATCAATATGGCTAATTAGTCATGTATGCTTAATGTTACAATATTCTGTTTATCCATATTTGTTTATTCCAACACAGTATTCCAGCTATCAGGTCCATGTCAACTTCTGCATACAGAGTAATGTCATCATTCCCATTTCACCATTCCCTAGTAACTTTACAATTTGCTCTATTTCACATGATTGCTGTGGTTTCTCCCCCCCCCAAAAAAAAAGGCTACACCTGGGCTAACTTTGACTATCCATTTCATCTGTCTTCATGTCTTTTGTATAAGGAATTACTCAGAGACATTCCTTGTGATAAGTTTATGCAAGAAGAATGGAGAGATGAGTGTTCCTTTTAATATTTTCTCAGAAGTCCATTTTGATTCTTAAGCTCTAAGCAAAACCATTTTTATATAGTCATACCATATTGTTGTCGGGTAGCATTACAACTTGGGTTCTACTTAACGGTTTATTTTTCTAGCTCTATGCTGCATTTCCTACTGTTTAGTTTTATCAAAAGGAGTTTATTGGGCTTCGAAGTTTTGCTCTTTCTCTGCTTTCAAACTGATCAGTTGTATTTCCTAAAAGATTCAGTTCTCAACATTGTTTGGTACAGAGTGAACATAAACAAATTTTTATTGTTGAATGGCTGAAATAATTCAAATGTGTTTTAAATTGAATACTGCTTTCTTTTAAGTGTAGCTGAAAATCTGGTCTTGCAGGTAATAGCTGCATTTAAGGTTAAGCTACTATAACAGGCAAAATAAGGATTGACAGGGGAATGAGATAAAAATTGAAATTCAACACTCCATGTAGCTCCTGGGACTGGTTGCATCCCCTCTTGATATTTTACTTTATTGTGCAATGTCAACTATGAGCGTCCTCTTGAAATTTTAAAGGTTAATCAAGAGCTATCAGTGTGCATTTTTCAAATTGCATTTGGCAAATATTTTCATTTAAGTGGCTGCAAGTACAGAATGAAGATGATGACATGTACATTGAATTTCTGATAGGATACGTAATTAACTTTTGGTTAGTAGAATGATATTTTCCAATGATGTAAGGTCACAAAGCTAAAGGGGAATGGCAATTGTTTTTTCTTAACAAAAGTATTTTTGAAAGTAGAAATGCAAATAAAAAGGAAATATGATTTTGTAATTTAATGGCACACGGTAGGACTTAGAAATGAATAAGTTTGTAGAAATTTTTGGTAGGCTGTTGACTAGCTTGAGCACACTGAAGTTATAGATATGACACTATAGAAAAAATGTGAAAATCGTTAACAATTAGAAGTCAATTGTCCAGTTTGGTTCACCTTCTAACCTCAGGGCTTTGGGGTTCTTCTACCTTTGCTCTCTATATTACTTAAACTGGTAGGAATGTCATTAAATCATAAACGCATTAAAGTCTACAGATGCTGGAAATCCAAAGCAACATACACAAAATGCTTGAGGAACTCAGCAGGTCAGGCAGCATGAGTAAACAGTCAATGTTTTGGGACGAGACCCTTCTTCAGGATTGTCAGTAGTATTAAAAAGAAAATAGTTCTTGATAAATTGGTTTTCATTTCAGAGTACCAAAGGGTATACTGCAGAAATGTCTTCAGTGGGAGAAGTTCAGCCTGGTGAGCCCTACATAACAAGCCAGTTACAAACTATCAGTGGGATTAAACAAATTCAGCATGGATTCCTGAAAAGAAAATCATGCTTAATAAATCTGGATTTCTTTTGAGGATGTAACTGAGAGAATGGATGAGGGAATGGATGTAGTAAACTTGTATTTTCAGAAAGATTATGATAAAGTCCTACATAATGACTATCTGTAAAATTAAATCACATGTTAATATGGTAATGCATTGGCAAGGACTGAAAATAGATTGAGACAGGAAAGAGAATAGGAATAACTCCATCCCTTTGCAGTAGTGAGCCGCAGTTTGATATTGTGGGGATTGTTATTCATAATATTTAGACTTAATTGAAGGAACGAATGATATTTTTAAGTTTGTGGGTAACACTAAAATGGGATTTTGAATTGCAAGGAGCCTGACAAAGAAGCTACAGACAAGTTACACTGACTGGCATATGCAGTGTAACATGGATAAACACAAAGTATAATGTTAAATTAGGATATGTTGATACACAGAGACGTGTAGTCACTGAAAGCAACTGGATAGAAAGGTAAATGGCAAGAGGGTTTGAGTACAGAACAAAGGTTCGCTGCAATTACATAGGATCTTGGTGAGACCACACTTTAAATACCATGTATTTGTCAAAAAAAGTGTATCAAAGGCTCATCGAGCCAATTCCTTGGTTAGCTGTATTGTTATGTGAGGAGTAATCAAGGCAGCTAAGTTTGTATTCAGTAGTGCTTCAAAGAATGACAAGCAATCTAATTGATGGGCCAAATGGCCCAAACCGCCTCCTGTGTCTTATGGAAACTTTTAAAAATTCTGTTGACTGAATGTGTAGATGTCTCCCTGGCTGATGCGTTTAGAGCAAGAACTGATAATTCCAAATTACAGGGTTGGCGAACCTGTGAGATGTGCGAAAGATTTTGTTGGCATGCTGTTTGCAATGCCACTTCTTTAAACCCCACCCATAATAAAAAGATACATTATGATTATTTTTACTGCTAAATAAAGCAACAAATGACTTTTTTTTTACAACCTGAGGGCAATGAGATTAATATTACTAAATTTTGAACAGATTTTCTGAAATGCTTCATTTATTTCTAATTATCTCTTATGCTTATTAATAGTAAAGCAATAAATAGACATAAGTAAGCAACAGGGCTCATCCCTTTTTTGTAAAGTCCATAATTATTGTTACTAATTCATTAATCATTGATAATCTCTACTCAAAATTACCATGGCACATGAGAATTTTTTTTAGAAGATTATCACCAGTTCAGGCGCACATCTCTTAAAAGGTTTGCCACCTCTCTGAAGTACAGGACTGTTGATTTTAAAAAGTCATTGCTGAGAGAATCACAGTCAGATTTAATATCACTGTCGTATATGACATGAAATTTGTTGTTTTGCATCAACAGTGCTGTGCAAAGATATAATAATGCTATAGATTATAAAAATACATAATACAAAAAACCATATAGCCATATAACAATTACAGCACGAAACAGGCCATCTTGGCCCTTCTAGTCCGTGCGGAACGCTTACTCTCACCTAGTCCCATCTACCTGCACTCAGCCCATAACCCTCTATTCCTTTCCTGTCCATATACCTATCCAATTTTTTTTAATGACAAAATCGAACCTGCCTGTACCACTTCTACTGGAAGCTCATTCCACACAGCTACCACTCTTGAGTAAAGAAGTTCCCCCTTGTGTTACCACTAAACTTTTGCCCCTTAACTCTCAACTTATGCCCTCTTGTTTGAATCTCCCCTATTCTCAATGGAAAAAGCCTGTCCACATCAACTCTGTCTATCCCCCTCATAATTTTAAACACCTCTATCAAGTCCCCCCTCAACCTTCTACGCTCCAAAGAATAAAGACCTAACTTGTTCAACCTTTCTCTGTAACTTAAGTGCTGAAACCCAGGCAACATTCTAGTAAATCTCCTCTGTACTCTCTCTATTTTGTTGACATCTTTCCTATAATTCGGTGACCAAAACTGCACACAATGCTCCAAATTTGGCCTCACCAATGCCTTGTACAATTTCAATATTACATCCCAACTCCTATACTCAATGCTCTGGTTTTTAAGGGCCAGCATACCAAAAGCTTTCTTCACCAACCTATCCACATGAGATTTCACCTTCAGGGAACTATGCACCGTTATTCCTCAATGCCCTACCATTTACCATGTATGTCCTATTTTGATTAGTCCTACCAAAATGTAGCATCTCACACTTATCAGCATTAAACTCCATCTGCCATATTTCAGCCCACTCTTCTAACTGGCCCAAATATCTCTGCAAGCTTTGAAAACCTTCTTCATTATCCATAACACCACCTATCTTAGTATCATCTGCATACTTACAAATCCAATTTACCACCCCATCATCCAGATCATTAATGTATATGACAAACAACATTGGACCCAGTACAGATCCCTGAGGCACACCACTAGTTACTGGCCTCCAACCTGACAAACAGTTATCCACCACTACTCTCTGGCATCTCCCATCCAGCCACTGTTGAACCCATTTGACTACTTCAATATTAATACCTAACGATTGAACCTTCCTAACTAACCTGCCGTGTGGAACCTTGTCAAAGGCCTTACTGAAGTCCATATAGACAACAACCACCGCTCAAAACAAGTTAGTATTCATGGGTTCATGGGCCATTCAGAAATCTTATGACAGGAAGTAGGCTGTTTCTGAATCATTGAGCGTGGGTCTTTGTTGCATCTCTTGTTTATTGATAGAACTATCCACTCCCCCGTTCTTTCCCCAGAATCCTGCAACTTAGTTTGAAACTTAGGGTGAATTCCTTTTTGGACATTCTTTTTGGATGTACTTCCAGTACTGTTTTAAGCAGTGCATCAAGATCTTTTATTTCTGATTATTTGCTTTGTGTTGGTGTTCTGAGATTCAGTATAATGCAAAAAAAAAAGTGAAGTTCAAATTAACTTCATTGTGCTGAAGGGAGTGAAAAAGAGCTGTAATAAAAAACTTTTAAAATAGCTTTCACTTTCTGTTATAGAGAAGGGTTAGCTTTGCAAATTGAAGAATGAAAATTTGGGCAAAAAGGCATGCACCATATGCTGTTGATAAATAAGCTATATTAAGTGCTAATTCCAAAAATATAAAATGATGCTCTTAATATTAATTAGTAATGCACTGTCACTTAAAATCCGTATTGTATAGCTTGTGGGTGGGTGTCTTTGAGGTTCTGTTATTACTATTCATTCTTTGGAGTCTCTTGTTTCGTGAATGTCTCTGCGAAGAGTAAGAATTTCAAATGGTATACTATATACAGTCTGATGTTAAATTGAACAATTTGGATAGAGACAGTTAAATCACTGTGATTTAATGTTGGGGTTCAATAAAGATCCATCCTAATGTCAGCATTCTTCTGGTCCAAAAAAAAGTGAAAGATAATTCTTTATGATAAAAAAGAAAATACTGGGACAACTTGGTATGTCAGGCAGCATTTCTACAAAGTGTGTTTAATGATGTAGGTCTTGAGATCCTTTTACAGGACTGACAGAGAAAAAACAAGGTAGTCCAGGTAGCAGGAAAGTGTAGGGAAGGCAATGGATGGAAAAAAGAATTTCTGTTGTGGTCCAATAATGTAGCCTTTATGGGGCAGTTAACCATCTCTACAGCATCTGTTTTCAGTGTGCAGCTTTCCATTTTAGAACATCTAAGATGTCCTCCATTTTTCCCTTCCACCACCATTGATCCTGCACCCTCACTCCATCCTCCTGCAATTATAATAGGAATATGTTTCCCCTTATCATTAACTATCACCCCATGACCTTCCATATCCAGCACATAATTCTCCATAATTTCTGCCCACAATGGGGTCCAATCATCTTCTCCTCCTCTTCCTACGCCCCCCCCCCCCCCAAGCTTGCCACTTTCTGTGGGGATCGCTGTCTACATGACTCCTTTGTCCATTTGTCCCTCACCACAATTCAGGGCCCAAACAGTCCTTCCTGGAGAAGGAGCACTTAAACCTGCAGGTCTACTGTGTCCATTACTCCCAAGGCTGCCTCCTCTACATCGGTAAAACTTTATGTAAATTAACATACTTGACATAGATTACTCTGTCAAAAAAGGTGGGATTTCCCATCGCTACCCATATTAATTCAACCTCTCGTTTCCATTCTGACATGTCTGTCCATGGCCACCTGGTATTCTGTCTGGGTCACCCCCAATCTGATGACATGAGTGTTAATCTCTTTGCCTTCTGGTGAATTCTCCCCCTCCATCCTCTCTCTTTTCCCTTTCCCCATTGGGTTTTCTCCTCACACCCCCTTCTCACCTGCGCATCACCATCCTCTGGTTCCCCTCCTTCCCTTTCTCCATGGTCCACTGTCTTCTCCTGTCAGATTCTTTTCTCAACCCTTTACCTTCCATCTATCATCTCCCAGCTTCTTACTTTGCGCACACACACACATCTTCCCCCTTACCTGGTTTCCCCCATCACCTGCCAGCTGATACTCTGTCTCTCCTTGTGCTGTCCCCCTCCCTCCTTCCCCCATTTTATTCTGCTTCTGCCCCCTTCCTTTTTCGTCTTGATAATAAAGGGTTTCAGACCAAAAAGTCAACTGTTTATTCCTCTCCATAGTTGCTGCCAGACTTGCTGAGCTTCTCAGCAGTTTGTGCATGTTGCTTAGATGCTGGAAATTTTGTAGAATCTCATGTTTATAATTTGAAGCTCCTTTTTAAATTCGGTTTGTTCCACCCATTGCCCTCACCTCACATTTGCTACCTATTCCAACTTTTTTCTCTTTATCGTTTTTGATGGTGTCTCAGACTTGATACATTAACTGTTTATCCTTCCCTTAATGCCATCTAACCTAGTTTCTGTTTATAGTATTTTTTTTAAAGAGTTATCGCCTTTTTGCTTTTCACATCAGTAATAGCAATTCATTTTGCATGCCAAATGAGTGGTTCTGTTTAAGAAGCATTTCCAATATATACTCCAGAAATTAAATGTACAAAGAGCTTGTTCGTTCCTAATTTGAATTTTAGCTTTGTCAATGTAACTTGAAATGTAACTTTGTCATCTTTAATTCAGCTTTCAGCTTGGATGCTGAGCAACCAGACTATGATATGGACTCGGATGATGAAGCATTTGTGAATAAATTAAAGAAGAAAATGGACATCACTCCTTTACAATTTGAGGAGATGATTGATCGACTAGAAAAGGGCAGTGGTCAGCAGGTAAGAAAATGTATTTACTTCATCTGGCTGCATTTATGATGGCTTTGTAGTACTTCAATACAACATGCTTTTTGATGAATTTTTGGTATGCACTGGTAAATGTTGATTTATGATGCATGTATAATTTTGTCTTGTGGTCACGTAATTGATTAAAGTTCAAAAGTAAATTTACTATAAAAGTACATTTGTGTCACCATATAAAACCCTGAGATTCATTTTATTGCGGGCAATCACAGTAATTACACAAAACAATAGTATCAGAGAAAGACCACAACTAATAGGATGGAAAAACAACCAATGTGCAAAAGACTACACACTTTGTGAATACAAAACAAAAGAAGAAAAAATAATTATTATAATAAATATTGAGAACATGAAATGAAGAGTCCTAGAAAGTGAGTCCATAGCTTGTGGGAACGGGTAAGTGATGGGGCAAGTGAAGTTGAGTGAAGTAATCCCCTCTGGTTCAAGAGCCTGATGGTTGAGGGGTAAAACTGTTCCTGAACCTGGTAGTGTGGGTCCTGAGGCTCTCTTACCACCTTCCGGATGGATGCTGCTTTCCGACGACAGTGCCTTGTGCTGATGTGTTCAGTTGTGGAGAGGCCTTTATTGTGATGGGCTGGGTAGTATCTGCTATTTTTTGTTGGCTTTTCCATTCAAGGGCATTGGTGTTTCCATACCAGACCATGATGCAACCAGTCAGTATCCTCTCCACCGCATCAATAGAAGTTTGCCACTTTTACATGACATAATACAGAGGAGCAAACTTGGAATTCAGCCCATTAAATCTGCTCCGCCAGTTCATAATGCCTGATTTATTGTCCCCCTCAGTCTCATTCTGCCTTCTGTCTATAACCTTTGACACCTTTTAATTAAGAGTCAATCAACCTCTGTTTTAAATATACCCAGTTTCCTGGTCTCCACAGCCATCTGTGGTAATGAATTCCACAGATTCATTTCTCTCTGTCTGAAGAAATTCCTCCTCATCAACGTTTGAAATGGACATCCCTGTATTCTGAGGCTGTGCCCTCTGGTCCTAAACTCGCCCACTATTTATTGGAAACACCCCCTCCCCATTCTAAACTCCAGCGAATACTGGCCCTAAGCCATCAAATGCTCCTCCCACATTAACCCTTTCATTAGCAGAATTATTCTCGTGAACTGCCTCTGGACATCCTTCAATGAGAACACATCCTTTCTTAGATAAGGGACCCAAAACTGCTAACGATATTCCAAATGTAGTCAGACCAAATGCCTTTATAAAGCTTCAGCATTACATCTTTGCTCTTAAATTTCAGATCTCTCTAAATGAATGCTAACATTGCATTTGCCTTCCTTACCACTGACCCATCTTACGGTCTTATTAACCCAACTTGTAAGTTAACCTTCAGGGACTCCTGCACGAAGCCTCACAAATCCCATTGCACTTTTGATTTTTTGAATTTTCTCTCCAGTTTAAAAACAATCTATGCCTTTAGTCCTACCAAAGTGCATGACCATGCACTTCCCTACACCATATTCCATCTGCCACTTCTTTGCCTATTCTCCCAATCTATCCAAGTCCTGCAGACCTGCTCCTGCTTCAACACTAACTGCCCCTCCACCTATATTGGGATTGTTCACAAACTTGGCCACAAAGCAATCAATTCCATCATCTAGATCGGCGTTTTACTTGATAAGTAATTGAAACGCTCATGCAGATCACCATTAGTTACAGGTAACCAACCAGAAAAGGCCTTTTTTCCACTCTTTGTCTCCTGGCAATCAGCCACTCTTCTTTCCATGCTAGTACCTTTCCTGTAATACCATGGGTAGTTATCTTGTTAAAACAGCTTTATGTGCGATACCTTGTCAAAAACCTTCTGAAAATACAAGTAAACAACATCCACTGACTCTCCTTTGTCTATCTTGCCTGTTATTTCCTCCAAGAATTTAAACAGATTTGTCAAGCAGGCTTTCCCTTTAAGGAAAACCATGCTGGCTTTGCGTACTTTATCATGTGCCTCCAACTACCCTGAAACCTCATCCTTAATGGATTCCAACATCTTCCAACATGATTCCAACATATTAGTCAAGCTAACTGACCTAAAGTTTCCTTTCTTCAGTTTGCCTCCCTCCCTGAAAGAGTGGAGTGACATTTGTAGTTTACCAATCTTCTGCAGCCATTTCAGAGGTGATTCTTGAACGATCATTACTAATGTCTCCACAATCTCTTTAGCTACCTCTTTCAGAACCCTGGTGTGTAGTCCTTATGGTCCAGGTGACTTAACGACCTTCAGACCTTTGAGCTTCCCAAGCACCTTCTCCTTAGAAATAGCAACTACACTCACTTCTGTTTCCTGACACTCAAATTTCTGCCTTCCACAGTGAAAACTGGTACGAAATACTTAAGTTCAACTGCCATTTCTTTGTCCCCGATTACTAACTCTTAGCATCATTTTCCAATGGTCCAGTGTCCACTCTTGCCTCTCTCAAGATGTATGAAAATATTTTCTGTCCTTATGGCTGTTTTAGTTGCCTTCTGTTGGTTTTAAGAATCTTCCTAATCATATAACTTGCTGCTAATTTTTCGTACATTACATGCCCTTTCTTTTCCTTTGGTGCTGACTTTGGCTTCCCTTTCCAGCCATGGTTCCTCATCCTCCATTTAGAATACTATTTCATCTTTGAGATATATCTATCATCTCCTTGATCTTGCTGACGTTGGGTGGTGGTTGTTATAGCACCACTTAGCCAAACTTTCAGTATGCTGATTCGCATCACCATTGATTTTGCCAGCAACAGTGGAGTCTTTGGCAAACATGAATATGACATTGGAGGTGTGTTTAGCCTCTCAGTTATATGTATTAAGTGAGTAGAGTAGGGGGCTGCTTGCAGAGCCTTGTGCACCTGTGCTGATGCATATATTACTTTCTAGCTTCGATGGGTGTTCTTGTTTCATTTTAGCATAAAGTTGCATAAAGTCTGATGTTTGAATTTGATTAGTGTATCTCAAATTTTAATTATCTTGTTAGTTGGTAACTCTCCAGGAAGCAAAGTTGCTATTGAAAGAGGACGACGATCTGATCTGGGAAGTGTACGAGTATTGGATTCGGAAAAGGAAAAGCTGTCGAGGTTGTTCACTTATTCCAACAGTAAAACAGGAAAAGCGGGATGGTTCCAGTACCAATGATCCTTACGTGGCATTCCGAAGAAGAACTGAGAAGATGCAAACTCGAAAGGTTTGTGAGATCTGACATATGAATCTTAACTATGATTTTGGAGAAGTCCAGTCCTTTTATTCTTTGAGTCTCTATTCGTATGACCAATGTTGCATGAAATATGTGAACAAATTTTAGTTCTGGTTAAATACATGAAAATAAGTAATTACTCTTGCATGGGCAGTATTAAGCATTACCACTTTGTAGTTGCAAGATATTAATGTTGATTACTGTCTTAAGTTTTAAAATGACATACGTACATTACTTTGTGCTAGTGCAAAGGAAAACTTTGGTTGACTTATTGTCATATTTTGTACTTTAGAGAAGGCTAAAGTTTGCTCCATTGCTTAATTTCTTCTGCATTTCTGTAAAGTTCCTTGGGTTGGAATCCGGGTAAACATAAAATAAATCTTAAGGCAAAAAAGAGAAAATAATATAACTTTTATTTCAATAAACAAAACAAATGGATTTTTGTATTTTGCAGAATCGTAAAAATGATGAGGCTTCATATGAAAAGATGCTGAAGTTGCGAAGGGATCTTAGTCGAGCTGTAACAATCTTGGAGATGATTAAACGAAGAGAAAAAAGCAAAAGAGAATTGTTGCATCTAACGTTAGAAATTGTTGAGAAAAGGTACATACAATCAATGTTTATTTGCACATATTATTTTGAGGGGTTGTGCCCACATAGCTCCTAAAATTAGTGAAATTTATATACAGGAAATGTTTTCCTTAAATATGACATGTTGTATAGAATACAATAGAATGTTATTGTCATTGCTCAAAACAACGAGAATGCGGTGCTACTTCAGTCCATGCAAAACAGGTATTTACAATGCATGCAGTACGGCCTAATAAAAAAAAGCCATGTTTACATGCAGCAAGTGATATTGATAGCCATAACTTTCAAAGGCCTTTGGCAAGCCAGGTTGTAGCATTATTCAGCTGCACAACAGCCCTCAGGAAGAAGCTGTTTTTCAATCATACTACCTTGGCTAAGATGTTTCAGTATTTCCTGTCAGGTGGCAGGAGATCGAACAGACAGTGTCCAGGATGGAAAGGGTCTTTAATGATCTTACGAGCATGCTGTAGGCATCGAGAGTTGTAAATTGTCTCCAGGTCTGATAGTTGAGTCCCAGTGATGTGCTGAGCCATCCTAACCACCTGTTGGAATGCTTTGTGACCTGTCTTGCTGTGGCTGGAGATGGAGAATGTATAGAGATAGTTATATGGTTGTGGTTTCAATTTAATGTTATGCTAAAAATGTTGCTGTATTTTTTTAACGTGTACCACTACCATAATTTATAGATGGAAATGTACAAAAATGGTTTGGAGATATCAAAGCTACAGCTGTACAAATTGTGAAAAGAAACTATTAATAAAGCCACAGAGTTTCATATACTCCCTTTTTAGGCAACTTTCCTTTCCTGTCTCTCGACTTCGAAGTTGCATTGTGTATTATTAATTTAGTTTATTCACAGCTGACAAAGATATTGTGCTTTTATTTTGTTATGTTCTCCAAATTGAAATTGTTTTCATGCTTTTAGGCACAGTCTGGGTGATTTCAGTGGAGAAATTTTATCAGAGGTCATGGCACAGCGGCAGCATGTGAAGCCTACATACACAGTGCCCATCACTCCAATATCTAATAGCAATCAGTTTAAACATCAAGAGTTTATGGAGATTAAGGAATTTAAAGTTAATAAGGTAAGAACTTTGTCATTGCATATATAAATAATATAATGTTTTGTAATACACGACAAGCTAACCTATCTCTATAAGCATCTCTCAATATCAACTACACAGTTAAGATGAATGTTAATCATTTGTTTCTGGGGCGTACCGGCACTGAAAGTGGATCTAAGTTTGTATCTGACATTGGAAATAATTGAGAAAGGGTAAATACACTTTCTGTAAAAATAGGGGACAAGCTCTCCTTTACAATCACCCTGAGCACCGGTGTCCCACAAGGCTGTGTACTCAGCCCCCTGCTGTACTCACTGTACACCCATGATTATGTAGCCAAGTTTCCATTGAAATTCAATATATAAGTTTGCTGATGACACCACAATTGTAGGCCGTATCTCGGGTAATGATGAGCTTGAGTACAGAGAGGGAATTAAGAACCTGGTGGCATGGTGCGAAGGCAATAACCTATCCCTCAACATCAAGAAGACGAAGGAATTGGTTGTTGACTTCAGAAGGATTAGTGGACCGCAGGACCCCATTTACATCGGTGGTGCGCAAGTGGAACAGGTGAAAAGCTTCAGGTTCCTCGGGATCAATATCACAAATGACCTGACTTGGTCCAACCAAGCAGAGTCCACTGCCAAGAAGGCCCACCAGCGCCTTTACTTCCTGAGAAAACTAAAGAAATTTGGCCTGTCCCCTAAAACCCTCACTAATTTTTATAGACGCACCGTAGAACGCATTCTTCTAGGGTGCATCACAACCTGGTATGGAAGTTGTCCTGTCCAAGACCGGAAGGAGCTGCAGAAGATCATGAACACAGCCCAGCACATCACACAAACCAGTCTTCCATCCTTGGACTCACTTTACACTGCACGCTGTCGGAGCAGTGCTGCCAGGATAATCAAGGACACGACCCACCCAGCCAACACACTTTTCGTTCTCTTCCCTCCGGGAGAAGGCTCAGGAGCTTGAAGACACGTACAGCCAGATTTGGGAACAGCTTCTTTCCAACTGTGATACGACTGCTGAACGGATCCCGACCCAGATCTGGGCCATACCCTCCAAATATCCGGACCTGCTTCTCGGTTTTTTTGCACTAGAATACTTTCCATTTTCCTATTTTCTATTTATGATTTATAATTTAAATTTTTAATATATACTATCGATTTGTAATCCAGGGAGCGGGAAGCACAGAATCAAATATCACTGTGATGATTGTACATTCGAGTATCAATTGTTTGGCAACTATAAAGTATACACTCATTGACATGTTAATTTGTATATTTTGTTTCTATTCATTTGGTTGGTTTCATCCATGTGTCAGTGAGCTGTACATGTGTATTCAGCAGTAGTTACAGAAGAAAATCCTGACTGTTGCATTTTTACTTGTATCAGTAAATATTAATTACATGCTAACAATTAGATTATAAAATTTTAAACATTCTATGCTAATTATGTTGCAGCAGGAGAACGTGGAGATTGTACGACCCAAGAGGAAGTATGAAAAGAAAAAACACAAAATCTCGCAACCAATTGCTGCTGCACCCCAGCAATCAAGCCCTGCTGCACTGCCAGTCTTTAATGCAAAGGATATAAACCAGTATGACTTTCCCAGCTCTGATGAAGAGCCCTTCTCACAGGTCTGTATTGTGCTTCTTATTCAAATAATTCAAGGTCAGTTTCAGTGTCTGATGCAGTAATGGACTACGTTTAATTCCATCAAATTTAAGTGAGGGTGTGTAGTTGTAATTCAAAGCACGGTCTTACAATTTGTGCTTCTATGGCTCTAAGTTTATAAAGTAAAATATCTCATAGAATCCTTGGTTCTGAATACATCCACCAGCAATGATTCCATTATAAATGTGGATGGAGAGACTATTCTACACACAAGATTGGTTAATGGTGAATATTTTTCCTCATGATTCACAAGAAGAATCACAACAAATTCTTGGATTAAGAAATGAGGGGTCAGAGCTACTAGTTATAGTAACGGTGCAGGAATGTTAGTGTGGATTGTGGATCACATTAGTTCACATAATAAAAGATTAATGGGAATAAATGTAACAGTAAAGGTTGAAAATGAAGTAACATGAAGTTGAGGGGTGAAGGAAAAGCAGATTTTTTTTAAAATAGCTTTATTTGTCACATGTATATCAAAACACAGTGAAATGCTTTTTTTGTGTCAACAACGAACACAGTCTGAATATGATTTGGTGACAGCTCGCAAGTGTCGCTATGTTTCTGGCGCCAGTCTCCATGCCCACCACTTAATTAACCTTTGCTAATCTGTGCATCTTTGCCACGGGGAGAGCATACAAAGTCCTTACGGACAGTGACAGGCATTGAACTCCGATCACTGATTGCTGGCTCTGTAATAGTGTTGTACTTACCACTGCATTACTGTAGGCTGCTATTAAATGCTATGAAATAAGAGGAGAGAAAAACAAACCTATCATGAGACAATGAGAGAGAGAGAGGTATTGGAGTGCGCATTGAAAAAGAACTGGAATGAAATTGTAGTGTGGGGAAGATTTATTGTTAAGCCATTAGGGGAAGTTTGGGAACAGGCTAGAGGGAAAAGAGTGTAAGAAGAGAAACTGAGGATAGGGAAAGATCATGTATGCGGAAGCTAAGGAACTGTTAAAATATAGGGAGAACAGAAAATATTGATATTCCACAAAATTGTAATATGGTCAATTGAGCATTATTAAGGGAGGTTGATAAAGGTCAGCACAACATCATGAGTCAAAGAGCCCACACTTTTTTGTATGTCCTATGTATATTGATGGTGTTAGTTTTGTTTTAAGAAGCTTGGTAATAAGCCATTGTGTCTAATGTTAAGTAGAGGTATATTCACAAACTTGCTGGTTCTGAAGACTAAAGCAATTTATTAGCCAGGGGCTTAACAGAACGGCAAAGTTATTTCCCATGGTAGGGGATTCTCAGACAAGAGGGCACAATTTCAGGATTGAAGGAAGTCCTTTTAGAACTGAGATGCGGAGAAACTACTTCAGTCAGAGGATGGTAGATCTGTGGAATTTGTTGCCACGAGTGGCTGTGGAGGCCAAGTCATTGGGTGTATTTAAGGCAGAGATAGGTTCTTGATTAGCCAGGGCATCAGAGGGTATGGGAAGAAGGCAGGGGAGTAGGGATGACAGGAAGAATTGGATCAGCCTATGATTGAATGGCGGAGCAGACTCAGTGGGCCGAATGGCCTACTTCTCCTATGTCTTATGGAATATGGAAATCAGTACATTTAATGATTAAGAACTAGCCTGAAGTAATGTGGAAAAAGGCCACGGTAAACCGATACAGTAATACAGTGAAGTAGAAGATAACACTTGGGAGAAATAGTCATTACCTTGGTCTATTGGACAGAATTTACAATTTTGTGCTTTTTCCTTTTGACAAAGGTCCATTCTGCATCTTCAGAAGCAGAGGAAGAGAATGATCCAGATGGTCCTTTCGCTTTCCGAAGGAAAGCAGGGTGTCAGTACTATTCTGTAAGTGCCAAAAAATTGGATGCTGCCTTGGGTAGACCTTTATTCAGATTAACTTCGTTTTGCTTGAAACGTCATGTTACATTTAGTGGTTATGGTTCAATTGACAACAATTTAAGCAAGAAGCACAGATTTTCTTGGATCAATATATTGGGTTTCTACAGTCTTACACGATTTCAGTACCATGGCCTTTTTTTTTTCCTGAGCATGTTTTCTGTTTTATCTATCAATACTTAATTGATACTAATACGTTGAACCTTCGATAAATCCAGTTGCTGATGCTAACTTCATAGACTCAGTTTTGTTATACTATATGGGTAATTAAATTACAGCTTTTACTTTTGAACTTGCATAGCCCTGTAATAACTAAATGCATCCTTAAATTATTACATAAGCAAATTGCACTGCAACATTATTACATTTTACTACAGTGCCTTTGTCCATTCATCATGCTTTAATTACTGTGCTGTAATGTAAATTACTTAAAGTGATCTGGTATGTGTCTGCTGGGAGCAAGTAAAGCAGGCAAGTTGAGTAATACAGTAATTATTAAACAGTTGCATTGTTTATTAAAGCTTTTGGTCACTGTACGTAAGTGTAAATCTCAGCAAATCTTTCTAGGTAAATTTGTCCTGATTATTTGAAATTACTATTCATAAAATTGCTATAAATTACCATTAATCAGAATAAAAAATAAATAAATTTGAAGTAACTACAAATCAAATAAAGCTGCATGTAGCATTTTTTTAAGAGAGCACATTGTACCTTTTAGAATAGTGATTTTGCTACCCAGCTTGGCTTTCTCATTAACATTAGGAATTGATGGGAAAAACATTTACTTATTTCATACAGCAGTTTTTATAGTAAAAAGCTTGTTTGTATTTGAGAACAGTGAAAGTGTCAAATTTATTGCTTTTCAAATGTTCACAAAACCAAAGTTTCAATTTAATTTAAAGAATCATATTTGATGTCATGATTGAGCAGTCTCAGAACAAGACAAAATTTTTTGTTACCCATCTTTTATGTTTAATCAGTGGAAAATCTTTGAAGATGAAAATATTTAATGCAGTGTTTAAGAGTGGAGATATTTTGCACAAAACTTCAAACTACGTTTAAATCTGAAATTATTTGGAAAAATAGCCTGTATTTGTTTTACGTGACTTCATGATTGGTGCAGTAGGGCAGCTTAAGTACAGTTGAGATGAAAACGGGTTAGTGGGTGGGAAGTTGAATGCAATGATTTAAAGTAGGTTAACCATATTTTGTAATGCATTCTGAATGATTATAATAGCTCTGATTTTTCACAAGCCACTTTATTGAGAGGACTTTTTCCATTGAAGTTGTGTATGCACTATATAATTTAGAAGATTATTAATTTTAGGGTTTATTTAAATAAAATATTCCTTATTATACCTTCTAACTTTTTTACAAAAATAGTAATTGTGTTCACAGACCAGTGCTCATTGTTGCTCCTCCCCACACCTCGTGGCGCATCGGGCGGCAGCCTTGCTGTTTCTTTAGCATTTCTTTGTGTTTTTTTTTGTGGGCTGAGTTGCTAGCTGAATGCTCAGATGGAATGAGTGCAAGGGGCTGGCCACATTCAGACCCAGGACCACTTGCCTCCAAGTCCAGTGTGGATGTCACTACACCACCAGCTGGCTACCAGTGCTTGTAGCTTTGGAGAACTAAAAAGCAATCCATAATATATTTGTGTTTGACGTAAAGGAATTACACAAACATTCGGTATTCTGTCTATTGTAACAGGAAACCATCCAAAATGAGTTATTGAACTGAAAACTAGAAGCCACGCAGTATTAAAACATAGAAATTTTTGCATTGCTGGGCAAGTGTCATTTCTTAACCTATCTTATTGCACACTGGGTTAATTTGTTTTCTTTCTTGCAGCCTCGCTTGGACCAAACAGGCAATTGGCCTTGGTGTAGTCCAGAAGAAGGAGGATTAGGAGATGTTCGTTATAGATACTGCCTCACTACACTGACTGTTCCCAGGAGGTGTATTGGTTTTGCACGGAGGCGTGTTGGTCGAGGTGGAAGGTACGTAAAACACGTGTTTATTTTAATTTTTTAAGAGAAGTTCATGCTTTAATGCATGATAAAATTAAATATATAGCAATTTATTTAGCGTTTAAGTTAAGTTGGCAGGCGGGTGGGCACTGGAGTGATAGAGCTGAGGATGGGGCAATTGGTATACAAGTCAATGCAGTGTGTAGTGAAACTGAGGATGGATAGGCAGATGATAGGGTAAAATTGCAGTCAGTGAGATGAGGTGAAGTGTAAAATGGGAGCAAGATTGAAAAAGGTGATGAATACAGGACTGAAGATGTTGAATGTGCATCTACTGTACTGAGCAAGTCTTAGGCACCCTAGATTTTTTAATAAATTTTGTTTTGGATGTTATTCTTTGTCTTCTGCATTAGTGTGTCAGTAGAAAAGAGCAAATTTTAGATTTTGAAGCATTCATTTTCCAAAAAATTAAGTGTTGAGAATTTTTTTGTATTTTTTTATAAAAGGTAACTTTTTAAGTAATAGAGCACTTCTCAAATGAAAACTTGATTCCTTGGTAGGTATGTAGGCTAGTGCATGCCAAAACAAAGATGAGGGACAGTGCTAATCAATGACACAATGAGTTGAATGCACTAAACTGGACAACTGAAACAGAAATGGGTGTAGAAAGACTCAAACTGGGCAAAGTAGAACCAAACTAATAAGTGAGGGTGTGGCAGATGTGCAGTTTAACTTTCAAATCATCAGTTCTTACACTATAGCAAGAGTGAGCATAATAATAAGGCACAAGGTGGTCATCCTACACCAGCAAAGTCTCTCCCAAGCAGAAATTTCATGTCAGGCAGGAGTTTCAAGATATGCTGTCCAATCTCTTCTAAAATAGCACCTAGAAACCAAGGTTGAAGATCAGAAACAGTGGTTGGCCATAGTGCAGCAGACAAGTGATACATCGAACTGGCATCCTTCTAAATCAGAAGTTGTTCAGCACTGCTTTGAGCTCTGAATTCACAGAAACCACTGGAACCCAAGTAGACACCTCTATAGTCTAGAGAAGTCTTGTCAGAAGTAGCCTTCATGGAAGAACAGCTGCCAAAGCCATTTCTCCGAGGTGGAAACAAAGCTAAGAGACTCACTTGTGAACAAGAACACAAGCACTGGGATGCAGAATAATGGCAGCAAGTGCTTTAGACTGACAAGTCAAAATTTTCAAGTAGGAGGCGGTTTGTCCATAGAAGAACTGGAGAGCACTACATGGATGAATGTTTGCAGCCAGCAGTGAAGTATGGTGGAGGTTCCATGCAAGTTTAGGACTGCATTTCTGCAAATGGAGTTGATGATCTGACCAGAATTAATGGAATCCTCAATACTCAGAAGTAGAAGCAGATTCCTATCCATCGTGCAGTACCATCAGGGAGGTATCTGACTGATCCAAGTTTCATTCTGCAGCAGGACAATGAATCCAAACACAGCCAAGGTCATAAGGAACTATCTTCAGCGAAAAAAAGAATAAATTCTGCATCAGATGGTACTCCATCCACAGAGCCATGATCTCAATATCATTGAGGTTGTCTGGGATTACCTGGAGAGACGGAAGCGAGCAAGACAGCCAATGTCTGCAGAAGAACTGTGGCAAGATGTTTCGAACAACCTACCAGGCAATTTTCTTATAAAACTGCACAACCGTGTATTTGAAAGAATTGTTACAATTTTAAAGGCAAAGGATGGTCACACTAAATATTGATTTGTTTTAGTTTTTTTTACTGTTTACTGCTCTTTATGATTTTTTTGATATTTAGAAACTTCATTATTTTTGAAAACATCTTTGCTTTACTGAATTTTTTTTACATATGCCTGAGACCTTTGCACAGTGCTGTAGTATATGGAATAAGGTTGATGATCTTGTGGCATAGATAGAGATTGGTAGTTATGATGATGTGGGCATTACTGAGATGTGGCTGAAAGAAGATCATGGTTGGGAGTTTTAACATCCAAGGATACATCTGGTATCAAAAGGACAGGCAAGTGGGCAGAATGGGTGGCTGTATTGGTTTAAAATCTTTATATCAGGGGTTTCAACATTTTTTATGCCATGGGCCTCTACCATTAACCGAGGGGTCTGTGGACCCCAGGTTGGGAACCCCTGCCTTAGAAAGAAATGTGACATAGGATCAGAAGATATAGAATCCTTGTAGGTAGAGTTAAGAAACTGCAAGGGTAAAAAGATCCTGATGGGAGCTAAATACAGGCTTTCAAATAGTAGCTAGGATGTGAGATATAAATTTCAACAGGAAAAGAGAAACGGCATGTAAAAAGGACAGTATTGTGATGGGCATGGGGGAATTCAATGTGCAGGTATACTGGGAAAATCAGGATGATGCTGGATCCTGAGAGAGAGAATTTGTAGAATGCCTAATACAATGCCTTTTTAACTTGTGGTTGAGCCCACTAGGTGAAAGGCAGTTCTGGACTGGGTGTTGTGTAATTAACCAGATTTGATTAGGGAGCTTAAGGTAAGGGAACCCTTGGGAGACAGTGATCATAACATGATAGAATTCACCCTGCAGTTTGAGAGTGGAGTAAAGGGAATTACAGGGGTAAGAGAGGAGCTGGCCAAAGTTGATTGGAATGAGACACTCACAGGGATAACAGCAGAACTGCAGTGTCTGGAATTCCAGGGAGCAATTCGGAAGGTACAGGAATCCCAAAGATGAAGTATTTTCTAAAGGGAGGATGAGGCGACTGGGTGACATGGGAAGTTGAAGGCAGCATAAAAACAAAAGAGGGGGTATATAATTTAGGAAAAGTTAGTGGGAAGTTGAAGGATTGGGAAGCTTTTAGAAACCAACAGAAGGCAACTTAAAGAAAAACTTAATTGTGATGGTAACAAGTCTTGTAACAATATAAGAGGATGCTAAATGATTTTTCAGATATAGAAAGAGTAAAAGGGAGGTGAGAGAACAGCTGGAAAATGATGGAGAGGTATAATGGGGGGGACAAAGAAATAGGGACAAACTTCTGCACCAGTCTTCACTGTGGAAAGCTGAAAGGTCTGCGGGTAGATGGGCCACATTGACTACATGCTAGGGTTCTGAACGATGTGGCTGAGGAGATTGTGGAGACATTAATACTAATTTTCAAGAATCACTAGATTCTGGAATGCCTCCGGAGGACTTTAAAATTGCAAATGTCTCTCCATTCTTTGAGAAGGGAGGCAGAAGAAAGGAAATTATAGGCCAGTTATCCTGACTTAAATGGTTGGGATGGTAGGGTCCATGATTAAGGGCGAAGATTCGGCATGCTTGATAAGGAGTGCCAAAGTCAGCATGGTTTGCTTAGGAGAAATCTTGCCTGACAAATTTGTTGGAATTCTTTGAGGGAATAACAGGCAGGATAGACAAAGAGTCTGTGGATGTTTATTTAGATTTTCAGAAGGCCTTTGACAAGATGCCGCACATGAAGCTGCTTGGCAAGATAAAAGCCCATGGTATTACAGGAAAGATACTGGTGTGGATGGAAAATTGGCTGATTGGCAGGAGGCAAGGAGTCATAATAAAGTTTTTTTTTCTGGTTGGTTGTCAGTGACTAGTAGTGTTCTGCAGTGGCCTATATTGGGACCAGTTCTTTTCACGTTATACTGTATGTCAACGACTTGGTTGACGGAATTGATGGCTTTGTGGCCAAGTTTGTAGACAAAATAAAGGTGGTGGGGCAGGTAATGTTGAGGAAGCAGGGAGAATGGACAAAAGTAGCAAATGGAATATAGTGTAGTGGAGTGTATGGGCATATATTTTAGTAGAAGGAATAAAGGCATAGACTATTTTCTAAATGGGCAGAAGATTCAAAAATCAAAGGTGCAAAGGGACTTGGGAGTCCTTGTGTAGGACTCTAAAAAATTAATATATGGGTTGAGTTGATGTTAAGGAAGGCAAGTGCAATGTTACCATTCATTACAAAAGGACTGGAATATAAAAGCAAGGATATAATGGTGAGGCTTTATAAGGCATTGGTTAGACTGCACTTGGAATATTGTGAACTGTTTTAGACCCTTATCTAAGAAAAGATGTGCTGGCGTTGGAGAGGGTCTTGGGGAGGGTCATGAAAATGATTCTGGAAATCAAGGGTTAATGTATGAGTGTTTCATGGCACTGGGCCTGTACTTGCTGGAGTTTAGAAGAAGGGGAGGGGGATGTCATTGAAATCTAATGAATATTGAAAGATCTAGAGTGGATGCGGAAAGGATGTTTCTTATAGTGAATGAGTTTATACCGGGCGCACAGCCTCAGAATAGAGAGACATCCATTTAGAACAGAGATGAGAAGGGATTTCTTTAGTCAGAGGGTGGTGAATCTGAAATTCGCTGCCATGGGCAGCTGTGGAGGTGAATTCATTGTTTATGTTTAAAGCGGAGGTTGATAGGTTCTTGGTTAGTTAGGGTGTCAAAGTTTACAGGGAGAAGGCAGAGAATGGGGCTGAGTGGCCTAACTATGCTCCATGTCTTATGGTTTCATCAGAGCAGTAGATCCATAAATTCAGTTAAATTCACAGTGCAGTTGTTGCCAGTATTTAATAATATATCAAGTTTACAAAACAAATAAACAACTCCTAGCTATAGGAATATATGTGATTGGAGAATCAGGAAAAATAGAAGTCTTATGGTAAAATTTAATTGCGGAATATCAACATACAACTGTAAATATTGTGCCTTAATTATCCTTTCTATGGCAGATGACATTGTGGTATCATTCATAAAGTATTTTCTGATGGAGTAGGGAAGTCTTTTCTGTTTATATGCCAAGATTCGTAAGCCTTACTGATTTCCTGATGTAATTTTGCAATCAAAGTTAACAAATTTCACGACACATGCCAGTGATAATAAATCTGATTCTGATTCGAACTTAGTTAAGAGGGAAAGTGCAACTTATCAATAGAATTGAACTGGAAAACAGTTGATTTGGCGTAAAATCCTACATGAATTAATATCTATCATATAATTAGGTATTGTAGGTTACTTAAGTTAGAGAGCTATGTTTTTTGACTCGCTGCAGTGAATTCTTGAGAAAATTTGCATGAACTGGGAAAACTTGAAGTTTACTGATGCTTTCCTTTCTTCTGTTGTAGAATTTTGTTGGATCGAGCGCACACAGGAAACGACACTCTTCTTCATCAGTTGGATCCTGAGATACTCTCTACCCCGTCCCATTCTCCATTTAACGAATTTGCCAATACCTCACAAATAAATACCTCGGATCATCCTTCTAGAGACCTCACTCAGATTCTAGCAAACATTAAGGCATGCCGATGGCGGCATTTCAGGCCCCGGTCACCAAATCTTCAGGACAATGATGGTGATGAACTCTCCACCCGAAAGCTGTATCGGGGTGTAAATCGAATCGTAACAGCACAACTTGGGACCCAGCCATGTAGTACCTCTGTCTCCAGCAAAAGCAGTGGCACTGGTTCAACACAGAATAGTGGTACGTGCTGTGATTACTCAAACAGTAATTTAATCAATAAAAATGTGCAATTCTGGAGCATGATATTACATTATCTTGGGAAAGCAATGGCTGGTTTAACCACAAATCTTTTATTTAGCCTACTTCAGAAGATGCCAATAAAGTTGTATGTGCATATAAATTGACTACCACTACTTGGAAGTTTGAACATGTTTTACACGTGACAGCGCATTAAGAAGATGTGTGTATGAGAATACTGAATGAACTATAAACTGAAAATCTTTCTGTTATCTTTCGCTTATCTATTTCTTGGCTTTAAAGCACATGGAAATTAAATTTTAGGTATTTTTAAAAATTTAAATGATGATTAATGCTATCCTCTGAGTTGTCTGCTAGGTTTAAACCATGCACTGAAGCAGCAGAAATCAATTAAACTTTTCCCCTGATGCAATCCACCCTTAAACTTTCTTTTTGTCATCTTTCTTTTAATGATTAATATGTTGCTTAAATAAAATGAAGGAAACCTTTGTTGAAGGATCATCTAACTTGTTCATAAAAATGCAAGATGATTCGTATTTTCAACATTACAAAATGCAGAATACCCTGGATGTGGATTGTTTAGTTAATAATAGTCACTGAAAGCCTTTTCCTAGTATTGTGGAAACAGCCAAATAGATACATTGTTGAACCAATGAGACATCTATGAGAATATTATCAAGTTATGATGGGAGAAGTTATGTGCTATGCGTGTCTTGAGAATGTGACTCAAATGGATTAGAAGATAGGAAATTTCAATTTTGTGTATTGTCATCAAGAATCTGAAATCCAGAATTTTACATCAGATTGACCCATGCTCAAATCCAGCCCACTAAGAAGATGAGCATTCTCTCTGGTTTGCACATTCTGCACTTTCTCATGGGCTTATACCATTGACTGCTATTTAGGAACTTCTTACAGGAAATAATTGTTCGTGGCTGTGCAATAAAAATAATTTAATGGCTGGGACTCGGGTGTATTTTTTAGCAAAGTATGGGAAACGTTATTTCTAGCAACTGTCTGACATCAGTGATTCAAATGTAATTTTTTGAAGTTTTTCTCTTAAAATTTTTTAAGTTAACCACTCTACCCTTGGGTTATGTGGAATAAAGTATAATCATCAAAATATTTACCCCCCAGATGAGAGATTAAGGCTTTGCTTAGCGTTGCATTAGTAAAAAGAGATCATCCTGTGATCTGGGGTTCATATTTCTTTAGGATGAAGGGGGATTGAGAAGACCTGAGACTTCTAACAATCATTATGAATGAGGTAGGGGAAACCAAGTACTAGCAAATTGGAATCTTCCAAAGACGTGGTCCACATTGCAAAAAGAATGATGAAAGAAATGTGAGAACCTTCTGACCCATAAATTTATCTTCATTTCTGTAAGAAATAACTAGTTATCCACAATCTATAAATTATATATGCCATAATAATGAAGGAACTAGGAACAGGAAGTAAGAGATCATGCTTGTGTTTTTAAAGAAGCATTTGACTCTTGTGTAAGAAAGCTAAATTAGGTAGAAGTGTTAGAGGAACATGGTAGTGTGGGAAAAGTACTCAATACTGCACTGAAGGGCCTTTTTAATTGAATTAATCAAGGGTTAACTCCTAAATTGCAGAGGTGGGAATAAAGATAGGACCAGAGAAAATGTTAAGAGGCTTTTAAAATGAAGGATTTTGATGGAGTAAATAGGGAAAAATTCTGCCTCATCAGGAGAGAGAGAGAAGGGAAGTGTGTTTCAATATTTCAGGAAGATGCCAAGGTGTGGGGAGAAACGTGTGATAGTTTTTATTTGTTTGATGTTGCTAAGCATTTATAGTCCAAGCTTAATTACTGTTGAAGGCAGTGGAGAGCTGCCACCTTGTATAGCTGCAGTCATCTAGTGAAGGAGTTACCATTGTGCTATGAAATATATTCCAGGATTTAAATACAGTGCTAATGAAGAATTAACAATGTAAGTTTAAAATTTTGTCATTTGGATTGGAATTTGCCTGTTGTGCCTTGTCCCTGGTGTAGGGTGAGGAGCAACAGCATGGAATATCATAAAAGCTTCTAACTTTCTACATTTTTGTAGTTTTATTGTTTAAACAATATTGGTGTTTTTGTATAAACTTTTCAAATTATCAGTTGGTTCATTGGTTTGGGTCATGGTCATATTTACAAGATATACAGGCAGCAAATCTAACTTATCATTGGAGATGTGACCCTGCTGACAAGGCCAGTATTTATTGCCCATCCCTTATTGTCCTCGAGTGTGGTATTCTTGAACTGCTACAGTAAATTGGATGAATTTGCTCCCATGGTATTTTTGGAGGCAGTGTAAAAGGGTTTGAACCCAGCAACAAAGGAAGAATAGTGTGTACCTTGGAAGGACAGACATCTGCTGCCCTTGCCCTTGTTGGTGGTAGAGGTCACAAGTATGAATAGTGCTATTTAAGTTGTTAGGTAGCATTACTGCACTTCAGAAATGACATACTCTGTAATGTAGAGTTGGGTGTAGTTAGTTCCTTGGGTAGTGTATCTGGTCCCAAACAAGTATGATGCTTTGTTCAGTGCAGCATTAAGCTTCTTGTATGTCATTTGGGTTGTATTCAATTGGGCAGGTGGAGAATATTCCATCATGCTCCTGACTTGTCCCTAGGTGATCGTAGAAAGTCTTTAGAATGTGAGGTGAGTCGCCTACTGAGATACTTGCCCTGTTCCTATTCCTTTAACCACAGTATTTTTGTAGCTGGTACCGTTGAATTCTTTTGTCACTGTTAAACCCTAGAATGTTTTTGGTAATGTCAGAGTTGAAGGTTAGACTCTCGCTTGTTGGAGAATGATCACTGCCTAGTTGGCACTACCTTTTTTGCCTTTCATTAATTGCATAATGGAAGGGGAAGAAATGTCAACATTGCAATAGAGGTTTAATTCTGTAATTCTTGTATACCAAAGGAAATCAATATTTACATCAGTGCTCTTAGAATAAGTACACATTGAAGCCAGGACTTGCATGGCTGATTTGTTACATGTTTTTAGGGGTAGTGAATAAACAGTGAAGTTTTACCATTTACTTTAAATTTCAATACTGATGGGGTCCTAGACCCTGCCCTGTCGATCTAAAATTCCAATGGAATGTTAAACCAAATTTCATCTACAGGTGGCTGATTATTAATAATCCTGCTTTCAAGAGCAGAAAAGTCATCCTTAAATTCTGGCCCAATGTTTATCTCCACCAACAATGTTGTTTCTGAGAGCCTGTGTATTTCGTACATTACAAGCAGTGCCTACACTGAGTGCTTTATGGATTGTAAAGCTCTTTGCAGTATTGTTTTCTAAGCAGCAGTAATTAACTAGATTTAATTCCAAAACATTCAGCTGAACATTTGCAATTTTGTAATCAAAGGCGAAGAAAATAAAAGCTGAAGTAGAATTTTGTGAAGAGTTTATAAATCATTTCTGAAGTAATTGATGTTCCTAAACCCAAGAATACTGCAGCAGGAAGTTTGTTACACATATTCAATGCAGTTTCATTTCAGAAAGAGAATGGCTAATAGTCTAGAATGCAGGATATCCACAAGAAAATGTATAAAATAAGATTTTAAACTTGGATGGCATCACTGAAGTTTGCAATTGTCAAATTAATTCTGAAATAAAGTTAAATGACATTCTGAATTTTCATGACTGTGGCCAGAGACCATGGGGATTTACAGTTGGTATACAAAGATTTTCCAGATTCCTGTGTTCTAACAATAACTGAAGAAATTGTTGGAAAAAGCTGCACCTCCTTAACTATTGTCCTTAACTATTTATGGGTTTATTTTAATGCATGAAGCACCATAACTTATCAATACAAAATGTGCTATTTCTATTTCAAATTAAGAAAATTGCTATAAATTACTAACTCTAATTTGGAGTACTTGATTTTGCTTTCTCAATTCCATTTTGTGAAATACATTACCCATGATCAGGTTTGCTGTAAATTGGTGCAACTTCCCTCAACTGGAATCTGAAATTAGGCAAGGTGAAACTGTTGTCCCATCTTGGAACATGATTATATTCCATTAATCAAAAATATGTTTTTTGTTTTTATTCCTTTTTAATGTGAGTATTTTAATTGCATTAAAAGCTTGAGCTGGGAATTGAGATGACATTCTTTTGAGTAAAATGTGATATTTGTTTGCAGATTATTGTGAATACTAATGCCTTCGTAACTCACCTGAAAAGGTGTGTGGTGTGCGGCATTTTAACTTCACCAGAAAGACCAGTGTTTTTTGTCAATCCCTAAAAAGATGTGGGTTTGTCTTAAACTTTGCAATTCTTCTCGTGAAGGTATTTTCATAGTTGCAGAATTTGAATTTGTCAGTGATTGTGTTCAAATTTGGTGTGCTGTTTAGAAGAGTATTTCTTGCATTTCTTGTTAGCCCTGAAGGTAGAGGCTGTAGATCTGACAGGTGCTCTCAAAGTTGCCTTGGTGAATTTTAGCTGTACATTTTATAGGTGACTCTGTGCTTGTCATTGAGAAAATTTTTAGTATAGTGTTGTGCCCTAGTTTTTTGGAGTTCAGACAAATGAGTATTCCATCTCAATTGTATGTGATTATGATACAGAAGGTAACTTTTTTTAAAAAAATACTTTCGAGGGATGTGGGCTTTAGGCTAAGCCAGCATTTAATTGTCTATCTCTGGCCCTTGAGATGGTGATGGTCGTGAACTGCTATCTTGAATCAGAATTTTGCTGGAACAGCTGTAAATGAACAGTGATATATTTCCAAGTCCAGGTTGTCAGTAGCTTAAGCAACTTCTGGGTGGCAATGTTCTTATACTGTTAAGCCTCTGGACCCCCTCCAATGCCAGCACATCCTTTCTGAAATAACTGCTCACAATACTCCAAATGCAGCCTTATAAAGTCTCAGCATTATATCCTTTTATATTCTAGTTCTTTCAAAATGAATGCTAACATTTGAATTTGCTTTCTTTACTACTGACTCAACCTGCAAGTTGACCTTTAGGGAATTGTGCAGTAAGACTCTTAAGTTCCTCTGCACCTCCAATTTCTGAATTTGCTCCCTGATTAGAAAATATTGTACACCTTTATTCCTTCTACCACATTGCATGGCTATACACTTCACTACACTGTAGTGGTAGTTCATGAGCTTGAATTTTTCCATGATTATAACTGAGTCCTCATTACAGGGTTATTAGTGTCTGGAAATTTTGTTGTGAGCACATCTTTTTGAACAGGAAGGAATCCACCAGCAGAGAGGCATGTGATAAGTTGAAATTTTTGTGTATTTGTAAGGTGCTATTCTGCTGTATGTTTGTGTTCTAGTTAAAATAGTGATTAGTGGATTTTGGGAAATTTGTTCTCAATGGAATGAAATAGTGAGGGCTAAAATTTCAAAGGAAGGATATACAAGAACAACGGGTCCTTCAAGAATTTTCTTTCTTACAGAGGCAATTTAGCACAGTATATTATAATTGCTGAACTGTTTCTATGCCAGTGTGTCATTCATGGCAGCCTTCGGGAAAATTTCTGAAGTAGGGTGAAGGAAGAGTAAAAGGGTAAGGAACATGGGAGAGTAACAAAGCCTTCTGGGTATTTCAGAAAGATGCAGTGGGAAACAATTGTTTATCATTAGTATTAGCAAAGTGTTTTTTCAAGCATTGCAAAATGTTGGTTAGTAATTTTGCACTATTTTGGTATTGAAAAGTGGGAGAGGTATCACTCGAGGCTTTATAGAAAGGCATAGTAGCCCGAAAGGAAAGCCGTTTAACAATGCTTGGGAAACAAAGATTCAAGTCTTTACCTCGGTTGCCAGACTTTTTCGAATCAATGGATGACAATATATTAACCTTGACTTAGGTTAAAGTATTATTCTCACCAATTGATCAGTACCCACTTATCTAATTTTAGGATAGTTACTGAAGTTGTGATTAGTTGGTTTACTGTTCACAACAAAGTCAAAGGTACTCAATTTGTCAGCCCAAAATTAGAATATTCAAGTACAGAGATGAGATGTTGGTTTTGTTTTTACTGTGTATTTGGGTTTTTTTCTTAATTTATAGATAATGTTTTGTGAGCTATTACAAACTAGTAATGACCGATTTATAAATATTTGGTACTAACATTAAGTATTAAGTGTTCATTTAGTTGGATAAGAAAATTCTCTATGCTGCTTAATAACTTACGAATGTTAGAGCTAGTAATTTTTGGCTTTAAGTATTAGCTTTGAAGGAATAAGCTGCCTATGCACAGACTATATATTCCTCTATTTCAATATTCTGGTTTAGTTTAAGGCTCGTTTGTTGTGCATGAAGTTTATATTTCCCAGGTTTGGGGGTGAACTTGGACTTGTTAGCAAATATTGCTTTTTGTATAGAGAATGCAAACAACAGGAATTCTGCAGATGCTGGAAATTCAAGCAGCACACATAAAAGTTGCTGGTGAACGCAGCAGGCCAGGCAGCATCTCTTGGAAGAGGTGCAGTCGACGTTTCAGGCCGAGACCCTTCGTCAGGACTAACTGAAGGAAAAGCTTACTCACTGTTCCTTCAGTTAGTCCTGACGAAGGGTCTCGGCCTGAAACCTCGACTGCACCTCTTCCTAGAGATGCTGCCTGGCCTGCTGCGTTCACCAGCAACTTTTATGTGTGTTGTTTTGTATAGAGAGTTGGGTTCTGAGTATCTGTACTCATTGAGATTTGTATTTGTCATGCCTCCAATTCAAATTCTGTACTAGTTTGTAATTTGTCCAGTTCTGAACCTTTCATCAAACTTTATGCTTTTTACCAAATTGATCAGTCTCAAGGCATCTTTGATTTTTCTCTCCCAAACTTTTGATTGACTCATGCTAGAATTACTGGTATAATTGGATACCTTGAACTATTCAACAGGACATCTTGTATATTCAGTTTATCATTTTAGTCAAATATGAGCTTAGATTCTGTCTGACTGCTAACTGAACACTTCAGATTTTAACCATGCCTAATAAATGCTTCCAAACATGATATAGTTTACACTTTTCATTTATCTACTTGGAACGTATCAGGAGCATTCAGTGATGGTAATTGCTCATCGCTTTTGCCATAATTGCTTAGAATGCTCAACTGCAAAAGTCTTAGTATTTTTTCATATTTAAAGTCAATGTTCTGGTGTATTTACATATAGTTTTAAAGAAATATCAAGTGAAAAAGCATTATGTAATTAATGAAATAAGCATAATGTAAATAAAATTGTATAGCTCATGAATATGCATTATTAATAGGAAATCAAGCAGAATAATTGAAACCTATCGAATGGTGAAAGACCTTGATGGAGTGGATGTGGAGAGGATGTTTTCTATGGTGTGAGAGTGTAGGACCAGAGGAGGCAGCCTTAGAATAGAAGAGCGTCCTTTTAGAACGGAGATGAGGAATTTCTTCAGCCAGAGAGTGGTGAATCTGTGGAAATTTTTGCCACAGGCAGCTGTGGAGGCCAAGTCTTTATGTATATTTAAGGCAGAGGTTGATAGATTCTTGATTGGCCAGGGCATGAAGGGATACAGGGAGAAGGCAGGAAATTGGGCCTGGTTGGAAGAATGGATTAACCATGATGAAATAGCGGAGCAGACTCAATGGGCCAAAATGACCTAATTCTGTTATTGTATCTTATGGTGTTATGATTTAATGTGGAATAGAGAACTCAAAAAAAGAGAAAAGATTTAAAGGAGTTTTACAAGCCAAGTACAATGTGGTATGTGCCTGGAATGCATTGCCAGGAGAAGTAATAGAAAAGTGTTTAAGAAGCACTTAGGCAGAGGATAGGGGAATAAAGACCATGTGCGAGCCGTTGGGATTAGTTTAAATTTGCCTCATTTTCAACACAGGTATTGTGGGCCAAAAGGACCTTCTGTGCTGTGCTGTGCTGTACTGTTCTGTGTTTACTAACTTTTAAAAAGGAATGTAAAGTCCTTAAAATTTTGAAATCTATGATACTGAAATGATATTAGCAACATGAACTCAGAAGTGGTTGAGAAATAGAGGATAGTAGTGAATGGTTGCTCTTCAGTCTGGAGAGCAGGTATGCAGTTGTATCCCCCAATGATGAAAATGGTAATCAGGCAGATATAAATAAACTGAAATGGCTAACATATAGAGGGTGTGAAATGAACTGACACAACAATCTGCTGGAGAATCTCTGGGTTGAATATGATCTGTGAGAGGAAAGAAATTGTCATTGTTTCAGGTCAATATTTCTTTCTACGGATGCTGCTCAACCCACTGAGTTCCTCCAGCATATCTTTATTGTTCTGGATCCCAGTATCCGTCTCCTCTGACTTCATGAAATGAGCTAAATGCTCTTGGGAGGCAAATGAGTGGTAATATAGATGTGGTTTTGAAGGACTTGCAGGAATATGGGATATTGTGGTCAGGGGTGTATAACGGAATTGAACCCTTCGGTACTCCACATCCATGCCAACTTTTTGCTGTCTGCATTATGACCATGTCTATCTAAATGCTTCTTAAATACAACAATTGAATCTGAATCCACCACCATCTCTGGCAGCATGCTTCAGATATCAACCACTCTGTTTAAAACAAAAACTTGCCAATAATGTCCCCTTTAAATCTCCTACCTGTTACTTTAAAACTATGATATCTCTACTCAGGTTAAAAGATTTTGACTTTCCATCCTAGCTAAGCCTCTCATAATTTTATACTTCTGCCTTCCCCCAGAACTAAAGTGCTGCTATTCAGTCAGATCCTATTGTATCTGCCCTGCACTCTCCCCAGCACACAGATATGCATTCTACACTTTATAGATAGACATACAGTGAAAATACCAGGAAGTTATAGTAAAGCCAGAATTTGGTAATGTGAGTGCCACTTGATGGAAGAAAGAGGTTTGCATAGAATTGCTTCTCAGTCATGTGGCGACTGGAGAAACATATTCTTCTCAGAGCAGATAGATTGAAGAGGGACCTGAAAATTGAACAACATTGATAAATGGCCATTATCAGAACACTTTAGGATCAATTCATCTCAGGTTTCCAGCCAAGCACAGGTACTGATTTTAACCAACATTTCGATGACAAACTCTGCCATCTTCATCAGAGATGATGCCTGGGCATCCCATCTACAGGATTCCCTATGAATGCGGAGCAGTGTATGTCAAAACCCACATCAAGTAGTACAGGAGGTGTATCCATTTGGGTTACCCAGAGAAATAGGCAGCAGCAGAACATTGCATTTGCAGTGGCCATAGGATTGACTTCACACAAAACTATTGTGCCACACCAGTGGCTTTTGGGATTGCCTGGTGAAGCCAATGAAATAAAACTAGAGGAGAATAATTTTAACAAAGATGAAGATCTCGCTCTAAGTAAGAACTGGAATTCGATTGTAAACAAGGTGAGCGAAATTCATGTTGGATGAGAACTAACTAATCAGGAGGGACGTACAATGGCAGTATAAATACCACCAGACTAGACATACCCAGGCATCATCCCTGATGAAGATGGCAGTCTGTGATCAAAACAGTTACCAAGTGGAAGCCCAACAAGACTTTATTCATCATGTGTGGTGGGAAAGTATGAGATAATTTTTCACATTTTAAATTTTTACCAAAATTACGGGGAAGAATTTTTTTTATTTGCACTGTTATTTAATAACTGAAGATATCATCAAACTTGCTCTTTGGGTAACTTGCATTATTGGCAACCCTCTTTTCTCAATAACTTCTCAAAAGAAAAATGAGTTGAACCTCCTGTGTTTGAAGAAAGATCTCCAACCTGAAACTCTGATTCTCTTTCTCTTTCCACAGATGTGGACAGACTTGAGTATTTTTACCATTTGTTTTTGTTTTAAATTTTAGCCTCTTTTTTTTACTTCCAATCTCTTGATGCTAAGGTTTCCTATTTTCATTTAATGTGCTGAATATCAACTGTTTATTAACCATGCTTTCCTCCCATTAATTTCTATCACCTTTATCTTGTTGCTTTCTTCCACCACATTAGATTTTTCTCCAGTGCTTGTGCTATTACCATTGTGCTTATACCACTTTCCGATTCCCACGTCAAACTGCTTTTCTTTCCTTCCATTTTGCTTACTATTTTATTAACTCCACTGCACCTCAAAATTGCTTTTTATTTTCTTTTCCCCTACCCTCCTAACTGCCTAATAATCTTGGGTACTTTAGCTAGTTGGTATGCTCTGATCCAAATCTAGTTATTAAGGGTGTGTGTACTCTTTCCTGATGAGATGCAAGGGTAGAGATCCTTCATAACTCTCTTCCAGTAAAGAATGATAAGTTAGGCCATCCTATAAAAGTTCAAGATACAATAAAAGTAGAGATCAAAGTTAAAATAAAACCTTTTTTTTATTGTGAATAAGCATTGACTTTTAAATGATATGAACATTTGACCATCATTGCTTTTTTAAAAAATCTAGTCTCTTAAAGCAAATTTAACATTCTGCTGAGTCAAAATTCAAGAATTTATTTCCAAATAAATCATCAGTCAGTGATAAAAGTATACACCACTGTGGTCAATGTTATTTATTCGCTTTAAATATGTACAATGGCAGGACTTAGTTGCTGCAACTGCTTTCCATATATTATCTTAATTGGTTGGTCAGGAAAACACACTTTCTCAGTAATTGATATCACTTAGAGATAGAGTTAGAGGATAAGAGCTTAATGATGCATACTTGTGTTAATAAGGTGATAATAACAATTGATTTGCCCAATATTGCTGTCTTGAGTTAATGGTTTAAAGATATTGTAGCTGTTGGATGTACTTAATGACATTTCACTGGATGTTGCAGTATTATGGTATTGGTCCTGCAGTAAGTTAGTGACCTCAGTGTGAGGAGACTTATTTTTCAATCATAAGATGTGAGTGATGAATTGGAGAGCTGTAAGTCCCTTTGGACTGAATGGCTTGCTGCATGTTTGTTGTGCATATACAGCAGATGCAGATTGTCTTGGATCTTGGAGCAGGTGGGGTTTTACAACAATTTTAGTTGTATGGTCTTTATTACTGTTTCTACCCATTTCTTTTCAGATTTAAATTTGAGAGAGGCGTTGAATTCTTTTGATGGTCTTGGGTGTTTAGAATTCTTCACCACAGAACAGTGGAGGCTGAATTGTGATACATATTGTTCTGGGCGGCATGCAAAACAAAAGCTTTTCACTGTATCTCAATGCCCATGCCAATAATAAATCTATTAGGAGCAAAATGGGCTCTTTTGGTCTACAAGAGAATCTAAAGAATACAAGGAACCAACAGGAAAGTGGAGCTGTCAGGATCAGATTAGCCCTGATAATGAACGATAAAGCAGAAATTGTTAGTTGTGAGGGAACATGTAGCATTTCCTCATATTACTTGTTTTAATCTTTTATGTATTTCAACATAACATGAGACTTCTGATTATGTCCACTGGATCTGTCATAGTTTCAGAGTAACTATTAAATCCAGAATATGCATCACCAGATAGCATATTTCTGTGTCCCTGTCTCTTGCTGTTGTCTCCCTTTCTCTAGCCATTTCTAAGTGATTTGTTTATTCATTTCCTTTTATCAAGGAATAATAACCAATTTAAAAACAGATGGCTGAAGTGTATTTAATTATCCCTTCGGAATATCTAAAACTAATACTACTGTTCTGGAGTTCAGAATTTGATAATCACCTTAATTTCTCTTGTTTTCTCTAAAAGTGAAAGAGTATTAGATTTGTAAATGTTTTGAAACATGCTTTGTTTCAGAGGCAAGATTGCTTAAACACAGACTGCATCCAAAACTCAACTTGGACATTGTCTCCACAAATAATACTGTGTTATCTTAAACCTTTTGTTTTTAAGTAGTATTTTAAACCAGTATTTAGTGTTGAGATAGACAGATATGAACAGTTTTGTGGCAATTTCAAACCATTAGAATTCCAATAAGCAGGAGGTAGCAAAATTTAAATACTAGGAATTCACGGAATCAAAAATATTTAGTTTCCCCACATGTATTTTGATAAATATTGATTTTGATGAGCTGTTTGTTCTGTTGCCAAGATCTATTTTCAGATGTAGATTTTCTGTGGTTAACAAGAGTTCGCTGCATATTTTTGGGATGGCTAAAGTCTTATTCTCAACACTTAAATATCTGTCTATTAAATATTAAGGAATTGAAGAGGGAAATCCTGTGGGGGTTTTTTGGCATGGAATTTGACACTGCACTGGAATTGAAACCCTGTGGTTTATTCCTGTTCTCCAGAGTACAGTCAGCACTAAAGAGATAATTGTACATCAGCCCTAAAGCTGTAGCAAAAAAAACTCGTGTTTGTTGCATTTGCTCTGTTTTCTGTGAAATCAAAGGAAAATGTGAGCCATGTTCTATCTGACAACCATTCCTTGCAGGGTGGAAACTGACCTTGCAATCACATTGAGAACCCATCAACAATATTAGTTTAGAGATGAATCATTTGTGTTTCTTGCTATTTGGCACTTTTATCCATTCATGCATAAACGTACACCATGATAACATGACATCACTTTGGTAATCATTTGAGCATTTTGTATATATTAAACATTTCTAGATTCAAACATTAAGAAAAACCTTAGTGCAGCAGTCATAACTCGCGGCAGCAGCAAAGTAACTGCATCTGCATGAGAATTAGAAGATGCTCTTATTTAAATATAATAGAATGTGTCATTAAGGTGTCCATTAATAATGCTCTTGAGCAAAGTGAGAACTGGAAATTTGGATAGTTTGTTAAAAGTTTCATATATTAGTCTGCATGTGTCAGGAATAAATTCTGCACATTTGGGCCCACTTCTGAGGTGAATGGACTAGGTGATGGTTTGGATTGAGCACTGTTAGTCAAAATAATACAGCATGGAGAGGGCCTTTCCCTCCAACTTCCATGCTGACCCTGGTACCTGACAAATTTGAGTTTATTGTCATCTGCACAAGTATGCACAGGTGCAATGAAAAGTGTACTTGCAGCAACAAGTAATCAATTCCATTTAAAAACGCAAATGCAAGATAATCTGCAGATGCTGGAATTTCAGGCATTACACATAAAAGTTGCTGGTGAATGCAGCAGGCCAGGCAGCATCTATAGGAAGAGGTACAGTTGACGTTTCGAGCCGAGACCCTTCATCATCAGGATGGAGGGTCTCGGCCGAAACGTCGACTGTACCTCTTCCTATAGATGCTGCCTGGCCTGCTGCATTCACCAGCAACTTTTATGTGTGTTGCAATCATTTCCATTTGCCTGCATTTGGCTCATATCCCTCTAAACTGCTGCTATCTATAGGGAACTCATGGCTTCATTTATGCTGTCTGAAGAGTTGAGCACTTTACTGCTATTAGAGAACATTTATTGATAATTTAGTCAGTATTTTTAATCTGGAAGTTTTATTGATCATCTTTTATACTCCTGAATAATGTACTCAATCATTTTTCTACTAAAAAGTGCCAGTAAACTGCCTTTGACAGAGTCAGTTCATTCAAAGAAAAATTTCCAAAGCTTTTTTCCCAACCACAGATGAAATTCATGTACAAAAGAGATTCCTACTTCCATCTGTGTACATCGTGCACAGTACTCACCAGACTCACAATTGAGATCAATCCAACTGGTCTCGACTAACTGTAACCATGACTGTGCTAGAAAAGAAATGTAGTGTGATAGGTAGTTGCTAGTGCCAAGGCAGAGGTTCATGATTCTGTTTGGGAATATTCCTGTTAAAATCTGAACGTACGTACAGTAAATAGGATGATACATTTTGTAAGAATGGTGTGATATAGAATATCATTCAGTTCAAGAAGCTGCATCTTTAAAACAGCCAGGTTTATTATTTAATAACTAGCCATGGGTCCGATTAGAATCTAAGCTTGTTCTTTTTGAAAAAGGAGGTATTTCCTCCTTTTGTACATAAAATGTTAGCATAAGTGAGTAATTGAAGCAGTAATCTCTTTAACCAATCAAAGGTTCTCAGGCCCTTCAGCCCACCATGTCCGTGCTAACCTTTTATCCATCTTCCCATTTTTCCCCCATTATATTATTTTAAAATTATTTATTGATTGATAGTGCAGTTGGCCCTTCTGACCCTTCAAGCCACACCGTACCTAGCAACCCCACAATTCCAATTAACCCTAACCTAATCACAGGGCAGTTTACAGTGACTAATTAACCTCCCTGGTACATCTTTGGAATGCAGGAACAAACTAGAGCAGCCAAGGAAAACCCATTCATTCCACAGGGAGGACACGCAGAGATTCCTTGCAGAATGATGCCGAAATTGAACTCTGAACTCTGCAAGCTGTAATACTGTTCAGCTAACTGCTACGCTACCATTGCCACTGTGGCAATAGGCTTGTATTCTTTTATGCCTTGCCTAGTTATCTTTTTTAAATGCTTAAATGTACTAATTACCCAATTCTTCCATCAATGCTGATGGTGCATTCCTGATTTCAACCAAGAAGAACTTATCTCTTACATTCACTTTAGAACTCTTTCCTCTCTCTTTAAAGCTGTGCCTCTTTTTTTTAATACCCCTACCACGGGAAGAAGATCATGCCTTTCTTACTGTAGTTTTGTACAACTGCATCTGGCCTCAGTCGTTTTCATTCCATGAAAGTCAAGCCCAGCCCATCAGTCTCTACTCCATTACTGTTCTTCCAATCCAGGCAGCATTTTAGTAAATCCTAACCTGTCCAGTACAAACATGTACTTCATGTGACAACTAGAAATGCATACAGTATCACACATAAAAGTTGCTGGTGAACGCAGCAGGCCAGGCAGCATCTCTAGGAAGAGGTGCAGTCGACGTTTCAGGCCGAGACCTGACGAAGGGTCTCGGCCTGAAACGTCGACTGCACCTCTACCTAGAGATGCTGCCTGGCCTGCTGCGTTCACCAGCAACTTTTATGTGTGTTGCTTGAATTTCCAGCATCTGCAGAATTCCTGTTGAATGCATACAGTATGCTAAGTGCAGCCTAACCAATGTTGTATAATGTTGCAACATACTGTACCAACTGTTGTATCTTGTGCCCCAGCCTATGAAGGCGAGCATGCCAAGTACTACCTTACCATTTTCCACCCATTGCCACTTTCAGCGACATGTGGACGTGGGACCTTGTGTTTCTCTCTTCAGTGTTCCTCAATGCCCTACCATTTACTGTACATGTCCTACCCACTACTTGACTTGACAAAATGCAACATGTCACATTTGTCAGCAATAAATTCTATTTTGCAGTGCTCAGGACTATTTTCTATTTTCTATCTGATCCATAACTGCTGCTAATGCAGCTATGCATACTATTAATTTTCATGGCATCCACAAACTTGTTAATCGTACCTTCTTTATATCTAAATCGTTAAAATGTATCGCAAACAGCGAAGGTCTTAGTACAGATCCTTGTACACCCCTAGTCGCAGGCTTGGAATTTAAAAAATCCTTCCATTGCTACCCTCTGCCTTGAAACCTTGAAGACACTTTTAGCATGGACTAGATGTACCACAGGCCTGTTTCTGTGCTGCAGTGTTCTATGGCTATGACACTTGAAAACGGATTATCAAAAAGTCATTGTTATAGATGCATTGACATTTAGGTGACATATCTTCATCTTGAGGCTACAAATTAGAGCTTTGGTAACTGAAAGCAAGTCGGCCGTTGATGAAGCAGTTCAATCAAGTATGGTCTGGAAGTTTGAACAAAAATACATGGATCTCAGTGGATCATGGGGCTGGGAAGATTACCAGAAACTGGTGAGACTGTGTGGACAGATGGGTCTTGAGGAATAAGATTTTAAATTTAATGTATTGCTTAACTGGGAGTTAGAATAAAGACCAGAAATTCACAAGTCTAGTGGTAACAGGCATTAATGAGTGTTTCAGTAGTGTGCCACTTAAGAATACAATTATAATAAAACTAACAGCTCATGCAGTTTAGCTTGTTATATATACACTGATTTGGCAATAATTAAGTTAGAACATAAATCAGTTTATGTACTGAGGCAGAGTGGAAAAACTTGCATGCCATCCATACAGATCAATTCATTACAACAGTGCATTGAGGTTGCACAAGATAAAATAATAAGAGTGCAGAATAAAGAGTTACAATACAGAAAAAGTACAGCACTGGTAAACATGCAAAACCATAACAAGATAGATTGTGACATTAGAGTTCATCTTATCATACAGGGAACCATTTATTAGTCTTAGAATAGTGCGATAGGCTCTGTCCTTGAGCTTGCTGTTGCATACTTTTAGGCTTTTGTATTTTCTGCCTGATTGGAGGGAGTTGGAGAGATCATCAATGGAGAGTGGGCTCCTGGATACTGGCTGCTTTATTAAGAAGCAAAAAGTGTAGATAGAGGCCATGGAGAGGAGGAAGTACAGACTGACCTCTGTCCACATCTCCGTACAGTTTCTTGTGGTCATAGCCAAAACAGTTGGCAAATCTGGCTGTGATGCATCTGGATAGGACGCTTTCTATGATTCACAGATTTAAAAATTGCTGAGTGTCAAAGGGAATATGCCAAATTTCTGTAATCACCTGATGAAGTAAGAGGTGCTGGTGAGCTTTCTTGGCTGTAGTGTCAGCATGGTTGGATCAGGATAGGCTATTTGATCTTTGGAGCTTGAAGCTCTTAACTCTGACTTCAGCACTATTGATGTAAACAGGAGTATGTGTGCCACCCCTTTCTGAAGCCAATGACCAGTTCTTTTGTTTTGCTGGCATTGAGAAAAAGATTGTTGTCATGACTCCATTGTCACTTGACTCTCCATCTCCTTCCTGTACTCTTGCATTGCTATTTTAGATACGGTACACTGTGGTAGTGTCACTTGCAAACTTGTAGTTGGAGCTAAAGCAGAACCTAGCCACACAGTCGTGAGTGTACAGGAATTAGAGTAGGGGGCTGAGGACAATGTTTTGGGCACCAGTGCTGAAGGTAATTGAGCAGAGGTGTTGCCTTCTATCTTTACTGATTATGGTCTGTTGGTCAGGTTTACGTTTGGAATTATAGTATTGAAGGTGGAGTTGTAGTCAGTAATAAAAACAAGTTAACATAAGTGTCTTTATTGTCGAGATGCTCCAGAAATGAGTGTAGGGCCAGAGAAATATTTGCCATAGACCTGTTTCGGTGATAAGCGAATTGCAGTGCATAGAGGGATAGTGCTACAAGATCCCTCTTGAATGAGGAACAAACATCTTGTGCTTTTTGTGAGTGGGTAGAAAGCCAATCCCAGTTCTCTGCATTTTAATGAGTTGTTAAATGATGCATAAAATACAACTGAATTCTAATGACTCGAAGTGCTACTCTTTTACTTTGTTTAGAATGATGTCATCTGCATGACTGTAATCTTAACAGCAAATTCAAGGTGACTATTTACATTTCCTCAGCTTCCTTTTTAATGCACAGTATTTACATTAATTCAAACAATTTACTCAAAAAATGATGTTAGGTTGTTGAGCTTTAAAGCTGAGAATGGCAAGAACTTGATGATTAACGTCTCAAAAATTTGAAGGATGGCCTTTTAAGTCATATTTTATCAGGTTCTTAGATTGTGGATTGGTGATAGTAAAGGTGGCCCCGCTATTTAAGGAAGGAAAGAAATTATGGTGGGGGGGAATGCTGGGATTTATGATAAATAATGTGTTAATAAGACACCTTGAAAAGAGTAATAAGATTGATTAGAATTGGCATTAATTTTTTAGAATATGGATTAGAGGTGATAAGAAGGAACCAGTAGATGTGTATTTAGGATTTCAGGAATATTTTCAATAAGTCAAACACAGGAGGCTGGTTAACGAGGTTAAAGCACATAGAGTTGGGAGGAATATACTTAAAGAGAATTGAAAATGGTTAAGAATAGGAGTAAATGGATCATTCTGGGGTTGAGTTATGACCAGAGAGATGCTTTGAGGAATGAAGGGTCGAGGAGGAAAGAAATTATTCATGGTCTATATTATTGATTTAGCTGATACTAAACTAGATGGAATTTTGAGAAATGGTATTGTTTTCCTGACTGAGGAACTTTGCACCAGGAAGCATGCTTTGGGAACAAGAAAAGTCTTAAGGCTGAAATGAGGTGAAATTTCTTCACTTCGTGAATCTATGGAATTCTGTATCCTGGTCATGGAAGCAATCGTGTTCATTTAAAACAAGTGGATAGATCCCTCGATATTAAATGAATTGGGGGATATGGGGAAAATGCTGAAAAATAGTACAAAGGTAGATTAGACAAGTACGAAAAGTTCATATGTTGGAACTCCTATTTTATGATCCCATAACATCCTAAATTGATTACTCCTAACTTGATGAGAACTAACTGATGGGGTTTTATATTTACTCAGTAACTTGTATGAAGGTCATTCTAATCAGCAGGTTTTTAATGTGTGTTTCTTGTCTTAGTGTTCTCTTACCCTACTCTCCAGAATATTTAATGCCCATTTCATAATCAGATGTGTGAATTAAATCTAGTTGTACAGAGATGACAGGTTAATTTGCTAAATCACTTTGGGAAAAACTATCCTGGTAAACATATCAAAGCAATATTTACAACCTAAGTGTTGATTCTGGTGCAGTTATGTGTAGAATTCGATGTATCTGAAAGTGGCAAACGCTTCTTACGTCAGTTTTACTTTTGCATCAAATTTGCCTTAATAAATTGATTTGTGTTCAGCATTTACAGCAGAACAATACCAGCAACATCAACAGCAACTAGTACTGATGCAGCAACAACAACTTGCACAGATTCAGCAGCAGCTAGCACATAGTAATTCAGGCTCCAATTCTTCACAGGTAAGCACTGTTCAATTAAATATTACTTTAACAGCTGTGTGACTTTGTTACTTTTTTAAAAAGTATACTTTAAATACGGTATCATAACAAAAACCTATTGGTACACATGATTTTTAAGATTGATATCTTTATTATACAAAACTTTGAAGGAAATTGTGTCAAGGCGAATTATCAACAGAGAAATACAGAAACTCAGGTTTGATTGGCAATTGAAATCATTGGATTGATGCATAATCAGTTTTTAATTCACTACTGTGGCAAGATTGAAGAAGTTATGTTTTCAGGATTAGAACTGTCACTTAAAAATTTTTAATTAAAATGAACTGTTTTGCTAGGCAATGAACAGTGTATAAATTAATATTTTGGAAGACTTTGTGCATATTCTTATACAAGTGGGGCAATAGCTGCAGCTATCAGCAATGTTATTTTTGACTGTGAGCTCAATGCTGCCAAAAAAAAAAGTTGCCTGTTGAAGCAATGGAAAATGTTCAGCAAAGGTCATCTCAGAACACCCTGTCATCATTTCTAAGATCTTTGAATATTAAATGAAATTAGACAGCAACCATATGATCATAATTACTTAGTTCTCCATAAATTTCATTGAATACAAACAATAGAAATATTTCTGAAGTGATCTATTTAAAAATCAATTATTTGTTGCTTACAATAATATTTCTGATTTATTGGATAATTTCTTTATTCTTATACAACAGGGTTCTGTTTCAAAAACATTGGATTCAGTCAGCGCACAATTTGCAGCCTCGGCTTTAATGACATCCGAACAATTGATGGCATTCAAAGCAAAGGAGGAGGCAGTGCTTGGAATCAATGGTGTCCTCCAAGCCTCAGGTAAATCTAGATAGTCACAAAATGAAATACTTTTGGAGGTGAATGGGGAGAAAGACCATATTTTCAGAAATGTAAAGGAATATGTTATTAAAGTTTACATTGTAGAGAATTTGTTATTCATTCTCATCCAGCCTTTTTGACTATATTGAGTAACTTTTTTTAAATACAGTTGCTATATTTGTGGCAATGTGGAGAAAAATTTCAAGCTCATTGCTGTGGTTGGCACAGTAGTGTAGCAGTCAGCACAACACTTCACAGCCACAATCAGTGATTGAGGTTCAATTCCTGCCACTGTCTGTAAGGAATTTTATGTTCAGCCGGTGACTACAAGTTTCCTCCAGGCACTATGGTTTCCTTCCACGCTCCAAAAATATACATATATGGGCATCTTGTGTTGCGCTTGAAGCACTTCTTCAGATTGTGTTGGTTGGAGATACAAGTGATACATTTCACTGTTTCAATTTATGTGTGACAAATGAAGCTAAACATTATAAGGGTGAGACTAATTGTTCTCCATTTACTTACATATAAACAATATAGCAACCTGTGTTGGAGTATAATTTAATGTCCCAAAAATTTTGCACTTTCAGCTGACAAAAATAAAGCACTGACCAGCAGGCAAGTTTGGTTAGAGGCTAAACATATTGACTTGAATCTTGCCCATTTAGCCTAAAGAACACTTCACAAAGTTGCTGTTAAATTACAGCCAACTGAAGGCATGTTTAACAACTGATGCTATTCATACCTTCAGCTAATTACAGCCATTTTTTTTAAAGCTCACTGATTTCATTCATATTTTAATTTTTAAGAGCAGCTTATTTTCATTTCTGTAATGGTATATACCCTGTATAATGTTTGAACAGTATTTAAATTAGTTTTCCATCCCAACTTTAGACATCTGATTTAAAGATGGAAGATCAGCAGACATATACTATAAAATTGCTACTTAAAGATTTGTGAATTGGAACTGTTATTGTTTGAAAAAAGCAAGCAGGTAACCAGAAAACCTGCGGAGTTCCTACAGCATTTTGTGTGTTGCTCTGAATTTCTAGCATCTGCAAAATCTCTTGTGGAAATCATGCTATGCAGCCATAACCCTTTTAAATGTAGGCTTAGTATTTTATCTTGGGGGTTTGGGGAATTGCATGTTAGAGATGTTCATTGACAAATGCTCTGAGAAAACAATAATCACATTTCTGGAGGAGCCCAGTCTTTGAACCTTTCCGAGTATTATCGGTTTTGAATGTGACAAAGTTTTTTAAAGCCTTTCCTTAATACTTCGACAAGGCAGAACAAATGTGATTGGGACTTTGTTGTGTTACTTGATATATTTGCTTGCTTTAACCTTCTGTGGCACATATTCCTTTAGTGTGCAATAAAATTGATGAAATATGAACTTGTTGGTCATAATGCCTTCCCAAATGCAAATGCACCAACATTAATTCAGATCATTTCACTGATTGTTTCTTGCCCTGATCTCAAGATCATGCAAGTGTTCTAATTCTGTTTTATTTTTACTATTCACAGGATCGTACAAGGGCTTACACCTCACGAGTACCACACCTACAGCACTTGTGCAAACCAGTCAATCGTCATCATCAGCAGCAGGTTCAGCCTTACTGCCTTCCTGCAGCAACACACAGACAGCAACTTCCCATAGTGCACTGAGTCACCATGGAAATACTACGAACTCAAGTCCTCAGGTTTTGCTTGGCAACAGCCTTCGCATAGGTGTACCCAGCTCAGTAGCTGCTGTTAATTCTGTCACCAGTCTGAATGCACGTCATATACCACGAACTTTAAATAATGTTCCAACAGCTGCCTTAAAACTGGCTTCAGCAGCAAATTGTCAGATGCCCAAGGTTACAGGCTCCACATCCATGGACGGAGTACCAAGGTAAGCTGTATTCTCAAAGTTAATAGTTGTAATTTAATATTCAAGATTTGGTTTCAAGTTGGCTCAGTTTTTACAAGAAAAAGTATGCCCTTAGCAGCTTGTTTCCATGTGTGCTGTAGTAAAGATTAATTGTCTGGATGGTAACTTTTTACATTCAAGCACTCTCTCCATCTAGCGTTGCCTAAAGCTGATAGTGGGTCGGGTGGGGAGGGGCAGATAAATATGTGAAACCAGTGGGATCTATTAAAGGTAAGAAATTCTAAAAGTCTTTAGTTATAATAATTCCCCTCTACAAATACTGTATATTTAATTTATAGATTACTGATAATGCAGTCCTTTCACAAATTGGAGTCATAGTTTCAGCCTGTCACCCAGTTGCAACATTCCTCATAATACCCAAATTCACAGAAAATGCAATCTGCTCCTTTAATGGAATGCATTTAATTGCAAGAATGATCTCCATTTGATTGTGATTAATCATTGTCCCATTTCTATTGCTTCTGTGTACTGGTCTCAACCATGTGCTTGAAAACACTACTTGCTACAGAAATTGATGTTGGGCTCAAATAATCATGGAGGAAAAATTTGTGCCAGTTCCCCATAAACCATGAGTTCTTTGATTTGTCAGGTATTCATATATCTCCACTTTAAACATAGCTGGCCTTCACAATGCTTGAAGCAGAGTATTCAAGTGATTCGGTATCCTCTGTCAGCAGAAGTTTCTGTGCCCCTCAATTTTAAACGACTAGCCTTATTTTGCAACTATGACCCCTTTCTTAACTCTCCCACCGGCGAAAATACCTCAACGTCTACCCTGTCAAGCCCACATATCTTTTATGTTTGAATACAGTCATTCTTCTAAACTGCAAGAAATATAGACCCAAGCTGTTCAGCCTTTCTTTCTAGGACAATCCCCTTTCCCAGGAATTAGTCTAGTGAATCTCCTTTGGGTTGCCTCCAATGCTACAGTATCCTATTTTTAGTTAAATGGACCAAAGCTGTACATAGTATTCTGGGTGTGGCCTGTACGACTGAACAAGACCACTCTATTCTTAAAACTCTAATTTCTTCACTATATAGGCTGATATACCATTTTGCTATTTGTTGAATATGCCTGCTAACATTTTATGATTTATATACTGGAATACTAGGATGCCTCTGACCTTTGCCCTCTAGAACTTGTGCATCCAGGATGACCTGCACAAAGTACTAAAGATGTACCAGCACTTACTAAACCATACCCTAATGAATATCACCAGCTTTGGGAATAAGTGATGTGGTGGAAGAGAAATAGTAGAAAAAAGCACTCGTATGATTCAGTTGTTTTTATCCATACGATATAGGGAACAGACTCAGACCATTTGGCCCATCAAGCTTTCCCTATCTTTCCATTATGGCTGATTTATTACGCCTCAACCCTATTCTCTTGCCTTCCGCCCATAACCTTTCACACCCTTGCTAATCAACGACCTATCAGCCTCCTTTTTAAATAATACCCAATGATTGGCCTCCACAGCTGCCTGTGGCAATGAATTCCACAGTCATCACCCTCTAGTTAAAGAAATTCCTCCTAATTTTTGTCGTAAAGGGACATCCCTCTATTCTGAGGCTGTGCCTTTCAGTCCTAGATTCCCCTATTATATGAAACATCCTTTTCACATTAACTCTAACTCGGCCTTTCAATATTCGATAAGTTTAAATGAGAACCCCCTTGTTCTTTTAAACTCCAGTGAGTACAGATCCAGAGCAATCCCAAAAGACCCCTTTTACCTCTGATTTCTGAATTTGCTCCCTGTTTAGAAAATAATCTATGCCTTTATTCCTTATGCCAAATTACTTGACCATACATTTCCTTCCCTACACTATATTCTATCTTCCTCTTATTTGCCCTCTCTCCTAAACTGACCCAAGTCCTCTGGAGACACACTGCTTCCTGAATACTACCTGCCCCTCTACCTATCTTTGTATCATCCGCAAATTTGGCCACAATGCCATTCATTCCATAATCCAAATCATTGTAACGTTTAAAGAAGTGGTCCCAACACAGACCCCTTCAGAACACAGGTAGTCACCAGAAAAGGCGCACTTTATTCCCACTCTTTGCCTGCTGCTAGTCAGCCAATCTACTACCTATGCTAGTGTTTTTCCTGTAATACCATGGGCTGTTGACTTGTTTAGCAGCCTTGTGTGGAACATTGTCAAAGGCCTTGGAAAATCCAAGTAAACAACATCCTTTGGCTATCCTGCCTATTATTTCCTCAAAGAATTCCAACAGATTTGTCGGACAGTATATCTTCTGAAGGAAATAATGCTGACATTGGCCTATTTCATATTGGATCTGAACCACTGAAGTCAGGCTAATTGACCTATAATTTATTTTCTTTTGCCTCAACCCCTTCTTAAATACCAAAGTGACATTTGCAATTTTCCGGTCCTCTGGAAACCTTTTCAGAATCTAATGATTCTTGAAAGATCACTACTAATGCCTCCACAATCTCTTCAGTTACCTCTTTCAGAATCCTGGAGTACAGTCCGTCTGGTTGAGGTGACTTAACTGCCTTCAGACCTTGCAGTTTCCTAAACATCTCCTCAGTAATAGCAATTACACTCACTTCTGCTTCCTGACAGTCTTGAATTTCTGGCATACTGCTAGTGTCAGTGAAGACTGACACGAAATACTTAGTAAGTCATCCACCTTGCCCCCCCCCCACCATTACTACCTCTCTAGTGTCATTTTCCAGTGGTCCAATATCCACTCTCACCTCTCTTGGATATCTGGGGAAAAAAATACTTTTGGTGCCCTCATTATTATTATTATTATTATTATTGGCTAGCTTACCTTCATATTTCTAAGTTTAGTAGTATCTGATTAGGATTGGTGATAGTGAGTTGCTTCATAAAACTACTTTTATGACATCAAAAATAATCTTTACAAAGCAATGAAATATCTCCAGATTATGTGAAAGGCATTTATTCATTCATTTGGGAAATCAACCAAATGAATTAGATAGGCCTAATAAAGCTGTTCAGTATTTAAAATTACTGAACAGCTTGATGTAGTTTGTTTAAATATTAAGCTTACCTTTGAAACAGAATTTTGTATTATAGCTTCCCCTTTATATACATATTAAGAGTTTGACATCATCTTTGATCCTTTCAACGCATTTTATGCAGCAAATGCAATGACATTGTAGCCTTATACTTCTTGTAAAAGATGACAATGATGCAAAAAAAAAATTTCTTAATTGGATCTGCCATTCCCAAAATATTTTTGAATAGGTTACTTTGTGGAAATTGAATCCCATTTAGGGAAAAATGGAGGACTGTAATAGTAATGGCATTATTTTTGATCGGTACCCTTTCTTAAAATGCCATGGGTCAGTGAGGATTTGATAAACTTGCTTTAAGAAAGTGATGAACCCAAAAGTATATTGTCACCAAAACTCAACATTTAAGTGAGAAGAAACCTCTTCCCACACAGGTTCTGAAAATTTGATATTGGTCATAATTCTTTATTGGTTTGAATTTTTCTACAAAGGGTACTGATGATGACTCACTCTTTAAACATCACACCTGCAGGAAGTGTCTCTCCATAAACACGTCACTGGCTCTGCAATTCAAAGCGCCATAGAGGCGTGATGTTGCCACCCAGAAGGTGAAATAGGAGTCATAAATGGAGACTTTACTACAGCACATCGGGAAACTTTATGGGTAGGAGCAGGAGGTTGGGAGGCAAGTAAAGTGCTTTTGTTTTTTTGAAATATTTTTTAAGTGAGCAGTTGGATCATTTCCCTTTTTCAGAGGAAAAGGTTGTTTTCATTTTTAAATCTTTATAGTTGTCGTAGATTCAGAAATACAATTTGACATAAAAGCCCATTAAATTTATAGCTCATTTTGGAAATTTGAAGACCATGATCCAGTAAGTCTTATGATTTTCTATTTTGGTATGAAGATGTATCCATGGTTGTACCTTAAAGCATGAATATTCCTATCTTTTAGATGTTTGTGTAACTGATTACTAAGTGCTTTAGTCTTGCATTGCTTCAGACACAAAACAGTGCAACTAAATAAAATATCAAGATCATTGAAAATCTATGTATAATGTGGTTAGCAATAAGTTACTTAAAGAAAACTTGTTGTCTGCAGTATACCAAGATGGAACACAAAATGGAAATTCCTTCAAGAAAGATTTAGAAAGAATAATTGTCTCCACCCTGTGTATATTTTTGTGCATTCCCTCATTTATAATGAAACAAATATGCAGAATAGGTAAATTATTTAATAAAAATGTAAACCGGTGAAAGCAGAATGGATGGAAAACATCTGGAGAGGTTACACTGTGATACAGTTCATATCCAAATCAATAGATCACTATGTAGCTAAGGTTGGTGTTATAAAATCAAGTTGTCTTCTGCAGTTATTCAGTGCATATTTAGGTTGAGCAATGGAGACAATACAGGCAGCTTTTCCTAAATTGACCTATCAGGATATTTTCCCCATCTCAAGATAATGTGATAAGGGGCTTCATATAGGTGAGACAATGGGGTCGGGATATGTTAGATAGAGCAGTAAAATACTGATCTGTCAAAGATTCATGCATATGTTTGCTTTGTGACAATCAGAATCTAATGAAGTCCTGTTATATTTAATATTTTGACATAATTTTAAGGTTCAAGAGAGTCTAAGCTGTTTATTTGGCAATTCTTTTGCTAAGGTATTATGTACACTTTGGAAGATTTATGATAAATGATTTATTAATGGTATTATGCTGTTGGATGCTGTCAATATTATTGACAGCATCCAACAGCAACCCTAAAGTGGATTTTAAGTAATTTATAATGTATTGATTCAGATTTCATTACATAAGAACTAGGATTAGGAGCAAGCATGGACCATCTGGGCTTTTAAGCATATTTTGCCATTCATCAAGATCATGCTCCTATACCTCAGTGCCTTTTTTTTTTGCACGTTCTATATCCATGGATTTCCTTAATCAGGAGACTATTGATTTGTTGAATGAATCCAGTTACTGAGGATCCACGGTCCTCCTAAGGTTACAAAGATTCAGCATCCTCTGAACAAATTTCTCCTTGCCTTAATCCTAAATGAACCATCATATTGTGAGTTGACCCCTGATTGTAGATTGCCTAACAGGAAAAATATCATCCCTGCATCTACCCTGCCAAACTCTCTAGGAATCCTATGTTCTGAAGAGAATTGACGTACAGTGTACTCGCTCATGCAATCCTCCCATGGCAGGTGATAGTGCATCCTGACGACTGAATTGATGAAATTAGTGCAACTGTTCTGGTTTCTTCATTGCTGACGCAGTTTACATGGGAGTATCTAAATCCAATTTTCATGATGTCCATTAATCAAATATAGGGTGTAACCAGTTACACTTCAAATTAACCAGGAGATAAAATCCATCTGTCAGTCACAATCAGCTACTGTTTTTGAGTCCTGAAAAGGCCCTCTAAAGAGGAAAAAGTTACAAACTCCTTGAGAAATTCAGTGGGTCAAGGAGCAACTGTGTTGTTAAAGAAATTGTCATTGCCCTGCACCAGGATGGATTTCAACCCTAAACATCAAAAATTCCTTCCCCTTCCATCCCCCACCGAACCTCCTGAGTTCCTCCAGCAATTTGCTGTTTGCTCCACATTCCAGCATCAATTTTTTTGTGTGTCACCCTCTAGAAAAAGTAGAATTGAATTGGAAAATTTCCCATGTGTATTACCATTATGGTTATAAAACTTGGCATTTTTCATCAGCAACAGACCTTACCTCACCTTGTGTACAAATATTGTAAGCCTTCATGGTTCATTATTAATTGAAGTTGAAAAGCAAAGTATGTTTGTAAAAAGCTCCATTTGTAGATGACGATTGACTTCAAGGAATTCTGTGTTGGGATAACTGATTATACAACCACTGGGTCCAAGTCCATTTTGCAAATACAGTACAGCACATTTTTGATTATTGTCCTCTTGTGTTACTAAATCTAATTGTGCTCAAATCCTTGCAATGGTATATAGATTAACTTTATAGAATAAGCCGCTGTTAGCTTTAGCCTTCAAATTATGTTTCATCTGTCTTTAGATTACCAGTTTAGTTTTATTTATCTTATGTGTGGAGAGGAACTATAAATGGATAGAAGATCCTAAAAAGATGCAAAAGTCAGTTGATGTTTGACTTGATACTAAAGTAGTAGCAAAGTTACATGAAAAAAAGAGGAAGGTATCACAAATCACTGATGTGAATGTGTTGTGGATCGGGTGGTTAATTTGCAAACAGTGATATCTGGTCAGTAGAGTCGTGAAAAAGCTTGAATGCAAATTAAGGACACAAAATCTTGTGTTGGTGCATAATGTCAGATAGAGAAAGGCATTTTAAAATGAATTATTGCTAGCAATCTAAACTTGGAAACATTTCATGAAAACTTGGGTTTTTGGGTCTGTTCAGTTCATTGTGTTAATTTTTTTAGTTTATAAACAGAGCAGTGACTAATGATGTGTATCTCTCTTCTCCAGGGAAAACCATGACACAGAAAAGCCAGCACTAAACAGTATAGCAGACAATACAGTGGCAATGGAAGTAACGTAGTGTCCACAAAGAAAGCTGCAGCCTTGGGAACTCATTTAAGTGCTATGCATCAATAGCGTTTGTGAATGCAAGGGATGGCAGAATGCAGCACATTGTTTCCATGGCAGCTCTGGGGACTTGATGGCATTGCACATCTCATGCTTTTTTTTTTGTTACTGTTGTTAATAGGAATTGACATCTGTAAATTATGATACAGCAATTATCTGTACAGTACTACATATTTGTAATACACTTGTATATATGTTACTTGAATACTGAACTGTTCATTCGTGATGCTTTGCACTTGAAAGAGAAAACAAAATTGCAACCAGTAAGAGTGTGAGATGTGAGAGATCTATAGAGATGAAGTGTCATCACATCATGTGCATGGTGCGGAACCTGCTGTTTTATCTATTTATTGTGCTGTGTTTACAGTTTTGTACACTGTACCTTCATTGGTTCCTGTGCTGTAGTAAATGTGTTAGGTAGCTGTGGACTCCTTGGTATTTTGTAAATGGTAAACATACTTGGTTCCCCTCTGGGTCCCTGAGTTTCTGTGTATCATGTAAAAATGGTGACATACATACAGATTTGAAAATTAAGGCATCGGTTTGTAAATGGGGATGGAACTACTTCTTGGAGACATAGGGATCTTCCACTTATATTTGTTCTAACGCAAGTAACAAGCTGGAAATGAAGTCACATTTTTTTCAGAAGCAGAGAAGCTTCTGCAAAATTATTTTAGCACTAATTATTTTCTATGCTGCTTAGATTTTTTTTGCTCATTTGAGTTTAAATGAATTGAACCTCCTTCAAACAAATCTGAGCTGTATCAGAGTTTCCCTTGCTTTTTCATAATTCATCGTTTTATTTTTGTATCTGTTAAAGTTGTAAATTTCTTGGTTGATTTTGTGCTCCTGTACACAGACTTCATTCTTCACTTGTTCATGTCAAAAAAAAGAGAAGAAACAAAAAGGAGATAAGGGAGATGAATGCAGTAGTTGCTGTACGTGTATCATCATTCCAGTTTCTGAAACAGCCAGCTTTTACTTTCAGATTCTTGTGAAGGCTGTAAGGCCAGAACCACGATATCGGGTGCCTTCCTTTGGAAATAATAGACCTCTCTTCTGTGAAGAGATTGGTACTTAACAGACTACTACTAGTGCTTTGTCAGTACCTGAGTCTGAATGCCCAGTCCAATGGCATATTTATCCTCAAGGTTTTTAATCCCACCTGGAATTGTGACAGAACTCTCACAAAATAAACCCAGGGCATTACATGTTGACCAACAGCTGTGTTTTTTTTTAAATTTTGTATCGTGTGTTGGAGTTATTTTTCTTGCTACATTAGAAAGAAAAGTAATTTGTGTATTTACAGTATTTTGTAATTGAAGCATTATGAAATGTGAGCTCTCACCATTTTACCATGCTGGTAAGTTAGACTTAAAAAAAAAAATCTGGGGGGATATTATGTGGCTGGTAATGCATTGAGGAGGTAACTTATTGGACCACTTCATAAATAACTTAAGTTTATAGCATACATCTTTTCAAGACCTAATGCTTATATTGAAACAAAGTAAATTGATCCTTGTTGAATTTCAGTAATTACTTTGTTCTGCTTATTTTTATTTTACTACTTTATTGCACAATTAGATCATTGGAAAATAATTGCCTCTTAGTCATTGCTTTGTCTGACCAGTGCAGTAATGACAACATTGTTCCTCAGATGTGAAGCAACTGCTTACCAATAAGATGTTACTGTCTTTCTGAGGATTCAAAGCCTAAAGACACTTCCTTTTCAGAAAGTTGTGTCATTGTACTTCCAGTTTGACATGGTAAACTTCGTAAATACATAATTTTACATTTTCTTTGCCCAAAAGAAAACAGATTTTTAAGCACTTCACAGTTGGTGGTTCTAAAAATAATTTCTTAATTTGGGCTTTTTAAACAATTTGTTCCATTATCAACAACAGTGAGAACAAACATAAATTAAGTGACTGCTTTGCAAAGCACTTGTGCTATGTCCACTCTGGCCATCTTGAACTGTCATTGACATGTCATTTCAACCCCACCAGCTTGTCTGTCCTTGGCCTTCTCACGGACAGGATGAGGCCAAATGGAAACTACCTCATATTCTGCCTGTGTAGTATGAATATCAAATTACTTAACTTTGGGTAAACTTGTACCTCCTGTATACCTTTCTCCTTCTGATCCATCCAGGTCTTGCCAGCCCCATCATACCATCTTCACCCCCCCTGCCCCCCCCATCAGTTACTTCCTCCTTCATCTGGTTCTATCTGTTCATCATGCAAACGTATAATCCATTGCCTTTCCCTTACTTTGTTCTATTACTTAGCAGAATCTGGTCTCCATATCACTCTTCAGCTTGCCTCCATCTCCCACTGTGCTGCATCTGCCCATCTGGTTCCACTATTGCCTACCAGCACTGTCTCTCTCTCTTCCCCCAACCTCTTTATTCTGTCTATCTCCCCTCTACACTCTCAGCCCTAATGAAGGGTCTCGACCTGTAATGACAACTGTGCTACCTCGAAAGATGCTGCTTGATCTCCTTGAATTCCTCAAGCAGTTTGGATTTTGCTCCAGATTGCAACATCTTCAATCTCTTGTATCAATCTTTATTTCAAAATTAGTATTTAACATTTTGGTTCTTCAGATTGAGGCTTGCCCAAAAGGGGCGAAACTAATCATATATTCGGCAGCAGGTAGTATACCAGCTCTATTTTTATCATTTCCTTGAATTATTATTGGATTGTTCCTTGCATTCGTTATTCAAGATACTGATCGATTTTGGCTTCCAACGTTGTTCAACTCTGAAAGGTATGAGTATCTTCCTAACCAATCCTATAAATAACCATAGCAACATTTATATTCTTTAAGTGCATAAACTCAGATTCTAATTGTATACGGTTTTCAATAATTTATCATAAGAGTAAGCATTTTACTTCCAGTATCAAAATTAGTGCACAGTGAGAAACTGAACTTTATAAGAAAAAATTCATGTTTTAATCGTAAAGCAAGGCAGCAACTGGATTAAAATCCATACATCATATACATCATTGAAAGATTCAGCACAAGGAGGGACATTTTGGCCCATTATGCCTCTACTGTATTTTTTACGGTGATATTCTGTAGACCCATGCCTTTAAGTAAAATCAGTTCACTTTTCACCATTTTAATTCATCTTTTTTCTGTAATTCTCATTACTCCATGCATTGCAGCTAAAATCCTGAAAAATAAGTAAATAAATCCGCTTCTTGTCAACTCCTGTTATTTGCTGATCCCTTTTGGAATCCTCTGATTTCTGATGCTTCTGCAATTGGGAACTATTTCTCATTTATCAAAACTCTTCAAGATCTTGAATGCATAGTAAGTCCTAAGAAAATCAACTCCTGACTTCCCTAGTTCTTCTACTGAATCTTTTTTGCATTTCTGAAAAAGCCTTGACCTTTCTCCTAGTATGAAAAGGCTCAGAATTGGCTATAGAGCTGCAACCAGGGCCTAATCAGTGTTTTGTATGAGCCTTAGCATAAATTCCTTACCTTAGCATTTTTATTTGTATAAAGCCAAGTATAATGTGTACCCCCTTTGATTTATCCAGCCACCTTCTTAAAAAAAAACATTCAAATGATGTATTCAGGCATCTAAGAATTTTTTTCACCTCCAAAATTGTACCATTTTAGTTTTTGTGCTTAATATTAAAGTACATACATTTCATCTGCCACTTTCCTATCTGTTTAACTATCATAAAACTCCCAGCAGTTAGAAATTCTCCATTCTCCTGAAGTAAAGTCCAACATATCCGAGCCCTTATTAATCTATCAAACAGCAGTGGTTCCAAATCAGATATATGGGACAACCTACCATACAACATTCCTTTAAGATGAAAAATATGCTCATCATTACTACTTTCTGTATTTAAGCTAATTTCATATTCACACACTCGTGCTTCTCATCACACTTGTTTCAAATTGTGTTAGCGCATAAGTCAGTACTTTAATTCAAAGTTTTCATTATTAATAAGATAACACAATCAAATAAATGCTGCCTTTCTCAACCCCATTTTGGCTTTCATTTGTTAATATGTTGTATTTCCAAAAATATATATATTGTCTTTGAAGTTCTCCTTTCAATGATGTTGAACTGATTTGCCTGTATTTTTTAGACTCAACCTTACTGAGTGCATAGTGTGATATTTGCAGATTCTTGATATTTTGTCATTATCTAAATTCAAGCAACCCACAGGTGCTTGAATTTTATGCGGAATGGCGGGTGTCTGGAATGCAATGCCTGGCTGGTAGTGGAAGCAAATATGATAGAGGTATTTAAAGTATCCTCTTAGATGAGCATGTAATGCCGAGCATGGAGGGATACAGACCTTGGGTAATTATTTTCATAATTAGTTCAGCACAACATTGTAGCTGTGAAGGGCTTTATCCTGTATAGTATTGTACTGTATTCTATTTTCTGGATCTAATATATCTGGACTACTTCCTTCCTCTACACTAAAAGTAATTCTCATGCATCTGTTTTCTCTTTTCTGCAATAAATCTAAACTTAAGTGATCTTTTTCCAAAATATAACCTAACTAAAGCAAGTTCCATTTTCCTAATTTATTCCCCAAAACCACATCTTAACATTTTCTTGTTTGTGTGGGAACCTAGTGATTTAAAGTTATTTTTGTATCTACTCCAAGAATTATTCTTCCCTGTTGAAGGGGTCGACTACTTTTTTCCATAGATGCTGCCTGGCCTGTCGAGTTCCTGCAGCATTGTGTGTGTGTTGCTTGAATTTCCAGCATCTGCAGATTTTCTCTTGTTTGTGATTATTCTTCCCTTCTTGTTCTGCCATATATCTCATTCTATGTTGTTCAATTTATTTCTGCAATATTTGGCATCCTGTATTTGGCATCCTGTAGTATATACTATCAATGGCTAGTTACTGTTCCTGATCCTAATTAAATCACATTAAGCATGCTTTTCCTGCCTTTAACTGTACTGGAAATATTGAAAAGAATAGCAGCACCACATTTTCTTTCCTTACTGCATTTTAACCAGAAACAAAGTAAATTTCTCCTGTTTCAGTCATTGTTTTGCCACAAAATAATCCACTTCTTTCCATATACCTACAACTTGCCAAGCATATTCAATATTTTGGCATCTGTTTACATCTTTCTCATGTGTCAATGTCTGCTCTTGCCACATTTCTCCTTCTGTATTTCAATAACTGGACCCACTATTGCATATATTCTTTGTATCACAGATCTTAGAGTTATATATAGAATATCTATAAATCCCTCACCAGCTCTTAAAACTGGATCTTGAACTTTTCTTGTCTACAAAAAACATAAAGGAAGCCCAGTGTTGTGCCAACCTCTTAACCTATTCCAAGATTATTCTAATGCTTCCCTCCCAATAGCCCTCCATTTTTATTTCATTAATGTTTTCTACATTGTTTCTCACATACAGTATGATTATTTCTAATGTACATCCCTGCCCAGTCCCTCCAAAAAATGCATTTACACAGTAATAATTCTTTCTGGGGTTAGAGAATTCCCAAAATTGATGCTACAAGTTCAGGACAATTCAATTTTGTAAGCTTATCTGCCCCCAGTACAGTCATTTACCCAATTACTGTATAGCATCTGGTCTGCACACCCACAAAATGTTCTTGGTTCTGAAAATTGGCTTCCAGCATTTTTCCATAAGGAATTTTGCCTTTCCCTATCCTGCAGAAAAAAATGCCTATTATTCCCATGAATACTACAGAGCTGAACTCTTGGAATTACCACTCCACAAACTTATCAGTTTCGGAAGTTCCTTGTAATGACTTTAGTCTCTCAAAAGTGGTAGCCTTGAGTGCAGATAATGCCATTCAGAATTGTCCAGGAATTTACTACATGATACAATCACAGTCAAGATCAGTATTTCCCTATTACTATGTTAATTATGTGTGTATGGCAGATTTTCAATTTGCAGTTCAAATCCTTTTGATTGTTTTCTCGGCCTAGTAAATGTTAATATTATACCCTTCAACTGGATGAATTATTCATTATTTGCTGTTGCCCCTTAAATCACTTAGCATCACCTTCACCCTTTGCCGAGTTCCATAGCTGTTCTGCTTAGTAAGACACTATCTAGCAGATTCAAGACAGCTCTATTTTTACCCACTGTGCTCACAAATCTGAGAAATAGTGGTATGTCTCATTTAGTATAGGTGGGGAAAACTGGTAATTTGTGATTCAGGCATTATCTATAGCATATGGTTTTTTAAAGTATTTCTGCTGATTTTGCATTTTGGGAAGATGCTTGCTTCGGATATTGCCTTGATTCTATTAACTACCCAGACATTTTTCATTTTCAAAAAGGGAGTCTAAGCAGCTGCATTTCTACCATGACAAAAAAGAGTAAAGATTTGGGAAGTAGTCATGAATCTTGGATGTACACTAAATGGTGCAGTCCTGGTATAATACTGAAGAACAGAAGAATCATAATGTACAAATCCAAGGATCCTTGAAGGTGGCAGTGTAAGCGTATATCATTGTCAAGAAAGATTATGGTTCTTTATTAATTAGTACATGGAATAAAAGAGGGGGGAGGTCTGTCTCCAAATTTATAAAGCATTGGTCTGACCTTCGCTGGAGTATCACATATTATTCTGGTCATCACCTAAGAAAGTTGTTTGCACTAGAGTGGGTGCAGAGTGGATATCAGAATGTTACTTGAGATGGAATGTTCCAGTTACATGAAGAGGCAGGTCCAGATGAAATGTCTCAACCCAAAATCTTGACTTTTCATATCCCTCCACTGATGTTCCCTGACTTTCTGAGTTAATTCAGCCATTTTTTTTAATGAGAAGCTCCAATCAGAAACACACATAACTAGAGGAAAGTGATTTGGAGGGAATGTGAAGGGAACCTTTTTCACCCTGAGAGTGGAGAATACTTAGTATTCTCAGTGCTTGAGAGCTGTGGTAGATTCACTAACAGTGTAACTAATGTTACATGACCATTACCTTACTGCTGTTTGTTGCAGCTTTGTGTATAAAGTAAGTTTTTCTACAAAACTGCAGTGAGTACACTTCAAAGGTAATTCATTAATTAGTTCATAAGTTGTGAATTGCATTGTGTAAATATAATTCTTTGAGACAATGAAGAAATGAATGGAGGTGCACAGTGCCATATGGAGAAATGAGATATCAGGATTGCTAAGGTTAGAAGTTGGCATGCTGAGGCCGTGGAGGGACTTTGTACAGTCTCAAATTTGATACGTTTTGGGGGTAGGTTATATGCAAGTGATGGGTTAACAGGAATGGGTGTAGTGAAAGCACTGCTCCTGCATGGATTCAGTACTCCAGGTTTGATACTAACTTCATGTCTTGTGTGGAATTTGCACATTCTTCCCATAACCATGTGGGTTTCCTCTCTGCATTCTCGTTTCCCTCACTCATTTCATTGGTGAGTTGGTAGGTTAGATAACTTCTGTAAATTTCAGTGTAGGTCAATGACAGAAAAAAAAAATCAGGAGTTTGTGGGCATATGAAAGAAGGTGAGTTGCAGGGCTGCAGGTGAATAAGGCATGGGTGTGGAACAGGAGGCATACAGCATGGAGTCATACAGCACAGCCTTTCTACCCAACTTGTCCATGCCAAACAAGGTAACTATCTGAGCTAATCTAATTTGCACCTGTTCAAATGTCTTTCAAATGCTGTTAATTGTACCCACTTGAATTACTTCCTCTGGCCCCTCATTACAAAGAAAACTGATGAGTGTGTTTGTTCAGATCCAAAGGGTGGCTTTCATAATCAATAATGAAGGAATATGTGCTACATGTTGTAGAGACATGGTAGTATTGAATGAAGTGAAATTTAGCTCATCTGAGAGAGGAGGAGGAGAGTCTGGCCAAGTGGCATTGTCAAATCTTGAGTTGATTGCAGCCAGGTGATAATTAGATGGGCTATGACCAAGACCATATTATTTGTGATAGAGCATCATACATGAAAGCAAGGTCTACGGAAGTTAAGAATGTTATCCAGGAGGGATATTGATTCAGGATTGAGGGTACGGCCAGTTTAGCTATGTGTGGATAAATTCATTCACCACTGCACTAAATTGATTGTGCAACCTAGAGATTCATTTTCAAAGTCTCCTTACAACTCATGTTCTCAGTTTTATTTTTTATTTGCACAGTTTGTCTTTTGCATGTTGGTTGGTTGTCATTCTTTATAAATATATAGTTCTGTCTTGGACCTTGTGTTTCTAGCTTTTCAGCATTTACAAATAACTTCTATCCGGTTCAAATAGAATTTTTTTTTGTATAATGAAATCAAGTTGTCCATTTACATTTTTTTTAACAATTCTTCCATCAAAACAGCTTAAGACTTACTATCTTTATGAAAGATCCCACCAAACTTTAGATAAGTGAGTTTCTATCTCATAAGTCAAGTCATCGTTACCTGATGTTATGGTGCCACCAATCACATCCTACCAGCTTGAGCACTTCCCTAACAACTAGACAGTACAGTGGGGAACAGTAAATTCTCTAATTAGGCCAATAATTTTCCTTCAATTCCATGAGTTCTTGTTGGATTAAGGGAGATTTCTATATAAACAAACTACTGAAGTACTGTATAAGAACTGAAATGGGGCACATCCATTCCAAAACTTCTTTTCTCAAGCTCGTAATCAAAATTAGTGGATCAACTGCCTAATTAAACTGAGCCAACAATATGGCATTGTTTTTCAAACATCTTTTGGAAAAAAAAGGAAATTGTATTATTTGATGTACTGTAGTTAAGAGTAATAGCTACTTGCTATCACATTCATGTAGGTAGAAAAGATTTTACAAAAAAAAAAATCAGTAATTTTAGTGTTCGTCACCACCTGTGAATAACCCAGTTTCAAGTAATGGAGCACATTTCCCATGCTGTCTTTAAACTCACAGGAATCCTGGTTCCTTTGTCTTCCAGAAAAAAACTATAATAGTGTGTAATATCCTAAGGAGAATTAAAAATAGTTTGTGGAATTAATAACATCCAATAGCCAGGAAAACCTGTCAGGCTGCCACCAGCAAAGTTCTGAGTGAACAGGATTATTGGAGTGTACTGTATTAGATTTCTGTAGTATTTTTCTTTGTAGTGTTTACACTGAGTTTATTACGTCCACTTTCAAAGTTTCTGCTTTTTGAACCAAAAGAACAATTATATTTTTACAGCCTCCTTGAAGGATTGCAGTTAGCTGTTACTTCAATCGAAAAGCAAAGCATTTTTTTAAAAAAACTTAAGGTGCAGAAAGTCTGGAATAAAAATAGGAGATTCTGGAAATAATCAGCAACTTCAGCATCAATGCAGAGTGAAACAAGAAACTGCAGATGTTGGAATATGATGCAACAAGTGATGGAAGTCAGGCAACTGTGGAAGGAAATGGACAGTCGACTTTTCAGGTTGATGTGCTCCGACTGGACTGAAAGAGAAGAGGTAACCAGTATAAAGGGGTGAAGGGGTGGGTGGTTCCAGACAAGGAGGAATGACATGCAGATGGAGGTGAAGAGTGGAAACAGCAACGGAGGCTAGGAGGTAATAAGTGGAGGAGGCAACAAAGGGCTGCAAATAACGGAATCTGACGGGAAAGTGGGATGGAACATGGAATCAAATGAGGAAGTTGGAAAGCAGATGTTAACAGTAAATGGTGTGGGTGCTAGAGGGAGGAATGTGTGGGTCATGGGCAGATGGAGCAGGTGGAGAAGAGAAAAGAAACAGGGTGACGGAGGTTGGGTGTGCATAGAAAGTAGATAAGGGGAGAAAAGACAGGTCGAGCAGTTTACCTGAAACTGGAAAACACAATGGTTTGTATGTGGAATAGAAGGTGTTGCTCTTCTAGCTTACATTTGGCCACACCCCGGCAGTGGTGATCAGGTTCGATGAAGGATCATCAACCTGAAATATTAACTTGATTTCTCCCTGCTGACCCATTATCTCCAGCACCATATTTGATTTTTTTTTTTACTTTATTCAACTGATCATAGAATCTTGATTTGGACTGAACATAAATTGTGTGAAGATTCTATAACATTCTGGATGACGTAAACTGAGGAAACAAATACAATCGAGCAGAAATCCCACCACAATATTTTCCTTTTAGAAATTCTTAAAAATTCCTTTCAAGTATGTATGCTGTTCAGCCACTGAGCCATCTCCTACTGCTTGGCTGCTTACAGTAATAGTGGTTGTGCTGTTTCAAAGCTAGCTGTGTGATGTGACTCTTTAGCAGGTGAGATAGCCTGGAATTAAGTGGAAGTAAAATAATTTGATATTTTTAATAAAGTCATCAGTATTTATAGATTATCTCCATCATTATGATGAGTTTAAAGTAAATTTATTATCATAGTACATATGCCAGCTTATACAACCCTAAGATTCATTTCCTTGTGGACCTTCACAGTAAATACAAGAAACACAATAAAATCAATGAAAGACTGCACCCAACAGAATGGGTGGGCAAACCAATTTGCAAAAAAAAGGACTGCAAATACAAAAAGAAAGAAAAAACATTAGAATAAATAATATTGAGAATATACGATGAAGAGTTGGACCGTAAGACAGGGGAGCAGAGTTGGCCATCTGGCCCATTGAGTCTACTCCACCATTCAATCAGGGCTGATCCTTTTCAACTCCTCCTCCACCCCAGTTCCCGGCCCTTCTTCCCGTAACCTTTGATGCCATGTCCATTCAAGAGCCTATCAATCTCTGCCTGAAATACACCCAACGACCTGGCCTCCACAGCTGCATGCAGCAACAAATTCCACAAATTCACCACCCTTTGGCCAAATAAATTTCTCCACATCTGTTTTGAAAGGACGCCCCTTTATCCTGAGTCTGTGCCCTCTTGTCCTAGACTCTCCCACCATGGGAAATATCCTTTCCACATCTACTCTGTCTAGGCTTTTCAACATTCGAAAGGTTTCAATGAGATTCCCCTTCATCCTTCTGAATTCCAGCAAGTACAGACCCAGAGCCATCAAATGTTCCTCGTATGGACTACTACTTGGAGGTTAGAAGAATGAAGGGGGACTTCATAGAAACATTTTGAATGTTGAAAGGCATGGACAGATTGGATGTGGCAAAGTTGTTTCCCGTGGTGGGAGAGTCTAGTACAAGAGGGCATGGCTTAAGGATTGAAGGATGCCCATTCAGAACAGAGATACGAAGAAATTTTTTTAGCTAGAAGGTGGTGAATCTGTGGAATTTGTTGCCACAGGTGGCAGTGGAGGTCAAGTCATTGGGTGTATTTAAGGCAGAGATTGATAGGTATCTGAGTAGCCAGGGCATCAAAGGTTATGGTGAGAAGGCGGCGGAGTGGGACTAAATGGGAGAATGGATCAGCTCATGATAAAATGGCGGAGCAGACTCAATGGGCCGAATGGCTGACTTCTGCTCCGTTGTCTTATGGTCTTATATGATAACCCTTTCATTCCTGAATCATCTTCGTGAACCTCATCTGAACCCTCCAATACCAGCAAAGTTGTGGGAACAGTTCAGTGATGGGGTGAGTGAAGTTATCCTCTGTTTCAAAAGCCTGTTGGTTGAAGGGTAATAACTGTTGTTGATCATGGCGGTGTGGGTTCTGATGGTCCTGTAGCACCTTCCTGATGGCAGCAGCGAGAGGAGAGCATGGCCTGGATGCTGGTGGGGGATGATGGATGCCGCTCTCCTGTGACAGCACTCTGTGTAGGTATGCCCAATGGTGGGGAGGGCTCAACCCATCATACTTTCTGTAGGTTTTTCCCTTCAAAGGCATTGCTGTTTCCATACCAGGCAGGGATGGAGTCCAGTCAGTATACTCTCCACCACACATCTACTGAAGTTTGTCAAAGTTGTAGATGACATGTCAAATCTTTGCAAACTTAATAGAAAAAGGCACTTTCATTTCTTCTTTGTAATGGCAATTACATGCTGGACCCAGGACAGATCCTCTGAAATGATAATACCAAGGAATTTAAAGTTGTTTATCTGCTTCACCTCTTATCAACCAATGAGGACTGGTTCATGGACCTTCAATTTTCTCCTTCTGAAGTTAATAATCAACTCCTTGGTCTTGCTGACATTGAGTGAGACCTAGTTGTTATGGCACCACTCAGCCAGATTCTCAATCTCCCTCCTCTAAGGTGATTCAAGGCCACCTTAGATTTGACCAATGACAGTGGTGTCTCCAGCAAACTTAAATATGGCATTGGAAATGTAGCCTCAGCACCATAAGTATAAAGTAAATAGAGCAGGGGGCAATGCACACAGCCGTGTGTTGCACTTGTGCTGATGGTGACTGTGGAGGAAATGTTGCCAATCTGAATTGACTGGGGCCTGCAAGTGACAAAATCAAGGACCCAATTCCACAAGGAGGTATTGAGGCCTAGGTCTTGAAGCTTAAGTTTCGAGAGGATAGTACTGAATGATGCGTCGTCATCAATGACAAACATCCTGATGTATGCACCTTCACTGTCCCGATGTTCCAAGGTTGAGTGAAGAGCCAATGAAATGGCATCTACTATTGACCTGATGTGGTTGTAGGCAAATTGGACTGGACCCAGTTTGTTTCATCACCAACCTCTCAAAGCACTTCTTCACAGTGTATTTAAGTGCCAGGAGGCAACAGTCATTGAGGCAGGTTACTGCATTCTTCTTGGGCACCAATATAATTGAAACCGGCTTGAAGCAAGTGCGTATCTCAGACTGCCAAAGTGAGAGGTTAAAGATATCAGTGAATACTCTAGCCAGTTGATCAGCAGAGGTCTTTAGTACTCTGCCAGGTACCCCATCTGGGCCAGATGCTTTCTGTCCATTCACCCACCTGAAGGATGCTTTCACATCAGCCTCAGACTGAAAGCGTAGGATCACCAGGGGCTGTGGGAGTTGGTGAAGAAAGACGCATGCACGTGCACACACACCATGTCAGAGAGGACCTGAATAGGGAAATAGTACTGGCTAATGGCACGTTCATTCAACTGAACACAACTGAAAAGTTGCATAGGGATTGGCTATGACTTTTAAATGCACAGGTCTGCTGTATTTAATTGGGAAGGTATTAGCATAACAGCAAAGCTAAAAGTCTGTCAGTAATTCATATTACCTTGTAGTGATCAAATATCTACAACATTCTATCAGGATACAGTCCATATGGAAAACCTGAGAGTGCTGTTATTGATGGTGTATAACCTAATACTGTAACTTCATTAAGTGCCTGCAGCTTAATGTTTTTTCTGAAGTAACAGGAAAGGAATTAAGGTAATGGTTTTGCCTCAGAAAAAAAGCAAATCAGTAACTGTTAGTAACTTCCTTGTTTCTCCATAGAACATTACAGCACAATACAGACTCTCCCGAACACCATGTTGTTCCAACTTTTTACATTTTAGATCAATCGAACCCTTCTTCTGACACAGCCTTTTTTTATTATCCATATGCCTATCCAAGAGTGTCTGAAATACCTAATGTATTTGCCTCTACCACCACCCCTGGGAGTGCGTTCCACCATTCTGTGTTTTTTTTTTCAAAAAAAACCTCCTCTAATGATCTCCCTATACTTTCCTGCAGTCACCTTAAAATTATGTTCCTTTGTGTTAGTCATTTCTGCCCTGGAAGAAGGTCTCTGGCTGTCCACGATCTTGTACACCTCTACCAAGTCACCCTTTATCCTCTGCTTCAAAAAGAAAAACCCTAGTTCACTAGTTCACTCAGCCTATCCTCACATGCATTCTGATCCTGGCAAATCTCCTTTGTGCCCTCTCTAAATCTTTCCTATAATGAAGTGACCAGAGCTGAACACAATATTCAAAATGTGGTATAACAAAACTGCAACCTGACCTCACAGGTCTTGAACTCAATCCCTTCGACTACTGAAGGCCAACACCACATGCCCTTGTGTATACAGTCTCATATGGTCTTTTGTTCATGGTCATTAAATCTATTCCATACACTTTGATCCCTCTTGTTAATCAAGGCCAGAGCTACACTAGGGCTTAGCAAGAGAAATAGCTTTAACCTATCAATGAGGAGCTAACATGAATTTTAACAGGTTTGAAGAAGTGAGTAAATAATTTTAGTGTTGCTCTGAACATTTTTCCAATTTAAAAAAAACAAAAGTGCTCCAAAATAGGTAAAAGATAATGCCACAGTCTGTCTAAGAGCTATAAGGAAGGAATGTGCATACCAAACTCATTTCTTGAAGTGATATGATTACCAAGACAACAGCGAATACTACAAGACTTTCCTTCTTTGTCCAAAAGACATGCTGGTCAGTAGGTTAATTAGATGCTGTTAATTGCAGGTGAATGTTAGAATTGGGGGCGGGGAGGGGAAAACTGATGGAGAATGTGAGGAAAATAAAATATGACTGATGCAGAGTTGGAGTAGATATTTGCTTGATAATCACAGAATTCAATGGGCCAAAGCACTCTTCTTTGTGGCCCTATGACATTCTAAACCAACAATAAATGTAAAGGGCCAGGAGGAAGAGGACAAACAATCTTGCGAATTGCTGCAGAAAGTGATTGCTGCATGGTTATATGGTTAAAGTATTACATGAACAGAAAGGATGAAAGATCATTGTCAGGCCTGTGATCCTTGAGTCAGTGGTAAAGAAAGAACTGAAGGAAATTCTGGTTCCTAAGGTTATCATAGCTGGGGGAGGGGATTATTGGGGATAAGATCCCATTGTACTTTAAATGCTCCCAATGGTGTGAGTCTCAAATAGCCTCTGACAACCAAGTCCAGCTCCTGGCCTTCATGAGTGGTTTAGTTACTAAGCCCAGCAGAACCATTTCTACTGACAGAAGATGAGGCAAAGGCAGGTTAATGGCACCTTAAAACCAATTGCACAGCTCCAATACCATAATTAAGTTTGCTAATGACACCACTGTTGTTGGCCAAATCAAAGATGGTGAGATATTTATTTATATTTAACACACCGACACACATACCTACCCACCCGTGTGGTGCCACAACAACAACAACCTCTCACTGAATGTCAGCAAGACCAAGGAGATGATTTATTGACTTCAGAGGAAGGAAATTGGAGATCCATAAGTCAGTGCTCATCGGGGGAAACAGTGAGGAGAGGGTTAGCAACTTTAAGTTCCTCGGTGTTATCATTTCAGAGGACCTGGCCTGGGCCCAGCATACAAGTGCATCTACAAAAAAAGCAGGGCTGTGGAGGCTAAGCCATTGGATGTATTTAAGGCAGAGATAGATAGGTTCTTGATTAGCCAGGGCATCAAAGGGTATGGGGAGAAGGCAGGGGAGTGGGGATGACTAGAAGAATTGGATCAGCCCATGATCGAACGGTGGAGCAGACTTGATGGGCCAAATAGCCTATTTCTGCTCCTGTATCTTATGGTCTTACATCATTAGAAGTTTGCAAAGATTTGGCAGGACATATAAAACTTTGACAAATTTCTATAAATGGAGCATATACTGAGTGGCTGCATCACAGCCTGATCTGGAAACACAGTGCCCTTGAACAGAAAATCCTACAAAACATAGTGAATATAACCCAGTCCATCACCAAGTATAAAAATATGGAGGGTTGTCACAGGAAAGCAGCACCCATCAGCGGAGACCCTCACCACCCAGGTCATGCTCTCTTCTTGCTGCTGCCATTAGGAAGAAGGTACAGGAGCCTCAAATTCTCACCACCAGGTTCAAAAACAGTTATTACTCCTCAACCATCACGTTCTTGAACCAAAGGGAATGACTTCACTCAACTTCTCTTGCTCCATCACTGAACTATTCCTACAAGGTATGGGCTCCCTTTCATGGACTCATCTCATGCTCTCAATATTTGTTGATTATTTTTTTTTCTTTTTGTATTTGCAAAGTTTGTCGTCGTTTGCATGCTGGCTGTCTGCCTGTTGGGTGTGGTCTTCTATTGATTCTATTATGGTTATTGGATTTATTGAGTATGCCTGCAAGAAAATGAATCTCTAGGCTGTATATGGTGACATATACAGTATCTACTTTGATAACTTTCTTTAAGCTTTGAAATAGGGCTTGTCAGCCATGGTTGGCAGCTCAAAAAGAGAGGGAAAATAATCTCAAACCTCTGCCATTTTGCAACTATACCCACTCATTTGCAAGGCTTCAGGTGTAAGCCCTGAGGAAAAATTTGGAGCTGGAATCCCTCAGGCAATCCTACATTAAGAACAATACTTACTGGCAACACCTGTAACATCACTAGTGCCAAACTGTATCAATCTCTGCTGTTCCTTTGGCTTTATCACCCCTCGAGCGGACCGCCTTGTTGCAGGAAAACAAGCCCAGGGCTCCCACTGATTCAGCGATATTGGTGTGTTGTAATGATTTTATATGTTCTTACGGGGAAAATATGCGCTGTGTGTTTAATATCCAAACGTTACTTAAAATGTTATGATGCTATTGGCTTACTTATATAACCATATAACAATTACAGCACGGAAACAGGCCATCTCTACCCTTCTAGTCCGTGCCAAACGCCACTCTCACCTAGTCCCACTGACCTGCATTCAGCCCACAACCCTCCATTTCTTTCCTGTCCATATACCTATCCAATTTTTCTTTAAATGATAATATCGAACCTGCCTCTACCACTTCTACTGGAAGTTCGTTCAACACTTCAAGCTCCCCGTCCTCCCCTGATAATTGACTTATCACTATATTCATGCGAGGAAAATATGCGGGATGTGTTTAATATTAAATTCATTAGATAAACCCTTTTAGAAACAAAATTGAGTGAATTAGCCACTTATCACCGATATTCCAGTCATGATTAACACCGCCCACCCCCCCACACACAGAATCGCCAAAAACGATTTGCCAAAAGAAAATCGGCAGGTATACACATGCGCAATGGTGCCCGCGCAAGGCTTCATGGTCATTGTAGTCTTTCTCTGGGTAAACACAACATATTTGACTACTACTCTTGGCCATTGGCAACCCTACCCCCTGCCCCCTGCCCCCCGGGTCCGCTGGTCCGCAAGAATATTGTCAATATTAAACTGGTCCACAGAGCAAAAAAGGTTGGGGACCCCTGCAGTAGAGAATTGTCTACAGTTATACATACCACAGAGACTGCTGCAAAGACCCATGTTGTTTGGTAATTTATGGTGTTGTGGAAAGCCATGAAGCTTGTCTAAGGCTAGATCAGGATATAGATCAGATGGAAAATTGGCTAGAGTGTCAGTAGATACCTTTACAATAAAATTCTCTGAGATGATGTATTTGGTATCATCAGCTAGATGTAGGATCTATACAATAAATGAAAGGACCTTACAGAGTTCTGTTAAATAGAATGACTTGGGGGTTCAGGTCCACAGTTTTCTGACAGTGGTGACACAATTGAAAAAAGTCATGAAAAGCTATGTGCATGCTTACCTTCATTGATCAGTGTATACAGTATATAGGAAGGGGGTGATGTGTTGCAACTTTACAAAACACTGATTGGCCGCACTTGGTACATTGAGGCCAGTTCTATAATTGGGCAGTAAACACTATAAAATAGGACAACATTAATTTCTGAAAGGCACAAAACTTGCTGGAAATCTGAAATAAAAACAGAAAGTGGTGGGAATACCCAGCAGGTTGGGCAGTATCTGCAGAGAGAAACAGGTTTACTGTTTCAGGTCAATGCCCTTTCATCCAAACCATTAGTAAACAGACACTTATTTAGATGGGGAAAGAATTCAAAATGCAGAAATGCAAAGAGACTTGGGAGTTCTTGTGCAAGATACCCTAAAGGTTAACCTGCAGGTTGAGTCAGTTGTGAAGAAGGCAAATGTAATGTTGGCATTCATTTCTAGAGGTATAGAATAAAAGAGCAGGGATGTGATGTTGAGGCTCCATAAGGCACTCGTGAGACCACACGGAGTACTGTGTGCAGTTTTGGGCTCCTTATTTTAGAAAGGATATACTGACATTGGAAAGGGTTCAGAGAAGATTCACGAGAATGATTCCAGGAATGAGAGGGTTACCGTAGGAGGAATGTCTGGCAGCTCTTGGGCTGTATTCCCTGGAGTTCAGGAGGATGAGGGGGGAATCTCATAGAAACATTCCAAATGTTAAAATGTCTGAGCAGATTAGATATGGCAAAGTTTTTTCCCATGGTAGGGGAGTCTAGGACAAGAGGGCATGACTTCAGGATTGAAGGATGTCCATTTAGAACTGAGATGCGGAGAAATTACTTTAGTCAGAGGGTGGTAAATCTGTGGAATTTGTTGCCACGAGCGGCTGTGGAGGCCAAGTCATTGGGAGTATTTAGGGCAGAGATAGATAGGTTCTTGATTAGCCAGGGCATCAAAGGCTATGGGGTGAAAGCAGGGGAGTGGGGATAACTGGATGAAGTGGATCAGCCCATGATTGAATGGCGAAGCAGACTCGATGGGCCGAATAGCCTACTTCTCCTAAATCTTATGGTCTTATTAATCCTGTGTTTCCCTCCAACTTCTATTGAGCCAGATCAACCTAGAAATTTAGAAATGCTAGGAAGAAATAAAATATGTATTTACTTGGGATGAACAGGCTCTCCAAATCTCAATACAGATTAAGAGAAAGTGGCAAATGAAATACAATGTTGGAAAATACATGGTTGTGCACTTTGGTAGCAGAAATAAACGGGGTGACTATTTTCTAAATGAAGAGAAAACCCAGCAATCTGAGATGCAGAGGGACTTAGGAGTCCTTGGGCAGAACACCCTGCAAGTTAACTTGCAGGTTGAGTTGGTGGTGAGGAAGGCAAGTGCAATGTTAGCATTCATTTCAAGAGGTCTAGAATACAAGAGCAAGGATGTGATGCTGAGGCTTTATAAGGCACAGGTGAGGCCTCACTTTGAATATTGTGAACAGTTTTGGACCCCTCATCTTAGAAAAGATGTGCTGGCATTGGAGAGGGTCCACAGGAGGTTCACAAGGATGATTCCAGAAATGAAAAGGTTATCATATGAGGAACGTTTGATGGCTCTGGATCTGTACTTGCTGGAATTCAGAAGCAAGAGTGGGGGATCTCATTGAAACCTTTCGAATGTTGAAAGGCCCAGACAGAGTGGATGTGGAAAGGCTGTTTCCCATGGTGGGAGAGTCTAGGATACGAGGGCACAGCCTCAGGATAGAGGGGCACCCATTTAAAACACAGATGCGGAGAAATTTCTTTAGCCAAAGGGTGGTGAATTTGTGGCCACAGGCAGCTGTGGAGGCCAGGTCGTTGGATGTACTTAAGGCAGAGATTGAAAGGTTCTTGATGGCATCAAAGGTTAAGGGGAGAAGGCCAGGATCTGGGGTTGAGGAGGAGATAGAAAAAAAAGGATCAGCCATGACTGAATGAGGGAGCAGACTTGGTGGGCCAGATGGCCTAATTTGCTCTTATGTCTTTAGCCTTATGGACAACTATACTCAAATGGGCACGGTCACACATCTTACGCCAGCTATGGCTGGTGTAAAATGAAGTGGTTATATGCTCTTTGGACCCATTCTCTCTCTGCAGCACACATGTACTCTGTAAATACTGTGGGTTTAATGCTCCAGTGGCAGACCAAGTGCACAAGCATAGAACTGCTGTTCAGACAGTATAATGCAGCCATTCCAGTTCAATTAAAATGAGGTGAGGAGAGTGAAAGATAAAATGTCTAATTTTGAGGTTGTCTCAAGCCTATCTCTCCCTATTTTAACATGAACTACCATGGAGCGAAGATTTGGACCACGGTAATGTGACCTATGGTTTGCCAAGTTCATTTTGAATTAATTTTGTCATTATGTGGATCAAGTTGCACTCACTTCTGCCTGTACTTGACCCTGTGTCTTTATAGCAACAAATGGTGAAAATACTTAACAGATCAGGGAGCATCTATAGGGAGAGAAAGTAATTTAATGTTTCGGGTCATTAATATTTCGTGAGAGCCCAGTAGTTGCAATAGTTGTATAATTTGACAACATGTTAAAATGGGTATAGTTGTTTCACCTTTTAAACTCAGTGTATATGTTTTGTGTTTATTCCCTGAAGATGTAAGAAACAAGATAAAGGATTCAGCATAAAATGAAATCAGACAAACCATAAATGTTTCATAAACTTTTAAACCCAGGGTAATATCCTTAAGATGCTTCATAAATATTATAGACAGGCTTTGAAACACATGTTATGACTAGATTTAGCATCAGAAATACAATGTTGTTATCAAAGCTCACAGTTACTGGAGTGGACAGCAATTGGAGCACCAACACATGGGTAGTTACAGAAGTCAAGAAGACAGAAGAAATCAGTAAATGCTTTACTCCTGCAGAAGTTTAACTGCTTTCCTATCTCAGAAAAATATGTGTGCAATTGTATGTACTGAATGTGCATAAGGCAAAGGTGTACAGTGAGAGAGGGAAACATGCATGATGCCTTCTGCTATTCTCTGGTGGCACCATTGTTGTGTATTTAATATCTCAATAATATTGTAAATAAATCATTTGGTTAAGCACACTTCATTTAAATAATTCATTGAGTTATATGTAAAAGTATGTGAATGGCATATGTCAGCATGCTGTATGTGCCTCACTTAAAGTAAAAGTGAATGTACATGATGAGTTACCTCCTAGCTACATGTTTTTTTCTTTTAATTAGTTATGTTTTGGAGTTGCAAAACACAACAGTAGAGATGAGAAAGTTTTAAAAATGAACCCGAAAAGACCACTTACTTTTGGAAGTGGAGCAAGATGTTCAAGTATTTTTTTTTAAAAACACAGCATTTTTTTTTGCTTGCAAAGCAATAGAGGCATCGTTTTTTAAAGGCAGAAAATGGGCAACTGTATGGGTTCATAAACAATAAGTACCAGGTGATATATCATAAATTTAAAACCAAGAAGAAATTGCTGATTGCATCAGAAAGACAGGTGTATTTGATTGCACAAGAGACAATTGGATATTGTTTACTGTGTAAGTTAAGCAGCACCCTGAAGCACATAAAATAGCCAATGAGAAGCAAGTGCAAATTTTGCTGAGTGCAAAATTGGGTTTAAAGGCATATAGTTTGCTTAGAAGTTTAACTGCTCCAACCAAATCAGTTGAAAAGAGCTTTGCTGTTATTGTGAAAGCAATGAAGGAACATTTAGAAATAAGAACACGGCTCTTGCAGAACAATTTAGATTTTGTAAGTGGAATCAAAAAGAAGGGGAGTCCTTTTCAGCATATATGGCCGAATTGAGGAAGTTGCGCATTATCAGTTCACTGATGGGCTAAATGATGCACTGAAAGATAGTTTAGTTAGTGGAATCTTGCAAGAAAGCATTCAAAAATGACCTTTATGTGAAGCACAACTCACATTTAAAGGAGCAGCTGAAATCACTGTATCAATGGAAATATGAGACAGAGATGCAATTGAGTTGCAGTCTGGAAAGAAAGTGAGACTGAACAAAATTGCAACAACTAAACAGAAACCGCCTGGCAGAACAAATTGTGTTACCATTGTAGCAGGGGCTCACATACACAGATCAAACAGGACAACTATTGAACTGCTGAGTTCCTCCAGCATATTATGTGTGTTACACAGATCAATGTCGGGCAGAAGAAAAACAGTTTAAAAAGTCAAACTGCAGTTTCAAAATTAGCACTAATCTGCATGCTGTTGATGAAAAATCGGATAATGACCCTAATGAGTGACATAGGACTGATGCTGGAGGAACTCAGCAGGCCAGGCAGCATCTAGGAAAAGATTACAGACAATGTTTTGGGCCAAAATCCTTCGCAACGTCACACCCAAATTTTGCAAAGCCTGTCCTGTTCCTTCTACCATCAGTGATAAACTAGCCAGTGAGCTAGATGACATAGAGGTTGAAGGAATTCTTGCAAGGTTGAATGGAGCCCATGGGCAACACCAGTGGTCCCAGTAGCCAAGAAGAATGGGTCTGTGGTGATTTTAAGATTACCATTAACTCAGTATTGAAAGTAGATCAGTACCCTTTGCCCAGGATAAAGGACATCTTTGCAAACCTTTCTGGGGGAAAACACTTCAGCAAAGTGGAATTAGCTGAGGCCTACCTACAGATGGAGAAGGAAAAAGAGTCCAATGTGACTCTCAACATAAACACACTCAAAGGGCTTTATTGCTACAATAGGCTTATTTTTGGAGTGGTATCTGCACCCGCACTCTGGCAGCAAGCTATGGATCAGGTGCTGCAGGACTGCCCAGGCACTCAGTAACTCTGTCATTGTTATGGTAAGAATGACAAGGGACATCTCCAAAATCTCAAGTCAGTGTTAAAAAAGGTTGCTGTACTCACTCGTTATGATCCACATGGTCCAGTGAAGCTTGCCACACACTGTTCTGGAGGCCAACATGCCCAGAAGAAAGGTATCCAAAACTGCTAGAGCAACTTCCTGCGGTCCCAGAGTCAGCTCCTCCAACTACCATAGAGGAGCTGAGTGTTTCACCACCATGGCTCGCACGCCAAGCAGAATGACCCCACCCTGTTAGGAAAGACATTATCCCACAAGAGTTAGAAAACCTCCACAGTGATTAAATCTTTAGGCTGAATAAGGCAAGTTAAAATTCCCTATGTTGTGGTAGTCTGTGTAGTTGTATTACATAGTAAACTGTATAAATTATTGAGATGCATTCTATATTTATTGAGTTGGAATTTATAGCTAAGCAAGGAGTGATGTATATTTAATATTTGAGTAATATTGTAAATATTTGTTCAAGCATTCTTCATTGAAAAAATTCATTACAGGTTATATGTAAAAGTACATGAATGGCATACGTCATCATACCTCACTTAAAGTAAAAATGAATGTGTAGGAGTTATCTCCCGGCTCCACAATTTCTCTTTTAATTGGTTTTTATGTTTTGGAGTTACAAAACATAACAAGCATGAAATATTTTGTATTAGAGCTGAAGGAGAATAACTTCCATTTACTGATATCAAAGTAGATGAATCATCACTGAAGTCCTGAATTTATATATATCTTCTCCAAACCAACATTTGCCTGCAGGCTCCACCTTTTTATATTCACATTAACCCCACAGTACAGATGAGAGGTTTCAAACTGAAACATCGGTTGTCCATTTCTCTCCATAGATGCTGCCTGACCCATTGAGTGGCTCCAGCATTTTGCGTTTTGCTCTAGATTCCAACATCGGCAGTCTCTTGTGTCTCCAGTTACAGATACAGTGCAATTCTGGAAAAGGAGCTTAGGAACAATTATTACCCTGTCCAATCTAATCAGGATAAAGTTTCCCCTGGCTCTGATGGTCTGAGAACCAGCAAAATTACAGGAGAATGGTACCATCCATACGTTAAGCATAGAACGTAGAACAAACACTTCAGCACAGGACCGGCCTTTCAGGCCACCATGTTTTAATGTACCCCAAGATCAATCTAATCTATTATCCAGGTGTCTACCTAAGTGTTTCTTAAATGTTGCTAATGGAGCTCCCTTTACCACCACCCCCTGGCAGAGCGTTCACCATTTCTTCCCTGGGAAAAAGTCTCTGGCTGTAAACTCAATCTATGCCTCATACCTTGTACACCTCGATCAAGTCAAGGGGAGTTGTTATCAATACCTCTCAGTTTAAGATTTTACAGGGTGAAATGACTAGTGGGACAGAGGAAGAGTCAAATACTGTATTCGCCTCAAATAAGTTTCAAACCGTATGGATTTAGTGAGAAAAAATGTAGGTGATAAAAGAACCCAACAAAAAAGGTTATGGGAGATTCCACACACTGAAACAGCTTTAAATAGAGTGATACAGTACTGTGCAAATAAATATTCATGTAATGCAAATGGAGTTCAACCCAGATAAGTGTGAGGTGGTTCATTTTGGTAGGTCAAATATGATGGCAGAATACAGCATTAATGGCAAGACGCTTGGCAGTGTGGAGGATCAGAGAGATCTTGGAGTCTGAGTCCATAGGACACTCAAAGCTGCTCCACAGGTTGTCTCTGTGGCTAAGAAGGCATACGGTGCATTGGCCTTCATCAATCATTGGATTGAGTTTAAGAGCCGAGAGGTAATGTTGCAGCTATATAGGACCCTGGTCGGACCCCACTTGGAGTACTGTACTCAATTCTGGTTACCTCACTACAGGAAGGATGTGGAACCCATAGAAAGGGTGCAGAGGAGATTTACAAGGATGTTGCCTGGATTGGCAAGCATGCCTTATGAGAATAGGTTAAGTGAACTTGGCCTTTTCTCCTGGGAGCGACAGAGAATGAGAGGTGACCTGATAGAGGTGTACAAGATAATGAGAGGCATTGATCGTGTGGATAGTCACAGGCTTTTTCCCAGAGTTGAAATGGTTAGCACAATAGGGCACAGTTTTAAGGTGCTTGGAAGTAGGTACAGAGGAGATGTCAGGGGTAAATTTTTTTATGCAAAGAGTGGTGAGCGCATGGAATGGGCTGCTGGCGGCAGTGGGTGAAGGTGGAAACGACAGGGTCTTTTAAGAAACTCCTGGATGGATACATGGAGCTTAGAAAAATAGAGGGACATGGGTAAGCCTAGGTAGTTCTAAGGTAAGGACATGTTTGGCATAGCTTTGGGGGCCGAACGGCCTGTATTGTGCTGTAGGTTTTCTATGTTTCTATATATCATAGACATATACCCAAGACTTTCGCACAGTACTGGGTACTGTAATAGTTTTGTATTGCACTGTACTTCTGCCATTTTTTTTAAAGTTAATTTTATGACATATGTGAGTGATGATAAACCTGATTTTGATATGGGTCTCTATTGTGGACTGAGAGTGGGAAAGCGGCAGGGAGAGGGGAATCATCGTTGGGAAAAGGCAAAGGGAGAGGGAAAGGAGTGGAAAGCACCAGAGAGACATTCTGTAATGTTAAATAAACCAATTGTTTGGAATCAAATCACCTTCTCTAGTGTTTCTGGGCTGGGTTTGTCTGCACCCACACCACTGCCTGCCCCGGCCTTCCTTATCTGCCACCCTCACCATTCCCAACTTCCTTTGCTCCCACCAGATTTACAAACTCGCTCTCTCTCTGCTCCACGTTGACATATATGTGTGTGTGTGTGTAGAGAGAAAGCTAGGGTGCCTAGGACTTTTACTCAGTACTGCATAAGTGGATATGACAAGATGTGCTGTCAATTAATTCCAAGCTGACAGTCATAGAGAAATCCAGGCATTCTTATGTCAGGTGACTATTGCCATTTTTGGTGAATAGTAAGTTCATTCACCTTGCCAGGGAGTACGTCAGAATTGCTGACCTCTCCAAAGCACAGGGTCCAATTAATCATGCCCACCTTGTAGTAAGTGCTCCTACAGTCACCGCTGTATTGGAGGTCATCTGAGCCACATATGGTCAGATATAATGCCCTGTACATCATTGCAAATGGAAGCTGCTACATTACATTTGTCGAATCCCAAGAGTTGTGAAATTGCTTCCCCCAGGGAAGTCTTGAACAATTTAAAGTGCTTTGAAGTGTTAAATCTTAATCTGTTTTCCCAGTCATGTGCCCTTTTTCAGTGGGAGGAAACCCAATCCTGAATTGCATTGATATGAAAAAGGCCAGATAAATCTACTCCAAACAGTATTGCTGTTTCCTAGCAATGAAGATCTTAATCTGCACAGTTTTACTCCTCAGTAACTGGGCAACTCTTCCCTTTAATTATGAGATTAATATTGCCCGCACCTGAATCAAAAAACAGGAAAAGCTTCCTTCGGAATAAATGTTTCCAAGCTCCACTATTGATGTGTTTCAATGATTTGGCAAGTTTTTAAATCTTCCTTTCAAACAATATTTACTTTAGGCAGTTGAAATTTTATACATAAAGATAGTAATTTCAAACTCTGATGTAGGTGTTATAATGGAAACTTTTCCATCAACAGATTTATCTTAAAACCACTCTGCCAACAAGAAAAAATACAAAATCCTATAAATCTGTGATGCTGCCTGGCCTGCTGAGTTCCTCCAACATTTTATGTGTGTTGCTTGGATTTCCAGCATCTGCAGATTTTTTCTTGTTTTTAAAGCCTATAAATCTATTCTAATTCTCACTGTCCATTGTAAATTAGTGAACTGGGGCCATTTTTAAGGCTCACCAGTTAAAGAATGCTTTTACTGAAGTGAGAACCTACGGCAGGGACACCAATATTTTCCAGCGTTCCAGTATGGGCAAGATTACAACAGCTCTGATGATTACCCCTGTAGTGACTAATTGACCTAGTCAGGAAATATTGTGAAAGCCTGTAGATATTCAATCATGCAGTAATCTGTTATCATCCTCCAGCAGCCAAATTATATTTTCCCTGAACTATTTACCCAAGTCCATTTTATAAACTGTAATTCTGATCTTGCTTTTGCTGGAACGTACTACTCCTTCCCTTTTTTCGATAAAGTTGTCGCAGAGATTAAATGCTCCCTTTTATGGTTATCAAAACTTCAGACTGAAACAAACCTCTGCAGGACAAGGCTCAGAATTGCCAACACTTAAACAGTGACCTTTAACCATTCTCCAAAATTTCCCATCTCATGAAACGTGGAACTGGAATTAAAATGGATTGTTCACTCACAAACAGAGCCATTTTATCAAATCCCTCCTGAATATCTCAACAGGGCCAGATCCATGCCGTAGATTGTCCACAAATTCACAGAGAATCAGGCTTCTCTGCAGAACATTGGGCACATGAGCAACTAAATTGGTGAATTAATATATTTAAGTCAAGGTTCATGGCTGTAGAACCAGACTCTCATGTTAGGCTGCTCCAGCATAATAAATGTGTCCAGTGACTCATAGAATCCACAAAGAAGATGAATCTTTATTGTTTCTTTGTTTCATTTATGGGACTGGCACAGTATTGCCAAGGACAGCATCTTTTCCCAAACCCCAACTACCCTTGAACAATGTAGTTTGCCGGATAATTAAGTACTAATCACTCTGTGTTGTGGGTGATATAGGGCCTGAGTGGATGTTAACGAATCAGTGGATTGTTAGCACAATCCGGTGGTTTCACGGTTGCTCTCACTGGTACATCTCAAACTGCCGAGGTAGGATTTCAACTCCTGTCACCTACTAAAAAGGAGCTTGAGGAAATCTGGCATGTCACCAAAGATTAGACAATTTCTGTAGACCAACCACGGAGAGCATTTTGACTGGCTGCATCACACCTGGTATGCAGGCTCCAATACACAGGATCAAAAGAAGGTTACAGATTCAGCCAGCTCCCTCACAGGCGTAAGCCTCCCCACCATCAACGACATCTTACCAGTCCCTGTAAATTAACTAGTGTGTTACCTAAAGGGCTCAGCATCTAACAACAATCATGCTTGGTCAATTTTCAGTATCTTGGGTGCTTTTCTTTATGTTTAACTACTGGAAGTAACTTTTATTTGTATAAGGGAGATATTGCTGCATTTGTCTGGGAGTCATCTGAGAGACCAGTGTTTCCCAGAACCCAATCAATTGGAGGAGCAGAAAGAAGATCAGGCATGCTATTAGGAAGGCCCAAATGTTCAACATCTCACTCATGACCATTCTTCATGGACCTTTTTTGCCATCTTCAAGATACCAACAGCTTCATAATCCTTGTCTTCATTCTTAATCAAGACCTTCTGATTACTTTGCTTTCGTTCATTTTGTCTTCACTCCATTCTACTCCAAGTATAAACATCTCAAATTTAAATCAAAGAACTACTAATTTATTAAACAAAGCCATTCTACAGATATCCAATAGTCATCAATTAGCTGTGTGTGCGCCTTGAGGGTCTGACTTCTGTCTTTTACTTACACTCATGCTCATACAAAATGTTTCCCAGTAGTCATGGCTTGAAGGATGAAAAGATGTTTTGTTCTTTATTTGTTCATTGCCCAGTTAGATGACAAGAAGAGTGGAAAATGCAATCAGTAGGATGCTGCAGTGGTGGTGTGCTGGACACAAACCAGATAGAGGTTGATGGAACAAATCCTTTGCGTCTCATGATTACAACAGCTTTCTGGTTGAAGTATCTGGCTGGGGTTAATCAGAATAGCAGAAGCTAGAGAGTGATGGTAGATGGCATTCTCCCTGATTGTAGACCTGTGACTAGAGGTGTGCTGCAGAGATTGAGCTGTGACCATTGTTGTTTATTAGGAATATTCATGATTTACATGATAATGTGGTGAACTGGAGCAGCAAATTTGCAGAAAACGCCAAGATTGGGGGTGTAGTGGAGAGCAAGGAAGGTTACCAAAGCTTTCAAGGTGATCTCGACCAGATGGGAAAATAGGCCGAAAAATGACAGATGGGATTTAATGCAGACAAGTGTGAGTTGTTGTACATTGACAGAGCAGACCAGAGTGAAATTTACAAAGTGGATGGTAGGATACTGAGGTGTGTGCGGTTTGTGGATTGGCCTCTAATTCACGTAGGATGTGTTTCTAGTTTTTCTGGTCACTTTTTTTTGCTAGTCTGGGCGATTTCAAATTGGGGCGGCCTGCTGCTAATGAACACTGAGCTGAACTGAGATAGGCCTCTTGATTTTGTGTTTCATATTCTGTTTTCTTGCTTGCTTTTTTTGTTGCTGTTTGTGTGATTTGTGTCTTTTTGCACTTGGGGGGGGTTGATGTTTTTTCTTTGAAGGGGCTTGATGGTTCTTCTTTGTCTCATGGTTGTCTGTGGGAAGACAAATCTCAGAGTTGCATACTGCATTATCACTTAGAAGTTAATTGTACTTTGAATCATTTGAACAAAGGGACCTGGGAATACAGATCTATAGCTCCTTGAAAGTGGCATCATGGGTAGATAGGGTACTAGAGAGCTTAATGGCACATTGGCCTTCATAAATCAGGGCAGTGAATACAGAAGCTGGGATGCTGTGTTGAATTGTACAAGTTGGTGAGGCTAAATTTAGATTATCGTCTGCAGTTCTGGTCACATTCTAACAGGAAGAAAGTTATAAAGCTTAAGAGAGTGCAGAGAAAATTTAAAACTGAGGCCTGAGGATCTGAGTTACAGAAATGGGGTGATTTGTTCGGGACGTGATTCCCCGGAGTATCTGAGTACGAGGGGAGATTTTACAGCCCTTAAATTATGAGGGGTATGGATAGGGAGAATGCATGCAGGCTTTTTTCTCCTCAGGGGGGTTGAGATGAGAACTGGAGGTCATAGGTTTAGGGTGAAAGGTGGAATTGTAACAGTCATAGGGTCATAGAACACTACTGCACAGAAGTAGGCCCTTCAGCCCAAATAGTCTGTGCTGATCCATTAATCTGCCTAGTTCCAACAACCTGTACTCAGACCATAGCCCTCCATACCCCTACCATCCATGTAACCATATAACAATTACAGCACGGAAACAGGCCATCTCGGCCCTTCAAGTCCGTGCCGAACTCTTACTCTCACCTAGTCCCACCGACCTGCACTCAGCCCATAACCCTCCATTCCTTTCCTGTCCATATAGCTGTCCAATTTAACTTATACAGTTATCGCACAGCACAGTACAAACTAATACAACATATTGCAAGAGCATATACAAATATTAAATTCCACTCCATTATTAAAATTACAAAGTACATCGCAAGTTTAACATCTGGAAAGACAATCGGCAATTACATCATCTTTGCCTTTAATGCGAGTTATCATGGAGGTCATACTCTTGCAAAATCAAACTCCAATTCAGCAACCTTCTATTTTTGTTTTTCAACTTACTTAAGAACACCAATGAATTATATCAAATTTCTCTTAAAATGTTGAAATCAACCTTGCATTTACCACTCGCGCTGGCAGCTCATTCCACACTCGCACGACCACCTGAGTGAAGAAGATCCCTTTCATGTTCCCCTTAAACTTTCACCTTTCACCCTTAACCCATGTCCTGTAGTTGTAATCTCACCAAACCTCGGTGGAAAAAACCTGTTTGCATTTACCCTATCTATATCCCTCACAAGTCTGTATATCTCTATCAAAGGGCCCATCAGTGTTCTATGTTCCAGGTTATGATGGTGAAAGTTCTGGATGACAGCGACGAGTCGGAGGCCTTCCCAGTGACAAATGGCGTCAAACAAGGCTGCGTTCTTGCCCCGACTCTGTTCGGTATGGTATTCTCAGCCATGCTGACAGATGCCTTCCATAACTACGAAGAAGGAATCCACGTCAGATACAGGACTGACGGCTGGTTGTTCAATCTTAGGTGCCTGCAGGCAGTTACAAAGGTGCGAGAGACTGTCATCAGAGACTTGTTGTTTGCTGATGACTGTGCACTCAATGCCAGCACAGAGCAGGAGATGCAGCGTGAAATGGACTGCTTCTCACAAGCCTGCGACAACTTCGGTCTCACTATCAGCACCAAAAAGACCGAAGTTATGCACCAGCCTGCCCCAGGAAAGCCATACCAGGAGCCGCGCATCACGGTGAAGGGCCAGAACCTCCAGGCAGTCGACAACTTCACCTACCTGGGCGGCATACTCTCTCGCGCAGTGAACATAGACGCTGAGGTCAACAATAGGATTGCCAAAGCCAGCGCCGCCTTTGGGAGACTCTGTGAGAACGTCTGGGAGCGGAGAGGACTCAGCCTTACCACCAAGCTGAAGGTCTACTGTGCAGTGGTCCTTACCACCCTCCTTTACGCCAGCGAGACCTGGACTGTCTACAGCAGACACGCTAAACAGCTCAACCACTTTCACCTGAGCTGTCTCCGCAGACTCCGCCACATCAGGTGTTAGGACAAAGTCCCCGACACGGAAATCCTGGAACGAGCTGGGCTCTGCAGCGTCTACACCCTCCTGCTGAAAGCCCAAGCCAGGTGGGCTGGACATGTGGTCAGAATGCCAGACAGCCGATTGCCTAAGCAACCTCTGTACGGAGAACTGTGTCAGGGCAAGCGCTCAGTCGGGGGGCAGAAGAAACGTTATAAAGACTGCCTCAAAGCATCCCTCAAAGGCCTGGGTGTCGACATCAACACGTGGGAGAAGCTTGCCCTCGACTGTCCAGCTTGGCGCAGCAAGATCACCACAGGAGCCCGTGCAGCTGAAGTCAGGCGCATCATCGAGGCGCAACGAAAGCGTGCTGTGCGCAAGGCCCGAGCAGCATCCACTGCCACGACAGCACCCACCCACTTGTGTCCCACATGTGGGCGAGCCTTCAGGGCCCGAATTGGCTTCATCAGTCACCTCTAGACCCACAGCCACCAATCTCCCATTTGACTTTGAAGCCATGGTCATCTTCGACTACGAAGGATGAACAACAACAAACATGTTCCAGGGAATAAAGTGCTAACCTATTCAACCTTTCTCCATAACTCATGTCCTCAAGTCCTGGTAACATCCTTGTCAATCTTCTCTGCACAGTTTCAATCTTGTTTACATCTTTCCTGTAGATAGGTGACCAGAACTACACACAGTACTCCAAATTAGGCCTCACCAACATCTTATACAATTTCAACATAACATCCCATCTCTTGTACTCAACACACTGTTTTATGAAGGCCAATGTGTCAAAAGATTTGTATAGAAAACTATCTCCCTGTGATGCCACTTTCAAGGACTTGTATATCTGTACTCCCAGATCCCTCTGTTCTTCCGCACTCCCCAGTGCCCCACCGTGCAAGACTGACCCTTGCTGGTCCTCCCAAAGTGAAACACCTCACACTAGTTAAATTTCATCTGCCATTTTTCAGCCCATTTTTCCAGCTGGTCCTGTTCCTGCTGCAAGCTCTGATCTTCCTCACTGTCTATCACACCCCCAGTCTTGGTGTCATTGCAAATTTGCTGATCCAGTTTACCACGTTACCATCCAAATCATTGATACAGATGACAAACAACAAAGGACCCAGCACCGATCCCTGCAGCACACCACTAGCTGCAGGCCTCCAGTCAGAGATGTAACTATCTAAAACATGAGCTGCCAGCAGACGAAGCAGATGTGGGTTCAGTTATAATATTTAACAGAAGTTTGGATAGATACATGGATGAGTGGGGTATGGAGGGCAATGGTCCAAGTGCAAGTAGATGGGACTAGGCAGAAAACCAAGCGGGCACACACTCGATGGAACAAAAGGTCTGATTCTGTGCTCTACTACTCTCGGGAGAGGTCAGAATACTCACGCCCCAGTCATTTCCCCTCTCCTGTTGGGCAGGAGATACAAAGCCTGGGAGCAGGGCCACCAGCCTTAAGGACAGCTTCTGCCCCCTGTTATCAAACTCTTTAATAGACCTCTCATATACTAAAAGGTGGCCATGAACTCTCCCAATTTACCTCATCATGGTCCTTGCACGTTACTTGTCTACCTGCACTGCACTCTCTGTGCAAATGCATCACTTTATTCTGCACTCTGCTTTCTTTTTACTACGTCGATATAATTATGTATGGCAAGAACTGTCTGGATGCATCTCAGTACATGTGATGATGGTAAACCAGTACAGGATTCCATAAAGTGAGTTTGGTTTCCTAATAACAAGCGGGCGAGAAAGCTCCCACCTCCACCCCCCACACTCTACACAGCACATTTTCATGGCAATGTTGCAGTTTTATAATTTATTCTCATTGTTCCACAGCCTGTACCCATGAAATCATTTGTCAGCATCAGCCATACTGACCTGCAGTACAAATGAGAAGCAACTCCCACTTTCAGCAGGTCAGAGGGGTGCAAGTTTGCACATCCCCCTGCTGTTGTATTAAACGTTGCTCTTCAGTTTACACCACAATATCAGCTCAAAGATAAGAGCAGTGTCTGAAATGACAGGGAGTATGATCTGCGATTTCACCTCCCGTCTCACTGAATCCTTTGACAAGTGCACACTGGGTAGAATTGTGGAAGCTTACTGAACTTGCACAGATTTATTGCAAAAGCCCTCCACTTCATTTCAGAGAAGAGCTCTTTCCCCATTATCCTGACACTTTTACTCCCTTGGGTATCTGTCCAAATCCTTACTGTAACAGCAGAGCTCTATCGCCCTTTCAGGCAGCGAATCCTGATCAGAAACACTCCGGAAATTGAAGCTGCCCTTGCCTGCGTGCAGCAAGCCTAGACAGCGCTCAGACGGGTTGAAAGGTGGCAAGAAAAATACTCGTCAGAGAAGCTCCAGATCATGAACACCTTCTCTAGGGGAGTGTAAAAAAAAGAACCTAGCCACCCAGCCTTGATATTGAACATTATTGCAAAATTCCTCACCACCAACTTGCTACAGTTCATCACTGACCAGAAACTTAACTGGGCTAGATACATAACCCTATAATCTTGGAGGCAGACTGAATCCCGGGTATCATACAGTCATCAAGCAATACAGAACAGATTTAAGCCCTTCAACCCAACCAGTCTATGCTAGCAATGTTATCCACCCAGCTCGTCCCAATTTCTTGCATTAGGCTCATAAGCCCTACCCTACATGTACCTAGCCAATTGCTTCTTAAATGATACAATTTTACCTGCCCCAGCCACTTCCTCCTGGCAATTCACCACCCTCTGTGTTTTTTAAAAAAAGTTGCTCCTCAGATCCCTATTAACTCTTTTCCTTCTCATCCTAAACCTATGCCTCCTAGTTTTGGACTGCCCTACCCTGGCGAAAAGACTGCTATCATTCCCTTGGCAAGGGGGCATGACTTTAAGATGATTTGAAGGAAAGTATAGGGAAGTGTCAGAAATAAGTTTGTTTGTTTGTTTTACACAGAGTGCGGCAGAGGTGGTGGTACAGGCAGACTGATAGGGGCATTAAGAGACTCTTAGATAGGCACATGGATGAAGGAAAAATGAAAGGCTATGTGTGAGGAAAGCGTTAGATTGATCTCAGAGTAGGTTAAAAGGCTGGCACAACGTTGTGGGTTTTATTGTGCTGTACTTTCCTATGTTTTATGTTCTTAACTAAGCCTTTTATAATGTTAAAATGTAAGGTTGCCCTTCATTTCCCTACATTGCAAGGAATAAGGACCAAGCCTGGCCAACTGCTTCCTACATCTCAGGTCATCTTTCCTGGCAACATCCTCGTAAATCTTTTCTGCACTATTTCCAGTTTGACCTTGTCTTTCCAATAACAGGGTGACAAACAGTAAACAGTACTCTAAGTGCAGCTTCGCCAACCACTTGTACAATCGCAGTATAATGCTCCAACTCTATATTCAATGTACAATCGCAGTATAATGCTCCAACTCTATATTCAATGTACAATCGCAGTATAATGCTCCAACTCTATATTCAATGTACAATCACAGTATAATGCTCCAACTCTATATTCAATGTACAATCGCAGTATAATGCTCCCACTTTCTATTCAATGCCCCAACTGATGAAGGCAGCGTTCCAAATGTCTTTTTTCACCACTACATGTGACACTGCTTTCGATGAACTATCCACTTGTACTCCCAGGTCCCTCTCATCCCTTGCGCCCACTGGTGCCTTACCATTTATACTACACTGATTTGACTTCTTAAAATACATCACTTCACACTTACCTATACTGAAATCTATTCACCATTCTTCAACCCACTTCCCTAACTGATCCAAATCCCCCTGTAATACACAATAATTTCCTTCACTATCAACAACACCACCTAATTTTGGGTCATCTGCAAATTAACTGATCAAACCTTGTGCATTCGCTTCTAACTTATTTATATAAACAAAAGGTCCCAATGCTGACTCTGTGGTAATCCACAAGTGACCCCTACTAGGCATTGGCATCCTCTCCATTACATTAACCATTCATTCTATCCATCGCTGGCACACCATGGCACTGCTGTATGCCATGTACAAGAATTATGCAATTTAGCTATTTCAATCACACCTCAGGGTGGGAGCCATTTGAAAACTGCTAGACTCGTCGGGAGTGAGTCACCGTTTGAGCCAATAAAAAGAAAGGGGGTGTAAGAAGAGTGGCTACTGTTGGAGTGGGTACTGTTGTTGGGGGTGGGGGGAGCATGACCTACCGGGGAGAAGCCACAACTATCAAGTCTTTGGCACTGAGTCTGGCTTCGTGCCTCAGAAGGGAAGGGGAGAAGACAGGCGAGCTACAGTGAAAGGGGATTCGTTACTTAGAGGAACAGAAAGGAAATTCTGTGGACGAGAGCGAGATTCCTGCATGGAAATTTGCCTCCCAAGAGCCAGGGTCGGGGACATTTCGGATCAAGTCCACAGCATTCTTAAGCGAAAGGGTGAGCAGCCAGAGGTTTGTGGTCCACGTCGGTACCAATGACATGGGTACGGTGGGTGACAAGGTCCTGCAAAGTGAGTTCAGGGAGATAGGTGCGAAGTTAAATCACAGGGCCTCAGGAATTGCGATCCCAAGATTGCTATCTGTGCCACATGCAAATGAGGACAGAAATAGGAGGGCAGTTGGTGTAGGAGGGAGGACATAAGATTTTTGGATCATTGGGCTCTCTTCCAGGGAAGGTGGAACCTGTACAGAAGAGACAGTTTGCACCTGAACTAGAAGGGGACTAATATGCTAGCAGGAAAGTTTGCTAGTGCTATACAGGTTGGGGGGGCGGGGCTTAAACCAGAGTTGGGATGGGAACCAGAGCACCGGGACAGAAAATGGTGCGGATGTGGAGAAAGATTTTGTTAAGCATTCATTAAAAAGTCCAGAATCAAAAGGTTGAGGATGGTGGGACTAATGTTCTGAGCTGTGTATTTTTCAATGCAAGGAGTATCGTAGGAAAGGCAGATGAGCCTGGGACATGGATCAGCAATTGGAACTATGACACTATAGCTATTAATTAGTTTTGGTTGCAGGAGGTGATCGGTGCTCTGGGATTCCGTTGTTTTAGACGTGACAGAGCATGAGGAACTAAAGGGGGAGGGGTGGCATTACTCGCCTCGTTTTTGAGCCCACCACACTACCACTACCACTGGAATGTTATGTTGAAATTGTAGAGGACATTGGTGAAGCTTAACCTGGAGTATTGGGTCCAGTTTTGGTCACCTACCTACAGGAAAGATATAAATAAGATTGAAAGATTGCAGCGAAAGGGATGTTGTCAGGACTTGAGGACATGAGTTATAGAAAAAGGTTATAGGTTAGGACTTTATTCTCCCTAGTGTTCAGAAGATTGAGGGGAGATTTGATAGAGGTATAGAAAATTATGAGGGTAAATGCAAGTAGGCCTTTTTTCCTTTGAGATTGGGTGAGACTACAACTGAAGATCATTGGTCAAGGATGATCACTCAGAGGGTAGTGCGAGTGGGAAACGATAATGCCAACGTAAGTGGTGAATGCAGGTTTGATTGCAACATTTAAGAAAAGTTTGGATAAATACATTGATGGGATGGGTTTGGAGGGTTGTGATCCAGGTGCTAGGGACTAGACAGAATATATTTTGGCATGAACTAGATGGGCCGAAGTGCTTGCTTCTGTGCTGCAGTGCTCTCTGACTCCAAAATCAGCAACCACCACAACCAAGGACGTGTGCACCATGCACATGGGAACATCACCAGCAACAGTCTCCCTTCCAACTCGCACAGTGGGCCGTGTGGTGCCGTGTTGCTCTTTCCTCATGATCACTCCTTCCCGTACAACACTGTGAGATCACCTTCACCAGGAGGATCACAGCGGTTCCAGAAAGTGGCTCACCACCATTTTCTCAAAGATAAATGAAGGCCCACATACCAGAGTCTCTTATCATATTTGACCTTAATTTTTATGACCACTATTTATAAACTTCACAGTTTGTTCAAAATCTATATTCTCGTTATCCCTTTTTTTTTTGCTGGTCCTCCAGATATCTGATCTCCAGTCAGTGGTAGGACAATTCAGCTACATGGACGTTGAAAATTATATACTGTATGCCTACAGTATAATAACTTGCCTATCAACCTACGCAGAGAACAATGCCATCTTCTCCAGCTTTTCCACATACTGGAATCTCTTCTTACATTTGACCTCAATTTTTATTTTGAGATAGAGCTCTTCTGGTCCAGTGAGTCCACGCTGCCCAATTTCACCCAAGTGATCTACTGAATCCATGTCTCTTTGGGATCTGGGAGAAAACTGGACCAGCCAGAGGAAACCCACGTGGCCACTGGCACTGTAAAGTGTAATGCTAATAGTTCAGGACACTACGGCGTAAGAATGACATGGAGGATTAAAGTCACAGGCAAAAGGAAACTCGGGGTCACCCCCTGTGGACTGAGCACAAGTGCTTTGCAAATTGGTCACCTCAGTCATGGTTGGCTTCTTCTATGCAAAGGAGACCATACTGTAAACACCGAATGCAGTGTTATGGATAGGAGGAATTAGATGAGTTTCCTCTTCATCTGGAAGGACTGATGGGCCTTTAGTTGGTGGGATGTTGTGCCTCAAGATACACTCCATGGGCTCACCCTTCTGAAGGATGCTTTCACATCAGCCTCAGATGGGACTCACAGGGTCGTCATGGGCTCTGGAAGTTCATGAAAGTGTCTCCATGTTTTGTTTGGTCAAAGCAAGCATAAAAGGCAACAAACTCATCTGGTAGTTGCCTCCTCTGCCGTTTGTTTTTACATTGTAGGCAGTGATAGTACTCAAGCCCTGCCACAGGTGTCAAGCATCCTTTTGTGATTCAAGTTTGGTCCAGAATTGCCACCTCACAAGTGAGATGGCTTTCTGGAGACCGTACATTTCACTCGGTCCTCAGCAGACTGTGAATCTCTTGGTTCATCCAAAGCTTCTGGTTGGGGAAGACTGAATGATTTTGTGGGGAAACACTTGTCCATGACTGAGTTTATAAAGTCTGTGACAATCGTGGCAGATTCATACAGATTCTCAGATGAACCCTTGAAAATGACCCAGTTCTCTGGCCCAAAGCAATGCAGTTCCTGCAATCTTTACCATCAGAAGGGGCAGTAGACACACAGAAACAACACTACTAGAACACTCCCCTCCAAATCACACACAATCCTCTCCTCACTTGGAAATACAATCAGAGGCCACATTATTACAGACCTCCTGTACCTAATACAGTCACCAGTGAGTGTACCTTCCTGGTCCTCTGCCCATCCACTTCAAGTTTAACATGTTGTGCATTCAGGGATACTCTTCTGAACACCACTGTTGTAGCACATGGTTATTTGAATTATTAACGCCTTCCTGCCAGCTTGAGCCAGTCTGGTTATTCTCCTCTGACTTCTCTCGTTTACAGAGCATTTTCGCCCTCAGAACTGCCACTCTCTGCACTTCTATTTTTGCACCATTCTCTATAAACACTAGAGACTGTTATGCATGAAAATTCCAAGAGATCAGCAGTTTCTGAGATACTCAAACCATCCCTTCTGGCACCAACAATCATTCCAAAGTCAAAGTCACTTCTCTTCCCCATTCTGATGTTTGGTCTGAACAACAACTGAACTTTTTGACCTTGCCTGCATACTTCGATGCATCAAGTTACTCCCACATGATTGGCTGATTAGATATTTGCGTTAACGAGCAGGTGTACAGGTGACCACTGCGTTCATCTCACTGATCCTTCACCATCACTATGTGTGAATTCTGGAAATCCCTACCTCATTTCCACACCTTCATATGGAGGTGTCACACAAAGCAGGAAACCTGGCTCAATGTTAACTCCAGGGATATTAGATAAATCTCTGACCTGCCAGCTGAGGGGGCATGGATCCCATTTCAATCACCCCCAATACTTGGAGGGGCTTTATATTAAACCAAAATAGGACCTCTGCTGCATCATCTGCTTACACCCTCAATTTTGCTTCAAAGCTAAATTTTCATTGGAACAGGTTTGTTTTGAATTATTGTTGAATTCAATGGGGACTGCACACTTTTTCCTTGTTAAATTTAAGTGTAATTACCACACATTGCTAAATGAATAGAGAAACATCAGGAAAAGGAATTTGTGGAACATATTCCTGTCTGACCAAGGGTCTCAGATCTGAAGTGTTTGATTCTTTATCGTTCCACAGGTTCCGTCTGACCTCTTTAGCATTTCAGCATTTTCAGTTTTTATAGAACACAGAAAATGTACAGCACATTACAGGCCCTTCGGCCCACAATGTTGTGCCGACCATGTAACCTACTCTAGAAGCTGCCTTGAATTTCCCTTCCACACAGCCCTCTATTTTTCTAAGCTCCATGTACCCATCAAAGAGTCTCTTAAAAGACCCAATTGTATCCGCCTCTACCATCTTTGCTGGCAGTGCATTCCACACCCACCACACTCTTGTGAAAAACTTACCTCTGACATCCCCCTTGTACCTTCTTCCAAGCACCCTAAAACTCAGCCCTGGGAAAAAGCCTCTGGCTATCCACATGACCAATGCCTCTCATCATCTTATACACCTCTATCAGGTCACCTCTCATCCTCCGTCGCTCCAAGGAGAAAAGGCCAAGTTCACTCAAACTATGCTCATAAGGCAAACCCCCCAATCCAGGCAACATCCTTGTAAATCTCCTCTGCACTTTCTCTATAGTATCCTTCCTGCAGTGAGGTGACCAGAACCGAACACAGTACTCTAAGTGGGATCTGACGAAGGTCTAATTTCAGACTTCCAGCACCTTCAGCTTTTTAAAATTTACATTACTGGTTCATAAAGCAATAAAAAATAGAATCAAGTTTCTAGTTTTGTCAAAGAGTTATGGTATGTGAAAAGAAAGAAGTCATAGTACAATTATGCAAAACGTTAGTTCAGAACTCGTGTTGCATATTGTGTTTACCTTCAGCCAATTCTATTTCATGAAAGCTGTGTGCAGAAAGTTCAACGGCTATTGAAATAGTGACATCTGAGGTGAGTATGACAATAGACTCTGAATGAAAAGAACAAAGGTTTTAGTCTGAGCTGTTAAAATAATAAAGAGAATGAACAAGGTGGAATCATAAAGTTATGCCGCACAGAAACAGGCCCTTCAGCCCACAACATGCTTGCCAGCCTTTTTCTCCCCTGGCAGCACTTTCTGGATTACCACCATTCTCTGTGTAACTTAACCCTCACATTCCCTATAAACCTACTTCTTCAAAACTGATACCTACGCCTTCTCGCTTTTGATGTCCCTAGAACAGAAATGAACTTTGACTACCTACCCTCCCTATTCCTCTTGTAATCTACATTCAGCCATCAGGTTACCCTCAGTCCCACCCTGCCTCCTCTGCGCCAAAAGAAAACAAGCCCAACCTATCCAATCTCTTCCCATAGCTAATGTCCTCCAACATTCTAATGAATAAATCTCTTCTGCACTCTATGTAGCACATCCTCACCCATCCTTCCTACAGAGTCGTGGCTAGAACTGTACATAATACTCCAAGAGTGGCCAAACCTGCATTTTGTAAAGTTACAGCATAATGCTTCAAATCTTATAACATTTATGACATAGAACGTGGGTTTTTCGGCCCATATGTTTTGCTGACCTTTTAACCTAGTCCAAGATCAATCTAACGTTTCCCTCCTACATAGCCCCCCATTTTAAAAAATTCTTGTCCCTATCTAAGGGTCTCTCCAATGTCCCTAATGCATCTGCCCGACCACCACCCCTGACAGCAATAGCAGTAGGCAGATACATTAGCCTGTCAAGATTAACTTCCACTTACTAACGCTCTGTCCAGATTTCCATCTCAATGGTATCCTGCTGCATGCTCGGACAACCTTCGGCAAGGATACAGACCGAAACACTTCCAATTTTCATGTCATCCACAAACGTGTTAATCATCCCTCCAATACTAACATCCATGTCATTAATATATATCAAAACAACAAAAGCCCCAGCACCAAGATCTGTACACCCTTCGTCTCAGCCTCTAATCTGAAAAACATCACTACCTCCTGCCTCCTGCCTTTATCTTCTGGACCAGTCTACCATGCGGAACCCTGTCAAACGCCATACTGAAGTTCCATACAGCCAATGACTACTGTCCTGCCTTCTTCCAGCTCCTTTGCTACCTCCTCAAAAAACTCAATCAAATTAGAGTGACAGGACAAAGCCATGCTGACTATTCCTGATCAGTCACTACCTTTCCAAACGTACAGAAATCCTGTCCCTCAGAATTTTCTTCAGTGTCTTTCTACTACTGATATGTGGTTCGCTGGCTTGTAGTTACTTATTCCTGGTGTCCCTCTTAACTAAAGACACAATGCCGGCTATTCTCCAGTCACCTGTGCCTAATGAATGTACAAAAATCTTTGTCAGTGCCTGAGAGATCTCCTCCCTAGTTTCTTATAGAATGCAGGGATAAATCTGATCCGGCCCTGAGGACTCATCCACTCTTACGAGTGCCAAGACATTAACACCGTCGCCGTCATACTGCTGATATGTTATAGACCATCAGCACACCCTTCTCTGAACTCACTTTCCTTCATGCCCATGTGGATGAGAAGCATTCATTTAGGGCTGTGCTGACATCCCCTGGATCCACACATGCATTATCTTTTGCTCCCCCAGAACAGCTTTACTGGAGCTCCTGATATACTGATGGAATGACTTAACTGCCAAGGATATTTCATGGCCTCTTTTTGCCCTCTTAATTTCTCTCTGACAAATAGCCTCTGACAATCAAGTCCAGCTTCTGGCTTTCACATCTGGCTTAGCTAAGCCCTTTGCGGAACCATTTCTACTGACAGGAGAAGGTGCAAAGGCGGGTTACTGGCACCTTAAAACCTGTCGCTTTGGGAAGGTGGGGCTCGTCGGCTGTGGCTGGCAGTTCGTCTAGGAGAAGTAAAACTGATCTCAAACCTCTGTGTCTTATGTCTATACCCACTCACGGGGAAGACCTGGGAAGTAAATCCCAAGGGAAAAATCCGGAGCTGGAGTCCCTACATTGAGTTCAATGCTAACTGGCAACTCCAGGGACGCTGCTGGTACCGAACTGTATCGGTCTCTACTGTTCCTTTGTGTTTGTCAGACACGTGGAGAGAGGGAGCTTGCTCTCCACATTGTACTGTACTGCCCAGGCTGGCGTATCTAGACAGCTAAGATGCAATATCCACAGTCGACCCTGACCAATGGAGGCCTCACTAAATTTCTCTCTCAAATACTCTGCAACACCCTCAATATTCCTGAAGGATTGATTGTAGCTACCAATACCCATCATTTGCTTTCTTTTTATCTGATCAAACCTTCAATATCTTCGTCATTCTAGATTACCCACTCTTTGCATTTTAACCTTACCAGAACATCATGGCCCTGAACTCTTGCTAACTCTCCTTTACGAGGGGCAATTGACAAATTCGTGGCCTAAGGTGGAAGGAGTCAATTTTAGAAAACCTAGCACATTTATTTTTCAACATAGTCCCCTCCTACATGTACACACTTAATCCAGCAGTCGTGGAGCATACGGATCTTGGACCTCCAGAAAGTGTCCACAGCAGGGGTGATTGATATGTTTATAGCCTAAGGTAGAAGGAGATGAGTTATACAGCTCTCATTACATGCGCATGTAGGCCAGCTCCTTGAGTGATTATGCAGAAAGTTTGAAGTTAATAACTCATCAAGTGTGATTGATAAGTTCATGGCCAAAGGTAGAAGGAGATGAGTTATTAACCAAACTTTCCACATAATCACTCAAAGAGTTGAACTGCACATGCATGTAACGAGAGTTGTATAACTCATCTTCTTCTACCTTAGACCACGAACTTATCAATCACCCCTGCTGTGGACACTTTCTGCAGGTCCAAGATCTGGATGCTCCATGACCGCTGGACTAAGTGTGTAAATGTAGGAGGGGACTATGTTGAAAAATAAATGTGCTAGGTTTTCTAAAATTGACTCCTTCTACCTCAGGCTACGAACTTATCAACCATCCCTCGCAAAACACTTCTACTTTTCAGATGTCTTACCCACAGGTATCGACTTCTGCCTGGTCCTGTCTTGCACTGTAGTGGCAAAAATAAATCAAACTTAAAGGTGACAGTACAAAAAAGTAAATCAGCTCCTGCGTGTTTTTAATTCCTGTTCAGAAATGGATTTATGAACATGAATGAAAGATGTGAAAAGCCTGTTGGTGTTTGTAAGATCCAGATAAGCATATTAATAATGAACTGATACAACAGTAAGCACATTACTCATGTCTGACTCTGAGTTATGAAACTAAATTAACAAAAGTTCATAAAATTATGAAAGGCATTGATAGATCAGCCAGATCCATCTTTTTCCCCAGTGCTGAAATGTCTAATAATAAAGGTCATGTGTTTAAGATGAGAGGGGAAAAGTTCAAAGGAAGCACACGAGGCTTTTTTAAGCAGAGAACGGTGGCTCCCTGGAAGGGTCTGTGATAGTGGAGTCAGATACGATGGAGACTGAGGTGGAACCAAGGGTCACAGTCTCAAAATGAGAGCAATGGTCTTTCACAGCTGAGATAAGAAGAAATTTCTTCAAATTTCAAAATGTATTTTCAAAGTACATGTATGTCATCATATACAACCCTGAGATTCATTTTCTCGCAGACATCCTCAATAAATCCATACTAGAATAATGACCATAACAGAATCAAAGAAAGACCGCACCAACTTGGGCATTCAGACAGTGTGTAAAACACAACAAATGGTGCAAATACAGAAAGAAAGAAATAATAATAAATTAGCAATAAATATTGAGAACATAAGATGAAGAGTCCTTGAAAGTGAGTCACATAAACAAAATGCTGGAGGAACTCAGTAGGCCAGGCAACATCTATGGAAAAGAGAACAGTCAACGTTTCAGGTCGAGACCCTTCACAGTCCATAGGTTGTGGGAAGGGTTCAGTGATGGGCAAGTGAAGTTGAGTGAGGTTATCCCATTTGGTTCAAGGGCCTGATGGTTGGGGGTAATAACGGTTCCTGAACCTGGTGGTGAGAGTCCTCAGACTCCTGCACGTTCTTCCTGATGGCAGCAGTGAGAAGAGAGCATGACCTGGATGTGGCAGCCCTTGATAATGGATGCTGCTTTCCTGCAACAACACTTTATGTAGATGCGTTCAATGCTGGGGAGGGCTTTACCCGTGATGGACTGGCCCGTATCCACTACTTTTTGTTAAGAATTTCCATTTAAGGGCATTGGTTTTTTCTATATCTGCCTGTGATGCAGCCAGTCAACATAGTCTCCACAACACACCTACAGAAGTTCATTAAAGTTTTAGATGTCGTGTCGAATCTTCACAAACTCCTAAGGAAGTAGAGGCACTGCCGTGCTTTCTCCGTAAATGTACTTGTGTGCGGGGCCTATGACAGGTCCTCCAAAATAATAACACTATGAAATTTAAAGTTGCTACCCTCTCCACCTCTAATCTTCCAGTGAGGACTGGCTCATGAACCTCTGGTTTCCTCCTTCTGAAGTCAATAATCAGCTCATTGGTCTTGCTGAATTTGAGTAAGAGGCACCACTCAGCCAGATTTTCAGTCTCCCTCCTAAATGCTGATTCATCGCCATCTTCGATTCAGCCAGCAACAGTGGTGTCATCAGCAAACCTGAAAATGGCATTGGAGCTGTGCTTAGCCTCACAGTCATAGGTGTAAAGCGAGTAGAGCAGGGAAATAAGCATACAACCTTGTGGTTCACCTGAGCTGATGGAGATTGTGGAGGAGATGTTGTTGCCAATCCAAACTGACTGGGGTCTGCAATTGAGGAAATAAAGGATCCAATTGTATAAGGAGGTATTGAGGCCAGGGTGTTGAAGCTTATTGATTAGTTTTGTGGGGATGATGGTATCGAGTGCCAAGCAGAGTGTCCTGATCTATGCATCTGCTGTCCAGATGTTCCAGGGTTGAGTGCAGACAGTCTTTAAAAAGGTCCATCCAACTGGGCTTTGGATATTCAGTGGCTGGATATAAGGTTAATACTGTAGATTGATAGATTTTTAGGTGTTGAAGAAATCAAGGAATTTGGGGGTTAATGCAGAGGAGTAGTGCTGAGGTAGAAGATCAGCCAAAAACCTATTTACAGGCAGGGCAGGTTGAATAGCCTACCTTTAATTCTATTTCTTCTATCCTTATGATCCAGGAATAAAAGGAATGAATCATTAGATCCTGAGATCTCTCCCAGCCTTGGCAGAATACTTTCACCTCTTCCAGCTTGTAAAATGTAGGTACCTGCGGAGCACTATCATTAGGGTAGGTGGTATGAGGTTGTTTGATTTAAACTAGGTGAGTTGGCTCTGGGAGAGCAACACACATCAGTAATGTACAGAAATTGTTGTAATACCAATTTCAAGTCGGCCTCTGAACCCCCCCAAAATGCCCACAACCGATTTCTACCCTCTTACTTCCAGCTAAATTGCACAATTCATCTGAAGCTCCTGGTCTCAGCAGTATTCCCAAACACAAGTGGAGTCGGAATGATCCGCCTGCAGCTATAAGTAGATATCATTAGCACAGAGAGCTCTCGACTCACCATGGAATGGCAAGGGGTTTTAATGGAGATTTAATAGGGGACATTGTGGGCTTCTGGAACATACTGTATATATAATTGCTATGTCATTAATTAAGGAGGACTCTTTAAAGAATTTGCCAGCATTCTGGGACATTTAAACACAGTGAGATTACTTACAATTCGAAATAAATGCAGAGTCACAATTCAATTATAATTTCCTTTCCCTCACTGGAAATTGTCCAAATTCAGTGTGAAATGTGGTGGTTCACATTGAATAAAGTTTGGCACCTTCCCCAGCACTCTCAGCCGATGTTCAGTGCTGGCCAGGAGGAGAGTAAAATTCCACAGGATAGATGTTGTTGAGACAATGAATCACTCTAATTGTTCTGTTCTTTGCTTTAAAGAGGAGTATCCAAACTATGCCTCACAGGCCAAATATCACAAGTGGTGACTCCTGTCTTCCACCAGATGATCTGTGTGATGGAATTTCCTCTCCGCAGAGGAAATGAGTTAGGGAGAGGATTGTGTAGGGTGGGACACTGTTGGTCCTGGAAGATACTGGACGGAATAAGATAACAATCGAAGGTATGTTGGACTGGTGATGGATATGCGTCTGCAGATGATGATGGGGACTGAGGACAGAGTAAGGTTAGAGTCATACAGCACGGAAAGAAGTCCTTCAGCCCATCTAGTCTGTGCCAGTCTGGTCTTCTGCCTAGTCCCACCTACCTGCACCTGGACCATCGCTCTTCATACCCTTTTCATTCATGTATCTATTGAACCCTCTTAAGTATTACAGTTGAACTTCCATTGGCAAATTTTCAATGCTCACACAACCCCTTTGAGTGAAGAGGCTTGTGGACCGTAGGTAAAAGAAGGTATCTAATGGAGAATGATGAAAGCCCTTAACACACCAGCAGCTGGCCCAGAGGCATGATGATTTATTATTTTTTTTTTTACAAACAAACAAATTCTTCAACCTTCTTTGCATCAATGTATGGTGTTTGACATCACTGTGTGATGTGCCCATTGACCTACAAATTGTGCTACATTGGACTTTGTTTTCTTTTGTTCCAGCTGTGTTACGTCTTCTATAATATTAAGACCATTAAAGGCATCCGTTAGTCTTGCAAGACCATGGATCTGCACCTGGAAAGTCTTCACTCTCCAAGGCGCAGGCCTGGGTAAGGTTGTATGGAAGACCGGCAGTTGCCCATGCTGCAAGTCTCCCCTCTCCATGACACCAATGTTGTCCAAGGGAAGGGCATTAGGACCCATACAAACTCATTTGTAAGGCCAGTGATGTTGTGGGGATGGAACTGGACTCTCTGACGGTGGTGTCTGAAAAGAGGAGGCTGTCCAAGTTGCATGCCATCTTGGACAATGTCTCCCATCCACTACATAATGTACTGGTTGGGCACAGGAGTACATTCAGCCAGAGACTCATTCCACTGAGATGCAACATAGAGCGTCATAAGGAGTCATTCCTGCCTGTGGCCATCAAACTTTACAACTCCTCCCTTGGAGGGTCAGACAGCCTGAGCCAATAGGCTGGTCCTGGACTTATTTTCTGGCATACTTTACATATTACTATTTAACTATTTATGGTTTTATTACTACTTAATTATTTATGGTGCAACTGTAACGAAAACCAATTTCCCCCGGAATCAATAAAATATGACTATGACTATACAGCTTGGCACCAGTGTCGTCACAGAGCAATGTGTGATTAAGTGCCTTGCTCAAGGACACAACACATTGCCTCGGCTGGGGCTCGAACGCACAACCTTCAGGTTGCTAGTCCAATGCCTTAACCACTTGGCCACGTGCCCACACATTAAGCCCATAAGACCATAAGATACAGGAGCAGAATTAGGCTATTTGGCCCATCAAGATTGATCTGTAGTTTCATCATGGCCGATCCATTTTTCCTCTTAACCTCAATCTCCTGCCTTCCTCCCAAATCCCTTCATGACTAGACCAGACCAATCGAGAACCTATCAACCTCTGCCTTCAATACACAGAAAGACTTGGCTTCCACAGGCTGTGGCAAAGAATTCCACAGATTCACCACTCTCTGGCTAAAGAAATTCCTCATTTCCGTTCTAAAAGGATGCCCCTCTATTCTGAGGCTGTGTCCTCTGGTCTTAGACTCTCCCACCATAGGAAACATCCTCTCCACATCCACTCCATCAAGTCCTTTCACCATTCGATATGTTTCGATGAGGTCACCCCTCATTCTGCTGTATTCTAGTAAATGCAGGCCCAGAGCCATCAAACGCTCCTCATATGACAAGCCATTGTATGATTTATGTTGCTAATTTATGTTTTTCTTGTGAATGCTGTGTGCCTATGATGCTGCTACAAGCAAGTTTTCTCATCACACCTGTGCATTCACGTACTTGCGCACGCGCCAATAAACTCAACCTTGACTTTGACCTCATGCTCTTGCATGTCACCCAGCAACAATTCTGGCCCAAGGTCCTCTGCACTGAGCTGGGATTTGCCTTCTACAAAGTCTGGATACCCCATGGCTTAAATTACATGTTTGATTAGTTTGCTATAACTCCATCATTTAATTGTTAGACACTGCATTCTGGAATTTCTTCATAATTTTTTACTCCTTTTCACATTAAATACATTCCCTCAATACAGCTCTTCCTCAGGTCCAGCAACACTTATGTCCCTACCGCTCCCCTCCCCATTACAAACAACTCACTGCACACCTAATAGGGTACAAAAACAGAGAAAGGGTCTTTGACCATGATAAGTAATAATGAACATGGAAGACCCATTCTATTGTGCATTTTACCTTGGGCTGAAATGCAAGACACCTGACATTCAGAACACGACATCTTTGTCTCCGAGATTTTTTACTATAAGCATTGTAACAATTCTTTTGCTTAAAATAATTCGTTTTCCCTTAATTAATTTGCCATTAAATCTTTTGCATGGATATCTTTTCTTCCCCTCTCCCTCCTCTGACCCATGTTACGTCAGAGTGATTTGTAGAGAGATGTAATGGGTCAGTAACACATTACAGGTCGCCACTGTACTCAGTCAGTAGTAGATAGAATCAGGTTTCTTATCACTTGTAAGTGTCATGAAATCTGTTGTTTTGTGGCAGCAGTAGAGTGCAATACACACAAAAAAAGTACACGTCACATCTGTAGTGCAAAGCAGCGAGCAAAAATATTGAGGTAGTGTTCATGGTCAATTCAGAAGTTTGACGGCGGAGAGGAAGAAGCTGTTTGTAAAAGATTGAATGTGCATCCTCAAGCTCCTGTACCTCCTCCCCGTTGGTAGCGATGATCACAGGGTACTGGGTCAGTAGTGGACGATGTTGGGCTTCATTGCCCCTGGTCAGCAATGGTTTATTTAGAGACACAGCGCAGAAAAGGCCCTTTCGGACCAGTGAGCCGCACCATCCAGCGACCCACCCAGTCTCAGAACAATAACTGATTACCCAAAAACCCAGTACATCTTGGAATGCGGGAAGAATCCTACAAGGTTACGGGGAGAACATGCAGATGGCGCCAGAAATGAACTCCAAACTCCGACGCCCCGAGCTGTTGTGCCAACTGCTACGATACTGTGGCGCCCTAACGTGTAATACTGGACACAATGCTGGGTCAGTAATTGACACTGTAATAGGTCAGTAATGGGCACTGTAATGGGCCAAGTCTCGGGACAATTGGCAGTTGGTTCAGAATATGGAGTAGGGTCACTTTTCCATTAACAGTTCACTCCCAAATTTCAGGAAAAAAATTATTGTATCTCATGTTTTTTTTTGGGCTTGTTTCTAATTGATGATCTTAAAACTAATCAGTTTTTTACCTTTATATCAGCAGTAGATATGACTGTCAGTATCTCACAGCATCAGCTGAGCTGTTCATGAGGGTTTCCTCATGGCGTACACGACCGCCAAATGCTGGAGATGTTTCCAGTGTTATACGTTTCCTGCTAACAGCTCATCTAAATCATTTAAAGCACGCCCTTTCCCATTCCATCCACAACCCTGCCATCCTCCCCTTCTCAGCTCCCCTCCCCTCCATCACAGAGAGCGGCCAGGCTACCAACAGGATTGTGACAGAGTGTTCTTAACCAGTACGGTGCAGGATGCAGCAAGTGGCTAAGCTCGTGCTACCTGAAAAACTGCAGAGTACCTGCTTGTGATCCGGCTCACTGCCATCTCTAGGCTCTACTTTCACAGCCAACGTTAACCAACAGCATACTTGTAAGAAAAGATACTGGAGAATGTACCAGCAATAATGTACGTCAGCTGTCAGACATCGTTGTTAAATACTCACAGGAAAACAACTGAACAGAAATGACATATTGCTGCAATTCTAAAACCCACGAGAATGTTTCTATCCATCAACATAACATCCAGCTACAACGGATTTTTCTGTAGGTTATGAGTTCTGGTCATCTCCCTTTGGTGGGAGTCCTGGACTATGCTCCTTCTGTTCCTCTTTGTTTGAAGTGGAGCAAATATTTCTGTTGAAAGTGGATACTTTTCACTTTAGACCATAAGACAAAGGAGCAGAAGTTGGCCATTCGGCCCATTGAGTCTGCTCCACCATTTTATCATGAGCTGATCCATTCTCCCATTTAGTCCCACTCCGCTGCCTTCTCACCATAACCTTTGAAGTCCTGACTACTCAGATACCTATCAATCTCTGCCTTAAACACACCCAATGACTTGGCCTCCACTGTTCATAGATTCACCACCCTCTGGCTAAAAAAAATTCTTCACATTTCTGTTCTAAATTGGCGCCCTTCAATCCTTAAGTCATGCCCTCTCGTACTAGACTCCCCCATCATGGGAAACAACTTTGCCACATCCACTCTGTCCATTCCCTTCAACATTCCAAATGTTTCTATGAAGTCTCCCCTTTGTGCCTTAAACTCTAGCACCATTTTAGCCATTGTTTTTAATAACATACCTTGGCTACAGAACAGATGAAAACTGACTATTGATGAATAGTTATAGTCATATTTGATGTTTATCTGCAGCATCAGCATTTTTGGCCTGTACCCAACCACCTTTATTATTTGCTTTTTGCTGCTTTAAATTATTGCACCAATGACTATCAGCAAGTAATCCACTGTTACGATGTTCAAATTTAAGTTAAATATATTTTGTTAATGCATTCATAAATTTATGTTGCTTGACATTTTTACACAGTTGCTTTACATCTTGTCACATTTACCTTCTCTCTGGTCAACCTTCCATTGAGAATGTGGGTGGTGTGAGTGTGGAATGAGTTGCCAGCACAAGTGGTGCATGCAAGCTCAATTTCAACGTTTAAGAAGTTTGGATAGGTACATGGAGGGCTGTGGTCCCGGAGCAGGTCAATGGGAGTAGGCAGTTTAAATGGTTTAGGCATGGACTAGATGGGCCGAAGGGTCTGTTCCATTCTGTACTTCTCCATGACTTTTTTAGTTGCCTTCCTGCTATTGAAACTCACAGTATCAAACTCATGTCTGTTCAGATATAATACAGTAACAAAGCAGATAAGTGTCTAGAATTAAGTTAAACTGCTCAGTTATCTAGTCAGGTATTTTATGTCTGTTGTTAATCTCCTTCTGTTACACACAACAAAAGATGTCTTTTGTTTTGCGTTTGTTCAATCCACTCAGTGGTCAGTTTATTTGGTACACCCGCTTGTTAATGTAAATATCTAATCAGCCAATAATGTGGCAGCAGCAATGCGTAAAAGCAACCAGACAAGGTCAAGAGGTTCAGTTCTTGCCCAGACCAAACAACAGAATGATGAAGAAACGTGATCTAAGTGACTTTGACTGTGGAATCCTTGTTGTGCTATATGAGATAATTCGTGTATTTCAGAAATTGCTGATCTCCTGGAAATTTTCACACACAACAGTCCCTAGAGTTTACAGAGAACGGTGCGATAAACAAAAAAAATCCAGCGAGTAGCAGTTCTGTGGGCGAAAATGGCTTGTTAATGGGAGAGTTTAAAGGAGAATGGCCGGACTGGTTCCAGTTGACAGTAACTCAGTAACCACACATTACACAGGGGTGTGCAGGAGTGTCTCTGAATACACAACACGTCCAACCTCGAAGTGGGTGGGCTACAGAAACAGGAGAACACAAACGTACACTTAGTACACAGGGCGTACTTAGTAAACTGGCTACTGAGCGTGAATCAAACATAATCAAGCAATGAAGTACTTGCATATTGATGGCTGGAATACAATGAAATAATAAGCAACACTCACAACACGCTGGAGGAACTCGACAAACACAAGGAAATCTGCAGATGCTGGAATTTCAAGCAACACACGTCAAAGTTGCTGGTGAACGCAGCAGGCCAGGCAGCATCTCTAGGAAGAGGTACAGTCGACGTTTCGGGCCGAGACCTTTCGTCAGGACTAACTGAAAGAAGAACTAGTAAGAGATTTGAGAGTGGGAGGGGGAGATCTGAAATGATGGGAGAAGACAGGAGGGGGAGGGATGGAGCCAAGAGCTGGACAGGTGATTGGCAAAGGGGATATGAGAGGATCATGAGACAGGAGGACCAGGGAGAAGGAAAAGGGGGAGGAGGAGGGGCAGACTGGGAGATCGCTTTGCTGAACACCTACGCTCTGCCTGCCAGAGAAGGCAGGATCTCCCAGTGGCCACACATTTTAATTCCACATCCCATTCCCATTCTGATATGTCTATCCACAGCCTCCTCTACTGTAAAGGTGAAACCACACTCAGGTTGGAGGAACAACACCTTATATTCCGTCTGGGTAGCCTCCAACCTGATGGCATGAACATTGACCTCTCAAACTTCCGCTAATGCCCCACCTCCCCCTCGTACCCCATCCATTATTTATTTATATCCACACATTCTTTTTCTCTCTCTCCTTTTTCTCCTTCTGTCCCCCTCACTATACCCTTGCCCATCCTCTGGGCTTTCCTCCCCCCCCTTTTCTTTCTCCCTAGGCCTCCTGTCCCATGATCCTCTCATATCCCTTTTGCCAATCACCTGTCCCCCTCTTGGCTCCATCCCTCCCCCTCCTGTCTTCTCCTATCATTTTGGATCTCCCCCTCCCCTTCCCACTTTCAAATCTCTTACTAACTCATCCTTCAGTTAGTCCTGACAAAGGGTCTCGGCCCGAAATGTCGACTGTACCTCTTCCTAGAGATGCTGCCTGGCCTGCTGCGTTCACCAGCAACTTTTATATGTGTTGGAGGAACCCAGCAGGTCGGGCAGCATCTGTGGAAACGACCAGACAACGTTTCGGGCCGGAACCCTTCATCAGGACTGAAGAGGGAAGGGGCAGAGGCCCTATAAAGAAGGTGGGGGAGGGTGGGAAGGAGAAGGCTGGTAGGTTCCAGGTGAAAAACCAGTAAGGGGAAAGATAAAGGGGTGGGGGAGGGGAAGCAGGTATAGGATAGGCAGGAAAGGTGAAGAAGGAATAGGGGAAAGCACAATGGGTAGTAGGAGGATGTGAGTGTTGCTTTGACCCCAGCATCTGCAGAGTATTTTGTGTTAATGAAATAATAAAAAGCCCTGATACAAGCAATGTATACAACAAACAAATATTTTTTAACTACTAAAAATAAAGATGGCTTATTCCTGTTCCTGGTTTAATTACTATTTCATCTATGAAATCATTGAGAACAATTTGCTGTCAGATGCACAATTCTCCCTCTCTGCAGATTTAAATGTAATTGCAGGGATAAAAGTTGGTTTGCACTTGATTGGATTCTTGTCCCTCTCACACACCTAGTAAGGATTCCACACAGACAAATCTAAAGATTTATAAGTAATTTTGTTTTGATTGTTAACATTAGGTGGTCTCTAAGATAATTACATGAAACAACAATTCCATTTGGAACGTGCTGTAAATATTCTCATCCAAATTTAGCTTGTTGAATTTTATTACCTTTGCTCTGGTAAAGCACATTAGACTTTCAAATGCATGCACGTGTTAGAGGAAAATCCTTGAATGACTTAGCACACTACGGCAAATCATTCAGACTAAAGGCTGATTTATACTTCTGCGTCAAATTGACGCCGTACGTACGGCGTTGCTGCAAACCCTACGCAGAGCCTATGCAGATCCCTACGCCGTAGCCAGACGTGCACCTCTCCCAAAATGTAACTGCGTGTCGCGGCAACGCAGACCGCAACAACTGTGATTGGTCCGCTTGGTAGCATCACATTTCCTCCTATGCTGCAATAGCTTCCCATTGGGCAACTGAAGGGCAGGGAAGGAACTCTGGCTGCAATGCTTTCCATGCAGCTTTACATTTCACTTTTATGAAAAAAGACGCTTGCTTTAAACTTGTTTACCCTGAGAAAGACTACCATGACCACGAAGTCTTGCACGGGCAGGTGTGTGCGCATGCACGACCTGCCCGAATTGCAGAGCGATGCAGACACACCAACGCACAAGTATAAATGCTCACAATGCACGTAGGCTACGGCGTCCATTTGACGCACAAGTATAAATCAGCCTTAAATCTGAAGAAGACTCATTTACACTTTCTTTGTCTATCTGCACTGCATCTTCTCTGTAACCGTACCACTGCGCCATTTCCTTTGTGTATTCCTGATGGAATGACCTGACTACATCACATGCAACAAAAGTTTTTTTCCCCCACTACGTCTTGGCACATGTGACGGTAATAAACCAATTACCAATCTGCATTCAACTTGACTATCTTCTGAATCTGTGTTTTCTGGCCAAGCTTCTGGAATGGTAAGGAAATGTGACTTTTTTCTCCAGTCCTGATGAAAGGTCTTGGGCCTAAATCCACAGACCCTGCCTGGCACGGGTAGGAAAACACTGTGAGATGATTATGACATCTTAGATCCAGACTTCCATTGGATCCTATTACAGGAGCTATTGTTGTTTTAATTCATTTCCATAAAATACTAAGAATACCCAAACAAATTAATTGAAGAACAGAATACACGACAATAGAAACATTTGTTACCTATCTCAGGAAAGCAGACAACAATCAAAGATCCATCCCATCCAAGACATCTTCTCTTCTCCATTCTTCCATCCGGTAGGAGATACAAAAGCTCAGGGGCACCATCTATTATAAAAGTCTTGAACACATCTCTTGTAAGCTAAAGATGAACTCTCCACCTTACAATGTACTCTGCCATGATCCTTGACCCTTCGTGATCAACTTGTATTGCACTTTGTAACTGTAACGTTGCATATTCTGCATTGACCAATCTGCCGAGTTCCTTCAGGATTTTGTGTGTTGTTCTGCATTCTGTTCTTGTCCAACCTCAAAGTATTCATGTTTAGAAATTTCTATGCACAGCTTGCAAAACAAACTTTAAAAAAAATTGTATCTCCACAATAATCAGTACCAAAAAGACAACATATCAAATTGTTTCCTCAATTGTGCAGGAACAAGGTGATCCACACCAAAATGGCATTAGATAAACCTCCAGTTTAGCACCAGGTCAAGGAATCACCTAAGGTTTATCCATGGTTATTCTCAGACCTAATGATAGTTAGTTGTTTAATAGCACCTAGTTTGGAATATGTCACCTCTTACATTACCAGGCTCCCATCCATCCATGCGATCTTCTATATACTGTAAGTTAATGTTTTCTAAAGAAGCAATCAGACAAAGTTGTAAAGTTACAATTGTTTATTGAAACTTGGAGTTATTGTTTGAGATACTGAAATATTGAATGAAATAATGAGAGGACAAGGTTAATTGCTTTAGTAAACAAGGTCAGTGTACAGTCATTCAGTTCCAGCTGCTTGCTGATTACAGATTTAAAATTGACATCATTATCAGACACTGTTATCAATTTTATGAGATTAGTGCAGGATTAGACTCCTGAGACAGTTACAAGATAACAGCATTAGCCGGCTGGTCTATTTAGAAACATAGAAACATAGAAAATAGGTGCAGGAGTAGGCCATTCAGCCCTTCGAGCCTGCACCGCCATTTATTATGATCATGGCTGATCATCCAACTCAGAACACCGCCCCAGCCTTCCCTCCATACCCCCTGACTCCCGTAGCCACAAGGGCCATATCTAACTCCCTCTTAAATATAGCCAATGAACTGGCCTCAACTGTTTCCTGTGGCAGAGAATTCCACAGATTCACCACTCTCTGTGTGAAGAAGTTTTTCCTAATCTCGGTCCTAAAAGGCTTCCCCCTTATCCTCAAACTGTGACCCCTCGTTCTGGACTTCCCCAACATCGGGAACAATCTTCCTGCATCTAGCCTGTCCAATCCCTTTAGGATCTTATACGTTTCAATCAGATCCCCCCTCAATCTTTTAAATTCCAACGAGTACAAGCCCAGTTCATCCAGTCTTTCTTCATATGAAAGTCCTGCCATCCCAGGAATCAATCTGGTGAACCTTCTTTGTACTCCCTCTATGGCAAGGATGTCTTTCCTCAGATTAGGGGACCAAAACTGCACACAATACTCCAGGTGTGGTCTCACCAAGGCCTTGTACAACTGCAGCAGTACCTCCCTGCTCCTGTACTCGAATCCTCTCGCTATAAATGCCAGCATACCATTCGCCTTTTTCACCGCCTGCTGTACCTGCATGCCCACTTTCAATGACTGGTGTATAATGACACCCAGGTCTCGTTGCACCTCCCCTTTTCCTAATCGGCCACCATTCAGATAATAATCTGTTTTCCTATTTTTGCCACCAAAGTGGATAACTTCACATTTATCCACATTAAATTGCATCTGCCATGAATTTGCCCACTCACCCAACCTATCCAAGTCACCCTGCATCCTCTTAGCATCCTCCTCACAGCTAACACTGCCACCCAGCTTCGTGTCATTCGCAAACTTGGAGATGCTGCATTTAATTCCCTCATCCAAGTCATTAATATATATTGTAAACAACTGGGGTCCCAGCACTGAGCCTTGCGGTACCCCACTAGTCACCGCCTGCCATTCTGAAAAGGTCCCGTTTATTCCCACTCTTTGCTTCCTGTCTGCTAACCAACTCTCCAACCACACCAATACCTTACCCCCAATACCGTGTGCTTTAAGTTTTCACACTAATCCCCTGTGCGGGACCTTGTCAAAAGCCTTCTGAAAATCCAAATATACCACATCCACTGGTTCTCCCCTATCCACTCTACTGGTTACATCCTCAAAAAATTCTATGAGATTCGTCAGACATGATTTTCCTTTCACAAATCCATGCTGACTTTGTCCGATCATTTCACTGCTTTCCAAATGTGCTGTTATCACATCCTTGATAACTGACTCCAGTAGTTTCCCCACCACCGACGTTAGGCTAACCGGTCTATAATTCCCCGGTTTCTCTCTCCCTCCTTTTTTAAAAAGTGGAGTTACATTAGCCACCCTCCAATCCTCAGGAACTAGTCCAGAATCTAACGAGTTTTGAAAAATTATCACTAATGCATCCACTATTTCTTGGGCTACTTCCTTAAGCACCCTGGGATGCAGACCATCTGGCCCTGGGGATTTATCTGCCTTCAATCCCTTCAATTTACCTAACACCACTTCCCTACTAACATGTATTTCGCTCAGTTCCTCCATCTCACTGGACCCTCTGTCCCCTACTATTTCTGGAAGATTATTTATGTCCTCCTTAGTGAAGACAGAACCAAAGTAATTATTCAATTGGTCTGCCATGTCCTTGCTCCCCATAATCAATTCACCTGTTTCTGTCTGCAGGGGACCTACATTTGTCTTTACTTATTTGTAAAGATTAAAGTTTATATGTCTTGTACTTAAATATTTCCAGAATTTATAGATCCTAGTTTCCTTGAGCTGAGGTAAGTGACCTCATTTCTTTGATATTTCCTCACAAGATAGTGTCAGCCTTCCAATAAACATTGAACTCCTGGCTGAAAAGTTCAATCCAGTCACTCTGTGTTCCTAGATAAGTTCATCTTCCAAATTCCAAACTTTCTTGAGCAGGGAAACTTGTACATTTAATTGAAGAAACTGTGTGTGTCTAACTGGCTGGTGTATCCAATCTTGACTTTTGTAAAGTCAAAGATTGTCAGTAAAAGATTTACTTTTCATCTTTGTAGAAACCTCTTTGCAAACATTAAGCAGAAACCCTTCAAACTTTCATCACAAAAATTATTAAAAGGACCTGAGTTACACTAAGTCTTTGTGTGTGGTTTTTCATTGACTCTATCATATTGTTTAGTTCTATTGTGAATCAAGAAAGTGAATTTCAAGGTAGTAGATAGCGACGTATGCATACTTTGATAATAAATTTACTTTGAACAACTCAGAAGCAGACAAAGTAAAGGACTATTATATATATCCCCTATTTCCAAAGCAATCTCCTTAATCCTATTGACCAGCTTGAGTGGGATGTGTCTTAGAATCCAGACCTTCTGATGTCAATTACCTGTAACCCGATGGCTCAGCTGATGGTTGTCCTGTCAGTGAAACACTGCCATCTAGCCACATCTTCCTGCATGACCTACTTCTAGTTTTCAGGCCGTTCCTAATAAAGACTGTTCTCTCTCAATACCTGTGATCTTGATAAATCGTATTATATGTCTGTGGCCATTTTATTAGGTACCCCCTGGACCTAATAAAGTGGCCAATGAATGTTCGTGGCCTTCTGCTACAGTAGCCTATCCCCTTCAACTTTTGACATCTTGTGCATTCAGAGATGCTCTTCTGCACACCACTGTTGTAATGGTAGTCATTTGAGTTACTGTTGCCTTCCTGTCAGCTTGAACCATTCTGTCCATTCTCCTTTGACCTCTCTCATTAACAAGGCGTTTTCATCCACAGAACTGCCACTCATTGGATGTTTTTTTTTGGCATCACTTTTTGTAAACTCTACAGATCGTGTGTGTAAAAATCCCAGGATATCAGCAGTTTCTGAGATAATCAGACCACCCCATCTGGCACCAACGATCATGGTCAAAGGCACTTAGATCACATTTCTTCCCTATTCTGGTGTTTAGTCTGAACAACAACTGAACCTCTTGACCATGTCTGCATCATTTTATGCATTGGGTTGCTGCCACATGATTGGCTGATTAGATATTTGCATTCATGAGCAAGTGTACAGGTGTACCTAATAAAGAGGAAACCGAGTGTATTCTTGGTTTCCAACTTACAAGTTAATAATAGCTAGATTCTTTTAATTCTTTAATGATGCTTACCTACACGCCTTGTAGACCAACCAAGAGCAACTAGGTGCTAAGTTCTCAACCTTAACAGCAGGAAACTAACAAATTGCCAAGCCATTCCTGAACCAGTTCTCTAGTTTTTATTTTTTTTTGGGTTCCAAGATGCATTTTGTGACAATTGCCTGTTCTAACACAGAGCTGATCTGAATATTCCCAGACTCTTTTGATTTTATATTCTATGTTTTCGCCCTTTTTTTGCTGTTTTTTTTCGCGCGATTTGTTTATTTTGGTGTTTGGGGGTTTTTGAAGTTTTTCTTTGAATGGGTTCCATGGTTTTCTTTCTTTCGCGGCTATCTCTGGGGAAGATGAATGTCAGGCTTATATACTGTATACATACTTTGATAATGCTCTATGCTCTACACACTCGTCACACATGACTGCACCCCCATCTACACCTCCTACTCCATAATTAAATTTGCAGACGATACCACAGTGGTTGGCCTGATCTCGGACGAGGATGAAACAGCCAACAGGCTTGAGGTGGATCATACTACGGAGTGGTGTAAGGACAGCGACCTGGTCCTTAACACTTCCAAAACAAAAGAGATGATCACTGGCTTCAGGAGATCAAAGGGCAGAGTACACACCCCCCCCCATATACATGGAAAGGTAGTGGAAAGTGTGGAAAACCTGAAGTTCCTTGGAGTTATGTTGTCAAAACAGCTGACATGGACCACCAACACCTTGCTGCTTGTAAAAAAGGCACAACAAAGACTCTTCTCCCTCAGAAAGCTGAAACAGGCCAAACTCCCACAAAAGCTGTTGCTTAACTTCTACAGAAGCACAATTGAAACTATCCTGACCAACAGCGCCACAGTGTGGTATGCCAGCTGCACAGCCACTGAGCGACAAGACCTGCATCGCGTGGTGAAGGCAGCCCAGTGAATTGTCAGAATGGAGCTCCCAGGACTGGACACCATCTATTCCAGCAGACTCAGGAGGAAAACAATCAGCATAACCCGAGACACCACACACCCCGGCCACTCCCTGTCTGAGCCGCTGTCGTCCAGCAAAAGGTCAGGCCACTAAAAGCCAGAACAAATAGACTGAGGAACAGCTTCTATCCCAGAGCTGTGGCCTCCATCACACCACTCCCACAGAACAATGACTGAAACTGTGAGCACACACAAGGACTCAAATACTTGCACTAACGGCACTTGGTGCATTACTGTGATATTCTGGTGCTGCTGCAACTTATTTTCTGTTACTTATCTACTTAATACTGTTTTTCTATTACTGTCTTGTTTTTATTTACCACTTTATTTACAAACATAATTGCCTGAGAGGAAGCCAAACAGAGTTTCATTGTACCCATGTATAATGATAATAAAAATCATTCAATTCAATAATAAAAGTACTTTGAATGGGAGTTGTCCCTGTAGGAGGAGGAGAGCGATTGGAGGGATGTCAGGTAGGTTGGGTGATAACAGGGATCAGATCAGAATCAGGTTTATTATCATCAGCAGGTGACATGAAATTTGTTAACTTAGCAGCAGCAGTTCAATGCAATACATAATATAGAAGAGAAAAATAAATAAATAAAATAAAAATAATAATAATAATTAAACAAGTACAGTAAATCAATTACAGTATGTGTAGCTTGAATAGATTAAAAAATGTGCAAAAAACAGAAATACTGTATATTGAAAAAGTGAGGTGGTGTTCAAGGGTTCAATGTCCATTTAGGAATCGGATGGCAGAGGGGAAGAAGCTGTTCCTGAGTCGCTGAGTGTGTGCCTTCAGGCTTCTGTACCTCCTACCTGATGGTAACAGTGAGAAAAGTGCATGCCCTGGGTGCTGGAGGTCCTTAATAATGGACACTACTTTTCTGAGAGAAAGCTCCCTAAAGATGTCCTGGACACTTCGTAGGCTAGTACCCAAGATGGAGCTGACTAGATTTACAACCCTCTGCAGCTTCTTTTGGTCCTGTGCAGCAGCCCTCCATACCAGACAGTGATGCAGCCTGTCAGAGTGCTCTCCACAGTACAACTATAGAAGTTTTTGAGTGTATTTGTTGACATGCCAAATCTCTTCAAGCTCCTAATGAAGTATAGCCACTGTCTTGCCTTCTTTATAACTACATCGATATGTTGGGACCAGGTGAGATCCTCAGAGATCTTGAAACCAAGGAACTCGAAACTGCTCACTCTCTCCACTTCTGATCCCTCTGAGGATTGGTATGTGTTCCTTCCTCTTAGCTTTCCTGAAATCCACAATCAGCTCTTTCTTCTTACACCACTCCACTAGTTGGCAAATCTCACTCCTGTATGCCCTCTTGTCACCACCTGAGATTCTACCAACAATGGTTGTATCATCAGCAAATTTATAGATGGTATGTGAGCTATGCCTAGCCACACAGTCATGTGTATAAAGAGAGTAGAGCAGTGGGCTAAGCGCACACCCCTGAGGTGCGTCAGTGTTGATCGTCAGCGAGGAGGAGATGTTATCACCAATCCGCAAAGATTGTGGTCTTCCAGTTAGGAAGTCTAGGATCCAATTGCTGAGGGAGATACAGAGGCCCAGGTTCTGCAACCACTTCTCAATCAGGATCGTGGGAATGATGGTATTAAATGCTGAGCTATAGCCGATGGACAGCATCCTGACATAGGTGTTTGTGTTGTCCAGGCGGTCTAAAGCCATCTGGAGAGCCATTGAGATTGTGTCTGCTGTTGACCTGTTGTGGCGATAGGCAAATTGCAATGGGTCCAGGTCCTTGCTGAGGCAGGAGTTCAGTCTAGTCATGACCAACCTCTCCAAGCATTTCATCACTATCGATGTGAGTGCTACTGGGTGATA